>NC_140598.1:69118583-70318583 GCF_057381915.1 Diplotaxodon limnothrissa | reverse complement strand
AGGGGCAGACTGAGTGTGTTTTGGTGCCTCAACATTCAGTCATATTCTGTAAAGCCATTTTCTGTCTGCATGCTGCACATAACCTCTTTGGACCAGAGTGCTGTGACACCTACACCTTACACCTGCAGGAGCTGCTCGGCCATAGAAAGCTGCTCTGTGAAGTGCACGGCTTTTTTGCCAGTGTTGATTTTATGGGTTTAATGTAATAACTAATTTTTCACATCATCGTCTGAGTCGTAATCCCAACGAGGAAACCTGGAATGTAAAACTTGATGGACGCTCCAGCTGAAGAGTGAAGTGTCAGACTTTTAATGGATCTTTCAAGCATTAGCGTACTTACAATGGCAGAAACAGTGCCACGTCTAAAGCATAGGAGCCATCTTCATCTCATGCTTCCCATTTCATGCAAGTTTCTTCTCATCCTCAGATGGACAGAATTTGGTTTGCTGACTTCATTCAGTCACACCATACTAGAGCATAAAAAGTGGAAATAAACTGGTCAGTAAGAAAGTGTGATGCTTGAAAGTATAGCGTAAGGACAGCAGCAGCACTGCATTTACAGCTGATATGATGACTTCAGCATCTTTAAAGAACTGTGAAGGAATTATCAGTGCTAACACAACCTTAAGCACGTGATGTGACCGTATACACTGCTTACACTTTCAGTATCCTTACTTAAAGAGAACATCTCAGAAAAAAGTACAGTTAGCAAGAAGCTTTGAGAACAAGGCAGTGTTATTGTATGATAACCACCGTGGTGGTGTAGCTTGTCCTGATAAAAAGTGAATGTGGTCACATTATACTTGTTAACTAAAATGAAAAAATAAAATAATTCCACTACATGGGTAAAGATATTTATGATATTTATGGAAAGGATACTATAAAAGTAACACTGGCCTTTCCATGAGAGAAACTTGAAGTACAGTATGCATGTTGAGATTAATGTTTGTTTAATATGTTTTTGCTACTATGTGAAGATGTGATGTTATTAACAACACAGAATAGACAGAAATAAAGATTTTCATATCTCTTGGAGTTTTATGAAGAGTTTGTTGGGTTGTTCTTCTTTGAATGTGTGGATCGATGCTTCTGCGATTTATATCTTAATCCTTCATCCATCCATTCGCTTCCGCTTATCCTTTTCAGGGTCGCGGGGGGCGCTGGAGCCTATCCCAGCTGTCATAGGGCGAGAGGCGGGGTACACCCTGGACAGGTCGCCAGTCTGTCGCAGGGCCAACACACAGGGACAGACAACCATTCACACTCACATTCACTCGCACATTCACACCTAGTGACAATTTGTATTATCCAATTAACCTATCCCCACAAGCTGCATGTCTTTGGACGGTGGGAGGAAGCCGGAGTACCCGGAGAGAACCCACGCAAACACGGGGAGAACATGCAAACTCCACACAGAAAGACCCCGGCCTGGTGTTGGAATTGAACTCAGGACCTTCTTGCTGTGCGGCAACAGTGCTAACCACCGTGCCACCGTGCTGCCCTTAATCCTTCAATTTGTAAAAAACATTTTGAATTCCGTTTGAGAAGATAAATGAAGGTTCTTGCGTTCAAGTGGAGGCTCTAGCAGACTGAGAAAGTAACTGCATAACTGTGTTATTCCTGCACCCATAGCAGCAAGTAAGTGAAGGCAGTGATGAGGGCTGATGAGTTCTCAGATCACTCAGTCAGTCTCTGAGCGTCACCTTTATTGTGATCGCGCACTTTAAGCTTTCATGCCTGTATTTTTGCACAATTGTGATAATACTGTATTGAAAGAAATCTGTGCACAGACGAACATGGGGTGGCTTTGCTCAGGTAGTAGAGGAAGGTGCTTCAATCCCCGTCTGCATGCCAAATATCCCTGGGCAAGATACCAACCCAGAGTTGCTCTCCGAATGTGTGAACATTACACAGAAAGTGCTTACAGAGAAAAGTGCTTGTGTACACCTGAATGAGGCAAGTTCTTTAAAGTGCTTTGAGTACTATATAAGAACCAGTCCATTTACATCGCCAAAGCACTCAATACTCTCTTTACAAAGTTCTCTGTAGTTTGTTTCTCCAGCACCATATTTGACCGCGGTCAAGTGAGCCCTCACTTACGACCACACAGTCAAGCCAGCTGCACCTAAAATGTTGTTGCACTATTCTTATGCATATTACGGTACGGGTGCCGACTGGCTTAGAAAAGCAGTCTTTTGTGTCCTGACACTATTGTACTTCACAATCCACTCCCAGTTTTGGTTCATCTCCACTTTTCACCCTGTGATCCACACCCAAAATTACTGTACGGTTTTCCAGAAAATCAACAGTAAACTTTACCCAATTTACAGTACTGTACTATATATTTTCTCATCTTTGAGCTCAGATTACAGGAAAACTGTAAGAGGTGACACTGATATTTCACTGGATTCTGACTCTGGGTGACCCCCACTCTTCACCCTGTGATCCACACCCCAAATTACTGTACTGTTTCTGAGATTGCTGTGTTAACCCTCTCAAGGCAGGCGTTGCAGATTTGCAACAGTTAAAAGCTAACAACCTGATCACCCCACATACATATTTTATGAGTTTTTTTTACTCAGAAGCACCACTGCAGGTATTCTTTTGTGCATTAGCAACAAAAACTTAATTTGAGCCTGTGAGGGTTAAGCATGAGTATGACAAAGGCTAAGAAAATATACTGCCTGAAATAATATCAAATTTAAACAACAAATTACAAAATTGCCACACCTGCTGTTATTGCCAGGTGTTCGATAGAGCATTATTTAGTCATAAAAATACATATCATTGAAATATCATCAGTAAGAGAAACACTCTCACTATGTAAGACATGTTAGCAAATTCAGTTAATAAATATTGTATCAAATCTATACAGATGTTTGAAGGTATAATGCAAAGCATGTTTGTTTCTTATGGCTTACAAATGTGTTTGCCTTTAACATAATTTACATTTCATTTATACAGTTTCACAGACGAAACAAAATAGGTTTCCTGAACTGTTCTTCGTGGCCCAAATTTTGAATCCTTTTGAGGGTGATGCATTATCCATGAAGGTGGGAAATTTGTTCGTCGATCTCTGACCCTCGCTGACTCTGACGCCTCCTAATTCTGCTTCCAGCCTCGCTGATTAATTTGTTGTCACTGATGCTGTCACCAGTTGTACACAACATCTCTGTTTGTCCACCAGTCTAATCTGTAATTCAGGTGAACCCAGAATTACCTGCATCTTTGTAATGTTTCAGAAAATATACACTATATGTTGATGGGCTTTGTCCCACTTTTCTTTCCTTTATAAGTAAGAATCTCTGTGGTTTTAATGACAATTCATATACAGATTGTGGAGGACATTTTATTCAACACTCAAAAAAGTTCCTCACCAGCAGACTGTAGTACAATTTCAGCCCACCATTAATAAACCCATCCAATGCAGCGTTATCAGAGAAATTATGTGTTATGTTTGTATGTAAAAACAAGATCTGGTGACAGGGAGTACAGCAGATGGGATGGTGTGATTCTTATCTCGCCAGCCTCACTTTAGGGCATGCGAACATATCGGAGTCCACTCGCATATATGCCACAGTGTGTGTTTGACGTCTCATTCGCAGCAGATCGCTTGCAGACTGCAATTATATTGACTTCTGCGTAAGTACAATCTACACAGTGTAGTCAGTGACTACAGAAGCCATCTGCCCAGCAGGCAGACCCTAAGCCTCAACAGCAGCCACTAGGCCCAGGATCCTACTGCTCCACCAGGCCCAGGATCCTCCAGCAGCCACTAGGCCCAGGATCCTACTGCTCCACCAGGCCCAGGATCCTCCAGCAGCCACTAGGCCCAGGATCCTACTGCTCCACCAGGCCCAGGATCCTACTGCTCCACCAGGCCCAGGATCCTCCAGCAGCCACCAGGCCCAGGATCCTACTGCTCCACCAGGCCCAGGATCCTCCAGCAGCCACCAGGCCCAGGATCCTACTGCTCCACCAGGCCCAGGATCCTCCAGCAGCCACTAGGCCCAGGATCCTACTGCTCCACCAGGCCCAGGATCCTCCAGCAGCCACTGGGCCCAGGATCCTCTACCAAGGCACCAACAAGTAAATCAACAGTGACAAGACGGTGAACGGAGCGAGCAAGACAACAAGCTCAATGGGGCCTAAGAGAACACCGAACGCCGATGAAATTGAGGACATCAAAAAGTCATTGGACTTTCTAACTGAGGAAACATCGGCTATCAAGCTACAACAGAAATATATCCTAGACTTAGTCGAGGAAATAAGGTCGCTACGTAACCAGAATGCAGAGAAGGAGAAACGGATCGTCTATCTGGAGAGCAGGGTCGCGGACCTGGAGCAATATACCAGAATGAACGACGTGATCATCACAGGGCTGTACATAAAACCCCGGTCATATGCTCGGGCTGTGACTGCTGGCAGTAAAGAGGAGCAAGGAGATCTGGATGGGAGCTCTGCGGAGCAACAAGTAGCTGGTTTCTTGCAGTCGAAAGGGATCGACCTGGACTGTAATAACATCGAGGCATGCCACCCCTTGCCCAGGAGAAATGCTAGTGATAAACCAGCTATCATCATAAGATTTGTAAACAGGAAACACAAGAATGCACTGCTGAAGCAGGGGAGGAAACTAAAAGGATCGAACGTCTACATGAATGACCATCTAACCAAATCCAATGCTGACATAGCGAAGAAAGCACGATACCTAAAGAAACTTGGTAAAATTCAGAACACCTGGACTGCAAACTGTAAAATATTTATAAAGCTCAACGGTACACCGGAGGAAGCCAAGGTGCTGGTCATCAAATGCATCCAGGATCTGGAAAAATATTAACAGGTCACTTGACTACAAAGGCAAGGAGCGGGACAAACAATCTACAGTCATCAAAGCAGGCAATAGAAGACAACAACGGAAGCTAAAGCGTAACGTATTCAAGTATGAAACAATCAATTAATTCATTATCTGGGAATTATACATTGCTACCACAAAGGATTGCTAATCAGGAGATAAATTCACCAGTAAACACGGAATACAAAACACACTTCACAGAGCAGGACATTGATCCAGAACTGAACTTTTTTAACATCAAAAATACCTGCTACTATCATACTGAAGAACAATTCAACAAAACTGTCAAGGTCGACGGCAAAATATCTATAATCCACTTTAATAGTAGAAGTTTATATGCAAATTTTCACAAAACAAGGGAATATTTAAGCAAATTTACACATCCATTCAGTGTGATTGCAGTATCTGAAACATGGATTAATAAACAGAAAGGAGAGGACTTTGTAATAGATGGATATGAATTAAATCTTACAAATAGAAAGAATAAGAATGGCGGTGGTGTGGCCTTGTTTGTGGATAAAAATTTAAAATACAAGGTGGTAGAAAAAATGACGATGGCGGTAGATAATATATTAGAGTGTGTAACAATAGAAATTAGTATGGGAAAAGAGAAAAATGTCATTGTAAGCTGTATATACAGAACACCAGGTTCTAATATTGAAAATTTTAAGGAGTGGGTAGATAAAACATTCATTAGGACAAATCAAAAAGTCATGTTCATTTGTGGGGATTTTAACATAGATCTACTAAATCCAAACAAGCAGAGAGCGACAGAGGAATTTATTAATACAATGTATAGCTTGGGACTTTTTCCAGTGATCACTAAGCCCAGCAGGATTACAGCACAGTCGGCAACCCTAATAGACAATATATTTACTAATGAAATAGAAAATAGAACCATAAGTGGTCTCCTAATTAATGACATCAGTGATCATCTACCTGTTTTTATAGTGTATAACAGCAATTACAGGAAGGTTAAACAGCAAAACACAATCAAATACAAACGAGTGAGAACAGAAGAGTCAATAAACGCATTCAAAAGTGATTTACTCAAGCAAGAATGGGAGATGCTGTATAAGGAAAAAAATATTGATAAAGCTTATGAGATTTTTTTTAGGAAAATTTAAACTGTTATATAATAGTCATTGCCCAGTAAAGAAATATAGTAAAAAACAAAAATATGCAGAGTGCCCATGGATTACAAAAGGATTGCAAAATGCATGTAAGAAGAAAAATACCTTATACAGAGAATTTATAATGAACAGAAGTACAGAAGCTGAAAATAAATACAAGAAATATAAAAATAAATTAACGAGTATTTTAAGGTCATGTAAAAAGGAATACTATGAAAAATTACTGATTATGAATAAAAATAATATTAAAGGGATCTGGAAAACATTAAATACCATCATCAAAAAGGGCTCGGGGCAGGCAGACTATCCTTCGTATTTCGCAAATAATGATAGAAATATTACTAATATGAGAGATGTGGTAAATGATTTCAACAAATTCTTTGTAAGTGTTGGGCCAGACTTGGCTGAAACAATTCCTGATATAACAGATTCTGTAGAGAAAGAAACTAGACTCATTGACCGCAATCCTCATTCAATGTTCTTAACGGTGGTGGAAGAAATGGAAATCATTGATATTGTTGGGAAATCACAAACAAAAAACTCTACAGACTCTGACGACATTGATATGGAAATCGTTCAGAGAGTGATAGAGGGCATTTCCAAACCCTTAACACACATTTGCAATTTGTCCTTACAAACTGGTACATTCCCAAAACAAATGAAAACAGCTAAAGTAACACCACTGTTTAAAAATGGTGACAGACACCAATTCACAAATTATAGGCCTGTCTCTCTACTTTCTCAATTTTCAAAAATACTGGAAAAAGTCTTTAGTAATAGACTTGACAAATTTATAGATAAACACAAAATAATAATGGATAGTCAGTATGGTTTCAGATCAAATAGATCAACATCATTGGCATTAATGGAACTGATCGAAAATATCACCAACAATATAGATAAAAGACAATGTATAGTTAGTGTATTCATTGACCTAAAAAAAGCTTTTGACACAATTAATCATGACATATTACTTGATAAACTGGAGTACTACGGCATTAGAGGAGTGGTGTTAGAATGGGTAAAGAGTTATTTGAGAGACAGGCAGCAATTTGTGAAAATTGGGGAATATCAATCAGAGTGTATGGACATTGTTTGTGGAGTTCCGCAGGGGTCAGTATTGGGACCAAAGCTGTTTATCCTCTATATCAATGATATATGCAGAACATCAGATATACTACAGTTTATTCTATTTGCAGATGATACAAATATTTTTTGTACTGGAGAGAACTTACAGCAGCTTTTGGAAATTGTCACACAAGAAATGATTAAACTGAAAACATGGTTTGATAGAAATAAGTTATCATTAAATTTGGAAAAAACTACATTTATGTTATTCGGAAATTGTAAAAAAGATGCAGGAGCAAAATTATTAGTAAACAATGTTGAAATAGAGCAAGTTTCGGATACAAAATTTCTGGGTGTGATAATAGATAACAAAATCTGCTGGAAACCTCACATAAAGCATATACAAGCCAAACTGTCAAGAAGCATCTCCGTACTAAGTAAAGTTAAATATTTTTTGCCTTCCAAATCACTCCGGGTGCTTTATTGTTCACTTATATTGCCATATTTGGAATACTGTGTGGAAATTTGGGGAAACACATATAAAACTGCACTTCAACCAATATGTAAAATTAAAAAAAAAAGCAATCAGGATGATTAATAAAGCAGGATTTAGAGACCATACTAACATCATGTTTTTGAAATTAAAAATACTGAAGTTTATGGCTCTTATAAAATATAAAACTGCAAAAATTATGTACAAGGCCAGATACAATATGTTACCAGGAAATATACAGAGGATGTTCTATGACAGAGAAGGAGACTATGAATTGAGGGGGAAATTGAATCTAAGGATTCTTAAAGCACGGTCAAAGGTTAAAACCTTTTGTGTCACTATTTATGGGGTAAAACTGTGGAATAGTTTTACTATAGATCTACAGCAATGCTCAGGAATTAGTAAGTTCATGAAAATACTTCGAAAACTGATTTTGGAAGAATATGATACCGATAAAGATGATCACCCATTGTATGTATAAAAATATCAAATTATATCCAAATTATATCAATCACGGTAGCCATGTTTATATAGGTTCTCCTCGTGTATCGTGTGGAGTATGTGATGATGGGAATTAGGTGAATTATGTGGGATCAATAAGATGTTGAGCAGGGGTAGGAATTAATAAGTATGTTCATACTTCTTCCTACTCCTTTTCAGACCAAACATTGTTACATTATGTCAGACGATTTTGTTTTTCATTATATATTTTTTGTTTATCTGAACACATACGTGTGTGTGTGTATATCTACATATATATTCGTATCTGTAAATGAAAATATATGTAGTGTGTATATATTGTTTTTTGTTTTATATGTCTGAAACAAATAAAGATACAATACAATACAATACAATATGTACTGGTAATCTATTTATCATTTATCATGATTCCTGCTCTGATGATTACTTTCTTCTCCTTCTGTAATTTTAACAGATAAAGGATGTTGAACATTAAGCTCCAAACAGGATGAATGAGGAAGACCACAGAGGAGAATCGTGGATGTAGTGAAAGAATACATGCAGATGTTTTTTTCATGGTGGAGGAGCAACTTCTGATACCATCTTAAAGAAAAAACACATAAAATTGAAGAGTAAAAATAATGACAACAATATGTCTAAATTTTTTATTAATTCTTTAGAGCAAATGCAGTCTTGTCATGGTCAGAGTTGCCCACTCATGTTTAACTAATTCAAATACAATTACTGCATTTAAATGCTTATGTTCTAATAAAAGGCATCGTTTAATACTTCTGCCATGACAACCCAAATAAATCAATGAGAGGGAAACGGGAAGATTAGTCATCAGGCAAGGTTTACTGTTCATTTACCATGCCTTGATAACAGTAAGCTTAACAAAAGAAAAATGTTGGGGACGAGAAAAGGTGTTCTGTCAAAACATCCTACCGTAGCGTAAATTTATAGTCTTGTCTATCAATCCGTGCTAACTTATCAGAATATTCTACCTTACGTGGATAATGGCTCTGTCGTATAGGTAGCACGTTCAGATGACCCAATCACACTATTAAAACATGCTTCCTGCTGGGATTTATATAGGTAGCATGTTCAGATGACCCAATCACACTATTAAAACATGCTTCCTGCTTGGATTTATATAGGTAGCATGTTCAGATGACCCAATCACACTATTAAAACATGCTTCCTGCTTGGATTTATATAGGTAGCATGTTCAGATGACCCAATCACACTATTAAAACATGCTTCCTGCTGGGATTTATATAGGTAGCATGTTCAGATGGCCCAATCACACTATTAAAACATGCTTCCTTCTTGGATTTATATAGGTAGCATGTTCAGATGGCCCAATCACACTATTAAAACATGCTTCCTTCTTGGATTTATATAGGTAGGGTGTTCAGATGGCCCAATCACACTATTAAAACATGCTTCCTGCTTGGATTTATATAGGTAGGGTGTTCAGATGACCCAATCACACTATTAAAACATGCTTCCTGCTTGGATTTATATAGGTAGCATGTTCAGATGGCCCAATCACACTATTAAAACATGCTTCCTGCTTGGATTTATATAGGTAGCATGTTCAGATGGCCCAATCACACTATTAAAACATGCTTCCTGCTTGGATTTATATAGGTAGCATGTTCAGATGGCCCAATCACACTATTAAAACATGCTTCCTGCTTGGATTTATATAGGTAGCATGTTCAGATGGCCCAATCACACTATTAAAACATGCTTCCTGCTTGGATTTATATAGGTAGGATCTTCAGATGGCCCAATCACACTATTAAAACATGCTTCCTGCTTGGATTTATATAGGTAGCATGTTCAGATGGCCCAATCACACTATTAAAACATGCTTCCTGCTGGGATTTATTTAGGTAGGATGTTCAGCATGTTCAGTGTGCGGCTTCGACCTTCCCCGTGGTGCTTACAATTACTCATGGCCGTAATGCAGGTTCATTCAATCTTTGGGAGTGCAGTACCTGGAACATACAAGGACAAGGTTGATGTAAAGACAATAAATTCAATGAGACAGGGAGGACACAAATTGGCGATAAGTAATAATTTGCCCGATTATCAATGTGTTAGTTTGCATCTACTTTACAATTATGGGCACATGATATGATAACGATATTTTAGCAGTTCAATGATAAATGTATAACATTAATTATGGTGGGGGGTGGACAATGGCTCTTACACTCGATGTCCTCCAGCTGACTTACCTTGGTATGAATGACGACGTACTCACAGTTTGGCGGCTTGAAAATAGCAAAATCTTGCACCCAGCCATTTGTAAATTGGATGTGCGCCTCCAGTGACTTGTAGTTATGAAACTAAATGTAACAAAGTGTTTAGAAAGTTAGCACATACATGTAATTTTTCATTTCTTTATGTGTCCATCTATAGAACGCTGCATGTTATAGTGTAAATCTGCCTGTTCTCTGTCAGAAACCTGCCTGCAGAAAATGAACCTAAAGTATGTAATGCAAGGATGTCATCACTTTAGAGATGGAGAAAGCATAAAGTGACAATTATGAGTCACTTAATATGATAAGGAGATTCTGCAGGTAATAATCAATGTATAAAACTAAAATAAAATGTATTTTTAGTGACACAGGATACAAACATGGAAGCAAGATGTATAATTAGGATTATTTATAATAAATATGAATAAATTAGTGCAATTTCTTTAACCATAAAGAATAACTAAATCCTTCAGGACAATGTCACATCAATGCACTGAACTCACTATGTTATCCACCTAACAGCCTCCACATGTTCTCACTGTAATTTCCCCTCATGAATGAATTTATGCTGCACTAATGTGAAAGTTTGCAGGGAAATCAAACGCATTTCACTCGCAGTACTCGAGCTGACTTACCTTTGTTTGAATGACGACTTGTATGTGCTGACTCCACAGACAAGGTACGAAAATATGTCAGGCTACGTCAATAGCGGTTGGTCTTCAGGGTTTCTACTCCACGGCCGTATTTCATACGGGTCGACATTTCCAATGCACGCTATTTTCTGCAAGTACCACCGCTTCACCTCTGAACGAAATCGGTCTCTATACAGTCCATTCTCTTTTGAGCTGCTTTTAAGCATCTTGTAATCGTTGTTCCAACACAGTGTGTTTGTTTTGATTCGTAGACCCCGAAAATGGTGCCGCGCTCCCACAATGCATTGCGGCATGACGTCAACTCCAAAGCCCTATTTCATATGGGTCCAGATTTGCGATGCACTCTAATTTTTTCCAAGTGCTGCTGCTTCGCCTCTGGACGCAATCGGTCTCTATACCGTCCGTTTTCTTTTGAGCTGCTTTTAAACATGTTTCTTGTCGTCGTCGTTCCAACACAGTGCGTTTGTTTTGATTTGTGGACCCGGAAAATGGCGCAATACATTGCGGCGTGAACCAGGTTTAGAACCGAACTCTCCCACACACATCACATCACTATAAGACTGGACTCTCACACACATCACATCACCACACGCACTCTGGTTTTTCTTCATGTACACTTCCTTATAATCTCTTTCTGCTATTTGCACATTTTTACTGTAAATTTCTAAGTTAAATCTGTACATTTTGTAATAACCTGTAAATTGTAAATAGTGTAAAACCACTGTCATTTAATGGTCGGGCATTGCACAGCTACAAGCATTTCACCTCATGTCATACTGGGTATGGTTGTGTGTGTGACAAATAAAATTTGAATTTGAATTTGAAAGTCTTTCCAGGCGAGTTTGATCCAGGAGGGTCTGAAGCCAGAGTCAGACAGAGACTGTGCAGAGACTGTAGAAGGACAGAGCAGCAGCAGAGCAGTCCAGATACACTGATGATCCTCTGTCAGATCCAGAGGGACACACAGGGATGATGCTGGACTCTACATTGTGTCTGACAGTGGAGCTGTTCTCAGAGCAGTTCACTCTGCAGCACTGACAGTCATCTGCACTTCTTCTCATTCCTCTGTCAGTCACTGCTGGATGAAGCTCTCCTCTCCACCTCCCAGTAACATGGCCCAGTCAGAGCGTCTCTACACACAAGCTGCTGCTGCTTCAACCTCTCTGGATCATCAGGACACAGCTCCTCCTCTCTCAGCACACACACCGTCCTGTTTACCATCATAGCCTCCACCTGCAGAGAGAAGAAGGAAGAGCAGAGGAGATAAACGAGTGTTTCCAGAGACTCTTCATCAGCTGTCAGTCAGTGATGCAGCACATCCAGTATAAAGAGCAGCAGGGACTTCAGTGCTGGGACTGTACTAGGACTCATTGTTGCTTCACTTTTTCTAATCTTTGGATTTTTATTGAAGTTGATGAAAATGTTTTTCCCTCCTAGTTTGAGTTTGGACTTTCATTCATTAGAAGAACCTTGGTGTGTCCACTCTGAGCTCTGTAGGAACCCCAACAACAAGCCCAACAATCCAGATGGACGGTTCCAGCTGTTAACTGGAGGAATTCCATCCAAACATCTGCTCTCACTAAATTCTTCCTCACCTACAGACTGTGTTCTTCACTGCTTTAAACTTGGAAATGAATGAAGTCATTGGTCTGCGTGCTGCTTTGTTCAGAGAGCTGATTGGCTGTTGACAGCGTTTGATCAGAGCGTGTCAGCCGTTACTATGGTGACCATAAAGGTCAGAAACAGGAAGTGTTTGTGTCCAATCCTGAAGCCTGTCACCATTCTCCTCTCACAGCTTCACTGAGAAGCTGCAGGTTTACAGGAAACACTGGATCTTTGTTTCATACTGACTGTGTTTAGTACAATACTGCTGACAGCACCACCCACTCACTCCATCACTCTACTGACCCCAGAGTCTCCAGTCTGTAGTCTGGACTCTGCTGAAGATCAGACAGCTGCTTCACATCTGGATCCTTCAGGTTGTTTCCTTGCAGCTCCAGCTGTCTCAGATGGGAGGGGTTGGACTTCAGTGCTGCTGCCAGATAATCACAGCTGATCTCTGACAAACCACAGTCCTTCAATCTGTATAAAGAATGAAAGATGTAAGTTTATTAGACAAAGTGTGAGCTTGAAATCATTCAGTGTTTCATCATCTGTTCAGAGCTGAAGAAGGTTCAGAATGTAGAAGTTTAGAAAATGGAAACTCCAAACAGCTGAAGCCAACAGGAAGCAGCTTCAAACAGGAAACTGTGCAGAGTTTCAGACTATATGTCCTGATGCAGCCAGTTGGATTTTGGAGATTTGAATCTCTGTTCTGTGACTAAGTCCTTGAATCATTTCTTCCAGTTGGTCCAACAAGACAGACTAAGTGTTGGACATGTGTTGTGGCTCCATTAGGGGAGCTTCTAAATGTGATGTGATGGCCCCTCTGGGTCTGTCAGGTCACAGGACTGAAGAGAGCTCAAACTGGGCACACAGTTGTTCCAGTCTGGACCAAAGACTCTATACTGGGACTGAGGGACTGCTTTGACTGCACCCACTGGGACTTTTTAAAGGCTCATGTTCTCACTTAGATCATCGATTTCTACTTACATTTCTTTCTGGGAAAAATGGGGATTACTTTGGAAACAGGAAGTATTTCCCCCAATAAGCAGCCCTGGATTAGTAAATCACTCCAACATGTTCTCAGGCAGAAGAAGCTGTCTTGTTGTGAGGGAGAGAAGAAAAAGATTGAGGCACAGAAACTTGTTGAAAGAGAGATAAAGCAGCTAAAATCAGGTGTAAAAGTAAAGCAGAGGATGAGCTGAATAAAGGACACTCAAGGCTGGCTTGGAAAGGAATGAAGTCCATGGTGGGGATGCAGAACAAGGAGCAAAGATGAATGTGATGCTGAATCAGCAGAAGACTTGGACTCATTTGATTCCAGCTTTGATATCATTGATTTCAATGAAGAGCTTTGTGATTATAGCAAAGGGCTGGTAGCTCTGAGAGTCCCACTGATGAGGTGTTTGTGTGGAAATCTCTTAGTGGGACCAAAGAGAGAAAAAGCCCTGGTCCTGATGCTGTGGGAGGGAAGTGATTGAAGTGTGCTGTGAGGAACTGACTGGGAGATTTTCACACATTTTCCCGTCCTCCTTGGAAAAAATAGGAAGTTCCCAGCATATGGAAACAAAGGTTAAGTGTCCTATGGCACTCAGTAGGGATGGGCACCAGTATCCGGTGCCATTATGGCACCAGTTCTGACATAAACGGCAGTAACCAGACCGAAATGCAGCACACATTTCGGTGCTTTTTTTTCCTGACATGTCATACACTTTAGATTCTAGCCAATCATTTTACCTTTCCAAGGATAGTAGGCGGGCCCAGGTACATATGTTCTTTTAGAGCAGAGCTACAGATTAAAAATGCCCAAGACGAAGCGGTCAAAAGTCTGGCTGTACTTCTCAGCAAAAGATCCAAACTCAGCAGCCTGCAACAAGTGCTTTAAGGTGATACTGTGTAAAGGAGGTAACACCCAGTGTTGGGGAGTAACGGAATACATATACCGCCGTTATGTATTTAAAATACAAAATAAGAGTAACTGTATTCCGTTACAGTTACCGTAACTGTATCATGTGGTATTTAGAATACAGTTACTTTGTTGAAATAAATGGATTACACGGCGGTATTTTCCTGATTCATATTGTCGCGGGTCAGGACTCTTTTGTTTGACAGTTATGTTCCGTTGTTCCAGGCGGCAGCGTTACGGTTGCCATGGTTACACGGTGTCGCTCTCTCTGCGACTGTGTGTTTCCTGGGTGAGAGAGCGCCTTTTTGTTGTTGTTGTTGTTGTGCTAAGCTAATAGGCAGAATGCTACAGGCATAGCCCTAAAGAATGTAGCCTCATTGGCAGTGTAGTCCGTGCTGCAGGGAGAATGGACTGCCATACCCGTTATGTGTCTGTGAGCGCGAGGAGGGAGAAAAAGGAAAAGTATGAGTTGTCATCGAGCAGAAACAGGAGCTGGAAGCATGTAAATATAATAATAACCACTGCAGCCAAAAAGAGTGCCTGATAAGCCCAGTTGTAAGTAAGCTATTAAGACTCGACTGTACACTGTGTTCGTGTTTTCCTCTGAAACAATAAGTTCCGTTGGAACAGCCTTTCTCTTTCTCTCGCTAGCAAACTTGACCCAGACAACAAAGTAAAGCTAATTTTCGGCTACAAGCCGCGGACCTTCAGTAATAGTAATAAATCACATTCATGTAGTTGTAAACAGCATGATAATATATTTAGGTGGGCCCTGAGAGGCCAAACGGACTGCAACTTCAGAAAACACTTGGAAAATGAAAAATGCTTCAAAAAGAAAAATGCTGCAAAAAGAAAAACACTTGCACTTATTTATGTGCAAATGTTTAATAATGAAGAACATTAAAACATTACTGTTGGCCACATGCCGGCCAAGTTATGTGACATTAGCGAAGTTTGTACTTTCAGCGTTTACTTTGTTTTAAAGCCTATACTTTATACGCCGTTCGATAGTCGACCTTAATCTTACAGAGAATCTGATGATTTTGTGGATAATTAAAGTCAGTCATATATCCACAAACACAACAAGCTGAAAGTCAGTGATGCTGCTCGGTTTGCAGTCCTGAATATCACGGCACAAGCAGGATTCACTGCACTGTTAATGTTAGCTATGTTATATTGCTGCCTCTGTTCGGTGGTGTCGAGCCAAACGGACTTTAACGTGTGTTTGAACGAGCTGACGGTTCACTCGTTAAGCTGAAAGAAAGTTGCTTTAATCACAGGAGTCACACATGTGTCCACTGTAGCATCTGGGAACTCTTCTTGTTTAGCACTCGTAATAACACAAACACTAAATCCTCCTTCTTTTGTGCTGTTTTGTAGCAATGTATACACCTGAGACTGTCACCTGTCTGTCTGTCCTGCACTCTCTCTCTGTTTCTTTCTCTCTGATTGTGGAATAAAAGTGTCATGGTCCTAAATTATTTTATGGCTTCAATACATTCTGCATCATTAATGATATAATCTATAGTATTGATACTGCATTAAGATGTTTATTAAAACCTGCTGACTTTACATTAACCTTTTTATTACAGGTACAGCTAAGACCATTTTATACACATTGCATTTTGTGGTCAGTTAAAGAAGGTTAAAACTGCATACACGCTTACAAAACACATACATATAATCTAGAAACCAGCTTGAGTGAAGGCCTGAATGTATTCAGCTTCTTGTTGCAACCTGTGGCATTTGAGTTTACTTAGTAACAGGTGACAGGAGAAAAAGAAAAAAAAGAATTTTTTTTTCTTAATTTCTTACTATGTGCTATTATTTTAATTTCATGTTTTTTTCCTTATAAAACAGGAGGACAAGTCCACGGGTATCTCCAGGGCCTGTAATCATCGCCATATTTGGGAAAAGATGTTAGAAAGAGGAACTTCTGTGTCTGACCGTAGCTCTAAAATTGTCTCATTGTCTGTACAAGATGCAAATGATGTTCTTAGAAATACAAAAATATGTTATAGAATTATAGAACGCAAGAGGGGGCGTCAAACCCTGATGATATATAAACCATTCCCTGTGTATTTTTGGCAGAAGAAGTCCGCAGATGTGATGCTGTGTACTTCTTCCCGTACGTGTGTTCTTAATAAACTCTTTATCTGATTGCACTCTACTGGGTCCTCCATTGGTTTGTTTTTGTGCCACTTGTCGAATTCAGGACAGTGGAAATCTCTTAGTGGGACCAAAGAGAGAAAAAGCCCTGGTCCTGATGCTGTGGGAGGGAAATGATTGAAGTGTGCTGTGAGGAACTGACTGGGAGATTTTCACATGAAAAGCGCTATATAAATGCAATCCATTATTATTATTTATTAAAGCAAGAAGGTTGTAGGTTGAAGCTTGTTGGCCTTTCTGTGGAGGTTGGATGTTCTCCCACAGTCCAATGAAATGCTGCTTAGGTTCATTGGTGCTTCTAAATTGGCTGTAGGTGTGGATGTGAGAGAGTGCTTCTCTGTGTCTCTCTGTTGGCCCTGTGATGGACTGCTCACCTGTGCAGGTGGACCACGCCTCTTGCCCTATGACAGCTAGGGCACAGGTTGCAGCCCTGTGAGCCTAAGCTGAATAAACAGTAGCAAAAATGATTCATAGATGGCCTGAAATCCCCCAGTTAGCAATTTGGTAGATAGCTATGACATGCTAATCCCATCCAGCAGCTGTATCCTACCAGTAAGCTGATCCCTGCTGAGCCAAAGCACTTTTTCATATGCAAATTACAACCTTTAATAGAAACCTATTGGTCAGCATCTTATTAGCCTGCTGTTAGCTTCATTCCACAGAAAACAGAGAAACTAACAGAGTTGATAAAGAATAAAGAGAAATGTGCTGATTTAAAGCCTTTGAAGTGCTTCAGATGATCTCTGTCCACTTCTGTCCACTCATTCATTCATGTAAGCTTTCTAATGCAGCTTTGATCTTCACAGTCTGCTTTATGAAACTCATTCTAACCCTGAATGTCAGAGCGTTCCTGATGGAAGATTTTTAGTTTTGTGATTATGTTTAGTTGTAGCTTCAGTTAAAGGAAGAAGAATTGGAATTGGAAACCACAGGAAAAGGGAAACCATATGTGCAGAAGAGTGCTGTGACATACCATACTGCTTCCTGTGTTAACAGACAAGTTAACGGTCTCTCTCTCTCTCTCTCTCTCTCTCTTTCCTTTTATGGAAATGTTTTTGGATTCTGAACATGCCACACCTACTGCTGTGAAAGCTTACTTGAAGTATAAATAAAGAGTGTGCTGGAAGCCCCGCGCGATTCCCTCTGTGACGGGGCATCGTCCATGTACATGTAAAATCTTTGAGTCTGTGTTTCTTTGCCTCCTAATAGTTTTCTCCTCACAGTTCCTCCTTCTCTTTCCCATCTTTAATGCTGGCAGTGGAGGAGATTTGGATGTTGGACTGTGTTTTGGATGATGTGTGTATGTTTGTGTTGGACTGCTGTCTGTAAAGCAAATGGACATTTTGCTTTGGATTTCAGTGTCAGACAGACTTTAAGGTGGAATGAAGAGTTTGAGAGTTTCACAGTGAATTATCCAGTGGAGGATTTTTCTTCTTCTTTGAAAGTTTAAAATGTGAACATTGTTCTGCTGCAGTCAATGGACTAAACCAGAGAAGAAGAAAACAGACTTTACCATGAAGATCCTCAGTGTGGATCAGTATAATATCAGCCTGATGTCTGCAGTTTAGTGTCAGCACAACTTTCACATCATATTCATCTCAGCACAACTAAAACATGCTGACTGACCTCAGAGTTTCAAGTCCACATCCTGGACTCTCCAGGAAACCACACAGATGCTTCACTCCTGAATCCTGCAGCTTGTTGTTGGAGCTCAGGTCCAGCTGTCTCAGATGGGAGGGGTTGGACTTCAGTGCTGCTGCCAGATAATCACAGCTGATCTCTGACAAACCACAGCCCCACAATCTGTATAAAGAATGAAAGATGTAAGTTTATTAGACAAAGTGTGAGCTTGAAATCATTCAGTGTTTCATCATCTGTTCAGAGCTGAAGAAGGTTCAGAATGTAGAAGTTTAGAAAATGGAAACTCCAAACAGCTGAAGCCAACAGGAAGCAGCTTCAAACAAACACAACAAGAGAAAAAACTGAATGTTTCACATTAAAGTTGTACATTTATCATAAAAACAGGACAAAGACTTGAAAAAGTCGTGTTTTTCCTTCCAGGAACCACAAGGCTTCACTTTTAAAGGTGAAGTGTGAAAGAAATGGACATATTTGAAGTCCAACACCTTTTTCCAGTCACATTATTAAAGCAGACAAACTACAAGCTCATTTTCATTCCAACAAGTCATCTTCTGACCTGGACTAACAACACTGGTCTCTATGTGCAGCTGGCTGTGAGACCAGTGCTCAGGGAGCGTCTACAAAGTGCAACACTGAAAGAACATCACACACTAATTTGCTTCCAGCACTTTCACACAAACATCTACTGTCATTATTGTCAACAAACTCTGTGGATCCTTTATCGCAAATTCAAATTCAATTCAATTCAATTTTATTTATATAGCGCCAAATCACAATAAAAGTCAGTGGGATCAAATGTTCAGACAAAAGAGGGTTATGAGGAAATATGATGAAATGTTGTGTATTAGCAGCAAGTTATTGAATCATTTTCCTCAGAAGCAAAATAAAATAATTGACAAACATGTTTTTACAAACTCAGTGTTGGACTTGGATCAGCAGGATAAGCTGATGTTTAAAGTCATTTGAGTCTCGCTGTATGAGAGTCCAGTTATTACTCAATATTTATGGATGATGTTCTTTCAGTGTTGCACTTTGTAGACGCTCCCTGAGCCTCACAGCCAGCTGCACATGGACCAGCTGACATTACCCAGCATTAGAGGCGGCTGTAAAAAAATGGATTTTCCTATTTAAATGGTTTTAATTTGAATAAAGCGATGTTGATTCATTCAATCCTTCAAAAATCTGTTTCCTGCATTATTCACTGCTTATTACGCACCAGTCTGCTGTTGTGTTCACTGCAGTCAGCCTCTGAAAACAAAGCCTCATTTCTGCTGTTCAATACTGAAGAAATTTAAACCTTTTAAAATGATGACAGATTACAAACTCTCAGCTGTGTCTGTAATCAAACCTCTGTAACTTCTTCACTTCAGCAGCATCAGCTCATGTTCACATGTTGATTCATGGTTTTCTTCAGTTTTTGATCGACTACAGAATATTTTGAAGGTTATCTGCTATAAAAAGCCAGAACAGGAAAATCTGCTTCATGTGTTTCTGTTTGATCCTCAGTGACTTTGACACAAAGGCCTCTGCTGTGATGATCACACCTCTGATCAAGTCTCACAGTGTCAGCTTTGTTTTTATACATATGGATATGTGCTGATAAATGATCAGAGTTATAATATTTCCCACTGTCTGCTGTGTGCCGTGACCTTTGACCTGCTAAAGAGAGTCAGCCGTGGATTATTCATTGTTGTGTCTGATACTTAGAAATGTAAGGAAGAACACTACACAGTTAATCAGTGTAATGTCCTCTGCCTCTAACGCCTTGCCAGAGTCGACCTTCAGACTAAACTCCTCTTCAAAATGACCACGCAGACAAGAGGGTTTGACTTCACTCCCTTTACTTAGGCCTGTTGAAGTAGGGTAAAACTGAGAAACAACATGAAATGTTCGTAGAAATCATAGATGAGGACAAATACACAATAACAGTACAAATGACTTGTTTAGCCAAAAGCGTTAGCGAATCCTCTCTTTACAAACATTTTTATTAAGTAAACACTGCAATCACATTTCTACAAGTAGATTTGTAAGGATGGAACAGAATTACATACCAACAATGCCCTTAAAGACCATCTTAAGGGAGAAAATTGCCACTACAGCAGAGAACAGGAGAACAGGAGAAGTCATTTCCCCAAACAATAGCATGCACTTTCTGATGACATCATAGAACAGAGACAGATTTGCGCATGTTACACCAGGTCATGCCAGAAGGGGGCACTAAAGAGTAACTTTCTCAGGGAAAATCTATTTAAACAGAACACGGTTTCATGGTGACAGAACACTCCCCGTCTGAAATTCAGCAAGTTTCACCTACTAATTTGACAAGGTCAAACACATTTCAGTCATCTGGAGGAATGAGCAAGATCATCTCATTCACAGGTCGGACGTAAAGCTTTGATCCCTCTTTCTTAATGACCTTTACTTGCACTTTGCGCACCCTTCCGTCTTTACTGGGATACACATCAACGATAATACCTAATGCGCAGTCGTTCCTACTGCACTGACTGTTCTTAAGAAGCACCACACTTCCTTGCTTAAGGTTTGGCCGGTCAGAAGTCCACTTTGTTCGACACTGTAGTGTTGACAGATACTGTTTCCGCCACCTGTCCCAAAATGTGTTAGACAAGCTTTGGACCCTGCACCACTGTTGCTTCAATAGTTCTTTATGTCCAAAATCTCCTTCTGGTACTGGGCATGGACCTACTTTCTGAGTAAGCAATGAAGCCGGTGTAAGAATGAAAGGATCTGTAGGATCATTTGACACAGGCACCAGTGGTCGACTGTTCACTATGGCTGAGACCTCAGCCATGAATGTTGTGAGTACCTCATGTGTGAGTTTGGAGGAGCCCATCTGAAGAAGCATCGAGTCCAGGATACGACGTGTGATGCCGATCATCCTTTCCCATGCTCCTCCCATATGAGAGGAATGTGGTGTGTTGAAGGTCCAAGTACATCCGTGTTCTGACAGAAACCTCTCCATGGCTTTCCCATCAAGATTTGAAGGAATCCACATATCTTTGCAAGCTCTGGTGACGGGCTGATACAGACCAGGGCCCAAACACATCAATGCCGATGTTGCTAAAAGGTGGTTCCATGCTGAGCCTTTCTGGTGGCAAGTCTGCCATCTTTTGAACTTCACACCTCCCTCTCAGCCTTCAACAAGTGACACACTCGAAAACGAGTCTATTAATGCATCTCCTGCCACCAACGATCCAGTAACCTGCAGATCGGACAGCTCCTTCAGTGAAGAGACGTCCTTGGTGACGTACCTGCTCATGAAAGTGCGCACTATGAGAGTGGTTACGTGATGCCGTCTAGGCAGATCCAGTGGCCGTTTTTCGTGGAACCCTATTTTTGCCCCAATGAGACGACCCCCAATCCTTAATAGCGCGTATGAGTCAATGAAAGGATCCAGGGCAACGAGTGAGCTGCTCTTGGGAATGTTGGCATTTGATGCAAGACGCTCCAGTTCTTTTCTATAGACCTCTTGTTGAACTGTTTTGATAATGACTAGCTTACTCTGTTCAAGAATATCCCCGGTGGGGGGGGGTGGGGGGGGGGGGCCACTAATGCCAACCCTCACATTTTTGAGCGACACACTCCTTTCCTTTTTTAAAGCTCTGAACAATGTGAATAAGGGTACCAAGAGCCCTTATGAGGGAACTCCAGCATGAGAAGCGATTGAACCACCCAGAGCCAAGATGTTTGAGGACTGTGACCGACAGTGTTGTGACTTGAGGCCTGATTTCACTGTCTTGATCTGGTTCCAAAAGGTCAAACCTCTGTACCACAGGTGACACCCCTTCAGGTCGAGACAAGAATGCCGGTCCAGAGAACCATATTGTGTTCTCAAGGCGGTCTGCTGTGATAGACCGTGTGGCAATGTCTGCGGGATTGTCTTCTGTGCAGACATATCGCCACTGCTGTGGCATTGTGCTTCGTCTGATTCTCTGGACTTGATTGCTCAGTAGTAGGTGTGTAGTAGGTGACTGCGTCAAATACAATGTCTATTTCGGAGGTGATGACCTCAGACAGAGTTACTGCCATGAGGAGCACAAAGCTCCAACCGAGGTATAGTATGCTCTGGACGTGGGGCCAGTTTGGCTTTACTTGCAACCAATCTAGTGCAGCATCCCCCATCTGCATCCACAGTCTTCAAGTAGGCAACAGTAGCTACTGCTTTCTCTGAAGCATCTGAAAAGACACAGAGTTCTGTTAACTTGACAGTAGATGGTGACATGTTTGAGTACGGTCGGGGTATCCTCAGATGTCTTAACTCCTGCAGAGAATCTCTCCAACTTTCCCACACCTTTTCCTTTTTTTGCTGGCAATGGAGTGTCCCAGTCTGAAGACTGTGAGGCTAGTTCTCGAAGCAGCAGTTTTCCTTGAATTGTCACAGGGGAAACAAATCTTAGAGGACCGTACAGGCTGTTCACCGTTGAGAGAACTCCACGTTGAGTGAATGACTTTTTCTCGTCCTGTAAACGGTAAGTAAAACAGTCTGAATTCAAGTCCCAGTACAGCCCAAGGGTACGCTGCATTGGTAGAGTGTCAGCAGTAAGGTCCAAATCCTTCAGGTCTGTGGCATGATCTTAACTGGGAAAGGCCTTCATGACCTCCTTGCTGTTCGAAGCCAGCTTATGCAGCCTAAGGTTAGAGCAAGCCTGGCTGGCTGCCGGTGGAGCTCATGGGCGCGTCACTGCAACTCCCCCCTGGCTTCTGCTCCGCGGCTGCTGAGTGAGCCCTCATCTGGGACTCTCCTCAGCTCTTTCTGGGACAGTGGCGCGGCTGCCCCTCTGTTGGTCTTCCTTGGTCTCTTGTGTTCTGGGGGCCTCTGGATGTCTGGAGTTTTGATCTCCTCCATACCTGCTTCATGCCCTGGAGGACGGGGCAGTGGCTCCCCACACCCTCTAGCAGATCATTACATGAAGGAACCTTTTAAAAACAAGCGCGTCCATGCTCACAGGTGTACACACGGGTGATCACACCCACAAACTACACCCTTTTTGGCTCCTACCTCAAAGCACACTGTGTTCTGTTGATCTTATGTGCTGCACAATAATGTTTAATATTTAGTATTTACTGTCATATTCCCATATATCATTGTGATGTTGTTTATTCTATTACTCTTGTTCTCTTCTGCTTGTTTTCTTTTTTCTTTCTCAGCAGGTGATCCAGGTGATTGATAGATGCATTTTTTTTCTTTTTTCTTTTTTTTTCTGCCCGTTCTGTTGGTTTTTGTTTTTTGCCCTTCTCCCCCGTCCCTCTTCTCAGCTGTTTCTCTTTCCCTCTTTCTTTCTCCCCTTCTTTCCCCCAGTCAAGTCTGTCCCGTATTCAGTAAGTGAAAATAAAATAAACAATAAAAGGTGAATCAAATGGACCATTACGGCAAGGCTGGGATGGTCAATTTGGTAAAGTAAATCCGTTGGGCATCTTTCTTTGCCTTTAGACAACAATTCTGATGGCAAAAGAGCCAAACGGGACAGGCGAAAGAAAAAAAAAAAAAAAAGGTTAGAGCAAGCCAGCATTTTTTGAGTTCTTTTGAGCAGATCAATAGCTGGATCTGCTGTGGGCAAGGACTTTAACCCGTCATCTACGTAAAAGTCACGAGTGACAAACTGTTCTGCATCCTCCCCATACTCCTTCCGGCCTTCCTGTGCTGCACGTCTAAGACAGTAAATAGCCACAGCCGGTGAAGGACTATTTCCAAAGACATGCACGTTCATACGGAACTCCATAATCTCTTTCTCTGGGTTATTCTCTTTAAACCAGAGGAACCTGAGGAAGTTCCAGTCTTCAGGTTGCACCATGAAACAATGAAACATCTGTTGTACATCTACAGTGAAGGCGATCTGTTCTTTCCGAAACCGAAAGAGGACTCCTACCAGGGTGTTGTTGAGGTCTGGTCCCGTTAGGAGTACTTGGTTCAGAGACAAACCTTTGTGCTGGGCACTGGAGTCGAAGACGACTCTTATTTGAGAGGGCTTCTTGGGATGGTAAACCCCAAAACAAGGCAGGTACCAATGCTCCTCATTAGGCTTCAGAGGTCGGGCTTCTTCAGCGTGCCCAATCTGAAAGATCTTTGCCATGAACGAGACAAACTCTTCTTTCATTTTAGGCTTCCTTCTGAAAGACTGCTGTAAAGATTTGAGACGTTCAAGTACTTGCTCATGGTAATGAGGGAGCCTTGGTCGTGGAGATCTGAAAGGCAGGGTAGCCACCCAACTGTTTTCTTGATCCTTGTAAACCTCTTGTTCCATGATGTGGATGAACTGTCCGTCCTCGATTGAAGGAGCTTCTTTGTCATCGTCCTTTGTTGTCTGGAACACATTACAGTCTAAAGTGGCCCGTTTCTCACTGGCAAGGGGATGTTTGCATGTCAGGGGAAATGAAGGGGACCCACCACTACTGTATTTCTCTTTTACAGAGTACTTGTTTGGGCATGGCTGAAAGAGAGAAGGGCGTCCATTTTTCAGTACGTTAGTGTAGCAAGAGCTGATAACAGTAGGTCTGTGGACATCTCCAATGCACACATCTCCCACAATAACCCAACCCAGGTCCAACTTCTGGGCATAGAGTGCATTTTGTGGGCCATTCCCTTGTCTTCTGACCTTATGAACCCTAATGATATCTCTGCCTAACAAGAGCAGAATGGAAGCTTGGGAGTCCAGCTTTGGAATGTGTTTTGCAAGGGCCTTCAAATGACTGTGATTTAATGCTACCTCTGGTGTTGGTATTTCTGCACGGTTATTTGGGATCAGTGTTGGCAAAGAAAGTGTGACACTGCCGTTGATGGGTTTGATCACAAAGCCATGTGCTTGCCTGCCTTCTGTCTCTTGTGTTCCAGCACATGTCTTCAAAGTGTATGGTGAAGGAGAACCTGAAATCGGAAAAACTCAGTACATGCAAGTGATCTGTTACTCTGATCATCTAATATTGCATATAATGTAACTGCAGCGTCAGGGCAGCCAGTCGGGTAGACCCTGGTTAGACATATTTTTGAGCAGGAATGTCCTGCGGAATAGTTTCTGCAGACCTCAGTGCATGCTGTGCACTGAGAAACATCAGTCTCAATCAGGTTGGAGTTTCCCTCCCCGCCCTGATCTGGTGCGGAACATGCTGTGTTGGTGGACCATAGGGCAAATCCAGGATAGAGGGCTGCAATGTGGCTCCTGCTCCCACACTCTGAGCAGGAGATGTCATCTTCATAATTCCTTACCAAATGTGTGGCTCTGCAGCACCTGTAACATATTCCGTGCCTTTTTAGGAGTGCTTTCCTTTCTTCTATTGGCGTCTCTCTAAACCCACGACACCTTGGTAAGGAGTTGGGTTTATTGTGTAGCGGGCTGGATCCTCTCTAGTGGATGACTCACTTCCAAATCGGGTGCCAAGTGATACAGTCCTTGTACCACTGGAAGGGGGCAGAGGGTTCGGAGAGAACCTCGTTTTAAAGACTGCCATGGCTTTGTGACCTTCGGCTTCAGACGTTTGCTTAGCGCCTGATAACTCGCTGCTGAGTGCTGTCTGTGTGAGACCAGGGTCATTGCGCATCCGTGCTTCCCGACACACAAAGTCCACAAAGAAGCTGAATGGGGGGTAGAGAGCCCCATGATCTTCTTTGTACTTGAAGCCTAGAGAAAGCCATTTTTCTTGGAGATAAAATGGCAGCTTCTACAGGTGTAATACCATGAAGAGTATCCAAAAAACTAAGGCCAGGCAGGTCACCGTCTTCTTTGGCAGCCTGTATTTCCAACAGCAAGTCTCCCAGCTCTCTTAGCTTGTGACCGTCTCTGTTTGGAATCTTGGGAAAGTTGTTTAATCTTTTCAAAAAAGCACCCTCGATGACCTCTGGTGCACCATAGCATTCATTGAGCCTATCCCACATAGCTCTCAGTCCATTTGCTGGTTGGTTCGCATACACAGATCGTATTCGTCTAGCATGTTCAGCTGAGTCCTTACCTTGCCATTTCACAAGGGGGTCAAGCTGTTCACTTGGTGAGAGGTTGAGGCCCCTGATGGTATTCATAAACAAAGCTTTCCAGGCTCTATAGCATTCGGGACGGTCGTTGAAGTGAATGAGCCCTGTAGACACCAGTTCACGTCAAGCCATGAATCTAACAAGGTCTGACATGTTCTGCTCCATTTCTAGTGGAGTGTACAGTGGGCCCCTTTCTTGGTATGTGGTCTCCTGTGGGTGGCTGGAGTTGTCTGGGGTTGTGATATAGGCGGTGCCGGTGTAGCCACTGTCCAGAGACTGTCGTGCATAATTGACCGTTGGTTCTTGTTTAGGGGTGTAGGTCTCACTTTGGTCAGCTTTGCCTGGGAAATGATCCTTTAGATTTGCTACTATGGGTGTGGTTTGTGTTTGGATGTGTGGTGCCACAACTGGCTTGAGGCTTGGTCGAAAATGTAAATCAGATCCTGGCGTAAAGATCTTGGGGTAGGAGTCTACGGTGAATGCTGAGGGAGTTTCATCTCCGTGTTATCATTGGAGGTTTCTAGAATGGGCATGGTTTGGCTGCCATGTGTGGCACCCTTGACATATTCCCTTGTGCGTGTTACTGGGTCATCAGCAGGAACATCTATTTTACTAAGACCCTCGCTTTTATCTTGAATCACTGCAGCCTCCAAAACTTCTGCCTTTGCTCTGCAGCTGCAGCCTTTTTTTCCATGCGTACTTTATCCAATGACACTTCAAGAAGCATTTTTCGAAGCTACATAGAAGCTTCCAGTTCTGCTTGCTGCAACTTCAGATCATTTTCCTTGTTCTGCCTTTTATAACTTAAATCGGATATTATAGTTGTAAGCTGCCCTAGAGCTCCCTCTAGTGGCTGCTTTGGGTTCGGTTACTTTGGGAAAGGAAAAAAAATGAGAACGTGAAGAAGAAATAAAAGATGGCGGAAAGTGATACCGTAATGTTATCGTTCTAAGCTGATACGGACCTTAAAATGTTGTTGCCTTGGACAAGATATGTCTGTAAGTATGAGTATCGATAAAATAATTGTCTTTTGTTTTGTGTAGAAATGGCACGATAATTTGTACATTTGAAAGTTTTATCTTGTTAGCTTGCAGTAAGAGTGTAACAAGCTAGTTTACAATGTTAGTTAGCTAATACAGTATTTTGTACTTTCAGTTTTACGATGGTCAAAGAGAAGGCAATGGTCAGAGGCCATTCTTCAATAAATCAGCGCAAAAAGGAAAATAAGTCTGGTTATTGGAGCATCGTTATCTCACTGTCTAGCTGGTGAAACTAAGAGACTCAGGGCGAGGACAGCATACTCCTTATCCACAAATGCTGCTTCAGCCTTAGCTGCCTGAGCTTCTGCACGTGCTTGTGCGGCGGCTGCCTTACTTGCAGCTGAACTCCTGGAATGCCTGGAGGAGTCAGATATATTAGATCTGGTTTTCATTGATGCGCTGGTTCTCGGTGACATGTTGCTGTCGATTGGATTTTTCCAACATCTGCAGCTGAATGTTAGAGCTGAGCTGTTTCTGGAGGATAGCTCTATTTGCTGTCCAGTTCCTCACGAGACTGGTCTTTGAGAGGTTGTCGTTTTACTGTAATGTCCTCTGCCTCTAACGCCTTGCTAGAGTCGACATTCAGACTAAACTTCTCTTCAAAATGACCACGCAGGCAAGAGGGTTTGACTTCACTCCCTTTACTTAGGCCAGTTGAAATAACAGTACAAATGACTTGTTTAGCCAAAAGCGTTAGCGAATCCTCTCTTTACAAACATTTCTATTAAGTAAACACTGCAATCACATTTCTTCAAGTAGATTTGTTCATTAGTAAGGATGGAACAGAATTACACACCGACAATGCCCTTAAAGACCATCTTAAGGGAGACAATTGCCACTACAGCAGAGAACAGGAGAACAGGAGAAGTCTTTTCCCCAAACAATAGAGATTGACAGACCACGTGACTTTCGCGCATTGCATGCCGGTAACTCGTGGCAAAACAATCCAAGTACCTGCATCAATTGCAAGCATTTGCAGCACCGCAAAACGTTCATTCTTCGGTTCCAATAAATTCTTGCTTTTTCTTTGCCCCCCAAAAGGGTATGTACAAAACGAAGGAGAACAATGCCGGTCTGTACAAAGACAGACTTAATGAAAAGTCAAAGAAAAGATACGAGGAAAAAAATCAAACCAGTGAAAGTGTTAGATCCTTACAAGCACACAGAGTGGACAAAATACGTTAGCGTGCTGCCCAACTTCACCACGCTCATATTTATAATTATACGGTTCTTTGAGTGAGCGCATACACTCGTGAAGTTTAGTAACTTCAGGTCACTGCAACAAGCCCAGGTACAATTTACCGACGGATGGGTGCAGGACCTTGAAATGCAACGTGTAGAAAGTAAAGACCATCGTACATATCATAAGTTTACCAGTCTCACAAATCGTCTTCATAAATACACATTCGTTAACCGTTTATTAATAGGACCTTTGAGCTCAATGGTAATTAATTAGTAGTAGAAATAATTTCTGGTACCCATCACAGAAATGTAGCAGTGACAATAATATTGTATGCTGTAATCGCACTGGGCAATTAGTGATACAAAACAACTGTTTTATCCTGTGAATAAAAGTATATGTTTTTGTCAGTGTACCATGGTAATAACAGAAGCGAAACACAATATTGTGTCAGGACAATTCACTATTTATGCACAATAAACAAAGGAGCATAGCGCGACAATTTCTGTTCAGCGCCAGACTTGCTTGTAACCTATATCACCAATTATGTTAAGAAAAATTACGTATTAACTACAACAGCAGACTGACCTTTGTGGAAATGCTTGGAGCAGACTAACCTGTGAGCTGGAGTGTTCTGGGACGTTATATTTGGTCTTTGAATGGCTACAATCCAGTCGCCTCTTTGTTACTTCGGAAACATGGCTCGAACAATTTCTCTTCAACGATGTAATCCGATAACAACCGATCTCTTTACCCGTCGGCTTTCCGTGGCTGTCATGCGACCGGCTATTGCAGTTAATAATACAACAGCTTCTTGCCATTTTTTGTGTTTCTTTTTATCGCTGTATAACTGATTTCAATTGAAAGCCTGCGTGCGCTATTACCTCTTGCCACGAGTTCCCAGAATTCTTTGCGGTTTTACCCCTGAGTGACGTCACATTTTCAATCTCTATAGGGCTTTGGAGCGTGATGTCACGGGGGTGGGCGTGGAAAGGATTTTGGCCCGATCCGCCATTTTGGGGGTCTTAGTAAGGAGCGAAAGCATAGCCATGGTTCGTACTTGCTGTGTGCTCGGCTGCAATGTTCGATCTTACGACCGGCACGGGAATAAGTTTGGATTGTCTTTTTATGCTTTCCCAACCTGGAAGCAACATGAAGGAGCTCATGTATCGGACATTACCAAACGAAGGCGTCTAGCCTGGATAGCAGCCGTGAGACGAGCTGATATCAAGTTCTGTTACGTCTCCAGATATCAGCTGGTGTGCTCAAGACATTTTCATTCCGGTAAGTTCTAAATATGTTCCTATCACACTTTATAGCTGAATAATGTCATCGTTGGTGGTCTCGGAAGTTATAGAAATTGCGATCAAACATCGAATGGAGTGACTTTGCAAACATATGTGCTATGTAAAGATTCGCTAATTATTTCGCACAACTGTAGGGAAGCCTGCCTATGAAATGGATCAAACAAATCCAGACTGGGTACCAACGCTACACATGGGGCACTCCGAAATCCGAACATCACATTCAGACCGTCACAGGAGGCGAACACAACGGCAACAAAATAAAGTACTAGTTGGAGGTAAACAAAAACCGCACCCCCAACCACAATCTCTTATTTTAAAAGTTGATCTTTGTCAATTAACACAAACATTTTTGAGTATTCATACGGCCTTAATGTATAAACCATTTAAAAGTTCCCTTGTGTATTTGCACTCTTTTTATTGGACAGGCTTTGACAATGGAGCAGCAGAGTGTGAAGGTGAAGCCTCAGCAGAAGTTACCACAGAAGAGCAGCCAGCGATTGACACCACAGAAGAGCAACACCATAACAACCTTGTTATTTTGGCTGAGGGCCAAATTTGTGTTGGACAAGTAGAAGCAGAGGTAACGGGTGCTGATGCAGAAAACATTGATATCAGAGAGAAACAGACAGAAGATCAAAGACTGACAAGTGATTGTGTGCGCTGTGTACAGAGCAGAGCAGAAATAAACCGGCTGCTGGAGGAGAACAGAAAGCTTAAATCAAAGTTGGACAAGACAGAGCTGAATGAAAACTTTTTAAAGGGTGACACGGAAAAAAGTGAAATATTACACCGGTTTTACTTGTTTTGCTATTTTCATGTCCGTGCTCGAGAATGTAAAAGCTTTCCTACCAGCATCAAAGAAACTGTCGCATTTCCAAATGCTTTTACTCACACTTATGTGACTTAGACTTGATCTTCCTGTCCAGCATCTTAGTTATCTATTCAATGTCTCTCACAAAACTCTTTCTTCTGTCTTTTCTGATACAATTGACGTTTTGTATGCCCGCTTTGGAGTACTTGTACACTGGCCAGAGAGGCACTGTTTGCAAGCAACAATGCCTCCACAATTTACGGAAACTTTTGGAAATCGGGTAGCCATCATTGTAGACTGTTTTGAAATACGTACAGAACGACCATCTAATTTAAAGGCTCGTGCTCAAACGTACTCACACTACAAGGGTACACACACCATGAAATATCTGATCGGGATTACTCCACAAGGTGCAATTTCATTCATTTCTAAGGGGTGGGGGGGCCGTGCATCTGATAAACACATCACAGAGCAATGTGGCATACTTAACAAGCTGTTACCAGGGGATGTAGTTTTGGCTGACAGAGGCTTTGACATCAGAGATGCGGTGGGAATGATGTGTGCAGAGGTTAAGATCCCAGCATTTACAAGGGGCTTCTGTCAACTAGATGCCAAGGACATAGAAAATACACGAGCCATTGCACACCTAAGAATCCATGTCGAGCGAGTAATTGGCAGTTTGCGCAACAAGTTCAAAATGCTACACACTACCATGCCAATCCGTTCTCTTCTTCCATGTGAGGGTGAAGACGTTACCTTCCTTGATAAAATTGTGAGGGTGTGTTGTGTTTTGGTTAACATGTGCCCCAGTGTGGTAGTGAAACCAGGCACACATGAGACTTGTACTTGTTAATTAATAATTGTTTAAACCAGGAAAACCTTTTTAATTTTTGGTATGTGTGATTGTATGAACACATTGACATAGCGTTATGTAACCATTTCTGTACCTGTATACTATAATCGAAAATTTATCATCACTTTGAACTCTTTGTTTAACTAAAATTACGTTATAATAAAAGCAAGATAACAAATAACTGCATTGCACTCTTTATTTCACACTTTGACAATTGGTACATGGTAAGTGCTGCACGTTTGAAATCAAGTTATACATATTTCAATGCACTTCTTCCAAAAAACTAGACACCAGAAGGAAAAACGTTGTGAACACTCGGGGCTGCCTTTCGCTTAGAGAAATGTTTTCCTACTAGTTCAGGAAGGCACACCTTCTGAAAGAACTCCTGAGCTTTCTTTAAACGCGATTCCCAGAAGTGCACATCAGGGAAGATGCGTACAACTGCCATGTCTTTTTGTGTCCATACCACGAGGTCACAGTGCTTTGCGTTGGCCACAAAGACCTGTGTTTGCACTTGTGAGTAAAAGTGATGTGTCTTCTTCAAGTTAAGTCCATTTGCTGTCAACTCGAGGCAGAAGTCTTTGTCATGTGCATCCAATGCTTGCTGAATGCTGTCACATCGGTATTTAAATGGACATTTAATTTCTAGGCACCCCTTCCCACAACATTCACATGTGGTTAGTCCATCAGGAGATGCTCCTACTTCAGGAAAAGCCATGTTAACAAGAAAACCACACATACGGACCTGTAGGTTTTTGTGACATGCTGACATTTTCTGGGTGTAGGCGTGTCGAGCGTCCTGTTCATGCTCCAGTCCCCAAGTTGTTTGCACATTACAGACTGAGTTAACAGGGTAGCAAACACGATTAACCACAGTAATGGCGGGTTTTTCTACAGTGGTGGCAAACACAGCGTGCATCATTGAAGCTGTGATCCTCCCAGCACGCCAAACATACCATTCTGGGCTCTTGTGTTGCAGTCTTGTGCGTACCTCAATAGCTTCTGCCTGTTCTTCAGTAACTTTTGCTGCGTTTATGTACTTTACGCAGTGCAGTTGTAGCTCTGTAAGGCCAAGGGACTGTGCACCTGTGTTGTACAAACATTCAATCTTTGGGAGTGCAGTACCTGTAACATGCAAGGACAAGGTTGATGTAAAGACAATAAATGAAATGAGACAGGGAGGACACAAATTGGCGTTAATAATTTGCCCAATTATCAATGTGTTACTTTTCATCTACTTTACAATTATGGGCACATAATATGATAACGATATTTTAGCAGTTCAATAATAAATGTATAACATTAATTATGGTGGGGTGTGGAAAATGGCTGTTTCACTTGATGCACTCCAGCTGACTTACCTTGGTATGAATGACGACGTACTCAGAGTTTGGCGGCTTGAAAATAGCCAAATCTTGCACCCAGCCATTTGTAAATTGGATGTGCGCCTCCAGTGACTTGTAATTACGAAACTGGTTTGCAGTGTAAGCGCTTACTCCACAAACAAGATACGTGAAGATATCAAGGTAGGACAGTGGCGGTAAGTCGTCTGGGTCTTTACTCCACTGCCGTATGTCGTATGGGTCCAGATTTGCGATGCACTCTATTTTTTTCAAATACCGCTGCTTCACCTCTGGACGCAATCGGTCTCTTTACCGTCCGTTTTCTTTTGAGCTGCTTTTAAGCATGTTTCTTGTCGTCGTCGCCGTTCCAACAGTGAGTTTGTTTGGATCGTAGACCCCGAAAATGGCGCCGCGCTCCCACAATGCATTGCGGCATGACGTCAACTCCAAAGCCCTATAGCATGCACTTTCTGATGACATCATAGAACAGAGACAGATTTGCGCATGTTACACCAGGTCATGCCAGAAGTGGGCACTAAAGAGTAACTTTCTCAGGGAAAATCTATTTAAACAGAACACGGTTACATGGTGAAAGAATAATCAGGGTCCCCTCTCTCTGAATCAGGAAAGGTGGGCAGGCCGCGTGTGGGCCGCGGGCCATACGTTGAGTCTCACTGTTTGAAATGTGAACATTGTTCTGCTGCTGTCAATGGACTAAACCAGAGAAGAAGAAAACAGACTTTACCATGAAGATCCTCAGTGTGGATCAGTATAATATCAGTCTGATGTCTGCAGTTTAGAATCAGTACAACTTTCACATCATCTTCATCTCAGCACAACTAAAACATGCTGACTGACCCCAGAGTTTCAAGTCCACATCCTGGACTCTCCAGGAAACCACACAGATGCTTCACTCCTGAATCCTTCAGGTTGTTTCCCCACAGGTCCAGCTGTCTCAGATGGGAGGGGTTGGACTTCAGTGCTGCTGCCAGATAATCACAGCTGATCTCTGACAAACCACAGTCCCTCAATCTGTATAAAGAATGAAAGATGTAAGTTTATTAGACAAAGTGTGAGCTTGAAATCATTCAGTGTTTCATCATCTGTTCAGAGCTGAAGAAGGTTCAGAATGTAGAAGTTTAGAAAATGGAAACTCCAAACAGCTGAAGCCAACGGGACGCAGCTTCAAACAGGAAACTGTGCAGAGTTTCAGACTATATGTGTCACAGGCTGGGTCTCCGACCCAGCACTTTGAGTTTTCTTTGTATTGTTCTTATTTTTTGAGATGTTGTTAGTTTTTGTGTTATTTCCTATTTGCCTTTAGTTTAGGCAGTTATTGTTCCTGGGTTTTCTATGTTTGAGTTCTTGCATTATTCATCACGTATTTGGTATGTTAAGTTTGTGTTGTCATGTCTAGTTTTAGTGTTTCCTGTTTTATTCTGACAGTGTCATGTGTTCTTTGGTCATTGTATTTAGTTTCACTCCTCCTGGTCCTGTCATTAGATTCATGTCAGTCAGCTGTTTCCTCATGTGTCTCCACTTCCCCTGATCACCTCATGTGTGTATTTAAGCCTTCTGTTTTCTGCATGTCATTGTCGGGTCGTCTGTTTACCGCAGTCATAGTCATGTCTGTTATCCTACGTTAGTCATAGTCTTTGCCTGTTTATGCCACCTCAGTCATAGTCATAGTCTTTGCCTGTTATCCCCGTCAGAGTCATAGTCATAGAACTTTGTAGTATTTGTTTCTTAGTGTTTTTTAGTTTGCTTAGGGTTCCTTGGTTAACCCCTGTAATCATCCAAATAAAGGATTGCTTTCTGTTTAAACCTGCAACACCTCGTCCACATCTGCTTTTGGGTCCTGTTTCAAAAACACACCGGCGCACCCCGCCGTGACAATATGTCCTGATGCAGCCAGTTGGATTTTGGAGATTTGAATCTCTGTTCTGTGACTAAGTCCTTGAATCATTTCTTCCAGTTTGTCCAACAAGACAGACTAAGTATTGGACATGTGCTGTGGCTCCATTAGGGGAGCTTCTAAATGTGATGTGATGGCCCCTCTGGGTCTGTCAGGTCACAGGACTGAAGAGAGCTCAAACTGGGCACACAGTTGTTCCAGTCTGGACCAAAGACTCTTTACTAGGACGTCTTAAATTCAATTCAATTCATCCATCGGCTTCCGCTTATCCTTTTCAGGGTCGCGGGGGGAGCTGGAGCCTATCCCAGCTGTCATAGGGCGAGAGGCAGGGTACACCCTGGACAGGTCGCCAGTCTGTCGCAGGGCTAACACACAGGGACAGACAACCATTCGCACTCACATTCACACCTAGTGGCAATTTGGATTATCCAATTAACCTATCCCCACAAGCTGCATGTCTTTGGACGGTGGGAGGAAGCCGGAGTACCCGGAGAGAACCCACGCAAACACGGGGAGAACATGCAAACTCCACACAGAAAGACCCCGGCCTGATGGGGAATTGAACTCAGGACCTTCTTGCTGTGCGGCAACAGTGCTAACCACCATGCCACCGTGCTGCCCTCAATTCAATTCAATTCAATTTTATTTATATAGCGCCAAATCACAACAAAAGTCGCCTCAAGGCGCTTCATAGATACAGAGAAAAACCCAACAATCATATGACCCCCTATGAGCAAGCACTTTGGCGACAGTGGGAAGGAAAAACTTCCTTTAAACAGGAAGAAACCTCCGGCAGAACCAGGCTCAGGGAGGGGCGGCCATCTGCTGCGACCAGTTGTCATGATTCGGCCGTGTGGCAGGCAGGATGAGGACCCAAATTGCAAACTCACAGACACGGGGGATAAACTCAAAATGCAGCTTTATTGCTGACAGGTGATAAACAATAACGATGATACAAAAGCAATGCAAAACTACACTAAACTGGGAAAAGCTAAAGTAACATATACCGGAAGACACGGGGAGAACCACACACGGCATGAGGGCAGCACGAGAGCAATAACTAAACAGAAACCTAAACTGGGAATAAACTAAAGTAAGGCTATGACTTGGAATACAATAGACCGGGCATGGAAACACGGAGGGTGGGAACACAGACGACGCGACACAGACTGTACGAAACACAGAGACTAAATACACATGAGGGATGATCAGGGGAAGTGGATGCACACGGGGAACACAGGTGACACTGATAATCATAACAAGACACGGCAGGAGTGAACGTAACACTGATGGGAGATGGGCAAAGTAAAGCAGGAAGTACACAGAGGTTCAAACAGGAGGAGAGAGAGCACGGGGAGAACGCAGACATAACGGGCTGGGGAAAACATAGAATAAAGCACAAAGAGAGACGAGGGCTCATAAATACACAGAGGGGCACACAGGGGGTAAGAGTCACGAAGGGAAAACACATAAGGAACAACGTAACAGATCAACCCAGGAAGCATGGCCTAAATAAAGAACAAAATACAAAAATACACGAAAACTAAGAATACTGGGCCCACATGGCCCAGGACCATGACACCACCCCCCCCTAAAGGGCTGGCTCCCGACAGCCCAAACCCGAGAAACAAAACACAAGCGAAACAGAAAACACCCCACCCAGGGCGGGAGGCGGGGGACCAGGACGGAGGGAACAAAACGAACCAAAAACAAGGAGCACGAGAACAAAACTGAGTCCACAAATACACAAAAGAGTCCAGAACAGGAAGGCGAATGTCCAAAGAGGCCCGAAGGCCAACCCGAGAGGCGACAACACAAAAGTCCAGTCCAACCGTTCCGGAGGCCGGCCACGGGAAAGGTGGCCACGGTGACAGAACAGATCCGGAGGCCGACCGCGCGGAAGGCAGCGGCGGCGGCGAAGGCGGAGCAGTTCAGGGGGCCGGCCGCGCGGAAGGCAGCGGCGGCGGCGAAGCAGTTCAGGGGGCCGGCAGTGCGCAAGGCAGCGGCGGCGGCGAAGCAGTTCAGGGGGCCGGCAGTGCGCAAGGCGGCGGCGGCAGCGAAGCAGTTCAGGGGGCCGGCAGTGCGCAAGGCAGCGGCGGCGGCTCTCCAGTGTCAGGCGTACTGGCCGAGGCCCGGTGGGCACAGGACCAGTCGAGGCGGGACCAGTCAAGGCGGGACCAGACGAAGCACAGGCTGAGGCGGGACCAGGCGAAGCACAGGCTGAGGCGGGGCCAGGCGAAGCACAGGCTGAGGTGGGACCAGGCGGAGCACAGGCTGAGGCGGGACCAGGCGAAGCACAGGCTGAGGCTGCAGCAGACGAAGACTCTGAGGCTGCAGCAGACGAAGACTCTGAGGCTGAAGCCGGAGCCGGACCAGGCGAGGATGACGGCTCTGAGGCTGCAGCTGACGAAGCACAGGCTGGAGCTGCAGCTGACGAAGCACAGGCTGGAGCTGCAGCTGACGAAGCACAGGCCGGAGCTGCAGCTGACGAAGCACAGGCCGGAGCTGCAGCTGACGAAGCACAGGCCGGAGCTGCAGCAGACGAAGCACAGGCCGGAGCTGCAGCAGACGAAGCACAGGCTGGACCAGGCGTAGCAGAAGGTGGCTGGATGGGCTCCTCGGGCCCTCCAGCTGATGTGGCATGGTGCTGGACGGGCTCCTCGGGCCCTCCAGCAGACGAGGCGTGAGGCCGGACGGGCTCCTCGGGCCCTCCAGCTGAGACAGGAGGCTGAACGGGCCCCTCGGACCCTCCAGCGGAGACAGAAGGCTGAACGGGCCCCTCGGACCCTCCAGCTGACGTGGCATGAGGCTGGTGCGGTTCTCCAGAACCCCCAGCTGACGAGGAAGGTTGCTGAACGGGCCCCTCGGACCCTCCAGCGGAGACAGAAGGCTGAACGGGCCCCTCGGACCCTCCAGCGGAGACAGAAGGCTGAACGGGCCCCTCGGACCCTCCAGCGGAGACAGGAGGCTGAACGGGCCCCTCGGACCCTCCAGCTGACGAGGCGTGAGGCTGGACAGGCCCCTCGGACCCTCCAGCGGAGACAGGAGGCTGAACGGGCCCCTCGGACCCTCCAGCGGAGATAGGCGGCCGGGGCAGAAAGCAGTCTGAGGCGGAGAGAAAGCTCACGCCATTCCTAGCAGGCTCAGAAGCAAACTGTACAGCCGACGTGTGAACCCCTTTCGCTGTCTCATGAACCTGGGCTTCATGTGGTACGACTATGAGAGCAACGCTAGAAAAAGTCCTGGATTCTACAGAGACAAGAACATGGTCTGTGGTTTCGTTGTGTGCTCCTTCAAAACAGTTACACACAGTTCTTTCAGCTCTGGAGCCCAATTCCGTTATAGTCTCCGGTCCCGGCAAATCAACACTCATCTCACTCTGCTTCATAGAAGGGACGTGAGGCGCAAAAAAGCAGTCACTCACCGGAGTTAGTGCGGTGCAACGGCGGCGCCGGCGCCGCCCCCTTCTGGTAGCTGGCGCGATGGGCGCTGATGCCACCACTGCAGAGGGTGGCGTAGCGGCAACACCCTCCTCTGCCCATATCCTCGCTAACGGCGAGGCAAGGGAAGCGAAGTCTGAGCGGGTTGGAGACGGCGAGCGGCTGGTAGGCGGTGCAGCAGGTGAGAGTTCCTCCTCTGGGATGAGCCAGGGTTTCCACCGGAGCTCGTCCTCCCGATAAGCCCGTAACACCTGCTGACGCTCATCGTCCCCGAAGTCTATGGCCTCCACCGCCTCCGTGTGCCGGTTAGTGCAGCATGACGGTGGCGGAAACGAGGAAGCCGATCCACGGTGAGGCGATGGCTGAGTGGAAGTGGGCCTCAGCGTTCCCCCTGTCGCAGCCTCTGGCTCATGAGGCAGCGGCGCCGACACCCATTTACGGGGTGGAGGTGTGGGTGCTGAGGCGGCATCCAGGACCCTCTGGGCCAGCACACGGGCACGAAGCTCCTCCTTCAGGGGGCCCAGGGAGTCAAATGCCTCGACGAGGCGGGGGAGCTGTCGCAACCGCGGCTCCCGCAACATAATGGCGTCCACGGCCGCCAATCCCGTGGAAACCACTCTCGGATCCGTGCATCCGATGATGCGATCCATAACGCGGCAGAGCCTGTTCAGCTCCTCTCCCACCTCCTCCGAAATGTCCGCTGAGTCCGACATGGTCGCGTCGTACTGTCATGATTCGGCCGTGTGGCAGGCAGGATGAGGACCCAAATCGCAAACTCACAGACACGGGGGATAAACTCAAAATGCAGCTTTATTGCTGACAGGTGATAAACAATAACGATGATACAAAAGCAATGCAAAACTACACTAAACTGGGAAAAGCTAAAGTAACATATACCGGAAGACACGGGGAGAACCACACACGGCATGAGGGCAGCACAAGAGCAATAACTAAACAGAAACCTAAACTGGGAATAAACTAAAGTAAGGCTATGACTTGGAATACAATAGACCGGGCATGGAAACACGGAGGGTGGGAACACAGACGACGCGACACAGACTGTACGAAACACAGAGACTAAATACACATGAGGGATGATCAGGGGAAGTGGATGCACACGGGGAACACAGGTGACACTGATAATCATAACAAGACACGGCAGGAGTGAACGTAACACTGATGGGAGATGGGCAAAGTAAAGCAGGAAGTACACAGAGGTTCAAACAGGAGGAGAGAGAGCACGGGGAGAACGCAGACATAACGGGCTGGGGAAAACATAGAATAAAGCACAAAGAGAGACGAGGGCTCATAAATACACAGAGGGGCACACAGGGGGTAAGAGTCACGAAGGGAAAACACATAAGGAACAACGTAACAGATCAACCCAGGAAGCATGGCCTAAATAAAGAACAAAATACAAAAATACACGAAAACTAAGAATACTGGGCCCACATGGCCCAGGACCATGACACCAGTTGGGGTGAGAGAAGGAAGACAGGATAAAGACATGCTGTGGAAGAGAGACAGAGGTTAATAACAGATATGATTCAATGCAGAGAGGTCTATTAATACATAGTGAGTGAGAAAGGTGACTGGAAAGGAAAAACTCAATGCATCATGGGAATCCCCCGGCAGCCTACGTCTATTGCAGCATAACTAAGGGAGGATTCAGGGTCACCTGGTCCAGCCCTAACTATATGCTTTAGCAAAAAGGAAAGTTTTAAGCCTAATCTTAAAAGTAGAGATAGTGTCTGTCTCCCGAATCCAAACTGGAAGCTGGTTCCACAGAAGAGGGGCCTGAAAACGGAAGGCTCTCCCTCCCATTCTACTTTTAAATACTCTAGGAACAACAAGTAGGCCTGCAGAGCGAGAGCGAAGTGCTCTAATAGGGTGATATGGTACTACAAGGTCATTAAGATAAGATGGGGCCTGATAATTTAAGACATTGTATGTGAGGAGCAGGATTTTGAATTCAATTCTGGATTTAACAGGAAGCCAATGAAGGGAAGCCAAAACAGGAGAAATCTGCTCTCTCTTTCTAGTCCTTGTCAGTACTCTTGCTGCAGCATTTTGGATTAGCTGAAGGCTTTTCAGTGAGTTTTTTGGACATCCTGATAATAATGAATTGCAGTAGTCCAGCCTGGAAGTAATAAATGCATGAACTAGTTTTTCAGCGTCACTCTGAGACAGGATTTTTCTAACTTTAGAGATGTTGCGCAAATGGAAGAACGCAGTCTTACATATTTGTTTAATATGTGCGTTGAAGGACATGTCCTGGTCAAAAGGCTCATGTTCTCACTTAGATCATCGATTTCTACTTACATTTCTTTCTGGGAAAAATGGGGATTACTTTGAAAAGTGATAAGCAGCCCTGGATTAGTAAATCACTCTCAGGCAGAAGAAGCTGTATTGTTATGAGGGAGAGAAGAAAAAGATTGAGGCACAGCTAAAAGCAGCTAAAATCAGGTGTAAAAGTAAAGCAGAGGATGAGCTGAATAAAGGACACTCAAGGCTGGCTTGGAAAGGAATGAAGTCCATGGTGGGGATGCAGAACAAGGAGCAAAGATGAATGTGATGCTGAATCAGCAGAAGACTTGGACTCATTTGATTCCAGCTTTGATATCATTGATTTCAATGAAGAGCTTTGTGATTATAGCAAAGGGCTGGTAGCTCTGAGAGTCCCACTGATGAGGTGTTTGTGTGGAAATCTCTTAGTGGGACCAAAGAGAGAAAAAGCCCTGGTCCTGATGCTGTGGGAGGGAAGTGATTGAAGTGTGCTGTGAGGAACTGACTGGGAGATTTTCACACATTTTCCCGTCCTCCTTGGAAAAAATAGGAAGTTCCCAGCATATGGAAACAAAGGTTAAGTGTCCTATGGCACTCAGTAGGGATGGGCACCAGTATCCGGTGCCATTATGGCACCAGTTCTGACATAAACGGCAGTAACCAGACCGAAATGCAGCACACATTTCGGTGCTTTTTTTTCCTGACATGTCATACACTTTAGATTCTAGCCAATCATTTTACCTTTCCAAGGATAGTAGGCGGGCCCAGGTACATATGTTCTTTTAGAGCAGAGCTACAGATTAAAAATGCCCAAGACGAAGCGGTCAAAAGTCTGGCTGTACTTCTCAGCAAAAGATCCAAACTCAGCAGCCTGCAACAAGTGCTTTAAGGTGATACTGTGTAAAGGAGGTAACACCCAGTGTTGGGGAGTAACGGAATACATATACCGCCGTTATGTATTTAAAATACAAAATAAGAGTAACTGTATTCCGTTACAGTTACCGTAACTGTATCATGTGGTATTTAGAATACAGTTACTTTGTTGAAATAAATGGATTACACGGCGGTATTTTCCTGATTCATATTGTCGCGGGTCAGGACTCTTTTGTTTGACAGTTATGTTCCGTTGTTCCAGGCGGCAGCGTTACGGTTGCCATGGTTACACGGTGTCGCTCTCTCTGCGACTGTGTGTTTCCTGGGTGAGAGAGCGCCTTTTTGTTGTTGTTGTTGTGCTAAGCTAATAGGCAGAATGCTACAGGCATAGCCCTAAAGAATGTAGCCTCATTGGCAGTGTAGTCCGTGCTGCAGGGAGAATGGACTGCCATACCCGTTATGTGTCTGTGAGCGCGAGGAGGGAGAAAAAGGAAAAGTATGAGTTGTCATCGAGCAGAAACAGGAGCTGGAAGCATGTAAATATAATAATAACCACTGCAGCCAAAAAGAGTGCCTGATAAGCCCAGTTGTAAGTAAGCTATTAAGACTCGACTGTACACTGTGTTCGTGTTTTCCTCTGAAACAATAAGTTCCGTTGGAACAGCCTTTCTCTTTCTCTCGCTAGCAAACTTGACCCAGACAACAAAGTAAAGCTAATTTTCGGCTACAAGCCGCGGACCTTCAGTAATAGTAATAAATCACATTCATGTAGTTGTAAACAGCATGATAATATATTTAGGTGGGCCCTGAGAGGCCAAACGGACTGCAACTTCAGAAAACACTTGGAAAATGAAAAATGCTTCAAAAAGAAAAATGCTGCAAAAAGAAAAACACTTGCACTTATTTATGTGCAAATGTTTAATAATGAAGAACATTAAAACATTACTGTTGGCCACATGCCGGCCAAGTTATGTGACATTAGCGAAGTTTGTACTTTCAGCGTTTACTTTGTTTTAAAGCCTTTACTTTATACGTCGTTCGATAGTCGACCTTAATCTTACAGAGAATCTGATGATTTTGTGGATAATTAAAGTCAGTCATATATCCACAAACACAACAAGCTGAAAGTCAGTGATGCTGCTCGGTTTGCAGTCCTGAATATCACGGCACAAGCAGGATTCACTGCACTGTTAATGTTAGCTATGTTATATTGCTGCCTCTGTTCGGTGGTGTCGAGCCAAACGGACTTTAACGTGTGTTTGAACGAGCTGACGGTTCACTCGTTAAGCTGAAAGAAAGTTGCTTTAATCACAGGAGTCACACATGTGTCCACTGTAACATCTGGGAACTCTTCTTGTTTAGCACTCGTAATAACACAAACACTAAATCCTCCTTCTTTTGTGCTGTTTTGTAGCAATGTATACACCTGAGACTGTCACCTGTCTGTCTGTCCTGCACTCTCTCTCTGTTTCTTTCTCTCTGATTGTGGAATAAAAGTGTCATGGTCCTGGGTCGTTGACCCAGCGTTTTGTGTTTATTCTGATTTGTATTAGTTTAGGGTTGACCCTGAAGTTAGTGTATATTCAGCCCGCCCTACCTGTGTCTGTCCTTGGTGCTCTGTTCTTGTCCCCGTGTTGTGTTGTAAATCAGTCTGTGTGTTCCCTGCTTTACTTTGTAGGCTCGTGTCCTAGAGTTCCTGTCTTATTCTGAAAGTCTGTGTCTCCTCCGGTCCTCATGTGTATTAGGTTCAGCTGTTCTTCCCTCCTGTGTGTGATTACCTGATTACCTTGTGTGTGTGTGTATATTTAGTGGGTGTCGGTCTGTGTTCTTTGTCGACTCGTCTGCCTTCATCCATGTATCACTGCGTTATCTGCATTCATCAGTCTACCTCTGCGTTATCTGCATTCATCCGTGTATTTCTGCGTATCTCTGCATTCATCTGCGTTTCATGGTGTCCTGTCTCTGCGTCCCTCTGCCCCGCACCCCCTTTGTATGGTCTCAGGTTTGCTCTTTAGTTTCTCCCAGTTTAGGTTTGTAATTGCTCAAGCTGCGTTGCCTGTTTTTGCCACCTCCACCTTGTAAATAAAACATCACTCGTATCATCAGTTTGCTGCATCTTGGGTCCTCCTTTTCCTCCACACCACACAGCTCCCTCCGCCAGCCGTGACAAAAAGTATGAACATGTATTTATACGTTACACTTGTGTTTCACATCATATTCATCTCAGAACAACTAAAACATGCTGACTGACCTCAGAGTTTCAAGTCCACATCCTGGACTCTCCAGAAAACCACACAGATGCTTCACTCCTGAATCCTGCGGGTTGTTGTTACTCAGGTCCAGCTGTCTCAGATGGGAGGGTTTGGACTTCAGTGCTGCTGCCAGATAATCACAGCTGATCTCTGACAAACCACACTTCCTCAATCTGTATAAAGAATGAAAGATGTAAGTTTATTAGACAAAGTGTGAGCTTGAAATCATTCAGTGTTTCATCATCTGTTCAGAGCTGAAGAAGGTTCAGAATGTAGAAGTTTAGAAAATGCAAACTCCAAACAGCTGAAGCCAACAGGAAGCAGCTTCAAACAAACACAACAAGAGAAAAAACTCTGAATGTTTCACATTAAAGTTGTACATTTCTCATAAAAACAGGACAAAGACTTGAAAAAGTCGTGTTTTTCCTTCCAGGAACCACAAGGCTTCACTTTTAAAGGTGAAGTGTGAAAGAAATGGACATATTTGAAGTCCAACACCTTTTTCCAGTCACGATATCAAAGCAGACAAACTACAAGCTCATTTTCATTCCAACAAGTCATCTTCTGACCTGGACTAACAACACTGGTCTCTATGTGCAGCTGGCTGTGAGACCAGTGCTCAGGGAGCGTCTACAAAGTGCAACACTGAAAGAACATCACACACTAATTTGCTTCCAGCACTTTCACACAAACATCTACTGTCATTATTCTCAACAAACTCTGTGGATCCTTTATCGCAAATTCAAATGGGATCAAATGGTCAGACAAAAGAGGGTTATGAGGAAATATGATGAAATGTTGTGTATTAGCAGCAAGTTATTGAATCATTTTCCTAAGAAACCAAACAAAATGATTGACAAACATGTTTTTACAAACTCAGTGTTGGACTTGGATCAGCAGGATAAGATGATGTTTAAAGGCATTTGAGTCTCGCTGTATGAGAGTCCAGTTATTACTCAATATTTATGGATGATGTTCTTTCAGTGTTGCACTTTGTAGACGCTCCCTGAGCCTCACAGCCAGCTGCACATGGACCAGCTGACATTACCCAGCATTAGAGGCGGCTGTAAAAAAATGGATTTTCCTATTTAAATGGTTTGAATTTGAATAAAGCGATGTTGATTCATTCAATCCTGAATGGATTTTTAATATAAATGTATTTTGCCAGAATCTCAGGTTAAAGCTCCCAAAAGTATTTCAACAACAAGCAAACAGATAAAACAGTAAATGAGAGCAGCTAAACACACAAAGATGGAAACACAGAGCGTGGATCGTTCACTCGACGGCACGTACACGGACACGCCGTCGGGGCTGAAAGTGGACAGCTCACAGATCCTGGAGCTGCAGGTTTCATCTGTCTCCAACCAAAACTGACTGAACCAGCAGCAGAAGAAGATCCAAACTACGCTTTACGTTTGATGAACATCGTCATGAATTCTCTTTGACTTTGACGTTTACTTCCTGCACAGCTCTCTCTCTCTCAGTGTACTTCAAGAACAGTTTACCTTCAAAAATCTGTTTCCTGCATTATTCACTGCTTATTACGCACCAGTCTGCTGTTGTGTTCACTGCTGTCGGCCTCCCAAAACAAAGCCTCATTTCTGCTGTTCAATACTGAAGAAATTTAAACCTTTTAAAATGATGACAGATTACAAACTCTCAGCTGTGTCTGTAATCAATAATAATAATAATAATAATAATTTTTGGGGCAGGGATAGCTCAGTAGGTAAAGTGGTCGCCCCATGATCGGAAGGTCGGCGGTTCGAATCCACTTAACGGCTACCCTGAGGTACCCCTGAGCAAGGTACCGTCCCTACACACTGCTCCCCGGGCGCCTGCTTAGTGGGCTGCCCACTGCTTCACAGAGTGAATGGGTCAAATGCAGAGAAAAACAAGTAATTTCCCCATGGGGATCAATAAAGTATCCATTATTATTATTATTATTATTATTTTATTTATGAGCGCCTTTCAAGTCACCCAAGGACACTTTACAATAGAATGAAACACTTAGTAAAACAATGGGAGAATAAGAACAATAAAATACAAGCACAAGATAAAATGAACAAACAGTGGATTCACAGTGAATATGCAGATTTGAACAGATGAGTTTTGAGTTGGGATTTAAACTGGGGGAGAGAACCAATATTTCTTATTTCAGGGGGCAGAGAGTTCCACAGCCTGGGAGCAGAGCAGCTGAAAGCTCTGCTTCCCATGGTGGTGAGGCGGAAGTAAGGTACAGTAAGCTGGATAGAAGAAGAAGAACGAAGTGAACGGGCAGAACAAGTGGTGGTTAACAGGTCAGAAAGGTATGAAGGAGCGAGGTTATGAATGGCCTTGAAGGTGAGCAGAAGAAGTTTGAAAATTATCTGGAATTTCACAGGGAGCCAGTGAAGTTCCTGAAGAACAGGGGTGATGTGCTGGTAGGAGGGGGTTCTGGTGATAATGTGAGCAGCAGAGTTCTGAACCAGTTGAAGCTTATGGAGGGATTTTTGGGGGAGACCATGCAGAAGAGAATTGCAGTAGTCAATACGGGAGGTAACAAGACTATGTACAAGAATGGACGTAGACTGGGTGGAAAGAGAATGAAGCAATCTGTTAATGTTACGTAGATGGAAGTAGGCAGAACAGGTGAGGTTATTGATGTGTGATTTATAAGAAAGTGTACTGTCTAGGATGACACCAAGGCTCTTAACCTGAGGAGAAGGGAAAACTGTGGAGTTATCGATGGTGAGTGAGAAATGGTTTGCCTTCAAAAGGTTGGATTTGGTGCCAATAAGGAGGATCTCAGTTTTATCCTCATTGAGCTTTAGAAAATTAGAGGTAAACCAGGATTTTAACTCGGATAGACATTCTGTAAGGGAAGAAGGTGGGAGGGAGGAATCAGGTTTGCAAGAGAGATATAACTGGGTGTCATCAGCAAAACAGTGAAACTGAAGATCAAATTTGCGGAAGATGGTACCTAGAGGGAGGATGCATATTATAAAGAGAAGAGGGCCTAAAACTGAGACTTGGGGTACACCAGAGGTGACGGGAAATAGACGAGAGCGAAATGATCTTAGTTGAATAAACTGGGAGCGGTCGAGGAGATATGATTGAAACCAGACGAGGGGTGTGTCAGAGATGCCGAGAGAGGAAAGTCTGCTTAGAAGGACAGAGTGAGAAATGGTGTCAAAGGCTGAGCTCAGATCTAAAAGGACGAGAATGGTGAGAAGACCAGAGTCAGCTCCGATTAGAAGATCGTTAGGGGCTTTAAGTAGAGCAGTTTCGGTACTGTGACATGAGCGAAAACCAGACTGAAATCTCTCGTAGATGTTATTATTAACCAGGTGTAAATGAAGTTGAGCTGCAACCACTTTTTCGAGTATCTTAGAAATGAAGGGTAGATTGGAAATCGGACGAAGGTTGTTAAACCTCTGTAACTTTGCTTCACTTCAGCAGCATCAGCTCATGTTCACATGTTGATTCATGGTTTGCTTCAGTTTTTGATCGACTGCAGAATATTTTGAAGGTTATCTGCTATAAAAAGCCAGAACAGGAAAATCTGCTTCATGTGTTTCTGGTTGATCCTCAGTGACTTTGACACAAAGGCCTCTGCTGTGATGATCACACCTCTGATCAAGTCTCACAGTGTCAGCTTTGTTTTTATACATATGGATATGTGCTGATAAATGATCAGAATTATAATATTTCCCACTGTCTGATGTGTGCCGTGACCTTTGACCTGCTAAAGACAGTCAGCTGTGGATTATTCATTGTTGTCTCTGATACTTAGAACTGTGAGGAAGGACACTACACAGTTAATCAGGGTCCCCTCTCTCTGAATCAGGAAAGGTGGGCAGGCTGCGTGTGGGCCGCGGGCCATACGTTGAGTATCACTGTTTGAAATGTGAACATTGTTCTGCTGCTGTCAATGGACTAAACCAGAGAAGAGGAAAACAGACTTTACCATGAAGATCCTCAGTGTGGATCAGTATAATATCAGCCTGATGTCTGCAGTTTAGTGTCAGCACAACTTTCACATCATATTCATCTCAGCACAACTAAAACATGCTGACTGACCTCAGAGTTTCAAGTCCACATCCTGGACTCTCCAGAAATCCACACAGATGCTTCACTCCTGAATCCTGCAGCTTGTTCTTGTTACTCAGGTCCAGCTGTCTCAGATGGGAGGGGTTGGACTTCAGTGCTGCTGCCAGATAATCACAGCTGATCTTTGACAAACCACAGTCCTTCAATCTGTATTAAGAATGGAAAATGTAAGTTTATTAGACAAAGTGTGAGCTTGAAATCATTCAGTGTTTCATCATCTGTTGAGAGCTGAAGAAGGTTCAGAATGTAGAAGTTTAGAAAATGGAAACTCCAAACAGCTGAAGCCAACAGGAAGCAGCTTCAAACAAACACAACAAGAGAAAAAACTCTGAATGTTTCACATTAAAGTCGTACATTTATCATAAAAACAGGACAAAGACTTGAAAAAGTCGTGTTTTTCCTTCCAGGAACCACAAGGCTTCACTTTTAAAGGTGAAGTGTGAAAGAAATGGACATATTTGAAGTCCAACACCTTTTTCCAGTCACATTATTAAAGCAGACAAACTACAAGCTCATTTTCATTCCAACAAGTCATCTTCTGACCTGGACTAACAACACTGGTCTCTATGTGCAGCTGGCTGTGAGACCAGTGCTCAGGGAGCGTCTACAAAGTGCAACATTGAAAGAACATCACACACTAATTTGCTTCCATCATCCAACCTGAAGAGGAAACAGAGACGGCTCCCCTTCAAAGTAAAAGCTGCTCCTTTTGGACACAGTATCAAAGAAAGTCTACAGTATAACATAGAAAAGACAGAAAAAAGTTTTGGTTGTTTTTAAATTGTGCAGAAATGAAACTACACTAAGCTCAATTATGTGACAGACATTTCATCCCATGTCAGTTTGGCCTCATCCTGGGCCGGATTATCCAGCACACACTCTGACCACAGGCCCAGGGGCCACGCACAGCTGGGCTCCATCCAAGAGACAGGAAACAAACCAACACAATAATAAAAAGCACCATGTGATCTTCTTACATCTTCAAGACAAACATAGTAAAAACATGAGCATATTTGTTTCCTGATAAAATGATGTGACAGGTAGAACAGAGTAAAGTGGTGGTGTTACAGCCTTTCTCCCCTCTGCTGCCGAGGCTGTTAGTCTCTCCCAAACTCAGCTACAGGACTTCCAAATGAATGAAAGCAGCAGAAGTGGCTTTACAAATGAAAGAGGAAGAGGAGAAGAAGAGGAGAGGGAGGCCACCCTGACCATCACTCCAGCTGAAAACATCACACTTCCATTAAAGTTGGTGAGGAAATGTTGAGCAGGATGAGCTGCTGGCTAATCTGGAGGCTGTAGCAGCAGCTCACAGTCACAGTGGATTTCCACTCATGAAAAAGCTCTGGCTGCTTCATTTCTCATCTCATATCAGAGACTTTAATGCTTCACTGAAGCTGTACTGTGATGCTTCCATATTCCAGTGAGGCCTCCATAATGATTTCAGCTGTTCTGTACACACACTGTGTGCCCTGTATGGCTCAAAGTCTCTGCAGCCTGTTTTTATCTGCTATCATCAGATCTTCATCATCCTCATTCACATCCCTCACACACTCTACAGCCTCATCAGCACTGACTTCATCTTCACTGACTGATGGAGCACAACATGAACCTGTGGAGGCTGAAACACTGTCCTGTCAAACATCTCCCCGTCACCACTCCACTTCTGTCAGCCTTTAAATGAACCCTGCTCAAGTCTGTCACTTCTGTTTGGAGCCAAAAGGAAAAACTGTTGTTCAGTCGTTTGGAAAGACAACATTTCTGAAAGCACTCAAACTTCTTCACATTTGTCTTCAGACACATCCTGAACATTTAGGAACTAAAGAAAGTTTCAAACATCAATCAAAGACCTGAAATATAGAAAAACTACAACAGCCGCAGTCAGTGAACTCACCTCAGAGTCTCCAGTCGACAGTTTGGACTCTCCAGTCCAGCACATAGAAGCTTCACCCCTGAATCCTGCAGGTTGTAGTTTCCACTCATGTCCAGCTCTGTCAGATGGGAGGGGTTGGACTTCAGAGCTGAGGCCACAACTTCACAGTGAGACTCTGAGAGTCGACACTGAGTCAGTCTGTGATGATAGAAAATATAAAATGTGTTATTATAAAAGCAGAAAATCTGCATTATAAACACAGACTGAATGTATATGAAGAGAAAACAGAGTGAGGTCATAATCTGATGAATCTGCTCTTCACATCTGTGCTTCAGCTCCTCTTACTGTGTTTGACATGACACAACGATTGAGTCTCTCTCAGACCTGCAGACTTTTAATGAGAATCTTTGTTTGGCTTTAATCTGCAGGTGAAGGAGGAAGATGGTGTCACATTTAGGCTTCCATAATGTCCACAGTCTGTCACTGAGATCTGATCCAGAGTCAGAGTGAAGACACACATTTGGACTGTTTCCTGTTTTGACTCCAGAACATTTTGAATGAGTTCAGCTCAGTGAAGAGTTCCAGCTGGAAAGATGATCTCTGTTTGCTACCTGCTGTCAGGTACGACTGTTCACGTCCACACGCAGGAAAAACCTGCTGACTGTTACCAAACGGAGCAGAAATCTCATCACTGGACAATAATGATGAATGAACTCAGAGCTGCTGATATCAGATCTGATTTCAGGGGAACTAAACACAGAAATGATTGGCTCATTTGAGCTTTCTGAGCCATTATCTGCTGCTGTGTCGCTAGTTGGCAGAAAATGATTTGTATTCCTGTTCAGGGCTTCAGTGTTTATGAGTCCAGATCCAGGTGACAGCAAGTCAAAATGATGTTACCTGTCTGTGTCCAGCAGCAGCCTGTATTCACTTTGAATATTGTTATAACCTGACATGGATCAGTTTGTCTTTGATTGGTTTGTAAATGTCACTGTTTCCATTGGACCTGAGTGACGTACAAAGACAGAGAGGGAGAGAAAGGAGAGAGAGGATGGAGACAGCAAAGAGAGAGCAAACACAAACAGGTGAGAGTGGACAGGTGACCAAGGTCAGCAACCAATCAGAGAGCTTCTGTTTGACCCACAGTCACTGATGATGACTGCACATAACCAAGCAGTGTGTTACTCTGATATCAAATATGGATCCTGCTCTTATAATAATGATCATCAGATGATATTATTGTGTTATTTTGTAGCTGAATACGATGTTTGTGTGATTATCAGTGAAAGAAGCAGTGAGGAGGATGGAGAGAGAGAGAGGACAGAGGGTGAAGTTAGAAACACTAAAAGGATTTTTCATGGATTTCATGGATGATTTGAGTGATTTCCAGCAGGACACTTAAACATGTCAGTGGACGTCCTAAAGAACATATTCACTGATATGAAACGTGTCATTGAACGGGATTAATATCAGTGGAAACATGGTGGAAACAGCTGTGACTGCATGGATGTGACACACTTCAAATCTGTTCTCCACTCTTGGATTTGGGATCCATGGAGCTGCTGCTGAGTCTGTACAATAAAGGAATGGTGTGGAAGGTTGCAGCGTACGGACACAAACACTTTGTGGTTACAATCTGATTTTATTTTCAAAAATTAAACTACTAACCTACACTGATCAATGATGTTAATGATCACATCTGGACTCACCCAGCCTTTCTGCAGTTCCTCACAGCTGGAATCAGTCTCTGTTGTCCCTGCACTGATGCGTTGTACTTCTGCAGGTCCAACTCATCCAGAACCTCCTCTGACATCTGCAGCATGAAGGCCAGAGCTGAGCACTGGATCTCAGAGAGTTCCTTCTCTGATCTGTTCTCTGACTTCAGGAACTCTTGGATCTCCTGATGTACTGAGAGGTGGTTCATCTCCATCAGACAGTGGAAGATGTTGATGCTTCTGTCAGGAGAGATTCCATAACTGTTCATCTCCTTCAGGTTGTTGATGACTCTCTGAATGGTTCCTGGACTGATCTCTGTCTGGCCCAGCAGACCTGCTAAGAGTCTCTGGTTGGACTCCAGACAGAGGCCATGAAGGAAGCGAACAAACAGGTCCAGGTGGCCATTTTTACTCTGGAGGGATTTCTCCATGGCTCGTTTAAGTAAATCATCCAGAGAGGACACGTTGTATTCTTTTCCCAAAAAGTTCTTCAGCACCTCTGTCTTCCTGTTGGTGTGACAGTGGAACATGTAGACAGCAGCCAGAAACTCCTGAATGCTCAGATGAACAAAGCAGTAGACTGGTTTCTGGAAGATCACACACTCTCTTTTGAAGATCTCTGTACAAACTCCTGAGTACACCGAGGCCTCTGTCACATCCAGACCACACTGCTCCAGGTCTTCTTGGTAGAACATGATGTTTCCTTTCTCCAGGTGTTCAAACGCCAGCCTCCCCAGCTTCAGAAGAACTTTCCTGTCAGCCTCCATCAGCTCCTGTGGACTCGTCTCATGTCCCTCATGGTACTTGTTCTTCTTCCTCTTTGTCTGAACCAGCAGGAAGTGTGAGTACATGTCAGTCAGGGTCTTGGGCAGTTCTCCTCTCTGCTCTGTAGTCAACATGTGTTCCAGAACTGTAGCAGTGATCCAGCAGAAGACTGGGATACTACACATGATGTGGAGGCTCCTGGATGTCTTCATGTGGGAGATGATTCTGCTGGACAGCTCTTCATCACTGAATCTCCTCCTGAAGTACTCCTCCTTCTGGGCGTCAGTGAAGCCTCGTACTTCTGTTAGCCTGTCAACACATGTAGGAGGGATCTGATTGGCTGCTGCGGGTCGGGAAGTTATCCAGACGAGAACCGAGGGAAGCAGATTCCCCTGGATGAGGTTTGTCAGCAGCTGGCTGACTGATGACTTCTGTGTGACATCAGACAGCAGCTTCCTGTTGGTGAAATCCAATGAAAGTCTGCTTTCATCCAGGCCGTCAAAGATGAACAAAAGCTGAGAGACAGCCAGCTTCTCTGCTGTGACCTTCTGTAATGTTGGATGGAAAACATGGAGCAGCTCCAGAAGACTGTACTGCTCATCTCTGATCAGGTTCAGCTCCCTGAATGAAAGCAGAACCACCACACTGACATGTTGGTTCTCCAAGCCCTCTGCCCAGTCCAGAGTGAACTTCTGCACTGAGAAGGTTTTTCCAACACCAGCCACGCCGTTGGTCAGAACCACTCTGATGGGTCTCTGTTGGTCAGGTAAGGCTTTAAAGATGTCCTGGCACCTGATTGGAGCGTCATGGAGGGCGTCCATCTTGGAAGCTGTCTCCAGCTGCCTCACCTCATGTTGGGTATGAACCTCTTCACTCTGTCCCTCTGTGATGTAGAGCTCAGTGTAGATCCTGTTGAGGAGGGTTCTACTTCCTGTTTCATCACTTCCTTCAGTCACACGTTCACATCTCCTCCTCAGACTGATCTTATGTTCATCTAAAACCTCCTGCAGACCAACATCTGCTGAAAGAAAGAAAAACAATGAGACTAAAGAGAAAGAAAACTCTTCAATGTCTGAACAACACAAGAAGTCCAGTTTTCAGAAATGAGTCCATCAGCAGACAGATGTTCAGTCTTACTTTGTACACAGCTGCTCTGACTGGCTGTCTGCAGTCCAGCTCTGCTTCTGGATCTTTCTCCACACTGGGGACAGGAGGAGTCTCCTGATGAAGCAGACTGGTCCCAGTATGAGGAGATGCACTGTCTGCAGAACCAGTGTCCACAGCTGGTAGAGACTGGATCCTTCAGGACGTCCTGACACAAAGCACAGCAGGACAGCTGCTCCTCCTCACAAACACCACTCCTCTTCCTCGCTCTGTGAACACATTTCTTTATCACTAAAACATTTACTGTCAGTGAAAAACATCCAGATGTGACCAAACTGCAGTTCCTCACAGTTCCTTTGATTTCATCAACACTAATGAGCTGCTCTTCCTGTCTGACTGTCTCATTAAACACTGAGTGATGAATACAAACTCAACACTTCCTGCAGACTTCCTGACTTCACAATAAAAGCTTTCCATCAGAGAGAGACAGATATGACTTTCACTGTTTTACAGCCGCTGTGTGCAGATTATCTGGGTCAGTTCACTCTGAAGCAGCTTAGAAGTGTCCGTGTAGAGCTGTGGTCTGACACACAGAGACTTCTGATTTTCTCTAATTAAATAAACATGATGAAGATGAGCAGGTTTCTTTTCTAGTATAAAACTCTGTGTCTCTCTGGCTGGCTCATGATGGCTTTTCAGGTTTTATGTTTTGCTCTCTCCTGCTAGCGTTTTGCCTGCCTGGGTGGAGCTTGTAATGGCCTCTCGCTCTTGGTCCACACAGTTATGATGATTACACCACCTGTTGCTGATTCACCTGGGCTTACCGGGAACCATTTAACGCTGCGGCATGGAGCAGTTTGTCGCTGGGACATTGACCCTCCTGTGTTCATGATCTCAGCTCTTTGCTAAGAAATCTCTCTCTAAATTCACCAGTTGGGTTAACGTTGTGTATACTTTGAGTAAATATTTCCCCGGACCTGGTTACAGACGCTTACCTGTGATTCCTGTGTGTGGCTGTGTGAGTGGAGAGCAGGACAAGAGTGACTGAAGAGGAGCGAGTGTGGACTCCCTTCCCTCTTTTCCCTGGAGCCCTGGACCCCCTCCCCAACTCACTGTACATATATAGAGCACTGTGGTTCACCCCTTTGGTAAATAAACTGTCACCTTTTTGTTTGTCAGAACTCAGTCTGTGCTTGAGTTCCTCTGTTAGCCATGACATTTTGTTGGTTCTCTCTCTTCAGGTCCCTGTAAGTGTTTGATCTAAAACATTATATTTATTCTGCTTTGATTGTTTTGTGTGCTGAGGGACATTGTTGCATGATCCACTTTTTCTTATCACTCAAATATCCTGATACTTTCAGAAAGTTGGAGAGCTCTCCTGGCTTGCTTAGTCTTTGCTCTGTACTGCAGTACTTGCATTGGTTTCACTGGACAAGTCTGCATGTGAATCTACAACTGATCTGACATTGTGGCACAAACACAGTAAACAAACACTACGAGCACCTTGTTTCATGTGCAGTGGCTTTCTTCTCATTCTGTTACTCAACACTGTATGAAAAGCCTCTCACTGCCAGCATCCTTCCAGCCCCACGACAACAAGACCAACTCACATCTTCACAACACCAAGAATTTTTCCCCTTTTCTTTGGAGAAACTGAGAAGCCAATAGGATTGTAGCTCAAACTTGCCCACAGTCCTGCTTCATCACTGCTCACTCCTACCTGTGTTGGTGCTCAGTGGACAGTCATAGCCTGCTGCTAGCATGAATGCTAAATGTACTGCTGTGGATGATCAGCAGAAAAACATGTTGTCAGTTTGACTGTTTGCTGTTTTTAAAGTGTTTTTCTCAGTTCATCTGTATTCAAAATGCATTCGGGGCTTTAGCTGACAGCTCTTTGTGCTAACAAACTAAACTCTCTTAGTTTAAGCCAACAGACCAAACACAAAGCCTGCTGCTGCCTCCATGGGTTAGCTTGTGTGACTGGTGTTTGCACCAATGAAATCTAAATCACACTAATGTGTCCTCCAAGGTGTTTGGTGGGAGCACTGAGTGAAACATAAGAGCTCTGGTAAAATTACAAACAGGGCTGTGAGAGCAACTGAAGTGATAAAAATACTGTTTAAAGATAAAAAACACTTTGATGTTCTCTCGTCACCTAACAAAGTCCAAACCCTATGAACTATTTTAGCTTTAATAACTGTGGATTCAGGTATCCTGAACCCATCTTTGGACATTTGTAATTAAATATTTTAAAACTCCATGAGAGACTCCTGATGTGGCTGTTTGGAGAAGGAAAAGAGGGACAAAGTGGAGCGTCGAGCTGAGGCTTCATTCACTGCAAACCTACAGTTATGTTTTCTTATTTCTGCTGTTTGCATGTTCACAGCTGAAATAAAGCTGCCTCTTTGACTTCATCCTGTTGTGTTTGGGGCCAATCCTGCCTGCCACACAGCGCTACAGGACAAAGTCTAATATTTTTATCTTTTTAATGAATCTTTGGTCATATTTATCCAGGAAAACACAAACATGTAAAGGAGTCATCACAGTTCTCTGACCTCGTTGGTCCAGGTTCACCGCTGAAGTTTAGAGGGTGATGTTTGGATTTATCACTCCTCACAGATGGACAGCTGGATCCTGCAGACTGTGACCTCTGACCTCTGCAGACACAAACATGTTTTATTCAATGATAAATTATCTGATAAAGTGATTGAAGCAGCTGTGATCACACAGACTGCAGATAATGCAGCTGTTTGCTGTCAGTAACAGTCCTCTTAGATTAGAGTTCAGCTTTTTACAGGAAAACAAATGTCCCTGAATGCAACAGTGAGACACAGTCTGCCTGTGTGGCTGTGATAGCTGCCGTTAGGAGCGCTCATGTGTTTGCAGTTAGACGAGGAGATGTTACCATCATGGACATGTTAACAAATCCTGCAGCATCACGTGGCACAAACACTTTGCGTTCCTGTCATCTGCAAGCAACAGGAAGTTCATTAATAAAGGCGGGATGGAGACGCGACTGTGATGGTTCTCCTTCATCCAGCTGTTACACACATCTGGGCTCACACGACGAGCCTTTGTCTAATACAGCAGCTGCTCTCTGAACACTTTTCTGAAGAGGAGCTGCACAAACCTTTGTTTGCTTTCTAGAGCAGCGTCTCAAAGTCAAACTACCCACTGCTAGCAGCTGTTTCTATCATAGTTTAGGATCCAGATGTGTGAGGTCTAGATTTACACCTCTGATTAAAATACATAGTTAAAAACAGCCAATGGAGTCCAAATGTGTCTTAAACCAGATAAACTGACAGTTACAGCTGAGCCTGTGTGTCCTTGGAGACACTGCTCTGCTACAGAGATGCATTTTAGAAACCAGGAAACATCAAAATCATTTAACTCAAAGAGTTCTTGTTACTAACAGCTCACCTCTCTGCAGCAGAGACTTTGAAATCATTGATGACATCTTTAGACACGTCACTCTTACAGGACACAGAGCTGGGTGGAGGTCCAGGTGGGTTCCTGTGAATAATGATGGAGCAGTGATGTGAGTGCTGAGCTGTGACATGGAGAAGAGTCATGGACAGTTAGAGATGGTCATCTCACCTCTGAGCTTTGGTCTGGCTCTCATGTTCCCCACACAGAGTGCTTTTAGAGGGAGGGACTCCCTCCTCTCTGTCCTCACACTGATCCATGCTGCTCAATTCACATCAGCTCACACACACTTTCTACCTTCACCTGCAGAGGAAACACAAATCATTCATGTGCACATTAACTGAGAGCTGCAGAGGTTGTGTCTGATGTGTTGGACTAACATCCATCTGAGACGCAGCTTTCATCAGTTCACTACAAAAAGTGTCACAGAGCCGAGTTCAGCCTCCAAATCCTCCATTACTGTAGTCCTACAAAGCAGCAGGTCAAACATGGCTGCAGAGAGCAGCTTTATGTCAGTAACCATGTCCAGGACCGAGCTGACTGCTTACAGAGTTCATACTCTAACTGCTAGCTGCTCTGCTAGCTAAGCTAACTCAGTAACAGTGACTCTGACAGCAGTTACTGTGGAACAGCGGCCGAGCTCAGGACACATTCAGTGTGTTTAGTCTGAGTCCTGGACTCTGATTCAATGGATTCAATCCAGCTTAGAGTTTCATGTGTTCATCGGAATAAAATACATGTACTAATATAACAGAAGTAATGCTCTGAATGCAGGACTGTAATGGAGGATAAATAAGGTTTTTACAGCCTGAAAGAAACATTCAGTTCATATATTTGTAGACAGTGAAGCAGTTTTTAATACTGCAGCTGTTTCCTTCACCTGTGTGTGTGTGTGAGCCACTCCTTCATGTGCTGCTTTAGAAATATGTGGTCTGACTGCTCAGACTGAGTCTAGGAGGAAAGTTCACACGCTGGAGAAAGTTTTGTTCCTAACTTTGTCAGAGTTCGTCTCCAAAGACAAAGAAGACGGAGCTCACAGTCTGTAGATGGTCCTCAGTGTGTGTGTGAAGCCAAGAGAGCACACAGGAGTGTGTTTATGTCAGCAAATCAGTGTGTGTGAAGAGTCTGAGGGAGTGTGTGAATGAGACTCAACACTGAAACCAACAGTCCAAGAAAAGCGTCTGGACTTCTTTAAGTTTAACTTAAAGAAGTCCAGACGCTTTTCTTTTTGTCTCCATAATGTCTCCATAATGCTGCAATGTTATCTGCCCCAGAAACACTGTGCAGAAGCTCTGATGGTGACACAGAAAAGTCACAGTGGAGATACTTCTGTCCACCTTTGATTAGACTCATTATAAAAAGGAAACAAAGTTTGAACACAGTCATGTTTCCAGTTCACTGACTTATATTTAGTCCATGGACACTCACTCTAACCTGAACCACAGCTACAACCCAACATTGTTGAGGCCTCATCTCCTCCTTTCCTGACTGTAGAGGTTAAATATGCAACAACCAACAAATAAAAGAATTTGGTTCATTTCAAAGAAATTCACACGGCGACCAAGTAAAGTAACCGTAGTAAAGGAGACAACATCCCGTTGATGGTGGGATTATTTGAAAGATTTGCTTTAGTCACGTCACCAAATGCAGTTGAACCACCCGTGGATCCATGTTTGACCATTCTACCACTCTGAGCTCTGCTTTTGAATCATTTTATTATTATCATCATTCATTTATTCATTCTTTGGAGGGGGGCTATTTCCTAATGCCGCCCTAATAAGGTGATGTTCAAGGGGAAATATAACAGAAACTCTTTCAGTGTTATTCATTAATAAATTAACAGATAAACTGTGAAGAAGAAAAAAACTGAGATTTAAAGGAGAGAGTGAGAAACTTGATCATCCATCCTCATAATACATGTTTATCAGTATCTGCTGTGACCATACTGCAGTAATAACTACAAGTCTACATTTCTGTGACTGTTGATCAATCACAGCAGGAATCTGAGCTCATCTCTGCACACAGAGCAGCTTCAGCTCTGGGATAAACTGCTCGCTTCACGTCCTTTCTCAGCTCACAGACACTCATCCTGATATTTTCCTTTAACATTTGATGGTATCTGGAATAGTTGGCAGTAATAAGGATGATTTTCTGTAAAATAATATTGATATGAGCCGTGAATTATTCGTAGATGAGCGTTAGATTAGTTTGATGGGTTAACTCAGAGAGCTGAAGATATGGTGGACATGCTGACCTCGCTCCGTGGTGTACAGGGCCGTTTACCCTCATGATTAATATTCACAATAAAAAAATGAGGCAAACATCATGAAGTCTGTGTGTGTTTCATAGTGTCGAACCACCTTTGTACAGTTAAACCTAACAGTTACTACATGACGGAAACACCAACGTTATTTCTTTTATGCGTTTATCAGGTCATGCTGATTATTGAACAAAAACCCAAACATCAGATGTTAATCAAATCTTTTTGCTCTCTCTCCTCCTTAAACATGTTTTTAATGTTAGTTATAATTCAGAATTGGCGACTGGAACACGTATGACACATACGAACATCAGGAGATAAAAACTCGATAAATATAACCTCAGTAAATGAAGTCAGTGTCAGCGGGGGTTATTACAGCTGTGTACCGGGGCCTGCGCTTTGTTGATGGTAATAACAGCTCGATTGCTTGCGAGGCGAGCGGGTCTGTCCCACGCTTTGCCGTGAGACTGGGCTGGGCAGACATCTCCAAAATCATCGAAGCACTTTTGCAAAGAGGCTGTATCTTGACAAACCGACCAGACATCTGAAGATTAAACCACTACATTCTCGGCTAAAAAATATTAAAACGGTATTTGGTGACACACAAACAGGGTTTTTCAAAGTTCAGTTCTGTTAGTTTCCACATGGCAGTTGTTGGTGTGCAGTAAACGCCTTCTAAAAACAATGGCCACCAGGCCAAAGCAATGGTTCTGACTCGATCAGCGTTAACCCCGCCCCCTGGGTTTGATGGGTGAGGTTGACAGATAAAATAAATTTATGGTGAGACCTGAAGGAGTCAACTGTGCCAAAATGAATTAATTAAATACACCATTAAATAATTATTTAAATGTGTCAATAATTAATTAAAGCATGAAATAAATAATTAATTAATTACATATGTCAAAAAATATTTATTTAATTATTTATTTCCCATTTTAATTAATTATTTTAAATTTAAATTTATTATTGTCACATTTAATTTATTATTTAATGGTGCATTTCATTAATTCATTATGGCACTCCTGGCGTTCCATACTGTGGTTGGGTCGACTTTACTATATAGATGTTTCACATGTTTCCATCTCAGCAGCCCCGTTGACAGATCACAGTATTATTACTTTTAAACTTAACCCTGAAAATAAAATGCAATTTAAAAAAGATTACTGGAAATTTAATGCAGATCTATTAATTGATGACGGGTATGTTAAGATAGTTAAAGAGCTCCTCCATAACATTTACAACAATGTAACAATTGGCAATTACATACATAGATGGGAATTTTTAAATTTAAAGTTAGAGAATTTTCAATTACGTTTAGTAAAATGAAAAGTAGACAACAGAAGGAATTTGAAAGTCAGCTGAGGAAGGAACTGCTGATAAGAAATCCCTGTTGTCTTTACTCAATTAGATGATCTATACAAGAAAAAAGGCTCATGGAGCTTACATTAGAGCTCGTGCAAAATGGATAGAAGAAGGTGAAAAAGTGCTTCATATTTCTACAATTTGGAGAAACGGAGGCAAGAAAAGAAATCTATTAATACATTAATCGTAAATGGGGAGGAATGCACAAATCATAAGACTATAGCGGAAGAAAAACATAAATTTTACTCAAATTTATTCTCCTCAAAATATTTAATTACTGATTCATTAAGTTTTTTTGATCAGATTGAACCTTATACTCCAAAAATCGATTCTGTATTCAGAGAAATGTGTGATTCTGATATATCACTGGATGACTGAGATCAAGCCTTAAACAAACTGAAAATGGACAAAGCTCCTGGTCAGGACGGCTTGACTGCAATCTTTTATAAATTCTTCTGGAAAGAAATAAAATAGTTTTTCTTCAAAACTATTAGCGAAATCATTAGTAATGAAATGTTAGCAACGACAATGAAACAGGGTCTTATCTCCCTTATTCCCAAACCTGGTAAAGATAAAAGACTAATCGATAATCTACGACCAATAATATTAGATTGGTTGTAGATCTACTGGATTCTAATCACTTAATTGAAGATGATGGTGTGATTCTTTTTTTAGACTTTTATAAGGCATTTGATACGGTCGAACATCCTTTTATTTTAAAAGCTCTACCCTATTTTGGTTTTGGTAAACAAAACTTCATAGATTTAATTTCTTTATTAAACTCTGACTCAATAGTTCTGTTTCTTTACCTTTTGGAACATCTAAACGCTTTAATGTTAGACGAGGAATCGTCAGTTTTTATAGAACATGAATGAAATTTCACTTTTCTCAAAGGCTTCTGGTTTGTACCTGAATATTAGAAAATGCGAATTATTAACTATTCATGATTGTGACCTAGTAGCTCTCTTAACATAGCTATTAAAACTGACATTAAATATTTGGGTATTATAATGTCAAACAACACAAATAATAGAGAAAATCTCAATTTTGAGCATATTACCCAGAAATATAAAAAGATTTTGTCAGGGTCCCTGGGTCGTTGACCCAGTGTTTTGTGTTTTTGGTTCTTTGATTTTGTTATTTCATTATATTCTAGCTTTGCTTTATGCGTTTTAAGATTATTCTTAGTTTAGGTTCTCTGGGTGGGGTTTGATTAGAGTTTTAGTGTTCTGGTTTTCTGTCTGTGTTCCATAGTTGCTGTCTCCCCTGTCTGCTGTATCCCCACGTCCAGTCAGTGTCTGTGACTGCCCTCGTCCCACGTCTCTGTTCCCTTTGTTATAGTGCCTGCCTGTGAGTCTGTGTTATGTTTCCTGTTTTACTTTGAAAGTCCATGTCTGATGTTAATGTGTCTGGTTTTGCTTCCCCTTGTCTCGTTAGGACTGATTTGCCCCAGCTGTGTGTCCCTCCTGTTACCCATTCCCTGATTGCTCCCTCTGTGTATTTAAGCCCTGTGTTTCTCTGTGTCTGTGTTGTGATCTAGTCTCATTTAGGCTGTGTGTTCTGTCTGCCTGGTCATGTAAGTTTATTTGGATTTTTGTTATGTTTGCCACTTTTTGCCATCCAGCAATAAAAGCTGAGTTTTGAGTTACTTTCCACCTCCGAGTGTCTGCATTTTGGGTCCTTCTACTTCCACTCCTGCCTGCACACAGCCCTAACCTGACAGATTTTAAATAGCTGGCTGCAAAGACACCTCTCCATCTTTGGACGCATCTTGCTTACTAAAACAGAAGGTATCTCTCGATTGATTTATCCATCACAAACTTTATGTTTCCAATAGTCTAATCAATAATATAAATCGAATTAATTTGAATTACATTTGGAGAAACAAGCAACATTATGTCAGGACGTTGAAGAACCTGAGGCAAAACTTTTCTGTGATTGAGATTTTTGGGGTTGTTGTTTGAGTGATGGGTTGATTCTGACAGGTTTGGCTTCTTTTCTTATTTTAATAGAGGGGGTTTTATGAACCCTTTAAGACCTACCATAGAACCAAGTCCGCCAGAGCTTATATTATATTTTTACATGTTGTAGAGCCATTTTTGGGAGGATTTCAAGTTACTATACATCAATACAACCATTATAGCCAAAATTTTAATAATATGTATGCATTAAGTGCATAGTAACTACATAAATTGCAAAAAAGAGCAATAAACTACAAAAACATTTAAAATAGTTTGTTTTTTAATATATATTTCTAGTTAGAGAAATTTAAGAGGCTTATCCCTCAAAACTGTAAATACAAAATAGTTTCCCACCACAGGAAATTTATTTTGAGTGTCTTCATACTTTTATTTTTGAAATACACCAATTTCTATACACTGCAGGAAAAACGAAAATAAATATTATACTGCAAATTTGCAAAAAAGCAGCATGTGCATCAAAATAAACTATTTCCAGCAGTGCGATATGAGTCCTAAGCATCCCAGAAACGACACAGAAAGTCATAAAGTCAAAGATAACTTTTAAAAGCACCAGTATAAGCTCATGAGGCCTTGGTGGTAAAAAACTACATTTCCGCAAAAATGTCGTCACTTCCGGTTTTGGGCAGGTCATGGCGGACATGCGATAGGAAGTGTTATGAACAGCTGATCGGATCGGCAAAGCCTGTTTCTGGAATATTATGTTTTTGTTGCTGCAAGTGCTTTTTATGCAATTTTTGCAAAGCTATATTTGGAAGGAAACTGTGACCTAGGACAAGCTGATGGCAAAAGATGTAAGTACAACTCCTCCGGTTTCATATGCAAAAAAAAATATTGCGCTAGCTCATGTGGTTGCAGTGCTACCGGGATTTAAAAATAGTTACGCAAAACGGAGCGTGCCCGCTCTGACCGGTTTTAAAGGGTTAAACATGGACATGTCTACAATGGGCTTTTAAAGTTGTAACAGTGCACTTAGAGAAAACCTGTCAGGTGATGATGTTTTGTGCTCTGATGAGCTAATAATCAGCTCGTATTTCTCATCTTTTGTTCTAAGCAGGCCTGCAAGATTGAATTAACAGCGCTGTAAAACATTTTTGTGAGAGCAAATATAAGGTGAGCTTTTCCAGATTACAATGATTATGATTATAATGGGCTGAGGAAAAGGTCACCTGTGGGAACTGATGAGCGTTTGAGTTCCTGTCTAAAAGGATTGCAGCGAGTCAATCCAGTTAAAGATTATAAAGAACTCTTTTTCTAAAAACAAAAGAAAGAACAAATAAATGAGCTCATATTGATGAGGGTGGAGAATCTGATTATTTGCGCGTGAGGCTCCACTATCAGCAAGATCTAGTGTGAATGCGTGTGCATGATGTGTGTGACTGGACTGTGACTGGACTGACCATGTGGACTAAAGTGTTGACTAACTTGACACTGAGACAAAGACTGGACCAACGTTAGGATGAGTAGATGTTGACCAACAGTTCACGACGCCGGTAAGAAAAGGGTGGATGCTTTGCTTTGCTTTGCTTTTGGCAGGAGCACAAGAGAGAGAGGGAGACCGAAAGGTTCACATGAGAGTGGAGCTGCAGACTCGACCCTTGGGCGGCTAATTTTGGGTTGCTGATGTTTGCTTTAAGAAAATGTTGTTTTATTGACTGGGTTTAGATGATGGTATCACATTATATTGTTGGGAAAATGCCAAATGCTGAAGGGGAGAAAATGTTTGATATTACTGATGTTACCATTAACCAAAGCAGGCCACTGTAGAAGTCAATGACATTTTATAGAAGGAAAATAGTTAGAACCAAAGCAAAATTTAGGAAGTATATAGGGGATTGGTAGAGTTCTTACATTGAAAATACAGTTATGGAATAACAAACACTGGTCCAAGTGACTGAGGTTTTTTCCCTTTAAAACAGTAAATTATTAAAAAGAGCACGATCGGTAAGGGTAGGTGATACTAGCTGGTACTGGAGGAAAACAGGAGCAAAGTAAAGAGAGAAAACACATTTTGGTTAGCTCTGATAAAGTCAAAATTAAAAGAAGTACCATTACATACACTCAGAGGAGCAACATGAAATTAAAAATATGAATTTTGTATGAAGCACATGACTGATAACTGTTCTGTCTCAAGTTTTGTTTCTTATAGCACAGAGTGGATCACAGTGAAAGAAGGACAGGGGGGGAACTGAGTAATGAAATGTGAAGTTCAGGTTAACACACAGGGTTTTTTTCTAGGAAGTGCCGAGGATGCAGGCTCTGGATGGAGCCAGGAGTTCAAAAGATCTAACATGATAATTAAACTGATTTTATTATTTAAACACAGGTTTGCAGGTCCGGAGCAAATATACTCGAGAGGAGAATCGCTGAGGTTTTTAGAGAAATAATATGACTAACCTTTTTCTTTTAATTTCCTAAGATGTGGTGAAGCATTTTCAGTTTCAGTAGCTGGTCTTTAGCTTATTTGACACATAAAATGTGTCAAAGGGGGGATTTTGGGTTTAATTTGAAATAAGGGGCTTTATGATCATTTTATGACTTTCTGGGTGTTTGATCATTTAGCTACGGTAAAACTTAGGCATAAGTAATTGTTTATATTCTTAAGCTTAACTGATTGAAAATGTTTGTTTTCTCTTTGATCTATTTTTATTAGAATAAGCAGTTATAATCATTTTCTTATACATATTGCAACGTGTGCTCATAAAGAGTTGTTAAGCACTCAGCCCTAAGAAGGTCAAAAGCTTCGTTCAGCGTGACTGTCTGAACTGATATATTGCAGGGATGACGAGTGTAGTGAATGAATGCATAACATGTTTACATACACAAACATCACATAGATTTATTTTCTAGGGTAAAGGTGAAACACATTTTGCTTTATCTTTGCTTAGCAACTAGTGATGCAGAAGGTGTTAAAGATAAGTATGCCATGAATAAGTCAACAGGAAACGTGGGGGGGTGAGACGGTTGAAACAAAATGTTGCAGATAATGGAAACTTGTCTAACTGTCATTAGCTGTAACTTTTGCATGTTATGTATCTGCTTGAAGCAAAAAGAAGCGTAAACCCTGATAGACAAAAATTTGGAGTGTGCTTTCTAGCGGAGATTTATGCTGATATGGTGATGGTGTATATCTGGCCCTGGGTGTGTTTAATAAAACTAAAAGTGTTGCTCACACACATAAAGAACATTGAGATTAAGTAAAGATTAAGTAAAGTTAATATAAAGGGTAGAGCCCAGAACATGATATTTTGAACCAACTTTGAATAATTAAGAGAACAATAGATGAACACAGTAGATTATTGAGGCGTAGCAGAGAGAGGCATTTTGTTTTCTATCCTTTACAGGAGAAGATTTCAGGACCAGAGCGAGAATCCAGAAGCCAACCATCAGAAAGGGGGACTCAAAAGAAGCACAGAGAATCGCCCAGATTCAGAAAATTTGTTGTTTAGATTGAATAGTTGTAGGATTTCTATGTTATGTAAATTGCCCAAACACAGTCTTCAGGCCGGATATGCTCTACCCGTTAAAGGGGGCGAAGAAACCAGGACTACGTTTTGAAGATGAAATGGGTTAACTCTATAGAGGATGTTTCCAAAGATTTGACAAAATAATCTAGGACAGTGCTTCCCAAACTTTTTCCAGCCACGTACCCCTTGAGACATGTCACCCTCAGCCGCATACCCCCTACTACGAACGACTCTTAATTAGTGTCTATAAATACATTGCAATATCGCATGCATAAAGATAAATACTGCACAGTCGATTATTTCTCACCACCAAATGAATTTATCAATATTTTTTAGTAATGACAGAGTTTTAATAACAAACTTTACTACTTAATACTAGCAGTGTATCAAAGGATTTATTAGAATTCACTTTTTTGTCGAGAGCATAAAGGCCATGAACTTTCATTAAACAGAACTTTATTTAATGTGATGGATGTGCTTGAGCAGAGGCACACAGCTCTTCAATGTTTGGCTCAATTTGGGAAAGGCTGAGTCTTAAATTGTTTTCCACACAAAGTCTTGCTCTGTATTTTGTTTTCATGTTTGTTAAAGCAGAAAATCCCTTTTCGCATAAGTATGTGGTGGCGAAAGGCATCAGAGTCTTGACAGCGCGCTTAGCCAGTGCGGGCTGTTCAGTGCGCAGCCCTATCCAGAAATCCGCCAGGTTCTTTTGAGCGTGTTCAACTTTTAGAGATCCATCTGTGGCGATTTCAATTAGGCTCTCCTGGTCAGACGGTGATAACGAAGTAGGCACGGCGGTGAACGGGTGACGTATCCAATCATTTGAGCCGTCCGTCTCTGGGAAGTATCGGCGTAACTGCACCGCCAGCTCCTCAAGGTGCACGTTACATTCGCGCTTTACACTTTTAGATAGTGTGAGATCATTAGAGCACAGAAAATCATGCAGCACAGGAAAGACTTCAGTGTTGTTTGTATCCAAGCAGTTCTTCCAAAGGTTTAACTTCTTTATCATGGCCTCAACTTTATCTTGAACATTGAATATAGTTGCAGAAACGCCTTGTAATCCGAGATTGAGCTCGTTCAGACGAGAAAATATATCACACAGATAAGCCAGGCAGGTAAGGTACTCTTCATCATGCAAATGTTCAGACAGCTCAAAGGGATGGTTACTGAAGAAAACTTTAAGTTCATCCCTCAACTCAAAGAAACGGGTCAGCACTTTCCCTCTAGATAGCCAGCGAACCTCTGTGTGGAGTAATAATGTCTCATGCTCGCTGCCCATCTCATTGCACAACGCAGCAAATAAGCGGGAGTTCAGCGGCCTGGCTTTCACAAAGTTAACCATTTTTACACTCGTGTCCAAAACATGTTTCAAACGGACAGGTATTCCCTTTGCAGCAAGAGCCTCTCGGTGGATGCTGCAGTGTACCCAGGAGGCATCTGGCGCGACTGCTTGCACACGCGAAACCACACCTCCGTGTCTCCCAGTCATGGCCCGTGCGCCATCAGTACAGATGCCAACACATCTGTCCCACACGAGTCCATGTGTGTTCATGAATGTGTCCAGCTTTTGAAAAATATCTGCGGCAGTTGTCCTTTGTTCCAGCGGTTTACAGAACAGCATGTCCTCCTTGATGGTTCCTTCATGAATGTAGCGCACATATACGAGAAGATGCGCCAGGCCAGCCACATCCGTGGACTCATCTAGCTGTATTGCATAACATTCACTGTGGCGTATGCGCAGAAGTAGCTGCTGTAAAACATTTTCTGACATTGCATTGATGCGCCGTAAGACAGTATTGTTTGATGATGGAATGGACTGTATCGTCTTTTTTGCCTTTTCCCCCAACATTGTCCCTACCATATCTAGCAGGGAGAATGAGGTCCTCCACAATAGTGTGGGGTTTGTTGTTTTTAGCCACTCTGTAACTGACCATGTAAGATGCTTGTAGTCTGTTTTTATTCATAAGATCTGGCACCTGAATGCAGGTTTTACTTGTTGAAAGTGATTTTAGCTGTCGCTCAAAATATTCCCTTGGTTTATTTTTCAAATGGGGATGATTTGTCTCTAAATGTCTGCGCAAAAGTGAAGGTTTCATTGAGTTCTGAGACAATACTTTTGCACAAATAACACACTGTGGCCGGGGAAATCCACCGATATTTATACACGTAAACCCCAGCGAAATATAATTGTCATCATATTTGCGCTTCTTTGATGAGGTTGTGTTACAGTCCGTGCTGTCATGCTTTCTCCCACTTTGACGCTCCGCATCAGACACTTCATCACTTTCCACATGGCTGGCTCCAGCTATGCTAGCCACTTGGCTAGTAACCACAGATACATCCCTGCTAGCACTGCTAGCATCCAAATCTGACGAACACATTGTTGTTGAACAATCACCTGTGCGGTCACTGGAAAATGCATCTTCAGATATGAGCTTATTGGTTGTTGTGGCCGGTGTCTCTGTGGTAGGGCCTTTTTTTCTTGTTAACCACTTGTCCATTTTCGCGCTGCACTGAATGCTTGGAGGCAACTTCAACTGTTAGGTGTCAGTCATTTGGGCAAATCACGCCCATGTATTTTGTCAGAGCTATTTTTTTGCTGAACACCAGAGGGTGGTATATAGTCATGTATTTGACAGGCAAAAAAAACTGCATTAGCGCAAATTTCGGCTTTTAAAACTTTTGATCCCCACTCCAACCCCAACCCACGCGTACCCCCTACAGCCACTTGCGTACCCCCGAGGGTACGCGTACGGTAGTTTGGGAACTACTGATCTAGGACCTTTTACCAGAAAAAGCTAATTGTATCTGTTTGGAGTTTACAGTGAGCACTGAGAGAAGTCAGGAGTGGGTTTAAACTGGGATTCTGGGTAAAAAAGGGGGTGTAGGAAGTAGATTTAGGACATTTTACATTTCACAGGTGCTGTCTTAGAGCTTGATTTATTTGTTGTGGATAGAAGTAGTTATGACAAAATAATAAGGAAACATTGAAAACATACAACCTGTTGAGGGGACAGATAGGGTTGAACAATTGAAAGGTTTCATTTAATTTAATAATCTCTTTTGTTATATTTTAGCCTTTTAACATGCAAGTAAACTTAATGGGATAAATTAGGAATTATGTGTGTTTCTTAGAAAACACCAAAAGGGGGAGAACTGTCATGTAATTAATATATTCTTAGTGCTTATTTTCTGATTATATTGTTTTATGTACTTTAATAATGAAGGTTTGTAAAGCAAGGCCACTTTTGACTCACAAACTAAGTGCTCAGCCAGACTGAAAAACAGGAAGTTAGTGTAGAAATATACAAGTATATTAATAAATACAGGAAGCCAGACAGAATAGAGGAACTTGTACCATATAAGGAGTTGTTGAAACTGTGTGATGTGTAAAGTACCAAAATAACACCTAAATGAGACCATAGATATTCCCTTACTTTGAAAAAATAAAGCCAGTTTTCAGAACAGACCTGATGTTTATGCTACAGCCTGTTTACCAATATAATCAATATCAGATATCAGAGCAACAGAAACCTCGGTGATCAGGACGCTGGGACTGAGAACAGGAAGTGGCTCAAACGTCACAGTTTCATGACGTCACCCTGAACTCCACTCACGGAGTTTCTGTCGCCATTGTAGTTTTTAAAGTCCCGTGATAAAGGCGGGTCTTTCTGTGAATCCGCACGCTCATTGGCTAATAACTTGAGATTGACACATCGTTATCCAATGAGCGTGCGGGAACTTCCGACATAAAGTTGTTTCCTTTGAAAAACCAAAGTCTGATTATTTTTGCCTCCACTGACGGAGCCTGTTGTTCCCGCCACAGAGACACAGTAATGTCAGAGCGGTGTTAACACTCACCCTGCCTCAGCACAGCTCTCACTCTCCTCCTGCTCTCTCACACTAAACGGAGGCTCAGCTAAACTCACTTCCTCTCTACTTACAGGAAACCAGCGCTCAGAGGAGCCGACCGGCCTCACATTTCACCCACAGACACGAACAGCGTGGAATTATTTTATGTCATAAGAAGAAACATATTCATGTTAACACTCACCTGCCTCAGCTCCACCTTCCTCCTGCTGCTGCTCTGAACGGAGGCTCAATACTTTCACTTTCACTGCTGCTCCCTAAACACAGAGGATGCTGGGACTTGTAGTTGTTTCCTTCCGGTGCGGTCTTCCTCTTTGTTTGTGTTTGTGTTCAAGTTATTTCGATCATGTAAACATCAACAGAACACGTGAAGCCACACAGAGTTTATATGCCGAGGTGGGTAGGAGGGTTTGGGGAGGGGTCAGAGGGAAGAGGTCTCTCAGTCTTGACAATCCACATTGATGGCATTGCATCTTTCAGCGTGTTTGTGGGTCGATTTGGATGCTCCAGGTGTGAGAGCAGCCACTCAGCCTCTACTGCAGATGTGTGTCACAAGTTCATCTAGTAGTAGGCTATGGCACTTGGCCACAGGTGGCAGCAGTGGACTGGCCTCCATTTGAGACTGCTCCAGCTGCTATGTGATAGTCCAGCTGCAAACTGAAGATCATATGCAAGTTTTGGAAATTAAACTGTACAATATAAAGCGCCTTGAGGCGACTGTTGTTGTGATTTGGTGCTATATAAATAAAATTGAATTGAAATTCAGAATATTCTTAACTTAGCTTTAAAACCAACCCAATCTAACTCTCCTCCACACTCACAAACAAAGACAAACCAACTGACACATCTGAGTCCCTCACTTTCTTCAATCCACTCACTCTCACAAGCTCCACTTAGTCACACTGGCTCTGTTTATTACTAATTACTATTGTCTCCCCCAGAAACACTTCCGTTTTCTTTTTTCCTATTTGTGTTTTTGTTTTTTGCATTTGTCTTTTTTTCCCCATTTCTGCTGTCGTTTTTTCCTATTTCAGTTGTGTTTTTTATGCTTTTGCAGCGTTTTTGTTATTGCTGGTGTTTTCTTAAGTTGCAGTCCATTTGGCCTCTCAGGGCCACCGTAGATATAGGCCAAAAATAAATACATAACATCATTTCAATCAGTTTAAAGGTTTATTTTGCAAGACACAAAAACAGAAAAAATTAAAAGTTACAAATGTATTGTGCATGAAACAGGAATTAAAACGTGGCTCAGATGTGTGTCACAAGTTAATCTGGCTGTAGGCTATGGCACTTGACCACAGGTGGCGCTAATCGACTTGACTCCATTTGAGTGCACACAAAGTAAACTGCACACTTTAGTTGTGAAGCGAAAACGCTGAAATCGCAGTAATAACACGCACGAGGGGAACGATAACGAAGACAAGATGCTCCTGATCGTTACTCTTGCTGTCCTGTGAACAGCATCGGCGTGGTGTTAATGGTTTGCTTTTGTTTTGGCGAGCGCCCCGTGAATGAGAATATGACCAGGTAAACCCGCGTTTCAACAGCAACAAGACTGACGGAGTGTGTTTGAGGAAACCTCACAAATGTCACAGATGAAATATTTGGTGTTTATTTGCTAGTTTGTCGGTAGCAGCTCCTTCAAAGTAAGTCTACCACACATCTGTTTGACCAACGCCAGTTGATTTGGATCACCGGTCCAAACAATTTGAACGATTGTTGTGTTACCTTTTGTGTTGAGTTTGACTGATATTTGCTGGATAGCAAATGTTTTAAAGCTATGCAACCTTTATCTGTACATAGCAGTTAAACTGTTTAGATCAGTCTTTATTGATAATATACATTATTTATTTATGAATTACTGTGTACACAAGAATAAGTTAATGTATTAAGATAAACTGGCAGAAATTTTTGTATTATTCTTGTGATTTTTTTTTATTGGCCCTGTTTAGTTACAGGCCAGGAGAGCCTTTAGGGGTTTAAAATGCCGAGCCAATGAACGGCTGGGAGCAGGAATCTTTCCTCACTGAAGCTTCCACTTCCACGGGTCTGGTAGGAAGTTGTCCAAGCCAACAAAACAAACAGACAAAAAATCCATCTATCAATCACCTGGATCACCTGTTGAGAAAGAAAAAAGAGAAAACAAGCAAACAAAAGAGAGCAATATAATAAACAACATCACCGCGATGATCTATGTGAATATAACTGTAAATACTAAATATTGAATATTATTGTGCAGCACGTAAGATCGACAGCGCACAGTGTGCTTTGAGGTAGCAGCCAAAATGCAAGGCAAGTTTATTTATATCGCACAATTCAACAACAAGGTGATCCCAAGTTCTTTACAGAACATTAAAAAACAAAAATGGATAAAAAGCATGATTTAAACGTGACGTGCCCGTGAGCTCCGCCTGCAGCCAGCTGTGCCAGAGTGACCGAGCCCCAGGCTGAGAGGCCAAAGGCACCCCACCCCCGAAGGAGCCTGAGCAAGCCCCAGGCTCCAGGCCCCGACAAGCAGTACCTGGACGCCCATCCCCGGACACAAAGAACCACCAATGCACCGATGTCTGAGGGCGTCTGCCACTGGCAGGGGGAGTGGTGGGGGGAGATAGGCCTCCATACCTTGGAGGGCCTGAGATGTCCCCAGAGAGGTGGCGTCTGATACCCGACCTGACATATGGACACAGACAAACAAGCACACACAGATACAAACATCCATTCCCACCCTCATGCTCTCATATGCAATTACTCAGCAGCAGGTAAGCGCATAGCCCCTCCTGGTAGCCCTCAATGTCTACGTGTATTTAAAATTGAGAGGTGGGCAACGGCGCCAGGGGTGAGGTTGTACACCCTGATGTGATTCTGATCTTGGAAACATTAAAGACATTCATAGCCAGACTGCTGACTTTGTGTTTTTATTCAGTCGCCTAACAGAAGTGCAGTGAGAAACCATTTACCCCATCCTGATTTCTTAGCTATTTGCATATTTGCCACACTTACGTGTTTCAGATCGTGAAGCAAATTTTTATGATAGATAAAGATGACCAGAGTCAGTATAAAATAAAGCTTTTACATGTATTGCTGGGAGGTCGGCAGCTCCCTCCACTGCTTGGCCCTCTGTGAAAAACAACTGGGATCCAGCTTCCCTGTGATGCTGAATTATATAAGTGGACAAAAATAAATAGATAGAAGGATGGATGATTGTATTTTGTGTACAATCGTTGAAGTGTAAAAAGGGTTGGCCCTCCGTGGTGCCCTAAGCAAAGTTTGATTTTTGGGGCCCTTTAATAGTGCCAATAATAGTGATTAATGATCACCTACTATAAATGTATTTCATTTTCTAATGTTGATGTTGTTGTAATCCACAGTGAAAAATGTCATAAAAACAGATAACAAATTTGCAACTTTCATGAAAATGTTTTCATTAATATATAAAAAAAAAAAACTAAGCAAAACACCTCCCCCTGCTGGCCACACAGAGAAACAATAGATAAAACCTGAGAGCTGCACAGTTGCAGCAGTGTGGTTTACGTCATTCTGTTGTCAGCCTGTTTTACACATCGGTGGTTTCTTATTGACGTGTAAAAAGATCTGAAATCGTAGTAAATTCAGCTGCTATTGTGGGCTGGGGATGATTTACACTTAACATTTTAATAACTGGGTATTGAATGTCATAGGCCCAATGTTCCCTCTAATTTTTCACGTGTCTGAGCGAACACACAAACTCCCTGAGCGGTTCCTTGGACCACTGTGAGCGACAGCAGACGTGTGCACTGTGGTCACTGAAAGAAACTCCGTCCCGGGTCTGGTCCGTGGATCGGGTTTCCCCGAGGCGTGTGCGTCTATAAGCAGAGTTTTGTCTTTACTCTATAAGATTCAAAATTGTGAAGTGGGTCACCAGCCAAGTCGTTGTACAGTTTATTTCTGTTAAATGCCTCACATAATAATATGAGGGTAAAATGAGGCACTGTGAAAGTCATCTGTGCAATAATGACAATAATAATAATAATAATAACAATAACAACAACAATATATACACTTAAAAACTACCCCGCACACAATAGTTTTGCACCTGAGCACTTAAAGTTAGAGCACTTTATTCATCACTTAAATCACTTTTAACTGGATTGTCAACGTCTGACAGTTTATGGTCTGTTTACAAGTTTTACTGTTTATGTTTGTTTGTCTTTACTTTTGTGAATAGCTGCTATAGGATAGGGCTGCACGATTTTGCATAAAATGAGAATCACGATTTTCTTTTCCAGTATAAATATTTATTGCGCTTATTAACTGCACATCAACTTCGTAACAGTTGAGACTGAACATAAAAACAATAAATAAACATAAAAACAACAAATGCCTCACGTTTTGTGGTTGCCGCAAAATGTTGTACTGCTTGAAATTCCGTCTCCACCGTTGCTCGACACTGCGTGTATAGAGCAGGTAGTGCAACAATAGAAAAATAGTTGCGGGACGGCACTGTGTAGCGTTTGTCTAGGGTTTTGATCATTTTCCTAAATCGCTCGTTTTGCACAGTGTTGATGGGAGCCATATCTTTGGTCAGGTGATAAGTGATGGCCTCCGTAATTTCTTTGTGCCTGCGGGAGTTCGACGGGTATAGGGAAGCGCTGTACAAGGTTCCTGTTATTGATGTTTGGGTGGTTGACCGGGACGGATTTTCTCCTGTCACTTTCTCGTCATCCCTGACGTGCTCTCCGTTGTTTTTTCCCTGCTAATTTTAGCATCACACGGCACAGCTTCTGTATCACGTGGTGTAAGGCTCCGCCCTTGTCATTTGTTGAGCAGGAAGAGTGAGCGCTTGTTTTCATGCAGAGTACGTCCCGGATCAAAATGCGGTACAATCGTCGTCGTCCTCTTTTTTTTTTTTTTAATCGTTGTCATTTGGAAATGAGATCGCACATAAGTATGAATCGACATCGCGATTTTCTAACGATTAATCGTGCAGCCCTACTATAGGATGTATATATAATTATATTTAAACATTGCACTTTCTATTGTGCTTGGAGCATGTTACCTGACTGTTGTACACTAATATTGTATATAACAGCAGCTTACTATCTCACCTGATTCCTCCTTCCATGACTCGATTGAGCCTTGGTCTGGTGGTGACCATTTTAATAGCTGGCCCTGGTTCCAACCCCTGAAAAAAAGCAATAACAAATATTTTTTAAAAAAAAAAAACTTATCAAACAAGCATATAACATATTATTTATTGCAGGTTAGAAAAGAACATTAAAGGGTCAGGCCTGAATATGAATCTCAGTGCTGTTTGGGTTTGTCCCACTGTTGCTCTGTCTCGGTGTAGGTGTGAAGAGACAACCTGCAGCTTCATTTCTGATTGAAAGAGCAAGGCTCACACTGTGCGATTTTGTCAGTCGCGCGATTCAGCTCCTGCTCAAACTGCACGATTGACTCGCAGGGGTTAGAAGTTCGTACGTCACGATGCAGGGTCTCACACTATACGGCCCGATGCTCTGATGCGACCCGAGTGCTCACACTGTGCGTCCATGAAATGAAGGTTATAACAGAAATTCTGTCGCTCGCTCTCCCTCTTTGTCTTTCACTCACACAGACACGCACACCACCGCCATCAGCTTTGCTAAATTGCTAATGAAAAACATTGATCAGGCAGCTGTGATTGAGCAGCAATGTAAATCCAACTATTTTCACGGTTGTTGTGGTCGTGATAATTTTGTGAGGCCACATCGAATAGGCTCGGATGAGCTTTCCAAAGTTCTACAAGTGCCTCCATCGCTTGTGTCCAGATCACACGCTGCACTGCCGTGCTGCGCCATCTTTTTCATTGACATATGTGCTTGCGCGTGCGCAGTGTGAGAAGCTGCGATGACACCCTCACGACGGTCGCGGATTTCAAACAGGTTTGAAATCCTCAGGACCAAGCGATTGATGATCGGGAGCTGGTCGTGAGGTGTTAATCGCTTCTCGTTACCCCACGTATACTACACGATGCACGATGAAGGCAAAAATCGGGCCGATCACTCAGAAATCGGCTCAAAATGGGCCAAAAATCACACATTGTCTGCCCAGCATAAGCCCAGACAACACTGCCAGCTACACACCAACACCGATCAGAAATAAGGACAACAGGGTCCTGAACCTCTGCTCTGTCTGCACTAAAGCACATAGAAAGGCAGTCTTACACACAATGGCTATACAATAATTGAGAGGCAGAGGCCTGTGACATCCACCAGGTACAAAGAGGGCTAGATGATGGCACTCAAAATGAAGCTGAGTTAGTCAGAGTCATTTATAATTCTGTGAATTCATCTTTTTACAAGTAGACAAACAGCAACACTGGACTGAATTGAACAACCATGCATGCATTGTTTACCAAGTCTCTCAGAGTATAATTTCTCTGACCTTTCTCAGTGTCCAACAGAGTACCCAAATAGCATACCTTTATTAAAATGTAATTTTAATAAATAGCACTAGAATACAGGTAACTGATATTCAATTACCCTACGTTTTAAAAGTTATTTCTGGAAATAAATTTAATTCAAGTGTCAAAATGATAATAAAACCTTTTTTCAATGTGCCATTTTGTGTATGATTTATAAGACAACACATAAAGTTCAACTTAAGTGACGATCAAAGACTGCAGGTCATTAATCAATGTATAAAACTAAAATAAATGTATTTTAGTTACACAGCACACAAACACGGAAGCAAGACGTGTAATTAGAATTACATATAATAAATATGAATTCATTAGTGCAATTTCTTTAACCATAGAGAATGACTAAATCCTTCAGGACAATGGTCATATCAGTGCACTGAACTCACTATGTTATCCATCTAACAGAGCCTCAACATGTTCTCACTGTAATTTCCCCTCATGAATGAATTTATGCTGCACTAATCTGAATGTTCGGAGGGAAATCAAACGCATTTTACTGGCAGTACTCAAGCTGTCTAAAAATAGCCAAACCTTGTAACCAACCATTGGTTAATCGGATGTGCGCCTCCAGACATTATAATTGCGAAACTGATTCGCTGTGTATGCGCTGACTCCACAGGTACGGAAATATATCAGGCTTCGAGGTTTCTGCTACACTGCCGTTTTTTCATACGGGTCCACATTTCCAATGCACGCTATTTTTTGCAAGTACCGTCTCTTCTCATCCGACACAATCTGAGTCTATAAAGTTCTTTTTGTTTTGAGCTGCTTTTAAGTACGGTTTGTATCTTCCTTCCAAACGAGTGTGTTTGTTTTGATTCGTGGCCTGATAAAATGGTGGCATGCTCCCACAATGCATTGCGGCGTGACGTCAACTCCAAAGCCCTATAACAGATTTTATAAATCTCAAATTTTAATTAATGATAATTCCATAATTAAAATTAGACGAGTTAACGAACAAAAACAAAACAAAACAGTGATAACATAAAATCAACACAAGGCAGTCCAATCACAAAACACAATCGTAGTTAGCCAATCAGGGCGGGTGACAACCGATTACATCACAAGTTGTAACTTAAAGACCGGCGGGAACCTTATTTGATCTTTCTGCATCTTTCTAAGATACTTCGAGGGACACAGACGACTCTTACTGTTCTCAAAAACGTCATAAAACGTAAGTATTGAATTTTGAGGGTGTTTTTTTTTACTACCCTTATAATATGTATAATACAATATAGGGCAAGACACAAGATCTAGCCATTTAACTTGCTGTCAATATAAAGAGTGTCAAAGTACCAAAATTTAATCTGGCTTTTCTTTCTCTGCAATAGAAACGTAACATAGGAAAACGTTTCTATTGGAAAACTATGTTACGTTTCTATTGCAGAGAAATTCATTATCGATAAATTCACATCGACAGTAATGTATTAGTGGGTGTCATAGTTGATGAACTTATTGTCTCATGGGTATTTAATTGAAAAAAGATCTAAATGTATTAATGAAAAATAATTTCAGTCCTAATTTTTTATATGAAATATTAAGATCTTAACGAATTTGACAAATCTTCAAGATCTATAACAGTTTTATAAACTTTAAGATGTTAAGTTTGAGCTCTAAATTTGCTTAAGGCTGGCACTCTGCCCTGGCAACAACACTTTCTAGCACTTTCTCAATTAAGCTATACAAAAACTGAATAACCAATAGGAATTAAGCTAAAAGAGTTAAACAAAAACCTAATGGAAACCATATTCTGAATAACTTCATCTCCCACAATGCCTCTCGTCAAAAAAGCCATTTTCTGCGCAGTTACAGAGGGTGAGACTGAAGTGAAAACAGGGTACATTACTGTCGTTCTATTGGCTCAAATGATTAACACAGGGGACCAATAGAAAGAGCCACAGAGACTATGCAACTGCATTATGTTTATGTGTGTGTGTGTGTGTGTGTGTGTGTGGGGGGGGGGGGGGGGGGGGGGGCATTTTAGGCATTTCAATAAAGTTAAATCATCTCTGCTCTTTAGAAATTCAAAGCCACAGACCAAATTGTGAAATATGAATAGAACTGTAATTTCACTGTTTCACTTCAGCAGCATCAATCTTTGCACAGACAATCTTCATATGATGATTTCTTGTTTATTGTCAGTATTTTCAAAGGAGATTATATGCTAGAAAATACAAAAATTAAATGAATAACAATTTGGTGAGAAAAAACATTGAGTTTGAGTTCAGTCCTAAGTTACTTTCATCAACTTATCTCTGCTGTAATATTTAGATTAATTCATAGAAGTCTTAGAACTGTCAGCTTTATTTTAAAACCAACATTGTATATCAATACAATACTTTTAGACAGGCCTGTGTTTTTGGCCTGTCATTTTTAAGCAGGAACCTCAGAAAGGTATTTATGAGTTTTGTTTGACATCAGAAAGTAAAAAGACTGCACAAAAGCTACACGTGTTACCATATTATATGACCCTTGCTATAACAGAAATGTATTAACCCCTTAATATTTTTTGTGTTGCTTTTTTTTCAGAATGGCTTTGACAAAGCTTTTGAACAACCACCCTGACACGCCATATTTCCGGCCACCCCCACTGCACATACAAATTTTAAAGTCCTGTGACCAGCTAAAAGTCATTAGCTGGGACTTCAAAGATGCCACACCAACACCCCTGATAACAAAGAAGAACACCATTGCGGCAATCACCGATGGCCAGACTGTGACAAAGATCACAATATTTGAAGAATATGCCTCTAAAGTCCAGCAGGGGGGGGGTCATTTATTATGAGAGGCCATGAACTCAGGGGCACAGGCCCCCCTTACAACATCAGTGTCACACCCAGAACACAATTTTTTAGGGCACCGACCCTAAGTGTGAGGGAAGGTCTTGTAAAAGAAGCAGAGGATCTTCTGCATCCTCTTGCTCCTCTCACCCCACTCAAGATGAGCTCCACAAATGAGGGACTCATGACAGTTCAAGGGGAGGTGGTGGAGGTAAGTATTTGTGGTTCCATCAGAATTTACATGGATTTAGGTTTCCAAATAACCCATTATTGCCGGTATTTTTTACAGTGAAAATAATTTGGGTTTTTGCTGTCAAGCAGAGACTAAATTCTGTTAAGATTTTTAAGCACAATTTTAAAAAAATATTTTCCTCAGACCATTTCTGGTATTTTTGCAGCCAATTTGCATTGTGCCTACGTACATTTGTGTTGTAAGGGCTAGATTTTAATGAACAGTCTCTACTTGATAATAAAAACAAACAGAATAATTATTTTATACACTTCTGTATATAAATTCGCACAAAAGTCTTAATCTAAAGATATCCTTTATAATAAAAATAAAAGCAGATACAACAGAAATGGTCAGAAAGTACCCTGAATTGGACATAATGGAAAACAAATAGATTTTGTATACCTGAAACTGGCAAACTTTTCATTTATGTTGCTGTCACTTAAACTAAGTTACAAAATGTATTGTTTATAGAAGGATTTCCTACAACCTGTTTCATAATCCCAGTATATGAAAAACATCCTAATGACCGATACAGATAAAACTGCTTCTGATAAGATAAATGGCATGTGCAGAATACTTAACAACAACCATAACATAATCTAAACAGATTACTGAAGAAATAAAAACCTATCACAGATAACTACACTGACTATTACTGACATTAAAATTCAATTTACTTTTCAGGTTTCTGCTGTAAAGAAGGTGCTGTCGGGAAAACAACATGTTCCCCTTTAAAATCTGCAGCTTAAGGAGGTAATGGTGGAATTTAAGTTTTATTTTGAAAATGGTTAAACTAATGTGACAAATTTGACATTGCTGGTACAGAATGTATGAGGCTGTGAGCTTTTTTTTCTAGTTACTGGACTTGTTATTATTTAATTAATTAATGAATCTTTAATTCTGTCATGTTTGTGATTTCAGGATGTTTTTACCATGACAATCTGCCTCTGGAGGGAGGCAGCTGCTAACAACTTCAACGTGGGAGACCACATCAGCGTCTCTCACGTTAAGCAGAGACAGTTCTCTTATGGCGTACATCTTCAGAGTACAGCATTTACAAAGATTGAGGTATGAAGAAGCTAAACCTTTGTTTGTCTTATCAACAAATGTTTAAAACTATGTTATCAAATTTGACATAACATTATATATATTATATTATCTTAAACACACACGCGCGCACACACACACACACAAACACTACATAGATAGATAGATAGATCCGGTTGGTTAGCCAACCGGATATAGTGGTGCGCAGTCCTGGGAAGAGCTAAGATATTGCGCAAAACCCTCAAGCTCCCAGGCCTCTGGTAGAGGACCCGAGCTTGAAGGATTGACCGCCCGCAGGGGCGAGCGGGGTATTTTTTCCCAGGTGAACATAATTAACCATTTTGGAATTTACTTACCTGGATGATTGAGCATGCATCAAGACATAATGTGTGTATGTATGTGTCGTGGTGACTTAGTGAAACCACGTGATGACCATAGGTTTTCTTTTTTTCTTGTTGGATAAAGAAGCCCAACGTTTTCTGGGCTAAATGTGTGCCTATGCTGTGTCAACAGACAAAAGTCGAGGAGAGAGCTGACATTCTCATCATTGGTGTGGCCACGGCAGAAATGCCAAACCAGCTGGAGGTGTTACTGGAGGATGGAAAGAGCCTTTACATTCAAAGTGAGCTGTGGAGTCCCTTTGACAAGGAACTGGAGGAGGCAGCAATCAAAGTTACTGTTAAAATAAAGGGAAACCATATTGTACATATTCAAAAATATCAATACGAATAGTTTAAACAAAATGTACAGTTCCTTTGTTCACTTTGTTCAAAAATGGGATTGTATTTTATAACTTCAAAAGTATGAATTTTTTTCCTATTAGTATTTATAATTTTTAATGATATTTTGTTAAGTTCTCTACTATAGTTAACAGTTTTAGTATTTTCCAGTGTTAAGTATTTATATATTAAAAATTCTACATAATAATCTTATATTTGTGTTTGTTTGTAATTTTTGGAACACTGGAAGGCTATAAAATGTTTTTAAAAAAAGAAGAATAACAGAACTGATCAAAGCTTAATGTTGAATTTTGTAGATAATAAAGGGGGCAGGTCTATAAACAATATTTGATTTGTACCTTTTGAAAAAGCCAACAAATTCCTTTCATTATTGATTTTAACATTCCTGCTCTTTTAATTTTTAATTCAAATAATTGTGGTAGGGCAAAATGATGAACTCGAGCTTTCTGGGTGGATATGATATCAATTAGAATAGAATAGATTAGAATAATCATTTAATTGTCCCACAAGGGGAAATGTGCTTGTATCAGCAGCACAAAAAAACCCACATATACAAACAGAACAGGACACAGAACAGAAACACAATTGTTACATATTTACATCATGGACAATAGTTACCAAAGCAGAGTACAGTACAGTTGTTAAAATTTGAGTACAGATCGGGTGCAAACAGAGCAGGATACTGAAAAATGTTTAAATAGTTAGGAATATTTAGAATAATTACAAAACTGCAGATTGTGTATCGTACTTGTGCATTAAAAAGTAGACATGTAACTCCCAATAAGTGGGTGTATATATAAACTGAGAAAAGTAATGTACATAGGTGTAGATCAGCAGGTGGTTCTCCTGAAACCAGTGGACTCAGTACAGACCTGTGGTGATGACAACTATGGCAGAGTTGTCAGAGAACTTCTGTTGGTGGCAGCGTGGGGAGGTAATGGAGAAGTCTGCAGTCTAGGAGGTGAAGAGGAACAGATCCAGCACAGTTCCCTGTGAGGCCGCCATACTGTAGACAGTGTATCAGAGACACAGCCCTGTGTCATCACATACTGTGGGCGTTCTGTGAGGTAGTCCAGTATCTTGTGGGGGATGTTGGCTTGCTCGGTGGTAGGCAGAACAGCAGAAGCGCCGAGGGCTAACAGCTTCTGGCTAACAACAGATCCCTGCTGTAAAGAATGTGAGGTTGGATCTCCACGCGCTCTCCGGACACAGATGCCATGACAAATGCAATAACAAAAACGATTGTCCATAAAATTCCGAGCTCCATTGTGGGAGATCAGTCCACAAAAGAAAAGCTCAGTCCACAGTCCACAATAGAAAAACAAAAACAAGGTTCACAAGAACAACAAAGAAACAAATATTAAAGGGAAAAAAGGACTCTGTCAGGCTGGAGCTGCTGATACTGGCTGCCAGCTCGGAGCGGCGCCTGAAGCTTTTTTCACAGGCAGTGAATTAAAACAGACATTCACATGTGCATATTCAAAGAAACGGGAAAAAAATAAAGAACGTTAAAGTTGTGGAAAAAATAACATTGAAAATTAATTGAATATCAATTAATAAATACTTGAAAAACTGCCCCATGTTAGAGAGTGACTTATGATAAGTTATTGCTTGGTTTAACTTTACTACTAACAGCTTTATGGTTCTTGTCTGATCAAAACTCAAGTCAGCTGTGTCACTCAAAAGTAATGATAAACAGAAACACATATCACTGAATGTGACCGTCATGAACTTTTCAAGGCATTCTTATCAACACTCTGATAACCACAGGTTCAAACAGATGTTTGACCAAATTAATCTAAAATCTATACAAACAATTGAAGCATCCGTTGGAATTGTGAACATATCCTTGTTTGCCATGTTTATGTTCACAGGCTATTTTATAAATTTATACATATACATATATATATTTATACATGGGAAGTGAGAAACAAAATATGTTCTCTGATTTGTTGGAGTTTTTTGCACATACTGTGTGGCAAGGATAAACAACATATTCAAATGCCACATTGAAATTTTCAAAACCTTCTTTTTTCAATTAGTTTACAGTTTCCTAATTTGATGATGAATATGGTACCAAACTAAGGAATACTGTTGAAATGAAGTTCACATTGTGATATATTTTAGGTATGGAGAGTCACACAGCTGAACAATAGATGTGCATATTTAAAGAAACAGGGATAAAATAAAGAACATTGTTGTGGAATAAATTATATTGAAAAATAATCAATGTTAGAGAGTGACTTATGATCAGATAATATTTGGGTTAACTTTACCTCTTACAGCTTTTCACATAGTACTGTGACCAGGATGAAAGTCATCATGAAGTAGCTGTAAACAGTAGAATCATTAACATGAATATTATGGTTCTACTCTGACTCATGTCAGCTGTGTGACCTCATAAAATGATAAACAGAAACACATAGCACTGGATGAGACCTTCATGAACTTTTCAAACAGACTTAATGGGTCAAACTATATGTCTGACCCATTATCTATATATATTAGAGCAGCGGTCCCCAACCTTTTTTGCGCCACGGACCGGTTTATGCCCGACAATATTTTCACGGACCGGCCTTTAAGGTGTCGCGAATAAATACAACAAAATAAAACTAGTACCGGTACCGAAAAAAAAGAAGATTTATTCATAACACACGTGAAAAGACCAAGGAAAACCGAGTTAACGATAAAACGATAACAAAATAACGCTGAAAACCAATAAAAATCCTGAAAACTATACATTTCACACCTGAGCCTCAACTCTCGCAGCCCGGTACCAAACGACTCACGGACCGGTACCAGTCCAAGGCCCGGGGGTTGGGGACCGCTGTATTAGAGCAGTCTAAGCACAGATGTGGAAAACCACTGTTACACCTATTCTATACTCATGTACTTACTGACACCCCATACTAAGACAATATTCATACAAACACACTTTGAGCTTTCTTTACTTATCCTCTTAAACACTTTCTTTTTTTGAGATTGTGTAATCTCTATAAAGAATATGTGTAATGGTTCAATAGATTCTGATTTAAATGTCCATAGTAATCAAATGATCATTATTGTGCAGCCTACAATTCAAGATTTAGAGCTGTGTGTTTGTATGAATTCAGGTCGCTATACTTATAGACTAAAATTACAGTAATCCACTATTTACCCAAACAAGTTACGTTGTTTGGGTAAATAGTAGGGGTGCAACGATACACAAAATTCACGGTTCGGTTCGATACTTTGGTGTCACGGTTCGATATTTTTTCGATACAAAAAAATGTTCATGCCTTTTTAATTTGTCATTTATTAAATTTTCACGGCACATTCCGCACCACATCTCTGTGCGTTCATCATTTGTTTGAAGCCAGCTCACCTCCTGCAACTACTTTTCCGAGAATACGTGCTTCTTTTGTGGTTCGGACTCCTGACATTTCTTTGGAGGTGGAGGAACATCACAGTAATTGCTTAAAGGAGCTTCTTTGACATCTTTAAGAGTTCTAAACAAATGTCTGTCCTCCTGAAAATCTTATGTACGCAAACACGCGTTGCAATTTCTTATCTTGTGCGCGTTTTTTATTTTGACAGCGAATGCGCACCTGCGGACCACTTATGTGCAGCCCTGGTTATATAGCTTGTCATATTGCAGCCACAGAAATTCTTTTGTCCATGAAACCAGAAAGCTGCACTTTCTTTTTGCCTTATAGTCTGATTTGTCATAACTTTTGTTTTGCGGTAAGCTTTTCTTTGGCTGTCCCTTCTTCACCCTGACCTGTCTTATTTGGCTCAGCAGAACTGAAATATATATCCTGCTGCTTTTACACACGCACTCACATAACGCTCAGCGATGCTCTGCGCGATCAACCTCTCACATGTTTAAGCTTGCTGCGGGAGATTTCACTTGTCATGTTTGCATAGTAAGCTAACGATTGATAAGACGATGTCAGAGGAATTGGTGCACAAATTATCATCACTCACCAATCAGTACGGTCGCTCTCTATACACAGTTCGCGCGATTGCAAAGTGAAAGCAAAAAACAAGCGCAAATTCAAACGCGATTTCAATGTCACATATTGACAGTGGCTCACCGATGCCAATGACATAATTACCCAGCTACATTTCCGAAAAAATGCAAAAGCATTGACATATATTTTTCCTTCCTACGATAGCCCGACGGGCAGGGCAGAGATAGATTTTGGTAGCCCGACTGGAAAAATCGCTAGCCCCGGGAGGTTGGGCTAGCGATATTGCGAGCCCTGTATCTGATTGAGGAATCACTCATCTTTGGAAAAGAGAGTTTATTACAGAGAAATGGCTCTTTCCAAAATAAAAGCTATACTATACGCTTCTTCTGGGCTTTATTCTCAGCAGCATATTAAACATATCAGGTCCCCATAAGGAGAATCATGTGCTAACGGCTGTCTAAATGACTCGGGTAAAGTTTGTAGCATGCGTGCTTGTTGTTTTTGTCTGCTTCCACTTGTCTTTGCACTAGGATGATGTCGGCATAAATGTGCAGTAGTGATGGGTCGTTCGCGAATGAAATGGCTCTAAGAGACGGCTCTTTGACGTGAACAATGCGAGCCGGCTCCTTATCGCGAGCCGTCACGTGGGGTTTTTTTTTTTCTTTCTCTCACCCTTTCTCTCTCTCTCTCTCACCCTCTCTCTCGCAGTTTTTTCCGCTTCACTCTGCACGCAGCCTTGTGCTTTACGCTGGGCAGAGGGGGGAGGGGCGGTAGTTACACTCAGTAGCACAGGAACAGAGCCAGAGGGAGAGAGAGAAAGAGAGCCAGGGACAACAACGTCACATTAGAAAGGTATAGTAATCATCCACAACTATTTTCGGTTGCAGATGATAAAGGATTCAGAAAGTTTATTCATGCGGGCCCATATGACAGAGAATATGCATGTTCTTTTTGTTTTCATATTATAATTTATATTTAATTGTGTTGTGGATTGCAGCGTTTTGTGTTGTTTTCACTTTAAATTTGTAAAAGGAAAAAGCTGAAAATTTAAATAGTTAAAAGTTGAAATGTGAATAGTTGATTTTTGTATTATATGATTTATTTATTACATTTTATGTGGAGTGAATAAATAAAAGTATATTTACGGTGGCCCCTAGAGACAAAGCACATACAAACTTCAAATCACGTACGAACTCTGAAGCATGTACAAACTCCAAAACACGTAAAAACACGTACAAACTCCAAAACACGTAAAAACATGTACAAACTCCGAAGCACGTAAAAACTCCGAAGCACATAAAAACTCCGAAGCACATAAAAACTCAAAACACGTACAAAAGACAACAGAAGTGCTCCAGGATGCTGGGCGCAGTGTTGAGCTTTTGTTATCTTGTGGCTACACAAGCCAGCAAGTACCAACGACCGGATTTGGTGTGTGGTAGTAACAGGTAAATGAACATTTTTTTAAATTATTTGAATATATATGAGTGCCTGTGTATAAATACACAAACAATACACATATGCTTTCAATTGTGTAATTTAAGTGATCTAGTAGCTCTGCTTTGGAAGTTCAGTTCATGCTAGAAATGTGTTTTGGAGTTTGTACGTGTTTTGTCTCTAGGGGCCACCGCATATATTTATATATAAACATATATAAATAAAACCACTTTTTTTTACGTTAGTAATTCCTTTTGTGCATAATTTTTTCTTATTGTTAATAATAAATTAATTAAAGCAACAAAACAACCTGAAGAGCCGGTTCGGAGCCGAAAGAGCCGGCTCTTTTTAGTGAGCCGAACCGAAAGAGCCGGATCTCTAAAAAGAGCTGGAAATCCCATCACTAATGTGCAGTCATATTCAATGTGTTCCCACTGGTGCTGTCAGCGTAAATCTCGTTGAAATGACGTTAACGCCAGAACACGGCAAATCTCCGTTAACGAGCTACCGCGGATCGCCCCGTGCCTGGGGCTGGACGGCCAACACGTTAACGAGCTAACTGCACTAACACACTAGCTCCCACCCATGTAATTGAGCATTGCGTGGCACATCCGACATACTGTTTTCCTTTAGTCCATGACGCGCTTACCTTCAGGGTCATACGTCACATGAAAACCAAAATAGTTCCAAACGCCAGATCTGAATGAGGGTGGGGGAGGTTCAATTTGCCATGTTGCAAGGAGAGCTTAACTTCTGTCTCGCTAGCTTGCCCTGCGCTCAGTGAATCTGCGTTCGACTACTCCGCTTAGGCTGCACTGTCGAGCGCAGATCCACTGAGCGCTCAACACAGACAGCATCGTCAGAAGGAAAGTTGATAAAATAAATTAAAAATTTTGTATTGTTCGATACATATGCGTACCGAACCGAAAGCACTGTATCGAACGGTTCAATATCGATACGAGTATCGTTGCACCCCTAGTAAATAGATTGGGGTTTTTCTACAACATAATTATTCAACAATCAAAAATACAAAACAATATATGTGCACATTAATCCAAAGTTCAGTTTTATATGTCCGATATTGTTTGTAAAATCTGGTGACACAAACAGAGTCAAAAATTCATTGTTGGTCTGACATGTGGCTCTGTTTACCTTTGAACAATGATGTGCTGCTAAAAAAATAATATGTTAATTAAAAATGTTTTTGTTTAGTAAAAGGACTGAAATCACAAGGAAACTATCACCTTAAAGCCTCATTTTTAATACCATCACAAACAGATCTTTTCCACGCAGTTAACAAAGCTCCAGCACATCCGATCACTGCATCTAAATCTAAAAGAAGACAAAAACATATCAAATATAATTTACACAATGGAAGACTTTTGATTTAATAAATAAGCTCAAAATAAGTTGAATTTTGAATATTGAATATCTGAATATTTGTGGGAAAAATCTGATGCTACCACAAGAATGCAAAGTCACACTGGAAACGATGACAGGCTTGCAGCCCTCTGTCTTCCTGGAGTGAGGTGCCTAATCAGTAGCAGTGAGGTGACAGAAGTTGGTGTCTGTAAGAGTGGCCAAACACTGATACTCTGTCCACTTGTGTAGAGTCTAACGGCGTGTTCACACCGAACGCGATAGAAGCGGGCAGAGCGTCAGGCTTACATGTAAAGTCAATGGAAAGGCGCGATGACCCGCGATTGCGGCTCCCGCGAAAATTCGGAAGCAGATTTGCGTCGCCAAAACGCCTGAAACGCGCGTGAGTGTAGCGCGTTTCAGGCGTTTGACTCGCAAAAAAAACCACGCGCGTGAGTTTATGTGTTGCATTTTGTGCATACACGCGTTTCGCGTCCCCCGCTCGAGTTGGAAAAATCTGAACTCCAGCGTCAAATCGCGCCGCGACAACCAATCAGGAGCCTGGTGACGTGGCTGTTACCTAGTTCAAAGGGGCAGATCCAGCCAAAGCCCTTTATTCTTCAATAGAAGGAAGGCTAATCAATGCCGTAGCAAACAACCCGGAGCCGTACGACACCAGCTGCTTTCTGGACCGAGACAGGAATATAAAGGACCGAGCTTGGAGGAAGATATGTGAAGGGCAACCTGGTAAGTTCATTCATTTCTCTTAAGTTTTCTCTAAAGTTTTCACTGACCCGGGGAAGCCGCACAAAAGCTAGCAAGCCACCGCTATTTTCCCACTGACGTACAAATACCGTTCTGCTTTTAGGCATGTTGTCATTTAAGAATATATTTTATTGTTTATTAATAAACAGCTCACAGTGGTCCCGCTGTTCATCTGTCACTGCCTCTTTTTGTTTTTTTTTTTTTTTGTTTTTTTTTGCACCGGACAGCATTGCATTCTGCAGCCTGATTGACAAATCTACTCCGTGTCGTGTCTCCTGCACTTGCCAAATTTATCATGTTTGGTTTTGATAACCATCACGTCCAATAGAAAAAACTGCACAAAAACACCCATAACTATGAGCCTCATTCGGAAATAGACACCTGCACCGCGAGGGAAAAAGGCGCACGAAAGTGGCGCGCAGATGAAGACAAACCGCGGCATATTAATACTTTTACGTTTTGCAATCTACAAAGGTTTGCACTTTGAGAATCAATTGTGAGAACTGTGACCAATGTTCATGTGTGTGGGGAAAACGGTGTATAAAGTGCGTGGCCAGGGGCTAGTTATTCTGAGAACCCCTGCTGCAATAAATGAGGGACCACTGTCTACTCTATGATTATTATATTCAACCTGTTAACATGTAATACTGTATTGATAGAACCAACTGATTCTGCAGCAGAGCATCCCCTGTTGATTCTCCTGGCTTCCCAGTCCCTGAGCTCCTGCTGCTGCACCCACAGGTATGTACAGCAAGCACTGATACCTTTTTAGTCGGTGGGATTGCCTTGTGATCACCTTTACTAAATATCTACAACCAATCTGATTATATCCTGTTTTTGGTTTGTTTGTTGTTTTCAATGTTGAAATTAAAATCTAGTAGCAGCCTTCTCATTTCTTTGTGTTTTGTGCTGTTTTACAGGCCCACAGAGGAGGACGGCTCCGAGGCAGATGAGGGACGTGTCCCAGGACGGTCCATCGGTGGTAGAGCTGGAGCCACACCAGTCTCCAATGGAGCATTTCCTCCTCAGCCTGGTTCCTGCTCTGGAGAGCAGCTGGTCCTTTTTATTCCTGTCTCTCTGTAAATACTTATATTTTATATATTCATGTTTAATGTTTTTCTGTTTGAGAATTTTAATATTATTTCAAATAAATTTTTATAATGACTAATGTCTCAGTTCTACTACACAGCAAATGTTGGCACACGACTTGACACATGTAGAATTTATTTCATATTATACTAATGACAAAATATACTGATACTGTACTGGAACTGTTTGTATGTTATTTCTCCAGGCCTATAGGGGGCGCAGGTTTGCACAGTTTGCTATGTTGAGCCAATTAGTCATTAAAAGAAGTGTGATAGGAAGTGTTTGCTCATGAGTGAAGCAAGACATGGTGTGTTTTCCTCCGATCCAAAGCCATCCACTCCGTTAAATCCCTTTGAGTGGCAATATGAGTAAGTTTCTTAATTGTGTTTACCTTTAAGAGAGGGTATATGACATTATTGAAGTGATTTGGAAACTTTTGATGTGTTTTATATGTCCACTTAAGTTCAACCCAAGCTAATGTTTATGTGACATTTCTGTATTCTGTATCATTTCAGTTTCACACTTTTTTGCATTAAATCCTGTCCAAATACAACACGTGCCTGTTCCTTGGAGGAAGTGATGCAAGAGGGAGTTTAGCTGGCTGTGAATCTCAATATAGGACACTGGGTCACATTGGGTGCAACAGTACAGTGAAATCATAGCGCTCTGCGAGGGACGTCGAGTGACAGTTCTACTCTAACATGGAGAAATCAGAGGCTGAAGGTCAAAACGACGAGGAAGCAAGGTCCACTCGCTCAAGAAGGTCCTCAAAGTCTTCAGGAAAACTGACTGTTAGATCATCTGCAGCATGTTCAAGCAGGTCGTCAGCATCAACCCGAGCCAGTATGGCAGCAGCGCGGGCACAAGCAGAAGCTCAAGCAGCAAAAGCCAGATTAGCTTACGCTGAGAAGGAGATGAACATTAAAGTAGAAAAGGCCCGTCTAGAAGCAACTCTGGATGTAATCAACCTCCAAAAGGAAGCAGATGCAGCCTTGGCTAAAGCAGAGGTAATGGAGTCAGCAGCAGCTCAATTTGACAAAGCTGAATCAGGGGAAGAGTGGCCATTGTCACCCCTACAAGTAACCCCAGAGCAAAAAGTGAGTGAATACATAAATAAACACAGCCACACTGACCTGGTTCCAGACATTACATCTCACCATGATGACAGTAAATATCAGAATGAACAATCCAAACAACCAGTAATGTACACACCTCTTTGTCCCAAACAAGAGCCAGTGCAGTACTCATTCATGCCACAAGATGGGGCAGAGAGACGACTACAAAGAGATGTAAGTCCACAGACTCTCCACGATGCATTACAACTGCAGCACGGATTAAGCTCAAATGATAATGCAGACACCATAGCAAGCGACCTCGCCAGATTCTTAGCCAAGAGTCAGCTAATAACTGGAGGGCTGTCTAAATTTGACGACAAGCCAGAAAATTACCTTAGCTGGAAAGCCACATTCCAGAGCACTGTTAGGGACCTTGGTCTAACAGCCACTGAAGAAATCAACCTACTCATTAAGTGGTTAGGCCCAGAGTCTTCTGAACACGCCAAGAGATTAAAAGCAGTCAACATAAAGCATCCACCTGCCGGTCTGAACATGATATGGTTGAGACTAGAGGAATGTTACGGCTCACCAGAAGCAATAGAAAACTCCCTGTTTGCCCGAATACGAGACTTTCCAAAGCTCTCCAGTAAAGAACCACACAAGCTTCGCGACCTATCAGATCTGCTGTGTGAACTCCAAGCTGCAAAGCTAGATGGTTATTTGCCTGGTTTAAGTTACCTCGACACAGCTAGGGGAGTACATCCAATTGTGGAGAAGCTGCCCTTCCATCTTCAAGAGAAGTGGACAATGGTAGGGTCAAAGTTTAAAGAAGACCACAATGTTAGCTTCCCACCATTCTCATTCTTTGTCGAATTTGTGAAACGTCAAGCAAAAGCAAGGAATGATCCAAGCTTTACCACACCTTTCAACACGACTCTTTCCTATGCCAACCACATGTCCAGCTACAGAAAAGAAAAACCGTTAAGTAACCACAACCAAAGGTCATCGGTTACAGTGCACAAGATGGACATATCATCAGAGGGATCAAAGGTAAAAAAAGCAGACGAAGACATTGAAAGACAGTGCCCCATACATCACAAACCCCACCCACTCAAAAGATGCAGGGGCTTTAGAGCTATGCTGCTTGAGCAGAGGAAGAGGTTCCTCAGAGACAATAGCATTTGTTACCGCTGCCTTGCTTCCACCGGCCACCAAGCCAAAGACTGTACAGTCATGATTAAGTGTGAAGAGTGCAATAGTGAGAAACACCTGGCAGCTTTTCATCCTGCCCCAACACAGCAAATGCTCAGACCTCCTTCATCTCCTGAAGTGCACGGCGGGGAGCAAGCAAATCCACAAGACCCGGATGTTACTGCCACATGCACAGAGGTATGTGGAAATAAAATCACAGGGAGATCCTGTTCTAAGGTTTGCTTAGTGCAAGTCTATCCCAAGGGTCAGCGAGACAACGCCAGAAGGATGTATGCAATAATTGACGATCAAAGTAACCAGTCACTTGCAAAGACAGAGTTTTTTGACATATTTAACATACAAACCACACCTGAACCATACATGCTGAAAACTTGTAGTGGTGTAACACACACGACTGGTAGAAGAGCATGTGGCTACATGGTTGAGTCATTAGATGGAAAAATGAGTTTCCCTCTCCCCGCGCTCATTGAGTGCAATGCCATCCCCAACAACAGGGAAGAGGTGCCAACTGCAGAAGCTGCTTTACACCACCCGCACCTGAAAGCAATAGCTGCTCAAATACCACCTCTCGACCCAAGTGCAGACATTCTGTTGCTGATAGGACGCAACCTTCTGAGAGTTCACAAAGTGAGGGAGCAAATCAATGGCAGAGATAATGACCCATTTGCACAGAAGCTTGACCTGGGCTGGGTTATCATTGGCGATGTGTGTCTTGGTAATGCCCACAAGCCAAGTAAAGTGAATGTTCTGAAAACCTATGTATTGGACAATGGGCGCCCAAGCTATCTCACTCCCTGCGACAGTCACCTTAGTGTAAAGGAGGACTTCAGTCTGAGCCAAACCAAAGCCATCTCCAGTCAACCGCCATCTGCTCTCTCACACCAAAAGCCCACGGCTGAGAATTTGGGAGACTCTGTGTTTTGTCACACCAGCAACGACAACCACCTTGCTCATTCAGCTGAAGATGTAATCTTTTTGAAAAAGATGGCAGGCTTCTTCAAGGACAATACAAACAGCTGGGTTGCACCACTCCCGTTCCGAACCCCCAGACGCAAACTCCCGGATAACCGGTCCTACGCCTACCAACGGCTGATGTCGTTACGACGTACGCTCGACAAGAAACCAGAAATGAAAACACATTTTGTGGAATTCATGCAGAAAATGCTAGATAACCAACATGCAGAGCTCGCACCACCTCCCAATAGAGACAAAGAGAACTGGTATCTCCCCATTTTTGGTGTGTACCATCCCCAAAAGCCAGGGAAGATACGCGTTGTGTTTGATTCGAGTGCACAGTTTGATGGAGTGTGCCTCAATGAGGTGCTGCTTTCTGGCCCGGACCTGAACAACACACTTTTGGGTGTGCTGCTTCGCTTCAGGAAAGAACCAGTCGCAGTCACAGCTGACATTGAACAAATGTTCTACTGCTTTGTGGTCCAAGAAGACCACAGAGACTACCTTCGCTTTCTTTGGTACAAAGACAACGACCTTGGCAAAGACGTAGTAGACTACAGAATGAGGGTGCATGTCTTTGGTAACAGTCCTTCCCCTGCAGTGGCAATTTACGGGCTGAGACTGGCAGCAAGGGAAGCAGAAAGCGAGTATGGAACTGATGCCCGAGACTTCGTAGAGCACAACTTCTATGTCGATGACGCATTAAAGTCTTTCCCAACTGCAGCTGAGGCTGTTGATGTCCTACAGAGAACTCAGAAAATGCTTGCCCTCTCAAATCTACGTCTCCACAAGATTGCTTCCAATAAAGTGGAAGTGGTGAGTGCATTCCCCCCTGAGGATAGGGCCAAAGATATCAAAGATCTCGATTTAACAACAGATGAGCTTCCAGTCCAGCGCAGCTTGGGGGTAAGTTGGAACCCCACAACAGACACGTTCACATTCCACGTTCCACAAGAGCAAAAACCCTTCACTCGCCGGGGCGTACTCTCAACAGTGAACAGCTTGTTTGACCCTCTTGGTTTGCTTGCACCTGTAACCATCAAAGGCAGACTTCTTCTCAGAGAGCTCTCCAGCGGCAACCTTGAGTGGGACAGTTCCTTACCCCAAGACATGTACGACGGCTGGAGAAGGTGGCATGACTCGCTACGAAGTCTCACAAACCTGCACATTCCCCGCCCCTACGTCACGTTCTCCATCTCACAAGCCACATTCATCGAACTTTGTGTTTTCTCAGACGCTTCAGTGAAAGCCATCGCTGCGGTAGCTTACCTGAAGGTCACACATGAAGATAGGCACAGTGAGGTCGGATTCGTTATGGGTAAGGCCAAACTAGCTCCTGTACCAGAACCGACCATTCCTCGATTAGAGCTGTGCGCTGCAGTGCTTGCTGTGGAGATGTCAGAGCTTCTCACAGTAGAACTAAACGTAAAGATTGACAAGACAACATTCTACACTGACAGTAAAGTGGTGTTAGGATACATTAACAATCAAAACAGAAGATTCCATGTATATGTGAACAATCGTGTACAGAGAATCAAGCAGTCTTCCCTACCAGATCAATGGAGATACGTCCCATCAGAGCACAATCCTGCCGATCATGGCTCTCGGTCTGTACCAGCAGACAAACTCTCTGGTACTTCATGGTTGTACGGCCCAGCATTTCTTCTCAATCACGAGACTCTCTCCCCAGAAAAGGGTCCATTTGAACTCGTCGATCCAGAGTCGGACATTGAAATTCGACGTAACGTCAATGTGCTTGTGACCACAACTGCTCCAGGTGCCTTGGGTTCATCACGCTTTGAAAGATTCTCAAAATGGACTTCCCTTGTCCAAGCGGTGGCCTACCTTCGCCACATCTCCCACAGTTTCAAGTCTAAAGATGGTGGTGCCTGTAGCGGCTGGCATCTTTGTAAGGCTAGTCTCACAGATGAAGCGTTATATGAAGCAGAGCACACAATCATCAGGTGTGTCCAGCGTGAAGCCTATGCAGAAGAAATAAAATGCATCATGGCGAAACGAGACTTACCTCGCAACAGTGCTCTTCACAAACTTCATCCCATCGTCGATGGCAAAAACTTATTGCGAGTAGGAGGTCGACTTGCAGAGTCTGGCTTGCCGAGTCATCAGGCTAACCCTCTTCTGATACCAGGGAAGCATCACATTGCAACACTGCTCATTCGACATCACCATGAAGCCACCCAGCACCAAGGAAGACACTTCACTGAGGGGGCTGTGAGAGCAAGTGGCTTATGGGTAGTTGGTTCTAAGAGGTCTATCAGCAGTGTAATCCACAAATGTGTCACCTGCAGAAAGCTTCGAGGTAGAACAGAGCAGCAAATCATGTCTAACTTACCTGCCGAACGCTTTCAGACGGACCCCCCATTCTCTTATGTTGGCCTCGATGTATTTGGACCGTGGGAGGTTTCAACACGCCGCACCAAAGGTGGTCATGCAAACAGTAAGAGATGGGCAGTCTTGTTCACTTGCATGTCTACACGGGCTGTTCATATTGAAGTGATTGAAACTCTCAGCTCTTCCAGTTTCATCAATGCTCTTCGCAGGTTCTTTGCGATCAGAGGCCCTGCCAAACAGTTGAGGTCAGATTGCGGAACCAATTTCATTGGTGCCTCCAAGGACCTAAAGTTGCATTCCCCAAAACCTGGTGATACAAGTGTGGATGACTACCTACGCAAGCAGAGGTGTTCCTGGGTGTTTAATGCTCCTCACTCATCTCACATGGGTGGCGCCTGGGAGCGTATGATAGGCATCTCACGACGCATCCTGGACTCAATGCTCCTACAAGCAGGAAACCCTACTCTAACTCACGAGGTCCTGACAACGTTAATGGCGGAAGTCACGGCTATTATCAACGCAAGGCCACTTGTACCCGTTTCCTCGGATCCAGACGCTCCCTTAATCCTGACCCCCTCAGCTCTGCTCACCCAGAAGTTCGATCCGATTCCAACTCCACCTGGGGAATTCACCAAGGCCGACATATATACACGGCAGTGGAAGAGAGTTCAAGCCCTTGCCGACACATTCTGGGCCAGGTGGCAGAGGGAGTACCTCCACATGCTCCAAGGTCGTCAGAAATGGCAGCGCAGCAAACCAAACTTGAAGGAAGGAGACGTTGTTCTTCTGAAGGACAAGCAACTAAAAAGAAATGAGTGGCCTATGGGTGTCATCGTGAAGACACTTCCAAGCAGAGATGGAGTTGTCAGAAAGATGGAAGTGAAGGTGACACGCGACAAGATTGCAAAGACATTCTGTAGACCCATTTCGGACTGTATCCTTCTTCTGAGAGATTGGTCTCATGTGTAAATAGGGTCTAGTGGCAATCTTAAAATAATGCCAGGCGGGGAGTGTACTGGAACTGTTTGTATGTTATTTCTCCAGGCCTATAGGGGGCGCAGGTTTGCACAGTTTGCTATGTTGAGCCAATTAGTCATTAAAAGAAGTGTGATAGGAAGTGTTTGCTCATGAGTGAAGCAAGACATGGTGTGTTTTCCTCCGATCCAAAGCCATCCACTCCGTTAAATCCCTTTGAGTGGCAATATGAGTAAGTTTCTTAATTGTGTTTACCTTTAAGAGAGGGTATATGACATTATTGAAGTGATTTGGAAACTTTTGATGTGTTTTATATGTCCACTTAAGTTCAACCCAAGCTAATGTTTATGTGACATTTCTGTATTCTGTATCATTTCAGTTTCACACTTTTTTGCATTAAATCCTGTCCAAATACAACACGTGCCTGTTCCTTGGAGGAAGTGATGCAAGAGAGAGTTTAGCTGGCTGTGAATCTCAATATAGGACACTGGGTCACATTGGGTGCAACAGTACAGATACAGTGGGATGCAAAGGTTTGGGCAACCTTGTTAATAGACATCATTTTCCTGTATAAATCGTTGGTTGTTACAATAAAAAAATGTCAGTTAAATATCATACAGGAGACACACACAGTGATATTTGAGAAGTGAAAAGAAGTTTACTGGATTTACAAAAAGTGTGCAATAATTATTTAAACAAAATCAAGCAGGTGCATCAATTTGGGCACCACAAAAAAGAAATGAAATAAATATTTAGTGTATATCAATGTGTGTGTCTCCTATATGATATATGGGGTGCCTTTGTCTGGACGTGCTTCCCATCCAGAGCTGCACAGCACAGAGGGAAGTTCCAGCGCTCCTGGAGTCCCTCTGTGATGGACCGCCAGTCTCCAGGTGAAGGCACAGCCATGAAGTCGTCCACTAGACAGTCCCAGATGGCCGTCGCTGCCTGGGGGGTGATCTGGCTCACCATGGACACACCGACTCTGTAACTGAATGCTTGGTCATGAAGGAGTCCCCGGTGACAAGGAACATGGACAAAATTGTTCAAAATCAGTATTATGTGTACTGCAGTTACAAAATACATTATTCAAATTCCAAAACACTTTTGTGATGTCAGATTTAAATCACAAAACTTAAATCTTACATAAAACATTTTGTAATTATAAGGATAATTACAAAATGTATATTAGATAATATCTAAAACAGTTGTGTTTTGTTTTAACTTTAACATATCATAATTTGATTGGTAGCAACTTTCACAACTACAGTGAGCCAATCACTCACAATTCCTAAACATGTCAATCAGGTAGGAATGAAGTGAGACATTAATAGAAATAAAGAGTTGTATGTTGACATGTAGCCCTTTCCTTGCTTAAATCATTAATATTTTTGAAAAATTAATCTGTGATAAGACAGCTTATCAAGATAGAACCATGTAACTAAAGATGAACCAAACTGTTCACAGTTTTATCTAACTCTGTTTTAATAAAGGCTGGTGACCCCTGTTATAGAGTCTGACAGCTGCAGGGATTATATACAAATATTCAACTATCCCAGAATTAAACCAGGTCTAAATAAAAAGGAGTGAGTATCACTACAAAGGTTAACTCAGTGGTCCTAATGCTACAGTTTGATATCAGCAAACACCGAGCGCATACATTGATGTGACACCACAGCCATGCTATCATTGCAAACACTGATAACAGCATAAATCGAATTAAATCGAGGCTTGATGAGAGCTTCTGAGTATCACTAGAAATATTATAAACAGTCGTCTCTGTACCACAGTTTGCTTTCAGTAAACACCGACAGCATTCACTGTTAGCATAGCACATCCATGTTAGCAGTGTATAAATGGATGGTTTAGCATATTAGCACAGGTATCAATAAAGGACTACCGTATTAAACACTTTTACTAACCTCAGGCAGACGGACAGGCGCTCTGCAGGTGGGATTGAGCGCCTGTAATTGGTGTCTAGGCGGGCGATTCTGGGACCGACGCGGGACAGCAGGTCCTCAAACTGGCCGAGTGAATGACGGTGATAGCGCTGGAATCGGCCGTCATCCAGGCGCAGCTCCTGGAGCAAGTGATGAAACTCACCAAACTGCTCACGCCTCTGGAGGACCTGATGGACCCAGGTACGGCAAGGATGTCCTTTACGCCGCTACTCTGCTCTCCACAGTAAATAGAGAAGGGAAACTCTCTCTTCAAGTGCTAGCTCGACACCTGCCATCTTGCAAAGATACCGGTCTTGCAAAACTTCCTCCCACATCCCTCCCACATTTCCGGTTCACGCGCGTTAAAATATGATATTTTGGGGCGCGATGGATTTTTCTTGGACACGCGTAGAGGTGCGAATGTGCACGCGTCAAGTTAGGGGCGTTTGGGGCTTTTTTCACGCGCCCATCGCGTTCGGTGTGAACACACCGTAAGAAGCTGGAATGCAGGCACACCGGACGAGCTTGTTCTAAAAAATACAGAAAAAAACCCAACATTTCATTAGTATTAAGGCATAAAAACTACAAACAAGTTATACAATGAGAAAAATTTAAAATACCTCATAAGTGCTGCAGGCCAATAACCAGAATCAAGAGCAATCTCACACCACGTGAGTGTGAGATTGGTGAAGATAGACACAAGCTCAAGTGATGAGGTTTGAATGTCTCAGTTTGGAAACTGAAAAACTCAGAAGACAGCAATACCTGCACAGAGAGACAGAGTAGAAAAAAAAACATAGATTTTTCATCCATAATGTGAATTAAAAGTCATAAAGTGCCAACTAGTTTAATCATTTGAGTGTGGAATTATTTATGAAATAAACAGGATTTAAATTAATCAATTAATTAAATTAAAAGCTCTGACTTGTATTTTGTTTTTATCAAAGATAAAGAATCATACCTTTCTCTGCTCTGTAGATCACTGGACTCTGACAGGAAGTACAGTTTCCTCAGTATGAGTCATCATTGATGGTTTCAGAGGTGTCGACTGTGGCAGCATAGTGATGGTCTCTAGATAAGGCAGGAGGTCAGGTGATGTGATCTTCTCCATTGAAGACACACTGGTATGGCAGTTCATAAAACAGTAGTGTCTGTGTGACATGTAGTTATCTGTGCAGTCCAGCACTGATGGATCAGGTTCAGATCGGCAGTTCATGAAGATGATGTTACGATGTTGTTGTTTCAGCTGAGGATGGTGATGTTTGAAGGTTTTCCCACAAAGGAAACAGGACTGTGTGTGCCCTGTCGGAAGAAAATAAACCTACAAAACATAAAGTGCTTTTAACACCACCCACCCTCCCCACCCACCCATCTCAGCCCCCAAGAGTCAATATAATGCTGGTATGGGGTGTCAGTTAGTAAATCTACTTAGTGCATCAGAAAGCATGGCCTACACCTAAAGCCCATGCTTTCTGACGTCTTTGCAGCTATTTCCAGCTGCTCAGAGAATTCTGACTTGGCCTTTATCCACCCAAACTCAAACCCACCCGGATAAAGGCCAAGTCAGAAAATTGATGCAGAAACTTTCCATTTACATCTAAATCAGTTTTTATAAAAATTCTTTTACCTGTAAAAAATATTTTTCTCCACTAAATGTATTAATACAGAAATCTCTGGTAGCCTAAGGATAGTTTAAAACTTTTTACATTTTTTTGTACCTGTAAAACATGATCAACAAAAACTCATTTACCGAAAAAACCTTTGATTCTACAAAATCTATTATAATCAAGCAAATATAATTGGCGGTATTTATTCATGTGACCCATAATATATACCTGCATTTATCTGGGATTTATTTGTTTGCTATTTAATATTTTGAAAGCCCTTTGACAGGAAGCTCTCATTTGTTGAGATATATACATCACAGTGAAATAAAGTATCAACAAAAAGAGAGGACAATTTACATCAATGAAAGAATGCATTTAAAAAAAAGTAGATTTAGTAATTTAAAACATGAGTATAAAAAATAAATGTTGCTGCACATTTCAGATCAGAGGCATGATAACAGAAAGCAGATCTCCCGGCTCTGCATGAAGTACAGCCATGATTTGGTGAAATGATTAATAACATTGCAATAAGAAAGGGTCTTCTGACAGACAGAGTAGGGAAGACAATTTTTTCAATGAAAAATCTTTTTCATGCTCTACAATCAGCAAACTCTAACAAACATGATCTGTAATTGTTTCAAAACTCACCACACGACTTCATGATTGGCTCGAGGACAGGACACAAAACACAGGGTTGTGGTAACTGTAATATGGACACCTTAATGGAGACATTGCTGTGCCTGAGAAATAAAAATGAGGTCAAGCAGGGCACTGTAGTGGCAGAAGTGATCAGCTGTGAATACCCTCTAGACTGAAACTGCTCCAGAATCTATTTTCTTCCACTCTGTAACTGGTTTTCATTAAAATCTCCACACACAATTATTGGGTGACAGTCCATTATTTCAAGTGAATCTAAAAGACTTACCAGGTTTTGCATGAACGGTGTCAAACTGTAGTCAGGGGGTCTGTACACAACTGCAATGAGCGCAGGGAATGGAGCCTGAACCTTCAACACTAAAAACTCAAGATCAGTGACATTATGCAGATACTGTTTTACCTGAACCTGAAAATGATTCCTCAAATACACAACAACTCCACCACCACTTCTGCTGGCCATGTGAGGAAAGTTTGTGTAGGACACATGTCTGTTGCGTTTGAACATGGTGTAGCCGTCCAAATGAAGACTATCTGCAACAAAAGAGCCTTGGAGGTGAGACTCTGTGAGACACAAAACATCTGCTAAACACATTTCATGATGACTCTTGATGTCACTGATGTGAGATGGCAAACCCTCCGTATTGTGATGGATCAGTGTAAGTGTCAAGTCTGCTGGCTGTTTCTCTGACCTGAAGAAGAGGCAGCATTTCCTCAATGCTTGCTTGTCTCATGGTTTGGAGGGCTGCAGTTACCTCAGGATTGGCGATAGTCTTAAAGAACACGGGGATTATGACAATTTAACACAATGATCTGAGAAAAATATCTGTTTCTCTCACTTTCACTGTATTCTGATTAAATTTCCAACATTCTTTTAACATTTCAAAAGAAACCTGCAATTTGTCTTTCTTCCACTTCCACTCTGCTCTCCTACACTGACGCCTGACTGCTCGGGTGGATTCATTTAACCAGGGCTGTGGAACACGTTTTGGGCGCCTGGTTTTTAATGGGTTCACAGTGTTCAGGGTCTGAGTACAGGTTTCCTGGAACTGCAAAAGCAGCTCATCTGGGGTGGGCCCAATAAGTAATCTCAGGGTCGGTAAAGATTTTCTTTATAAAAGTGGAGCAGAAGAGAGCAGCGGTGGGGTGGAGCGCGAGCTTTGAACTCATGCGCAAGAGAAACAGGTTTGTGATGAGAGAACACTGAATCCCCAATTTCCAAATTAAAAACAGATAAACCATATGATAACACCAGGTCAAGAGTGACTGATGAACACTGAGAAAACCTCCAACCATCAAACCAATTTGAGCTTAAACAGAAACACATGAAAGGTAATCTTGTTTCTTACATTAATCACCAGAGGTTGTTGCATCAAAAGAGACGACGTCTGTCAAAGTCAGGGGTTAAAAGTGGGACGGTGTTTTTGTTTTGCTAACTCTCCACGACACTCTAAACTTCAGGCTGCTCACCTACAGTCAGCCTCCATTGCCCCTTGATGCCCACTCACACTAGTCAGCTTCTACGACAGTGGGTGGGGGTAACTGCAGAGCTACTCTAGTTTTGCATTTTCATTTTCTTCGTTTGTTTTTAATTTAGTTTAGTTTCACTTACGTTCTATTTTGAGTTTATGTATTTCAGTTTAGTTTAGAGAGCAAGAGAGTAATAATAACTAACTGAGGAAATAAAAGTAAAACCCTTCAAAGTGCTGCAGAGAAAGAAAAGATTTCACTCTTGTCAGTCACCTTAAATGATAAAAACTGGACTTCACCACTGCTCTAACTTGGCTGTCCAATTTAAAATCACTGTCCAACTTAAAACCAAGGTCAGTAATAAAAGGTTTAAGATAAACTTCCAGGGGTCCCAAACCAACAGAGGAGGACTCACAAGGACCACTAGTTCAAAACGCCAACATCTCTGTTTTCTTATCATTAGAATTTAAGAAGTTTAACCCTTTAAAGCCGATCGGACCGGGCACGCTCTGTTTTGCGTAACTATTTTTAAATCCCGGTAGCACTGCAACCACGTAAGCTAGCGCAAAAATTTTTTTTGCATATGAAACCGGAGGAGTTGTACTTACAGCTTGTCCTAGGTCACGGTTTCCTTCCACATATAGCTTTGCAAAAACTGCATAAAAACCACTTGCAGCAACACAAACATAATATTCCAGAAACATGCTTTGCCGATCTGATCAGCTGTTCATAACACTTCCTATGTTGGAATAGACGTCAGCGCGAACTTTCACATATCCGCCATACCTGCCCGAAACCGGAAGTGACGTCGTTTTCGCAGAAATGTAGTGGGGTTTTTTACCATCAGGGCCTCATGAGCCTATAATTGTGTTTTTAAAAGTTATCTTTGACTTTATGACTTTCTGTGTCGTTTGTGGGATGCTTAGGACTCATATTGCACTGCTGGAAATAGTTTATTTTGATGCACATGCTGCTTTTTTGCAAATTTGCATTATAATATTTATTTTCATTTTTCGTGCAGTGTATAAAAATTGGTGTATTTCAAAAATAAAAGTATGAAGACACTCAAAATAAATTTCCTGTGGTGGGAATCTATTTTGTGCAACTTTTTTGTATTTACAGTTTTGAGGGATAAGCCTCTTAAATTTCTCTAACTAGAAATATATGTTAAAAAAACAAAAACGATTTAAAAAATTTTTTGTAGTTTATTGCACTTTTTTTGCAATTTATATTACTATGCACTTAATGCATACATATTATTAAAATCTGGGTTATAATGGTTGTATTGATGTAAAGCAACTTGAAATGCTCCCAAAAATGGCTCCACAGCATGTAAAAATATAATATAAGCTCTGGCGGACTTGGTTCTATGGTAGGTCTTAAAGCAGGGGTGTCAAACTCAAATATACAGTGGGCCAAAATTCTAAACTGGAACAAAGTCGCGGGCTAACATTAATATTTATTGAAAAAAATCTTCCTCCAGATATAACAAGGAACCTTTTCTTACAGACTCAAATAAGTTTTGCTGAAAAAATGAATATGGAATAAGCAACGCTTAATACTGAACGATATATAACTTATATAAACATACATAACTTAATATTGCACACATGCAAAATTGAAATTCCAATTAAATAACATATCACTGGAATGCATTTCTTAAATAAAAATTGTATTTGCAGCCTCCTGATTTAAATTTTAGCAGTAAACTTTTTCCCTAGGCTAATAATAAATGTAAAATAAAATAACAATAATAAACCACTTAACTAATAAAAATATTATTAAACGTGAAACCATTCAAGCCCATGTCTGGGAGTAGCAAGACAAATTGCACAAAGAAAATGGTAATTATAGCTCAGTTTGCTACACACTGATCTACTCTGATGCGTCCAAGCCAGATACCTGGCATCTCTTCTTGGATGCTAGTTCCTCAATGTCTGGGCTCAGGCTCTGAGCTGAGGAAATCCTCAGGATCGAGTGAAGGTGTTCATCGGTCAGACGTCTCCTGTGAGATGTTTTGGCCATCTTCATTGAGGAGAATAGTTGCTCACATAGGTAAGTGCTGCCGAACATGGAGAGCATCTGAGCAGCGTGGGTGCGGAGCCCAGGCATTGTGTCAGGGATGAAATGTGGAAATTGTCAAGCGCCCACAGCATCATACTTTGATTTCAGTGTGTCACTACACTGGAGTTCAATCAGCTCCATTTGGAGGTTTGTTGGAGCTTTTGCCACGTCAACTGCAAAAGGATTACTGAGCAGTTCAAATCGACATTTCTGGGCGTCAAAGTCGGCAAACCGCCGGGTAAACTCAGTACTGAGTACACAGAGTTTTTCAGCAAACTGTACGCATGGGAACACAGCAGTAGAGATTTGCATGTTCATCGTTTGGCAGCAGGGAAAATGGCCCAGGTTTCCTTGTAGCATCTGATTCTGCCACAGGCACAATTTCGTTTTAAAAGCCCTCACTGCAGCGTACATATCTGTGATGATACGCCCCCGTCCCTGAAGCTGCAGGTTCAGCGCATCGAGATGGCTCGTGATATCACACATAAAGGCCAGCTCACACAGAAACTCTTGCTCCCTGAGCTCAGCTGTGTCTTGCCCTTTGCTTTCCAGAAACTGAAATATTTCCTCGCATAGCTCGAAACATCTGTTCAGTACTTTCCCTCGGCTTAACCACCTCACCTCCGTGTGATACGGCACGTCTCCGTATTCCAAACCACACTCCTCAAGAAAAGATTTGAATTGGCGGTGATTCAGACCTTTGGCTCTTATAAAGTTAACTACTCGTGTTACTGCGGTCATAACATGTTCCATCTTTAGGGCTTTGCCACAAAGTGATTCTTGATGTATGATGCAGTGATAAACAGTCAGCTCACCTGCACAGTTCTCCGCTCGCATCTTCTCCCGCACCCTGCCCACCAGTCCGCTCCTTTGACCACACATCGCTGGTGCACCATCTGTCGTTAACCCCACAAGTTTTTCCCATGGCAACTTCATTTCAGTTAGACATTTGGAAACCTCTTCAAGTATTTCCTTCTCTGTGCTTGTTCCATGCATTGATTTTAATCCTAAAAGTTCTTCCGTAACACAGAGAGTTGAGTCCACACCACGGATGAAGACTGAAAGCTGGGCAGTATCAGAGGCGTCGCTGCTCTCATCCACAGCAAGGGAGAATGCAACGAAACTGTTTCCCTTCTCCATCAGCTGGTTATTTAGATTGTTGGCAAGTTCACGTGTGCGATCAGCTACTGTGTTTCTGCTCAGGCTAACATTTGCCGGGCTGATTTTGCGATCTCTGCTGCCACAACAAAACTAGCCTTTACAGCAGCCTCACTTTGTGATATGGCTTTTTTTGAACATGGTCTGTTGTGAAACAAAACTTCTTTTCATCTCTTCTGCTTTCCGGCGCCTTTGAGTCATGTCCAGGTCCTTGTACTTCTCTTGGTGTTTCGTTTCATAGTGTCGTCTAATGTTGTACTCCTTGGTTAAAGCCACATGAGCTCCACATACAAGACAAACAGGTCTGTCTTTTACAAAAGTAAACAGATATTCTGTCTCCCACCTGTCCAGAAAGCTCCTGTTTTCGTTCTTTCTTTTTGCCATTTTGGGAGAGGTAGCGCGGCAGTATTCGCGCGGTTGCTATGACTACAGTCAACAGAGGAGAGGGCGTTAATGGTGTAAGAAACTACATTCCGGGTTTCTCTGAGGCGTGGGCTTTCATCATCAGAGTTCATCCTTTAACCTATAACAATTAAAATATTCTCAAGTATGATCAACGGTTAATTACGGCACCGGCCGGAGTACCGGGAGCAGTTTGGAAGAACAAAAAGACGCGGAGACTGTTCTAAATTGTCATCCCAAACTAACTCAAAGTTTATTCTTTGTGCAGCAGTTTTTATAGGCAGACAACAAGTTTCAGTTCAGACCCTGCCCACTGGGTGGGGTGGTGTCCTTCGACAGTTGGAATCCTTTGTTCAGCAAGGGCAATAAAGATGCACTCACAAGGCCTATAAATCTTATACAGAGGTCTCCTACATCCGTGAGTTCTGACACCACCCAGATGGTCTTCACATAAACATCTTCTGCAAGGGAGTGATAAGTAAAAGAGTGATTTGTTGGTGTTTTCCCTCCAACCTTAGTATCTACTTTCACACCATAGAATCTTCAGTTGACACAGCAAGAGGAGATGACGTTCAAACAAAGGGCATTGCAGAAACAGGGTCCTTTGTATAATATCATCAAAAACAATACTCAGCAAATGCTACCATGGTATCAAAATATCACAACAAATGGGTCCTGTCCTGGCTGACGCGCCAACAGAGCATTCTGGGAGTTGTAGTATTAGCAGTACATGCGCTGTATAAGACCGGCGGGCCAGCTCTAATAGTAATTTGGTATGGCCTCGCGGGCCAAATGTAATTAGGCTGCGGGCCAAATTTGGCCCGCGGGCCAGAGTTTGACACCTATGTCTTAAAGGGTTAAAGCCAACCAAGCTTTAATGTTATTTAGACATGTCAAGAGAGGTTTTATGGAGATGCCATCCTTCTGCTTTAGTGGCAAATACATTTAACAGTCATCAGTGGAACAATGAAAAGAGATCCCATGCCTTTTAAGGATGAAACCCAAAGGCAATATATACAGTAAAAAGAGCCCTAAACTTGACCCCTGTGGGACGCCACATGACAGAGAAGCAGAAGATTATTTGGATCCGAGAAGCTGACAGAGAAAGTTCTGTTTGCCAAATAAGACTAAACCAATTAAGTTCAGGGCCACCAATAACCACTACATCCTTTAATCAAGATAATAGGATGTTGTTGTCTACTGTGTCAAAAGCAGCAGTCAGGTCAAGCAAGACCAGAACAACGTGGGTACCAGAATAAAGACCTTTAAGAATGCAGATTCTGTGCTATAAAGGGTTTTAAATCCTGATTGAAAAACCTCAAGGATGCCATTACATCTATAAAATATTTCAGTTGACACAAAACATTTTTCTCTAACACTTGGAAAGAAAATGCAGCTTGGAAATCGGTCTATAATTAGCTAAAACTGTGTGATCAAGGCCAGGTTTCTTAAGCAGTGGCTGCCCTACTGCATGTTTGAAAATTGCAGGAACCACACCAGAGGACAGACTGCTGTTAATAATGTCAAGGACAGACTGCCCTATACTAGGAAAGATTTCTTTTAAAAATCGTGGAGGGAAAGGATCCTGGAGGAACCTGCGGGGTTAATATGACACCCCCCAGGGCAGCTGTGGCTACAACCGTAGCTTGCCTCCACCAGTGTGTGAATGCGAGAGTGAATGAATAGTGGCATTGTAAAGTGCTTTGGGTGCCTTGAAAAGCGCTATATAAATCCAATCCATTATTATTATTAAAATCAGCAGTGCAAGGGACAGAGACAGAGGGGTCAGAGTCAGGAGCTGTGATAAGAGGCCTGGTGGTGCCGACCTTTTCAATAAAAGATGATCATCATGTCTGGCGATTATACCTCAGCAGAGACTTTGTTTGGCGAATGACACAGGTCAGAAATAATAGAAACAAACTTCAGAGTGACAGACGAGCAACCACGCACACCAGCGCCATCTTGTTACCAGTCAGGTGTGAAGAACAGTTGGACCAAAGGTTCATTCAAGACTTTTTATGTGAAGGGAAGGAGTTTAAACTGGATTCTGGATTTATCAGAAAATCAGTTCAGTTCGGTCTGTTTCAGGATGGCTGAGTGGTCTAAGGTGCTGTGTTTAGTGCTCACTCTCCCCTGGAGGTGTGGGTTTGAATCCCACTTTTAGCAGTTTCTGCTTCATTGTCTTTCTCGGTGTTCACATCTCCTCATTCCTGAAATGGTCTGCTCACATTCACGTCCAGTCCAAAAAGGCTAGGCAAGCGCCTGTACTGTCTCCGACAACTCAGGAAGTTAGCAGGTTTTTCCAGTGGTCCTCAGAACTTTCTATTCAGGCGCTGTGGAGAGCATCCTCACACAGAACATCACTTCCTGGTGTGTCCAGGACACTAACTGTGTCCAGGATTGAAAAGCAGAGTGATCCGTGCGTCAGAACGCGTTACAAATGCAAATACAGTATGATCCACAAATAAAACTTCCCTACAGGACATTTACACCAGGAGATGTTGGTCCAGAGCATCTCAGATATTAAAGGACTGGTCCCATCCCAGTAACAAAATGCTTCGACTTCTGCAATCAGGCAGAAGGTTCCACACCATCGGGGCCAAAACAGAGACTCAAGGAGGAGCTTCTCTCCTCAGGCCATACGAGTCCTAAATCAGAACACGCCCCCACTCCCCTCATAGCATCAATAAGTGACTGAAACAGGACCTTATATCAATCTGTTCACACTTCTCTGGTCACTCAGTTGAATTACTCTGTTTATATTACTCTGGCCACTTGTTTACTTGCACTGCTCTGTCAATACGTTGCTGTGCTAATATGGCACAAGACACGTTAACGCTCCATTTGCACAATGTACATTTTCAGATTTTTGATTTAAAATTTCCAGACTTTTACAATTTATTTACTTATTGTATATAATGTCTTTTTTTGTACAGTCAAAGGAGCAGTTCACTGTTTTTTTTGTAATTTAATGACTATGCATGTGACAAATAAAAAATCTCGAGTCTTGAACGTTATGCTCTCTCTTTCTAGGCCCTGCCAGTACTCTCGCTCCAGCATTTTGGATCAGCTGAAGGCTTTTGAGGGAGTTTTTATGACATCTGAAAATAGCAAATTGCAGTTGCCCAGGACTTGCATGAACAGTTCAACAGCAAAGCCCCAAATACCAAACAGGCTCATCAGGGATTTGAACCCAGGACCGTTTACACCCAAAGTGAAAAGGGAAAAGCTTCCTTAGGCATTTTCCAGGTCACAGCAGAGGTGTGCTTGCAGGCCGAGGAGGAGTGAGGTGCTGAGGCTGCTCCTGCTGCCCTCCAGCGAAGCCCAGGTGGCTGCTCTCAAAGCTGCCCACAGCAAAGAGGAGCAGCTTCAATTACATGTTTCTTAGATTGTCACAAATAAGCTTTCGTCTAATTTTCAGATGATCACTTTTAATTTTAAATTAAGAACCAATTTAGGTGGGTTATTTAGAGCTTCCAATGAGGTGCATGTGTTTAGATCATGGCGGACAAAAAAAGAGTACCTGAAGAAAAACCCTGCAACATGAAGCATGCACCCACTGCAATCAACACAGTGGCATGAGCATATAGTCATACAGATGAGCATGACAGCGTCAAGCTTTATAACCACAAACCTTACACCACAAATTAAGTCAAATTTTGACCCTAAAATCTGAATTTTGCAGTTAAAATCATCACATAATTTTCATCTGTAATATTTTATTTCACTTGGTACATAAGTTACATGTGTGCATAATGCACTGAAAGAGATTCCTTTGTGGTACTGAAGTACTAATGTTTACTGATGTTTATTTTTGTGTATCAGTAAAACTGATGTGCGTTTTTCCACATGCATATTCTTAATGTTGTGTGAGAGAGTTACACATTTATAATATATGATACATAACTGTGTATTGCAGTAGTTCTGTGTACAAGTTTGAATTGAATTCTCTTATTTAGTCTAAAATAAAACTCTGTGTTATCTTGTTAACATGAATAACAAATAATTACCTTAGAAAAACTTTTTGGAGAATTCAAATGGTAAACAATAAGAACAAGGCCAACGACATCCTTCATATCAGCTCTGTTAGCTGTCCCTGTATGAGGGACTATGGGAACATGTGTGCAGCTGCAGAGAGTCTTTCAAATGGAGCCTAAACAACATGTGGCAGCTGAGAGGCTCTATAGACAACACGTGGGCTCATCCAGGATTTGAACCCGGGACCTCTCACAGCCAAAGCGAGAATCTGATGCCACACAAATTATTTGTGCCGCTCCAAAAATAATTTCTGTCCACTATGAGATGAAGGAGAACAACAGCCTGATACCTGCAGGCCTGACAGCAGCAGATGTATCACTGCTGTAACACCTGTAACATTCAGCAGTCGTCTCATTGTTCTGACACACACAACAAACGTACTGACTACACTACACACTAACTACACAAGATTTGTGCTAAACGTGGCAAATCTCTCACATCTCAAACACGCCGTCACTCCTAAAACTTCCCCCTCCCTAAACAACTGTTGCAATATCATTTTCACCTATGAAGCGCCTTGAGGCGACTTTTGTTGTGATTTGGCGCTATACAAATAAAATTGACTTGAATTGAATTTTTTGATTGGTTGACATGGTACGTCTTTCGACCAATAGGAAAGGGTGGGGTTTTTGGGGTTTTTGTTTTTTTTGCTCACAGGCTTTCGAGCGTTTTCCTTATAAAACGCCGTTTTTACCGTTTCTTCCCGCAGTAAATATAAACAACGATAGTATTCAGGAAGAAAACCAAACATTACAAATATTTTTATCATAACTCTGGTTTTACGTGGCCGATCAACACAATTTAAAAACTGGTAGAAAGTCCACACATTTTCCGTCAGTTGTTCCGTCTGTCCTGCTCACATCTCCAATGGTTGTACACGTTGTCATTAACATGGCTTCACTCCTCATCAGCCGCTTTGCTCGCTAAAACACCGGCACATAAGGACGCTGTCATAGCCTGTCAACGACGTTGATTAGCTGCGTATATACGAATGTGAATCGCATTACTGGCTGGACTATGGGATAAGGTGGCATCGTTCTGATCCCATACAGGAGCAGCCAGTCACTGACTAACACTGCAAAACAGGATTGTTAAAGTTTTAATTTTAATTTCAATTCAGGCTGGATTTTTTTGTGCGCAACACAGATGTACTGTGCGCAGAGACCGTGCCTGCAGTGTGCAATTGCTCACGCCTGCAGCTTAGAGGGAACATTGGTCAGGCGTCAGTGTAGGAGAGCAGAGTGGAAGTGGAAGAAAGACAAATTGCAGGTTTCTTTTGAAATGTTAAAAGAATGTTGGAAATTTGATCAGAATACAGTGAAAGTGAGAGAAACAGATATTTTTCTCAGATCATTGTGTTAAATTGTCATAATCCCCGTGTTCTTTAAGACTATCAGCTCTACTCTAAACAACCCTGAAAGCCTCTGCTGACACATGTAATCAGTTCCTTTCTTTCTTTGTAAACAAGGTCGAGTCTGTCAGGTCAGCAATAGTTCTTCCTACAGATGACCCATCAGTGTTTATTCCATGACTGTAAACATGTTTCCATTTGTCACTTCAGTCTTTACTCTGAAATACAGGAAATGACATCATGGCTCCAAATCTTTGTCTTTCAAACAATTCTTTATTTAACTTTTTTTTAACTTTATTTAAGAACTTTAATAAAATACATTCAATAAAAACTTGAACAACAGGAAACTGATTTTTCATCCAACCACTGAAAAAAAAGGTAACCACTGAACACAAACACTACAGAAGAACAATTTATAAAGATTAAAATGGAACTACAGGAACATTTTGATTCATAGCCTCATTAGATCTTTAAGGAGAGCCGATCTGAACTCTGTGGAGCCTGATCTCCAGGGTTTTAAGTTGGACTCTGAAACCAGAAGAGGATGTTTCTCTCTCTTCAGATTCGCTGTCGTCCTGTGATGGGAACGATTTCAGCCCTGCGTGATCACGCTGATGTTTGCACAGAGCAGATAATGAAGTGAATGTTTTGGCACATTGGTAACAGTGAAGCAGTTTATTAGTAACGTGGGATTGTTTGTGTGCAGAGTATGAACTGAGATTACTGAAGCTCTTGTCACACTGCTCACAGCTGTAGTTTCCTTCCATGTGTGCACGTTCATGCTCGTTACAATTACTTGAATGTGAGACGCTTTTGTCACACTTGTATGGTTTCTCTCCTGTGTGGACTCGTTCGTGTGTTTTAAGGTCACCTGCAGTGGTGAAGGATGACCCACACTGATCACAGAGATGCTTTTTGACCCCACTGTGAAAGAGTTCATGTTGTTTTAACTCAGCTGATGTGGGGAAGCTTCTCCCACATTCTTTGCAGTATTTCAATTTGTCGCCAGTGTGTTTACGTTGATGTATTTTTAGGCCAGCTTGCTGACTGAAAGTCTAAAATACTTAGTCATTTGTTTAATTGTAATTTAACATTATGTAACTCACATATAAAACTATCAATTGTAATTTTAAATGGTTTAAAAGCATGTAGAAGAGCATATTTAGGCAAGTACATTTCTCCTTTTGTTATCAAGAAGCACAGACAAAAGGAAAAAAAACCTGAATCATTGGTCATTGGTAGAGATGGCACGATACCACTTTTTAATGTCCGATACCGATACCGATATCATAAATTTGGATATCTGCCGATACCGATATGAATCCGATATAGTGTTTTTTAATCAACAAAACTGTTTTTTTAAATATCTTGCTGCATTTTGTATAAGTTCATACTCAAGTTTAAAACAACAACTACACTAAAGCTATTCTGTTATACCTGTATGCAAAAAAAATATTTCATAGTTCAGCAATACTGATCAATCTAATAAACTTAAACCTACACCATCCTCCCTATTCTGGTATTTTAAAGAGTACTTAGCGTAAATATTAAGCAACCTAACTAATAGGGTTCCAACTCCCAGCAACAACAAAAATAAATAAATAAAAAATAGGGAACCACCCCTCACGCTCCACCTCATGATGCTTAATCGACGTAATCAACCTTAATTTGATGCAGTGTGAAAAAAAATGCACAGAAATCAATTATTTTTCAAGAAATATTAAATAGATTCAACATCTTTCTTCAACAAAATTGCAGACTGCACAGATGGTACTTTCCCAAAGGAAAAAGTACTATATCTTACTAGGGTATATATATTAGACTTAATAGTCACTATATACAGTAATTGACTTCTATTCCTTTTACATCAAATTAAAACTTTGGGTGTCAGATAATTATTTATTAAAAGCTAGACATTTTAAATGAGAATAAGAAAGAAAAGTATGTCTTTGTGCCCCCTTTTACCTGTTAATGCCCTATCGGCCCCCCTGGCTAAACTTTGCTAGATCCGCCCCTGCACAGTTACCAGCGTCAGCTTCGTAAAAAAAGATCCTGGGCTAGAAAGTAATATTAAATAAATTCTAACAACAGCTTATCAAGCTTAAACGTGTTGCTGTTGTTTATCCGCTGGTTCCCTCTTTCTGGTGCAAAGTGGGCCAAAAACAAACAAGAGAGACGGACTCCCGACAGAAAAGCCGATCAGCTGATCATTAATGCTGGGCTCACACTGTGCGATTTTTGGCCCATTTTGAGCCGATTTTTGAGTCGTGCGACCGTTTTGGCGATCGGCCCGATTTTGGCCTTCATCGTGCGTCGTGTAGTATACGTGGGGTAACGAGACGCGATTAACACCTCACGACCAGCTCCCGATCATCAATCGCTTGGTCGCGAGGGTGTCACCGCAGTTTGTCACACTGCGCACGCACAAACACAAATGTCAGCGAAAAAAAAAGACGGAGCAGCACGGCAGTGCAGCGTGTGATCTGGACACAAGCGATGGAGGAACAACTTGTAGAACTATGGAAAGCTCATCCGAGCCTTTTCGATGTGGCCTCACAAAATTATCACGACACAACAACCTTGAAAATAGTTGGATCTACATTGCTGCTCAATCACAGCTGCCTGATCAATGTTTTTCATTAGCAATTTAGCAAAGTTGATGGTGGTGGTGTGCGTGTCTGTGTGAGTGAAAGACAGAGAGAGAGAGCGAGCGACAGAATTTCTATTATAACCTCCATTTTATGTACGCACAGTGTGAGCACTTAGGTCGCATCAGAGCATCGGGTCGTATAGTGTGAGACCCTGCATCGTGACGTACGAACTTCTAACCCCTGCGAGTCAATCGTACAGTTTGAGCAGGAGCTGAATCGCGCGACTGAAAAAAAATCACACAGTGTCTGCCCAGCATTAGCAGTTTCATGACTGAAGTAGCAGCAGGAGAGGCAGTCGCTTGTTACGCTTAACGCAGGAATGCTTTACAAACATTCAGAGATGGACTTACACACTTGCTTTACTTCTCTCGGGGATAACTTTGTCGGAGATGAAATGCCGGGTTGCTAGCGAAGCTCCAAATGCTATCCAGACCACCGACAGATCCCGCATGCCACAGCTGCTCTATCACGTGATGCATACTGCTCCGACGTGCTAACGTTCTGAGGCGAGTTACGGCGTGTTGCAAGTTTTGTGAGGTGCTTTCGTGATATTTAATTGATCGGATTACATTTTTTATTTTTCTCCAATATCCGATCCAGTAATTTAGGTCAGTATCGGACCGATACCGATACGTAATATCGGATCGGTCCATCTCTAGTCATTGGTCCCCACCAATGCCAAAACGAAATCTACGCTCACTGTCTCTTCCATTGCCGTTTCACTCCAAACGTTTTGCATTCACACACAGTGAAGTTGCAGCTTGTTGGAAACGCATCTCCATCCATCCAGTCATGATGATGGTGTTTTCTCCTTGCTGATGCCTTTTGCACATACTGCTGTTGCTGCTGGACCCCTCGCTGCTCAGGATACTGCTGTTGTCTCTTGACCTGCCATGTTGTTGCTTTTGGATCTGCATTTCGCGACAGTCAAGTGGAGGGTGCGTCTGTCCTCTCAGTAAGTGAGTGAGACAGTAGACAGTGGTGAGGAGGGCTGTGCGAAAGCAAAAACACATAAATATGCCTGACACCCGTAAACGAAGCAGCATCTGGCTGCAGTTTAAAGACTTTTTTGTCTGTCTTGGTCTCTGTCTTGGTCTCGACTTTGTCTCATCTTGGTCTTGGTCTTGATACCCTCTGGTCTTGGTCTTGGTTTAGGCGGTCTTGACTGCAAGTCTAGTTGCACCAGTGGTGCCATGAGCAGTATCTAGCTGCTCATCAGCTGCTATGCCGTGGTTATTGTCACAATGTGGTGTATTTGGATCAGTCAATCCTAAGTGGGTATGATCCAGGATTGGATGTTTTGTATAAAATTTGAAAGGAACAATTGTTTCTTTCCCCTTTGCTGTGTACTCTGCTGATGCTGTTTTCAAAACCTACCACACTCATGTACAGTATCAGTGTCACACTGAGATATTTCAAAGATAATAATAATACATTTTATTTGAAAGCGCCTTTCAAAACACTCAAGGTCACTGTACACATTAGAATAAAAAGCAAGATAAAAGCAAGCAGTTCACACAATCGTAAAAGCATAAGACATAAACTAATAAAAGAGCAGAGTGGGAGGTTATGTGGGATAAGCTATTTTGAACAAGTGAGTTTTGAGTTGGGACTTAAAGAGAGAGAAGGAAGAGATGTTTCTTAAATCAGGAGGTAGGGGATTCCAGAGTCGTGGAGCAGAGCAGCTGAAAGCCCTGCTCCCCATGGTGGCAAGACGAGGGGAGGGGACGGAGAGTGAAAGGGAAGAAGTAGATCTGAGACAACGAGATGGGGCGGTGATCTTAACCAGATCAGAGAGATATGGAGGGGAGAGATGATGAATAGCCTTAAATGTGTGCAAGAGTATTTTGAAATTGATGCCATATTTGACCGGGAGCCAGTGAAACTGCTGCAGGACAGGAGTGATAGAAGGGGTCCTGGTGATGATACGGGCAGCAGAGTTCTGGACGCGTTGGAGCTTGTGGATGGATTTTTGAGTATAAAAATAAGCTGAATAAATACAAATAAAGGGAAAGAGCTGTCCAAACCTCTGTCTCTGACCATCTGTGTTAACACTTGAAATCGGAAACATGTAAATGTAACAAACATGTTAAAACATAAGAAATCAGGAAGGGGCAAAAAAAGCATTTTGCTAAAAAAAGATTTAGAGCAGAAGTTTTTAAAATGAAGATATATTGCATTTATTTACAATTAAAAACACACAGAGCAGAAAGTGTGTTACTGTTTTACATCCACAGACACACAAGAAAAGAAGCAGGCAACATGAGGTCAAGTTATGGCAATTTTATTTTTGTATGTCAGTACATGTATTCAGAATAGAGTTTTTGAAAAACAAACAAACGTCCCAAGTAAAGTTTGGGGGGATTTTTGTGAAAGAAAGGTTGAGAGAGGGGGAAGGAGGAAGATGCTGCTGGGTCAGTTCTTTCTCAGCAGTCTGCTCCAGAATCCCCTCCTGTCCTCAGCTTGCTTTTCTTTTGCCTTCAGCTCTTTTAAGGTTTTGTTGAGCTGCTCCTCGGCATCTTTAAATGTTTCTTCTACAGGGACAGGGTGGAGCAACAGTTTGACAACCCTCGGAGTATGTGGCAGGGACTAAACACGATCGCAGACTTTAGAGGGAAAACCAGCACACCGCAGACCACAGCCTCTCTGTGTGAGGATCTAAACGTATTCTACGCTAGATTTGACACAGCGAACACCATGAGACCGGACAGTGTGCGCACCGCGGATGACGTCAGTGCGCACACTGTGTCTGAGGAGGATGTGCGGAAGTGCTTCAGGAAGGTGAACGCGCGCAAAGCTACTGGTCCGGACGGGATTCCCGGCCGCGTCCTCAAGTCATGCGCGGCTCAGCTGGCTGGAGTGTTCACGCACATCTTCAACCTTTCCCTCTCTCTGTCTGTAGTCCCAGCCTACTTCAAAATGGCCACCATCGTCCCTGTACCCAAATCCTCCACCATCTCCTCATTGAACGACTGGCGACCTGTAGCCCTGACCCCCATCGTAAGCAAATGCTTCGAGAAGCTGGTCAGGGACTTCATCTGCTCTGCACTACCCGACTCACTGGACCCTCTACAGTTTGCATACCGCCACAACAGGTCCACTGATGATGCCATAGCCCTGACACTACATACTGCCCTGTCACACCTGGAGAAGAGAGACACGTATGTGAGAATGCTGTTTGTAGATTACAGCTCAGCATTCAATACCATCGTTCCCTCGAAGCTGGACAGGAAACTGCAGGATCTAGGACTGAGCAGCTCCCTCTGCAGCTGGATCCTTAGCTTCCTGTCTGACAGACGCCAAGTGGTCAGACTGGGCAGCATCACCTCATCCCCCATCACACTGAACACTGGTGCTCCACAGGGGTGTGTACTGAGCCCTCTCCTGTACTCACTCTACACCTACGACTGCACGGCCACTAGCAACTCCAACATCATTGTGAAGTTTGCGGACGACACTACAGTGGTGGGTCTTATCACCAACGGTGATGAGACGGCTTACAGGGAGGAGGTCAGCGCCCTGACCCACTGGTGTCAAGACAACCATCTCACCCTCAACGTCGCAAAGACAAAGGAGTTGATAGTGGACTTCCGGAGGTGCAGAGAAGTACACACCCCCATCACCATCAACGGCGCTGCTGTGGAGAGAGTGAGCAGCTTCTGGTTCCTTGGCGTACACCTGGCTGAGGATCTTACGTGGTCAGTACACACAAACAAAACAGTGAAGAAGGCGCAGCAGCGCCTCTTCTTTCTCAGGAGACTGAAAAGATTCGGCATGAGCCCCCGCATCCTCAGGACCTTCTATCACTGTGCCATTGAGAGCATCCTCACTGGATGCATCACCACCTGGTATGGCAACAGCACCGCCTACAACTGCAAAGCTCTCCAGCGAGTAGTGCGGTGTTCTGAACGGATAATTGGAGGTGAGCTTCCCTCCCTCCAAGACATCTACAGGAAGCGGTGCCTGAGGAAAGCGGGGAGGATCATCAAGGACTCCAGTCACCCCAGCCATAAACTGTTCAGACTGCTTCCATCAGGAAGGAGGTTCTGCAGCATCCGGTCCCGAACCAGCAGACTGAGAGACAGCTTTTTCCATCAGGCCATCAGACTGCTGAACACGTCATAGACACCTCAGCTTCACTACTGGAACTTTAACATTATGCACTCCATACTGTATATAAATGCCACTTGTTTTGCACATATTCAACTCTGTATATTTTTATATTTTTATATATTTTATTTTATTATTGTTTACGATTTAATTTGTAAAAATGTGTATACACACACACACCCACACACACACACACACACACACACACACACACACACACACACACACACACACACACACACACACACACACACACGTAGAAAAACATTTAGTATACACATCCAGAAATGCATACACTATTATATATTGTACATATATTTATTAGTTTCAGGTTGGCCATTCTTGTATTTTGCTCGTTTGTGTTGTTGTGTTTTGCACATCTCTGTTGCTTGTGGGGCTCGCACACAAGAATTTCACTCGCATGTGCTGTGCCAGTGTGCCTGCACATGTGATGTGACAATAAAAGTGATTTGATTTGATTCTTTCAGCTGCTGTTTGGCCAGTTTCCCTTTGTGTTTGAGGAGCTCTTTAGCTTCCTTTTTGTGCTTTTGTATTTCTTTAAGTTCATCTTTGCAGCTTTTCTTGGTCACCATCGTTTCTTTCTTGAATACCTTCAACTCAATTTTCAGTTCTACTAAACATTCCATTTCATCCATGCTCCGCCCACATGGTCAGGAATGTCAGGTGCTGCATCTCCAAATGCTGCTCCCGTTGCCTAGCAATAACAGCTGTTTACTTTTTGGGGTCTGGTTCATTGTTTAATAAAGAAAACATGTCCAAGTATTGGGTGCTGAGGCTCAGCGCATATTCTAGCCTGCTGTGTGGGTGGGCAGCTAGAAATCACTGGTGGGCAACATGAGTGAGGAGAAAACTGGAGCAGCCAAGCAGGGAGCTGCAGGTTGCTGGTTTGAGTCTCTGTTCAGATGCTGGTGTCTCCTCTCTCTGAGATGTCTGCAAACTGTCCCAGATAAAACAATAAGGATAATAAACAAACACGTGACTAAAATAACAATTATGACTCTGATGTGTTTCATGTGTAGCAGGATGGCCTCTATACAGCAGTCGCTGCAAGCATCCACATCGCCACACTTACTATTCTTTAAGCAGGCGTGCTGGGCTCCTCCTACGGAAAGTTTGAAACTTCATTTCCTTCATGCTGGTGAACTTTTTACCAAATATTTTCATCAAAGCTTCTCCATCACTGACAGGGATTGTTTGGATCTTCACACTCATCTCCACCAACCCTAAAAAATGAGTCTCACTTTGCTCATATAATGCCAGGAGTGTCTCCATATTCCACAAAAGTCTATGCAAACATGTAACAGTATCCCATATTCATAGAAATATTATTGATATTATAACAAAAGCTGTCACCAACACAATTGTCCCAAGTGCATTTTTTAAACAGGATTTTCAACCAGAGGATTTCCCTATAGCTTAATTTGTTTAATATTTTTTACACAATAACAGAATAATTTCAAAAAAACTCAAAATGACTTGTGTCAATATTATTTGCCCCACAAAAAAGGCCGAATATAAAACAATATTGCAAATATTGCACAGTTGAAAAAAAAAGCACTACAGCTCAGTTGTTCCCGCCCTCCTTTGTCCTCCTGTTTCCCCTCCCTCTCCCCTCCAACGAGGAGTTTGATGGTGTTATGGATTCAAATATTGGGGATGGATACAAGAGGAAAAACCACAATAACAACACTGGTCCGGCCGGGTTGAGTCAAACGATGATTTTAATGATCACACGCGTGGGAGATGGACACCGTACGCAGACAGCATCAGATCTCAAAATGGTGGAGCATTGATCAAACTCTTATAGCCTCTAGTGGCCCCCACCTAATCATAAAAGCCTAAACATTCACATCCTTTCTCTCACACGGTGCCTAAGCTACGACCTTGGCTCCCTGTTTATCTGCTCCTCCTGAGATGTGGCAGAAAACCTCTCCAGTATGTTCTGTTCTCTTCTAATCAGACAAATAAGGTGATGACTTTCTGCGAACAGTATTTCTTATAACTCAGCAGTATAATGCATCATGAAACAATATCATTCATTCACAATAAATCAGCAGTCTAATGTAATGCAAATCAGTTTAACTAATGCAATAGTTATCACCTTCTTCTAATTGAGGAGAATAATGCAAACTAAAACTACATAATAATTCACAATCTTCAATTAGGGGTCTAACGTGGCATAAAATAATATTATAATACCACACTGGCAAACTTCTCCCAATGTTTCCACTGAAGGGGTTGGAAGTTAAAAAGCACTGAAGGTTAGGTTTGGAGTAAATCATGGATGTGTGCACGTGAGTGTGCGCATGTGTGTGCACGTGTTTGTGTGCAGCTTGTAGTGAAAAACGTGCGTGCAGAATTCATGCAGACATGTGTAACTGGTCGTTTTGAGGTAGAAAAGAGTGATGTGCGGTCAAGCTGGTAGTTGAAAGTGTCAGTCAGAGTAGAAGAGCATTGTGTAAAAATGCAAGTAATAACAGAAAAGTGCAAGTCATTAATCGCATCACCCTGAAAAACCTGAGTAAGGAGTGCAGCTCCTGATGAAAGGAGGAGCACTGAAAACCAGGAAATGGTGTTTCTGGAACAGTCTGATGACTGAAGCTGGATGTTTGAAGTCTCAGTGAACTGCTTGTCTTTTCCCCACAGCTCCTCCCTCAGCGATGTATATGGCTATATGTTATGAACAATGTGCTGATGTCCATATCAGGTAACAAACAGCGTGACACAAACGGAGAACATTGTGTCCACTCGATATTATGCTGCTCTAAAAAGGCTCCATCCTGCAGGGAAGTCGGCCCAGCTTTACTCACACAGCCTGCCAGCTCTGTTTGAACAGAAAGGACATCTGCACAAGAAACACAGCAGCCTGTCGCTCAGCACCAACCGCCTCACTGAGCGGATCGGTCTCAGGTACGACACACCATCACAGATGCAGGGAAACAGGAGCTGTAGGTGCAGCAGTGTTAATAATGTCATGTATGATGCTACCACCTGATTTTGAGGAAGGAGGATACTGTAAACCCAATTTTGTCTGCTTGTTCTGACCTGGATATTCTCTGTTGGCCACAGAAAGTTTGCCATATCTGTAAAGATTCCTGACACTAAAGGTTGTAGGAGGTGCAGTGTAGGTAAGCAATGCAGAGTTACTCTGGTCAGTCTGTTTGTTCACAGAGAACAACTGCAGACACTTAGTCCTGCTCTCTCTGTTTCAGCAAGAAACCCATACACAGATAGTACATTTCTGTGCGGGGCTGTCCCATCTGGCCTGGTTTTACTCTTGTGGTATGAGCCTCTTCAAAAGTTCATGCATCTAAAGGTTTGTACAGATATGTCGAACTTGCCACCTGAATAAATGTCTTCCTTTCTAACTCTAACCCTATTTCCACAATGCAAACCAGCCATTAGACCTGAATTACATAAAAGTAGACAGACAGCATATCAGAATCTGAAGCATGCATTGTTTTTTTTAATAACATATGCATACTTTTTATTCAAGCCCAACAAGATTTTAGAGACTAAATAAAAGAAACGTTGTATAAACGCCGTCCAAAAACACCAACAGCACCTTCTCTGGGTCCAAGCTCGTGTAACTGAATGGTTACCATGTGTTTTCTGTGCTACAGGAACAGTGTTATCAGCACACAGTTCAACGCCAGCATGCACCATTAGATCACATAGCAGACTAATTGACAGGTTTTTTGTGAATGTCTCGCACATTTCATGAAGATAATGCACAGTATGTATTGTGAGAACAGAGCTCTGTGTTAAGCCTGTCTGCAGTCCTAACACAGTGCTGCTTGGAGAAACACGCCTGTGTCACAACATTATGGAAAAGTGGCATCAGTCCAAAGACGTGCAGTTAGGGGACAGGTTCATTGGAAACGCTAAATTGCCCATAGGTGTGAATGTGTGCGAATGGTTGTCTGTGTCTATGTGTTAGCCCTGCCACAGACTGGGACCTGTCCAGGGTGCACCCTGCCTCTCGCCCTAAGACAGCTGGGACAGGCTCCAGCCCCCCGCCACCCTGAAAAAGGATAAGCGGAAGCAGACGGATGCTTGGATGGACGGACAGATGGAAGGATGGATGGACGGCTGGACGGATGGGTGGATGGATGGATGGATGGATGGATGGATGGACGGACGGTTGGGTGGGTGGGTGGACGGACGGACGGACGGACGGACGAGTGGGTAGATGGATGGATGGACAGACGGATGGACGGGTGGATGGATGGATGGACGGACGGACGGATGGATGGACAGACGGGTGGATGGATGGATGGACGGACGGACGGACGGATGGACGGATGGACGGACGGACGGATGGACGGACGGATGGATGGACGGACGGATGGATGGATGGACGGGTGGGTGGATGGATGGATGGATGGATGGATGGATGGATGGATGGATGGACGGACGGTTGGACGGGTGGGTGGGTGGACGGACGGACGGACGGACGAGTGGGTAGATGGATGGATGGACAGACGGATGGACGGGTGGATGGATGGATGGACGGACGGACGGATGGATGGATGGACAGACGGGTGGATGGATGGATGGATGGACGGACGGACGGATGGACGGACGGACGGACGGACGGACGGATGGACGGACGGATGGACGGATGGACGGATGGATGGATGGATGGATGGATGGATGGATGGACGGGTGGGTGGATGGATGGATGGATGGATGGACAGATGGATGGATGGATGGATGGATGGATGGATGGATGGATGGATGGATGGACAGACGGATGGATGGATGGATGGATGGATGGACGGGTGGGTGGATGGATGGATGGATGGACAGATGGATGGATGGATGGATGGACAGACGGATGGATGGGTGGATGGATGGGTGGATGGACGGATGGATGGATGGGTGGGTGGATGGATGGATGGATGGATGGATGGATGGACAGACGGATGGATGGGTGGATGGCATCAGTTTATCTTTAATCTCAAGATTTACTAATCATACAAGAATTCTGTTGTGCTGTTTTGGACGGTTGTATGAACAGGATCAGCTCAGGTTTAACAAGCATCACTTAACCATCATGAGAATTTATTTAGTTTTTCTTGTTTCCTTGGTGACTGTTTCACAGCAACTCGCCATCAGGCTCCCAGATTCTCTTCCGATATTTGAACTGCTGGTGTTGGCAACAGATGAGTTTCCTCAGCTGTGTGTTGGAGTGAGAGACCGTTTCTGAATTTCTCTGCTGACTTCCTGAAGCTTCAAGCTTCAACTTGTTTCAACAAGCTTCCTTCTTTCCGTGCGTCAGGAGATAGTGGAGCACTCAGAGCCGTGCAGGTAACCCAGCTGGACCGAGACACTGTTCTCATCACCTTGGAAAGTAAGTCCCCTCGCATATTGTGAATCCTTCTAATGTCTTTCATGCTCGTTCTCAATCTGTGTACCGTTTGGACAGGAACTGTAAAGATCGTGAACCTGCAAGGACTTCCATCCAGACAGCTGGCTGCAAAAATAGTCTTTGACTTCCCCATTGAAACACTAGGAAACACTGCATCTGGTACACTAGCTGCACAGGGGCTCAGAGGAAAGCACTCCAAGGGATCATTAACACCGCCCAAAAGATCACTGGCTGCCCTCTCCCCACACTGGAAGTTCTACACAACGCCCACTGTTTTAAAAAGGCCCAAAACATCATAAAAGACACCTCACATCCTGGCCACTCCCTGTTCGAACTGTTGCCCTCAGGCAGACGGTACAGGGCAATCAGAGCAAGGACTAATAGACTCAAACACAGCTGTTATCCAACTGCAATAACACATCTGAATACTACAAAAAAATGTCCATCACGCCACTCTTGTGTTAATCTATGCACGGTCTGAAGCATGTGTGTGGGAATGTATGTGAATGTTTTACTGTTATATCTTATTAGTATTTTAAGTATTCTATCTATTTTATTTATTGAATTTTATTGTTTTATTTATATTTTGATATTGCTAGGGATGATGCAATGATCGGGGACCATTCTTAATTTCGTTGTTCTCATGACAATGACAATAAAGTTTCTGATTCTGATTCTGATTCTAGGTAGAAATAATGATGTGACAAACAGAGTGAATGAGAGCTGATGTGTGTCCTGAAAGCTGAGTGACACCTCCTGTTCTGTCAGTCTGCTTGCAGGATAGTGTGCTGGCGTTCTGGAAGCATGGCCTCAAAGGGAGGAGTTTCCATTCAGATGAGGTGATGAACTAGTAAATTCATCCAACGTTGGCTGAGCTCGTATCATGTGCGTATCATATTTGTTCTAAGTCATTACACATGTGAATTTTCACTTTATGTGCAGGTAACACAAGAAATTACAGATGAGAGTCGTGTGTTCAGAGTTCTGGGAACAAACAGGTATGTTAACAGTATGCTGACAAGAGCTATCAATCACTGTGAGAAACTAGTAATCCTAGTACATCAGAAGTAATCAGGATAGTATTTTTCTTGATACTATTGTTAATAGACCTGGAAACGATTTTCAGAGTAGCATGTGGAAGTAGCAAAGATAATGGACGTTACCCGGAGTTTTCCACTGTGAAACCAGGAATAACAGCTTAAAAATGTTTCTGTGATCTAAATCATTGTCAGCCTGGCAGGCAAATAGCGTGGACACCAAAGTTTGTGAACGTGATAACCTGAGAACAAAGACATGTAGGATTTTAAATCGGTACCATAGGTGTGTCTACTGGGAGGCTGAGGCTTAGCGCTGCTGGCTGCCAGTACTAAGTATTATTATACAACCCTTATTCAGTTGATCTTATCTTCTTTCCTTGTGTTTCAGTTAGTTTTTACTCAAACTGGGTGTAGAAGGAATCCTCGCAAAGGTTTCTTTTTCTTCTGTGTTATGTTTTATGTATTTCTCAGCTCTTTGCTTCCTTTTTTCTACTTTAAACTTGTTTGTATGCTGGTGTGTAAATGTTCACACTTATCATAAAGTTTAAAAAAGTAGTAGGCGTGGTGATGAGCAGGAACAGGAGTAAAACTCCAGTAAGTGTACCAGTACTGTACCAGTGTGTAGCATTAAAGTCAAACTACAGTGGTTGTAGTATCAGTAGAGTAGTGTTAGTACTAGAGGTGGGAGGAGTAGAAGCAGGTGGAGGCACTGGCTTTAGGTTAGTACTGCCTTTCTCTGGCTCTCCTTTACAACTCATCTCCTTCTCATTTGCTGACAATGTGCAGAGACATCATCCTTCAGAGCACACCGACTGATGACCCGTCAGCACTGAGCAGCCTGTACATCCTGACAGGACACGAAAGCAGCTACTGAGAGAGGACACGGGGCTTCTCTTTCGACGGTGTTACCAAAGAAAAGCACAGCCTGTCTGTAACTGTGGGGTGGAAACGATGCTCTGTTTCACTGAGGCTGTGCCAGGAAACGGTTCAATGCTGGGAATGACAAATGTTAGGAAGGTATCCTGCTGACTGTCCAGCCTTCACCTGTACACAAGACACCTGTCAAGGTCCTCGCTGGGGTTATAGTTGATAAAGCTTTCTAGCTTTTCTTGTCTATTCAGCTTACCTGCTTAAATCAGACCTTTCTGTTAAAGCTAATGCAGACTCCACTGATCCGCCCGCTCAGTGTGGACGGGAGAATAACCTGAACATGGCCTCTGGGACATCATCATACTGATGTTATGAAGCGCGCAGTCAGGTTTTCTTCTTGATCAGACTGAGGGGCAGACTGAGTGTGTTTTGGTGCCTCAACATTCAGTCATATTCTGTAAAGCCATTTTCTGTCTGCATGCTGCACATAACCTCTTTGGACCAGAGTGCTGTGACACCTACACCTTACACCTGCAGGAGCTGCTCGGCCATAGAAAGCTGCTCTGTGAAGTGCACGGCTTTTTTGCCAGTGTTGATTTTATGGGTTTAATGTAATAACTAATTTTTCACATCATCGTCTGAGTCGTAATCCCAACGAGGAAACCTGGAATGTAAAACTTGATGGACGCTCCAGCTGAAGAGTGAAGTGTCAGACTTTTAATGGATCTTTCAAGCATTAGCGTACTTACAATGGCAGAAACAGTGCCACGTCTAAAGCATAGGAGCCATCTTCATCTCATGCTTCCCATTTCATGCAAGTTTTTTCTCATCCTCAGATGGACAGAATTTGGTTTGCTGACTTCATTCAGTCACACAATACTAGAGCATAAAAAGTGGAAATAAACTGGTCAGTAAGAAAGTGTGATGCTTGAAAGTATAGCGTAAGGACAGCAGCAGCACTGCATTTACAGCTGATATGATGACTTCAGCATCTTTAAAGAACTGTGAAGGAATTATCAGTGCTAACACAACCTTAAGCACGTGATGTGACCGTATACACTGCTTACACTTTCAGTATCCTTACTTAAAGAGAACATCTCAGAAAAAAGTACAGTTAGCAAGAAGCTTTGAGAACAAGGCAGTGTTATTGTATGCTAACCACCGTGGTGGTGTAGCTTGTCCTGATACAAAGTGAATGTGGTCACATTATACTTGTTAACTAAAATGAAAAAATAAAATAATTCCACTACATGGGTAAAGATATTTATGATATTTATGGAAAGGATACTATAAAAGTAACACTGGCCTTTCCATGAGAGAAACTTGAAGTACAGTATGCATGTTGAGATTAATGTTTGTTTAATATGTTTTTGCTACTATGTGAAGATGTGATGTTATTAACAACACAGAATAGACAGAAATAAAGATTTTCATATCTCTTGGAGTTTTATGAAGAGTTTGTTGGGTTGTTCTTCTTTGAATGTGTGGATCGATGCTTCTACGATTTATATCTTAATCCTTCAATTTGTAAAAAACATTTTGAATTCCGTTTGAGAAGATAAATGAAGGTTCTTGCATTCAAGTGGAGGCTCTAGCAGACTGAGAAAGTAACTGCATAACTGTGTTATTCCTGCACCCATAGCACCAAGTAAGTGAAGGCAGTGATGAGCGCTGATGAGTTCTCAGATCACTCAGTCAGTCTCTGAACGTCACCTTTATTGTGATCGCGCACTTTAAGCTTTCATGCCTGTATTTTTGCACAGTTGTGATAATACTGTATTGAAAGAAATCTGTGCACAGACGAACATGGGGCGGCTTTGCTCAGGTAGTAGAGGAAGGTGCTTCAATCCCCGTCTGCATGCCAAATATCCCTGGGCAAGATACCAACCCAGAGTTGCTCTCCGAATGTGTGTGAACATTACACAGAAAGTGCTTACAGAGAAAAGTGCTTGCGTACACCTGAATGAGGCAAGTTCTTTAAAGTGCTTTGAGTACTATATAAGAACCAGTCCATTTACATCGCCAAAGCACTCAATACTCTCTTTACGAAGTTCTCTGTAGTTTGTTTCTCCAGCACCATATTTGACCGCGGTCAAGTGAGCCCTCACTTACGACGACACAGTCAAGCCAGCCGCACCTAAAATGTTGTTGCACTATTCTTATGCATATTACGGTACGGGTGCCGACTGGCTTAGAAAAGCAGTCTTTTGTGTCCTGACACTATTGTACTTCACAATCCACTCCCAGTTTTGGTTCATCTCCACTTTTCACCCTGTGATCCACAGCAAAAATTACTGTACGATTCAGAGAAAATTTACAGTAAAATTTACCCAATATACAGTACTGTACTTTTAATATCCTCATCTTTGAGCTCAGATTAGACAAAAACTGTAAGAGGTGACACTGATATTTCACTGCATTCTGACTCTGGGTGACCCCCACTCTTCACCCTGTGATCCACACCAAAAATTACTGTACTGTTTCTGAGATTGCTGTGTTAACCCTCTCAAGGCAGGCGTTGCAGATTTGCAACAGTTAAAAGCTAACAACCTGATTACCCCACATACATATTTTATGAGTTTTTTTTACTCAGAAGTACCACTGCAGGTATTATTTTGTGCATTAGCAACAAAAACTTTATTTGAGCCTGAGAGGGTTAAGCATGAGTATGACAAAGGCTAAGAAAATATACTGCCTGAAATAATATCAAATTTAAACAACAAATTACAAAATTGCCACACCTGCTGTTATTGCCAGGTGTTCGATAGAGCATTATTTAGTCATAAAAAATACACATCATTGAAATATCATCAGTAAAAGAAACACTCTCACTATGTAAGACATGTTAGCAAATTCAGTTAATAAATAATGTATCAAATCTATACAGATGTTTGAAGGTATAATGCAAAGCATGTTTGTTTCTTATGGCTTACAAATGTGTTTGCCTTTAACATAATTTACATTTCATTTATACAGTTTCACAGACGAAACAAAATAGGTTTCCTGAACTGTTCTTCGTGGCCCAAATTTTGAATCCTTTTGAGGGGGATGCATTATCCATGAAGGTGGGAAATTTGTTCGTCGATCTCTGACCCTCGCTGACTCTGACGCCTCCTAATTCTGCTTCCAGCCTCGCTGATTAATTTGTTGTCACTGATGCTGTCACCAGTTGTACACAACATCTCTGTTTGTCCACCAGTCTAATCTGTAATTCAGGTGAACCCAGAATTACCTGCATCTTTGTAATGTTTCAGAAAATATACACTATATGTTGATGGGCTTTGTCCCACTTTTCTTTCCTTTATAAGTAAGAATCTCTGTGGTTTTAATGACAATTCATATACAGATTGTGGAGGACATTTTATTCAACACTCAAAAAAGTTCCTCACCAGCAGACTGTAGTACAATTTCAGCCCACAGTTAATAAACCCATCCAATGCAGCGTTATCAGAGAAATTATGCAAGTGTTATGTTTGTATGTACTGGTAATCTATTTATCATTTATCATGATTCCTGCTCTGATGATTACTTTCTTCTCCTTCTGTAATTTTAATAGATAAAGGATGTTGAACATTAAGCTCCAAACAGGATGAATGAGGAAGACCACAGAGGAGAACCGTGGATGTAGTGAAAGAATATATGCAGATGGTTTTTTTCATGGTGGAGGAGCAACTTCTGATACCATCTTAAAGAAAAAAACACATAAAATTGAAGAGTAAAAATAATGACAACAATATGTCTAAATTTTTTATTAAGTTTTTAGAGCAAATGCAGTCTTGTCATGGTCAGAGTTGCCCACTCATGTTTAACTAATTCAAATACAATTACTGCATTTAAATGCTTATGTTCTAATAAAAGGCATCGTTTAATACTTCTGCCATGACAACCCAAATAAATCAATGAGAGGGAAACGGGAAGATTAGTCATCAGGCAAGGTTTACTGTTCATTTACCATGCCTTGATAACAGTAAGCTTAACAAAAGAAAAATGTTGGCGACGAGAAAAGGTGTTCTGTCAAAACATCCTACCGTAGCGTAAATTTATAGTCTTGTCTATCAATCCGTGCTAACTTATCAGAATATGCTACCTTACATGGTAAATGGCTCTGTCGTATAGGTAGCGTGTTCAGATGACCCAATCACACTATTAAAACATGCTTCCTGCTGGGATTTATATAGGTAGCATGTTCAGATGACCCAATCACACTATTAAAACATGCTTCCTGCTGGGATTTATATAGGTAGGATGTTCAGATGGTCCAATCACACTATTAAAACATGCTTCCTGCTGGGATTTATATAGGTAGGATGTTCAGATGGCCCAATCACACTATTAAAACATGCTTCCTGCTGGGATTTATATAGGTAGCATGTTCAGATGACCCAATCACACTATTAAAACATGCTTCCTGCTGGGATTTATATAGGTAGGATGTTCAGATGGTCCAATCACACTATTAAAACATGCTTCCTGCTGGGATTTATATAGGTAGGATGTTCAGATGGCCCAATCACACTATTAAAACATGCTTCCTGCTGGGATTTATATAGGTAGCATGTTCAGATGACCCAATCACACTATTAAAACATGCTTCCTGCTGGGATTTATATAGGTAGCATGTTCAGATGACCCAATCACACTATTAAAACATGCTTCCTGCTGGGATTTATATAGGTAGCATGTTCAGATGGCCCAATCACACTATTAAAACATGCTTCCTGCTTGGATTTATATAGTTAGGATGTTCAGATGACCCAATCACACTATTAAAACATGCTTCCTGCTTGGATTTATATAGGTAGGATGTTCAGATGACCCAATCACACTATTAAAACATGCTTCCTGCTTGGATTTATATAGGTAGCATGTTCAGATGGCCCAATCACACTATTAAAACATGCTTCCTGCTTGGATTTATATAGGTAGCATGTTCAGATGGTCCAATCACACTATTAAAACATGCTTCCTGCTTGGATTTATATAGGTAGGATGTTCAGATGACCCAATCACACTATTAAAACATGCTTCCTGCTGGGATTTATATAGGTAGCATGTTCAGATGGCCAAATCACACTATTAAAACATGCTTCCTGCTGGGATTTATATAAGTAGCATGTTCAGATGGCCCAATCACACAACATTAATTATGGTGGGGGGTGGACAATGGCTATTACACTCAATGCACTCCAGCTGACTTACCTTGGTATTAATGACGACGTACTCACAGTTTGGCGGCTTGAAAATAGCCAAATCTTGCACCCAGCCATTTGTAAATTGGATGTGCGCCTCCAGTGACTTGTAATTACAAAACTGGTTCGCAGTGTAAGCGCTTACTCCACAAACAAGATACGTGAAGATATCAGGGTAGGACAGTGGCGGTAAGTTGTCTGGGTCTTTACGCCACTGCCGTATTTCATATGGGTCCAGATTTGCGATGCACTCTAATTTTTTCAAGTGCTGCTGCTTCGCCTCTGGACGCAATCGGTCTCTATACCGTCCGTTTTCTTTGGAGCTGCTTTTAAGCATGTTTCATGTCGTCGTCGTTCCAACACGATGCGTTTGTTTTGATTTGTGGACCCGGAAAATGGCGCAATACATTGCGGCGTGAACCAGGTGTAGGACTGAACTCTCCCACACACATCACATCACTATAAGACTGGACTCTCACACACATCACATCACTATAAGACTGGACTCTCACACACATCACATCACCACACACACTGGTTTTTCTTCATGTACACTTCCTTATAATCTCTTTCTGCTATTTGCACATTTTTACTGTAAATTTCTAAGTTAAATCTGTACATTTTGTAATAACCTGTAAATTGTAAATACTGTAAAACCACTGTCATTTAATGGTCGGGCATTGCACAGCTACAAGCATTTCACCTCATGTCATACTGGGTATGGTTGTGTGTGTGACAAATAAAATTTGAATTTGAATTTGAAAGTCTTTCCAGGTGAGTTTGATCCAGGAGGGTCTGAAGCCAGAGTCAGACAGAGACTGTGCAGAGACTGTAGAAGGACAGAGCAGCAGCAGAGCAGTCCAGATACACTGATGATCCTCTGTCAGATCCAGAGGGACACACAGGGATGATGCTGGACTCTACATTGTGTCTGACAGTGGAGCTGTTCTCAGAGCAGTTCACTCTGCAGCACTGACAGTCATCTGCACTTCTTCTCATTCCTCTGTCAGTCACTGCTGGATGAAGCTCTCCTCTCCACCTCCCAGTAACATGGCCCAGTCAGAGCGTCTCTACACACAAGCTGCTGCTGCTTCAACCTCTCTGGATCATCAGGACACAGCTCCTCCTCTCTCAGCACACACACCGTCCTGTTTACCATGACCTCCACCTGCAGAGAGAAGAAGGAAGAGCAGAGGAGATAAACGAGTGTTTCCAGAGACTCTTCATCAGCTGTCAGTCAGTGATGCAGCACATCCAGTATAAAGAGCAGCAGGGACTTCAGTGCTGGGACTGTACTAGGACTCATTGTTGCTTCCCTTTTTCTAATCTTTGGATTTTTATTGAAGTTGATGAAAATGTTTTTCCCTCCTAGTTTGAGTTTGGACTTTCATTCATTAGAAGAACCTTGGTGTGTCCACTCTGAGCTCTGTAGGAACCCCAACAACAAGCCCAACAATCCAGATGGACGGTTCCAGCTGTTAACTGGAGGAATTCCATCCATTTGAATAAATTTTCTTCATGACTATGTTTGTCTTGAAGATGTAAGAAGATCACATGGTGCTTTTTATTGTGTTGGTTTGTTTCCTGTCTCTTGGATGGAGCCCAGCTGTGCGTGGCCCCTGGGCCTGTGGTCAGAGTGTGTGCTGGATAATCCAGCCCAGGATGAGGCCAAAATGACATGGGATGAAATGTCTGTCACATAATTGAGCTTAGTGTAGTTTCACTTCTGCACAATTTAAAAACAACCAAAACTTTGTTCTGTCTTTTCTATGTTATACTGTAGACTTTCTTTGATACTGTGTCCAAAAGGAGCAGCTTTTACTTTGAAGGGGAAGCGTCTCTGTTTCCTCTTCAGGTTGGATGATGGAAGCAAATTAGTGTGTGATGTTCTTTCAGTGTTGCACTTTGTAGACGCTCCCTGAGCACTGGTCTCACAGCCAGCTGCACATAGAGACCAGTGTTGTTAGTCCAGGTCAGAAGATGACTTGTTGGAATGAAAATGAGCTTGTAGTTTGTCTGCTTTAATAATGTGACTGGAAAAAGGTGTTGGACTTCAAATATGTCCATTTCTTTCACACTTCACCTTTAAAAGTGAAGCCTTGTGGTTCCTGGAAGGAAAAACACAACTTTTTCAAGTCTTTGTCCTGTTTTTATGAGAAATGTACGACTTTAATGTGAAACATTCAGAGTTTTTTCTCTTGTTGTGTTTGTTTGAAGCTGCTTCCTGTTGGCTTCAGCTGTTTGGAGTTTCCATTTTCTAAACTTCTACATTCTGAACCTTCTTCAGCTCTGAACAGATGATGAAACACTGAATAATTTCAAGCTCACACTTTGTCTAATAAACTTACATCTTTCATTCTTTATACAGATTGAGGAGCTGTGGTTTGTCAGAGATCAGCTGTGATTATCTGGCAGCAGCACTGAAGTCCAACCCCTCCCATCTGAGAGAGCTTGACTTGACCTACAGCGACAACCTGCAGGATTCAGGAGTGAAGCATCTGTGTGGTTTTCTGGAGAGTCCAGGATGTGGACTTGAAACTCTGAGGTCAGTCAGCATGTTTTAGTTGTGCTGAGATGAATATGATGTGAAAGTTGTGCTGACACTAAACTGCAGACATCAGGCTGATATTATACTGATCCACACTGAGGATCTTCATGGTAAAGTCTGTTTTCTTCTTCTCTGGTTTAGTCCATTGACTGCAGCAGAACAATATTCACATTTCAAACAGTGAGACTCAACGTATGGCCCGCGGCCCACACGCGGCCTGCCCACCTTTCCTGATTCAGAGAGAGGGGACCCTGATTAACCTTCAAAATCTTCTGCAGTCTATCAAAAACTGAAGCAAACCATGAATCAACATGTGAACATGAGCTGATGCTGCTGAAGTGAAGCAAAGTTACAGAGGTTTGATTACAGACACAGCTGAGAGTTTGTAATCTGTCATCATTTTAAAAGGTTTAAATTTCTTCAGTATTGAACAGCAGAAATGAGGCTTTGTTTTGGGAGGCCGACAGCAGTGAACACAACAGCAGACTGGTGCGTAATAAGCAGTGAATAATGCAGGAAACAGATTTTTGAAGGTAAACTGTTCTTGAAGTACACTGAGAGAGAGAGAGCTGTGCAGGAAGTAAACGTCAAAGTCAGAGAGAATTCATGACGATGTTCATCAAACGTAAAGCGTAGTTTGGATCTTCTTCTGCTGCTGGTTCAGTCAGTTTTGGTTGGAGACAGATGAAACCTGCAGCTTCAGGATCTGTGAGCTGTCCACTTTCAGCCCCGACGGCGTGTCCGTGTACGTGCCGTCGAGTGAACGATCCACGCTCTGTGTTTCCATCTTTGTGTGTTTAGCTGCTCTCATTTACTGTTTTATCTGTTTGGTTGTTGTTGAAATACTTTTGGGAGCTTTAACCTGAGATTCTGGCAAAATACATTTATATTAAAAATCCATTCAGGATTGAATGAATCAACATCGCTTTATTCAAATTAAAACCATTTAAATAGGAAAATCCATTTTTTTACAGCCGCCTCTAATGCTGGGTAATGTCAGCTGGTCCATGTGCAGCTGGCTGTGAGGCTCAGGGAGCGTCTACAAAGTGCAACACTGAAAGAACATCATCCATAAATATTGAGTAATAACTGGACTCTCATACAGCGAGACTCAAATGCCTTTAAACATCAGCTTATCCTGCTGATCCAAGTCCAACACTGAGTTTGTAAAAACACGTTTGTCAATCATTTTGTTTGGTTTCTGAGGAAAATGATTCAATAACTTGCTGCTAATACACAACATTTCATCATATGTCCTCATAACCCTCTTTTGTCTGACCATTTGATCCCATTTGAATTTGCAATAAAGGATCCACAGAGTTTGGTGACAATAATGACAGTAGATGTTTGTGTGAAAATGCTGGAAGCAAATTAGTGTGTGATGTTCTTTCAGTGTTGCACTTTGTAGACGCTCCCTGAGCACTGGTCTCACAGCCAGCTGCACATAGAGACCAGTGTTGTTAGTCCAGGTCAGAAGATGACTTGTTGGAATGAAAATGAGCTTGTAGTTTGTCTGCTTTAATAATGTGACTGGAAAAAGGTGTTGGACTTCAAATATGTCCATTTCTTTCACAGTTCACCTTTAAAAGTGAAGCCTTGTGGTTCCTGGAAGGAAAAACACGACTTTTTCAAGTCTTTGTCCTGTTTTTATGAGAAATGTACGACTTTAATGTGAAACATTCAGAGTTTTTTCTCTTGTTGTGTTTGTTTGAAGCTGCTTCCTGTTGGCTTCAGCTGTTTGGAGTTTCCATTTTCTAAACTTCTACATTCTGAACCTTCTTCAGCTCTGAACAGATGATGAAACACTGAATGATTTCAAGCTCACACTTTGTCTAATAAACTTACATCTTTCATTCTTTATACAGATTGAGTTACTGTGGTTTGTCAGAGATCAGCTGTGATTATCTGGCAGCAGCACTGAAATCCAACCCCTCCCATCTGAGACAGCTGGAGCTGAGCTCCAACAACAAGCTGCAGGATTCAGGAGTGAAGCATCTGTGTGGTTTCCTGGAGAGTCCAGGATGTGGACTTGAAACTCTGAGGTCAGTCAGCATGTTTTAGTTGTGCTGAGATGAATATGATGTGAAAGTTGTGCTGCTCTTTGGTCCCAATAAGAGATTTCCACACAAACGCCTCATCAGTGGGACTCTCAGAGCTACCAGCCCTTTGCTACAATCACAAAGCTCTTCATTGAAATCAATGATATCAAAGCTGGAATCAAATGAGTCCAAGTCTTCTGCTGATTCAGCGTCACATTCATCTTTGCTCCTTGTTCTGCATCCCCACCATGGACTTCATTCCTTTCCAAGCCAGTCTTGAGTGTCCTTTATTCAGCTCATCCTCTGCTTTACTTTTACACCTGATTTTAGCTGCTTTATCTCTCTTTCAACAAGTTTCTGTGCTTCAATCTTTTTCTTCTCTCCCTCATAACAAGACAGCTTCTTCTGCCTGAGAACATGTTGGAGTGATTTACTAATCCAGGGCTGCTTATTGGGGAAAATACTTCCTGTTTTCAAAGTAATTCCCATTTTTCCCAGAAAGAAATGTAAGTAGAAATCGATGATCTAAGTGAGAACATGAGCCTTTAAAAAGTCCCAGTGGGTGCAGTCAAAGCAGTCCCTCAGTCCCAGTATAGAGTCTTTGGTCCAGACTGGAACAACTGTGTGCCCAGTTTGAGCTCTCTTCAGTCCTGTGACCTGACAGACCCAGAGGGGCCATCACATCATAATAATAATAATAAACTTTATTTATAAAGCACACTTAAAAACCAAGGGTATGCCAAGGTGCTTAACAAATAAAATAGAGTATATGAGGAGGATAATAGAAATAGGACCAAAGCAAGTACTAAATATGCAAGCAGATAACTGTCACTAATACATAGGAAAGCAACAGGTACAGAGCAAACAAGAATTTAAATGAGCATAAAAGTGCGTGATATAAAATCATAAAAGAAATATTAACTAGAGGGAAAGGCAAGATTGAATAAGTGGGTTTTTAATCGTGATTTGAACAGTGCATCACATTTAGAAGCTCCCCTAATGGAGCCACAACACATGTCCAACACTTAGTCTGTCTTGTTGGACCAACTGGAAGAAATGATTCAAGGACTTAGTCACAGAACAGAGATTCAAATCTCCAAAATCCAACTGGCTGCATCAGGACATATAGTCTGAAACTCTGCACAGTTTCCTGTTTGAAGCTGCTTCCTGTTGGCTTCAGCTGTTTGGAGTTTCCATTTTCTAAACTTCTACATTCTGAACCTTCTTCAGCTCTGAACAGATGATGAAACACTGAATGATTTCAAGCTCACACTTTGTCTAATAAACTTACATCTTTCATTCTTTATACAGATTGAGGAGCTGTGGTTTGTCAAAGATCCTGGACCTGAGCTGGAACAACCTGGAGTATTCAGGAGTGAAGCAGCTGTCTGATCTTCAGCAGAGTCCAGACTACAGACTGGAGACTCTGAGGTCAGTAGAGTGATGGAGTGAGTGGGTGGTGCTGTCAGCAGTATTGTACTAAACACAGTCAGTATGAAACAAAGATCCAGTGTTTCCTGTAAAGCTGCAGCTTCTCAGTGAAGCTGTGAGAGGAGAATGGTGACAGGCTTCAGGATTGGACACAAACACTTCCTGTTTCTGACCTTTATGGTCACCATAGTAACGGCTGACACGCTCTGATCAAACGCTGTCAACAGCCAATCAGCTCTCTGAACAAAGCAGCACGCAGACCAATGACTGCATTCATTTCCAAGTTTAAAGCAGTGAAGAACACAGTCTGTAGGTGAGGAAGAATTTAGTGAGAGCAGATGTTTGGATGGAATTCCTCCAGTTAACAGCTGGAACCGTCCATCTGGATTGTTGGGCTTGTTGTTGGGGTTCCTACAGAGCTCAGAGTGGACACACCAAGGTTCTTCTAATGAATGAAAGTCCAAACTCAAACTAGGAGGGAAAAACATTTTCATCAACTTCAATAAAAATCCAAAGATTAGAAAAAGTGAAGCAACAATGAGTCCTAGTACAGTCCCAGCACTGAAGTCCCTGCTGCTCTTTATACTGGATGTGCTGCATCACTGACTGACAGCTGATGAAGAGTCTCTGGAAACACTCGTTTATCTCCTCTGCTCTTCCTTCTTCTCTCTGCAGGTGGTGGACATGATGGTAAACAGGACGGTGTGTGTGCTGAGAGAGGAGGAGCTGTGTCCTGATGATCCAGAGAGGTTGAAGCAGCAGCAGCTTGTGTGTAGAGACGCTCTGACTGGGCCATGTTACTGGGAGGTGGAGAGGAGAGCTTCATCCAGCAGTGACTGACAGAGGAATGAGAAGAAGTGCAGATGACTGTCAGTGCTGCAGAGTGAACTGCTCTGAGAACAGCTCCACTGTCAGACACAATGTAGAGTCCAGCATCATCCCTGTGTGTCCCTCTGGATCTGACAGAGGATCATCAGTGTATCTGGACTGCTCTGCTGCTGCTCTGTCCTTCTACAGTCTCTGCACAGTCTCTGTCTGACTCTGGCTTCAGACCCTCCTGGATCAAACTCACCTGGAAAGACTTTCAAACATCACTCAATAGATTTGAATACAGAATATATTTGATATATACTGTAGATGTACTGTAGAGTTGCAGTTTGTCACTTGTAAATACAGTCTGTGAGCAGCTGTGAGCTGAAAGATCTTTCTAGAAACAGGAAACGTTTTCACTCTTCTGTTGCTTTTTCGTTCCAACTTTGTTTTATTGATTTCAACAATGCAATACAAACAAACAACAAAACAATACAAAGTTAGCAACAGTAAAGTCAATCTTGATTTCAGAACAGTGGTATGCCCATTATACCCTCCAACCCCCCAACCCGAATTCTCCCCCTACCAGGTCCACACTAGACAAAACACAGCAGAGAACCAGTCTCTGCCCACACGCACACACACAAAAAAAACAACAAAAAAAAAACAACATTATAATGTAACTTCGCTCAGTTCACTTCAGACTCAGGAAGTAAAGTAATGGTGTCCACCAGCAAGAGAAATGATTTCCAAATTTTGTTAAAGTCCCTAATAGAACCTTTTAGAGAGAATCTAAGTTTTTCCAACTTTAAGTTAAAAAGTACATCTCTCACCCAATGATCATGAGTTGGGGGGTGGGGAAGCTTCCACTTCAACAGAATAAGCCTCCAAGCCAGTAAAGTGGTAAAGGCTAGGGCCTGTTTGAGGGGACCAGATAAGTTCAAGTCGGGAGGAATGCCAAAAATTGCGGAGAGTGGGTTAGGAGGGACAGTCTGGCCATATGCTTGTGGCCAGACTGTCCCTCCTAACAGACCCGCCACAAGACTGTTAGGAGGGACACATATGGAGGGACACATATGTCCCTCCATATGTGTCGAATATATTCCTCCAAAATGCACTCAGTTTCGAACAAGACCAAAACATGTGGACATGGTTGGCAGGTGATAGTCCGCATCTGCTACAGGCATCACTAATGGTTGGATAGATTTTAGATAATTTTGCGTTTGTATAGTGTAGTTTATAGACCACCTTGCACCGAATCAAAGCATGATGAGCACAAATTGAGGACGAGTGAATCAATTTCAAAGCAGAATCCCACTGCTGTTCTGGCAGGGTTGTCTGTAGCTCTTCCTCCCATCTCAGCTTAATATGAGAAATGGATTTGGGGACCAAAGCATCTAGTATTTTATACAAGGCTGATATCAGTCTGTTTTGATGAGGGTTCGTCTGCAGGATGATATCCAGATTTGTTTCTGGAGGCCGATTGGGAAAGTGAGGGAACTGCGTTTTTACAAAATTTCTAGCCTGAAGATAACGAAAAAAGTTGGAATTAGGCAGGTTGTATTTAGACGATAGGTCAGCAAAAGATAGAAAGGTGTCCTGACTGTACAAGTCCTTAACAGTCCTAAGTCCGTTATCTTTCCAACTGCTAAAGGCCGCATCAGTGTTCGAAGGTGCAAAATTAAAATTTTTTGATAAAGGCCAAATAGTTACAGTTTCCTTAGCTATTGGATTATCCCCAACAAGGGTTGGAGAAAAAGGGAGTGGTGAGCTGAGTAGTGATGATAATGAGTAACAGCTAGATGCAGTTTCCATTTGTACCCAGGCTGGTGCAGGGGGGTCGTTATGAACCCAATATAAAAGTTTTTGTATGTTAGCTGCCCAATAGTAGTGTCTAAGATTGGGCAGACCAAGACCACCGTCAGTTTTAGAGGATTGAAGAATAGACTTGCGAATTCTAGCTTGTTTCCCTCCCCATATGAAATGTGACAGAATCTTTTCTAAATTGTCAAAAAATGCCTTGGGAAGAAGAATCGGGACATGTTGAAAAAGATACAAGAATTTTGGGAGGACACTCATCTTTATCAGGTTAACTCTCCCTGCCACTGACAATGGTGGAGAAGTCCAACGGTCACAATCTTTCCCAACATTTTCTAGGAGGGATAGAAAATTCTCCCTCATCATTTTATGTATAGAAGAGGAAATAAAAACCCCCAAATATCTAAATCCGGTTTCTGTCCACTTAAAAGGCTCTATTGAGTGGGGAAGAGCTCTGGCCAGGGAATTGAGGGATTGCAACTCACTTTTTTGATAATTGAGCTTATATCCTGACAGTGTACCATATTGGTCCAGTATGTCAAACAGCACCGGGAATGAGTTTAGAGGGTCAGAAATGTACAGGAGCAAGTCATCTGCATAAAGGGAGAGTTTGTGGGTCACACCGAACCTTGTAATGCCTTTAAATCTATCCTCTGAACGCAGCCATATTGCAAGAGGCTCGATAGCAATGGCGAATAGGAGGGGTGAGAGAGGGCACCCTTGCCTAGTGCCCCTCTCAAGTGGAAAAGGCAAAGACAAGTTGTTGTTAGTACGAATACAGGTGGATGGCGAGGAATATAGTACCTTAACCCAGAGAATAAAGTCAGCCCCTAAGCCAAACCTATCCATCACCTCATAGAGGAAGCTCCACTCGACGCGGTCGAAAGCTTTCTCCGCGTCAAGAGATACCACAACCTCTGGAATTGAGTTGCACGATGTATGGATAATATTCAAGAGGCGTCTTGAATTGTCATACGAGTGCCTGCCGGCCATAAATCCCGTCTGGTCAGAGGCGATAATTTGTGGCAGAACACGTTGAAGCCTAAGTGCGAGGATTTTAGATAGTATTTTAAAATCAATATTTAAAAGAGAAATTGGTCTGTAACTGCTGCACAACAGAGGATCCTTGTCCTTTTTCAAGATTAAACAAATAGTAGCTTCGGACAAAGTCTTGGGTAATTGACATTTTGAAAAGGCTTCATTATACACTCAACAAAAATATAAACGCAACACCTTTGTTTTTGCTCCCATTCCCCATGGGATGGACGTAGAGACCTAAAATTCATTCCAGATACACAATATAACCATCCCTCCCAAACAGTGGTCACAAATCAGTCCAAATGTGTGGTAGTGGGCACATCTGCTATATTGAGATAATCCATCCCACCTCACAGGTGTGCCACATCAGGATGCTGATCTGACATCATGAGTAGTGCACAGGTGTACCTCAGACTGCCCACAACAAAAGGCCACCCTGGAATGTGCAGTTTTGTCTCACAGCAAAATGCCACAAGCAATGAGGGAGCGTGCAATTGGCATGCTGACAGCAGGAATGTCAACCAGATCTGTCGCCCGTGCATTGAATGTTCATTTCTCAACCATAAGCCGTCTCCACAGGCGTTTCAGAGAATATGGCAGCACATCCAACCGGCCTCACAACCGCAGACCTCGTGTAACCACACCAGCCCAGGACCTCCACATCCAGCAGGTTCACCTCCAAGATCGTCTGAGACCAGCCACCCAGACAGCTGCTGGAACAATTGGTTTGCACAACCAAACAATTTCTGCACAAACTGTCAGAAACCGTCTCAGGGACGCTCAACTGCATGCCCGTCGTCCTCATCGGGGTCTTGACCTGACTCCAGCTCGTCGCCGTAACAGACTTGTGTGGGCAAATGCTCACATTCGATGGCGTCTGGCACGTTGGAGAGGTGTGCGCTTCACGGATGAATCATGGTTCACATTGTTCAGGGCAGATGGCAGCTGAGAATGTCCCAGTTCTTGCATGGCCAGCATACTCACCGGACATGTCACCCATTGAGCATGTTCGGGATGTGCTTGACCGGCGTATACGACAGCGTGTACCAGTTCCCACGAATATCCAACAACCTCGCACAGCCATTGAAGTGGAGTGGACCAACATTCCACAGGCCACAATTGACAATCTGATAGACTCCATGCGACGATGTGTTGCACTGCATGAGGCAAATGGTGGTCACACCAGATACTGACCGGTTCTGGGTCCCCAGACCCCCCAATAGCGCAAAAAACTGCACATTCCAGGGTGGCCTTTTGTTGTGGGCAGTCTGAGGTACACCTATGCACTACTCATGATGTCAGATCAGCATCCTGATGTGGCACACCTGTGAGGTGGGATGGATTATCTCAATATAGCAGATGTGCCCACTACCACACATTTGGACTGATTTGTGACCACTGTTTGGGAGGGATGGTTATATTGTGTATCTGGAATGAATTTTAGGTCTCTACGTCCATCCCATGGGGAATGGGAGCAGTAACAAAGGTGTTGCGTTTATATTTTTGTTGAGTGTAATATTCCAGAAACACGCTTTGCCGATCCGATCAGCTGTTCATAACACTTCCTACGTTGGAATAGACGTCAGCGCGAACTTTTGCATGTCCGCCATTACCTGCCCGAAACCGGAAGTGACGTCATTTTCGCGGAAATGTAGTTTTTTTTTACCATCAGGGCCTCAGGGCCTATACTGCTGTTTTTAAAAGTTATCTTTGACTTTATGACTTTCTGTGTCGTTTCTGGGATGCTTAGGACTCATATTGCACTGCTGGAAATAGTTTATTTTGATGCACATGCTGCTTTTTTGCAAATTTGCAGTATAATATTTATTTTCGTTTTTCCTGCAGTGTATAAAAATTGGTGTATTTCAAAAATAAAACTATGAAGACACTCAAAATAAATTTCCTGTGGTAGGAAACTATTTTGTGCAACTTTTTTGCATTCACAGTTTTGAGGAATAAGCCTCTTAAATGTCTCTAACTAGAAATATATGTTAAAAAAGCAAAAACAATTTTCAATGTTTTTATAGTTTATTGCACTTTTTTGCAATTTATGTAATTACTATGCACTTAATGAATACATATTATTAAAATCTGGGCTATAATGGTTGTATTGATGTATAGCAACTTGAAATGCTCCCAAAAATGGCACCACAGCATGTAAAAATATAATATAAGCTCTGGCGGACTTGGTTCTATGGTAGGTCTTAAAGGGTTAAAGAATATGTATTTAATTAAAAAACTCTGTATTCATCTAAAGGGTATAACAAGAAGGGTGAGCTTCCTGCTCCAAAATGAAATGACCAAAATAAATGTATTTCTCTGCAATTACAAACTCTGTGTAAACAGTCTTGGTGTCAAAATAAAGCTAACGCTGGTGAGATGTCATCAGAGCTGTAAATATTACTGCAGATGTTACTATGTCAAAGTTACTGTGACTCAAACATAGAAAAATGTCTTTTTCATTTCCCTCACCTAATTTTTCAAAGTATTTTATAGCATATAACACCTTTGAAAATATGCTTTGGTTCCCATTTAACTCCAGAACATCATAAATCAAAATATGGATATTACCTGTCCACAGATTCATGGTGACGTAACTGCTCTTTTAACTGTTTGGTGTCTTTGCTTTGTTTGGTGTTTGTAGAAATGGTTTACATGAGCTTTTAGCTGAGACTCAGAGGTTTCTGTGGACACTACTCATGTCAGCACTTATATTTCTGACCTCGTGTTATAATCGATTAAACGCGATCTCCTCCCTTTTGCCCCCATTTTTGATGGTGTGGGTGCAAATGATCAGGCGTGACATTCTCATAATAAATCAGATAAGATACTGCAAATAATTAATCCTGCATTTGTGTGATTGAAAAGTGTGTGCAATGACACTGTTTTAAAGATTTAGCCTAAATCATTTTGGCGTGAATGAGCCTAAACATGATGACCGGACTAGTGACACCATATCACCTGTGACACACACACACGCACGTATGACTTTGCCAGTTTCAGCTGAAACAATTTCAGTGTTTCAAACCATGTTCCAGAGTTTTTAGGTCACCGTTCATGAGGTTTCAAGAAGAAAATGAAAGACAGATCTGAATGTTTGAAAGTGTTTTGGAAAAACTCTGTAAAGATTAGATGAACAATACTCAAAGGATAAATTCAACTGTTTTATTTTGTTAGATAAGTTGAAAAAAAAGTTAAACAAGCAAGTAAATAACGAAACAAGGTTAAATGAGGTAAGAACAAAAAGTTAACAAGTAAATAAAGAAACAAGGTTAAATGAGGTAAGAACAAAAAGTTAACAAGTAAATAACGAAACAAGGTTAAATGAGGTAAGAACAAAAAGTTAACAAGTAAATAACGAAACAAGGTTAAATGAGGTAAGAACAAAAAGTTAACAAGCAAATAAAGAAACAAGGTTAAATGAAGTAAGAGCAAAAAGTTAACAAGTAAATAAAGAAACAAGGCAGAGGAGAGAAACCCCAACAATCCCCTCTGAGCAAGCACTAGGCGACAGTGGGGAGGAAAAACTGCCTTTAAACGGGCAGAAACCTCCGGCAGAACCAGGCTCAGGAGGGGGCAGTCAACTGCCGGGACTGGTTGGGGGGGTGAACAGAGGTGGAGCAAGACGAGGCTACATCAGTTGAAGAAGCAGTATTGTCCCTCTTCCGGAAAAAGCTGAAGAATCTTTTCTTCTTTTTCATGGACTTTTCCACGAGCCCCTTTTTCTCCAGGATGAGGGTTCTCAACTCATGGATGGTTTCGGTGTTTTGCTCCTCAAGTTTCTTGCATGTTTGTTCCACCTGTTCTAATGTTGCTCGTGTTTCTTCAAGCTGTTCTTTGAGCTCTTTGGATGTTGCCTCCTGTGTCAGCTTTGCCTTCTGCAGGTCTGCATTTCTCACTTGATCTTCTTTGTGCATGCCTTCTAGCTGCTCATTTCTTTTCTGGGTGTCGCGGAGCGTACACTGCAGGTCTTCATGCATGTTGTCTTGCTTTTGCTTTTGCGCCTGCATTTCTGTGTTTTCCCGCTTCAAGTTGTTGAATTCCAACAATATCCCCTTAATGAGCTCTGAGTTGTTTTTGGCCATTTGATCGATCCTTTTCTGCATCTGTGAGCATCGTTTTTCCAGAGTTTCCTTTTCTCCCTGCAGCTCACTTGTTTTGACCTTCAGTTCATTACAGAATCCTTGCAACTTTTGATTTTTACTCTCAAAGTCCTTGATAGTGCACTTTTCTTCTGACAGTCTTTCTTGCTGTTGCTCCTTCTCTTGAAGAAGGTCTTTATTTTTTTCTTCAGCTTCATCAAGCTTTCTTTGGAGCAGGTGATTCTGTTGGTCCATGTATTGGAGATCCCACTCTAGCTTATCAATCGTGGCTTTCCTGCCTTGAAGCTGCTCGGACATTTCTTTCACTTCAGCGCTCTTTTGCTTGTTTTCTTTGATGAGGAATACAATCTGCTCTCTGGCTTGAGCAAACTTGATCCCCCAGCCCTCATTAATAATGTTGATGTCGGGCTGGCGCTGTAGTGTTTCTTCCAGGTGTTTGTTTTGTGCTTCCATCTGTAAGCACTTCTTCTCCAGGTGAACTTTTTCTTTTTCAAGTTGTTGAATTTTGTTCTGGAGATGGTTGTTTTCACTCCTACTCTCCTGTAATGCCCTTTGGATGGATAAGAGGCCATTTGGAGAAGTTGGCCGGCCACGCAAGGAAGGAGAGGCGGCGTAATCGTTTTGTCTCGGTTGCCGTAATCTTGGATACATGCTGGCGTTTGTATCCGATGACTCTGAGAGGTTTCCGAATGTTTCTGTAGTGAACGTTTGAAAGCTGCGAACACGAAGGCTGCGAAGTAACGAACTAAAAATTGCTGTTTGTCACCCCTATTTAAGGAAAAACTTCCTTGTGACATCATCACTCCTAAGCCAATCAGGTTGTCACATGACATTCTGGAATGTGGAATGGGGATATATATATTTTTTTAAACAGTTTTCAAATTTAACTTAATATTTAAGTGTTTCTTACTTGACCTGCTTAGTCGATTAAAAAGTTAATTGCCACGAACACCCCTAATGTTATATAACAGACCACAGAAAAAAGACAGCTTTTTTCTGCGTGACAGAGCTATAATAAATGTTTTGTTTTTTTAATGATCCTACTTTTTATAAAAGGGAACATTATTTAAAGAATATGTATTTAATTAAAAAACTCTGTATTCATCTAAAGGGTATAACAAGAAGGGTGAGCTTCCTGCTCCAAAATGAAATGACCAAAATAAATGTATTTCTCTGCAATTACAAACTCTGTGTAAACAGTCTTGGTGTCAAAATAAAGCTAACGCTGGTGAGATGTCATCAGAGCTGTAAATATTACTGCAGATGTTACTATGTCAAAGTTACTGTGACTCAAACATAGAAAAATGTCTTTTTCATTTCCCTCACCTAATTTTTCAAAGTATTTTATAGCATATAACACCTTTGAAAATATGCTTTGGTTCCCATTTAACTCCAGAACATCATAAATCAAAATATGGATATTACCTGTCCACAGATTCATGGTGACGTAACTGCTCTTTTAACTGTTTGGTGTCTTTGCTTTGTTTGGTGTTTGTAGAAATGGTTTACATGAGCTTTTAGCTGAGACTCAGAGGTTTCTGTGGACACTACTCATGTCAGCACTTATATTTCTGACCTCGTGTTATAATCGATTAAACGCGATCTCCTCCCTTTTGCCCCCATTTTTGATGGTGTGGGTACAAATGATCAGGCATGACATTCTCATAATAAATCAGATAAGATACTGCAAATAGTTAATCCTGCATTTGTGTGATTGAAAAGTGTGTGCAATGACACTGTTTTAAAGATTTAGCCTAAATCATTTTGGCGTGAATGAGCCTAAACATGATGACCGGACTAGTGACACCATATCACCTGTGACACACACACACGCACGTATGACTTTGCCAGTTTCAGCTGAAACAATTTCAGTGTTTCAAACCATGTTCCAGAGTTTTTAGGTCACCGTTCATGAGGTTTCAAGAAGAAAATGAAAGACAGATCTGAATGTTTGAAAGTGTTTTGGAAAAACTCTGTAAAGATTAGATGAACAATACTCAAAGGATAAATTCAACTGTTTTATTTTGTTAGATAAGTTGAAAAAAAAGTTAAACAAGCAAGTAAATAACGAAACAAGGTTAAATGAGGTAAGAACAAAAAGTTAACAAGTAAATAAAGAAACAAGGTTAAATGAGGTAAGAACAAAAAGTTAACAAGCAAATAAAGAAACAAGGTTAAATGAGGTAAGAGCAAAAAGTTAACAAGTAAATAAAGAAACAAGGCAGAGGAGAGAAACCCCAACAATCCCCTCTGAGCAAGCACTAGGCGACAGTGGGGAGGAAAAACTGCCTTTAAACGGGCAGAAACCTCCGGCAGAACCAGGCTCAGGAGGGGGCAGTCAACTGCCGGGACTGGTTGGGGGGGTGAACAGAGGTGGAGCAAGACGAGGCTACATCAGTTGAAGAAGCAGTATTGTCCCTCTTCCGGAAAAAGCTGAAGAATCTTTTCTTCTTTTTCATGGACTTTTCCACGAGCCCCTTTTTCTCCAGGATGAGGGTTCTCAACTCATGGATGGTTTCGGTGTTTTGCTCCTCAAGTTTCTTGCATGTTTGTTCCACCTGTTCTAATGTTGCTCGTGTTTCTTCAAGCTGTTCTTTGAGCTCTTTGGATGTTGCCTCCTGTGTCAGCTTTGCCTTCTGCAGGTCTGCATTTCTCACTTGATCTTCTTTGTGCAGGCCTTCTAGCTGCTCATTTCTTTTCTGGGTGTCGCGGAGCGTACACTGCAGGTCTTCATGCATTTTGTCTTGCTTTTGCTTTTGCGCCTGCATTTCTGTGTTTTCCCGCTTCAAGTTGTTGAATTCCAACAATATCCCCTTAATGAGCTCTGAGTTGTTTTTGGCCATTTGATCGATCCTTTTTTGCATCTGTGAGCATCGTTTTTCCAGAGTTTCCTTTTCTCCCTGCAGCTCACTTGTTTTGACCTTCAGTTCATTACAGAATCCTTGCAACTTTTGATTTTTACTCTCAAAGTCCTTGATAGTGCACTTTTCTTCTGACAGTCTTTCTTGCTGTTGCGCCTTCTCTTGAAGAAGGTCTTTATTTTTTTCTTCAGCTTCATCAAGCTTTCTTTGGAGCAGGTGATTCTGTTGGTCCATGTATTGGAGATCCCACTCTAGCTTATCAATCGTGGCTTTCCTGCCTTGAAGCTGCTCGGACATTTCTTTCACTTCAGCGCTCTTTTGCTTGTTTTCTTTGATGAGGAATACAATCTGCTCTCTGGCTTGAGCAAACTTGATCCCCCAGCCCTCATTAATAATGTTGATGTCGGGCTGGCGCTGTAGTGTTTCTTCCAGGTGTTTGTTTTGTGCTTCCATTTGTAAGCACTTCTTCTCCAGGTGAACTTTTTCTTTTTCAAGTTGTTGAATTTTGTTCTGGAGATGGTTGTTTTCACTCCTACTCTCCTGTAATGCCCTTTGGGTGGATAAGAGGCCATTTGGAGAAGTTGGCCGGCCACGCAAGGAAGGAGAGGCGGCGTAATCGTTTTGTCTCGGTTGCCGTAATCTTGGATACATGCTGGCGTTTGTATCCGATGACTCTGAGAGGTTTCCGAATGTTTCTGTAGTGAACGTTTGAAAGCTGCGAACACGAAGGCTGCGAAGTAACGAACTAAAAATTGCTGTTTGTCACCCCTATTTAAGGAAAAACTTCCTTGTGACATCATCACTCCTAAGCCAATCAGGTTGTCACATGACATTCTGGAATGTGGAATGGGGATATATTTTTTTTTTAAACAGTTTTCAAATTTAACTTAATATTTAAGTGTTTCTTACTTGACCTGCTTAGTCGATTAAAAAGTTAATTGCCACGAACACCCCTAATGTTATATAACAGACCACAGAAAAAAGACAGCTTTTTTCTGCGTGACAGAGCTATAATAAATGTTTTGTTTTTTTAATGATCCTACTTTTTATAAAAGGGAACATTATTTAAAGAATATGTATTTAATTAAAAAACTCTGTATTCATCTAAAGGGTATAACAAGAAGGGTGAGCTTCCTGCTCCAAAATGAAATGACCTAAATAAATGTATTTCTCTGCAATTACAAACTCTGTGTAAACAGTCTTGGTGTCAAAATAAAGCTAACGCTGGTGAGATGTCATCAGAGCTGTAAATATTACTGCAGATGTTACTATGTCAAAGTTACTGTGACTCAAACATAGAAAAATGTCTTTTTCATTTCCCTCACCTAATTTTTCAAAGTATTTTATAGCATATAACACCTTTGAAAATATGCTTTGGTTCCCATTTAACTCCAGAACATCATAAATCAAAATATGGATATTACCTGTCCACAGATTCATGGTGACGTAACTGCTCTTTTAACTGTTTGGTGTCTTTGCTTTGTTTGGTGTTTGTAGAAATGGTTTACATGAGCTTTTAGCTGAGACTCAGAGGTTTCTGTGGACACTACTCATGTCAGCACTTATATTTCTGACCTCGTGTTATAATCGATTAAACGCGATCTCCTCCCTTTTGCCCCCATTTTTGATGGTGTGGGTACAAATGATCAGGCATGACATTCTCATAATAAATCAGATAAGATACTGCAAATAGTTAATCCTGCATTTGTGTGATTGAAAAGTGTGTGCAATGACACTGTTTTAAAGATTTAGCCTAAATCATTTTGGCGTGAATGAGCCTAAACATGATGACCGGACTAGTGACACCATATCACCTGTGACACACACACACGCACGTATGACTTTGCCAGTTTCAGCTGAAACAATTTCAGTGTTTCAAACCATGTTTCAGAGTTTTTAGGTCACCGTTCATGAGGTTTCAAGAAGAAAATGAAAGACAGATCTGAATGTTTGAAAGTGTTTTGGAAAAACTCTGTAAAGATTAGATGAACAATACTCAAAGGATAAATTCAACTGTTTTATTTTGTTAGATAAGTTGAAAAAAAAGTTAAACAAGCAAGTAAATAACGAAACAAGGTTAAATGAGGTAAGAACAAAAAGTTAACAAGCAAATAAAGAAACAAGGTTAAATGAAGTAAGAGCAAAAAGTTAACAAGCAAATAAAGAAACAAGGTTAAATGAAGTAAGAGCAAAAAGTTAACAAGCAAATAAAGAAACAAGGTTAAATGAGGTAAGAACAAAATGTTAACAAGCAAATAAAGAAACAAGGTTAAATGAAGTAAGAGCAAAAAGTTAACAAGTAAATAAAGAAACAAGGTTAAATGAGGTAAGAACAAAATGTTAACAAGCAAATAAAGAAACAAGGTTAAATGAAGTAAGAGCAAAAAGTTAACAAGTAAATAAAGAAACAAGGTTAAATGAGGTAAGAACAAAAAGTTAACAAGTAAATAAAGAAACAAGGTTAAATGAGGTAAGAACAAAAAGTTAACAAGCAAATAAAGAAACAAGGTTAAATGAAGTAAGAGCAAAAAGTTAACAAGTAAATAAAGAAACAAGGCAGAGGAGAGAAACCCCAACAATCCCCTCTGAGCAAGCACTAGGCGACAGTGGGGAGGAAAAACTGCCTTTAAACGGGCAGAAACCTCCGGCAGAACCAGGCTCAGGAGGGGGCAGTCAACTGCCGGGACTGGTTGGGGGGGTGAACAGAGGTGGAGCAAGACGAGGCTACATCAGTTGAAGAAGCAGTATTGTCCCTCTTCCGGAAAAAGCTGAAGAATCTTTTCTTCTTTTTCATGGACTTTTCCACGAGCCCCTTTTTCTCCAGGATGAGGGTTCTCAACTCATGGATGGTTTCGGTGTTTTGCTCCTCAAGTTTCTTGCATGTTTGTTCCACCTGTTCTAATGTTGCTCGTGTTTCTTCAAGCTGTTCTTTGAGCTCTTTGGATGTTGCCTCCTGTGTCAGCTTTGCCTTCTGCAGGTCTGCATTTCTCACTTGATCTTCTTTGTGCAGGCCTTCTAGCTGCTCATTTCTTTTCTGGGTGTCGCGGAGCGTACACTGCAGGTCTTCATGCATTTTGTCTTGCTTTTGCTTTTGCGCCTGCATTTCTGTGTTTTCCCGCTTCAAGTTGTTGAATTCCAACAATATCCCCTTAATGAGCTCTGAGTTGTTTTTGGCCATTTGATCGATCCTTTTCTGCATCTGTGAGCATCGTTTTTCCAGAGTTTCCTTTTCTCCCTGCAGCTCACTTGTTTTGACCTTCAGTTCATTACAGAATCCTTGCAACTTTTGATTTTTACTCTCAAAGTCCTTGATAGTGCACTTTTCTTCTGACAGTCTTTCTTGCTGTTGCTCCTTCTCTTGAAGAAGGTCTTTATTTTTTTCTTCAGCTTCATCAAGCTTTCTTTGGAGCAGGTGATTCTGTTGGTCCATGTATTGGAGATCCCACTCTAGCTTATCAATCGTGGCTTTCCTGCCTTGAAGCTGCTCGGACATTTCTTTCACTTCAGCGCTCTTTTGCTTGTTTTCTTTGATGAGGAATACAATCTGCTCTCTGGCTTGAGCAAACTTGATCCCCCAGCCCTCATTAATAATGTTGATGTCGGGCTGGCGCTGTAGTGTTTCTTCCAGGTGTTTGTTTTGTGCTTCCATTTGTAAGCACTTCTTCTCCAGGTGAACTTTTTCTTTTTCAAGTTGTTGAATTTTGTTCTGGAGATGGTTGTTTTCACTCCTACTCTCCTGTAATGCCCTTTGGGTGGATAAGAGGCCATTTGGAGAAGTTGGCCGGCCACGCAAGGAAGGAGAGGCGGCGTAATCGTTTTGTCTCGGTTGCCGTAATCTTGGATACATGCTGGCGTTTGTATCCGATGACTCTGAGAGGTTTCCGAATGTTTCTGTAGTGAACGTTTGAAAGCTGCGAACACGAAGGCTGCGAAGTAACGAACTAAAAATTGCTGTTTGTCACCCCTATTTAAGGAAAAACTTCCTTGTGACATCATCACTCCTAAGCCAATCAGGTTGTCACATGACATTCTGGAATGTGGAATGGGGATATATATTTTTTTTTAAACAGTTTTCAAATTTAACTTAATATTTAAGTGTTTCTTACTTGACCTGCTTAGTCGATTAAAAAGTTAATTGCCACGAACACCCCTAATGTTATATAACAGACCACAGAAAAAAGACAGCTTTTTTCTGCGTGACAGAGCTATAATAAATGTTTTGTTTTTTTAATGATCCTACTTTTTATAAAAGGGAACATTATTTAAAGAATATGTATTTAATTAAAAAACTCTGTATTCATTTAAAGGGTATAACAAGAAGGGTGAGCTTCCTGCTCCAAAATGAAATGACCAAAATAAATGTATTTCTCTGCAATTACAAACTCTGTGTAAACAGTCTTGGTGTCAAAATAAAGCTAACGCTGGTGAGATGTCATCAGAGCTGTAAATATTACTGCAGATGTTACTATGTCAAAGTTACTGTGACTCAAACATAGAAAAATGTCTTTTTCATTTCCCTCACCTAATTTTTCAAAGTATTTTATAGCATATAACACCTTTGAAAATATGCTTTGGTTCCCATTTAACTCCAGAACATCATAAATCAAAATATGGATATTACCTGTCCACAGATTCATGGTGACGTAACTGCTCTTTTAACTGTTTGGTGTCTTTGCTTTGTTTGGTGTTTGTAGAAATGGTTTACATGAGCTTTTAGCTGAGACTCAGAGGTTTCTGTGGACACTACTCATGTCAGCACTTATATTTCTGACCTCGTGTTATAATCGATTAAACGCGATCTCCTCCCTTTTGCCCCCATTTTTGATGGTGTGGGTACAAATGATCAGGCATGACATTCTCATAATAAATCAGATAAGATACTGCAAATAGTTAATCCTGCATTTGTGTGATTGAAAAGTGTGTGCAATGACACTGTTTTAAAGATTTAGCCTAAATCATTTTGGCGTGAATGAGCCTAAACATGATGACCGGACTAGTGACACCATATCACCTGTGACACACACACACGCACGTATGACTTTGCCAGTTTCAGCTGAAACAATTTCAGTGTTTCAAACCATGTTCCAGAGTTTTTAGGTCACCGTTCATGAGGTTTCAAGAAGAAAATGAAAGACAGATCTGAATGTTTGAAAGTGTTTTGGAAAAACTCTGTAAAGATTAGATGAACAATACTCAAAGGATAAATTCAACTGTTTTATTTTGTTAGATAAGTTGAAAAAAAAGTTAAACAAGCAAGTAAATAACGAAACAAGGTTAAATGAGGTAAGAACAAAAAGTTAACAAGTAAATAAAGAAACAAGGTTAAATGAAGTAAGAGCAAAAAGTTAACAAGTAAATAAAGAAACAAGGCAGAGGAGAGAAACCCCAACAATCCCCTCTGAGCAAGCACTAGGCGACAGTGGGGAGGAAAAACTGCCTTTAAACGGGCAGAAACCTCCGGCAGAACCAGGCTCAGGAGGGGGCAGTCAACTGCCGGGACTGGTTGGGGGGGTGAACAGAGGTGGAGCAAGACGAGGCTACATCAGTTGAAGAAGCAGTATTGTCCCTCTTCCGGAAAAAGCTGAAGAATCTTTTCTTCTTTTTCATGGACTTTTCCACGAGCCCCTTTTTCTCCAGGATGAGGGTTCTCAACTCATGGATGGTTTCGGTGTTTTGCTCCTCAAGTTTCTTGCATGTTTGTTCCACCTGTTCTAATGTTGCTCGTGTTTCTTCAAGCTGTTCTTTGAGCTCTTTGGATGTTGCCTCCTGTGTCAGCTTTGCCTTCTGCAGGTCTGCATTTCTCACTTGATCTTCTTTGTGCAGGCCTTCTAGCTGCTCATTTCTTTTCTGGGTGTCGCGGAGCGTACACTGCAGGTCTTCATGCATTTTGTCTTGCTTTTGCTTTTGCGCCTGCATTTCTGTGTTTTCCCGCTTCAAGTTGTTGAATTCCAACAATATCCCCTTAATGAGCTCTGAGTTGTTTTTGGCCATTTGATCGATCCTTTTCTGCATCTGTGAGCATCGTTTTTCCAGAGTTTCCTTTTCTCCCTGCAGCTCACTTGTTTTGACCTTCAGTTCATTACAGAATCCTTGCAACTTTTGATTTTTACTCTCAAAGTCCTTGATAGTGCACTTTTCTTCTGACAGTCTTTCTTGCTGTTGCTCCTTCTCTTGAAGAAGGTCTTTATTTTTTTCTTCAGCTTCATCAAGCTTTCTTTGGAGCAGGTGATTCTGTTGGTCCATGTATTGGAGATCCCACTCTAGCTTATCAATCGTGGCTTTCCTGCCTTGAAGCTGCTCGGACATTTCTTTCACTTCAGCGCTCTTTTGCTTGTTTTCTTTGATGAGGAATACAATCTGCTCTCTGGCTTGAGCAAACTTGATCCCCCAGCCCTCATTAATAATGTTGATGTCGGGCTGGCGCTGTAGTGTTTCTTCCAGGTGTTTGTTTTGTGCTTCCATTTGTAAGCACTTCTTCTCCAGGTGAACTTTTTCTTTTTCAAGTTGTTGAATTTTGTTCTGGAGATGGTTGTTTTCACTCCTACTCTCCTGTAATGCCCTTTGGGTGGATAAGAGGCCATTTGGAGAAGTTGGCCGGCCACGCAAGGAAGGAGAGGCGGCGTAATCGTTTTGTCTCGGTTGCCGTAATCTTGGATACATGCTGGCGTTTGTATCCGATGACTCTGAGAGGTTTCCGAATGTTTCTGTAGTGAACGTTTGAAAGCTGCGAACACGAAGGCTGCGAAGTAACGAACTAAAAATTGCTGTTTGTCACCCCTATTTAAGGAAAAACTTCCTTGTGACATCATCACTCCTAAGCCAATCAGGTTGTCACATGACATTCTGGAATGTGGAATGGGGATATATATATATTTTTAAACAGTTTTCAAATTTAACTTAATATTTAAGTGTTTCTTACTTGACCTGCTTAGTCGATTAAAAAGTTAATTGCCACGAACACCCCTAATGTTATATAACAGACCACAGAAAAAAGACAGCTTTTTTCTGCGTGACAGAGCTATAATAAATGTTTTGTTTTTTTAATGATCCTACTTTTTATAAAAGGGAACATTATTTAAAGAATATGTATTTAATTAAAAACTCTGTATTCATCTAAAGGGTATAACAAGAAGGGTGAGCTTCCTGCTCCAAAATGAAATGACCAAAATAAATGTATTTCTCTGCAATTACAAACTCTGTGTAAACAGTCTTGGTGTCAAAATAAAGCTAACGCTGGTGAGATGTCATCAGAGCTGTAAATATTACTGCAGATGTTACTATGTCAAAGTTACTGTGACTCAAACATAGAAAAATGTCTTTTTCATTTCCCTCACCTAATTTTTCAAAGTATTTTATAGCATATAACACCTTTGAAAATATGCTTTGGTTCCCATTTAACTCCAGAACATCATAAATCAAAATATGGATATTACCTGTCCACAGATTCATGGTGACGTAACTGCTCTTTTAACTGTTTGGTGTCTTTGCTTTGTTTGGTGTTTGTAGAAATGGTTTACATGAGCTTTTAGCTGAGACTCAGAGGTTTCTGTGGACACTACTCATGTCAGCACTTATATTTCTGACCTCGTGTTATAATCGATTAAACGCGATCTCCTCCCTTTTGCCCCCATTTTTGATGGTGTGGGTACAAATGATCAGGCATGACATTCTCATAATAAATCAGATAAGATACTGCAAATAGTTAATCCTGCATTTGTGTGATTGAAAAGTGTGTGCAATGACACTGTTTTAAAGATTTAGCCTAAATCATTTTGGCGTGAATGAGCCTAAACATGATGACCGGACTAGTGACACCATATCACCTGTGACACACACACACGCACGTATGACTTTGCCAGTTTCAGCTGAAACAATTTCAGTGTTTCAAACCATGTTCCAGAGTTTTTAGGTCACCGTTCATGAGGTTTCAAGAAGAAAATGAAAGACAGATCTGAATGTTTGAAAGTGTTTTGGAAAAACTCTGTAAAGATTAGATGAACAATACTCAAAGGATAAATTCAACTGTTTTATTTTGTTAGATAAGTTGAAAAAAAAGTTAAACAAGCAAGTAAATAACGAAACAAGGTTAAATGAGGTAAGAACAAAAAGTTAACAAGTAAATAAAGAAACAAGGTTAAATGAAGTAAGAGCAAAAAGTTAACAAGTAAATAAAGAAACAAGGCAGAGGAGAGAAACCCCAACAATCCCCTCTGAGCAAGCACTAGGCGACAGTGGGGAGGAAAAACTGCCTTTAAACGGGCAGAAACCTCCGGCAGAACCAGGCTCAGGAGGGGGCAGTCAACTGCCGGGACTGGTTGGGGGGGTGAACAGAGGTGGAGCAAGACGAGGCTACATCAGTTGAAGAAGCAGTATTGTCCCTCTTCCGGAAAAAGCTGAAGAATCTTTTCTTCTTTTTCATGGACTTTTCCACGAGCCCCTTTTTCTCCAGGATGAGGGTTCTCAACTCATGGATGGTTTCGGTGTTTTGCTCCTCAAGTTTCTTGCATGTTTGTTCCACCTGTTCTAATGTTGCTCGTGTTTCTTCAAGCTGTTCTTTGAGCTCTTTGGATGTTGCCTCCTGTGTCAGCTTTGCCTTCTGCAGGTCTGCATTTCTCACTTGATCTTCTTTGTGCAGGCCTTCTAGCTGCTCATTTCTTTTCTGGGTGTCGCGGAGCGTACACTGCAGGTCTTCATGCATTTTGTCTTGCTTTTGCTTTTGCGCCTGCATTTCTGTGTTTTCCCGCTTCAAGTTGTTGAATTCCAACAATATCCCCTTAATGAGCTCTGAGTTGTTTTTGGCCATTTGATCGATCCTTTTCTGCATCTGTGAGCATCGTTTTTCCAGAGTTTCCTTTTCTCCCTGCAGCTCACTTGTTTTGACCTTCAGTTCATTACAGAATCCTTGCAACTTTTGATTTTTACTCTCAAAGTCCTTGATAGTGCACTTTTCTTCTGACAGTCTTTCTTGCTGTTGCTCCTTCTCTTGAAGAAGGTCTTTATTTTTTTCTTCAGCTTCATCAAGCTTTCTTTGGAGCAGGTGATTCTGTTGGTCCATGTATTGGAGATCCCACTCTAGCTTATCAATCGTGGCTTTCCTGCCTTGAAGCTGCTCGGACATTTCTTTCACTTCAGCGCTCTTTTGCTTGTTTTCTTTGATGAGGAATACAATCTGCTCTCTGGCTTGAGCAAACTTGATCCCCCAGCCCTCATTAATAATGTTGATGTCGGGCTGGCGCTGTAGTGTTTCTTCCAGGTGTTTGTTTTGTGCTTCCATTTGTAAGCACTTCTTCTCCAGGTGAACTTTTTCTTTTTCAAGTTGTTGAATTTTGTTCTGGAGATGGTTGTTTTCACTCCTACTCTCCTGTAATGCCCTTTGGGTGGATAAGAGGCCATTTGGAGAAGTTGGCCGGCCACGCAAGGAAGGAGAGGCGGCGTAATCGTTTTGTCTCGGTTGCCGTAATCTTGGATACATGCTGGCGTTTGTATCCGATGACTCTGAGAGGTTTCCGAATGTTTCTGTAGTGAACGTTTGAAAGCTGCGAACACGAAGGCTGCGAAGTAACGAACTAAAAATTGCTGTTTGTCACCCCTATTTAAGGAAAAACTTCCTTGTGACATCATCACTCCTAAGCCAATCAGGTTGTCACATGACATTCTGGAATGTGGAATGGGGATATATATTTTTTTTTAAACAGTTTTCAAATTTAACTTAATATTTAAGTGTTTCTTACTTGACCTGCTTAGTCGATTAAAAAGTTAATTGCCACGAACACCCCTAATGTTATATAACAGACCACAGAAAAAAGACAGCTTTTTTCTGCGTGACAGAGCTATAATAAATGTTTTGTTTTTTTAATGATCCTACTTTTTATAAAAGGGAACATTATTTAAAGAATATGTATTTAATTAAAAAACTCTGTATTCATCTAAAGGGTATAACAAGAAGGGTGAGCTTCCTGCTCCAAAATGAAATGACCAAAATAAATGTATTTCTCTGCAATTACAAACTCTGTGTAAACAGTCTTGGTGTCAAAATAAAGCTAACGCTGGTGAGATGTCATCAGAGCTGTAAATATTACTGCAGATGTTACTATGTCAAAGTTACTGTGACTCAAACATAGAAAAATGTCTTTTTCATTTCCCTCACCTAATTTTTCAAAGTATTTTATAGCATATAACACCTTTGAAAATATGCTTTGGTTCCCATTTAACTCCAGAACATCATAAATCAAAATATGGATATTACCTGTCCACAGATTCATGGTGACGTAACTGCTCTTTTAACTGTTTGGTGTCTTTGCTTTGTTTGGTGTTTGTAGAAATGGTTTACATGAGCTTTTAGCTGAGACTCAGAGGTTTCTGTGGACACTACTCATGTCAGCACTTATATTTCTGACATCGTGTTATAATCGATTAAACGCGATCTCCTCCCTTTTGCCCCCATTTTTGATGGTGTGGGTACAAATGATCAGGCATGACATTCTCATAATAAATCAGATAAGATACTGCAAATAGTTAATCCTGCATTTGTGTGATTGAAAAGTGTGTGCAATGACACTGTTTTAAAGATTTAGCCTAAATCATTTTGGCGTGAATGAGCCTAAACATGATGACCGGACTAGTGACACCATATCACCTGTGACACACACACACACGCACGTATGACTTTGCCAGTTTCAGCTGAAACAATTTCAGTGTTTCAAACCATGTTCCAGAGTTTTTAGGTCACCGTTCATGAGGTTTCAAGAAGAAAATGAAAGACAGATCTGAATGTTTGAAAGTGTTTTGGAAAAACTCTGTAAAGATTAGATGAACAATACTCAAAGGATAAATTCAACTGTTTTATTTTGTTAGATAAGTTGAAAAAAAAGTTAAACAAGCAAGTAAATAACGAAACAAGGTTAAATGAGGTAAGAACAAAAAGTTAACAAGCAAATAAAGAAACAAGGTTAAATGAAGTAAGAGCAAAAAGTTAACAAGTAAATAAAGAAACAAGGCAGAGGAGAGAAACCCCAACAATCCCCTCTGAGCAAGCACTAGGCGACAGTGGGGAGGAAAAACTGCCTTTAAACGGGCAGAAACCTCCGGCAGAACCAGGCTCAGGAGGGGGCAGTCAACTGCCGGGACTGGTTGGGGGGGTGAACAGAGGTGGAGCAAGACGAGGCTACATCAGTTGAAGAAGCAGTATTGTCCCTCTTCCGGAAAAAGCTGAAGAATCTTTTCTTCTTTTTCATGGACTTTTCCACGAGCCCCTTTTTCTCCAGGATGAGGGTTCTCAACTCATGGATGGTTTCTGTGTTTTGCCTCTCTAGTTTCTTGCATGTTTGTTCCACCTGTTCTAATGTTGCTCGTGTTTCTTCAAGCTGTTCTTTGAGCTCTTTGGATGTTGCCTCCTGTGTCAGCTTTGCCTTCTGCAGGTCTGCATTTCTCACTTGATCTTCTTTGTGCAGGCCTTCTAGCTGCTCATTTCTTTTCTGGGTGTCGCGGAGCGTACACTGCAGGTCTTCATGCATTTTGTCTTGCTTTTGCTTTTGCGCCTGCATTTCTGTGTTTTCCCGCTTCAAGTTGTTGAATTCCAACAATATCCCCTTAATGAGCTCTGAGTTGTTTTTGGCCATTTGATCGATCCTTTTCTGCATCTGTGAGCATCGTTTTTCCAGAGTTTCCTTTTCTCCCTGCAGCTCACTTGTTTTGACCTTCAGTTCATTACAGAATCCTTGCAACTTTTGATTTTTACTCTCAAAGTCCTTGATAGTGCACTTTTCTTCTGACAGTCTTTCTTGCTGTTGCTCCTTCTCTTGAAGAAGGTCTTTATTTTTTTCTTCAGCTTCATCAAGCTTTCTTTGGAGCAGGTGATTCTGTTGGTCCATGTATTGGAGATCCCACTCTAGCTTATCAATCGTGGCTTTCCTGCCTTGAAGCTGCTCGGACATTTCTTTCACTTCAGCGCTCTTTTGCTTGTTTTCTTTGATGAGGAATACAATCTGCTCTCTGGCTTGAGCAAACTTGATCCCCCAGCCCTCATTAATAATGTTGATGTCGGGCTGGCGCTGTAGTGTTTCTTCCAGGTGTTTGTTTTGTGCTTCCATTTGTAAGCACTTCTTCTCCAGGTGAACTTTTTCTTTTTCAAGTTGTTGAATTTTGTTCTGGAGATGGTTGTTTTCACTCCTACTCTCCTGTAATGCCCTTTGGGTGGATAAGAGGCCATTTGGAGAAGTTGGCCGGCCACGCAAGGAAGGAGAGGCGGCGTAATCGTTTTGTCTCGGTTGCCGTAATCTTGGATACATGCTGGCGTTTGTATCCGATGACTCTGAGAGGTTTCCGAATGTTTCTGTAGTGAACGTTTGAAAGCTGCGAACACGAAGGCTGCGAAGTAACGAACTAAAAATTGCTGTTTGTCACCCCTATTTAAGGAAAAACTTCCTTGTGACATCATCACTCCTAAGCCAATCAGGTTGTCACATGACATTCTGGAATGTGGAATGGGGATATATATTTTTTTTTAAACAGTTTTCAAATTTAACTTAATATTTAAGTGTTTCTTACTTGACCTGCTTAGTCGATTAAAAAGTTAATTGCCACGAACACCCCTAATGTTATATAACAGACCACAGAAAAAAGACAGCTTTTTTCTGCGTGACAGAGCTATAATAAATGTTTTGTTTTTTTAATGATCCTACTTTTTATAAAAGGGAACATTATTTAAAGAATATGTATTTAATTAAAAAACTCTGTATTCATCTAAAGGGTATAACAAGAAGGGTGAGCTTCCTGCTCCAAAATGAAATGACCAAAATAAATGTATTTCTCTGCAATTACAAACTCTGTGTAAACAGTCTTGGTGTCAAAATAAAGCTAACGCTGGTGAGATGTCATCAGAGCTGTAAATATTACTGCAGATGTTACTATGTCAAAGTTACTGTGACTCAAACATAGAAAAATGTCTTTTTCATTTCCCTCACCTAATTTTTCAAAGTATTTTATAGCATATAACACCTTTGAAAATATGCTTTGGTTCCCATTTAACTCCAGAACATCATAAATCAAAATATGGATATTACCTGTCCACAGATTCATGGTGACGTAACTGCTCTTTTAACTGTTTGGTGTCTTTGCTTTGTTTGGTGTTTGTAGAAATGGTTTACATGAGCTTTTAGCTGAGACTCAGAGGTTTCTGTGGACACTACTCATGTCAGCACTTATATTTCTGACATCGTGTTATAATCGATTAAACGCGATCTCCTCCCTTTTGCCCCCATTTTTGATGGTGTGGGTACAAATGATCAGGCATGACATTCTCATAATAAATCAGATAAGATACTGCAAATAGTTAATCCTGCATTTGTGTGATTGAAAAGTGTGTGCAATGACACTGTTTTAAAGATTTAGCCTAAATCATTTTGGCGTGAATGAGCCTAAACATGATGACCGGACTAGTGACACCATATCACCTGTGACACACACACACGCACGTATGACTTTGCCAGTTTCAGCTGAAACAATTTCAGTGTTTCAAACCATGTTCCAGAGTTTTTAGGTCACCGTTCATGAGGTTTCAAGAAGAAAATGAAAGACAGATCTGAATGTTTGAAAGTGTTTTGGAAAAACTCTGTAAAGATTAGATGAACAATACTCAAAGGATAAATTCAACTGTTTTATTTTGTTAGATAAGTTGAAAAAAAAGTTAAACAAGCAAGTAAATAACGAAACAAGGTTAAATGAGGTAAGAACAAAAAGTTAACAAGCAAATAAAGAAACAAGGTTAAATGAAGTAAGAGCAAAAAGTTAACAAGTAAATAAAGAAACAAGGTTAAATGAGGTAAGAACAAAAAGTTAACAAGCAAATAAAGAAACAAGGTTAAATGAAGTAAGAGCAAAAAGTTAACAAGCAAATAAAGAAACAAGGTTAAATGAAGTAAGAGCAAAAAGTTAACAAGTAAATAAAGAAACAAGGTTAAATGAGGTAAGAACAAAAAGTTAACAAGCAAATAAAGAAACAAGGTTAAATGAAGTAAGAGCAAAAAGTTAACAAGTAAATAAAGAAACAAGGCAGAGGAGAGAAACCCCAACAATCCCCTCTGAGCAAGCACTAGGCGACAGTGGGGAGGAAAAACTGCCTTTAAACGGGCAGAAACCTCCGGCAGAACCAGGCTCAGGAGGGGGCAGTCAACTGCCGGGACTGGTTGGGGGGGTGAACAGAGGTGGAGCAAGACGAGGCTACATCAGTTGAAGAAGCAGTATTGTCCCTCTTCCGGAAAAAGCTGAAGAATCTTTTCTTCTTTTTCATGGACTTTTCCACGAGCCCCTTTTTCTCCAGGATGAGGGTTCTCAACTCATGGATGGTTTCGGTGTTTTGCTCCTCAAGTTTCTTGCATGTTTGTTCCACCTGTTCTAATGTTGCTCGTGTTTCTTCAAGCTGTTCTTTGAGCTCTTTGGATGTTGCCTCCTGTGTCAGCTTTGCCTTCTGCAGGTCTGCATTTCTCACTTGATCTTCTTTGTGCAGGCCTTCTAGCTGCTCATTTCTTTTCTGGGTGTCGCGGAGCGTACACTGCAGGTCTTCATGCATTTTGTCTTGCTTTTGCTTTTGCGCCTGCATTTCTGTGTTTTCCCGCTTCAAGTTGTTGAATTCCAACAATATCCCCTTAATGAGCTCTGAGTTGTTTTTGGCCATTTGATCGATCCTTTTCTGCATCTGTGAGCATCGTTTTTCCAGAGTTTCCTTTTCTCCCTGCAGCTCACTTGTTTTGACCTTCAGTTCATTACAGAATCCTTGCAACTTTTGATTTTTACTCTCAAAGTCCTTGATAGTGCACTTTTCTTCTGACAGTCTTTCTTGCTGTTGCGCCTTCTCTTGAAGAAGGTCTTTATTTTTTTCTTCAGCTTCATCAAGCTTTCTTTGGAGCAGGTGATTCTGTTGGTCCATGTATTGGAGATCCCACTCTAGCTTATCAATCGTGGCTTTCCTGCCTTGAAGCTGCTCGGACATTTCTTTCACTTCAGCGCTCTTTTGCTTGTTTTCTTTGATGAGGAATACAATCTGCTCTCTGGCTTGAGCAAACTTGATCCCCCAGCCCTCATTAATAATGTTGATGTCGGGCTGGCGCTGTAGTGTTTCTTCCAGGTGTTTGTTTTGTGCTTCCATTTGTAAGCACTTCTTCTCCAGGTGAACTTTTTCTTTTTCAAGTTGTTGAATTTTGTTCTGGAGATGGTTGTTTTCACTCCTACTCTCCTGTAATGCCCTTTGGGTGGATAAGAGGCCATTTGGAGAAGTTGGCCGGCCACGCAAGGAAGGAGAGGCGGCGTAATCGTTTTGTCTCGGTTGCCGTAATCTTGGATACATGCTGGCGTTTGTATCCGATGACTCTGAGAGGTTTCCGAATGTTTCTGTAGTGAACGTTTGAAAGCTGCGAACACGAAGGCTGCGAAGTAACGAACTAAAAATTGCTGTTTGTCACCCCTATTTAAGGAAAAACTTCCTTGTGACATCATCACTCCTAAGCCAATCAGGTTGTCACATGACATTCTGGAATGTGGAATGGGGATATATATATTTTTTTAAACAGTTTTCAAATTTAACTTAATATTTAAGTGTTTCTTACTTGACCTGCTTAGTCGATTAAAAAGTTAATTGCCACGAACACCCCTAATGTTATATAACAGACCACAGAAAAAAGACAGCTTTTTTCTGCGTGACAGAGCTATAATAAATGTTTTGTTTTTTTAATGATCCTACTTTTTATAAAAGGGAACATTATTTAAAGAATATGTATTTAATTAAAAAACTCTGTATTCATCTAAAGGGTATAACAAGAAGGGTGAGCTTCCTGCTCCAAAATGAAATGACCAAAATAAATGTATTTCTCTGCAATTACAAACTCTGTGTAAACAGTCTTGGTGTCAAAATAAAGCTAACGCTGGTGAGATGTCATCAGAGCTGTAAATATTACTGCAGATGTTACTATGTCAAAGTTACTGTGACTCAAACATAGAAAAATGTCTTTTTCATTTCCCTCACCTAATTTTTCAAAGTATTTTATAGCATATAACACCTTTGAAAATATGCTTTGGTTCCCATTTAACTCCAGAACATCATAAATCAAAATATGGATATTACCTGTCCACAGATTCATGGTGACGTAACTGCTCTTTTAACTGTTTGGTGTCTTTGCTTTGTTTGGTGTTTGTAGAAATGGTTTACATGAGCTTTTAGCTGAGACTCAGAGGTTTCTGTGGACACTACTCATGTCAGCACTTATATTTCTGACATCGTGTTATAATCGATTAAACGCGATCTCCTCCCTTTTGCCCCCATTTTTGATGGTGTGGGTACAAATGATCAGGCATGACATTCTCATAATAAATCAGATAAGATACTGCAAATAGTTAATCCTGCATTTGTGTGATTGAAAAGTGTGTGCAATGACACTGTTTTAAAGATTTAGCCTAAATCATTTTGGCGTGAATGAGCCTAAACATGATGACCGGACTAGTGACACCATATCACCTGTGACACACACACACGCACGTATGACTTTGCCAGTTTCAGCTGAAACAATTTCAGTGTTTCAAACCATGTTCCAGAGTTTTTAGGTCACCGTTCATGAGGTTTCAAGAAGAAAATGAAAGACAGATCTGAATGTTTGAAAGTGTTTTGGAAAAACTCTGTAAAGATTAGATGAACAATACTCAAAGGATAAATTCAACTGTTTTATTTTGTTAGATAAGTTGAAAAAAAAGTTAAACAAGCAAGTAAATAACGAAACAAGGTTAAATGAGGTAAGAACAAAAAGTTAACAAGCAAATAAAGAAACAAGGTTAAATGAAGTAAGAGCAAAAAGTTAACAAGTAAATAAAGAAACAAGGTTAAATGAGGTAAGAACAAAAAGTTAACAAGCAAATAAAGAAACAAGGTTAAATGAAGTAAGAGCAAAAAGTTAACAAGCAAATAAAGAAACAAGGTTAAATGAAGTAAGAGCAAAAAGTTAACAAGTAAATAAAGAAACAAGGCAGAGGAGAGAAACCCCAACAATCCCCTCTGAGCAAGCACTAGGCGACAGTGGGGAGGAAAAACTGCCTTTAAACGGGCAGAAACCTCCGGCAGAACCAGGCTCAGGAGGGGGCAGTCAACTGCCGGGACTGGTTGGGGGGGTGAACAGAGGTGGAGCAAGACGAGGCTACATCAGTTGAAGAAGCAGTATTGTCCCTCTTCCGGAAAAAGCTGAAGAATCTTTTCTTCTTTTTCATGGACTTTTCCACGAGCCCCTTTTTCTCCAGGATGAGGGTTCTCAACTCATGGATGGTTTCGGTGTTTTGCTCCTCAAGTTTCTTGCATGTTTGTTCCACCTGTTCTAATGTTGCTCGTGTTTCTTCAAGCTGTTCTTTGAGCTCTTTGGATGTTGCCTCCTGTGTCAGCTTTGCCTTCTGCAGGTCTGCATTTCTCACTTGATCTTCTTTGTGCAGGCCTTCTAGCTGCTCATTTCTTTTCTGGGTGTCGCGGAGCGTACACTGCAGGTCTTCATGCATTTTGTCTTGCTTTTGCTTTTGCGCCTGCATTTCTGTGTTTTCCCGCTTCAAGTTGTTGAATTCCAACAATATCCCCTTAATGAGCTCTGAGTTGTTTTTGGCCATTTGATCGATCCTTTTCTGCATCTGTGAGCATCGTTTTTCCAGAGTTTCCTTTTCTCCCTGCAGCTCACTTGTTTTGACCTTCAGTTCATTACAGAATCCTTGCAACTTTTGATTTTTACTCTCAAAGTCCTTGATAGTGCACTTTTCTTCTGACAGTCTTTCTTGCTGTTGCGCCTTCTCTTGAAGAAGGTCTTTATTTTTTTCTTCAGCTTCATCAAGCTTTCTTTGGAGCAGGTGATTCTGTTGGTCCATGTATTGGAGATCCCACTCTAGCTTATCAATCGTGGCTTTCCTGCCTTGAAGCTGCTCGGACATTTCTTTCACTTCAGCGCTCTTTTGCTTGTTTTCTTTGATGAGGAATACAATCTGCTCTCTGGCTTGAGCAAACTTGATCCCCCAGCCCTCATTAATAATGTTGATGTCGGGCTGGCGCTGTAGTGTTTCTTCCAGGTGTTTGTTTTGTGCTTCCATTTGTAAGCACTTCTTCTCCAGGTGAACTTTTTCTTTTTCAAGTTGTTGAATTTTGTTCTGGAGATGGTTGTTTTCACTCCTACTCTCCTGTAATGCCCTTTGGGTGGATAAGAGGCCATTTGGAGAAGTTGGCCGGCCACGCAAGGAAGGAGAGGCGGCGTAATCGTTTTGTCTCGGTTGCCGTAATCTTGGATACATGCTGGCGTTTGTATCCGATGACTCTGAGAGGTTTCCGAATGTTTCTGTAGTGAACGTTTGAAAGCTGCGAACACGAAGGCTGCGAAGTAACGAACTAAAAATTGCTGTTTGTCACCCCTATTTAAGGAAAAACTTCCTTGTGACATCATCACTCCTAAGCCAATCAGGTTGTCACATGACATTCTGGAATGTGGAATGGGGATATGTTTTTTTTTTTTAAACAGTTTTCAAATTTAACTTAATATTTAAGTGTTTCTTACTTGACCTGCTTAGTCGATTAAAAAGTTAATTGCCACGAACACCCCTAATGTTATATAACAGACCACAGAAAAAAGACAGCTTTTTTCTGCGTGACAGAGCTATAATAAATGTTTTGTTTTTTTAATGATCCTACTTTTTATAAAAGGGAACATTATTTAAAGAATATGTATTTAATTAAAAAACTCTGTATTCATCTAAAGGGTATAACAAGAAGGGTGAGCTTCCTGCTCCAAAATGAAATGACCAAAATAAATGTATTTCTCTGCAATTACAAACTCTGTGTAAACAGTCTTGGTGTCAAAATAAAGCTAACGCTGGTGAGATGTCATCAGAGCTGTAAATATTACTGCAGATGTTACTATGTCAAAGTTACTGTGACTCAAACATAGAAAAATGTCTTTTTCATTTCCCTCACCTAATTTTTCAAAGTATTTTATAGCATATAACACCTTTGAAAATATGCTTTGGTTCCCATTTAACTCCAGAACATCATAAATCAAAATATGGATATTACCTGTCCACAGATTCATGGTGACGTAACTGCTCTTTTAACTGTTTGGTGTCTTTGCTTTGTTTGGTGTTTGTAGAAATGGTTTACATGAGCTTTTAGCTGAGACTCAGAGGTTTCTGTGGACACTACTCATGTCAGCACTTATATTTCTGACCTCGTGTTATAATCGATTAAACGCGATCTCCTCCCTTTTGCCCCCATTTTTGATGGTGTGGGTACAAATGATCAGGCATGACATTCTCATAATAAATCAGATAAGATACTGCAAATAGTTAATCCTGCATTTGTGTGATTGAAAAGTGTGTGCAATGACACTGTTTTAAAGATTTAGCCTAAATCATTTTGGCGTGAATGAGCCTAAACATGATGACCGGACTAGTGACACCATATCACCTGTGACACACACACACGCACGTATGACTTTGCCAGTTTCAGCTGAAACAATTTCAGTGTTTCAAACCATGTTCCAGAGTTTTTAGGTCACCGTTCATGAGGTTTCAAGAAGAAAATGAAAGACAGATCTGAATGTTTGAAAGTGTTTTGGAAAAACTCTGTAAAGATTAGATGAACAATACTCAAAGGATAAATTCAACTGTTTTATTTTGTTAGATAAGTTGAAAAAAAAGTTAAACAAGCAAGTAAATAACGAAACAAGGTTAAATGAGGTAAGAACAAAAAGTTAACAAGCAAATAAAGAAACAAGGTTAAATGAAGTAAGAGCAAAAAGTTAACAAGTAAATAAAGAAACAAGGTTAAATGAAGTAAGAGCAAAAAGTTAACAAGTAAATAAAGAAACAAGGTTAAATGAGGTAAGAACAAAAAGTTAACAAGTAAATAAAGAAACAAGGTTAAATGAGGTAAGAACAAAAAGTTAACAAGCAAATAAAGAAACAAGGTTAAATGAAGTAAGAGCAAAAAGTTAACAAGTAAATAAAGAAACAAGGTTAAATGAAGTAAGAGCAAAAAGTTAACAAGTAAATAAAGAAACAAGGCAGAGGAGAGAAACCCCAACAATCCCCTCTGAGCAAGCACTAGGCGACAGTGGGGAGGAAAAACTGCCTTTAAACGGGCAGAAACCTCCGGCAGAACCAGGCTCAGGAGGGGGCAGTCAACTGCCGGGACTGGTTGGGGGGGTGAACAGAGGTGGAGCAAGACGAGGCTACATCAGTTGAAGAAGCAGTATTGTCCCTCTTCCGGAAAAAGCTGAAGAATCTTTTCTTCTTTTTCATGGACTTTTCCACGAGCCCCTTTTTCTCCAGGATGAGGGTTCTCAACTCATGGATGGTTTCGGTGTTTTGCTCCTCAAGTTTCTTGCATGTTTGTTCCACCTGTTCTAATGTTGCTCGTGTTTCTTCAAGCTGTTCTTTGAGCTCTTTGGATGTTGCCTCCTGTGTCAGCTTTGCCTTCTGCAGGTCTGCATTTCTCACTTGATCTTCTTTGTGCAGGCCTTCTAGCTGCTCATTTCTTTTCTGGGTGTCGCGGAGCGTACACTGCAGGTCTTCATGCATTTTGTCTTGCTTTTGCTTTTGCGCCTGCATTTCTGTGTTTTCCCGCTTCAAGTTGTTGAATTCCAACAATATCCCCTTAATGAGCTCTGAGTTGTTTTTGGCCATTTGATCGATCCTTTTCTGCATCTGTGAGCATCGTTTTTCCAGAGTTTCCTTTTCTCCCTGCAGCTCACTTGTTTTGACCTTCAGTTCATTACAGAATCCTTGCAACTTTTGATTTTTACTCTCAAAGTCCTTGATAGTGCACTTTTCTTCTGACAGTCTTTCTTGCTGTTGCTCCTTCTCTTGAAGAAGGTCTTTATTTTTTTCTTCAGCTTCATCAAGCTTTCTTTGGAGCAGGTGATTCTGTTGCTCCATGTATTGGAGATCCCACTCTAGCTTATCAATCGTGGCTTTCCTGCCTTGAAGCTGCTCGGACATTTCTTTCACTTCAGCGCTCTTTTGCTTGTTTTCTTTGATGAGGAATACAATCTGCTCTCTGGCTTGAGCAAACTTGATCCCCCAGCCCTCATTAATAATGTTGATGTCGGGCTGGCGCTGTAGTGTTTCTTCCAGGTGTTTGTTTTGTGCTTCCATTTGTAAGCACTTCTTCTCCAGGTGAACTTTTTCTTTTTCAAGTTGTTGAATTTTGTTCTGGAGATGGTTGTTTTCACTCCTACTCTCCTGTAATGCCCTTTGGGTGGATAAGAGGCCATTTGGAGAAGTTGGCCGGCCACGCAAGGAAGGAGAGGCGGCGTAATCGTTTTGTCTCGGTTGCCGTAATCTTGGATACATGCTGGCGTTTGTATCCGATGACTCTGAGAGGTTTCCGAATGTTTCTGTAGTGAACGTTTGAAAGCTGCGAACACGAAGGCTGCGAAGTAACGAACTAAAAATTGCTGTTTGTCACCCCTATTTAAGGAAAAACTTCCTTGTGACATCATCACTCCTAAGCCAATCAGGTTGTCACATGACATTCTGGAATGTGGAATGGGGATATATATTTTTTTTTAAACAGTTTTCAAATTTAACTTAATATTTAAGTGTTTCTTACTTGACCTGCTTAGTCGATTAAAAAGTTAATTGCCACGAACACCCCTAATGTTATATAACAGACCACAGAAAAAAGACAGCTTTTTTCTGCGTGACAGAGCTATAATAAATGTTTTGTTTTTTTAATGATCCTACTTTTTATAAAAGGGAACATTATTTAAAGAATATGTATTTAATTAAAAAACTCTGTATTCATCTAAAGGGTATAACAAGAAGGGTGAGCTTCCTGCTCCAAAATGAAATGACCAAAATAAATGTATTTCTCTGCAATTACAAACTCTGTGTAAACAGTCTTGGTGTCAAAATAAAGCTAACGCTGGTGAGATGTCATCAGAGCTGTAAATATTACTGCAGATGTTACTATGTCAAAGTTACTGTGACTCAAACATAGAAAAATGTCTTTTTCATTTCCCTCACCTAATTTTTCAAAGTATTTTATAGCATATAACACCTTTGAAAATATGCTTTGGTTCCCATTTAACTCCAGAACATCATAAATCAAAATATGGATATTACCTGTCCACAGATTCATGGTGACGTAACTGCTCTTTTAACTGTTTGGTGTCTTTGCTTTGTTTGGTGTTTGTAGAAATGGTTTACATGAGCTTTTAGCTGAGACTCAGAGGTTTCTGTGGACACTACTCATGTCAGCACTTATATTTCTGACCTCGTGTTATAATCGATTAAACGCGATCTCCTCCCTTTTGCCCCCATTTTTGATGGTGTGGGTACAAATGATCAGGCATGACATTCTCATAATAAATCAGATAAGATACTGCAAATAGTTAATCCTGCATTTGTGTGATTGAAAAGTGTGTGCAATGACACTGTTTTAAAGATTTAGCCTAAATCATTTTGGCGTGAATGAGCCTAAACATGATGACCGGACTAGTGACACCATATCACCTGTGACACACACACACGCACGTATGACTTTGCCAGTTTCAGCTGAAACAATTTCAGTGTTTCAAACCATGTTCCAGAGTTTTTAGGTCACCGTTCATGAGGTTTCAAGAAGAAAATGAAAGACAGATCTGAATGTTTGAAAGTGTTTTGGAAAAACTCTGTAAAGATTAGATGAACAATACTCAAAGGATAAATTCAACTGTTTTATTTTGTTAGATAAGTTGAAAAAAAAGTTAAACAAGCAAGTAAATAACGAAACAAGGTTAAATGAGGTAAGAACAAAAAGTTAACAAGTAAATAACGAAACAAGGTTAAATGAAGTAAGAGCAAAAAGTTAACAAGCAAATAAAGAAACAAGGTTAAATGAAGTAAGAGCAAAAAGTTAACAAGTAAATAAAGAAACAAGGTTAAATGAAGTAAGAGCAAAAAGTTAACAAGCAAATAAAGAAACAAGGTTAAATGAGGTAAGAACAAAAAGTTAACAAGCAAATAAAGAAACAAGGTTAAATGAGGTAAGAACAAAAAGTTAACAAGCAAATAAAGAAACAAGGTTAAATGAAGTAAGAGCAAAAAGTTAACAAGCAAATAAAGAAACAAGGTTAAATGAAGTAAGAGCAAAAAGTTAACAAGCAAATAAAGAAACAAGGTTAAATGAGGTAAGAACAAAAAGTTAACAAGCAAATAAAGAAACAAGGTTAAATGAGGTAAGAACAAAAAGTTAACAAGCAAATAAAGAAACAAGGTTAAATGAGGTAAGAGCAAAAAGTTAACAAGCAAATAAAGAAACAAGGTTAAATGAAGTAAGAGCAAAAAGTTAACAAGTAAATAAAGAAACAAGGTTAAATGAGGTAAGAGCAAAAAGTTAACAAGCAAATAAAGAAACAAGGTTAAATGAGGTAAGAGCAAAAAGTTAACAAGTAAATAAAGAAACAAGGTTAAATGAGGTAAGAGCAAAAAGTTAACAAGTAAATAACGAAACAAGGTTAAATGAGGTAAGAACAAAAAGTTAACAAGTAAATAAAGAAACAAGGTTAAATGAGGTAAGAGCAAAAAGTTAACAAGCAAATAAAGAAACAAGGTTAAATGAAGTAAGAGCAAAAAGTTAACAAGTAAATAAAGAAACAAGGCAGAGGAGAGAAACCCCAACAATCCCCTCTGAGCAAGCACTAGGCGACAGTGGGGAGGAAAAACTGCCTTTAAACGGGCAGAAACCTCCGGCAGAACCAGGCTCAGGAGGGGGCAGTCAACTGCCGGGACTGGTTGGGGGGGTGAACAGAGGTGGAGCAAGACGAGGCTACATCAGTTGAAGAAGCAGTATTGTCCCTCTTCCGGAAAAAGCTGAAGAATCTTTTCTTCTTTTTCATGGACTTTTCCACGAGCCCCTTTTTCTCCAGGATGAGGGTTCTCAACTCATGGATGGTTTCGGTGTTTTGCTCCTCAAGTTTCTTGCATGTTTGTTCCACCTGTTCTAATGTTGCTCGTGTTTCTTCAAGCTGTTCTTTGAGCTCTTTGGATGTTGCCTCCTGTGTCAGCTTTGCCTTCTGCAGGTCTGCATTTCTCACTTGATCTTCTTTGTGCAGGCCTTCTAGCTGCTCATTTCTTTTCTGGGTGTCGCGGAGCGTACACTGCAGGTCTTCATGCATTTTGTCTTGCTTTTGCTTTTGCGCCTGCATTTCTGTGTTTTCCCGCTTCAAGTTGTTGAATTCCAACAATATCCCCTTAATGAGCTCTGAGTTGTTTTTGGCCATTTGATCGATCCTTTTCTGCATCTGTGAGCATCGTTTTTCCAGAGTTTCCTTTTCTCCCTGCAGCTCACTTGTTTTGACCTTCAGTTCATTACAGAATCCTTGCAACTTTTGATTTTTACTCTCAAAGTCCTTGATAGTGCACTTTTCTTCTGACAGTCTTTCTTGCTGTTGCTCCTTCTCTTGAAGAAGGTCTTTATTTTTTTCTTCAGCTTCATCAAGCTTTCTTTGGAGCAGGTGATTCTGTTGGTCCATGTATTGGAGATCCCACTCTAGCTTATCAATCGTGGCTTTCCTGCCTTGAAGCTGCTCGGACATTTCTTTCACTTCAGCGCTCTTTTGCTTGTTTTCTTTGATGAGGAATACAATCTGCTCTCTGGCTTGAGCAAACTTGATCCCCCAGCCCTCATTAATAATGTTGATGTCGGGCTGGCGCTGTAGTGTTTCTTCCAGGTGTTTGTTTTGTGCTTCCATTTGTAAGCACTTCTTCTCCAGGTGAACTTTTTCTTTTTCAAGTTGTTGAATTTTGTTCTGGAGATGGTTGTTTTCACTCCTACTCTCCTGTAATGCCCTTTGGGTGGATAAGAGGCCATTTGGAGAAGTTGGCCGGCCACGCAAGGAAGGAGAGGCGGCGTAATCGTTTTGTCTCGGTTGCCGTAATCTTGGATACATGCTGGCGTTTGTATCCGATGACTCTGAGAGGTTTCCGAATGTTTCTGTAGTGAACGTTTGAAAGCTGCGAACACGAAGGCTGCGAAGTAACGAACTAAAAATTGCTGTTTGTCACCCCTATTTAAGGAAAAACTTCCTTGTGACATCATCACTCCTAAGCCAATCAGGTTGTCACATGACATTCTGGAATGTGGAATGGGGATATATATATTTTTTTTAAACAGTTTTCAAATTTAACTTAATATTTAAGTGTTTCTTACTTGACCTGCTTAGTCGATTAAAAAGTTAATTGCCACGAACACCCCTAATGTTATATAACAGACCACAGAAAAAAGACAGCTTTTTTCTGCGTGACAGAGCTATAATAAATGTTTTGTTTTTTTAATGATCCTACTTTTTATAAAAGGGAACATTATTTAAAGAATATGTATTTAATTAAAAAACTCTGTATTCATCTAAAGGGTATAACAAGAAGGGTGAGCTTCCTGCTCCAAAATGAAATGACCAAAATAAATGTATTTCTCTGCAATTACAAACTCTGTGTAAACAGTCTTGGTGTCAAAATAAAGCTAACGCTGGTGAGATGTCATCAGAGCTGTAAATATTACTGCAGATGTTACTATGTCAAAGTTACTGTGACTCAAACATAGAAAAATGTCTTTTTCATTTCCCTCACCTAATTTTTCAAAGTATTTTATAGCATATAACACCTTTGAAAATATGCTTTGGTTCCCATTTAACTCCAGAACATCATAAATCAAAATATGGATATTACCTGTCCACAGATTCATGGTGACGTAACTGCTCTTTTAACTGTTTGGTGTCTTTGCTTTGTTTGGTGTTTGTAGAAATGGTTTACATGAGCTTTTAGCTGAGACTCAGAGGTTTCTGTGGACACTACTCATGTCAGCACTTATATTTCTGACCTCGTGTTATAATCGATTAAACGCGATCTCCTCCCTTTTGCCCCCATTTTTGATGGTGTGGGTACAAATGATCAGGCATGACATTCTCATAATAAATCAGATAAGATACTGCAAATAGTTAATCCTGCATTTGTGTGATTGAAAAGTGTGTGCAATGACACTGTTTTAAAGATTTAGCCTAAATCATTTTGGCGTGAATGAGCCTAAACATGATGACCGGACTAGTGACACCATATCACCTGTGACACACACACACGCACGTATGACTTTGCCAGTTTCAGCTGAAACAATTTCAGTGTTTCAAACCATGTTCCAGAGTTTTTAGGTCACCGTTCATGAGGTTTCAAGAAGAAAATGAAAGACAGATCTGAATGTTTGAAAGTGTTTTGGAAAAACTCTGTAAAGATTAGATGAACAATACTCAAAGGATAAATTCAACTGTTTTATTTTGTTAGATAAGTTGAAAAAAAAGTTAAACAAGCAAGTAAATAACGAAACAAGGTTAAATGAGGTAAGAACAAAAAGTTAACAAGCAAATAAAGAAACAAGGTTAAATGAAGTAAGAGCAAAAAGTTAACAAGTAAATAAAGAAACAAGGTTAAATGAAGTAAGAGCAAAAAGTTAACAAGTAAATAAAGAAACAAGGCAGAGGAGAGAAACCCCAACAATCCCCTCTGAGCAAGCACTAGGCGACAGTGGGGAGGAAAAACTGCCTTTAAACGGGCAGAAACCTCCGGCAGAACCAGGCTCAGGAGGGGGCAGTCAACTGCCGGGACTGGTTGGGGGGGTGAACAGAGGTGGAGCAAGACGAGGCTACATCAGTTGAAGAAGCAGTATTGTCCCTCTTCCGGAAAAAGCTGAAGAATCTTTTCTTCTTTTTCATGGACTTTTCCACGAGCCCCTTTTTCTCCAGGATGAGGGTTCTCAACTCATGGATGGTTTCGGTGTTTTGCTCCTCAAGTTTCTTGCATGTTTGTTCCACCTGTTCTAATGTTGCTCGTGTTTCTTCAAGCTGTTCTTTGAGCTCTTTGGATGTTGCCTCCTGTGTCAGCTTTGCCTTCTGCAGGTCTGCATTTCTCACTTGATCTTCTTTGTGCAGGCCTTCTAGCTGCTCATTTCTTTTCTGGGTGTCGCGGAGCGTACACTGCAGGTCTTCATGCATTTTGTCTTGCTTTTGCTTTTGCGCCTGCATTTCTGTGTTTTCCCGCTTCAAGTTGTTGAATTCCAACAATATCCCCTTAATGAGCTCTGAGTTGTTTTTGGCCATTTGATCGATCCTTTTTTGCATCTGTGAGCATCGTTTTTCCAGAGTTTCCTTTTCTCCCTGCAGCTCACTTGTTTTGACCTTCAGTTCATTACAGAATCCTTGCAACTTTTGATTTTTACTCTCAAAGTCCTTGATAGTGCACTTTTCTTCTGACAGTCTTTCTTGCTGTTGCTCCTTCTCTTGAAGAAGGTCTTTATTTTTTTCTTCAGCTTCATCAAGCTTTCTTTGGAGCAGGTGATTCTGTTGGTCCATGTATTGGAGATCCCACTCTAGCTTATCAATCGTGGCTTTCCTACCTTGAAGCTGCTCGGACATTTCTTTCACTTCAGCGCTCTTTTGCTTGTTTTCTTTGATGAGGAATACAATCTGCTCTCTGGCTTGAGCAAACTTGATCCCCCAGCCCTCATTAATAATGTTGATGTCGGGCTGGCGCTGTAGTGTTTCTTCCAGGTGTTTGTTTTGTGCTTCCATCTGTAAGCACTTCTTCTCCAGGTGAACTTTTTCTTTTTCAAGTTGTTGAATTTTGTTCTGGAGATGGTTGTTTTCACTCCTACTCTCCTGTAATGCCCTTTGGGTGGATAAGAGGCCATTTGGAGAAGTTGGCCGGCCACGCAAGGAAGGAGAGGCGGCGTAATCGTTTTGTCTCGGTTGCCGTAATCTTGGATACATGCTGGCGTTTGTATCCGATGACTCTGAGAGGTTTCCGAATGTTTCTGTAGTGAACGTTTGAAAGCTGCGAACACGAAGGCTGCGAAGTAACGAACTAAAAATTGCTGTTTGTCACCCCTATTTAAGGAAAAACTTCCTTGTGACATCATCACTCCTAAGCCAATCAGGTTGTCACATGACATTCTGGAATGTGGAATGGGGATATATATATTTTTTTAAACAGTTTTCAAATTTAACTTAATATTTAAGTGTTTCTTACTTGACCCGCTTAGTCGATTAAAAAGTTAATTGCCACGAACACCCCTAATGTTATATAACAGACCACAGAAAAAAGACAGCTTTTTTCTGCGTGACAGAGCTATAATAAATGTTTTGTTTTTTTAATGATCCTACTTTTTATAAAAGGGAACATTATTTAAAGAATATGTATTTAATTAAAAAACTCTGTATTCATCTAAAGGGTATAACAAGAAGGGTGAGCTTCCTGCTCCAAAATGAAATGACCAAAATAAATGTATTTCTCTGCAATTACAAACTCTGTGTAAACAGTCTTGGTGTCAAAATAAAGCTAACGCTGGTGAGATGTCATCAGAGCTGTAAATATTACTGCAGATGTTACTATGTCAAAGTTACTGTGACTCAAACATAGAAAAATGTCTTTTTCATTTCCCTCACCTAATTTTTCAAAGTATTTTATAGCATATAACACCTTTGAAAATATGCTTTGGTTCCCATTTAACTCCAGAACATCATAAATCAAAATATGGATATTACCTGTCCACAGATTCATGGTGACGTAACTGCTCTTTTAACTGTTTCAGCTGATCACTGCGACCGTGCACTGAAGTTTTAGATCAAATAAACTAAGCTGAAACCACTAAATAACTAACCAGCCTGTGCCAGCGATCTGTGTCAGCTGATCCCTGCAACCGTGCACTGAAGTTTTAGAGAAAATAAACTAAGTTGAAACCATTAAATAACTAACCAGCGTGTGTCAGGGATCTGTGTCAGCTGATCTTTGCGACCATGCACTGAAGTCTTAGATCAAATAAACTAACCTGAAACCATTTAAATAACTAACCAGCCTGTGACAGCGATCTGTGTCAGCTGATCCCTGCAACCGTGCACTGAAGTTTTAGATCAAATAAACTAAGCTGAAACCATTAAATAACTAACCAGCCTGTGCCAGCGATCTGTGTCAGCGGATCCCTGCGACCGTGCACTGAAGTTTTAGATAAAATAAACTAAGTTGAAACCATTAAATAACTAACCAGCCTGTGCAAGGGATCTGTGTCAGCTCATCCCTGCAACCGCGCACTGAAGTTTTAGATAAACTTGGCTGAAACCATTAAATAACTAACCAGCCTGTACCAGCGATCTGTTTCAGCTGATCCCTGCAATCGTGCACTGAAGTTTTAGATCAAATAAACTAAGTTAAAACCATTAAATAACTAACCAGCCTGTGCCAGGGATCTGTGTCAGCTGATCCCTGCAACCGTGCACTGAAGTTTTAGATAAACTAAGCTGAAACCATTAAATAACTAACCAGCCTGTGCCAGCGATCTGTGTCAGCTGATCCCTGCAACCGTGCACTGAAGTTTTAGATAAAATAAACCAAACCGAAACCATTAAATAACTAACCAGCCTGTGCCAGCGATCTGTGTCAGCTGATTCCTGCAACCGTGCACTGAAGTTTTAGATGAACTAAGTTGAAACCATTAAATAACTAACCAGCCTGTGCCAACGATCTGTGTCAGCTGATCCCTGCAACCGTGCACTGAAGTTTTAGATAAACTAAGCTGAAACAATTAAATAACTAACCAGCCTGTGCCAGCGATCTGTTTCAGCTGATCTTTGCGAATGTGCACTGAAGTCTTAGATCAAAATAAACTAAGCTGAAACCATTAAATAACTAACCAGCCTGTGCCAGCGATCTGTGTCAGCTGATCCCTGCAACCGTGCACTTACGTCTTAGATCAAATAAACTAAGCTGAAACCATTAAATAACTAACCAGCCTGTGCCAGCGATCTGGGTCAGCTGATCCCTGCGAACGTGGACTGAAGTTTTAGATCAAATAAACAAAGCTGAAACCATTAAATAACTAACCAGCGATCTGTGTCAGCTGATCCCTGCGACCGTGCACTGAAGTTTTAGATAAAATAAACTAAGCTGAAACCATTAAATAACTAACCAGCGATCTGTGTCAGCTGATCCCTGCGACCGTGCACTGAAGTTTAAGATAAAATAAACTAAGTTGAAACCATTAAATAACTAACCAGCCTGTGCAAGGGATCTGTGCCAGCGATCTGTTTCAGCTGATCTTTGCGAACGTGCACTGAAGTCTTAGATCAAATAAACTAACCTGAAACCATTAAATAACCAACCAGCCTTTGCGAGCGATCTGTGTCAGCTGATCCCTGCAACCGTGCACTGAAGATTTAGATCAAATAAACTAAGCTGAAACCATTAAATAACCAACCAGGCTGTGCCAGAGATCTGTGTCAGCTGATCCCTGCGAACGTGGACTGAAGTTTTAGATCAAATAAACTAAGCTGAAACCACTAAATAACTAACCAGCCTGTGCCAGGAATCTTTGTCAACTGATCCCTGCAACCGTGCACTGAATTTTTAGAGAAAATAAACTAAGTTGAAACCATTAAATAACTAACCAGCGTGTGTCAGGGATCTGTGTTAGCTGATCCCTGCAAATGTGCACTGAAGTTTTACAGAAAATAAAGTAAGCTGAAACCATTAAATAACTAACCAGCCTGTGCCAGGGATCTGTGTCAGCTGATCCCTGCGAACGTGGACTGAAGTTGTAGATCAAATAAACAAAGTTGAAACCATTAAATAACTAACCAGCGATCTGTGTCAGCTGATCCCTGCGAACGTGGACTGAAGTTGTAGATCAAATAAACAAAGTTGAAACCATTAAATAACTAACCAGCGATCTGTGTCAGCTGATCCCTGCAACCGTGCACTGAAGTTTTAGAGAAAATAAACTAAGTTGAAACCATTAAATAACTAACCAGCGTGTGTCAGGGATCTGTGTCAGCTGATCTTTGCGACCATGCACTGAAGTCTTAGATCAAATAAACTAACCTGAAACCATTTAAATAACTAACCAGCCTGTGCCAGCGATCTGTGTCAGCTGATCCCTGCGACCGTGCACTGAAGTTTTAGATAAAATAAACTAAGTTGAAACCATTAAATAACTAACCAGCCTGTGCCAGCGATCTGTGTCAGCTGATCCCTGCGACCGTGCACTGAAGTTTTAGATAAAATAAACTAAGTTGAAACCATTAAATAACTAACCAGCCTGTGCAAGGGATCTGTGTCAGCTGATCCCTGCAACCGCGCACTGAAGTTTTAGATAAACTTGGCTGAAACCATTAAATAACTAACCAGCCTGTACCAGCGATCTGTTTCAGCTGATCCCTGCAACCGTGCACTGAAGTTTTAGATAAACTTGGCTGAAACCATTAAATAACTAGCCAGCCTGTGCCAGGGATCTGTGTCAGCTGATCCCTGCAACCGTGCACTGAAGTTTTAGATAAACTTGGCTGAAACCATTAAATAACTAACCAGCCTGTGCCAGCGATCTGTTTCAGCTGATCCCTGCAACCGTGCACTGAAGTTTTAGATAAACTAAGCTGAAACCATTAAATAACTAACCAGCCTGTGCCAGCGATCTGTGTCAGCTGATCCCTGCAACCGTGCACTGAAGTTTTAGATAAACTTGGCTGAAACCATTAAATAACTAACCAGCCTGTGCCAGCGATCTGTGTCAGCTGATCCCTGCAACCGTGCACTGAAGTTTTAGATAAAATAAACCAAACCGAAACCATTAAATAACTAACCAGCCTGTGCCAGCGATCTGTGTCAGCTGATCCCTGCAACCGTGCACTGAAGTTTTAGATCAAATAAACTAAGCTGAAACCATTAAATAACCAACCAGCCTGTGCCAGAGATCTGTGTCAGCTGATTCCTGCAGCCGTGCACTGAAGTTTTAGATAAACTTGGCTGAAACCATTAAATAACTAGCCAGCCTGTGCCAGCGATCTGTGTCAGCTGATTCCTGCAACCGTGCACTGAAGTTTTAGATAAACTAAGCTGAAACCATTAAATAACTAACCAGCCTGTGCCAGCGATCTGTGTCAGCTGATTCCTGCAACCGTGCACTGAAGTTTTAGATAAACTAAGTTGAAACCATTAAATAACTAACCAGCCTGTGCCAACGATCTGTGTCAGCTGATCCCTACAACCGTGCACTGAAGTTTTAGATCAAATAAACTAAGCTGAAACCATTAAATAACTAACCAGCCTGTGCCAGCGATCTGTGTCAGCTGATCCCTGCAACCGTGCACTGAAGTTTTAGATCAAATAAACTAAGCTGAAACCATTAAATAACCAACCAGCCTGTGCCAGAGATCTGTGTCAGCTGATCCTTGCAACCGTGCACTGAAGTTTTAGATAAAATAAACTAAGTTGAAACCATTAAATAACTAACCAGCGATCTGTGTCAGCTGATCACTGCGACCGTGCACTGAAGTTTTAGATAAAATAAACTAAGTTGAAACCATTAAATAACTAACCAGCCTGTGCCAGCGATCTGTGTCAGCTGATCCTTGCAACCGTGCACTGAAGTCTTAGATCAAATAAACTAAGCTGAAACCATTAAATAACTAACCAGCCTGTGCCAGCGATCTGTGTCAGCTGATCCTTGCAACCGTGCACTGAAGTTTTAGATCAAATAAACTAAGCTGAAACCATTAAATAACTAACCAGCGATCTGTGTCAGCTGATCCCTGCGACCGTGCACTGAAGTTTAAGATAAAATAAACTAAGTTGAAACCATTAAATAACTAACCAGCCTGTGCAAGGGATCTGTGCCAGCGATCTGTTTCAGCTGATCTTTGCGATCATGCCCTGAAGTCTTAGATCAAATAAACTAACCTGAAACCATTAAATAACCAACCAGCCTGTGCCAGCGATCTGTGTCAGCTGATCCCTGCAACCGTGCACTGAAGATTTAGATCAAATAAACTAAGCTGAAACCATTAAATAACTAACCAGGCTGTGCCAGAGATCTGTGTCAGCTGATCCCTGCGAACGTGGACTGAAGTTTTAGATCAAATAAACTAAGCTGAAACCACTAAATAACTAACCAGCCTGTGCCAGGAATCTTTGTCAACTGATCCCTGCAACCGTGCACTGAATTTTTAGAGAAAATAAACTAAGTTGAAACCATTAAATAACTAACCAGCGTGTGTCAGGGATCTGTGTTAGCTGATCCCTGCAAATGTGCACTGAAGTTTTACAGAAAATAAAGTAAGCTGAAACAATTAAATAACTAACCAGCCTGTGCCAGGGATCTGTGTCAGCTGATCATTGCAACCATGCACTGAAGTCTTAGATCAAATAAACTAACCTGAAACCATTAAATAACTAACCAGCCTGTGCCAGAGATCTGTGTCAGCTGATCCCTGCAACCGTGCACTGAAGTTTTAGATCAAATAAACTAAGCTGAAACCATTAAATAACCAACCAGGCTGTGCCAGAGATCTGTGTCAGCTGATCCCTGCAATCGTGCACTGAAGTTTTAGATCAAATAAACTAAGCTGAAACCATTAAATAACTAACCAGCCTGTGCCAGGGATCTGTGTCAGCTGATCCCTGCAACCGTGCACTGAAGTTTTAGATCAAATAAACTAAGCTGAAACCATTAAATAACTAACCAGCCTGTGCCAGAGATCTGTTTCAGCTGATCTTTGCGAACGTGCACTGAAGTCTTAGATCAAATAAACTAACCTGAAACCATTAAATAACTAACCAGCCTGTGCCAGAGATCTGTGTCAGCTGATCCCTGCAACCGTGCACTGAAGTTTTAGATCAAATAAACTAAGCTGAAACCATTAAATAACCAACCAGGCTGTGCCAGAGATCTGTGTCAGCTGATCCCTGCAATCGTGCACTGAAGTTTTAGATCAAATAAACTAAGCTGAAACCATTAAATAACTAACCAGCCTGTGCCAGCGATCTGTGTCAGCTGATCCCTGCAATCGTGCACTGAAGTTTAGATCAACTAAACTGAAACCATTAAATAACTAACCAGCCTGTGCCAGAGATCTGTGTCAGCTGATCCCTGCGAACGTGGACTGAAGTTTTAGATCAAATAAACAAAGCTGAAACCATTAAATAACTAACCAGCCTGTGCAAGGGATCTGTGCCAGCGATCTGTTTCAGCTGATCTTTGCGAACGTGCACTGAAGTTTTAGATAAACTAAGCTGAAACCATTAAATAACTAACCAGCCTGTACTAGCGATCTGTTTCAGCTGATCCCTGCAATCGTGCACTGAAGTCTTAGATCAAATAAACTAAGCTGAAACCATTAAATAACTAACCAGCCTGTGCCAGCGATCTGTGTCAGCTGATCCCTGCGAACGTGGACTGAAGTTTTAGATCAAATAAACTAAGTTGAAACCATTAAATAACTAACCAGCGATCTGTGTCAGCTGATCCCTGCGACCGTGCACTGAAGTTTTAGATAAAATAAACTAAGTTGAAACCATTAAATAACTAACCAGCCTGTGCCAGCGATCTGTTTCAGCTGATCTTTGCGAACGTGCACTGAAGTCTTAGATCAAATAAACTAACCTGAAACCATTAAATAACTAACCAGCCTGTACCAGCGATCTGTTTCAGCTGATCCCTGCAATCGTGCACTGAAGTTTTAGATCAAATAAACTAAGCTGAAACCATTAAATAACTAACCAGCCTGTGCCAGCGATCTGTGTCAGCTGATCCCTGCAATCGTGCACTGAAGTTTAGATCAACTAAGCTGAAACCATTAAATAACTAACCAGCCTGTGCCAGCGATCTGTGTCAGCTGATCTTTGCGATCATGCCCTGAAGTCTTAGATCAAATAAACTAAGCTGAAACCATTAAATAACTAACCAGCCTGTGCCAGCGATCTGTGTCAGCTGATCCCTGCAATCGTGCACTGAAGTTTAGATCAACTAAGCTGAAACCATTAAATAACTAACCAGCCTGTGCCAGCGATCTGTTTCAGCTGATCCCTGCAATCGTGCACTGAAGTTTTAGATCAAATAAACTAAGCTGAAACCATTAAATAACCAACCAGCCTGTCCCAGCGATCTGTGTCAGCTGATCTTTGCGACCATGCCCTGAAGTATTAGATCAAATAAACTAACCTGAAACCATTAAATAACTAACCAGCCTGTGCCAGCGATCTGTTTCAGCTGATCTTTGCGAACGTGCACTGAAGTCTTAGATCAAATAAACTAACCTGAAACCATTAAATAACTAACCAGCCTGTGCCAGCGATCTGTTTCAGCTGATCTTTGCGACCATGCCCTGAAGTATTAGATCAAATAAACTAACCTGAAACCATTAAATAACTAACCAGCCTGTGCCAGCGATCTGTGTCAGCTGATCTTTGCGACCATGCCCTGAAGTATTAGATCAAATAAACTAACCTGAAACCATTAAATAACTAACCAGCCTGTGCCAGCGATCTGTTTCAGCTGATCTTTGCGACCATGCCCTGAAGTATTAGATCAAATAAACTAACCTGTAACCATTAAATAACTAACCAGCCTGTGCGAGCGATCTGTGTCAGCTGATCCCTGCAACCGTGCACTGAAGTTTTAGATCAAATAAACTAAGCTGAAACCATTAAATAACTAACCAGGGATCTGTGTCAGCTGATCTTTGCGACCATGCACTGAAGTCTTAGATCAAATAAACTAACCTGAAACCATTTAAATAACTAACCAGCCTGTGCCAGCGATCTGTGTCAGCGGATCCCTGCGAACGTGGACTGAAGTTTTAGATCAAATAAACAAAGCTGAAACCATTAAATAACTAACCAGCGATCTGTGTCAGCTGATCCCTGCGACCGTGCACTGAAGTTTTAGATAAAATAAACTAAGTTGAAACCATTAAATAACTAACCAGCCTGTGCCAGCGATCTGTGTCAGCTGATCCCTGCAACCGTGCACTGAAGTCTTAGATCAAATAAACTAAGCTGAAACCATTAAATAACTAACCAGCCTGTGCCAGCGATCTGTGTCAGCTGATCCCTGCAACCGTGCACTGAAGTTTTAGATAAACTAAGCTGAAACCATTAAATAACTAACCAGCGATCTGTGTCAGCGGATCCCTGCGACCGTGCACTGAAGTTTTAGATAAAATAAACTAAGCTGAAACCATTAAATAACTAACCAGCGATCTGTGTCAGCTGATCACTGCGACCGTGCACTGAAGTTTTAGATCAAATAAACTAAGCTGAAACCACTAAATAACTAACCAGCCTGTGCCAGAGATCTGTGTCAGCTGATCCCTGCAACCGTGCACTTACGTCTTAGATCAAATAAACTAAGCTGAAACCATTAAATAACTAACCAGCCTGTGCCAGCGATCTGGGTCAGCTGATCCCTGCGAACGTGCACTGAAGTTTTAGATAAAATAAACTAAGTTGAAACCATTAAATAACTAACCAGCCTGTGCAAGGGATCTGTGCCAGCGATCTGTTTCAGCTGATCTTTGCGAACGTGCACTGAAGTCTTAGATCAAATAAACTAACCTGAAACCATTAAATAACCAACCAGCCTGTGCGAGCGATCTGTGTCAGCTGATCCCTGCAACCGTGCACTGAAGTTTTAGATCAAATAAACTAAGCTGAAACCATTAAATAACCAACCAGGCTGTGCCAGAGATCTGTGTCAGCTGATCCCTGCGAACGTGGACTGAAGTTTTAGATCAAATAAACTAAGCTGAAACCACTAAATAACTAACCAGCCTGTGCCAGCGATCTGTGTCAGCTGATCCCTGCGAATGTGGACTGAAGTTGTAGATCAAATAAACAAAGCTGAAACCATTAAATAACTAACCAGCGATCTGTGTCAGCTGATCACTGCAACCGTGCACTGAAGTTTTAGATCAAATAAACTAAGCTGAAACCACTAAATAACTAACCAGCCTGTGCCAGCGATCTGTGTCAGCTGATCCCTGCAACCGTGCACTGAAGTTTTAGAGAAAATAAACTAAGTTGAAACCATTAAATAACTAACCAGCGTGTGTCAGGGATCTGTGTCAGCTGATCTTTGCGACCATGCACTGAAGTCTTAGATCAAATAAACTAACCTGAAACCATTTAAATAACTAACCAGCCTGTACCAGCCATCTGTTTCAGCTGATCCCTGCAATCGTGCACTGAAGTTTTAGATCAAATAAACTAAGTTAAAACCATTAAATAACTAACCAGCCTGTGCCAGGGATCTGTGTCAGCTGATCCCTGCAACCGTGCACTGAAGTTTTAGATAAACTAAGCTGAAACCATTAAATAACTAACCAGCCTGTGCCAGCGATCTGTGTCAGCTGATCCCTGCAACCGTGCACTGAAGTTTTAGATAAAATAAACCAAACCGAAACCATTAAATAACTAACCAGCCTGTGCCAGCGATCTGTGTCAGCTGATTCCTGCAACCGTGCACTGAAGTTTTAGATAAACTAAGCTGAAACAATTAAATAACTAACCAGCCTGTGCCAGCGATCTGTGTCAGCTGATTCCTGCAACCGTGCACTGAAGTTTTAGATAAACTAAGCTGAAACCATTAAATAACTAACCAGCCTGTGCCAGCGATCTGTGTCAGCTGATTCCTGCAACCGTGCACTGAAGTTTTAGATAAACTTGGCTGAAACCATTAAATAACTAGCCAGCCTGTGCCAGCGATCTGTTTCATCTGATCCCTGCAACCGTGCACTGAAGTTTTAGATAAACTAAGTTGAAACCATTAAATAACTAACCAGCCTGTGCCAACGATCTGTGTCAGCTGATCCCTGCAACCGTGCACTGAAGTTTTAGATAAACTAAGCTGAAACAATTAAATAACTAACCAGCCTGTGCCAGCGATCTGTGTCAGCTGATCCCTGCAACCGTGCACTTACGTCTTAGATCAAATAAACTAAGCTGAAACCATTAAATAACTAACCAGCCTGTGCCAGCGATCTGTGTCAGCTGATCCCTGCAACCGTGCACTTACGTCTTAGATCAAATAAACTAAGCTGAAACCATTAAATAACTAACCAGCGATCTGTGTCAGCTGATCCCTGCGACCGTGCACTGAAGTTTTAGATAAAATAAACTAAGCTGAAACCATTAAATAACTAACCAGCGATCTGTGTCAGCTGATCCCTGCGACCGTGCACTGAAGTTTTAGATCAAATAAACTAAGCTGAAACCACTAAATAACTAACCAGCCTGTGCCAGAGATCTGTGTCAGCTGATTCCTGCAACCGTGCACTGAAGTTTTAGATAAACTAAGCTGAAACCATTAAATAACTAACCAGGCTGTGCCAGAGATCTGTGTCAGCTGATCCCTGCAACCGTGCACTGAAGTTTTAGATCAAATAAACTAAGCTGAAACCACTAAATAACTAACCAGCCTGTGCCAGCGATCTGTGTCAGCTGATCCCTGCAACCGTGCACTGAAGTTTTAGAGAAAATAAACTAAGTTGAAACCATTAAATAACTAACCAGCCTGTGCCAGAGATCTGTGTCAGCTGATTCCTGCAACCGTGCACTGAAGTTTTAGATAAACTAAGCTGAAACCATTAAATAACTAACCAGCCTGTGCCAGCGATCTGTGTCAGCTGATCCCTGCAACCGTGCACTGAAGTTTTAGATAAAATAAACTAAGCTGAAACCATTAAATAACTAACCAGCCTGTGCCAGCGATCTGTGTCAGCTGATCCCTGCAACCGTGCACTGAAGTTTTAGAGAAAATAAACTAAGTTGAAACCATTAAATAACTAACCAGGCTGTGCCAGAGATCTGTGTCAGCTGATCCCTGCGAACGTGGACTGAAGTTTTAGATCAAATAAACTAAGCTGAAACCACTAAATAACTAACCAGCCTGTGCCAGCGATCTGTGTCAGCTGATCCCTGCAACCGTGCACTGAAGTTTTAGAGAAAATAAACTAAGTTGAAACCATTAAATAACTAACCAGCCTGTGCCAGAGATCTGTGTCAGCTGATTCCTGCAACCGTGCACTGAAGTTTTAGATAAACTAAGCTGAAACCATTAAATAACTAACCAGCCTGTGCCAGCGATCTGTGTCAGCTGATCCCTGCAACCGTGCACTGAAGTTTTAGATAAAATAAACTAAGCTGAAACCATTAAATAACTAACCAGCCTGTGCCAGCGATCTGTGTCAGCTGATCCCTGCGAACGTGGACTGAAGTTTTAGATCAAATAAACTAAGCTGAAACCACTAAATAACTAACCAGCCTGTGCCAGCGATCTGTGTCAGCTGATCCCTGCAACCGTGCACTGAAGTTTTAGAGAAAATAAACTAAGTTGAAACCATTAAATAACTAACCAGCCTGTGCCAGAGATCTGTGTCAGCTGATTCCTGCAACCGTGCACTGAAGTTTTAGATAAAATAAGCTGAAACCATTAAATAACTAACCAGCCTGTGCCAGCGATCTGTGTCAGCTGATCCCTGCAACCGTGCACTGAAGTTTTAGATAAAATAAACTAAGCTGAAACCATTAAATAACTAACCAGCCTGTGCCAGCGATCTGTGTCAGCTGATCCCTGCAACCGTGCACTGAAGTTTTAGATAAAATAAACCAAACCGAAACCATTAAATAACTAACCAGCCTGTGGCAGCGATCTGTGTCAGCTGATTCCTGCAGCCGTGCACTGAAGTTTTAGATAAACTTGGCTGAAACCATTAAATAACTAGCCAGCCTGTGCCAGCGATCTGTTTCATCTGATCCCTGCAACCGTGCACTGAAGTTTTAGATAAACTAAGTTGAAACCATTAAATAACTAACCAGCCTGTGCCAACGATCTGTGTCAGCTGATCCCTGCAACCGTGCACTGAAGTTTTAGATAAACTAAGCTGAAACAATTAAATAACTAACCAGCCTGTGCCAGCGATCTGTGTCAGCTGATCCCTGCAACCGTGCACTTACGTCTTAGATCAAATAAACTAAGCTGAAACCATTAAATAACTAACCAGCCTGTGCCAGCGATCTGGGTCAGCTGATCCCTGCGAACGTGCACTGAAGTTTTAGATAAAATAAACTAAGCTGAAACCATTAAATAACTAACCAGCGATCTGTGTCAGCTGATCCCTGCGACCGTGCACTGAAGTTTTAGATAAAATAAACTAAGCTGAAACCATTAAATAACTAACCAGTGATCTGTGTCAGCTGATCCCTGCGACCGTGCACTGAAGTTTAAGATAAAATAAACTAAGTTGAAACCATTAAATAACTAACGAGCCTGTGCAAGGGATCTGTGCCAGCGATCTGTTTCAGCTGATCTTTGCGAACGTGCACTGAAGTCTTAGATCAAATAAACTAACCTGAAACCATTAAATAACCAACCAGCCTGTGCGAGCGATCTGTGTCAGCTGATCCCTGCAACCGTGCACTGAAGTCTTAGATCAAATAAACTAACCTGAAACCATTAAATAACCAACCAGCCTGTGCGAGCGATCTGTGTCAGCTGATCCCTGCAACCGTGCACTGAAGTTTTAGATCAAATAAACTAAGCTGAAACCATTAAATAACCAACCAGGCTGTGCCAGAGATCTGTGTCAGCTGATCCCTGCAACCGTGCACTGAAGTTTTAGAGAAAATAAACTAAGTTGAAACCATTAAATAACTAACCAGCGTGTGTCAGGGATCTGTGTCAGCTGATCTTTGCGACCATGCACTGAAGTCTTAGATCAAATAAACTAACCTGAAACCATTTAAATAACTAACCAGCCTGTGACAGTGATCTGTGTCAGCTGATCCCTGCAACCGTGCACTGAAGTTTTAGATCAAATAAACTAAGCTGAAACCATTCAATAACTAACCAGCCTGTGCAAGGGATCTGTGTCAGCTGATCCCTGCAACCGCGCACTGAAGTTTTAGATAAACTTGGCTGAAACCATTAAATAACTAACCAGCCTGTACCAGCGATCTGTTTCAGCTGATCCCTGCAATCGTGCACTGAAGTTTTAGATAAAATAAACCAAACCGAAACCATTAAATAACTAACCAGCCTGTGCCAGCGATCTGTGTCAGCTGATTCCTGCAACCGTGCACTGAAGTTTTAGATAATCTAAGCTGAAACCATTAAATAACTAGCCAGCCTGTGCCAGGGATCTGTGTCAGCTGATCCCTGCAACCGTGCACTGAAGTTTTAGATAAACTAAGCTGAAACCATTAAATAACTAGCCAGCCTGTGCCAGCGATCTGTTTCATCTGATCCCTGCAACCGTGCACTGAAGTTTTAGATAAACTAAGCTGAAACCATTAAATAACTAACCAGCCTGTGCCAGCGATCTGTGTCAGCTGATCCCTGCAACCGTGCACTGAAGTTTTAGATAATCTAAGCTGAAACCATTAAATAACTAGCCAGCCTGTGCCAGGGATCTGTGTCAGCTGATCCCTGCAACCGTGCACTGAAGTTTTAGATAAACTAAGCTGAAACCATTAAATAACTAGCCAGCCTGTGCCAGCGATCTGTTTCATCTGATCCCTGCAACCGTGCACTGAAGTTTTAGATAAACTAAGCTGAAACCATTAAATAACTAACCAGCCTGTGCCAGCGATCTGTGTCAGCTGATTCCTGCAACCGTGCACTGAAGTTTTAGATAAACTAAGCTGAAACCATTAAATAACTAACCAGCCTGTGCCAGCGATCTGTTTCAGCTGATTCCTGCAACCGTGCACTGAAGTTTTTTATGATAAACTAAGTTGAAACCATTTAAATAACTAACCAGCCTGTGACAGCGATCTGTGTCAGCTGATCCCTGCAACCGTGCACTGAAGTTTTAGATAAACTAAGCTGAAACCATTAAATAACTAACCAGCCTGTGCCAGCGATCTGTTTCAGCTGATCCCTGCAACCGTGCACTGAAGTTTTAGATAAACTAAGCTGAAACCATTAAATAACTAACCAGCCTGTGCCAGCGATCTGTGTCAGCTGATCCCTGCAACCGTGCACTTACGTCTTAGATCAAATAAACTAAGCTGAAACCATTAAATAACTAACCAGCCTGTGCCAGCGATCTGTGTCAGCTGATCCCTGCAACCGTGCACTTACGTCTTAGATCAAATAAACTAAGCTGAAACCATTAAATAACTAACCAGCCTGTGCCAGCGATCTGTGTCAGCTGATCCCTGCAACCGTGCACTTACGTCTTAGATCAAATAAACTAAGCTGAAACCATTAAATAACTAACCAGCCTGTGCCAGCGATCTGTGTCAGCTGATCCCTGCAACCGCGCACTGAAGTTTTAGATAAACTTGGCTGAAACCATTAAATAACTAACCAGCCTGTACCAGCGATCTGTTTCAGCTGATCCCTGCAATCGTGCACTGAAGTTTTAGATCAAATAAACTAAGTTAAAACCATTAAATAACTAACCAGCCTGTGCCAGCGATCTGTTTCATCTGATCCCTGCAACCGTGCACTGAAGTTTTAGATAAAATAAACCAAACCGAAACCATTAAATAACTAACCAGCCTGTGCCAGCGATCTGTGTCAGCTGATCCCTGCAACTGTGCACTGAAGTTTTAGATAAACTAAGCTGAAACAATTAAATAACTAACCAGCCTGTGCCAGCAATCTGTTTCAGCTGATCTTTGCGAACGTGCACTGAAGTCTTAGATCAAAATAAACTAAGCTGAAACCACGAAATAACTAACCAGCCTGTGCCAGCGATCTGTGTCAGCTGATCCCTGCGACCGTGCACTGAAGTTTTAGATAAAATAAACTAAGCTGAAACCATTAAATAACTAACAAGCGATCTGTGTCAGCTGATCCCTGCGACCGTGCACTGACGTTTAAGATAAAATAAACTAAGTTGAAACCATTAATTAACTAACCAGCCTGTACCAGCGATCTGTTTCAGCTGATCCCTGCAATCGTGCACTGAAGTTTTAGATCAAATAAACTAAGCTGAAACCATTAAATAACTAACCAGCCTGTACCAGCGATCTGTGTCAGCTGATCCCTGCAACCGTGCACTGAAGTCTTAGATCAAATAAACTAAGCTGAAACCATTAAATAACTAACCAGCCTGTGCCAGCGATCTGTGTCAGCTGATCTTTGCGATCATGCCCTGAAGTCTTAGATCAAATAAACTAACCTGAAACCATTAAATAACTAACCAGCCTGTGCCAGCGATCTGTGTCAGCTGATCCCTGCGAACGTGGACTGAAGTTTTAGATCAAATAAACAAAGCTGAAACCATTAAATAACTAACCAGCGATCTGTGTCAGCTGATCACTGCGACCGTGCACTGAAGTTTTAGATAAACTAAGCTGAAACCATTAAATAACTAACCAGCCTGTGCCAGCGATCTGTGTCAGCTGATCCCTGCAACCGTGCACTGAAGTTTTAGATCAAATAAACTAAGCTGAAACCATTAAATAACTAACCAGCCTGTACCAGCGATCTGTGTCAGCTGATCCCTGCAACCGTGCACTGAAGTCTTAGATCAAATAAACTAAGCTGAAACCATTAAATAACTAACCAGCCTGTGCCAGCGATCTGTGTCAGCTGATCTTTGCGATCATGCCCTGAAGTCTTAGATCAAATAAACTAACCTGAAACCATTAAATAACTAACCAGCCTGTGCCAGCGATCTGTGTCAGCTGATCCCTGCGAACGTGGACTGAAGTTTTAGATCAAATAAACAAAGCTGAAACCATTAAATAACTAACCAGCGATCTGTGTCAGCTGATCCCTGCGACCGTGCACTGAAGTTTTAGATAAAATAAACTAAGTTGAAACCATTAAATAACTAACCAGCGATCTGTGTCAGCGGATCCCTGCGACCGTGCACTGAAGTTTTAGATAAAATAAACTAAGTTGAAACCATTAAATAACTAACCAGCGATCTGTGTCAGCGGATCCCTGCGACCGTGCACTGAAGTTTTAGATAAAATAAACTAAGTTGAAACCATTAAATAACTAACCAGCCTGTGCAAGGGATCTGTGCCAGCGATCTGTTTCAGCTGATCTTTGCGAACGTGCACTGAAGTCTTAGATCAAATAAACTAACCTGAAACCATTAAATAACTATCCAGCCTGTACCAGCGATCTGTTTCAGCTGATCACTGCAACCGTGCACTGAAGTTTTAGATAAACTAAGCTGAAACCATTAAATAACTAACCAGCCTGTGCCAGGGATCTGTGTCAGCTGATCCCTGCAACCGTGCACTGAAGTTTTAGATAAACTAAGCTGAAACCATTAAATAACTAACCAGCCTGTACCAGCGATCTGTTTCAGCTGATCCCTGCAATCGTGCACTGAAGTATTAGATCAAATAAACTAACCTGAAACCATTAAATAACTAACCAGCCTGTGCGAGCGATCTGTGTCAGCTGATCCCTGCAACCGTGCACTGAAGTTTTAGATCAAATAAACTAAGCTGAAACCATTAAATAACTAACCAGCCTGTGCGAGCGATCTGTGTCAGCTGATCCCTGCAACCGTGCACTGAAGTTTTAGAGAAAATAAACTAAGTTGAAACCATTAAATAACTAACCAGCCTGTGCCAGCGATCTGTGTCAGCTGATCAGTGCGACCGTGCACTGAAGTTTTAGATAAAATAAACTAAGTTGAAACCATTAAATAACTAACCAGCCTGTGCCAGCGATCTGTGTCAGCTGATCCCTGCAACCGTGCACTGAAGTTTTAGATAAAATTAACTAAGCTGAAACCATTAAATAACTAACCAGCGATCTGTGTCAGCGGATCCCTGCGACCGTGCACTGAAGTTTTAGATAAAATAAACTAAGCTGAAACCATTAAATAACTAACCAGCGATCTGTGTCAGCGGATCCCTGCGACCGTGCACTGAAGTTTAAGATAAAATAAACTAAGTTGAAACCATTAAATAACTAACCAGCCTGTGCCAGGGATCTGTGTCAGCTGATCCCTGCAACCGTGCACTGAAGTTTTAGAGAAAATAAACTAAGTTGAAACCATTAAATAACTAACCAGCCTGTGCCAGGGATCTGTGTCAGCTGATCCCTGCAACCGTGCACTGAAGTTTAAGATAAAATAAACTAAGTTGAAACCATTAAATAACTAACCAGCCTGTGCAAGGGATCTGTGCCAGCGATCTGTTTCAGCTGATCTTTGCGAACGTGCACTGAAGTCTTAGATCAAATAAACTAACCTGAAACCATTAAATAACCAACCAGCCTGTGCGAGCGATCTGTGTCAGCTGATCCCTGCAACCGTGCACTGAAGTTTTAGATCAAATAAACTAAGCTGAAACCATTAAATAACCAACCAGCCTGTGCGAGCGATCTGTGTCAGCTGATCCCTGCAACCGTGCACTGAAGTTTTAGATCAAATAAACTAAGCTGAAACCATTAAATAACCAACCAGCCTGTGCCAGGGATCTGTGTCAGCTGATCCCTGCAACCGTGCACTGAAGTCTTAGATCAAATAAACTAAGCTGAAACCACTAAATAACTAACCAGCCTGTGCCAGGGATCTGTGTCAGCGGATCCCTGCGAACGTGCACTGAAGTCTTAGATCAAATAAACTAAGCTGAAACCATTAAATAACTAACCAGCCTGTGCCAGCGATCTGTGTCAGCTGATCCCTGCAACCGTGCACTGAAGTTTTAGATAAAATAAACTAAGCTGAAACCATTAAATAACTAACCAGCGATCTGTGTCAGCGGATCCCTGCGACCGTGCACTGAAGTTTTAGATAAAATAAACTAAGCTGAAACCATTAAATAACTAACCAGCGATCTGTGTCAGCGGATCCCTGCGACCGTGCACTGAAGTTTTAGATAAAATAAACTAAGTTGAAACCATTAATTAACTAACCAGCCTGTGCAAGGGATCTGTGCCAGCGATCTGTTTCAGCTGATCTTTGCGAACGTGCACTGAAGTTTTAGATCAAATAAACTAAGCTGAAACCATTAAATAACTAACCAGGCTGTGCCAGAGATCTGTGTCAGCTGATCCCTGCGAACGTGGACTGAAGTTTTAGATCAAATAAACTAAGCTGAAACCATTAAATAACTAACCAGCCTGTGCCAGCGATCTGTTTCATCTGATCCCTGCAACCGTGCACTGAAGTTTTTTATGATAAACTAAGTTGAAACCATTTAAATAACTAACCAGCCTGTGCCAGCGATCTGTGTCAGCTGATCCCTGCAACCGTGCACTGAAGTTTTAGATCAAATAAACTAAGCTGAAACCATTAAATAACTAACCAGCCTGTGCCAGCGATCTGTTTCAGCTGATTCCTGCAACCGTGCACTGAAGTTTTTTATGATAAACTAAGTTGAAACCATTTAAATAACTAACCAGCCTGTGCCAGCGATCTGTGTCAGCTGATCCCTGCAACCGTGCACTTACGTCTTAGATCAAATAAACTAAGCTGAAACCATTAAATAACTAACCAGCCTGTGCCAGCGATCTGTGTCAGCTGATCCCTGCAACCGTGCACTGAAGTTTTAGATCAAATAAACTAAGCTGAAACCATTAAATAACCAACCAGCCTGTGCCAGAGATCTGTGTCAGCTGATCCCTGCGAACGTGGACTGAAGTTTTAGATCAAATAAACTAAGTTGAAACCATTAAATAACTAACCAGCGATCTGTGTCAGCTGATCACTGCGACCGTGCACTGAAGTTTTAGATAAAATAAACTAAGTTGAAACCATTAAATAACTAACCAGCCTGTGCCAGGGATCTGTGTCAGCTGATCCCTGCAACCGTGCACTGAAGTTTTAGATAAACTAAGAGGAAACCATTAAATAACTAACCAGCCTGTGCCAGCGATCTGGGTCAGCTGATCCCTGCGAACGTGCACTGAAGTTTTAGATAAAATAAACTAAGCTGAAACCATTAAATAACTAACCAGCGATCTGTGTCAGCTGATCCCTGCGACCGTGCACTGAAGTTTTAGATAAAATAAACTAAGTTGAAACCATTAAATAACTAACCAGCCTGTGCAAGGGATCTGTGCCAGCGATCTGTTTCAGCTGATCTTTGCGAACGTGCACTGAAGTTTTAGATCAAATAAACTAACCTGAAACCATTAAATAACCAACCAGCCTGTGCGAGCGATCTGTGTCAGCTGATCCCTGCAACCGTGCACTGAAGTTTTAGATCAAATAAACTAAGCTGAAACCATTAAATAACCAACCAGGCTGTGCCAGAGATCTGTGTCAGCTGATCCCTGCGAACGTGGACTGAAGTTTTAGATCAAATAAACTAAGCTGAAACCACTAAATAACTAACCAGCCTGTGCCAGCGATCTGTGTCAGCTGATCCCTGCGAACGTGGACTGAAGTTGTAGATCAAATAAACAAAGCTGAAACCATTAAATAACTAACCAGCGATCTGTGTCAGCTGATCACTGCAACCGTGCACTGAAGTTTTAGATCAAATAAACTAAGCTGAAACCACTAAATAACTAACCAGCCTGTGCCAGCGATCTGTGTCAGCTGATCCCTGCGACCGTGCACTGAAGTTTTAGAGAAAATAAACTAAGTTGAAACCATTAAATAACTAACCAGCGTGTGTCAGGGATCTGTGTCAGCTGATCTTTGCGACCATGCACTGAAGTCTTAGATCAAATAAACTAACCTGAAACCATTTAAATAACTAACCAGCCTGTACCAGCCATCTGTTTCAGCTGATCCCTGCAATCGTGCACTGAAGTTTTAGATCAAATAAACTAAGTTAAAACCATTAAATAACTAACCAGCCTGTGCCAGGGATCTGTGTCAGCTGATCCCTGCAACCGTGCACTGAAGTTTTAGATAAACTAAGCTGAAACCATTAAATAACTAACCAGCCTGTGCCAGCGATCTGTGTCAGCTGATCCCTGCAACCGTACACTGAAGTTTTAGATAAAATAAACCAAACCGAAACCATTAAATAACTAACCAGCCTGTGCCAGCGATCTGTGTCAGCTGATTCCTGCAACCGTGCACTGAAGTTTTAGATAAACTTGGCTGAAACCATTAAATAACTAACCAGCCTGTGCCAGCGATCTGTGTCAGCTGATCCCTGCAACCGTGCACTGAAGTTTTAGATAAAATAAACCAAACCGAAACCATTAAATAACTAACCAGCCTGTGCCAGCGATCTGTGTCAGCTGATCCCTGAAACCGTGCACTGAAGTTTTAGATAAAATAAACCAAACCGAAACCATTAAATAACTAACCAGCCTGTGCCAGCGATCTGTTTCATCTGATCCCTGCAACCGTGCACTGAAGTTTTAGATAAACTAAGTTGAAACCATTAAATAACTAACCAGCCTGTGCCAACGATCTGTGTCAGCTGATCCCTGCAACCGTGCACTGAAGTTTTAGATAAACTAAGCTGAAACAATTAAATAACTAACCAGCCTGTGCCAGCGATCTGTGTCAGCTGATCCCTGCAACCGTGCACTTACGTCTTAGATCAAATAAACTAAGCTGAAACCATTAAATAACTAACCAGCCTGTGCCAGCGATCTGTGTCAGCTGATCCCTGCAACCGTGCACTTACGTCTTAGATCAAATAAACTAAGCTGAAACCATTAAATAACTAACCAGCGATCTGTGTCAGCTGATCCCTGCGACCGTGCACTGAAGTTTTAGATAAAATAAACTAAGCTGAAACCATTAAATAACTAACCAGCGATCTGTGTCAGCTGATCCCTGCGACCGTGCACTGAAGTTTTAGATCAAATAAACTAAGCTGAAACCACTAAATAACTAACCAGCCTGTGCCAGCGATCTGTGTCAGCTGATCCCTGCAACCGTGCACTGAAGTTTTAGAGAAAATAAACTAAGTTGAAACCATTAAATAACTAACCAGCCTGTGCCAGAGATCTGTGTCAGCTGATTCCTGCAACCGTGCACTGAAGTTTTAGATAAACTAAGCTGAAACCATTAAATAACTAACCAGGCTGTGCCAGAGATCTGTGTCAGCTGATCCCTGCAACCGTGCACTGAAGTTTTAGATCAAATAAACTAAGCTGAAACCACTAAATAACTAACCAGCCTGTGCCAGCGATCTGTGTCAGCTGATCCCTGCAACCGTGCACTGAAGTTTTAGAGAAAATAAACTAAGTTGAAACCATTAAATAACTAACCAGGCTGTGCCAGAGATCTGTGTCAGCTGATCCCTGCGAACGTGGACTGAAGTTTTAGATCAAATAAACTAAGCTGAAACCACTAAATAACTAACCAGCCTGTGCCAGCGATCTGTGTCAGCTGATCCCTGCAACCGTGCACTGAAGTTTTAGAGAAAATAAACTAAGTTGAAACCATTAAATAACTAACCAGCCTGTGCCAGAGATCTGTGTCAGCTGATTCCTGCAACCGTGCACTGAAGTTTTAGATAAACTAAGCTGAAACCATTAAATAACTAACCAGCCTGTGCCAGCGATCTGTGTCAGCTGATCCCTGCAACCGTGCACTGAAGTTTTAGATAAAATAAACTAAGCTGAAACCATTAAATAACTAACCAGCCTGTGCCAGCGATCTGTGTCAGCTGATCCCTGCGAACGTGGACTGAAGTTTTAGATCAAATAAACTAAGCTGAAACCACTAAATAACTAACCAGCCTGTGCCAGCGATCTGTGTCAGCTGATCCCTGCAACCGTGCACTGAAGTTTTAGAGAAAATAAACTAAGTTGAAACCATTAAATAACTAACCAGCCTGTGCCAGAGATCTGTGTCAGCTGATTCCTGCAACCGTGCACTGAAGTTTTAGATAAAATAAGCTGAAACCATTAAATAACTAACCAGCCTGTGCCAGCGATCTGTGTCAGCTGATCCCTGCAACCGTGCACTGAAGTTTTAGATAAAATAAACTAAGCTGAAACCATTAAATAACTAACCAGCCTGTGCCAGCGATCTGTGTCAGCTGATCCCTGCAACCGTGCACTGAAGTTTTAGATAAAATAAACCAAACCGAAACCATTAAATAACTAACCAGCCTGTGGCAGCGATCTGTGTCAGCTGATTCCTGCAGCCGTGCACTGAAGTTTTAGATAAACTTGGCTGAAACCATTAAATAACTAGCCAGCCTGTGCCAGCGATCTGTTTCATCTGATCCCTGCAACCGTGCACTGAAGTTTTAGATAAACTAAGTTGAAACCATTAAATAACTAACCAGCCTGTGCCAACGATCTGTGTCAGCTGATCCCTGCAACCGTGCACTGAAGTTTTAGATAAACTAAGCTGAAACAATTAAATAACTAACCAGCCTGTGCCAGCGATCTGTGTCAGCTGATCCCTGCAACCGTGCACTTACGTCTTAGATCAAATAAACTAAGCTGAAACCATTAAATAACTAACCAGCCTGTGCCAGCGATCTGTGTCAGCTGATCCCTGCAACCGTGCACTTACGTCTTAGATCAAATAAACTAAGCTGAAACCATTAAATAACTAACCAGCCTGTGCCAGCGATCTGGGTCAGCTGATCCCTGCGAACGTGCACTGAAGTTTTAGATAAAATAAACTAAGCTGAAACCATTAAATAACTAACCAGCGATCTGTGTCAGCTGATCCCTGCGACCGTGCACTGAAGTTTTAGATAAAATAAACTAAGCTGAAACCATTAAATAACTAACCAGCGATCTGTGTCAGCTGATCCCTGCGACCGTGCACTGAAGTTTAAGATAAAATAAACTAAGTTGAAACCATTAAATAACTAACGAGCCTGTGCAAGGGATCTGTGCCAGCGATCTGTTTCAGCTGATCTTTGCGAACGTGCACTGAAGTCTTAGATCAAATAAACTAACCTGAAACCATTAAATAACCAACCAGCCTGTGCGAGCGATCTGTGTCAGCTGATCCCTGCAACCGTGCACTGAAGTCTTAGATCAAATAAACTAACCTGAAACCATTAAATAACCAACCAGCCTGTGCGAGCGATCTGTGTCAGCTGATCCCTGCAACCGTGCACTGAAGTTTTAGATCAAATAAACTAAGCTGAAACCATTAAATAACCAACCAGGCTGTGCCAGAGATCTGTGTCAGCTGATCCCTGCAACCGTGCACTGAAGTTTTAGAGAAAATAAACTAAGTTGAAACCATTAAATAACTAACCAGCGTGTGTCAGGGATCTGTGTCAGCTGATCTTTGCGACCATGCACTGAAGTCTTAGATCAAATAAACTAACCTGAAACCATTTAAATAACTAACCAGCCTGTGACAGTGATCTGTGTCAGCTGATCCCTGCAACCGTGCACTGAAGTTTTAGATCAAATAATCTAAGCTGAAACCATTCAATAACTAACCAGCCTGTGCAAGGGATCTGTGTCAGCTGATCCCTGCAACCGCGCACTGAAGTTTTAGATAAACTTGGCTGAAACCATTAAATAACTAACCAGCCTGTACCAGCGATCTGTTTCAGCTGATCCCTGCAATCGTGCACTGAAGTTTTAGATCAAATAAACTAAGTTAAAACCATTAAATAACTAACCAGCCTGTGCCAGGGATCTGTGTCAGCTGATCCCTGCAACCGTGCACTGAAGTTTTAGATAAACTAAGCTGAAACCATTAAATAACTAGCCAGCCTGTGCCAGCGATCTGTTTCATCTGATCCCTGCAACCGTGCACTGAAGTTTTAGATAAACTAAGCTGAAACCATTAAATAACTAACCAGCCTGTGCCAGCGATCTGTGTCAGCTGATCCCTGCAACCGTGCACTGAAGTTTTAGATAAAATAAACCAAACCGAAACCATTAAATAACTAACCAGCCTGTGCCAGCGATCTGTGTCAGCTGATTCCTGCAACCGTGCACTGAAGTTTTAGATAATCTAAGCTGAAACCATTAAATAACTAGCCAGCCTGTGCCAGGGATCTGTGTCAGCTGATCCCTGCAACCGTGCACTGAAGTTTTAGATAAACTAAGCTGAAACCATTAAATAACTAGCCAGCCTGTGCCAGCGATCTGTTTCATCTGATCCCTGCAACCGTGCACTGAAGTTTTAGATAAACTAAGCTGAAACCATTAAATAACTAACCAGCCTGTGCCAGCGATCTGTGTCAGCTGATCCCTGCAACCGTGCACTGAAGTTTTAGATAATCTAAGCTGAAACCATTAAATAACTAGCCAGCCTGTGCCAGGGATCTGTGTCAGCTGATCCCTGCAACCGTGCACTGAAGTTTTAGATAAACTAAGCTGAAACCATTAAATAACTAGCCAGCCTGTGCCAGCGATCTGTTTCATCTGATCCCTGCAACCGTGCACTGAAGTTTTAGATAAACTAAGCTGAAACCATTAAATAACTAACCAGCCTGTGCCAGCGATCTGTGTCAGCTGATTCCTGCAACCGTGCACTGAAGTTTTAGATAAACTAAGCTGAAACCATTAAATAACTAACCAGCCTGTGCCAGCGATCTGTTTCAGCTGATTCCTGCAACCGTGCACTGAAGTTTTTTATGATAAACTAAGTTGAAACCATTTAAATAACTAACCAGCCTGTGACAGCGATCTGTGTCAGCTGATCCCTGCAACCGTGCACTGAAGTTTTAGATAAACTAAGCTGAAACCATTAAATAACTAACCAGCCTGTGCCAGCGATCTGTTTCAGCTGATCCCTGCAACCGTGCACTGAAGTTTTAGATAAACTAAGCTGAAACCATTAAATAACTAACCAGCCTGTGCCAGCGATCTGTGTCAGCTGATCCCTGCAACCGTGCACTTACGTCTTAGATCAAATAAACTAAGCTGAAACCATTAAATAACTAACCAGCCTGTGCCAGCGATCTGTGTCAGCTGATCCCTGCAACCGTGCACTTACGTCTTAGATCAAATAAACTAAGCTGAAACCATTAAATAACTAACCAGCCTGTGCCAGCGATCTGTGTCAGCTGATCCCTGCAACCGTGCACTTACGTCTTAGATCAAATAAACTAAGCTGAAACCATTAAATAACTAACCAGCCTGTGCCAGCGATCTGTGTCAGCTGATCCCTGCAACCGCGCACTGAAGTTTTAGATAAACTTGGCTGAAACCATTAAATAACTAACCAGCCTGTACCAGCGATCTGTTTCAGCTGATCCCTGCAATCGTGCACTGAAGTTTTAGATCAAATAAACTAAGTTAAAACCATTAAATAACTAACCAGCCTGTGCCAGCGATCTGTTTCATCTGATCCCTGCAACCGTGCACTGAAGTTTTAGATAAAATAAACCAAACCGAAACCATTAAATAACTAACCAGCCTGTGCCAGCGATCTGTGTCAGCTGATCCCTGCAACTGTGCACTGAAGTTTTAGATAAACTAAGCTGAAACAATTAAATAACTAACCAGCCTGTGCCAGCAATCTGTTTCAGCTGATCTTTGCGAACGTGCACTGAAGTCTTAGATCAAAATAAACTAAGCTGAAACCACGAAATAACTAACCAGCCTGTGCCAGCGATCTGTGTCAGCTGATCCCTGCGAACGTGGACTGAAGTTTTAGATCAAATAAACAAAGCTGAAACCATTAAATAACTAACCAGCGATCTGTGTCAGCTGATCACTGCGACCGTGCACTGAAGTTTTAGATAAAATAAACTAAGTTGAAACCATTAAATAACTAACCAGCCTGTGCCAGCGATCTGTGTCAGCTGATCCCTGCAACCGTGCACTGAAGTTTTAGATCAAATAAACTAAGCTGAAACCATTAAATAACTAACCAGCCTGTACCAGCGATCTGTGTCAGCTGATCCCTGCAACCGTGCACTGAAGTCTTAGATCAAATAAACTAAGCTGAAACCATTAAATAACTAACCAGCCTGTGCCAGCGATCTGTGTCAGCTGATCTTTGCGATCATGCCCTGAAGTCTTAGATCAAATAAACTAACCTGAAACCATTAAATAACTAACCAGCCTGTGCCAGCGATCTGTGTCAGCTGATCCCTGCGAACGTGGACTGAAGTTTTAGATCAAATAAACAAAGCTGAAACCATTAAATAACTAACCAGCGATCTGTGTCAGCTGATCCCTGCGACCGTGCACTGAAGTTTTAGATAAAATAAACTAAGTTGAAACCATTAAATAACTAACCAGCGATCTGTGTCAGCGGATCCCTGCGACCGTGCACTGAAGTTTTAGATAAAATAAACTAAGTTGAAACCATTAAATAACTAACCAGCCTGTGCAAGGGATCTGTGCCAGCGATCTGTTTCAGCTGATCTTTGCGAACGTGCACTGAAGTCTTAGATCAAATAAACTAACCTGAAACCATTAAATAACTAACCAGCCTGTACCAGCGATCTGTTTCAGCTGATCACTGCAACCGTGCACTGAAGTTTTAGATAAACTAAGCTGAAACCATTAAATAACTAACCAGCCTGTACCAGCGATCTGTTTCAGCTGATCCCTGCAATCGTGCACTGAAGTTTTAGATCAAATAAACTAAGCTGAAACCATTAAATAACTAACCAGCCTGTGCCAGGGATCTGTGTCAGCTGATCCCTGCAACCGTGCACTGAAGTTTTAGATAAACTAAGCTGAAACCATTAAATAACTAACCAGCCTGTACCAGCGATCTGTTTCAGCTGATCCCTGCAATCGTGCACTGAAGTATTAGATCAAATAAACTAACCTGAAACCATTAAATAACTAACCAGCCTGTGCGAGCGATCTGTGTCAGCTGATCCCTGCAACCGTGCACTGAAGTTTTAGATCAAATAAACTAAGCTGAAACCATTAAATAACTAACCAGCCTGTGCCAGCGATCTGTGTCAGCTGATCCCTGCAACCGTGCACTGAAGTTTTAGATCAAATAAACTAACCTGAAACCATTAAATAACTAACCAGCCTGTGCGAGCGATCTGTGTCAGCTGATCCCTGCAACCGTGCACTGAAGTTTTAGAGAAAATAAACTAAGTTGAAACCATTAAATAACTAACCAGCCTGTGCCAGCGATCTGTGTCAGCTGATCAGTGCGACCGTGCACTGAAGTTTTAGATAAAATAAACTAAGTTGAAACCATTAAATAACTAACCAGCCTGTGCCAGCGATCTGTGTCAGCTGATCCCTGCAACCGTGCACTGAAGTCTTAGATCAAATAAACTAAGCTGAAACCATTAAATAACTAACCAGCCTGTGCCAGCGATCTGTGTCAGCTGATCCCTGCAACCGTGCACTGAAGTTTTAGATAAAATTAACTAAGCTGAAACCATTAAATAACTAACCAGCGATCTGTGTCAGCGGATCCCTGCGACCGTGCACTGAAGTTTTAGATAAAATAAACTAAGCTGAAACCATTAAATAACTAACCAGCGATCTGTGTCAGCGGATCCCTGCGACCGTGCACTGAAGTTTAAGATAAAATAAACTAAGTTGAAACCATTAAATAACTAACCAGCCTGTGCAAGGGATCTGTGCCAGCGATCTGTTTCAGCTGATCTTTGCGAACGTGCACTGAAGTCTTAGATCAAATAAACTAACCTGAAACCATTAAATAACCAACCAGCCTGTGCGAGCGATCTGTGTCAGCTGATCCCTGCAACCGTGCACTGAAGTTTTAGATCAAATAAACTAAGCTGAAACCATTAAATAACCAACCAGCCTGTGCGAGCGATCTGTGTCAGCTGATCCCTGCAACCGTGCACTGAAGTTTTAGATCAAATAAACTAAGCTGAAACCATTAAATAACCAACCAGGCTGTGCCAGGGATCTGTGTCAGCTGATCCCTGCAACCGTGCACTGAAGTCTTAGATCAAATAAACTAAGCTGAAACCACTAAATAACTAACCAGCCTGTGCCAGCGATCTGTGTCAGCTGATCCCTGCAACCGTGCACTGAAGTTTTAGAGAAAATAAACTAAGTTGAAACCATTAAATAACTAACCAGCCTGTGCCAGGGATCTGTGTCAGCTGATCCCTGCAACCGTGCACTGAAGTTTAAGATAAAATAAACTAAGTTGAAACCATTAAATAACTAACCAGCCTGTGCAAGGGATCTGTGCCAGCGATCTGTTTCAGCTGATCTTTGCGAACGTGCACTGAAGTCTTAGATCAAATAAACTAACCTGAAACCATTAAATAACCAACCAGCCTGTGCGAGCGATCTGTGTCAGCTGATCCCTGCAACCGTGCACTGAAGTTTTAGATCAAATAAACTAAGCTGAAACCATTAAATAACCAACCAGCCTGTGCGAGCGATCTGTGTCAGCTGATCCCTGCAACCGTGCACTGAAGTTTTAGATCAAATAAACTAAGCTGAAACCATTAAATAACCAACCAGCCTGTGCCAGGGATCTGTGTCAGCTGATCCCTGCAACCGTGCACTGAAGTCTTAGATCAAATAAACTAAGCTGAAACCACTAAATAACTAACCAGCCTGTGCCAGCGATCTGTGTCAGCGGATCCCTGCGAACGTGCACTGAAGTCTTAGATCAAATAAACTAACCTGAAACCATTAAATAACTAACCAGCGATCTGTGTCAGCGGATCCCTGCGACCGTGCACTGAAGTTTTAGATAAAATAAACTAAGCTGAAACCATTAAATAACTAACCAGCGATCTGTGTCAGCGGATCCCTGCGACCGTGAACTGAAGTTTAAGATAAAATAAACTAAGTTGAAACCATTAAATAACTAACCAGCCTGTGCAAGGGATCTGTGCCAGCGATCTGTTTCAGCTGATCTTTGCGAACGTGCACTGAAGTCTTAGATCAAATAAACTAACCTGAAACCATTAAATAACCAACCAGCCTGTGCGAGCGATCTGTGTCAGCTGATCCCTGCAACCGTGCACTGAAGTTTTAGATCAAATAAACTAAGCTGAAACCATTAAATAACCAACCAGCCTGTGCCAGCGATCTGTGCCAGAGATCTGTTTCAGCTGAACTTTGCGAACGTGCACTGAAGTCTTAGATCAAATAAACTAAGCTGAAACCATTAAATAACTAACCAGCCTGTGCCAGCGATCTGTGTCAGCGGATCCCTGCAACCGTGCACTGAAGTTTTAGATCAAATAAACTAAGCTGAAACCATTAAATAACCAACCAGCCTGTGCCAGCGATCTGTGCCAGAGATCTGTTTCAGCTGAACTTTGCGAACGTGCACTGAAGTCTTAGATCAAATAAACTAAGCTGAAACCATTAAATAACTAACCAGCCTGTGCCAGCGATCTGTGTCAGCGGATCCCTGCGACCGTGCACTGAAGTTTTAGATAAAATAAACTAAGTTGAAACCATTAAATAACTAACCAGCCTGTGCAAGGGATCTGTGTCAGCTGATCCCTGCAACCGCGCACTGAAGTTTTAGATAAACTTGGCTGAAACCATTAAATAACTAACCAGCCTGTACCAGCGATCTGTTTCAGCTGATCCCTGCAATCGTGCACTGAAGTTTTAGATCAAATAAACTAAGTTAAAACCATTAAATAACTAACCAGCCTGTGCCAGCGATCTGTGTCAGCTGATCCCTGCAACCGTGCACTGAAGTTTTAGATAAAATAAACCAAACCGAAACCATTAAATAACTAACCAGCCTGTGCCAGGGATCTGTGTCAGCTGATCCCTGCAACCGTGCACTGAAGTTTTAGATAAAATAAACCAAACCGAAACCATTAAATAACTAACCAGCCTGTGCCAGCGATCTGTGTCAGCTGATCCCTGCAACCGTGCACTGAAGTTTTAGATCAAATAAACTAAGCTGAAACCATTAAATAACTAACCAGCCTGTGCCAGCGATCTGTGTCAGCTGATCCCTGCGAACGTGGACTGAAGTTTTAGATCAAATAAACAAAGCTGAAACCATTAAATAACTAACCAGCGATCTGTGTCAGCTGATCCCTGCGACCGTGCACTGAAGTTTTAGATAAAATAAACTAAGTTGAAACCATTAATTAACTAACCAGCCTGTGCAAGGGATCTGTGCCAGCGATCTGTTTCAGCTGATCTTTGCGAACGTGCACTGAAGTTTTAGATCAAATAAACTAAGCTGAAACCATTAAATAACTAACCAGGCTGTGCCAGAGATCTGTGTCAGCTGATCCCTGCGAACGTGGACTGAAGTTTTAGATCAAATAAACTAAGCTGAAACCATTAAATAACCAACCAGGCTGTGCCAGAGATCTGTGTCAGCTGATCCCTGCGAACGTGGACTGAAGTTTTAGATCAAATAAACTAAGCTGAAACCATTAAATAACCAACCAGGCTGTGCCAGAGATCTGTGTCAGCTGATCCCTGCAACCGTGCACTGAAGTTTTAGAGAAAATAAACTAAGTTGAAACCATTAAATAACCAACCAGGCTGTGCCAGAGATCTGTGTCAGCTGATCCCTGCGAACGTGGACTGAAGTTTTAGATCAAATAAACTAAGCTGAAACCATTAAATAACCAACCAGGCTGTGCCAGAGATCTGTGTCAGCTGATCCCTGCAACCGTGCACTGAAGTTTTAGAGAAAATAAACTAAGTTGAAACCATTAAATAACTAACCAGCCTGTGCCAGGAATCTTTGTCAACTGATCCCTGCAACCGTGCACTGAATTTTTAGAGAAAATAAACTAAGTTGAAACCATTAAATAACTAACCAGCCTGTGCCAGCGATCTGTGTCAGCGGATCCCTGCGACCGTGCACTGAAGTTTTAGATAAACTAAGCTGAAACCATTAAATAACTAGCCAGCCTGTGCCAGCGATCTGTTTCATCTGATCCCTGCAACCGTGCACTGAAGTTTTAGATAAACTAAGCTGAAACCATTAAATAACTAACCAGCGATCTGTGTCAGCTGATTCCTCCAACCGTGCACTGAAGTTTTAGATAAAATAAACTAAGTTGAAACCATTAAATAACTAACCAGCGATCTGTGTCAGCGGATCCCTGCGACCGTGCACTGAAGTTTTAGATAAAATAAACTAAGTTGAAACCATTAAATAACTAACCAGCCTGTGCAAGGGATCTGTGCCAGCGATCTGTTTCAGCTGATCTTTGCGAACGTGCACTGAAGTCTTAGATCAAATAAACTAACCTGAAACCATTAAATAACTAACCAGCCTGTACCAGCGATCTGTTTCAGCTGATCACTGCAACCGTGCACTGAAGTTTTAGATAAACTAAGCTGAAACCATTAAATAACTAACCAGCCTGTACCAGCGATCTGTTTCAGCTGATCCCTGCAATCGTGCACTGAAGTTTTAGATCAAATAAACTAAGCTGAAACCATTAAATAACTAACCAGCCTGTGCCAGGGATCTGTGTCAGCTGATCCCTGCAACCGTGCACTGAAGTTTTAGATAAACTAAGCTGAAACCATTAAATAACTAACCAGCCTGTACCAGCGATCTGTTTCAGCTGATCCCTGCAATCGTGCACTGAAGTATTAGATCAAATAAACTAACCTGAAACCATTAAATAACTAACCAGCCTGTGCCAGCGATCTGTGTCAGCTGATCCCTGCAACCGTGCACTGAAGTTTTAGATCAAATAAACTAAGCTGAAACCATTAAATAACTAACCAGCCTGTGCCAGCGATCTGTGTCAGCTGATCCCTGCAACCGTGCACTGAAGTTTTAGATCAAATAAACTAACCTGAAACCATTAAATAACTAACCAGCCTGTGCGAGCGATCTGTGTCAGCTGATCCCTGCAACCGTGCACTGAAGTTTTAGAGAAAATAAACTAAGTTGAAACCATTAAATAACTAACCAGCCTGTGCCAGCGATCTGTGTCAGCTGATCAGTGCGATCGTGCACTGAAGTTTTAGATAAAATAAACTAAGTTGAAACCATTAAATAACTAACCAGCCTGTGCCAGAGATCTGTGTCAGCTGATCCCTGCAACCGTGCACTGAAGTCTTAGATCAAATAAACTAAGCTGAAACCATTAAATAACTAACCAGCCTGTGCCAGCGATCTGTGTCAGCTGATCCCTGCAACCGTGCACTGAAGTTTTAGATAAAATTAACTAAGCTGAAACCATTAAATAACTAACCAGCGATCTGTGTCAGCGGATCCCTGCGACCGTGCACTGAAGTTTTAGATAAAATAAACTAAGCTGAAACCATTAAATAACTAACCAGCGATCTGTGTCAGCGGATCCCTGCGACCGTGCACTGAAGTTTAAGATAAAATAAACTAAGTTGAAACCATTAAATAACTAACCAGCCTGTGCAAGGGATCTGTGCCAGCGATCTGTTTCAGCTGATCTTTGCGAACGTGCACTGAAGTCTTAGATCAAATAAACTAACCTGAAACCATTAAATAACCAACCAGCCTGTGCGAGCGATCTGTGTCAGCTGATCCCTGCAACCGTGCACTGAAGTTTTAGATCAAATAAACTAAGCTGAAACCATTAAATAACCAACCAGCCTGTGCGAGCGATCTGTGTCAGCTGATCCCTGCAACCGTGCACTGAAGTTTTAGATCAAATAAACTAAGCTGAAACCATTAAATAACCAACCAGCCTGTGCCAGGGATCTGTGTCAGCTGATCCCTGCAACCGTGCACTGAAGTCTTAGATCAAATAAACTAAGCTGAAACCACTAAATAACTAACCAGCCTGTGCCAGCGATCTGTGTCAGCTGATCCCTGCAACCGTGCACTGAAGTTTTAGAGAAAATAAACTAAGTTGAAACCATTAAATAACTAACCAGCCTGTGCCAGGGATCTGTGTCAGCTGATCTTTGCGACCATGCACTGAAGTCTTAGATCAAATAAACTAACCTGAAACCATTTAAATAACTAACCAGGCTGTGCCAGCGATCTGTGTCAGCTGATCCCTGCAACCGTGCACTGAAGTTTTAGATAAAATAAACTAAGCTGAAACCATTAAATAACTAACCAGCGATCTGTGTCAGCGGATCCCTGCGACCGTGCACTGAAGTTTTAGATAAAATAAACTAAGCTGAAACCATTAAATAACTAACCAGCCTGTGCCAGGGATCTGTGTCAGCTGATCTTTGCGACCATGCACTGAAGTCTTAGATCAAATAAACTAACCTGAAACCATTTAAATAACTAACCAGGCTGTGCCAGCGATCTGTGTCAGCTGATCCCTGCAACCGTGCACTGAAGTTTTAGATAAAATAAACTAAGCTGAAACCATTAAATAACTAACCAGCGATCTGTGTCAGCGGATCCCTGCGACCGTGCACTGAAGTTTAAGATAAAATAAACTAAGTTGAAACCATTAAATAACTAACCAGCCTGTGCAAGGGATCTGTGCCAGCGATCTGTTTCAGCTGATCTTTGCGAACGTGCACTGAAGTCTTAGATCAAATAAACTAACCTGAAACCATTAAATAACCAACCAGCCTGTGCGAGCGATCTGTGTCAGCTGATCCCTGCAACCGTGCACTGAAGTTTTAGATCAAATAAACTAAGCTGAAACCATTAAATAACCAACCAGCCTGTGCCAGCGATCTGTGCCAGAGATCTGTTTCAGCTGAACTTTGCGAACGTGCACTGAAGTCTTAGATCAAATAAACTAAGCTGAAACCATTAAATAACTAACCAGCCTGTGCCAGCGATCTGTGTCAGCGGATCCCTGCGACCGTGCACTGAAGTTTTAGATAAAATAAACTAAGTTGAAACCATTAAATAACTAACCAGCCTGTGCAAGGGATCTGTGTCAGCTGATCCCTGCAACCGCGCACTGAAGTTTTAGATAAACTTGGCTGAAACCATTAAATAACTAACCAGCCTGTACCAGCGATCTGTTTCAGCTGATCCCTGCAATCGTGCACTGAAGTTTTAGATCAAATAAACTAAGTTAAAACCATTAAATAACTAACCAGCCTGTGCCAGCGATCTGTGTCAGCTGATCCCTGCAACCGTGCACTGAAGTTTTAGATAAAATAAACCAAACCGAAACCATTAAATAACTAACCAGCCTGTGCCAGGGATCTGTGTCAGCTGATCCCTGCAACCGTGCACTGAAGTTTTAGATAAAATAAACCAAACCGAAACCATTAAATAACTAACCAGCCTGTGCCAGGGATCTGTGTCAGCTGATCCCTGCAACCGTGCACTGAAGTTTTAGATAAAATAAACCAAACCGAAACCATTAAATAACTAACCAGCCTGTGCCAGGGATCTGTGTCAGCTGATCCCTGCAACCGTGCACTGAAGTTTTAGATAAAATAAACCAAACCGAAACCATTAAATAACTAACCAGCCTGTGCCAGCGATCTGTGTCAGCTGATCCCTGCGAACGTGGACTGAAGTTTTAGATCAAATAAACAAAGCTGAAACCATTAAATAACTAACCAGCGATCTGTGTCAGCTGATCCCTGCGACCGTGCACTGAAGTTTTAGATAAAATAAACTAAGTTGAAACCATTAATTAACTAACCAGCCTGTGCAAGGGATCTGTGCCAGCGGATCCCTGCGACCGTGCACTGAAGTTTTAGATAAACTAAGCTGAAACCATTAAATAACTAACCAGCGATCTGTGTCAGCTGATTCCTCCAACCGTGCACTGAAGTCTTAGATCAAATAAACTAACCTGAAACCATTTAAATAACTAACCAGCCTGTGACAGCGATCTGTGTCAGCTGATCCCTGCAACCGTGCACTGAAGTTTTAGATCAAATAAACTAAGCTGAAACCATTAAATAACTAACCAGCCTGTGCCAGCGATCTGTGTCAGCGGATCCCTGCGACCGTGCACTGAAGTTTTAGATAAAATAAACTAAGTTGAAACCATTAAATAACTAACCAGCCTGTGCCAGCGATCTGTGTCAGCTGATCCCTGCAACCGTGCACTGAAGTTTTAGATAAACTTGGCTGAAACCATTAAATAACTAACCAGCCTGTACCAGCGATCTGTTTCAGCTGATCCCTGCAACCGTGCACTGAAGTTTTAGATAAACTTGGCTGAAACCATTAAATAACTAACCAGCCTGTACCAGCGATCTGTTTCAGCTGATCTTTGCGAACGTGCACTGAAGTTTTAGATAAACTAAGCTGAAACCATTAAATAACTAGCCAGCCTGTGCCAGCGATCTGTGTCAGCGGATCCCTGCGACCGTGCACTGAAGTTTTAGATAAACTAAGCTGAAACCATTAAATAACTAACCAGCGATCTGTGTCAGCTGATTCCTCCAACCGTGCACTGAAGTCTTAGATCAAATAAACTAACCTGAAACCATTTAAATAACTAACCAGCCTGTGACAGCGATCTGTGTCAGCTGATCCCTGCAACCGTGCACTGAAGTTTTAGATCAAATAAACTAAGCTGAAACCATTAAATAACTAACCAGCCTGTGCCAGCGATCTGTGTCAGCGGATCCCTGCGACCGTGCACTGAAGTTTTAGATAAAATAAACTAAGTTGAAACCATTAAATAACTAACCAGCCTGTGCCAGCGATCTGTGTCAGCTGATCCCTGCAACCGTGCACTGAAGTTTTAGATAAACTTGGCTGAAACCATTAAATAACTAACCAGCCTGTACCAGCGATCTGTTTCAGCTGATCCCTGCAACCGTGCACTGAAGTTTTAGATAAACTTGGCTGAAACCATTAAATAACTAACCAGCCTGTACCAGCGATCTGTTTCAGCTGATCTTTGCGAACGTGCACTGAAGTTTTAGATAAACTAAGCTGAAACCATTAAATAACTAGCCAGCCTGTGCCAGCGATCTGTGTCAGCGGATCCCTGCGACCGTGCACTGAAGTTTTAGATAAACTAAGCTGAAACCATTAAATAACTAACCAGCGATCTGTGTCAGCTGATTCCTCCAACCGTGCACTGAAGTCTTAGATCAAATAAACTAACCTGAAACCATTTAAATAACTAACCAGCCTGTGACAGCGATCTGTGTCAGCTGATCCCTGCAACCGTGCACTGAAGTTTTAGATCAAATAAACTAAGCTGAAACCATTAAATAACTAACCAGCCTGTGCCAGCGATCTGTGTCAGCGGATCCCTGCGACCGTGCACTGAAGTTTTAGATAAAATAAACTAAGTTGAAACCATTAAATAACTAACCAGCCTGTGCCAGCGATCTGTGTCAGCTGATCCCTGCAACCGTGCACTGAAGTTTTAGATAAACTTGGCTGAAACCATTAAATAACTAACCAGCCTGTACCAGCGATCTGTTTCAGCTGATCCCTGCAACCGTGCACTGAAGTTTTAGATAAACTTGGCTGAAACCATTAAATAACTAACCAGCCTGTACCAGCGATCTGTTTCAGCTGATCCCTGCAATCGTGCACTGAAGTTTTAGATCAAATAAACTAAGCTGAAACCATTAAATAACTAACCAGCCTGTGCCAGGGATCTGTGTCAGCTGATCCCTGCAACCGTGCACTGAAGTTTTAGATCAAATAAACTAAGCTGAAACCATTAAATAACTAACCAGCCTGTGCCAGCGATCTGTGTCAGCGGATCCCTGCGACCGTGCACTGAAGTTTTAGATAAAATAAACTAAGTTGAAACCATTAAATAACTAACCAGCCTGTGCAAGGGATCTGTGTCAGCTGATCCCTGCAACCGCGCACTGAAGTTTTAGATAAACTTGGCTGAAACCATTAAATAACTAACCAGCCTGTACCAGCGATCTGTTTCAGCTGATCCCTGCAATCGTGCACTGAAGTTTTAGATCAAATAAACTAAGTTAAAACCATTAAATAACTAACCAGCCTGTGCCAGGGATCTGTGTCAGCTGATCCCTGCAACCGTGCACTGAAGTTTTAGATAAAATAAACCAAACCGAAACCATTAAATAACTAACCAGCCTGTGCCAGGGATCTGTGTCAGCTGATCCCTGCAACTGTGCACTGAAGTTTTAGATAAACTAAGCTGAAACAATTAAATAACTAACCAGCCTGTGCCAGCGATCTGTGTCAGCTGATCCCTGCAACCGTGCACTGAAGTTTTAGATCAAATAAACTAAGCTGAAACCATTAAATAACTAACCAGCCTGTGCCAGCGATCTGTGTCAGCTGATCCCTGCGAACGTGGACTGAAGTTTTAGATCAAATAAACAAAGCTGAAACCATTAAATAACTAACCAGCGATCTGTGTCAGCTGATCCCTGCGACCGTGCACTGAAGTTTTAGATAAAATAAACTAAGTTGAAACCATTAATTAACTAACCAGCCTGTGCAAGGGATCTGTGCCAGCGATCTGTTTCAGCTGATCCCTGCAACCGTGCACTGAAGTTTTAGATAAACTTGGCTGAAACCATTAAATAACTAACCAGCCTGTACCAGCGATCTGTTTCAGCTGATCCCTGCAACCGTGCACTGAAGTTTTAGATAAACTTGGCTGAAACCATTAAATAACTAACCAGCCTGTACCAGCGATCTGTTTCAGCTGATCCCTGCAATCGTGCACTGAAGTTTTAGATCAAATAAACTAAGCTGAAACCATTAAATAACTAACCAGCCTGTGCCAGGGATCTGTGTCAGCTGATCCCTGCAACCGTGCACTGAAGTTTTAGATCAAATAAACTAAGCTGAAACCATTAAATAACTAACCAGCCTGTGCCAGCGATCTGTGTCAGCTGATCCCTGCAACCGTGCACTGAAGTTTTAGATCAAATAAACTAACCTGAAACCATTAAATAACTAACCAGCCTGTGCCAGCGATCTGTGTCAGCTGATCCCTGCAACCGTGCACTGAAGTTTTAGATCAAATAAACTAAGCTGAAACCATTAAATAACTAACCAGCCTGTGCCAGCGATCTGTGTCAGCTGATCCCTGCAACCGTGCACTGAAGTTTTAGATCAAATAAACTAACCTGAAACCATTAAATAACTAACCAGCCTGTGCGAGCGATCTGTGTCAGCTGATCCCTGCAACCGTGCACTGAAGTTTTAGAGAAAATAAACTAAGTTGAAACCATTAAATAACTAACCAGCCTGTGCCAGCGATCTGTGTCAGCTGATCAGTGCGACCGTGCACTGAAGTTTTAGATAAAATAAACTAAGTTGAAACCATTAAATAACTAACCAGCCTGTGCCAGCGATCTGTGTCAGCTGATCCCTGCAACCGTGCACTGAAGTCTTAGATCAAATAAACTAAGCTGAAACCATTAAATAACTAACCAGCCTGTGCCAGCGATCTGTGTCAGCTGATCCCTGCAACCGTGCACTGAAGTTTTAGATAAAATTAACTAAGCTGAAACCATTAAATAACTAACCAGCGATCTGTGTCAGCGGATCCCTGCGACCGTGCACTGAAGTTTTAGATAAAATAAACTAAGCTGAAACCATTAAATAACTAACCAGCGATCTGTGTCAGCGGATCCCTGCGACCGTGCACTGAAGTTTAAGATAAAATAAACTAAGTTGAAACCATTAAATAACTAACCAGCGATCTGTGCCAGCGATCTGTTTCAGCTGATCTTTGCGAACGTGCACTGAAGTCTTAGATCAAATAAACTAATCTGAAACCATTAAATAACCAACCAGCCTGTGCGAGCGATCTGTGTCAGCTGATCCCTGCAACCGTGCACTGAAGTTTTAGATCAAATAAACTAAGCTGAAACCATTAAATAACCAACCAGCCTGTGCGAGCGATCTGTGTCAGCTGATCCCTGCAACCGTGCACTGAAGTTTTAGATCAAATAAACTAAGCTGAAACCATTAAATAACCAACCAGCCTGTGCCAGGGATCTGTGTCAGCTGATCCCTGCAACCGTGCACTGAAGTCTTAGATCAAATAAACTAAGCTGAAACCACTAAATAACTAACCAGCCTGTGCCAGCGATCTGTGTCAGCTGATCCCTGCAACCGTGCACTGAAGTTTTAGAGAAAATAAACTAAGTTGAAACCATTAAATAACTAACCAGCCTGTGCCAGGGATCTGTGTCAGCTGATCTTTGCGACCATGCACTGAAGTCTTAGATCAAATAAACTAACCTGAAACCATTTAAATAACTAACCAGGCTGTGCCAACGATCTGTGTCAGCTGATCCCTGCAACCGTGCACTGAAGTTTTAGATAAAATAAACTAAGCTGAAACCATTAAATAACTAACCAGCGATCTGTGTCAGCGGATCCCTGCGACCGTGCACTGAAGTTTTAGATAAAATAAACTAAGCTGAAACCATTAAATAACTAACCAGCGATCTGTGTCAGCGGATCCCTGCGACCGTGCACTGAAGTTTAAGATAAAATAAACTAAGTTGAAACCATTAAATAACTAACCAGCCTGTGCAAGGGATCTGTGCCAGCGATCTGTTTCAGCTGATCTTTGCGAACGTGCACTGAAGTCTTAGATCAAATAAACTAACCTGAAACCATTAAATAACCAACCAGCCTGTGCGAGCGATCTGTGTCAGCTGATCCCTGCAACCGTGCACTGAAGTTTTAGATCAAATAAACTAAGCTGAAACCATTAAATAACCAACCAGCCTGTGCCAGCGATCTGTGCCAGAGATCTGTTTCAGCTGAACTTTGCGAACGTGCACTGAAGTCTTAGATCAAATAAACTAAGCTGAAACCATTAAATAACTAACCAGCCTGTGCCAGCGATCTGTGTCAGCGGATCCCTGCGACCGTGCACTGAAGTTTTAGATAAAATAAACTAAGTTGAAACCATTAAATAACTAACCAGCCTGTGCAAGGGATCTGTGTCAGCTGATCCCTGCAACCGCGCACTGAAGTTTTAGATAAACTTGGCTGAAACCATTAAATAACTAACCAGCCTGTACCAGCGATCTGTTTCAGCTGATCCCTGCAATCGTGCACTGAAGTTTTAGATCAAATAAACTAAGTTAAAACCATTAAATAACTAACCAGCCTGTGCCAGCGATCTGTGTCAGCTGATCCCTGCAACCGTGCACTGAAGTTTTAGATAAAATAAACCAAACCGAAACCATTAAATAACTAACCAGCCTGTGCCAGGGATCTGTGTCAGCTGATCCCTGCAACCGTGCACTGAAGTTTTAGATAAAATAAACCAAACCGAAACCATTAAATAACTAACCAGCCTGTGCCAGGGATCTGTGTCAGCTGATCCCTGCAACCGTGCACTGAAGTTTTAGATAAAATAAACCAAACCGAAACCATTAAATAACTAACCAGCCTGTGCCAGCGATCTGTGTCAGCTGATCCCTGCAACCGTGCACTGAAGTTTTAGATCAAATAAACTAAGCTGAAACCATTAAATAACTAACCAGCCTGTGCCAGCGATCTGTGTCAGCTGATCCCTGCGAACGTGGACTGAAGTTTTAGATCAAATAAACAAAGCTGAAACCATTAAATAACTAACCAGCGATCTGTGTCAGCTGATCCCTGCGACCGTGCACTGAAGTTTTAGATAAAATAAACTAAGTTGAAACCATTAATTAACTAACCAGCCTGTGCAAGGGATCTGTGCCAGCGATCTGTTTCAGCTGATCTTTGCGAACGTGCACTGAAGTTTTAGATAAACTAAGCTGAAACCATTAAATAACTAGCCAGCCTGTGCCAGCGATCTGTGTCAGCGGATCCCTGCGACCGTGCACTGAAGTTTTAGATAAACTAAGCTGAAACCATTAAATAACTAACCAGCGATCTGTGTCAGCTGATTCCTCCAACCGTGCACTGAAGTTTTAGATAAACTAAGCTGAAACCATTAAATAACTAACCAGCCTGTGCCAGCGATCTGTGTCAGCTGATCTTTGCGACCATGCACTGAAGTCTTAGATCAAATAAACTAACCTGAAACCATTTAAATAACTAACCAGCCTGTGACAGCGATCTGTGTCAGCTGATCCCTGCAACCGTGCACTGAAGTTTTAGATCAAATAAACTAAGCTGAAACCATTAAATAACTAACCAGCCTGTGCCAGCGATCTGTGTCAGCGGATCCCTGCGACCGTGCACTGAAGTTTTAGATAAAATAAACTAAGTTGAAACCATTAAATAACTAACCAGCCTGTGCCAGCGATCTGTGTCAGCTGATCCCTGCAACCGTGCACTGAAGTTTTAGATAAACTTGGCTGAAACCATTAAATAACTAACCAGCCTGTACCAGCGATCTGTTTCAGCTGATCCCTGCAACCGTGCACTGAAGTTTTAGATAAACTTGGCTGAAACCATTAAATAACTAACCAGCCTGTACCAGCGATCTGTTTCAGCTGATCCCTGCAATCGTGCACTGAAGTTTTAGATCAAATAAACTAAGCTGAAACCATTAAATAACTAACCAGCCTGTGCCAGGGATCTGTGTCAGCTGATCCCTGCAACCGTGCACTGAAGTTTTAGATCAAATAAACTAAGCTGAAACCATTAAATAACTAACCAGCCTGTGCCAGCGATCTGTGTCAGCGGATCCCTGCGACCGTGCACTGAAGTTTTAGATAAAATAAACTAAGTTGAAACCATTAAATAACTAACCAGCCTGTGCAAGGGATCTGTGTCAGCTGATCCCTGCAACCGCGCACTGAAGTTTTAGATAAACTTGGCTGAAACCATTAAATAACTAACCAGCCTGTACCAGCGATCTGTTTCAGCTGATCCCTGCAATCGTGCACTGAAGTTTTAGATCAAATAAACTAAGTTAAAACCATTAAATAACTAACCAGCCTGTGCCAGGGATCTGTGTCAGCTGATCCCTGCAACCGTGCACTGAAGTTTTAGATAAAATAAACCAAACCGAAACCATTAAATAACTAACCAGCCTGTGCCAGGGATCTGTGTCAGCTGATCCCTGCAACTGTGCACTGAAGTTTTAGATAAACTAAGCTGAAACAATTAAATAACTAACCAGCCTGTGCCAGCGATCTGTGTCAGCTGATCCCTGCAACCGTGCACTGAAGTTTTAGATCAAATAAACTAAGCTGAAACCATTAAATAACTAACCAGCCTGTGCCAGCGATCTGTGTCAGCTGATCCCTGCGAACGTGGACTGAAGTTTTAGATCAAATAAACAAAGCTGAAACCATTAAATAACTAACCAGCGATCTGTGTCAGCTGATCCCTGCGACCGTGCACTGAAGTTTTAGATAAAATAAACTAAGTTGAAACCATTAATTAACTAACCAGCCTGTGCAAGGGATCTGTGCCAGCGATCTGTTTCAGCTGATCCCTGCAACCGTGCACTGAAGTTTTAGATAAACTTGGCTGAAACCATTAAATAACTAACCAGCCTGTACCAGCGATCTGTTTCAGCTGATCCCTGCAACCGTGCACTGAAGTTTTAGATAAACTTGGCTGAAACCATTAAATAACTAACCAGCCTGTACCAGCGATCTGTTTCAGCTGATCCCTGCAATCGTGCACTGAAGTTTTAGATCAAATAAACTAAGCTGAAACCATTAAATAACTAACCAGCCTGTGCCAGGGATCTGTGTCAGCTGATCCCTGCAACCGTGCACTGAAGTTTTAGATCAAATAAACTAAGCTGAAACCATTAAATAACTAACCAGCCTGTGCCAGCGATCTGTGTCAGCTGATCCCTGCAACCGTGCACTGAAGTTTTAGATCAAATAAACTAAGTTGAAACCATTAAATAACTAACCAGCCTGTGCCAGGGATCTGTGTCAGCTGATCTTTGCGACCATGCACTGAAGTCTTAGATCAAATAAACTAACCTGAAACCATTTAAATAACTAACCAGGCTGTGCCAGCGATCTGTGTCAGCGGATCCCTGCGAACGTGGACTGAAGTTTTAGATCAAATAAACTAAGCTGAAACCATTAAATAACTAACCAGCCTGTGCCAGCGATCTGTGTCAGCTGATCCCTGCAACCGTGCACTGAAGTTTTAGATAAAATAAACTAAGCTGAAACCATTAAATAACTAACCAGCGATCTGTGTCAGCGGATCCCTGCGACCGTGCACTGAAGTTTTAGATAAAATAAACTAAGCTGAAACCATTAAATAACTAACCAGCGATCTGTGTCAGCGGATCCCTGCGACCGTGCACTGAAGTTTTAGATAAAATAAACTAAGTTGAAACCATTAAATAACTAACCAGCCTGTGCGAGCGATCTGTTTCAGCTGATCTTTGCGAACGTGCACTGAAGTCTTAGATCAAATAAACTAACCTGAAACCATTAAATAACCAACCAGCCTGTGCGAGCGATCTGTGTCAGCTGATCCCTGCAACCGTGCACTGAAGTTTTAGATCAAATAAACTAAGCTGAAACCATTAAATAACCAACCAGCCTGTGCGAGCGATCTGTGTCAGCTGATCCCTGCAACCGTGCACTGAAGTTTTAGATAAAATAAACTAAGCTGAAACCATTAAATAACTAACCAGCGATCTGTGTCAGCGGATCCCTGCGACCGTGCACTGAAGTTTAAGATAAAATAAACTAAGTTGAAACCATTAAATAACTAACCAGCCTGTGCAAGGGATCTGTGCCAGCGATCTGTTTCAGCTGATCTTTGCGAACGTGCAATGAAGTCTTAGATCAAATAAACTAACCTGAAACCATTAAATAACTAACCAGCCTGTGCGAGCGATCTGTGTCAGCTGATCCCTGCAACCGTGCACTGAAGTTTTAGATCAAATAAACTAAGCTGAAACCATTGAATAACCAACCAGCCTGTGCGAGCGATCTGTGTCAGCTGATCCCTGCAACCGTGCACTGAAGTCTTAGATCAAATAAACTAAGCTGAAACCACTAAATAACTAACCAGCCTGTGCAAGGGATCTGTGCCAGCGATCTGTTTCAGCTGATCTTTGCGAACGTGCAATGAAGTCTTAGATCAAATAAACTAACCTGAAACCATTAAATAACCAACCAGCCTGTGCGAGCGATCTGTGTCAGCTGATCCCTGCAACCGTGCACTGAAGTTTTAGATAAACTAAGCTGAAACCATTAAATAACTAACCAGCCTGTGCAAGGGATCTGGGTCAGCTGATCCCTGCGAACGTGGACTGAAGTTTTTGATCAAATAAACAAAGCTGAAACCATTAAATAACTAACCAGCCTGTGCCAGCGATCTGTGTCAGCTGATCCCTGCAACCGTGCACTGAAGTTTTAGATCAAATAAACTAAGCTGAAACCATTAAATAACCAACCAGCCTGTGCCAGCGATCTGTGTCAGCTGATCCCTGCAACCGTGCACTGAAGTTTTAGATAAACTAAGCTGAAACCATTAAATAACTAGCCAGCCTGTGCCAGGGATCTGTGTCAGCTGATCCCTGCAACTGTGCACTGAAGTTTTAGATAAAATAAACTAAGCTGAAACCATTAAATAACTAACCAGCGATCTGTGTCAGCTGATTCCTGCAACCGTGCACTGAAGTTTTAGATAAACTAAGCTGAAACCATTAAATAACTAGCCAGCCTGTGCCAGCGATCTGTTTCATCTGATCCCTGCAACCGTGCACTGAAGTTTTAGATAAACTAAGCTGAAACCATTAAATAACTAACCAGCCTGTGCCAGCGATCTGTGTCAGCTGATCCCTGCAACCGTGCACTGAAGTTTTAGATAAAATAAACCAAACCGAAACCATTAAATAACTAACCAGCCTGTGCGAGCGATCTGTGTCAGCTGATTCCTGCAACCGTGCACTGAAGTTTTAGATAAACTAAGTTGAAACCATTAAATAACTAACCAGCCTGTGCCAGCGATCTGTGTCAGCTGATCCCTGCAACCGTGCACTGAAGTTTTAGATAAACTAAGCTGAAACCATTAAATAACTAACCAGCCTGTGCCAGCGATCTGTTTCAGCTGATTCCTGCAACCGTGCACTGAAGTTTTTTATGATAAACTAAGTTGAAACCATTTAAATAACTAACCAGCCTGTGCCAGCGATCTGTGTCAGCTGATCCCTGCAACCGTGCACTTACGTCTTAGATCAAATAAACTAAGCTGAAACCATTAAATAACTAACCAGCCTGTGCCAGCGATCTGTGTCAGCTGATCCCTGCAACCGTGCACTGAAGTCTTAGATCAAATAAACTAAGCTGAAACCATTAAATAACTAACCAGCCTGTGCAAGGGATCTGGGTCAGCTGATCCCTGCGAACGTGGACTGAAGTTTTAGATCAAATAAACAAAGCTGAAACCATTAAATAACCAACCAGCCTGTGCAAGGGATCTGGGTCAGCTGATCCCTGCGACCGTGCACTGAAGTTTTAGATAAAATAAGCTGAAACCATTAAATAACTAGCCAGCCTGTGCCAGCGATCTGTGTCAGCTGATCCCTGCAACCGTGCACTGAAGTTTTAGATAAAATAAACCAAACCGAAACCATTAAATAACTAACCAGCCTGTGCCAGCGATCTGTGTCAGCTGATTCCTGCAACCGTGCACTGAAGTTTTAGATAAACTAAGCTGAAACCATTAAATAACTAACCAGCCTGTGCCAGCGATCTGTTTCAGCTGATTCCTGCAACCGTGCACTTACGTCTTAGATCAAATAAACTAAGCTGAAACCATTAAATAACTAACCAGCCTGTGCCAGCGATCTGTGTCAGCTGATCCCTGCAACCGTGCACTGAAGTCTTAGATCAAATAAACTAACCTGAAACCATTAAATAACCAACCAGCCTGTGCGAGCGATCTGTGTCAGCTGATCCCTGCAACCGTGCACTGAAGTTTTAGATCAAATAAACTAAGCTGAAACCATTAAATAACTAACCAGCCTGTGCCAGCGATCTGTGTCAGCTGATCCCTGCAACCGTGCACTGAAGTTTTAGATAAAATAAACTAAGCTGAAACCATTAAATAACTAACCAGCGATCTGTGTCAGCGGATCCCTGCGACCGTGCACTGAAGTTTAAGATAAAATAAACTAAGTTGAAACCATTAAATAACTAACCAGCCTGTGCAAGGGATCTGTGCCAGCGATCTGTTTCAGCTGATCTTTGCGAACGTGCAATGAAGTCTTAGATCAAATAAACTAACCTGAAACCATTAAATAACCAACCAGCCTGTGCGAGCGATCTGTGTCAGCTGATCCCTGCAACCGTGCACTGAAGTTTTAGATCAAATAAACTAAGCTGAAACCATTAAATAACCAACCAGCCTGTGCGAGCGATCTGTGTCAGCTGATCCCTGCAACCGTGCACTGAAGTCTTAGATCAAATAAACTAAGCTGAAACCACTAAATAACTAACCAGCCTGTGCAAGGGATCTGTGCCAGCGATCTGTTTCAGCTGATCTTTGCGAACGTGCAATGAAGTCTTAGATCAAATAAACTAACCTGAAACCATTAAATAACCAACCAGCCTGTGCGAGCGATCTGTGTCAGCTGATCCCTGCAACCGTGCACTGAAGTTTTAGATCAAATAAACTAAGCTGAAACCATTAAATAACCAACCAGCCTGTGCCAGCGATCTGTGTCAGCTGATCCCTGCAACCGTGCACTGAAGTTTTAGATAAACTAAGCTGAAACCATTAAATAACTAGCCAGCCTGTGCCAGGGATCTGTGTCAGCTGATCCCTGCAACTGTGCACTGAAGTTTTAGATAAAATAAACTAAGCTGAAACCATTAAATAACTAACCAGCGATCTGTGTCAGCTGATTCCTGCAACCGTGCACTGAAGTTTTAGATAAACTAAGCTGAAACCATTAAATAACTAACCAGCCTGTGCCAGGGATCTGTGTCAGCTGATCCCTGCAACCGTGCACTGAAGTTTTAGATAAACTAAGCTGAAACCATTAAATAACTAGCCAGCCTGTGCCAGCGATCTGTTTCATCTGATCCCTGCAACCGTGCACTGAAGTTTTAGATAAACTAAGCTGAAACCATTAAATAACTAACCAGCCTGTGCCAGCGATCTGTGTCAGCTGATCCCTGCAACCGTGCACTGAAGTTTTAGATAAAATAAACCAAACCGAAACCATTAAATAACTAACCAGCCTGTGCGAGCGATCTGTGTCAGCTGATTCCTGCAACCGTGCACTGAAGTTTTAGATAAACTAAGTTGAAACCATTAAATAACTAACCAGCCTGTGCCAACGATCTGTGTCAGCTGATCCCTGCAACCGTGCACTGAAGTTTTAGATAAACTAAGCTGAAACCATTAAATAACTAACCAGCCTGTGCCAGCGATCTGTTTCAGCTGATTCCTGCAACCGTGCACTGAAGTTTTTTATGATAAACTAAGTTGAAACCATTTAAATAACTAACCAGCCTGTGCCAGCGATCTGTGTCAGCTGATCCCTGCAACCGTGCACTTACGTCTTAGATCAAATAAACTAAGCTGAAACCATTAAATAACTAACCAGCCTGTGCCAGCGATCTGTGTCAGCTGATCCCTGCAACCGTGCACTGAAGTCTTAGATCAAATAAACTAAGCTGAAACCATTAAATAACTAACCAGCCTGTGCAAGGGATCTGGGTCAGCTGATCCCTGCGAACGTGGACTGAAGTTTTAGATCAAATAAACTAAGTTAAAACCATTAAATAACTAACCAGCCTGTGCCAGGGATCTGTGTCAGCTGATCCCTGCAACCGTGCACTGAAGTTTTAGATAAAATAAACCAAACCGAAACCATTAAATAACTAACCAGCCTGTGCCAGCGATCTGTGTCAGCTGATTCCTGCAACCGTGCACTGAAGTTTTAGATAAACTAAGCTGAAACCATTAAATAACTAACCAGCCTGTGCCAGCGATCTGTTTCAGCTGATTCCTGCAACCGTGCACTGAAGTTTTTTATGATAAACTAAGTTGAAACCATTTAAATAACTAACCAGCCTGTGACAGCGATCTGTGTCAGCTGATCCCTGCAACCGTGCACTTACGTCTTAGATCAAATAAACTAAGCTGAAACCATTAAATAACTAACCAGCCTGTGCCAGCGATCTGTGTCAGCTGATCCCTGCAACCGTGCACTTACGTCTTAGATCAAATAAACTAAGCTGAAACCATTAAATAACTAACCAGCCTGTGCCAGAGATCTGTGTCAGCTGATCCCTGCGAACGTGGACTGAAGTTTTAGATCAAATAAACAAAGCTGAAACCATTAAATAACTAACCAGCGATCTGTGTCAGCGGATCCCTGCGACCGTGCACTGACGTTTAAGATAAAATAAACTAAGTTGAAACCATTAAATAACTAACCAGCCTGTGCAAGGGATCTGTGCCAGCGATCTGTTTCAGCTGATCTTTGCGAACGTGCACTGAAGTCTTAGATCAAATAAACTAACCTGAAACCATTAAATAACCAACCAGCCTGTGCGAGCGATCTGTGTCAGCTGATCCCTGCAACCGTGCACTGAAGTCTTAGATCAAATAAACTAAGCTGAAACCACTAAATAACTAACCAGCCTGTGCCAGCGATCTGTGTCAGCTGATCCCTGCAACCGTGCACTGAAGTTTTAGATAAACTAAGCTGAAACCATTAAATAACTAGCCAGCCTGTGCCAGGGATCTGTGTCAGCTGATCCCTGCAACTGTGCACTGAAGTTTTAGATAAAATAAACTAAGCTGAAACCATTAAATAACTAGCCAGCCTGTGCCAGGGATCTGTGTCAGCTGATCCCTGCAACCGTGCACTGAAGTTTTAGATAAACTAAGCTGAAACCATTAAATAACTAACCAGCCTGTGCCAGGGATCTGTGTCAGCTGATCCCTGCAACCGTGCACTGAAGTTTTAGATAAACTAAGCTGAAACCATTAAATAACTAGCCAGCCTGTGCCAGCGATCTGTTTCATCTGATCCCTGCAACCGTGCACTGAAGTTTTAGATAAACTAAGCTGAAACCATTAAATAACTAACCAGCCTGTGCCAGCGATCTGTGTCAGCTGATCCCTGCAACCGTGCACTGAAGTTTTAGATAAAATAAACCAAACCGAAACCATTAAATAACTAACCAGCCTGTGCCAACGATCTGTGTCAGCTGATCCCTGCAACCGTGCACTGAAGTTTTAGATAAACTAAGCTGAAACCATTAAATAACTAACCAGCCTGTGCCAGCGATCTGTTTCAGCTGATTCCTGCAACCGTGCACTGAAGTTTTTTATGATAAACTAAGTTGAAACCATTTAAATAACTAACCAGCCTGTGCCAGCGATCTGTGTCAGCTGATCCCTGCAACCGTGCACTGAAGTCTTAGATCAAATAAACTAAGCTGAAACCATTAAATAACTAACCAGCCTGTGCCAGCGATCTGTGTCAGCTGATCCCTGCAACCGTGCACTGAAGTCTTAGATCAAATAAACTAAGCTGAAACCATTAAATAACTAACCAGCCTGTGCAAGGGATCTGGGTCAGCTGATCCCTGCGAACGTGGACTGAAGTTTTAGATAAAATAAGCTGAAACCATTAAATAACTAGCCAGCCTGTGCCAGCGATCTGTGTCAGCTGATCCCTGCAACCGTGCACTGAAGTTTTAGATCAAATAAACAAAGCTGAAACCATTAAATAACTAACCAGCGATCTGTGTCAGCTGATCACTGCGACCGTGCACTGAAGTTTTAGATAAAATAAGCTGAAACCATTAAATAACTAACCAGCCTGTGCCAGCGATCTGTGTCAGCTGATCCCTGCGACCGTGCACTGAAGTTTTAGATAAAATAAACTAAGCTGAAACCATTAAATAACTAACCAGCGATCTGTGTCAGCGGATCCCTGCAACCGTGCACTGAAGTTTTAGATAATCTAAGCTGAAACCATTAAATAACTAGCCAGCCTGTGCCAGGGATCTGTGTCAGCTGATCCCTGCAACCGTGCACTGAAGTTTTAGATAAACTAAGCTGAAACCATTAAATAACTAGCCAGCCTGTGCCAGGGATCTGTTTCATCTGATCCCTGCAACCGTGCACTGAAGTTTTAGATAAACTAAGCTGAAACCATTAAATAACTAACCAGCCTGTGCCAGCGATCTGTGTCAGCTGATCCCTGCAACCGTGCACTGAAGTTTTAGATAAAATAAACTAAGTTGAAACCATTAATTAACTAACCAGCCTGTGCAAGGGATCTGTGCCAGCGATCTGTTTCAGCTGATCTTTGCGAACGTGCACTGAAGTCTTAGAACAAAAAAACTAACCTGAAACCATTAAATAACTAACCAGCCTGTACCAGCGATCTGTTTCAGCTGATCCCTGCAACCGTGCACTGAAGTTTTAGATAAACTAAGCTGAAACCATTAAATAACTAACCAGCCTGTGCCAGCGATCTGTGTCAGCTGATCCCTGCAACCGTGCACTGAAGTTTTAGATAAAATAAACCAAACCGAAACCATTAAATAACTAACCAGCCTGTGCCAGCGATCTGTGTCAGCTGATTCCTGCAACCGTGCACTGAAGTTTTTTATGATAAACTAAGTTGAAACCATTTAAATAACTAACCAGCCTGTGACAGCGATCTGTGTCAGCTGATCCCTGCAACCGTGCACTGAAGTTTTAGATAAACTAAGCTGAAACCATTAAATAACTAACCAGCCTGTGCCAGCGATCTGTTTCAGCTGATCCCTGCAACCGTGCACTGAAGTTTTAGATAAACTTGGCTGAAACCATTAAATAACTAACCAGCCTGTGCCAGCGATCTGTGTCAGCTGATCCCTGCAACCGTGCACTTACGTCTTAGATCAAATAAACTAAGCTGAAACCATTAAATAACTAACCAGCCTGTGCCAGCGATCTGTGTCAGCTGATCCCTGCAACCGTGCACTTACGTCTTAGATCAAATAAACTAAGCTGAAACCATTAAATAACCAACCAGCCTGTGCCAGAGATCTGTGTCAGCTGATCTTTGCGACCATGCACTGAAGTCTTAGATCAAATAAACTAACCTGAAACCATTAAATAACTAACCAGCCTGTGCCAGCGATCTGTGTCAGCTGATCCCTGCAAGCGTGCACTGAAGTTTTAGATCAAATAAACTAAGCTGAAACCATTAAATAACTAACCAGCCTGTGCAAGGGATCTGTGTCAGCTGATCCCTGCAACCGCGCACTGAAGTTTTAGATAAACTTGGCTGAAACCATTAAATAACTAACCAGCCTGTACCAGCGATCTGTTTCAGCTGATCCCTGCAATCGTGCACTGAAGTTTTAGATCAAATAAACTAAGTTAAAACCATTAAATAACTAACCAGCCTGTGCCAGGGATCTGTGTCAGCTGATCCCTGCAACTGTGCACTGAAGTTTTAGATAAACTAAGCTGAAACAATTAAATAACTAACCAGCCTGTGCCAGCAATCTGTGTCAGCTGATCCCTGCAACCGTGCACTGAAGTTTTAGATCAAATAAACTAAGCTGAAACCATTAAATAACTAACCAGCCTGTGCCAGCGATCTGTGTCAGCTGATCCCTGCGACCGTGCACTGAAGTTTTAGATAAAATAAACTAAGCTGAAACCATTAAATAACTAACCAGCCTGTGCCAGCGATCTGTGTCAGCTGATCCCTGCGACCGTGCACTGAAGTTTTAGATAAAATAAACTAAGCTGAAACCATTAAATAACTAACAAGCGATCTGTGTCAGCTGATCCCTGCGACCGTGCACTGACGTTTAAGATAAAATAAACTAAGTTGAAACCATTAATTAACTAACCAGCCTGTACCAGCGATCTGTTTCAGCTGATCCCTGCAATCGTGCACTGAAGTTTTAGATCAAATAAACTAAGCTGAAACCATTAAATAACTAACCAGCGATCTGTGTCAGCTGATCCCTGCGACCGTGCACTGAAGTTTTAGATAAAATAAACTAAGTTGAAACCATTAATTAACTAACCAGCCTGTGCCAGCGATCTGTGTCAGCTGATCTTTGCGACCATGCACTGAAGTCTTAGATAAAATAAACTAAGCTGAAACCATTTAAATAACTAACCAGCCTGTGACAGCGATCTGTGTCAGCGGATCCCTGCGACCGTGCACTGAAGTTTTAGATAAAATAAACTAAGCTGAAACCATTAAATAACTAACCAGCCTGTGCCAGCGATCTGTGTCAGCGGATCCCTGCGACCGTGCACTGAAGTTTTAGATAAAATAAACTAAGTTGAAACCATTAAATAACTAACCAGCCTGTGCCAGCGATCTGTGTCAGCTGATCCCTGCAACCGTGCACTGAAGTTTTAGATAAACTTGGCTGAAACCATTAAATAACTAACCAGCCTGTACCAGCGATCTGTTTCAGCTGATCCCTGCAACCGTGCACTGAAGTTTTAGATAAACTTGGCTGAAACCATTAAATAACTAACCAGCCTGTACCAGCGATCTGTTTCAGCTGATCCCTGCAATCGTGCACTGAAGTTTTAGATCAAATAAACTAAGCTGAAACCATTAAATAACTAACCAGCCTGTGCCAGGGATCTGTGTCAGCTGATCCCTGCAACCGTGCACTGAAGTTTTAGATCAAATAAACTAAGCTGAAACCATTAAATAACTAACCAGCCTGTGCCAGCGATCTGTGTCAGCTGATCCCTGCAACCGTGCACTGAAGTTTTAGATAAACTAAGCTGAAACCATTAAATAACCAACCAGCCTGTGCCAGAGATCTGTGTCAGCTGATCCCTGCAACCGTGCACTGAAGTTTTAGATCAAATAAACTAAGTTGAAACCATTAAATAACTAACCAGCCTGTGCCAGGGATCTGTGTCAGCTGATCTTTGCGACCATGCACTGAAGTCTTAGATCAAATAAACTAACCTGAAACCATTTAAATAACTAACCAGGCTGTGCCAGCGATCTGTGTCAGCGGATCCCTGCGAACGTGGACTGAAGTTTTAGATCAAATAAACAAAGCTGAAACCATTAAATAACTAACCAGCGATTTGTGTCAGCTGATCACTGCGACCGTGCACTGAAGTTTTAGATAAAATAAACTAAGTTGAAACCATTAAATAACTAACCAGCCTGTGCCAGCGATCTGTGTCAGCTGATCCCTGCAACCGTGCACTGAAGTTTTAGATAAAATAAACTAAGCTGAAACCATTAAATAACTAACCAGCCTGTGCCAGCGATCTGTGTCAGCGGATCCCTGCGACCGTGCACTGAAGTTTAAGATAAAATAAACTAAGTTGAAACCATTAAATAACTAACCAGCGATCTGTGTCAGCGGATCCCTGCGACCGTGCACTGAAGTTTTAGATAAAATAAACTAAGCTGAAACCATTAAATAACTAACCAGCGATCTGTGTCAGCGGATCCCTGCGACCGTGCACTGAAGTTTAAGATAAAATAAACTAAGTTGAAACCATTAAATAACTAACCAGCGATCTGTGTCAGCGGATCCCTGCGACCGTGCACTGAAGTTTAAGATAAAATAAACTAAGTTGAAACCATTAAATAACTAACCAGCCTGTGCAAGGGATCTGTGCCAGCGATCTGTTTCAGCTGATCTTTGCGAACGTGCACTGAAGTCTTAGATCAAATAAACTAACCTGAAACCATTAAATAACCAACCAGCCTGTGCGAGCGATCTGTGTCAGCTGATCCCTGCAACCGTGCACTGAAGTTTTAGATAAACTTGGCTGAAACCATTAAATAACTAACCAGCCTGTACCAGCGATCTGTTTCAGCTGATCCCTGCAATCGTGCACTGAAGTTTTAGATCAAATAAACTAAGTTGAAACCATTAAATAACTAACCAGCGATCTGTGTCAGCGGATCCCTGCGACCGTGCACTGAAGTTTTAGATAAAATAAACTAAGCTGAAACCATTAAATAACTAACCAGCGATCTGTGTCAGCGGATCCCTGCGACCGTGCACTGAAGTTTAAGATAAAATAAACTAAGTTGAAACCATTAAATAACTAACCAGCGATCTGTGTCAGCGGATCCCTGCGACCGTGCACTGAAGTTTAAGATAAAATAAACTAAGTTGAAACCATTAAATAACTAACCAGCCTGTGCAAGGGATCTGTGCCAGCGATCTGTTTCAGCTGATCTTTGCGAACGTGCACTGAAGTCTTAGATCAAATAAACTAACCTGAAACCATTAAATAACCAACCAGCCTGTGCGAGCGATCTGTGTCAGCTGATCCCTGCAACCGTGCACTGAAGTTTTAGATAAACTTGGCTGAAACCATTAAATAACTAACCAGCCTGTGCAAGGGATCTGTGTCAGCTGATCCCTGCAACCGCGCACTGAAGTTTTAGATAAACTTGGCTGAAACCATTAAATAACTAACCAGCCTGTACCAGCGATCTGTTTCAGCTGATCCCTGCAATCGTGCACTGAAGTTTTAGATCAAATAAACTAAGTTAAAACCATTAAATAACTAACCAGCCTGTGCCAGGGATCTGTGTCAGCTGATCCCTGCAACTGTGCACTGAAGTTTTAGATAAACTAAGCTGAAACAATTAAATAACTAACCAGCCTGTGCCAGCGATCTGTGTCAGCTGATCCCTGCAACCGTGCACTGAAGTTTTAGATCAAATAAACTAAGCTGAAACCATTAAATAACTAACCAGCCTGTGCCAGCGATCTGTGTCAGCTGATCCCTGCGAACGTGCACTGAAGTTTTAGATAAAATAAACTAAGTTGAAACCATTAATTAACTAACCAGCCTGTGCAAGGGATCTGTGCCAGCGATCTGTTTCAGCTGATCCCTGCAACCGTGCACTGAAGTTTTAGATAAACTTGGCTGAAACCATTAAATAACTAACCAGCCTGTACCAGCGATCTGTTTCAGCTGATCCCTGCAACCGTGCACTGAAGTTTTAGATAAACTTGGCTGAAACCATTAAATAACTAACCAGCCTGTACCAGCGATCTGTTTCAGCTGATCCCTGCAATCGTGCACTGAAGTTTTAGATCAAATAAACTAAGCTGAAACCATTAAATAACTAACCAGCCTGTGCCAGGGATCTGTGTCAGCTGATCCCTGCAACCGTGCACTGAAGTTTTAGATCAAATAAACTAAGCTGAAACCATTAAATAACTAACCAGCCTGTACCAGCGATCTGTTTCAGCTGATCCCTGCAATCGTGCACTGAAGTTTTAGATCAAATAAACAAAGCTGAAACCATTAAATAACTAACCAGCGATCTGTGTCAGCTGATCCCTGCGACCGTGCACTGAAGTTTTAGATAAAATAAACTAAGTTGAAACCATTAATTAACTAACCAGCCTGTGCAAGGGATCTGTGCCAGCGATCTGTTTCAGCTGATCCCTGCAACCGTGCACTGAAGTTTTAGATAAACTTGGCTGAAACCATTAAATAACTAACCAGCCTGTACCAGCGATCTGTTTCAGCTGATCCCTGCAATCGTGCACTGAAGTTTTAGATCAAATAAACTAAGCTGAAACCATTAAATAACTAACCAGCCTGTGCCAGGGATCTGTGTCAGCTGATCCCTGCAACCGTGCACTGAAGTTTTAGATCAAATAAACTAAGCTGAAACCATTAAATAACTAACCAGCCTGTACCAGCGATCTGTTTCAGCTGATCCCTGCAATCGTGCACTGAAGTTTTAGATCAAATAAACTAAGCTGAAACCATTAAATAACTAACCAGCCTGTGCCAGCGATCTGTGTCAGCTGATCCCTGCAACCGTGCACTGAAGTTTTAGATCAAATAAACTAAGTTAAAACCATTAAATAACTAACCAGCCTGTGCCAGGGATCTGTGTCAGCTGATCCCTGCAACTGTGCACTGAAGTTTTAGATAAACTAAGCTGAAACAATTAAATAACTAACCAGCCTGTGCCAGCGATCTGTGTCAGCTGATCCCTGCAACCGTGCACTGAAGTTTTAGATCAAATAAACTAAGCTGAAACCATTAAATAACTAACCAGCCTGTGCCAGCGATCTGTGTCAGCTGATCCCTGCGAACGTGGACTGAAGTTTTAGATCAAATAAACAAAGCTGAAACCATTAAATAACTAACCAGCGATCTGTGTCAGCTGATCCCTGCGACCGTGCACTGAAGTTTTAGATAAAATAAACTAAGTTGAAACCATTAATTAACTAACCAGCCTGTGCAAGGGATCTGTGCCAGCGATCTGTTTCAGCTGATCCCTGCAACCGTGCACTGAAGTTTTAGATAAACTTGGCTGAAACCATTAAATAACTAACCAGCCTGTACCAGCGATCTGTTTCAGCTGATCCCTGCAACCGTGCACTGAAGTTTTAGATAAACTTGGCTGAAACCATTAAATAACTAACCAGCCTGTACCAGCGATCTGTTTCAGCTGATCCCTGCAATCGTGCACTGAAGTTTTAGATCAAATAAACTAAGCTGAAACCATTAAATAACTAACCAGCCTGTGCCAGGGATCTGTGTCAGCTGATCCCTGCAACCGTGCACTGAAGTTTTAGATCAAATAAACTAAGCTGAAACAATTAAATAACCAACCAGGCTGTGCCAGAGATCTGTGTCAGCTGATCCCTGCAACCGTGCACTGAAGTTTTAGATCAAATAAACTAAGTTGAAACCATTAAATAACTAACCAGCCTGTGCCAGCGATCTGTGTCAGCTGATCTTTGCGACCATGCACTGAAGTCTTAGATCAAATAAACTAACCTGAAACCATTTAAATAACTAACCAGGCTGTGCCAGCGATCTGTGTCAGCTGATCCCTGCAACCGTGCACTGAAGTTTTAGATAAAATAAACTAAGCTGAAACCATTAAATAACTAACCAGCGATCTGTGTCAGCGGATCCCTGCGAACGTGGACTGAAGTTTTAGATCAAATAAACAAAGCTGAAACCATTAAATAACTAACCAGCGATCTGTGTCAGCGGATCCCTGCAACCGCGCACTGAAGTTTTAGATAAACTTGGCTGAAACCATTAAATAACTAACCAGCCTGTACCAGCGATCTGTTTCAGCTGATCCCTGCAATCGTGCACTGAAGTTTTAGATCAAATAAACTAAGTTAAAACCATTAAATAACTAACCAGCCTGTGCCAGCGATCTGTTTCATCTGATCCCTGCAACCGTGCACTGAAGTTTTAGATAAAATAAACCAAACCGAAACCATTAAATAACTAACCAGCCTGTGCCAGGGATCTGTGTCAGCTGATCCCTGCAACTGTGCACTGAAGTTTTAGATAAACTAAGCTGAAACAATTAAATAACTAACCAGCCTGTGCCAGCAATCTGTTTCAGCTGATCTTTGCGAACGTGCACTGAAGTCTTAGATCAAATAAACTAAGCTGAAACCACGAAATAACTAACCAGCCTGTGCCAGCGATCTGTGTCAGCTGATCCCTGCAACCGTGCACTGAAGTTTTAGATCAAATAAACTAAGCTGAAACCATTAAATAACTAACCAGCCTGTGCCAGCGATCTGTGTCAGCTGATCCCTGCGACCGTGCACTGAAGTTTTAGATAAAATAAACTAAGCTGAAACCATTAAATAACTAACAAGCGATCTGTGTCAGCTGATCCCTGCGACCGTGCACTGACGTTTAAGATAAAATAAACTAAGTTGAAACCATTAATTAACTAACCAGCCTGTACCAGCGATCTGTTTCAGCTGATCCCTGCAATCGTGCACTGAAGTTTTAGATCAAATAAACTAAGCTGAAACCATTAAATAACTAACCAGCCTGTACCAGCGATCTGTGTCAGCTGATCCGTGCAACCGTGCACTGAAGTCTTAGATCAAATAAACTAAGCTGAAACCATTAAATAACTAACCAGCGATCTGTGTCAGCTGATCACTGCGACCGTGCACTGAAGTTTTAGATAAAATAAACTAAGTTGAAACCATTAAATAACTAACCAGCCTGTGCCAGCGATCTGTGTCAGCTGATCCCTGCAACCGTGCACTGAAGTCTTAGATCAAATAAACTAAGCTGAAACCATTAAATAACTAACCAGCCTGTGCCAGCGATCTGTGTCAGCTGATCCCTGCGAACGTGGACTGAAGTTTTAGATCAAATAAACAAAGCTGAAACCATTAAATAACTAACCAGCGATCTGTGTCAGCTGATCCCTGCGACCGTGCACTGAAGTTTTAGATAAAATAAACTAAGTTGAAACCATTAAATAACTAACCAGCGATCTGTGTCAGCGGATCCCTGCGACCGTGCACTGAAGTTTTAGATAAAATAAACTAAGTTGAAACCATTAAATAACTAACCAGCGATCTGTGTCAGCGGATCCCTGCGACCGTGCACTGAAGTTTTAGATAAAATAAACTAAGCTGAAACCATTAAATAACTAACCAGCGATCTGTGTCAGCTGATTCCTCCAACCGTGCACTGAAGTTTTAGATAAACTTGGCTGAAACCATTAAATAACTAACCAGCCTGTACCAGCGATCTGTTTCAGCTGATCCCTGCAATCGTGCACTGAAGTTTTAGATCAAATAAACTAAGCTGAAACCATTAAATAACTAACCAGCCTGTGCCAGCGATCTGTGTCAGCTGATCCCTGCAACCGTGCACTGAAGTTTTAGATAAACTAAGCTGAAACCATTAAATAACCAACCAGCCTGTGCCAGAGATCTGTGTCAGCTGATCCCTGCAACCGTGCACTGAAGTTTTAGATCAAATAAACTAAGTTGAAACCATTAAATAACTAACCAGCCTGTGCCAGGGATCTGTGTCAGCTGATCTTTGCGACCATGCACTGAAGTCTTAGATCAAATAAACTAACTTGAAACCATTTAAATAACTAACCAGGCTGTGCCAGCGATCTGTGTCAGCGGATCCCTGCGAACGTGGACTGAAGTTTTAGATCAAATAAACAAAGCTGAAACCATTAAATAACTAACCAGCGATCTGTGTCAGCTGATCACTGCGACCGTGCACTGAAGTTTTAGATAAAATAAACTAAGTTGAAACCATTAAATAACTAACCAGCCTGTGCCAGCGATCTGTGTCAGCTGATCCCTGCAACCGTGCACTGAAGTCTTAGATCAAATAAACTAAGCTGAAACCATTAAATAACTAACCAGCCTGTGCCAGCGATCTGTGTCAGCTGATCCCTGCAACCGTGCACTGAAGTTTTAGATAAAATAAACTAAGCTGAAACCATTAAATAACTAACCAGCGATCTGTGTCAGCGGATCCCTGCGACCGTGCACTGAAGTTTAAGATAAAATAAACTAAGTTGAAACCATTAAATAACTAACCAGCGATCTGTGTCAGCGGATCCCTGCGACCGTGCACTGAAGTTTTAGATAAAATAAACTAAGCTGAAACCATTAAATAACTAACCAGCGATCTGTGTCAGCGGATCCCTGCGACCATGCACTGAAGTTTAAGATAAAATAAACTAAGTTGAAACCATTAAATAACTAACCAGCGATCTGTGTCAGCGGATCCCTGCGACCGTGCACTGAAGTTTTAGATAAAATAAACTAAGTTGAAACCATTAAATAACTAACCAGCCTGTGCAAGGGATCTGTGCCAGCGATCTGTTTCAGCTGATCTTTGCGAACGTGCACTGAAGTCTTAGATCAAATAAACTAACCTGAAACCATTAAATAACCAACCAGCCTGTGCGAGCGATCTGTGTCAGCTGATCCCTGCAACCGTGCACTGAAGTTTTAGATCAAATAAACTAAGCTGAAACCATTAAATAACTAACCAGCCTGTGCCAGCGATCTGTGTCAGCGGATCCCTGCGACCGTGCACTGAAGTTTTAGATAAAATAAACTAAGTTGAAACCATTAAATAACTAACCAGCCTGTGCCAGGGATCTGTGTCAGCTGATCCCTGCAACTGTGCACTGAAGTTTTAGATAAACTAAGCTGAAACAATTAAATAACTAACCAGCCTGTGCCAGCGATCTGTGTCAGCTGATCCCTGCAACCGTGCACTGAAGTTTTAGATCAAATAAACTAAGCTGAAACCATTAAATAACTAACCAGCCTGTGCCAGCGATCTGTGTCAGCTGATCCCTGCGAACGTGGACTGAAGTTTTAGATCAAATAAACAAAGCTGAAACCATTAAATAACTAACCAGCGATCTGTGTCAGCTGATCCCTGCGACCGTGCACTGAAGTTTTAGATAAAATAAACTAAGTTGAAACCATTAATTAACTAACCAGCCTGTGCCAGCGATCTGTGTCAGCTGATCTTTGCGACCATGCACTGAAGTCTTAGATAAAATAAACTAAGCTGAAACCATTTAAATAACTAACCAGCCTGTGCCAGCGATCTGTGTCAGCTGATCCCTGCAACCGTGCACTGAAGTTTTAGATCAAATAAACTAAGCTGAAACCATTAAATAACTAACCAGCCTGTGCCAGCGATCTGTGTCAGCGGATCCCTGCGACCGTGCACTGAAGTTTTAGATAAAATAAACTAAGTTGAAACCATTAAATAACTAACCAGCCTGTGCCAGCGATCTGTGTCAGCTGATCCCTGCAACCGTGCACTGAAGTTTTAGATAAACTTGGCTGAAACCATTAAATAACTAACCAGCCTGTACCAGCGATCTGTTTCAGCTGATCCCTGCAACCGTGCACTGAAGTTTTAGATAAACTTGGCTGAAACCATTAAATAACTAACCAGCCTGTACCAGCGATCTGTTTCAGCTGATCCCTGCAATCGTGCACTGAAGTTTTAGATCAAATAAACTAAGCTGAAACCATTAAATAACTAACCAGCCTGTGCCAGGGATCTGTGTCAGCTGATCCCTGCAACCGTGCACTGAAGTTTTAGATCAAATAAACTAAGCTGAAACCATTAAATAACTAACCAGCCTGTGCCAGCGATCTGTGTCAGCTGATCCCTGCAACCGTGCACTGAAGTTTTAGATAAACTAAGCTGAAACCATTAAATAACCAACCAGCCTGTGCCAGAGATCTGTGTCAGCTGATCCCTGCAACCGTGCACTGAAGTTTTAGATCAAATAAACTAAGTTGAAACCATTAAATAACTAACCAGCCTGTGCCAGGGATCTGTGTCAGCTGATCTTTGCGACCATGCACTGAAGTCTTAGATCAAATAAACTAACCTGAAACCATTTAAATAACTAACCAGGCTGTGCCAGCGATCTGTGTCAGCGGATCCCTGCGAACGTGGACTGAAGTTTTAGATCAAATAAACAAAGCTGAAACCATTAAATAACTAACCAGCGATTTGTGTCAGCTGATCACTGCGACCGTGCACTGAAGTTTTAGATAAAATAAACTAAGTTGAAACCATTAAATAACTAACCAGCCTGTGCCAGCGATCTGTGTCAGCTGATCCCTGCAACCGTGCACTGAAGTCTTAGATCAAATAAACTAAGCTGAAACCATTAAATAACTAACCAGCCTGTGCCAGCGATCTGTGTCAGCTGATCCCTGCAACCGTGCACTGAAGTTTTAGATAAAATAAACTAAGCTGAAACCATTAAATAACTAACCAGCCTGTGCCAGCGATCTGTGTCAGCGGATCCCTGCGACCGTGCACTGAAGTTTAAGATAAAATAAACTAAGTTGAAACCATTAAATAACTAACCAGCGATCTGTGTCAGCGGATCCCTGCGACCGTGCACTGAAGTTTTAGATAAAATAAACTAAGCTGAAACCATTAAATAACTAACCAGCGATCTGTGTCAGCGGATCCCTGCGACCGTGCACTGAAGTTTAAGATAAAATAAACTAAGTTGAAACCATTAAATAACTAACCAGCGATCTGTGTCAGCGGATCCCTGCGACCGTGCACTGAAGTTTAAGATAAAATAAACTAAGTTGAAACCATTAAATAACTAACCAGCCTGTGCAAGGGATCTGTGCCAGCGATCTGTTTCAGCTGATCTTTGCGAACGTGCACTGAAGTCTTAGATCAAATAAACTAACCTGAAACCATTAAATAACTAACCAGCCTGTGCAAGGGATCTGTGTCAGCTGATCCCTGCAACCGCGCACTGAAGTTTTAGATAAACTTGGCTGAAACCATTAAATAACTAACCAGCCTGTACCAGCGATCTGTTTCAGCTGATCCCTGCAATCGTGCACTGAAGTTTTAGATCAAATAAACTAAGTTAAAACCATTAAATAACTAACCAGCCTGTGCCAGGGATCTGTGTCAGCTGATCCCTGCAACTGTGCACTGAAGTTTTAGATAAACTAAGCTGAAACAATTAAATAACTAACCAGCCTGTGCCAGCGATCTGTGTCAGCTGATCCCTGCAACCGTGCACTGAAGTTTTAGATCAAATAAACTAAGCTGAAACCATTAAATAACTAACCAGCCTGTGCCAGCGATCTGTGTCAGCTGATCCCTGCGAACGTGGACTGAAGTTTTAGATCAAATAAACAAAGCTGAAACCATTAAATAACTAACCAGCGATCTGTGTCAGCTGATCCCTGCAACCGTCCACTGAATTTTTAGATAAACTTGGCTGAAACCATTAAATAACTAACCAGCCTGTACCAGCGATCTGTTTCAGCTGATCCCTGCAACCGTGCACTGAAGTTTTAGATAAACTTGGCTGAAACCATTAAATAACTAACCAGCCTGTACCAGCGATCTGTTTCAGCTGATCCCTGCAATCGTGCACTGAAGTTTTAGATCAAATAAACTAAGTTGAAACCATTAATTAACTAACCAGCCTGTGCAAGGGATCTGTGCCAGCGATCTGTTTCAGCTGATCCCTGCAACCGTGCACTGAAGTTTTAGATAAACTTGGCTGAAACCATTAAATAACTAACCAGCCTGTACCAGCGATCTGTTTCAGCTGATCCCTGCAACCGTGCACTGAAGTTTTAGATAAACTTGGCTGAAACCATTAAATAACTAACCAGCCTGTACCAGCGATCTGTTTCAGCTGATCCCTGCAATCGTGCACTGAAGTTTTAGATCAAATAAACTAAGCTGAAACCATTAAATAACTAACCAGCCTGTGCCAGCGATCTGTTTCAGCTGATCCCTGCAATCGTGCACTGAAGTTTTAGATCAAATAAACTAAGCTGAAACCATTAAATAACTAACCAGCCTGTGCCAGCGATCTGTGTCAGCTGATCCCTGCAATCGTGCACTGAAGTTTTAGATCAAATAAACTAAGCTGAAACAATTAAATAACCAACCAGGCTGTGCCAGCGATCTGTGTCAGCTGATCTTTGCGACCATGCACTGAAGTCTTAGATCAAATAAACTAACCTGAAACCATTTAAATAACTAACCAGGCTGTGCCAGCGATCTGTGTCAGCTGATCCCTGCAACCGTGCACTGAAGTTTTAGATAAAATAAACTAAGCTGAAACCATTAAATAACTAACCAGCGATCTGTGTCAGCGGATCCCTGCGAACGTGGACTGAAGTTTTAGATCAAATAAACAAAGCTGAAACCATTAAATAACTAACCAGCGATCTGTGTCAGCGGATCCCTGCGAACGTGGACTGAAGTTTTAGATCAAATAAACAAAGCTGAAACCATTAAATAACTAACCAGCGATCTGTGTCAGCGGATCCCTGCGAACGTGGACTGAAGTTTTAGATCAAATAAACTAAGCTGAAACCATTAAATAACTAACCAGCGATCTGTGTCAGCGGATCCCTGCGAACGTGGACTGAAGTCTTAGATCAAATAAACTAAGTTGAAACCATTAAATAACTAACCAGCCTGTGCCAGCGATCTGTGTCAGCTGATCCCTGCAACCGTGCACTGAAGTTTTAGATAAAATAAACTAAGCTGAAACCATTAAATAACTAACCAGCGATCTGTGTCAGCGGATCCCTGCGACCGTGCACTGAAGTTTTAGATAAAATAAACTAAGCTGAAACCATTAAATAACTAACCAGCGATCTGTGTCAGCGGATCCCTGCGACCGTGCACTGAAGTTTAAGATAAAATAAACTAAGTTGAAACCATTAAATAACTAACCAGCCTGTGCAAGGGATCTGTGCCAGCGATCTGTTTCAGCTGATCTTTGCGAACGTGCACTGAAGTCTTAGATCAAATAAACTAACCTGAAACCATTAAATAACCAACCAGCCTGTGCGAGCGATCTGTGTCAGCTGATCCCTGCAACCGTGCACTGAAGTTTTAGATCAAATAAACTAAGCTGAAACCATTAAATAACCAACCAGCCTGTGCGAGCGATCTGTGTCAGCTGATCCCTGCAACCGTGCACTGAAGTTTTAGAGAAAATAAACTAAGTTGAAACCATTAAATAACTAACCAGCCTGTGCCAGGAATCTTTGTCAACTGATCCCTGCAACCGTGCACTGAATTTTTAGAGAAAATAAACTAAGTTGAAACCATTAAATAACTAACCAGCGTGTGTCAGGGATCTGTGTTAGCTGATCCCTGCAACTGTGCACTGAAGTTTTACAGAAAATAAAGTAAGCTGAAACAATTAAATAACTAACCAGCCTGTGCCAGGGATCTGTGTCAGCTGATCTTTGCGACCATTCACTGAAGTCTTAGATCAAATAAACTAACCTGAAACAATTAAATAACTAACCAGCCTGTGCGAGCGATCTGTGTCAGCTGATCCCTGCAACCGTGCACTGAAGTTTTAGATCAAATAAACTAAGCTGAAACCATTAAATAACTAACCAGCGATCTGTGTCAGCTGATCCCTGCGACCGTGCACTGAAGTTTTAGATCAAATAAACTAAGCTGAAACCATTAAATAACTAACCAGCGATCTGTGTTAGCTGATCCCTGCAACTGTGCACTGAAGTTTTAGATAAAATAAACTAAGCTGAAACCATTAAATAACTAACCAGCGATCTGTGTCAGCTGATTCCTGCAACCGTGCACTGAAGTTTTAGATAAACTAAGCTGAAACCATTAAATAACTAACCAGCCTGTGCCAGGGATCTGTGTCAGCTGATCCCTGCAACCGTGCACTGAAGTTTTAGATAAACTAAGCTGAAACCATTAAATAACTAACCAGCCTGTGCCAGCGATCTGTGTCAGCTGATCCCTGCAACCGTGCACTGAAGTTTTAGATAAAATAAACCAAACCGAAACCATTAAATAACTAACCAGCCTGTGCGAGCGATCTGTGTCAGCTGATTCCTGCAACCGTGCACTGAAGTTTTAGATAAACTAAGTTGAAACCATTAAATAACTAACCAGCCTGTGCCAACGATCTGTGTCAGCTGATCCCTGCAACCGTGCACTGAAGTTTTAGATAAACTAAGTTGAAACCATTAAATAACTAACCAGCCTGTGCCAGCGATCTGTGTCAGCTGATCCCTGCAACCGTGCACTGAAGTCTTAGATCAAATAAACTAAGCTGAAACCATTAAATAACTAACCAGCCTGTGCCAGCGATCTGGGTCAGCTGATCCCTGCGAACGTGGACTGAAGTTTTAGATCAAATAAACAAAGCTGAAACCATTAAATAACTAACCAGCGATCTGTGTCAGCTGATCACTGCGACCGTGCACTGAAGTTTTAGATAAAATAAACTAAGCTGAAACCATTAAATAACTAACCAGCGATCTGTGTCAGCGGATCCCTGCGACCGTGCACTGAAGTTTTAGATAAAATAAACTAAGTTGAAACCATTAAATAACTAACCAGCCTGTGCCAGCGATCTGTTTCAGCTGATCTTTGCGAACGTGCACTGAAGTCTTAGATCAAATAAACTAACCTGAAACCATTAAATAACCAACCAGGCTGTGCCAGCGATCTGTGTCAGCTGATCCCTGCAACCGTGCACTGAAGTTTTAGATAAACTAAGCTGAAACCATTAAATAACTAACCAGCCTGTGCCAGGGATCTGTGTCAGCTGATCTTTGCGACCATGCACTGAAGTCTTAGATCAAATAAACTAACCTGAAACCATTTAAATAACTAACCAGCCTGTGACAGCGATCTGTGTCAGCTGATCCCTGCAAGCGTGCACTGAAGTTTTAGATCAAATAAACTAAGCTGAAACCATTTAAATAACCAACCAGGCTGTGCCAGCGATCTGTGTCAGCTGATCCCTGCAACCGTGCACTGAAGTTTTAGATAAACTAAGCTGAAACCATTAAATAACTAGCCAGCCTGTGCCAGCGATCTGTGTCAGCGGATCCCTGCGACCGTGCACTGAAGTTTTAGATAAAATAAACTAAGTTGAAACCATTAAATAACTAACCAGCCTGTGCAAGGGATCTGTGTCAGCTGATCCCTGCAACCGTGCACTGAAGTTTTAGATAAACTAAGCTGAAACCATTAAATAACTAACCAGCCTGTGCCAGCGATCTGTATAAGCTGATCCCTGCGACCGTGCACTGAAGTTTTAGATCAAAAAAACTAAGTTGAAACCATTAAATAACTGACCAGCCTGTGCCAGCGATCTGTTTCAGCTGATCCCTGCGAACGTGGACTGAAGTCTTAGATCAAAATAAACTAAGTTAAAACCATTAAATAACTAACCAGCCTGTGCCAGGGATCTGTGTCAGCTGATCCCTGCAAACGTGCACTGAAGTTTTAGATCAAATAAACTAAGCTGAAACCATTAAATAACTAACCAGCCTGTGCAAGGGATCTGTGCCAGCGATCTGTTTCAGCTGATCTTTGCGAACGTGCACTGAAGTCTTAGATCAAATAAACTAACCTGAAACCATTAAATAACCAACCAGCCTGTGCGAGCGATCTGTGTCAGCTGATCCCTGCAACCGTGCACTGAAGTTTTAGATAAACTAAGCTGAAACCATTAAATAACTAACCAGCCTGTGCCAGCGATCTGTGTCAGCTGATCCCTGCAACCGTGCACTGAAGTTTTAGATAAACTAAGCTGAAACCATTAAATAACTAACCAGCCTGTGCCAGCGATCTGTATAAGCTGATCCCTGCGACCGTGCACTGAAGTTTTAGATCAAAAAAACTAAGTTGAAACCATTAAATAACTAACCAGCCTGTGCCAGCGATCTGTTTCAGCTGATCCCTGCGAACGTGGACTGAAGTCTTAGATCAAAATAAACTAAGCTGAAACCACAAAATAACTAACCAGCCTGTGCCAGCGATCTGTTTCAGCTGATCCCTGCGAACGTGGACTGAAGTCTTAGATCAAAATAAACTAAGCTGAAACCATTAAATAACTGACCAGCCTGTGCCAGCGATCTGTTTCAGCTGATCCCTGCGAACGTGGACTGAAGTCTTAGATCAAAATAAACTAAGCTGAAACCACAAAATAACTAACCAGCCTGTGCCAGCGATCTGTGTCAGCTGATCCCTGCAACCGTGCACTGAAGTTTTAGATAAAATAAACTAAGCTGAAACCATTAAATAACTAACCAGCCTGTGCCAGCGATCTGTGTCAGCTGATCCCTGCGAACGTGGACTGAAGTTTTAGATAAAATAAACTAAGCTGAAACCATTAAATAACTAACCAGCCTGTGCCAGCGATCTGTGTCAGCTGATCCTTGCAAACGTGCACTGAAGTTTTAGATAAAATTAACTAAGTTGAAACCATTAAATAACTAACCAGCCTGTACCAGCGATCTGTTTCAGCTGATCCCTGCAATCGTGCACTGAAGTTTTAGATCAAAAAAACTAAGTTGAAACCATTAAATAACTGACCAGCCTGTGCCAGCGATCTGTTTCAGCTGATCTTTGCGAACGTGCACTGAAGTCTTAGATCAAATAAACTAACCTGAAACCATTAAATAACTAACCAGCCTGTGCAAGGGATCTGTGCGAGCGATCTGTGTCAGCTGATCCCTGCAACCGTGCACTGAAGTTTTAGATCAAATAAACTAAGCTGAAACCATTAAATAACCAACCAGGCTGTGCCAGAGATCTGTGTCAGCTGATCCCTGCGAACGTGGACTGAAGTTGTAGATCAAATAAACAAAGCTGAAACCATTAAATAACTAACCAGCGATCTGTGTCAGCTGATCACTGCGACCGTGCACTGAAGTTTTAGATCAAATAAACTAAGCTGAAACCACTAAATAACTAACCAGCCTGTGCCAGCGATCTGTGTCAGCTGATCCCTGCAACCATGCACTGAAGTTTTAGAGAAAATAAACTAAGTTGAAACCATTAAATAACTAACCAGCGTGTGTCAGGGATCTGTGTCAGCTGATCTTTGCGACCATGCACTGAAGTCTTAGATCAAATAAACTAACCTGAAACCATTTAAATAACTAACCAGCCTGTGACAGAGATCTGTGTCAGCTGATCCCTGCAAGCGTGCACTGAAGTTTTAGATCAAATAAACTAAGCTGAAACCATTAAATAACTAACCAGCCTGTGCCAGCGATCTGTGTCAGCGGATCCCTGCGACCGTGCACTGAAGTTTTAGATAAAATAAACTAAGTTGAAACCATTAAATAACTAACCAGCCTGTGCAAGGGATCTGTGTCAGCTGATCCCTGCAACCGCACACTGAAGTTTTAGATAAACTTGGCTGAAACCATTAAATAACTAACCAGCCTGTACCAGCGATCTGTTTCAGCTGATCCCTGCAATCGTGCACTGAAGTTTTAGATCAAATAAACTAAGTTGAAACCATTAAATAACTAACCAGCCTGTGCCAGCGATCTGTGTCAGCTGATCCCTGCAACCGTGCACTGAAGTTTTAGATAAACTAAGCTGAAACCATTAAATAACTAACCAGCCTGTGCCAGCGATCTGTATAAGCTGATCCCTGCGACCGTGCACTGAAGTTTTAGATCAAAAAAACTAAGTTGAAACCATTAAATAACTGACCAGCATGTGCCAGCGATCTGTTTCAGCTGATCCCTGCGAACGTGGACTGAAGTCTTAGATCAAAATAAACTAAGCTGAAACCACAAAATAACTAACCAGCCTGTGCCAGCGATCTGTGTCAGCTGATCCCTGCAACCGTGCACTGAAGTTTTAGATAAAATAAACTAAGCTGAAACCATTAAATAACTAACCAGCCTGTGCCAGCGATCTGTGTCAGCTGATCCCTGCGAACGTGGACTGAAGTTTTAGATAAAATAAACTAAGCTGAAACCATTAAATAACTAACCAGCCTGTGCCAGCGATCTGTGTCAGCTGATCCCTGCAACCGTGCACTGAAGTTTTAGATAAAATAAACTAAGCTGAAACCATTAAATAACTAACCAGCCTGTGCCAGCGATCTTTGTCAGCTGATCCTTGCAAACGTGCACTGAAGTTTTAGATAAAATTAACTAAGTTGAAACCATTAAATAACTAACCAGCCTGTGCCAGCGCTCTGTGTCAACTGATCCCTGCAACCGTGCACTGAATTTTTAGAGAAAATAAACTAAGTTGAAACCATTAAATAACTAACCAGCCTGTGCCAGGGATCTGTGTCAGCTGATCCCTGCGAACGTGGACTGAAGTCTTAGATCAAATAAACTAAGCTGAAACCATTAAATAACTAACCAGCCTGTGCCAGCGATCTGTGTCAGCGGATCCCTGCGACCGTGCACTGAAGTTTTAGATCAAATAAACTAAGCTGAAACCATTAAATAACCAACCAGGCTGTGCCAGAGATCTGTGTCAGCTGATCCCTGCGAACGTGGACTGAAGTTGTAGATCAAATAAACAAAGCTGAAACCATTAAATAACTAACCAGCGATCTGTGTCAGCTGATCACTGCGACCGTGCACTGAAGTTTTAGATCAAATAAACTAAGCTGAAACCACTAAATAACTAACCAGCCTGTGCCAGCGATCTGTGTCAGCTGATCCCTGCAACCATGCACTGAAGTTTTAGAGAAAATAAACTAAGTTGAAACCATTAAATAACTAACCAGCGTGTGTCAGGGATCTGTGTCAGCTGATCTTTGCGACCATGCACTGAAGTCTTAGATCAAATAAACTAACCTGAAACCATTTAAATAACTAACCAGCCTGTGACAGAGATCTGTGTCAGCTGATCCCTGCAAGCGTGCACTGAAGTTTTAGATCAAATAAACTAAGCTGAAACCATTAAATAACTAACCAGCCTGTGCCAGCGATCTGTGTCAGCGGATCCCTGCGACCGTGCACTGAAGTTTTAGATAAAATAAACTAAGTTGAAACCATTAAATAACTAACCAGCCTGTGCAAGGGATCTGTGTCAGCTGATCCCTGCAACCGCACACTGAAGTTTTAGATAAACTTGGCTGAAACCATTAAATAACTAACCAGCCTGTACCAGCGATCTGTTTCAGCTGATCCCTGCAATCGTGCACTGAAGTTTTAGATCAAATAAACTAAGTTGAAACCATTAAATAACTAACCAGCCTGTGCCAGCGATCTGTGTCAGCTGATCCCTGCAACCGTGCACTGAAGTTTTAGATAAACTAAGCTGAAACCATTAAATAACTAACCAGCCTGTGCCAGCGATCTGTATAAGCTGATCCCTGCGACCGTGCACTGAAGTTTTAGATCAAAAAAACTAAGTTGAAACCATTAAATAACTGACCAGCATGTGCCAGCGATCTGTTTCAGCTGATCCCTGCGAACGTGGACTGAAGTCTTAGATCAAAATAAACTAAGCTGAAACCACAAAATAACTAACCAGCCTGTGCCAGCGATCTGTGTCAGCTGATCCCTGCAACCGTGCACTGAAGTTTTAGATAAAATAAACTAAGCTGAAACCATTAAATAACTAACCAGCCTGTGCCAGCGATCTGTGTCAGCTGATCCCTGCGAACGTGGACTGAAGTTTTAGATAAAATAAACTAAGCTGAAACCATTAAATAACTAACCAGCCTGTGCCAGCGATCTGTGTCAGCTGATCCCTGCAACCGTGCACTGAAGTTTTAGATAAAATAAACTAAGCTGAAACCATTAAATAACTAACCAGCCTGTGCCAGCGATCTTTGTCAGCTGATCCTTGCAAACGTGCACTGAAGTTTTAGATAAAATTAACTAAGTTGAAACCATTAAATAACTAACCAGCCTGTGCCAGCGCTCTGTGTCAACTGATCCCTGCAACCGTGCACTGAATTTTTAGAGAAAATAAACTAAGTTGAAACCATTAAATAACTAACCAGCCTGTGCCAGGGATCTGTGTCAGCTGATCCCTGCGAACGTGGACTGAAGTCTTAGATCAAATAAACTAAGCTGAAACCATTAAATAACTAACCAGCCTGTGCCAGCGATCTGTGTCAGCGGATCCCTGCGACCGTGCACAGAAGTTTTAGATAAAATAAACTAAGTTGAAACCATTAAATAACTAACCAGCCTGTGCAAGGGATCTGTGTCAGCTGATCCCTGCAACCGTGCACTGAAGTTTTAGATAATCTAAGCTGAAACCATTAAATAACTAACCAGCCTGTACCAGCGATCTGTTTCAGCTGATCCCTGCAATCGTGCACTGAAGTTTTAGATCAAATAAACTAAGTTAAAACCATTAAATAACTAACCAGCCTGTGCCAGGGATCTGTGTCAGCTGATCCCTGCAACCGTGCACTGAAGTTTTAGATAATCTAAGCTGAAACCATTAAATAACTAACCAGCGATCTGTGTCAGCTGATCCCTGCGACCGTGCACTGAAGTTTAAGATAAAATAAACTAAGTTGAAACCATTAAATAACTAACCAGCCTGTGCAAGGGATCTGTGCCAGCGATCTGTTTCAGCTGATCTTTGCGAACGTGCACTGAAGTCTTAGATCAAATAAACTAACCTGAAACCATTAAATAACCAACCAGCCTGTGCGAGCGATCTGTGTCAGCTGATCCCTGCAACCGTGCACTGAAGTTTTAGATCAAATAAACTAAGCTGAAACCATTAAATAACTAACCAGCCTGTGCGAGCGATCTGTGCCAGCGATCTGTTTCAGCTGATCTTTGCGAACGTGCACTGAAGTCTTAGATCAAATAAACTAACCTGAAACCATTAAATAACCAACCAGCCTGTGCGAGCGATCTGTGTCAGCTGATCCCTGCAACCGTGCACTGAAGTTTTAGATAAAATAAACTAAGTTGAAACCATTAAATAACCAACCAGCCTGTGCCAGCGATCTGTGTCAGCTGATCCCTGCAACCGTGCACTGAATTTTTAGAGAAAATAAAGTAAGCTGAAACCATTAAATAACTAACCAGCGATCTGTGTCAGCTGATCACTGCGACCGTGCACTGAAGTTTTAGATCAAATAAACTAAGCTGAAACCACTAAATAACTAACCAGCCTGTGCCAGCGATCTGTGTCAGCTGATCCCTGCAACCATGCACTCAAGTTTTAGATCAAATAAACTAAGCTGAAACCATTAAATAACTAACCAGCCTGTGCCAGCGATCTGTGTCAGCGGATCCCTGCGACCGTGCACTGAAGTTTTAGATAAAATAAACTAAGTTGAAACCATTAAATAACTAACCAGCCTGTGCAAGGGATCTGTGTCAGCTGATCCCTGCAACCGCGCACTGAAGTTTTAGATAAACTTGGCTGAAACCATTAAATAACTAACCAGCCTGTACCAGCGATCTGTTTCAGCTGATCCCTGCAATCGTGCACTGAAGTTTTAGATCAAATAAACTAAGTTAAAACCATTAAATAACTAACCAGCCTGTGCCAGCGATCTGTGTCAGCTGATCCCTGAAACCGTGCACTGAAGTTTTAGATAAGCTAAGCTGAAACCATTAAATAACTAACCAGCCTGTGCCAGCGATCTGTGTCAGCTGATCCCTGCAACCGTGCACTGAAGTTTTAGATCAAATAAACTAAGTTGAAACCATTAAATAACTAACCAGCCTGTGCCAGCGATCTGTGTCAGCTGATCCCTGAAACCGTGCACTGAAGTTTTAGATAAGCTAAGCTGAAACCATTAAATAACTAACCAGCCTGTGCCAGCGATCTGTGTCAGCTGATCCCTGAAACCGTGCACTGAAGTTTTAGATAAACTAAGTTGAAACCATTAAATAACTAACCAGCCTGTGCCAGCGATCTGTGTCAGCTGATCCCTGAAACCGTGCACTGAAGTTTTAGATAAACTAAGTTGAAACCATTAAATAACTAACCAGCCTGTGCCAGCGATCTGTGTCAGCTGATCCCTGAAACCGTGCACTGAAGTTTTAGATAAGCTAAGCTGAAACCATTAAATAACTAACCAGCCTGTGCCAGCGATCTGTGTCAGCTGATCCCTGCAACCGTGCACTGAAGTTTTAGATCAAATAAACTAAGTTGAAACCATTAAATAACTAACCAGCCTGTGCCAGCGATCTGTGTCAGCTGATCCCTGCAACCGTGCACTGAAGTTTTAGATCAAAAAAACTAAGTTGAAACCATTAAATAACTAACCAGCCTGTGCCAGCGATCTGTTTCAGCTGATCCCTGCGAACGTGGACTGAAGTCTTAGATCAAAATAAACTAAGCTGAAACCACAAAATAACTAACCAGCCTGTGCCAGCGATCTGTGTCAGCTGATCCCTGCAACCGTGCACTGAAGTTTTAGATAAAATAAACTAAGCTGAAACCATTAAATAACTAACCAGCCTGTGCCAGCGATCTTTGTCAGCTGATCCTTGCAAACGTGCACTGAAGTTTTAGATAAAATTAACTAAGTTGAAAGCATTAAATAACTAACCAGCGTGTGTCAGGGATCTGTGTTAGTTGATCCCTGCGACCGTGCACTGAAGTTTTAGATAAAATAAACTAAGTTGAAACCATTAAATAACTAACCAGCCTGTGCCAGCGATCTGTTTCAGCTGATCTTTGCGAACGTGCACTGAAGTTTTAGATAAAATTAACTAAGTTGAAAGCATTAAATAACTAACCAGCGTGTGTCAGGGATCTGTGTTAGTTGATCCCTGCGACCGTGCACTGAAGTTTTAGATAAAATAAACTAAGTTGAAACCATTAAATAACTAACCAGCCTGTGCCAGCGATCTTTGTCAGCTGATCCTTGCAAACGTGCACTGAAGTTTTAGATAAAATTAACTAAGTTGAAAGCATTAAATAACTAACCAGCGTGTGTCAGGGATCTGTGTTAGTTGATCCCTGCGACCGTGCACTGAAGTTTTAGATAAAATAAACTAAGCTGAAACCATTAAATAACTAACCAGCCTGTGCCAGCGCTCTGTGTCAACTGATCCCTGCAACCGTGCACTGAATTTTTAGAGAAAATAAACTACATTGAAACCATTAAATAACTAACCAGCCTGTGCCAGGGATCTGTGTCAGCTGATCCCTGCAACCGTGCACTGAAGTTTTAGATAAACTTGGCTGAAACCATTAAATAACTAACCAGCCTGTACCAGCGATCTGTGTCAGCTGATCCCTGAAACCGTGCACTGAAGTTTTAGATAAGCTAAGCTGAAACCATTAAATAACTAACCAGCCTGTGCCAGCGATCTGTGTCAGCTGATCCCTGCAACCGTGCACTGAAGTTTTAGATCAAATAAACTAAGTTGAAACCATTAAATAACTAACCAGCCTGTGCCAGCGATCTGTGTCAGCTGATCCCTGAAACCGTGCACTGAAGTTTTAGATAAGCTAAGCTGAAACCATTAAATAACTAACCAGCCTGTGCCAGCGATCTGTGTCAGCTGATCCCTGAAACCGTGCACTGAAGTTTTAGATAAGCTAAGCTGAAACCATTAAATAACTAACCAGCCTGTGCCAGCGATCTGTGTCAGCTGATCCCTGCAACCGTGCACTGAAGTTTTAGATCAAATAAACTAAGTTGAAACCATTAAATAACTAACCAGCCTGTGCCAGCGATCTGTGTCAGCTGATCCCTGCAACCATGCACTGAAGTTTTAGATCAAAAAAACTAAGTTGAAACCATTAAATAACTAACCAGCCTGTGCCAGCGATCTGTTTCAGCTGATCCCTGCGAACGTGGACTGAAGTCTTAGATCAAAATAAACTAAGCTGAAACCACAAAATAACTAACCAGCCTGTGCCAGCGATCTGTGTCAGCTGATCCCTGCAACCGTGCACTGAAGTTTTAGATAAAATAAACTAAGCTGAAACCATTAAATAACTAACCAGCCTGTGCCAGCGATCTTTGTCAGCTGATCCTTGCAAACGTGCACTGAAGTTTTAGATAAAATTAACTAAGTTGAAAGCATTAAATAACTAACCAGCGTGTGTCAGGGATCTGTGTCAACTGATCCCTGCAACCGTGCACTGAATTTTTAGAGAAAATAAACTACGTTGAAACCATTAAATAACTAACCAGCCTGTGCCAGGGATCTGTGTCAGCTGATCCCTGCAACCGTGCACTGAAGTTTTAGATCAAATAAACTAACCTGAAACCATTAAATAACCAACCAGGCTGTGCCAGGGATCTGTGTCAGCTGATCCCTGCGAACGTGGACTGAAGTCTTAGATCAAATAAACTAAGCTGAAACCATTAAATAACTAACCAGCCTGTGCCAGGGATCTGTGTCAGCTGATCCCTGCAACCGTGCACTGAAGTTTTAGATCAAATAAACTAACCTGAAACCATTAAATAACCAACCAGGCTGTGCCAGGGATCTGTGTCAGCTGATCCCTGCGAACGTGGACTGAAGTCTTAGATCAAATAAACTAAGCTGAAACCATTAAATAACTAACCAGCCTGTGCCAGCGCTCTGTGTCAACTGATCCCTGCAACCGTGCACTGAATTTTTAGAGAAAATAAACTAAGTTGAAACCATTAAATAACTAACCAGCCTGTGCCAGCGATCTGTGTCAGCGGATCCCTGCGACCGTGCACTGAAGTTTTAGATAAACTTGGCTGAAACCATTAAATAACTAACCAGCCTGTACCAGCGATCTGTTTCAGCTGATCCTTGCAATCGTGCACTGAAGTTTTAGATCAAATAAACTAAGTTAAAACCATTAAATAACTAACCAGCCTGTGCCAGGGATCTGTGTCAGCTGATCCCTGCAACCGTGCACTGAAGTTTTAGATAAACTAAGCTGAAACCATTAAATAACTAGCCAGCCTGTGCCAGCGATCTGTTTCATCTGATCCCTGCAACCGTGCACTGAAGTTTTAGATAAACTAAGCTGAAACCATTAAATAACTAGCCAGCCTGTGCCAGAGATCTGTGTCAGCTGATCCCTGCAACCGTGCACTGAAGTTTTAGAGAAAATAAACTAAGTTGAAACCATTAAATAACTAACCAGCCTGTGCCAGTAATCTTTGTCAACTGATCCCTGCAACCGTGCACTGAATTTTTAGAGAAAATAAACTAAGTTGAAACCATTAAATAACTAACCAGCGTGTGTCAGGGATCTGTGTTAGCTGATCCCTGCAAATGTGCACTGAAGTTTTACAGAAAATAAAGTAAGCTGAAACAATTAAATAACTAACCAGCCTGTGCCAGGGATCTGTGTCAGCTGATCTTTGCGACCATGCACTGAAGTCTTAGATCAAATAAACTAACCTGAAACCATTAAATAACTAACCAGCCTGTGCGAGCGATCTGTGTCAGCTGATCCCTGCAACCGTGCACTGAAGTTTTAGATCAAATAAACTAAGCTGAAACCATTAAATAACCAACCAGGCTATGCCAGCGATCTGTGTCAGCTGATCCCTGCAACCGTGCACTGAAGTTTTAGATCAAATAAACTAAGCTGAAACCATTAAATAACCAACCAGCCTGTGCCAGAGATCTGTGTCAGCTGATCCCTGCGAACGTGGACTGAAGTTGTAGATCAAATAAACAAAGCTGAAACCATTAAATAACTAACCAGCGATCTGTGTCAGCTGATCCCTGCAACCGTGCACTGAAGTTTTAGAGAAAATAAACTAAGTTGAAACCATTAAATAACTAACCAGCCTGTGCAAGGGATCTGTGTCAGCTGATCTTTGCGACCATGCACTGAAGTCTTAGATCAAATAAACTAACCTGAAACCATTTAAATAACTAACCAGCCTGTGACAGCGATCTGTGTCAGCTGATCCCTGCAACCGTGCACTGAAGTTTTAGATAAAATAAACCAAACCGAAACCATTAAATAACTAACCAGCCTGTGCCAGCGATCTGTGTCAGCTGATTCCTGCAACCGTGCACTGAAGTTTTAGATAAACTAAGCTGAAACCATTAAATAACTAACCAGCCTGTGCCAGCTATCTTTGTCATCTGATCCCTGCAACCGTGCACTGAAGTTTTAGATAAACTTGGCTGAAACCATTAAATAACTAACCAGCCTGTACCAGCGATCTGTGTCAGCTGATCCCTGCAACCGTGCACTGAAGTTTTAGATTAAATAAACCAAACCTAAACCATTAAATAACTAACCAGCCTGTGCCAGCGATCTGTGTCAGCTGATCCCTGCAACCGTGCACTGAAGTTTTAGATTAAATAAACCAAACCGAAACCATTAAATAACTAACCAGCCTGTGCCAGCGATCTGTGTCAGCTGATTCCTGCAACCGTGCACTGAAGTTTTAGATAAACTAAGCTGAAACCATTAAATAACTAACCAGCCTGTGCCAGCTATCTTTGTCATCTGATCCCTGCAACCGTGCACTGAAGTTTTAGATAAACTTGGCTGAAACCATTAAATAACTAACCAGCCTGTACCAGCGATCTGTGTCAGCTGATCCCTGCAACCGTGCACTGAAGTTTTAGATTAAATAAACCAAACCTAAACCATTAAATAACTAACCAGCCTGTACCAGCGATCTGTTTCAGCTGATCCCTGCAACCGTGCACTGAAGTTTTAGATTAAATAAACCAAACCTAAACCATTAAATAACTAACCAGCCTGTGCCAGCGATCTGTGTCAGCTGATCCCTGCAACCGTGCACTGAAGTTTTAGATAAACTTGGCTGAAACCATTAAATAACTAACCAGCCTGTACCAGCGATCTGTGTCAGCTGATCCCTGCAACCGTGCACTGAAGTTTTAGATAAAATAAACCAAACCGAAACCATTAAATAACTAACCAGCATGTGCCAGCGATCTGTGTCAGCTGATTCCTGCAACCGTGCACTGAAATTTTAGATCAAATAAACTAAGTTGAAACTATTAAATAACTAACCAGCCTGTACCAGCGATCTGTGTCAGCTGATCCCTGCAACCGTGCACTGAAGTTTTAGATAAACTAAGCTGAAACCATTAAATAACTAACCAGCCTGTGCCAGCGATCTGTGTCAGCTGATCCCTGCAACCGTGCACTGAAGTTTTAGATAAAATAAACCAAACCGAAACCAATAAATAACTAACCAGCCTGTGCCAGCGATCTGTGTCAGCTGATCCCTGCAACCGTGCACTGAAGTCTTAGATCAAATAAACTAAGCTGAAACCATTAAATAACTAACCAGCCTGTGCCAACGATCTGTGTCAGCTGATCCCTGCAACCGTGCACTGAAGTTTTAGATAAAATAAACCAAACCGAAACCATTAAATAACTAACCAGCCTGTGCCAGCGATCTGTGTCAGCTGATTCCTGCAACCGTGCACTGAAGTTTTAGATAAACTAAGCTGAAACCATTAAATAACTAGCCAGCCTGTGCCAGGGATCTGTGTCAGCTGATCCCTGCAACCGTGCACTGAAGTTTTAGATAAACTAAGCTGAAACCATTAAATAACTAACCAGCCTGTGCCAGCGATCTGTGTCAGCTGATCCCTGCAACCGTGCACTGAAGTTTTAGATAAACTAAGCTGAAACCATTAAATAACTAACCAGCCTGTGCCAGCGATCTGTGTCAGCTGATCCCTGCAACCGTGCACTGAAGTTTTAGATAAACTAAGCTGAAACCATTAAATAACTAACCAGCCTGTGCCAGCGATCTGTGTCAGCTGATCCCTGCAACCGTGCACTGAAGTTTTAGATAAACTAAGCTGAAACCATTAAATAACTAACCAGCCTGTGCCAGCGATCTGTGTCAGCTGATCCCTGCAACCGTGCACTGAAGTTTTAGATAAACTAAGCTGAAACCATTAAATAACTAGCCAGCCTGTGCCAGGGATCTGTGTCAGCTGATCCCTGCAACCGTGCACTGAAGTTTTAGATAAACTAAGCTGAAACCATTAAATAACTAACCAGCCTGTGCCAGCGATCTGTGTCAGCTGATCCCTGCAACCGTGCACTGAAGTTTTAGATAAACTAAGCTGAAACCATTAAATAACTAACCAGCCTGTGCCAGCTATCTTTGTCAGCTGATCCCTGCGAACGTGGACTGAAGTTTTAGATCAAATAAACAAAGCTGAAACCATTAAATAACTAACCAGCCTGTGCCAGCTATCTTTGTCAGCTGATCCCTGCGAACGTGGACTGAAGTTTTAGATCAAATAAACAAAGCTGAAACCATTAAATAACTAACCAGCGATCTGTGTCAGCTGATCACTGCGACCGTGCACTGAAGTTTTAGATAAAATAAACTAAGCTGAAACCATTAAATAACTAACCAGCCTGTGCCAGCGATCTGGGTCAGCTGATCCCTGCGAACGTGGACTGAAGTTTTAGATCAAATAAACTAAGCTGAAACCATTAAATAACTAACCAGCGATCTGTGTCAGCTGATCCCTGCGACCGTGCACTGAAGTTTTAGAGAAAATAAACTAAGCTGAAACCATTAAATAACTAACCAGCGATCTGTGTCAGCGGATCCCTGCGACCGTGCACTGAAGTTTAAGATAAAATAAACTAAGTTGAAACCATTAAATAACTAACCAGCCTGTGCAAGGGATCTGTGCCAGCGATCTGTTTCAGCTGATCTTTGCGAACGTGCACTGAAGTCTTAGATCAAATAAACTAACCTGAAACCATTAAATAACCAACCAGCCTGTGCGAGCGATCTGTGTCAGCTGATCCCTGCAACCGTGCACTGAAGTTTTAGATCAAATAAACTAAGCTGAAACCATTAAATAACCAACCAGGCTGTGCCAGAGATCTGTGTCAGCTGATCCCTGCGAACGTGGACTGAAGTTTTAGATCAAATAAACTAAGCTGAAACCACTAAACAACTAACCAGCCTGTGCCAGCGATCTGTGTCAGCTGATCCCTGCAACCGTGCACTGAAGTTTTAGAGAAAATAAACTAAGTTGAAACCATTAAATAACTAACCAGCCTGTGCCAGGGATCTGTGTCAGCTGATCTTTGCGACCATGCACTGAAGTCTTAGATCAAATAAACTAACCTGAAACCATTTAAATAACTAACCAGCCTGTGACAGCGATCTGTTTCATCTGATCCCTGCAACCGTGCACTGAAGTTTTAGATAAACTAAGCTGAAACCATTAAATAACTAACCAGCCTGTGCCAGCGATCTGTGTCAGCTGATCCCTGCAACCGTGCACTGAAGTTTTAGATAAAATAAACCAAACCGAAACCATTAAATAACTAACCAGCCTGTGCCAGCGATCTGTGTCAGCTGATTCCTGCAACCGTGCACTGAAGTTTTAGATAAACTAAGCTGAAACCATTAAATAACTAGCCAGCCTGTGCCAGGGATCTGTGTCAGCTGATCCCTGCAACCGTGCACTGAAGTTTTAGATAAACTTGGCTGAAACCATTAAATAACTAACCAGCCTGTACCAGCGATCTGTTTCAGCTGATCCCTGCAATCGTGCACTGAAGTTTTAGATCAAATAAACTAAGTTGAAACCATTAAATAACTAACCAGCCTGTGCAAGGGATCTGTGTCAGCTGATCCCTGCAACCGTGCACTGAAGTTTTAGATAAACTTGGCTGAAACCATTAAATAACTAACCAGCCTGTACCAGCGATCTGTTTCAGCTGATCCCTGCAATCGTGCACTGAAGTTTTAGATCAAATAAACTAAGTTAAAACCATTAAATAACTAACCAGCCTGTGCCAGGGATCTGTGTCAGCTGATCCCTGCAACCGTGCACTGAAGTTTTAGATAAACTAAGCTGAAACCATTAAATAACTAACCAGTGTGTGTCAGAGATCTGTGTTAGCTGATCCCTGCAACCGTGCACTGAATTTTTAGAGAAAATAAACTAAGCTGAAACAATTAAATAACTAACCAGCCTGTGCGAGCGATCTGTGTCAGCTGATCTTTGCGACCATGCACTGAAGTTTTAGATAAAATAAACTAAGCTGAAACCATTAAATAACTAACCAGCCTGTGCGAGCGATCTGTGTCAGCTGATCCCTGCAACCGTGCACTGAAGTTTTAGATCAAATAAACTAAGCTGAAACCATTAAATAACCAACCAGGCTGTACCAGCGATCTGTTTCAGCTGATCCCTGCAATCGTGCACTGAAGTTTTAGATAAAATAAACTAAGTTAAAACCATTAAATAACTAACCAGCCTGTGCAAGGGATCTGTTTCAGCTGATCCCTGCAATCGTGCACTGAAGTTTTAGATAAAATAAACTAAGTTAAAACCATTAAATAACTAACCAGCCTGTGCCAGCGATCTGTGTCAGCTGATCCCTGCAACCCGTGCACTGAAGTTTTAGATAAACTAAACTAAGCTGAAACCATTAAATAACTAACCAGCGATCTGTGTCAGCTGATCCCTGCGACCGTGCACTGAAGTTTTAGATAAAATAAACTAAGCTGAAACCATTAAATAACTAACCAGCGATCTGTGTCAGCTGATCCCTGCGACCGTGCACTGAAGTTTTAGATAAAATAAACTAAGCTGAAACCATTAAATAACTAACCAGCGATCTGTGTCAGCGGATCCCTGCAACCGTGCACTGAAGTTTAAGATAAAATAAACTAAGTTGAAACCATTAAATAACTAACCAGCCTGTGCAAGGGATCTGTGCCAGCGATCTGTTTCAGCTGATCTTTGCGAACGTGCACTGAAGTCTTAGATCAAATAAACTAACCTGAAACCATTAAATAACTAACCAGCCTGTGCCAGAGATCTGTGTCAGCTGATCCCTGCAACTGTGCACTGAAGTTTTACAGAAAATAAAGTAAGCTGAAACAATTAAATAACTAACCAGCCTGTGCGAGCGATCTGTGTCAGCTGATTTGATTAAATAACTAACCAGCCTGTACCAGCGATCTGTTTCAGCTGATCCCTGCAACCGTGCACTGAAGTTTTAGAGAAAATAAACTAAGTTGAAATCATTAAATAACTAACCAGCGTGTGTCAGGGATCTGTGTCAGCTGATCTAACTAACCAGCTAACTAAACCAACTAAACCATCCTACTTTTTATAAAAGGGAACATTATTTAAAGAATATGTATTTAATTAAAAACTCTGTATTCATCTAAAGGGTATAACAAGAAGGGTGAGCTTCCTGCTCCAAAATGAAATGACCAAAATAAATGTATTTCTCTGCAATTACAAACTCTGTGTAAACAGTCTTGGTGTCAAAATAAAGCTAACGCTGGTGAGATGTCATCAGAGCTGTAAATATTACTGCAGATGTTACTATGTCAAAGTTACTGTGACTCAAACATAGAAAAATGTCTTTTTCATTTCCCTCACCTAATTTTTCAAAGTATTTTATAGCATATAACACCTTTGAAAATATGCTTTGGTTCCCATTTAACGCCAGAACATCATAAATCAAAATATGGATATTACCTGTCCACAGATTCATGGTGACGTAACTGCTCTTTTAACTGTTTGGTGTCTTTGCTTTGTTTGGTGTTTGTAGAAATGGTTTACATGAGCTTTTAGCTGAGACTCAGAGGTTTCTGTGGACACTACTCATGTCAGCACTTATATTTCTGACCTCGTGTTATAATCGATTAAACGCGATCTCCTCCCTTTTGCCCCCATTTTTGATGGTGTGGGTACAAATGATCAGGCATGACATTCTCATAATAAATCAGATAAGATACTGCAAATAGTTAATCCTGCATTTGTGTGATTGAAAAGTGTGTGCAATGACACTGTTTTAAAGATTTAGCCTAAATCATTTTGGCGTGAATGAGCCTAAACATGATGACCGGACTAGTGACACCATATCACCTGTGACACACACACACACGCACGTATGACTTTGCCAGTTTCAGCTGAAACAATTTCAGTGTTTCAAACCATGTTCCAGAGTTTTTAGTTCACCGTTCATGAGGTTTCAAGAAGAAAATGAAAGACAGATCTGAATGTTTGAAAGTGTTTTGGAAAAACTCTGTAAAGATTAGATGAACAATACTCAAAGGATAAATTCAACTGTTTTATTTTGTTAGATAAGTTGAAAAAAAAGTTAAACAAGCAAGTAAATAACGAAACAAGGTTAAATGAGGTAAGAACAAAAAGTTAACAAGCAAATAAAGAAACAAGGTTAAATGAAGTAAGAGCAAAAAGTTAACAAGTAAATAAAGAAACAAGGTTAAATGAGGTAAGAGCAAAAAGTTAACAAGTAAATAAAGAAACAAGGTTAAATGAGGTAAGAAGAAAAAGTTAACAAGCAAATAAAGAAACAAGGTTAAATGAGGTAAGAGCAAAAAGTTAACAAGCAAATAAAGAAACAAGGTTAAATGAGGTAAGAGCAAAAAGTTAACAAGTAAATAAAGAAACAAGGTTAAATGAGGTAAGAGCAAAAAGTTAACAAGTAAATAACGAAACAAGGTTAAATGAGGTAAGAACAAAAAGTTAACAAGCAAATAAAGAAACAAGGTTAAATGAGGTAAGAGCAAAAAGTTAACAAGTAAATAAAGAAACAAGGTTAAATGAGGTAAGAACAAAAAGTTAACAAGTAAATAAAGAAACAAGGTTAAATGAGGTAAGAGCAAAAAGTTAACAAGCAAATAAAGAAACAAGGTTAAATGAAGTAAGAGCAAAAAGTTAACAAGTAAATAAAGAAACAAGGCAGAGGAGAGAAACCCCAACAATCCCCTCTGAGCAAGCACTAGGCGACAGTGGGGAGGAAAAACTGCCTTTAAACGGGCAGAAACCTCCGGCAGAACCAGGCTCAGGAGGGGGCAGTCAACTGCCGGGACTGGTTGGGGGGGTGAACAGAGGTGGAGCAAGACGAGGCTACATCAGTTGAAGAAGCAGTATTGTCCCTCTTCCGGAAAAAGCTGAAGAATCTTTTCTTCTTTTTCATGGACTTTTCCACGAGCCCCTTTTTCTCCAGGATGAGGGTTCTCAACTCATGGATGGTTTCGGTGTTTTGCTCCTCAAGTTTCTTGCATGTTTGTTCCACCTGTTCTAATGTTGCTCGTGTTTCTTCAAGCTGTTCTTTGAGCTCTTTGGATGTTGCCTCCTGTGTCAGCTTTGCCTTCTGCAGGTCTGCATTTCTCACTTGATCTTCTTTGTGCAGGCCTTCTAGCTGCTCATTTCTTTTCTGGGTGTCGCGGAGCGTACACTGCAGGTCTTCATGCATTTTGTCTTGCTTTTGCTTTTGCGCCTGCATTTCTGTGTTTTCCCGCTTCAAGTTGTTGAATTCCAACAATATCCCCTTAATGAGCTCTGAGTTGTTTTTGGCCATTTGATCGATCCTTTTCTGCATCTGTGAGCATCGTTTTTCCAGAGTTTCCTTTTCTCCCTGCAGCTCACTTGTTTTGACCTTCAGTTCATTACAGAATCCTTGCAACTTTTGATTTTTACTCTCAAAGTCCTTGATAGTGCACTTTTCTTCTGACAGTCTTTCTTGCTGTTGCTCCTTCTCTTGAAGAAGGTCTTTATTTTTTTCTTCAGCTTCATCAAGCTTTCTTTGGAGCAGGTGATTCTGTTGGTCCATGTATTGGAGATCCCACTCTAGCTTATCAATCGTGGCTTTCCTGCCTTGAAGCTGCTCGGACATTTCTTTCACTTCAGCGCTCTTTTGCTTGTTTTCTTTGATGAGGAATACAATCTGCTCTCTGGCTTGAGCAAACTTGATCCCCCAGCCCTCATTAATAATGTTGATGTCGGGCTGGCGCTGTAGTGTTTCTTCCAGGTGTTTGTTTTGTGCTTCCATCTGTAAGCACTTCTTCTCCAGGTGAACTTTTTCTTTTTCAAGTTGTTGAATTTTGTTCTGGAGATGGTTGTTTTCACTCCTACTCTCCTGTAATGCCCTTTGGGTGGATAAGAGGCCATTTGGAGAAGTTGGCCGGCCACGCAAGGAAGGAGAGGCGGCGTAATCGTTTTGTCTCGGTTGCCGTAATCTTGGATACATGCTGGCGTTTGTATCCGATGACTCTGAGAGGTTTCCGAATGTTTCTGTAGTGAACGTTTGAAAGCTGCGAACACGAAGGCTGCGAAGTAACGAACTAAAAATTGCTGTTTGTCACCCCTATTTAAGGAAAAACTTCCTTGTGACATCATCACTCCTAAGCCAATCAGGTTGTCACATGACATTCTGGAATGTGGAATGGGGATATATATATATTTTTTTAAACAGTTTTCAAATTTAACTTAATATTTAAGTGTTTCTTACTTGACCTGCTTAGTCGATTAAAAAGTTAATTGCCACGAACACCCCTAATGTTATATAACAGACCACAGAAAAAAGACAGCTTTTTTCTGCGTGACAGAGCTATAATAAATGTTTTGTTTTTTTAATGATCCTACTTTTTATAAAAGGGAACATTATTTAAAGAATATGTATTTAATTAAAAAACTCTGTATTCATCTAAAGGGTATAACAAGAAGGGTGAGCTTCCTGCTCCAAAATGAAATGACCAAAATAAATGTATTTCTCTGCAATTACAAACTCTGTGTAAACAGTCTTGGTGTCAAAATAAAGCTAACGCTGGTGAGATGTCATCAGAGCTGTAAATATTACTGCAGATGTTACTATGTCAAAGTTACTGTGACTCAAACATAGAAAAATGTCTTTTTCATTTCCCTCACCTAATTTTTCAAAGTATTTTATAGCATATAACACCTTTGAAAATATGCTTTGGTTCCCATTTAACTCCAGAACATCATAAATCAAAATATGGATATTACCTGTCCACAGATTCATGGTGACGTAACTGCTCTTTTAACTGTTTGGTGTCTTTGCTTTGTTTGGTGTTTGTAGAAATGGTTTACATGAGCTTTTAGCTGAGACTCAGAGGTTTCTGTGGACACTACTCATGTCAGCACTTATATTTCTGACCTCGTGTTATAATCGATTAAACGCGATCTCCTCCCTTTTGCCCCCATTTTTGATGGTGTGGGTACAAATGATCAGGCATGACATTCTCATAATAAATCAGATAAGATACTGCAAATAGTTAATCCTGCATTTGTGTGATTGAAAAGTGTGTGCAATGACACTGTTTTAAAGATTTAGCCTAAATCATTTTGGCGTGAATGAGCCTAAACATGATGACCGGACTAGTGACACCATATCACCTGTGACACACACACACGCACGTATGACTTTGCCAGTTTCAGCTGAAACAATTTCAGTGTTTCAAACCATGTTCCAGAGTTTTTAGGTCACCGTTCATGAGGTTTCAAGAAGAAAATGAAAGACAGATCTGAATGTTTGAAAGTGTTTTGGAAAAACTCTGTAAAGATTAGATGAACAATACTCAAAGGATAAATTCAACTGTTTTATTTTGTTAGATAAGTTGAAAAAAAAGTTAAACAAGCAAGTAAATAACGAAACAAGGTTAAATGAGGTAAGAACAAAAAGTTAACAAGTAAATAAAGAAACAAGGTTAAATGAGGTAAGAGCAAAAAGTTAACAAGTAAATAAAGAAACAAGGCAGAGGAGAGAAACCCCAACAATCCCCTCTGAGCAAGCACTAGGCGACAGTGGGGAGGAAAAACTGCCTTTAAACGGGCAGAAACCTCCGGCAGAACCAGGCTCAGGAGGGGGCAGTCAACTGCCGGGACTGGTTGGGGGGGTGAACAGAGGTGGAGCAAGACGAGGCTACATCAGTTGAAGAAGCAGTATTGTCCCTCTTCCGGAAAAAGCTGAAGAATCTTTTCTTCTTTTTCATGGACTTTTCCACGAGCGCCTTTTTCTCCAGGATGAGGGTTCTCAACTCATGGATGGTTTCTGTGTTTTGCCTCTCTAGTTTCTTGCATGTTTGTTCCACCTGTTCTAATGTTGCTTGTGTTTCTTCAAGCTTTTCTTTGAGGTCTTTGGATGTTGCCTCCTGTGTCAGCTTTGCCTTCTGCAGGTCTGCATTTCTCACTTGATCTTCTTTGTGCAGGCCTTCTAGCTGCTCATTTCTTTTCTGGGTGTCGCGGAGCGTACACTGCAGGTCTTCATGCATTTTGTCTTGCTTTTGCTTTTGCGCCTGCATTTCTGTGTTTTCCCGCTTCAAGTTGTTGAATTCCAACAATATCCCCTTAATGAGCTCTGAGTTGTTTTTGGCCATTTGATCGATCCTTTTCTGCATCTGTGAGCATCGTTTTTCCAGAGTTTCCTTTTCTCCCTGCAGCTCACTTGTTTTGACCTTCAGTTCATTACAGAATCCTTGCAACTTTTGATTTTTACTCTCAAAGTCCTTGATAGTGCACTTTTCTTCTGACAGTCTTTCTTGCTGTTGCTCCTTCTCTTGAAGAAGGTCTTTATTTTTTTCTTCAGCTTCATCAAGCTTTCTTTGGAGCAGGTGATTCTGTTGGTCCATGTATTGGAGATCCCACTCTAGCTTATCAATCGTGGCTTTCCTGCCTTGAAGCTGCTCGGACATTTCTTTCACTTCAGCGCTCTTTTGCTTGTTTTCTTTGATGAGGAATACAATCTGCTCTCTGGCTTGAGCAAACTTGATCCCCCAGCCCTCATTAATAATGTTGATGTCGGGCTGGCGCTGTAGTGTTTCTTCCAGGTGTTTGTTTTGTGCTTCCATCTGTAAGCACTTCTTCTCCAGGTGAACTTTTTCTTTTTCAAGTTGTTGAATTTTGTTCTGGAGATGGTTGTTTTCACTCCTACTCTCCTGTAATGCCCTTTGGGTGGATAAGAGGCCATTTGGAGAAGTTGGCCGGCCACGCAAGGAAGGAGAGGCGGCGTAATCGTTTTGTCTCGGTTGCCGTAATCTTGGATACATGCTGGCGTTTGTATCCGATGACTCTGAGAGGTTTCCGAATGTTTCTGTAGTGAACGTTTGAAAGCTGCGAACACGAAGGCTGCGAAGTAACGAACTAAAAATTGCTGTTTGTCACCCCTATTTAAGGAAAAACTTCCTTGTGACATCATCACTCCTAAGCCAATCAGGTTGTCACATGACATTCTGGAATGTGGAATGGGGATATATATATATTTTTTTAAACAGTTTTCAAATTTAACTTAATATTTAAGTGTTTCTTACTTGACCTGCTTAGTCGATTAAAAAGTTAATTGCCACGAACACCCCTAATGTTATATAACAGACCACAGAAAAAAGACAGCTTTTTTCTGCGTGACAGAGCTATAATAAATGTTTTGTTTTTTTAATGATCCTACTTTTTATAAAAGGGAACATTATTTAAAGAATATGTATTTAATTAAAAAACTCTGTATTCATCTAAAGGGTATAACAAGAAGGGTGAGCTTCCTGCTCCAAAATGAAATGACCAAAATAAATGTATTTCTCTGCAATTACAAACTCTGTGTAAACAGTCTTGGTGTCAAAATAAAGCTAACACTGGTGAGATGTCATCAGAGCTGTAAATATTACTGCAGATGTTACTATGTCAAAGTTACTGTGACTCAAACATAGAAAAATGTCTTTTTCATTTCCCTCACCTAATTTTTCAAAGTATTTTATAGCATATAACACCTTTGAAAATATGCTTTGGTTCCCATTTAACTCCAGAACATCATAAATCAAAATATGGATATTACCTGTCCACAGATTCATGGTGACGTAACTGCTCTTTTAACTGTTTGGTGTCTTTGCTTTGTTTGGTGTTTGTAGAAATGGTTTACATGAGCTTTTAGCTGAGACTCAGAGGTTTCTGTGGACACTACTCATGTCAGCACTTATATTTCTGACCTCGTGTTATAATCGATTAAACGCGATCTCCTCCCTTTTGCCCCCATTTTTGATGGTGTGGGTACAAATGATCAGGCATGACATTCTCATAATAAATCAGATAAGATACTGCAAATAGTTAATCCTGCATTTGTGTGATTGAAAAGTGTGTGCAATGACACTGTTTTAAAGATTTAGCCTAAATCATTTTGGCGTGAATGAGCCTAAACATGATGACCGGACTAGTGACACCATATCACCTGTGACACACACACACGCACGTATGACTTTGCCAGTTTCAGCTGAAACAATTTCAGTGTTTCAAACCATGTTCCAGAGTTTTTAGGTCACCGTTCATGAGGTTTCAAGAAGAAAATGAAAGACAGATCTGAATGTTTGAAAGTGTTTTGGAAAAACTCTGTAAAGATTAGATGAACAATACTCAAAGGATAAATTCAACTGTTTTATTTTGTTAGAGAAGTTGAAAAAAAAGTTAAACAAGCAAGTAAATAACGAAACAAGGTTAAATGAGGTAAGAACAAAAAGTTAACAAGCAAATAAAGAAACAAGGTTAAATGAGGTAAGAACAAAAAGTTAACAAGTAAATAAAGAAACAAGGTTAAATGAGGTAAGAACAAAAAGTTAACAAGCAAATAAAGAAACAAGGTTAAATGAAGTAAGAGCAAAAAGTTAACAAGTAAATAAAGAAACAAGGTTAAATGAAGTAAGAGCAAAAAGTTAACAAGCAAATAAAGAAACAAGGTTAAATGAAGTAAGAGCAAAAAGTTAACAAGTAAATAAAGAAACAAGGTTAAATGAGGTAAGAACAAAAAGTTAACAAGCAAATAAAGAAACAAGGTTAAATGAAGTAAGAGCAAAAAGTTAACAAGTAAATAAAGAAACAAGGTTAAATGAAGTAAGAGCAAAAAGTTAACAAATAAATAAAGAAACAAGGCAGAGGAGAGAAACCCCAACAATCCCCTCTGAGCAAGCACTAGGCGACAGTGGGGAGGAAAAACTGCCTTTAAACGGGCAGAAACCTCCGGCAGAACCAGGCTCAGGAGGGGGCAGTCAACTGCCGGGACTGGTTGGGGGGGTGAACAGAGGTGGAGCAAGACGAGGCTACATCAGTTGAAGAAGCAGTATTGTCCCTCTTCCGGAAAAAGCTGAAGAATCTTTTCTTCTTTTTCATGGACTTTTCCACGAGCCCCTTTTTCTCCAGGATGAGGGTTCTCAACTCATGGATGGTTTCGGTGTTTTGCTCCTCAAGTTTCTTGCATGTTTGTTCCACCTGTTCTAATGTTGCTCGTGTTTCTTCAAGCTGTTCTTTGAGCTCTTTGGATGTTGCCTCCTGTGTCAGCTTTGCCTTCTGCAGGTCTGCATTTCTCACTTGATCTTCTTTGTGCAGGCCTTCTAGCTGCTCATTTCTTTTCTGGGTGTCGCGGAGCGTACACTGCAGGTCTTCATGCATTTTGTCTTGCTTTTGCTTTTGCGCCTGCATTTCTGTGTTTTCCCGCTTCAAGTTGTTGAATTCCAACAATATCCCCTTAATGAGCTCTGAGTTGTTTTTGGCCATTTGATCGATCCTTTTTTGCATCTGTGAGCATCGTTTTTCCAGAGTTTCCTTTTCTCCCTGCAGCTCACTTGTTTTGACCTTCAGTTCATTACAGAATCCTTGCAACTTTTGATTTTTACTCTCAAAGTCCTTGATAGTGCACTTTTCTTCTGACAGTCTTTCTTGCTGTTGCGCCTTCTCTTGAAGAAGGTCTTTATTTTTTTCTTCAGCTTCATCAAGCTTTCTTTGGAGCAGGTGATTCTGTTGGTCCATGTATTGGAGATCCCACTCTAGCTTATCAATCGTGGCTTTCCTGCCTTGAAGCTGCTCGGACATTTCTTTCACTTCAGCGCTCTTTTGCTTGTTTTCTTTGATGAGGAATACAATCTGCTCTCTGGCTTGAGCAAACTTGATCCCCCAGCCCTCATTAATAATGTTGATGTCGGGCTGGCGCTGTAGTGTTTCTTCCAGGTGTTTGTTTTGTGCTTCCATTTGTAAGCACTTCTTCTCCAGGTGAACTTTTTCTTTTTCAAGTTGTTGAATTTTGTTCTGGAGATGGTTGTTTTCACTCCTACTCTCCTGTAATGCCCTTTGGGTGGATAAGAGGCCATTTGGAGAAGTTGGCCGGCCACGCAAGGAAGGAGAGGCGGCGTAATCGTTTTGTCTCGGTTGCCGTAATCTTGGATACATGCTGGCGTTTGTATCCGATGACTCTGAGAGGTTTCCGAATGTTTCTGTAGTGAACGTTTGAAAGCTGCGAACACGAAGGCTGCGAAGTAACGAACTAAAAATTGCTGTTTGTCACCCCTATTTAAGGAAAAACTTCCTTGTGACATCATCACTCCTAAGCCAATCAGGTTGTCACATGACATTCTGGAATGTGGAATGGGGATATATATATTTTTTTAAACAGTTTTCAAATTTAACTTAATATTTAAGTGTTTCTTACTTGACCTGCTTAGTCGATTAAAAAGTTAATTGCCACGAACACCCCTAATGTTATATAACAGACCACAGAAAAAAGACAGCTTTTTTCTGCGTGACAGAGCTATAATAAATGTTTTGTTTTTTTAATGATCCTACTTTTTATAAAAGGGAACATTATTTAAAGAATATGTATTTAATTAAAAAACTCTGTATTCATCTAAAGGGTATAACAAGAAGGGTGAGCTTCCTGCTCCAAAATGAAATGACCAAAATAAATGTATTTCTCTGCAATTACAAACTCTGTGTAAACAGTCTTGGTGTCAAAATAAAGCTAACGCTGGTGAGATGTCATCAGAGCTGTAAATATTACTGCAGATGTTACTATGTCAAAGTTACTGTGACTCAAACATAGAAAAATGTCTTTTTCATTTCCCTCACCTAATTTTTCAAAGTATTTTATAGCATATAACACCTTTGAAAATATGCTTTGGTTCCCATTTAACTCCAGAACATCATAAATCAAAATATGGATATTACCTGTCCACAGATTCATGGTGACGTAACTGCTCTTTTAACTGTTTGGTGTCTTTGCTTTGTTTGGTGTTTGTAGAAATGGTTTACATGAGCTTTTAGCTGAGACTCAGAGGTTTCTGTGGACACTACTCATGTCAGCACTTATATTTCTGACCTCGTGTTATAATCGATTAAACGCGATCTCCTCCCTTTTGCCCCCATTTTTGATGGTGTGGGTACAAATGATCAGGCATGACATTCTCATAATAAATCAGATAAGATACTGCAAATAGTTAATCCTGCATTTGTGTGATTGAAAAGTGTGTGCAATGACACTGTTTTAAAGATTTAGCCTAAATCATTTTGGCGTGAATGAGCCTAAACATGATGACCGGACTAGTGACACCATATCACCTGTGACACACACACACGCACGTATGACTTTGCCAGTTTCAGCTGAAACAATTTCAGTGTTTCAAACCATGTTCCAGAGTTTTTAGGTCACCGTTCATGAGGTTTCAAGAAGAAAATGAAAGACAGATCTGAATGTTTGAAAGTGTTTTGGAAAAACTCTGTAAAGATTAGATGAACAATACTCAAAGGATAAATTCAACTGTTTTATTTTGTTAGATAAGTTGAAAAAAAAGTTAAACAAGCAAGTAAATAACGAAACAAGGTTAAATGAGGTAAGAACAAAAAGTTAACAAGTAAATAAAGAAACAAGGTTAAATGAGGTAAGAACAAAAAGTTAACAAGCAAATAAAGAAACAAGGTTAAATGAAGTAAGAGCAAAAAGTTAACAAGTAAATAAAGAAACAAGGCAGAGGAGAGAAACCCCAACAATCCCCTCTGAGCAAGCACTAGGCGACAGTGGGGAGGAAAAACTGCCTTTAAACGGGCAGAAACCTCCGGCAGAACCAGGCTCAGGAGGGGGCAGTCAACTGCCGGGACTGGTTGGGGGGGTGAACAGAGGTGGAGCAAGACGAGGCTACATCAGTTGAAGAAGCAGTATTGTCCCTCTACCGGAAAAAGCTGAAGAATCTTTTCTTCTTTTTCATGGACTTTTCCACGAGCCCCTTTTTCTCCAGGATGAGGGTTCTCAACTCATGGATGGTTTCGGTGTTTTGCTCCTCAAGTTTCTTGCATGTTTGTTCCACCTGTTCTAATGTTGCTTGTGTTTCTTCAAGCTGTTCTTTGAGCTCTTTGGATGTTGCCTCCTGTGTCAGCTTTGCCTTCTGCAGGTCTGCATTTCTCACTTGATCTTCTTTGTGCAGGCCTTCTAGCTGCTCATTTCTTTTCTGGGTGTCGCGGAGCGTACACTGCAGGTCTTCATGCATTTTGTCTTGCTTTTGCTTTTGCGCCTGCATTTCTGTGTTTTCCCGCTTCAAGTTGTTGAATTCCAACAATATCCCCTTAATGAGCTCTGAGTTGTTTTTGGCCATTTGATCGATCCTTTTCTGCATCTGTGAGCATCGTTTTTCCAGAGTTTCCTTTTCTCCCTGCAGCTCACTTGTTTTGACCTTCAGTTCATTACAGAATCCTTGCAACTTTTGATTTTTACTCTCAAAGTCCTTGATAGTGCACTTTTCTTCTGACAGTCTTTCTTGCTGTTGCTCCTTCTCTTGAAGAAGGTCTTTATTTTTTTCTTCAGCTTCATCAAGCTTTCTTTGGAGCAGGTGATTCTGTTGGTCCATGTATTGGAGATCCCACTCTAGCTTATCAATCGTGGCTTTCCTGCCTTGAAGCTGCTCGGACATTTCTTTCACTTCAGCGCTCTTTTGCTTGTTTTCTTTGATGAGGAATACAATCTGCTCTCTGGCTTGAGCAAACTTGATCCCCCAGCCCTCATTAATAATGTTGATGTCGGGCTGGCGCTGTAGTGTTTCTTCCAGGTGTTTGTTTTGTGCTTCCATCTGTAAGCCCTTCTTCTCCAGGTGAACTTTTTCTTTTTCAAGTTGTTGAATTTTGTTCTGGAGATGGTTGTTTTCACTCCTACTCTCCTGTAATGCCCTTTGGGTGGATAAGAGGCCATTTGGAGAAGTTGGCCGGCCACGCAAGGAAGGAGAGGCGGCGTAATCGTTTTGTCTCGGTTGCCGTAATCTTGGATACATGCTGGCGTTTGTATCCGATGACTCTGAGAGGTTTCCGAATGTTTCTGTAGTGAACGTTTGAAAGCTGCGAACACGAAGGCTGCGAAGTAACGAACTAAAAATTGCTGTTTGTCACCCCTATTTAAGGAAAAACTTCCTTGTGACATCATCACTCCTAAGCCAATCAGGTTGTCACATGACATTCTGGAATGTGGAATGGGGATATGTTTTTTTTTAAACAGTTTTCAAATTTAACTTAATATTTAAGTGTTTCTTACTTGACCCGCTTAGTCGATTAAAAAGTTAATTGCCACGAACACCCCTAATGTTATATAACAGACCACAGAAAAAAGACAGCTTTTTTCTGTGTGACAGAGCTATAATAAATGTTTTGTTTTTTTAATGATCCTACTTTTTATAAAAGGGAACATTATTTAAAGAATATGTATTTAATTAAAAAACTCTGTATTCATCTAAAGGGTATAACAAGAAGGGTGAGCTTCCTGCTCCAAAATGAAATGACCAAAATAAATGTATTTCTCTGCAATTACAAACTCTGTGTAAACAGTCTTGGTGTCAAAATAAAGCTAACGCTGGTGAGATGTCATCAGAGCTGTAAATATTACTGCAGATGTTACTATGTCAAAGTTACTGTGACTCAAACATAGAAAAATGTCTTTTTCATTTCCCTCACCTAATTTTTCAAAGTATTTTATAGCATATAACACCTTTGAAAATATGCTTTGGTTCCCATTTAACTCCAGAACATCATAAATCAAAATATGGATATTACCTGTCCACAGATTCATGGTGACGTAACTGCTCTTTTAACTGTTTGGTGTCTTTGCTTTGTTTGGTGTTTGTAGAAATGGTTTACATGAGCTTTTAGCTGAGACTCAGAGGTTTCTGTGGACACTACTCATGTCAGCACTTATATTTCTGACCTCGTGTTATAATCGATTAAACGCGATCTCCTCCCTTTTGCCCCCATTTTTGATGGTGTGGGTACAAATGATCAGGCATGACATTCTCATAATAAATCAGATAAGATACTGCAAATAGTTAATCCTGCATTTGTGTGATTGAAAAGTGTGTGCAATGACACTGTTTTAAAGATTTAGCCTAAATCATTTTGGCGTGAGTGAGCCTAAACATGATGACCGGACTAGTGACACCATATCACCTGTGACACACACACACGCACGTATGACTTTGCCAGTTTCAGCTGAAACAATTTCAGTGTTTCAAACCATGTTCCAGAGTTTTTAGGTCACCGTTCATGAGGTTTCAAGAAGAAAATGAAAGACAGATCTGAATGTTTGAAAGTGTTTTGGAAAAACTCTGTAAAGATTAGATGAACAATACTCAAAGGATAAATTCAACTGTTTTATTTTGTTAGATAAGTTGATAAAAGAGTTAAACAAGCAAGTAAATAAAGAAACAAGGTTAAATGAGGTAAGAACAAAAAGTTAACAAGTAAATAAAGAAACAAGGTTAAATGAGGTAAGAACAAAAAGTTAACAAGTAAATAAAGAAACAAGGCAGAGGAGAGAAACCCCAACAATCCCCTCTGAGCAAGCACTAGGCGACAGTGGGGAGGAAAAACTGCCTTTAAACGGGCAGAAACCTCCGGCAGAACCAGGCTCAGGAGGGGGCAGTCAACTGCCGGGACTGGTTGGGGGGGTGAACAGAGGTGGAGCAAGACGAGGCTACATCAGTTGAAGAAGCAGTATTGTCCCTCTTCCGGAAAAAGCTGAAGAATCTTTTCTTCTTTTTCATGGACTTTTCCACGAGCCCCTTTTTCTCCAGGATGAGGGTTCTCAACTCATGGATGGTTTCGGTGTTTTGCTCCTCAAGTTTCTTGCATGTTTGTTCCACCTGTTCTAATGTTGCTCGTGTTTCTTCAAGCTGTTCTTTGAGCTCTTTGGATGTTGCCTCCTGTGTCAGCTTTGCCTTCTGCAGGTCTGCATTTCTCACTTGATCTTCTTTGTGCAGGCCTTCTAGCTGCTCATTTCTTTTCTGGGTGTCGCGGAGCGTACACTGCAGGTCTTCATGCATTTTGTCTTGCTTTTGCTTTTGCGCCTGCATTTCTGTGTTTTCCCGCTTCAAGTTGTTGAATTCCAACAATATCCCCTTAATGAGCTCTGAGTTGTTTTTGGCCATTTGATCGATCCTTTTCTGCATCTGTGAGCATCGTTTTTCCAGAGTTTCCTTTTCTCCCTGCAGCTCACTTGTTTTGACCTTCAGTTCATTACAGAATCCTTGCAACTTTTGATTTTTACTCTCAAAGTCCTTGATAGTGCACTTTTCTTCTGACAGTCTTTCTTGCTGTTGCTCCTTCTCTTGAAGAAGGTCTTTATTTTTTTCTTCAGCTTCATCAAGCTTTCTTTGGAGCAGGTGATTCTGTTGGTCCATGTATTGGAGATCCCACTCTAGCTTATCAATCGTGGCTTTCCTGCCTTGAAGCTGCTCGGACATTTCTTTCACTTCAGCGCTCTTTTGCTTGTTTTCTTTGATGAGGAATACAATCTGCTCTCTGGCTTGAGCAAACTTGATCCCCCAGCCCTCATTAATAATGTTGATGTCGGGCTGGCGCTGTAGTGTTTCTTCCAGGTGTTTGTTTTGTGCTTCCATCTGTAAGCACTTCTTCTCCAGGTGAACTTTTTCTTTTTCAAGTTGTTGAATTTTGTTCTGGAGATGGTTGTTTTCACTCCTACTCTCCTGTAATGCCCTTTGGGTGGATAAGAGGCCATTTGGAGAAGTTGGCCGGCCACGCAAGGAAGGAGAGGCGGCGTAATCGTTTTGTCTCGGTTGCCGTAATCTTGGATACATGCTGGCGTTTGTATCCGATGACTCTGAGAGGTTTCCGAATGTTTCTGTAGTGAACGTTTGAAAGCTGCGAACACGAAGGCTGCGAAGTAACGAACTAAAAATTGCTGTTTGTCACCCCTATTTAAGGAAAAACTTCCTTGTGACATCATCACTCCTAAGCCAATCAGGTTGTCACATGACATTCTGGAATGTGGAATGGGGATATGTTTTTTTTTAAACAGTTTTCAAATTTAACTTAATATTTAAGTGTTTCTTACTTGACCTGCTTAGTCGATTAAAAAGTTAATTGCCACGAACACCCCTAATGTTATATAACAGACCACAGAAAAAAGACAGCTTTTTTCTGCGTGACAGAGCTATAATAAATGTTTTGTTTTTTTAATGATCCTACTTTTTATAAAAGGGAACATTATTTAAAGAATATGTATTTAATTAAAAACTCTGTATTCATCTAAAGGGTATAACAAGAAGGGTGAGCTTCCTGCTCCAAAATGAAATGACCAAAATAAATGTATTTCTCTGCAATTACAAACTCTGTGTAAACAGTCTTGGTGTCAAAATAAAGCTAACGCTGGTGAGATGTCATCAGAGCTGTAAATATTACTGCAGATGTTACTATGTCAAAGCTACTGTGACTCAAACATAGAAAAATGTCTTTTTCATTTCCCTCACCTAATTTTTCAAAGTATTTTATAGCATATAACACCTTTGAAAATATGCTTTGGTTCCCATTTAACTCCAGAACATCATAAATCAAAATATGGATATTACCTGTCCACAGATTCATGGTGACGTAACTGCTCTTTTAACTGTTTGGTGTCTTTGCTTTGTTTGGTGTTTGTAGAAATGGTTTACATGAGCTTTTAGCTGAGACTCAGAGGTTTCTGTGGACACTACTCATGTCAGCACTTATATTTCTGACCTCGTGTTATAATCGATTAAACGCGATCTCCTCCCTTTTGCCCCCATTTTTGATGGTGTGGGTACAAATGATCAGGCATGACATTCTCATAATAAATCAGATAAGATACTGCAAATAGTTAATCCTGCATTTGTGTGATTGAAAAGTGTGTGCAATGACACTGTTTTAAAGATTTAGCCTAAATCATTTTGGCGTGAATGAGCCTAAACATGATGACCGGACTAGTGACACCATATCACCTGTGACACACACACACGCACGTATGACTTTGCCAGTTTCAGCTGAAACAATTTCAGTGTTTCAAACCATGTTCCAGAGTTTTTAGGTCACCGTTCATGAGGTTTCAAGAAGAAAATGAAAGACAGATCTGAATGTTTGAAAGTGTTTTGGAAAAACTCTGTAAAGATTAGATGAACAATACTCAAAGGATAAATTCAACTGTTTTATTTTGTTAGATAAGTTGAAAAAAAAGTTAAACAAGCAAGTAAACAACGAAACAAGGTTAAATGAGGTAAGAACAAAAAGTTAACAAGCAAATAAAGAAACAAGGTTAAATGAAGTAAGAGCAAAAAGTTAACAAGTAAATAAAGAAACAAGGTTAAATGAGGTAAGAACAAAAAGTTAACAAGCAAATAAAGAAACAAGGTTAAATGAGGTAAGAACAAAAAGTTAACAAGCAAATAAAGAAACAAGGTTAAATGAAGTAAGAGCAAAAAGTTAACAAGTAAATAAAGAAACAAGGTTAAATGAGGTAAGAACAAAAAGTTAACAAGCAAATAAAGAAACAAGGTTAAATGAAGTAAGAGCAAAAAGTTAACAAGTAAATAAAGAAACAAGGCAGAGGAGAGAAACCCCAACAATCCCCTCTGAGCAAGCACTAGGCGACAGTGGGGAGGAAAAACTGCCTTTAAACGGGCAGAAACCTCCGGCAGAACCAGGCTCAGGAGGGGGCAGTCAACTGCCGGGACTGGTTGGGGGGGTGAACAGAGGTGGAGCAAGACGAGGCTACATCAGTTGAAGAAGCAGTATTGTCCCTCTTCCGGAAAAAGCTGAAGAATCTTTTCTTCTTTTTCATGGACTTTTCCACGAGCCCCTTTTTCTCCAGGATGAGGGTTCTCAACTCATGGATGGTTTCGGTGTTTTGCTCCTCAAGTTTCTTGCATGTTTGTTCCACCTGTTCTAATGTTGCTCGTGTTTCTTCAAGCTGTTCTTTGAGCTCTTTGGATGTTGCCTCCTGTGTCAGCTTTGCCTTCTGCAGGTCTGCATTTCTCACTTGATCTTCTTTGTGCAGGCCTTCTAGCTGCTCATTTCTTTTCTGGGTGTCGCGGAGCGTACACTGCAGGTCTTCATGCATTTTGTCTTGCTTTTGCTTTTGCGCCTGCATTTCTGTGTTTTCCCGCTTCAAGTTGTTGAATTCCAACAATATCCCCTTAATGAGCTCTGAGTTGTTTTTGGCCATTTGATCGATCCTTTTCTGCATCTGTGAGCATCGTTTTTCCAGAGTTTCCTTTTCTCCCTGCAGCTCACTTGTTTTGACCTTCAGTTCATTACAGAATCCTTGCAACTTTTGATTTTTACTCTCAAAGTCCTTGATAGTGCACTTTTCTTCTGACAGTCTTTCTTGCTGTTGCTCCTTCTCTTGAAGAAGGTCTTTATTTTTTTCTTCAGCTTCATCAAGCTTTCTTTGGAGCAGGTGATTCTGTTGGTCCATGTATTGGAGATCCCACTCTAGCTTATCAATCGTGGCTTTCCTGCCTTGAAGCTGCTCGGACATTTCTTTCACTTCAGCGCTCTTTTGCTTGTTTTCTTTGATGAGGAATACAATCTGCTCTCTGGCTTGAGCAAACTTGATCCCCCAGCCCTCATTAATAATGTTGATGTCGGGCTGGCGCTGTAGTGTTTCTTCCAGGTGTTTGTTTTGTGCTTCCATTTGTAAGCACTTCTTCTCCAGGTGAACTTTTTCTTTTTCAAGTTGTTGAATTTTGTTCTGGAGATGGTTGTTTTCACTCCTACTCTCCTGTAATGCCCTTTGGGTGGATAAGAGGCCATTTGGAGAAGTTGGCCGGCCACGCAAGGAAGGAGAGGCGGCGTAATCGTTTTGTCTCGGTTGCCGTAATCTTGGATACATGCTGGCGTTTGTATCCGATGACTCTGAGAGGTTTCCGAATGTTTCTGTAGTGAACGTTTGAAAGCTGCGAACACGAAGGCTGCGAAGTAACGAACTAAAAATTGCTGTTTGTCACCCCTATTTAAGGAAAAACTTCCTTGTGACATCATCACTCCTAAGCCAATCAGGTTGTCACATGACATTCTGGAATGTGGAATGGGGATATATATTTTTTTTTAAACAGTTTTCAAATTTAACTTAATATTTAAGTGTTTCTTACTTGACCTGCTTAGTCGATTAAAAAGTTAATTGCCACGAACACCCCTAATGTTATATAACAGACCACAGAAAAAAGACAGCTTTTTTCTGCGTGACAGAGCTATAATAAATGTTTTGTTTTTTTTAATGATCCTACTTTTTATAAAAGGGAACATTATTTAAAGAATATGTATTTAATTAAAAAAACTCTGTATTCATCTAAAGGGTATAACAAGAAGGGTGAGCTTCCTGCTCCAAAATGAAATGACCAAAATAAATGTATTTCTCTGCAATTACAAACTCTGTGTAAACAGTCTTGGTGTCAAAATAAAGCTAACGCTGGTGAGATGTCATCAGAGCTGTAAATATTACTGCAGATGTTACTATGTCAAAGTTACTGTGACTCAAACATAGAAAAATGTCTTTTTCATTTCCCTCACCTAATTTTTCAAAGTATTTTATAGCATATAACACCTTTGAAAATATGCTTTGGTTCCCATTTAACTCCAGAACATCATAAATCAAAATATGGATATTACCTGTCCACAGATTCATGGTGACGTAACTGCTCTTTTAACTGTTTGGTGTCTTTGCTTTGTTTGGTGTTTGTAGAAATGGTTTACATGAGCTTTTAGCTGAGACTCAGAGGTTTCTGTGGACACTACTCATGTCAGCACTTATATTTCTGACCTCGTGTTATAATCGATTAAACGCGATCTCCTCCCTTTTGCCCCCATTTTTGATGGTGTGGGTACAAATGATCAGGCATGACATTCTCATAATAAATCAGATAAGATACTGCAAATAGTTAATCCTGCATTTGTGTGATTGAAAAGTGTGTGCAATGACACTGTTTTAAAGATTTAGCCTAAATCATTTTGGCGTGAATGAGCCTAAACATGATGACCGGACTAGTGACACCATATCACCTGTGACACACACACACGCACGTATGACTTTGCCAGTTTCAGCTGAAACAATTTCAGTGTTTCAAACCATGTTCCAGAGTTTTTAGGTCACCGTTCATGAGGTTTCAAGAAGAAAATGAAAGACAGATCTGAATGTTTGAAAGTGTTTTGGAAAAACTATGTAAAGATTAGATGAACAATACTCAAAGGATAAATTCAACTGTTTTATTTTGTTAGATAAGTTGAAAAAAAAGTTAAACAAGCAAGTAAATAACGAAACAAGGTTAAATGAGGTAAGAACAAAAAGTTAACAAGTAAATAAAGAAACAAGGTTAAATGAGGTAAGAACAAAAAGTTAACAAGTAAATAAAGAAACAAGGTTAAATGAGGTAAGAACAAAAAGTTAACAAGCAAATAAAGAAACAAGGTTAAATGAAGTAAGAGCAAAAAGTTAACAAGTAAATAAAGAAACAAGGCAGAGGAGAGAAACCCCAACAATCCCCTCTGAGCAAGCACTAGGCGACAGTGGGGAGGAAAAACTGCCTTTAAACGGGCAGAAACCTCCGGCAGAACCAGGCTCAGGAGGGGGCAGTCAACTGCCGGGACTGGTTGGGGGGGTGAACAGAGGTGGAGCAAGACGAGGCTACATCAGTTGAAGAAGCAGTATTGTCCCTCTTCCGGAAAAAGCTGAAGAATCTTTTCTTCTTTTTCATGGACTTTTCCACGAGCCCCTTTTTCTCCAGGATGAGGGTTCTCAACTCATGGATGGTTTCGGTGTTTTGCTCCTCAAGTTTCTTGCATGTTTGTTCCACCTGTTCTAATGTTGCTCGTGTTTCTTCAAGCTGTTCTTTGAGCTCTTTGGATGTTGCCTCCTGTGTCAGCTTTGCCTTCTGCAGGTCTGCATTTCTCACTTGATCTTCTTTGTGCAGGCCTTCTAGCTGCTCATTTCTTTTCTGGGTGTCGCGGAGCGTACACTGCAGGTCTTCATGCATTTTGTCTTGCTTTTGCTTTTGCGCCTGCATTTCTGTGTTTTCCCGCTTCAAGTTGTTGAATTCCAACAATATCCCCTTAATGAGCTCTGAGTTGTTTTTGGCCATTTGATCGATCCTTTTCTGCATCTGTGAGCATCGTTTTTCCAGAGTTTCCTTTTCTCCCTGCAGCTCACTTGTTTTGACCTTCAGTTCATTACAGAATCCTTGCAACTTTTGATTTTTACTCTCAAAGTCCTTGATAGTGCACTTTTCTTCTGACAGTCTTTCTTGCTGTTGCTCCTTCTCTTGAAGAAGGTCTTTATTTTTTTCTTCAGCTTCATCAAGCTTTCTTTGGAGCAGGTGATTCTGTTGGTCCATGTATTGGAGATCCCACTCTAGCTTATCAATCGTGGCTTTCCTGCCTTGAAGCTGCTCGGACATTTCTTTCACTTCAGCGCTCTTTTGCTTGTTTTCTTTGATGAGGAATACAATCTGCTCTCTGGCTTGAGCAAACTTGATCCCCCAGCCCTCATTAATAATGTTGATGTCGGGCTGGCGCTGTAGTGTTTCTTCCAGGTGTTTGTTTTGTGCTTCCATTTGTAAGCACTTCTTCTCCAGGTGAACTTTTTCTTTTTCAAGTTGTTGAATTTTGTTCTGGAGATGGTTGTTTTCACTCCTACTCTCCTGTAATGCCCTTTGGGTGGATAAGAGGCCATTTGGAGAAGTTGGCCGGCCACGCAAGGAAGGAGAGGCGGCGTAATCGTTTTGTCTCGGTTGCCGTAATCTTGGATACATGCTGGCGTTTGTATCCGATGACTCTGAGAGGTTTCCGAATGTTTCTGTAGTGAACGTTTGAAAGCTGCGAACACGAAGGCTGCGAAGTAACGAACTAAAAATTGCTGTTTGTCACCCCTATTTAAGGAAAAACTTCCTTGTGACATCATCACTCCTAAGCCAATCAGGTTGTCACATGACATTCTGGAATGTGGAATGGGGATATATATATTTTTTTAAACAGTTTTCAAATTTAACTTAATATTTAAGTGTTTCTTACTTGACCTGCTTAGTCGATTAAAAAGTTAATTGCCACGAACACCCCTAATGTTATATAACAGACCACAGAAAAAAGACAGCTTTTTTCTGCGTGACAGAGCTATAATAAATGTTTTGTTTTTTTAATGATCCTACTTTTTATAAAAGGGAACATTATTTAAAGAATATGTATTTAATTAAAAAACTCTGTATTCATCTAAAGGGTATAACAAGAAGGGTGAGCTTCCTGCTCCAAAATGAAATGACCAAAATAAATGTATTTCTCTGCAATTACAAACTCTGTGTAAACAGTCTTGGTGTCAAAATAAAGCTAACGCTGGTGAGATGTCATCAGAGCTGTAAATATTACTGCAGATGTTACTATGTCAAAGTTACTGTGACTCAAACATAGAAAAATGTCTTTTTCATTTCCCTCACCTAATTTTTCAAAGTATTTTATAGCATATAACACCTTTGAAAATATGCTTTGGTTCCCATTTAACTCCAGAACATCATAAATCAAAATATGGATATTACCTGTCCACAGATTCATGGTGACGTAACTGCTCTTTTAACTGTTTGGTGTCTTTGCTTTGTTTGGTGTTTGTAGAAATGGTTTACATGAGCTTTTAGCTGAGACTCAGAGGTTTCTGTGGACACTACTCATGTCAGCACTTATATTTCTGACCTCGTGTTATAATCGATTAAACGCGATCTCCTCCCTTTTGCCCCCATTTTTGATGGTGTGGGTACAAATGATCAGGCATGACATTCTCATAATAAATCAGATAAGATACTGCAAATAGTTAATCCTGCATTTGTGTGATTGAAAAGTGTGTGCAATGACACTGTTTTAAAGATTTAGCCTAAATCATTTTGGCGTGAATGAGCCTAAACATGATGACCGGACTAGTGACACCATATCACCTGTGACACACACACACGCACGTATGACTTTGCCAGTTTCAGCTGAAACAATTTCAGTGTTTCAAACCATGTTCCAGAGTTTTTAGGTCACCGTTCATGAGGTTTCAAGAAGAAAATGAAAGACAGATCTGAATGTTTGAAAGTGTTTTGGAAAAACTCTGTAAAGATTAGATGAACAATACTCAAAGGATAAATTCAACTGTTTTATTTTGTTAGATAAGTTGAAAAAAAAGTTAAACAAGCAAGTAAACAACGAAACAAGGTTAAATGAGGTAAGAACAAAAAGTTAACAAGCAAATAAAGAAACAAGGTTAAATGAAGTAAGAGCAAAAAGTTAACAAGTAAATAAAGAAACAAGGTTAAATGAGGTAAGAACAAAAAGTTAACAAGCAAATAAAGAAACAAGGTTAAATGAGGTAAGAACAAAAAGTTAACAAGCAAATAAAGAAACAAGGTTAAATGAAGTAAGAGCAAAAAGTTAACAAGTAAATAAAGAAACAAGGTTAAATGAAGTAAGAGCAAAAAGTTAACAAGTAAATAAAGAAACAAGGTTAAATGAAGTAAGAGCAAAAAGTTAACAAGTAAATAAAGAAACAAGGTTAAATGAAGTAAGAGCAAAAAGTTAACAAGCAAATAAAGAAACAAGGTTAAATGAGGTAAGAACAAAAAGTTAACAAGTAAATAAAGAAACAAGGTTAAATGAGGTAAGAACAAAAAGTTAACAAGCAAATAAAGAAACAAGGTTAAATGAAGTAAGAGCAAAAAGTTAACAAGTAAATAAAGAAACAAGGCAGAGGAGAGAAACCCCAACAATCCCCTCTGAGCAAGCACTAGGCGACAGTGGGGAGGAAAAACTGCCTTTAAACGGGCAGAAACCTCCGGCAGAACCAGGCTCAGGAGGGGGCAGTCAACTGCCGGGACTGGTTGGGGGGGTGAACAGAGGTGGAGCAAGACGAGGCTACATCAGTTGAAGAAGCAGTATTGTCCCTCTTCCGGAAAAAGCTGAAGAATCTTTTCTTCTTTTTCATGGACTTTTCCACGAGCCCCTTTTTCTCCAGGATGAGGGTTCTCAACTCATGGATGGTTTCGGTGTTTTGCTCCTCAAGTTTCTTGCATGTTTGTTCCACCTGTTCTAATGTTGCTCGTGTTTCTTCAAGCTGTTCTTTGAGCTCTTTGGATGTTGCCTCCTGTGTCAGCTTTGCCTTCTGCAGGTCTGCATTTCTCACTTGATCTTCTTTGTGCAGGCCTTCTAGCTGCTCATTTCTTTTCTGGGTGTCGCGGAGCGTACACTGCAGGTCTTCATGCATTTTGTCTTGCTTTTGCTTTTGCGCCTGCATTTCTGTGTTTTCCCGCTTCAAGTTGTTGAATTCCAACAATATCCCCTTAATGAGCTCTGAGTTGTTTTTGGCCATTTGATCGATCCTTTTCTGCATCTGTGAGCATCGTTTTTCCAGAGTTTCCTTTTCTCCCTGCAGCTCACTTGTTTTGACCTTCAGTTCATTACAGAATCCTTGCAACTTTTGATTTTTACTCTCAAAGTCCTTGATAGTGCACTTTTCTTCTGACAGTCTTTCTTGCTGTTGCTCCTTCTCTTGAAGAAGGTCTTTATTTTTTTCTTCAGCTTCATCAAGCTTTCTTTGGAGCAGGTGATTCTGTTGGTCCATGTATTGGAGATCCCACTCTAGCTTATCAATCGTGGCTTTCCTGCCTTGAAGCTGCTCGGACATTTCTTTCACTTCAGCGCTCTTTTGCTTGTTTTCTTTGATGAGGAATACAATCTGCTCTCTGGCTTGAGCAAACTTGATCCCCCAGCCCTCATTAATAATGTTGATGTCGGGCTGGCGCTGTAGTGTTTCTTCCAGGTGTTTGTTTTGTGCTTCCATTTGTAAGCACTTCTTCTCCAGGTGAACTTTTTCTTTTTCAAGTTGTTGAATTTTGTTCTGGAGATGGTTGTTTTCACTCCTACTCTCCTGTAATGCCCTTTGGGTGGATAAGAGGCCATTTGGAGAAGTTGGCCGGCCACGCAAGGAAGGAGAGGCGGCGTAATCGTTTTGTCTCGGTTGCCGTAATCTTGGATACATGCTGGCGTTTGTATCCGATGACTCTGAGAGGTTTCCGAATGTTTCTGTAGTGAACGTTTGAAAGCTGCGAACACGAAGGCTGCGAAGTAACGAACTAAAAATTGCTGTTTGTCACCCCTATTTAAGGAAAAACTTCCTTGTGACATCATCACTCCTAAGCCAATCAGGTTGTCACATGACATTCTGGAATGTGGAATGGGGATATATATATTTTTTTAAACAGTTTTCAAATTTAACTTAATATTTAAGTGTTTCTTACTTGACCTGCTTAGTCGATTAAAAAGTTAATTGCCACGAACACCCCTAATGTTATATAACAGACCACAGAAAAAAGACAGCTTTTTTCTGCGTGACAGAGCTATAATAAATGTTTTGTTTTTTTAATGATCCTACTTTTTATAAAAGGGAACATTATTTAAAGAATATGTATTTAATTAAAAAACTCTGTATTCATCTAAAGGGTATAACAAGAAGGGTGAGCTTCCTGCTCCAAAATGAAATGACCAAAATAAATGTATTTCTCTGCAATTACAAACTCTGTGTAAACAGTCTTGGTGTCAAAATAAAGCTAACGCTGGTGAGATGTCATCAGAGCTGTAAATATTACTGCAGATGTTACTATGTCAAAGTTACTGTGACTCAAACATAGAAAAATGTCTTTTTCATTTCCCTCACCTAATTTTTCAAAGTATTTTATAGCATATAACACCTTTGAAAATATGCTTTGGTTCCCATTTAACTCCAGAACATCATAAATCAAAATATGGATATTACCTGTCCACAGATTCATGGTGACGTAACTGCTCTTTTAACTGTTTGGTGTCTTTGCTTTGTTTGGTGTTTGTAGAAATGGTTTACATGAGCTTTTAGCTGAGACTCAGAGGTTTCTGTGGACACTACTCATGTCAGCACTTATATTTCTGACCTCGTGTTATAATCGATTAAACGCGATCTCCTCCCTTTTGCCCCCATTTTTGATGGTGTGGGTACAAATGATCAGGCATGACATTCTCATAATAAATCAGATAAGATACTGCAAATAGTTAATCCTGCATTTGTGTGATTGAAAAGTGTGTGCAATGACACTGTTTTAAAGATTTAGCCTAAATCATTTTGGCGTGAATGAGCCTAAACATGATGACCGGACTAGTGACACCATATCACCTGTGACACACACACACGCACGTATGACTTTGCCAGTTTCAGCTGAAACAATTTCAGTGTTTCAAACCATGTTCCAGAGTTTTTAGGTCACCGTTCATGAGGTTTCAAGAAGAAAATGAAAGACAGATCTGAATGTTTGAAAGTGTTTTGGAAAAACTCTGTAAAGATTAGATGAACAATACTCAAAGGATAAATTCAACTGTTTTATTTTGTTAGATAAGTTGAAAAAAAAGTTAAACAAGCAAGTAAACAACGAAACAAGGTTAAATGAGGTAAGAACAAAAAGTTAACAAGCAAATAAAGAAACAAGGTTAAATGAAGTAAGAGCAAAAAGTTAACAAGTAAATAAAGAAACAAGGTTAAATGAGGTAAGAACAAAAAGTTAACAAGCAAATAAAGAAACAAGGTTAAATGAGGTAAGAACAAAAAGTTAACAAGCAAATAAAGAAACAAGGTTAAATGAAGTAAGAGCAAAAAGTTAACAAGTAAATAAAGAAACAAGGTTAAATGAAGTAAGAGCAAAAAGTTAACAAGTAAATAAAGAAACAAGGTTAAATGAAGTAAGAGCAAAAAGTTAACAAGTAAATAAAGAAACAAGGTTAAATGAAGTAAGAGCAAAAAGTTAACAAGCAAATAAAGAAACAAGGTTAAATGAGGTAAGAACAAAAAGTTAACAAGTAAATAAAGAAACAAGGTTAAATGAGGTAAGAACAAAAAGTTAACAAGCAAATAAAGAAACAAGGTTAAATGAAGTAAGAGCAAAAAGTTAACAAGTAAATAAAGAAACAAGGTTAAATGAGGTAAGAACAAAAAGTTAACAAGCAAATAAAGAAACAAGGTTAAATGAAGTAAGAGCAAAAAGTTAACAAGTAAATAAAGAAACAAGGCAGAGGAGAGAAACCCCAACAATCCCCTCTGAGCAAGCACTAGGCGACAGTGGGGAGGAAAAACTGCCTTTAAACGGGCAGAAACCTCCGGCAGAACCAGGCTCAGGAGGGGGCAGTCAACTGCCGGGACTGGTTGGGGGGGTGAACAGAGGTGGAGCAAGACGAGGCTACATCAGTTGAAGAAGCAGTATTGTCCCTCTTCCGGAAAAAGCTGAAGAATCTTTTCTTCTTTTTCATGGACTTTTCCACGAGCCCCTTTTTCTCCAGGATGAGGGTTCTCAACTCATGGATGGTTTCGGTGTTTTGCTCCTCAAGTTTCTTGCATGTTTGTTCCACCTGTTCTAATGTTGCTCGTGTTTCTTCAAGCTGTTCTTTGAGCTCTTTGGATGTTGCCTCCTGTGTCAGCTTTGCCTTCTGCAGGTCTGCATTTCTCACTTGATCTTCTTTGTGCAGGCCTTCTAGCTGCTCATTTCTTTTCTGGGTGTCGCGGAGCGTACACTGCAGGTCTTCATGCATTTTGTCTTGCTTTTGCTTTTGCGCCTGCATTTCTGTGTTTTCCCGCTTCAAGTTGTTGAATTCCAACAATATCCCCTTAATGAGCTCTGAGTTGTTTTTGGCCATTTGATCGATCCTTTTCTGCATCTGTGAGCATCGTTTTTCCAGAGTTTCCTTTTCTCCCTGCAGCTCACTTGTTTTGACCTTCAGTTCATTACAGAATCCTTGCAACTTTTGATTTTTACTCTCAAAGTCCTTGATAGTGCACTTTTCTTCTGACAGTCTTTCTTGCTGTTGCTCCTTCTCTTGAAGAAGGTCTTTATTTTTTTCTTCAGCTTCATCAAGCTTTCTTTGGAGCAGGTGATTCTGTTGGTCCATGTATTGGAGATCCCACTCTAGCTTATCAATCGTGGCTTTCCTGCCTTGAAGCTGCTCGGACATTTCTTTCACTTCAGCGCTCTTTTGCTTGTTTTCTTTGATGAGGAATACAATCTGCTCTCTGGCTTGAGCAAACTTGATCCCCCAGCCCTCATTAATAATGTTGATGTCGGGCTGGCGCTGTAGTGTTTCTTCCAGGTGTTTGTTTTGTGCTTCCATTTGTAAGCACTTCTTCTCCAGGTGAACTTTTTCTTTTTCAAGTTGTTGAATTTTGTTCTGGAGATGGTTGTTTTCACTCCTACTCTCCTGTAATGCCCTTTGGGTGGATAAGAGGCCATTTGGAGAAGTTGGCCGGCCACGCAAGGAAGGAGAGGCGGCGTAATCGTTTTGTCTCGGTTGCCGTAATCTTGGATACATGCTGGCGTTTGTATCCGATGACTCTGAGAGGTTTCCGAATGTTTCTGTAGTGAACGTTTGAAAGCTGCGAACACGAAGGCTGCGAAGTAACGAACTAAAAATTGCTGTTTGTCACCCCTATTTAAGGAAAAACTTCCTTGTGACATCATCACTCCTAAGCCAATCAGGTTGTCACATGACATTCTGGAATGTGGAATGGGGATATATATATTTTTTTAAACAGTTTTCAAATTTAACTTAATATTTAAGTGTTTCTTACTTGACCTGCTTAGTCGATTAAAAAGTTAATTGCCACGAACACCCCTAATGTTATATAACAGACCACAGAAAAAAGACAGCTTTTTTCTGCGTGACAGAGCTATAATAAATGTTTTGTTTTTTTAATGATCCTACTTTTTATAAAAGGGAACATTATTTAAAGAATATGTATTTAATTAAAAAACTCTGTATTCATCTAAAGGGTATAACAAGAAGGGTGAGCTTCCTGCTCCAAAATGAAATGACCAAAATAAATGTATTTCTCTGCAATTACAAACTCTGTGTAAACAGTCTTGGTGTCAAAATAAAGCTAACGCTGGTGAGATGTCATCAGAGCTGTAAATATTACTGCAGATGTTACTATGTCAAAGTTACTGTGACTCAAACATAGAAAAATGTCTTTTTCATTTCCCTCACCTAATTTTTCAAAGTATTTTATAGCATATAACACCTTTGAAAATATGCTTTGGTTCCCATTTAACTCCAGAACATCATAAATCAAAATATGGATATTACCTGTCCACAGATTCATGGTGACGTAACTGCTCTTTTAACTGTTTGGTGTCTTTGCTTTGTTTGGTGTTTGTAGAAATGGTTTACATGAGCTTTTAGCTGAGACTCAGAGGTTTCTGTGGACACTACTCATGTCAGCACTTATATTTCTGACCTCGTGTTATAATCGATTAAACGCGATCTCCTCCCTTTTGCCCCCATTTTTGATGGTGTGGGTACAAATGATCAGGCATGACATTCTCATAATAAATCAGATAAGATACTGCAAATAGTTAATCCTGCATTTGTGTGATTGAAAAGTGTGTGCAATGACACTGTTTTAAAGATTTAGCCTAAATCATTTTGGCGTGAATGAGCCTAAACATGATGACCGGACTAGTGACACCATATCACCTGTGACACACACACACGCACGTATGACTTTGCCAGTTTCAGCTGAAACAATTTCAGTGTTTCAAACCATGTTCCAGAGTTTTTAGGTCACCGTTCATGAGGTTTCAAGAAGAAAATGAAAGACAGATCTGAATGTTTGAAAGTGTTTTGGAAAAACTCTGTAAAGATTAGATGAACAATACTCAAAGGATAAATTCAACTGTTTTATTTTGTTAGATAAGTTGAAAAAAAAGTTAAACAAGCAAGTAAATAACGAAACAAGGTTAAATGAGGTAAGAACAAAAAGTTAACAAGTAAATAAAGAAACAAGGTTAAATGAGGTAAGAACAAAAAGTTAACAAGCAAATAAAGAAACAAGGTTAAATGAAGTAAGAGCAAAAAGTTAACAAGTAAATAAAGAAACAAGGCAGAGGAGAGAAACCCCAACAATCCCCTCTGAGCAAGCACTAGGCGACAGTGGGGAGGAAAAACTGCCTTTAAACGGGCAGAAACCTCCGGCAGAACCAGGCTCAGGAGGGGGCAGTCAACTGCCGGGACTGGTTGGGGGGGTGAACAGAGGTGGAGCAAGACGAGGCTACATCAGTTGAAGAAGCAGTATTGTCCCTCTACCGGAAAAAGCTGAAGAATCTTTTCTTCTTTTTCATGGACTTTTCCACGAGCCCCTTTTTCTCCAGGATGAGGGTTCTCAACTCATGGATGGTTTCGGTGTTTTGCTCCTCAAGTTTCTTGCATGTTTGTTCCACCTGTTCTAATGTTGCTTGTGTTTCTTCAAGCTGTTCTTTGAGCTCTTTGGATGTTGCCTCCTGTGTCAGCTTTGCCTTCTGCAGGTCTGCATTTCTCACTTGATCTTCTTTGTGCAGGCCTTCTAGCTGCTCATTTCTTTTCTGGGTGTCGCGGAGCGTACACTGCAGGTCTTCATGCATTTTGTCTTGCTTTTGCTTTTGCGCCTGCATTTCTGTGTTTTCCCGCTTCAAGTTGTTGAATTCCAACAATATCCCCTTAATGAGCTCTGAGTTGTTTTTGGCCATTTGATCGATCCTTTTCTGCATCTGTGAGCATCGTTTTTCCAGAGTTTCCTTTTCTCCCTGCAGCTCACTTGTTTTGACCTTCAGTTCATTACAGAATCCTTGCAACTTTTGATTTTTACTCTCAAAGTCCTTGATAGTGCACTTTTCTTCTGACAGTCTTTCTTGCTGTTGCTCCTTCTCTTGAAGAAGGTCTTTATTTTTTTCTTCAGCTTCATCAAGCTTTCTTTGGAGCAGGTGATTCTGTTGGTCCATGTATTGGAGATCCCACTCTAGCTTATCAATCGTGGCTTTCCTGCCTTGAAGCTGCTCGGACATTTCTTTCACTTCAGCGCTCTTTTGCTTGTTTTCTTTGATGAGGAATACAATCTGCTCTCTGGCTTGAGCAAACTTGATCCCCCAGCCCTCATTAATAATGTTGATGTCGGGCTGGCGCTGTAGTGTTTCTTCCAGGTGTTTGTTTTGTGCTTCCATCTGTAAGCCCTTCTTCTCCAGGTGAACTTTTTCTTTTTCAAGTTGTTGAATTTTGTTCTGGAGATGGTTGTTTTCACTCCTACTCTCCTGTAATGCCCTTTGGGTGGATAAGAGGCCATTTGGAGAAGTTGGCCGGCCACGCAAGGAAGGAGAGGCGGCGTAATCGTTTTGTCTCGGTTGCCGTAATCTTGGATACATGCTGGCGTTTGTATCCGATGACTCTGAGAGGTTTCCGAATGTTTCTGTAGTGAACGTTTGAAAGCTGCGAACACGAAGGCTGCGAAGTAACGAACTAAAAATTGCTGTTTGTCACCCCTATTTAAGGAAAAACTTCCTTGTGACATCATCACTCCTAAGCCAATCAGGTTGTCACATGACATTCTGGAATGTGGAATGGGGATATGTTTTTTTTTAAACAGTTTTCAAATTTAACTTAATATTTAAGTGTTTCTTACTTGACCCGCTTAGTCGATTAAAAAGTTAATTGCCACGAACACCCCTAATGTTATATAACAGACCACAGAAAAAAGACAGCTTTTTTCTGTGTGACAGAGCTATAATAAATGTTTTGTTTTTTTAATGATCCTACTTTTTATAAAAGGGAACATTATTTAAAGAATATGTATTTAATTAAAAAACTCTGTATTCATCTAAAGGGTATAACAAGAAGGGTGAGCTTCCTGCTCCAAAATGAAATGACCAAAATAAATGTATTTCTCTGCAATTACAAACTCTGTGTAAACAGTCTTGGTGTCAAAATAAAGCTAACGCTGGTGAGATGTCATCAGAGCTGTAAATATTACTGCAGATGTTACTATGTCAAAGTTACTGTGACTCAAACATAGAAAAATGTCTTTTTCATTTCCCTCACCTAATTTTTCAAAGTATTTTATAGCATATAACACCTTTGAAAATATGCTTTGGTTCCCATTTAACTCCAGAACATCATAAATCAAAATATGGATATTACCTGTCCACAGATTCATGGTGACGTAACTGCTCTTTTAACTGTTTGGTGTCTTTGCTTTGTTTGGTGTTTGTAGAAATGGTTTACATGAGCTTTTAGCTGAGACTCAGAGGTTTCTGTGGACACTACTCATGTCAGCACTTATATTTCTGACCTCGTGTTATAATCGATTAAACGCGATCTCCTCCCTTTTGCCCCCATTTTTGATGGTGTGGGTACAAATGATCAGGCATGACATTCTCATAATAAATCAGATAAGATACTGCAAATAGTTAATCCTGCATTTGTGTGATTGAAAAGTGTGTGCAATGACACTGTTTTAAAGATTTAGCCTAAATCATTTTGGCGTGAGTGAGCCTAAACATGATGACCGGACTAGTGACACCATATCACCTGTGACACACACACACGCACGTATGACTTTGCCAGTTTCAGCTGAAACAATTTCAGTGTTTCAAACCATGTTCCAGAGTTTTTAGGTCACCGTTCATGAGGTTTCAAGAAGAAAATGAAAGACAGATCTGAATGTTTGAAAGTGTTTTGGAAAAACTCTGTAAAGATTAGATGAACAATACTCAAAGGATAAATTCAACTGTTTTATTTTGTTAGATAAGTTGATAAAAGAGTTAAACAAGCAAGTAAATAAAGAAACAAGGTTAAATGAGGTAAGAACAAAAAGTTAACAAGTAAATAAAGAAACAAGGTTAAATGAGGTAAGAACAAAAAGTTAACAAGTAAATAAAGAAACAAGGCAGAGGAGAGAAACCCCAACAATCCCCTCTGAGCAAGCACTAGGCGACAGTGGGGAGGAAAAACTGCCTTTAAACGGGCAGAAACCTCCGGCAGAACCAGGCTCAGGAGGGGGCAGTCAACTGCCGGGACTGGTTGGGGGGGTGAACAGAGGTGGAGCAAGACGAGGCTACATCAGTTGAAGAAGCAGTATTGTCCCTCTTCCGGAAAAAGCTGAAGAATCTTTTCTTCTTTTTCATGGACTTTTCCACGAGCCCCTTTTTCTCCAGGATGAGGGTTCTCAACTCATGGATGGTTTCGGTGTTTTGCTCCTCAAGTTTCTTGCATGTTTGTTCCACCTGTTCTAATGTTGCTCGTGTTTCTTCAAGCTGTTCTTTGAGCTCTTTGGATGTTGCCTCCTGTGTCAGCTTTGCCTTCTGCAGGTCTGCATTTCTCACTTGATCTTCTTTGTGCAGGCCTTCTAGCTGCTCATTTCTTTTCTGGGTGTCGCGGAGCGTACACTGCAGGTCTTCATGCATTTTGTCTTGCTTTTGCTTTTGCGCCTGCATTTCTGTGTTTTCCCGCTTCAAGTTGTTGAATTCCAACAATATCCCCTTAATGAGCTCTGAGTTGTTTTTGGCCATTTGATCGATCCTTTTCTGCATCTGTGAGCATCGTTTTTCCAGAGTTTCCTTTTCTCCCTGCAGCTCACTTGTTTTGACCTTCAGTTCATTACAGAATCCTTGCAACTTTTGATTTTTACTCTCAAAGTCCTTGATAGTGCACTTTTCTTCTGACAGTCTTTCTTGCTGTTGCTCCTTCTCTTGAAGAAGGTCTTTATTTTTTTCTTCAGCTTCATCAAGCTTTCTTTGGAGCAGGTGATTCTGTTGGTCCATGTATTGGAGATCCCACTCTAGCTTATCAATCGTGGCTTTCCTGCCTTGAAGCTGCTCGGACATTTCTTTCACTTCAGCGCTCTTTTGCTTGTTTTCTTTGATGAGGAATACAATCTGCTCTCTGGCTTGAGCAAACTTGATCCCCCAGCCCTCATTAATAATGTTGATGTCGGGCTGGCGCTGTAGTGTTTCTTCCAGGTGTTTGTTTTGTGCTTCCATCTGTAAGCACTTCTTCTCCAGGTGAACTTTTTCTTTTTCAAGTTGTTGAATTTTGTTCTGGAGATGGTTGTTTTCACTCCTACTCTCCTGTAATGCCCTTTGGGTGGATAAGAGGCCATTTGGAGAAGTTGGCCGGCCACGCAAGGAAGGAGAGGCGGCGTAATCGTTTTGTCTCGGTTGCCGTAATCTTGGATACATGCTGGCGTTTGTATCCGATGACTCTGAGAGGTTTCCGAATGTTTCTGTAGTGAACGTTTGAAAGCTGCGAACACGAAGGCTGCGAAGTAACGAACTAAAAATTGCTGTTTGTCACCCCTATTTAAGGAAAAACTTCCTTGTGACATCATCACTCCTAAGCCAATCAGGTTGTCACATGACATTCTGGAATGTGGAATGGGGATATGTTTTTTTTTAAACAGTTTTCAAATTTAACTTAATATTTAAGTGTTTCTTACTTGACCTGCTTAGTCGATTAAAAAGTTAATTGCCACGAACACCCCTAATGTTATATAACAGACCACAGAAAAAAGACAGCTTTTTTCTGCGTGACAGAGCTATAATAAATGTTTTGTTTTTTTAATGATCCTACTTTTTATAAAAGGGAACATTATTTAAAGAATATGTATTTAATTAAAAACTCTGTATTCATCTAAAGGGTATAACAAGAAGGGTGAGCTTCCTGCTCCAAAATGAAATGACCAAAATAAATGTATTTCTCTGCAATTACAAACTCTGTGTAAACAGTCTTGGTGTCAAAATAAAGCTAACGCTGGTGAGATGTCATCAGAGCTGTAAATATTACTGCAGATGTTACTATGTCAAAGCTACTGTGACTCAAACATAGAAAAATGTCTTTTTCATTTCCCTCACCTAATTTTTCAAAGTATTTTATAGCATATAACACCTTTGAAAATATGCTTTGGTTCCCATTTAACTCCAGAACATCATAAATCAAAATATGGATATTACCTGTCCACAGATTCATGGTGACGTAACTGCTCTTTTAACTGTTTGGTGTCTTTGCTTTGTTTGGTGTTTGTAGAAATGGTTTACATGAGCTTTTAGCTGAGACTCAGAGGTTTCTGTGGACACTACTCATGTCAGCACTTATATTTCTGACCTCGTGTTATAATCGATTAAACGCGATCTCCTCCCTTTTGCCCCCATTTTTGATGGTGTGGGTACAAATGATCAGGCATGACATTCTCATAATAAATCAGATAAGATACTGCAAATAGTTAATCCTGCATTTGTGTGATTGAAAAGTGTGTGCAATGACACTGTTTTAAAGATTTAGCCTAAATCATTTTGGCGTGAATGAGCCTAAACATGATGACCGGACTAGTGACACCATATCACCTGTGACACACACACACGCACGTATGACTTTGCCAGTTTCAGCTGAAACAATTTCAGTGTTTCAAACCATGTTCCAGAGTTTTTAGGTCACCGTTCATGAGGTTTCAAGAAGAAAATGAAAGACAGATCTGAATGTTTGAAAGTGTTTTGGAAAAACTCTGTAAAGATTAGATGAACAATACTCAAAGGATAAATTCAACTGTTTTATTTTGTTAGATAAGTTGAAAAAAAAGTTAAACAAGCAAGTAAACAACGAAACAAGGTTAAATGAGGTAAGAACAAAAAGTTAACAAGCAAATAAAGAAACAAGGTTAAATGAAGTAAGAGCAAAAAGTTAACAAGTAAATAAAGAAACAAGGTTAAATGAGGTAAGAACAAAAAGTTAACAAGCAAATAAAGAAACAAGGTTAAATGAGGTAAGAACAAAAAGTTAACAAGCAAATAAAGAAACAAGGTTAAATGAAGTAAGAGCAAAAAGTTAACAAGTAAATAAAGAAACAAGGTTAAATGAGGTAAGAACAAAAAGTTAACAAGCAAATAAAGAAACAAGGTTAAATGAAGTAAGAGCAAAAAGTTAACAAGTAAATAAAGAAACAAGGCAGAGGAGAGAAACCCCAACAATCCCCTCTGAGCAAGCACTAGGCGACAGTGGGGAGGAAAAACTGCCTTTAAACGGGCAGAAACCTCCGGCAGAACCAGGCTCAGGAGGGGGCAGTCAACTGCCGGGACTGGTTGGGGGGGTGAACAGAGGTGGAGCAAGACGAGGCTACATCAGTTGAAGAAGCAGTATTGTCCCTCTTCCGGAAAAAGCTGAAGAATCTTTTCTTCTTTTTCATGGACTTTTCCACGAGCCCCTTTTTCTCCAGGATGAGGGTTCTCAACTCATGGATGGTTTCGGTGTTTTGCTCCTCAAGTTTCTTGCATGTTTGTTCCACCTGTTCTAATGTTGCTCGTGTTTCTTCAAGCTGTTCTTTGAGCTCTTTGGATGTTGCCTCCTGTGTCAGCTTTGCCTTCTGCAGGTCTGCATTTCTCACTTGATCTTCTTTGTGCAGGCCTTCTAGCTGCTCATTTCTTTTCTGGGTGTCGCGGAGCGTACACTGCAGGTCTTCATGCATTTTGTCTTGCTTTTGCTTTTGCGCCTGCATTTCTGTGTTTTCCCGCTTCAAGTTGTTGAATTCCAACAATATCCCCTTAATGAGCTCTGAGTTGTTTTTGGCCATTTGATCGATCCTTTTCTGCATCTGTGAGCATCGTTTTTCCAGAGTTTCCTTTTCTCCCTGCAGCTCACTTGTTTTGACCTTCAGTTCATTACAGAATCCTTGCAACTTTTGATTTTTACTCTCAAAGTCCTTGATAGTGCACTTTTCTTCTGACAGTCTTTCTTGCTGTTGCTCCTTCTCTTGAAGAAGGTCTTTATTTTTTTCTTCAGCTTCATCAAGCTTTCTTTGGAGCAGGTGATTCTGTTGGTCCATGTATTGGAGATCCCACTCTAGCTTATCAATCGTGGCTTTCCTGCCTTGAAGCTGCTCGGACATTTCTTTCACTTCAGCGCTCTTTTGCTTGTTTTCTTTGATGAGGAATACAATCTGCTCTCTGGCTTGAGCAAACTTGATCCCCCAGCCCTCATTAATAATGTTGATGTCGGGCTGGCGCTGTAGTGTTTCTTCCAGGTGTTTGTTTTGTGCTTCCATTTGTAAGCACTTCTTCTCCAGGTGAACTTTTTCTTTTTCAAGTTGTTGAATTTTGTTCTGGAGATGGTTGTTTTCACTCCTACTCTCCTGTAATGCCCTTTGGGTGGATAAGAGGCCATTTGGAGAAGTTGGCCGGCCACGCAAGGAAGGAGAGGCGGCGTAATCGTTTTGTCTCGGTTGCCGTAATCTTGGATACATGCTGGCGTTTGTATCCGATGACTCTGAGAGGTTTCCGAATGTTTCTGTAGTGAACGTTTGAAAGCTGCGAACACGAAGGCTGCGAAGTAACGAACTAAAAATTGCTGTTTGTCACCCCTATTTAAGGAAAAACTTCCTTGTGACATCATCACTCCTAAGCCAATCAGGTTGTCACATGACATTCTGGAATGTGGAATGGGGATATATATTTTTTTTTAAACAGTTTTCAAATTTAACTTAATATTTAAGTGTTTCTTACTTGACCTGCTTAGTCGATTAAAAAGTTAATTGCCACGAACACCCCTAATGTTATATAACAGACCACAGAAAAAAGACAGCTTTTTTCTGCGTGACAGAGCTATAATAAATGTTTTGTTTTTTTTAATGATCCTACTTTTTATAAAAGGGAACATTATTTAAAGAATATGTATTTAATTAAAAAAACTCTGTATTCATCTAAAGGGTATAACAAGAAGGGTGAGCTTCCTGCTCCAAAATGAAATGACCAAAATAAATGTATTTCTCTGCAATTACAAACTCTGTGTAAACAGTCTTGGTGTCAAAATAAAGCTAACGCTGGTGAGATGTCATCAGAGCTGTAAATATTACTGCAGATGTTACTATGTCAAAGTTACTGTGACTCAAACATAGAAAAATGTCTTTTTCATTTCCCTCACCTAATTTTTCAAAGTATTTTATAGCATATAACACCTTTGAAAATATGCTTTGGTTCCCATTTAACTCCAGAACATCATAAATCAAAATATGGATATTACCTGTCCACAGATTCATGGTGACGTAACTGCTCTTTTAACTGTTTGGTGTCTTTGCTTTGTTTGGTGTTTGTAGAAATGGTTTACATGAGCTTTTAGCTGAGACTCAGAGGTTTCTGTGGACACTACTCATGTCAGCACTTATATTTCTGACCTCGTGTTATAATCGATTAAACGCGATCTCCTCCCTTTTGCCCCCATTTTTGATGGTGTGGGTACAAATGATCAGGCATGACATTCTCATAATAAATCAGATAAGATACTGCAAATAGTTAATCCTGCATTTGTGTGATTGAAAAGTGTGTGCAATGACACTGTTTTAAAGATTTAGCCTAAATCATTTTGGCGTGAATGAGCCTAAACATGATGACCGGACTAGTGACACCATATCACCTGTGACACACACACACGCACGTATGACTTTGCCAGTTTCAGCTGAAACAATTTCAGTGTTTCAAACCATGTTCCAGAGTTTTTAGGTCACCGTTCATGAGGTTTCAAGAAGAAAATGAAAGACAGATCTGAATGTTTGAAAGTGTTTTGGAAAAACTATGTAAAGATTAGATGAACAATACTCAAAGGATAAATTCAACTGTTTTATTTTGTTAGATAAGTTGAAAAAAAAGTTAAACAAGCAAGTAAATAACGAAACAAGGTTAAATGAGGTAAGAACAAAAAGTTAACAAGTAAATAAAGAAACAAGGTTAAATGAGGTAAGAACAAAAAGTTAACAAGTAAATAAAGAAACAAGGTTAAATGAGGTAAGAACAAAAAGTTAACAAGCAAATAAAGAAACAAGGTTAAATGAAGTAAGAGCAAAAAGTTAACAAGTAAATAAAGAAACAAGGCAGAGGAGAGAAACCCCAACAATCCCCTCTGAGCAAGCACTAGGCGACAGTGGGGAGGAAAAACTGCCTTTAAACGGGCAGAAACCTCCGGCAGAACCAGGCTCAGGAGGGGGCAGTCAACTGCCGGGACTGGTTGGGGGGGTGAACAGAGGTGGAGCAAGACGAGGCTACATCAGTTGAAGAAGCAGTATTGTCCCTCTTCCGGAAAAAGCTGAAGAATCTTTTCTTCTTTTTCATGGACTTTTCCACGAGCCCCTTTTTCTCCAGGATGAGGGTTCTCAACTCATGGATGGTTTCGGTGTTTTGCTCCTCAAGTTTCTTGCATGTTTGTTCCACCTGTTCTAATGTTGCTCGTGTTTCTTCAAGCTGTTCTTTGAGCTCTTTGGATGTTGCCTCCTGTGTCAGCTTTGCCTTCTGCAGGTCTGCATTTCTCACTTGATCTTCTTTGTGCAGGCCTTCTAGCTGCTCATTTCTTTTCTGGGTGTCGCGGAGCGTACACTGCAGGTCTTCATGCATTTTGTCTTGCTTTTGCTTTTGCGCCTGCATTTCTGTGTTTTCCCGCTTCAAGTTGTTGAATTCCAACAATATCCCCTTAATGAGCTCTGAGTTGTTTTTGGCCATTTGATCGATCCTTTTCTGCATCTGTGAGCATCGTTTTTCCAGAGTTTCCTTTTCTCCCTGCAGCTCACTTGTTTTGACCTTCAGTTCATTACAGAATCCTTGCAACTTTTGATTTTTACTCTCAAAGTCCTTGATAGTGCACTTTTCTTCTGACAGTCTTTCTTGCTGTTGCTCCTTCTCTTGAAGAAGGTCTTTATTTTTTTCTTCAGCTTCATCAAGCTTTCTTTGGAGCAGGTGATTCTGTTGGTCCATGTATTGGAGATCCCACTCTAGCTTATCAATCGTGGCTTTCCTGCCTTGAAGCTGCTCGGACATTTCTTTCACTTCAGCGCTCTTTTGCTTGTTTTCTTTGATGAGGAATACAATCTGCTCTCTGGCTTGAGCAAACTTGATCCCCCAGCCCTCATTAATAATGTTGATGTCGGGCTGGCGCTGTAGTGTTTCTTCCAGGTGTTTGTTTTGTGCTTCCATTTGTAAGCACTTCTTCTCCAGGTGAACTTTTTCTTTTTCAAGTTGTTGAATTTTGTTCTGGAGATGGTTGTTTTCACTCCTACTCTCCTGTAATGCCCTTTGGGTGGATAAGAGGCCATTTGGAGAAGTTGGCCGGCCACGCAAGGAAGGAGAGGCGGCGTAATCGTTTTGTCTCGGTTGCCGTAATCTTGGATACATGCTGGCGTTTGTATCCGATGACTCTGAGAGGTTTCCGAATGTTTCTGTAGTGAACGTTTGAAAGCTGCGAACACGAAGGCTGCGAAGTAACGAACTAAAAATTGCTGTTTGTCACCCCTATTTAAGGAAAAACTTCCTTGTGACATCATCACTCCTAAGCCAATCAGGTTGTCACATGACATTCTGGAATGTGGAATGGGGATATATATATTTTTTTAAACAGTTTTCAAATTTAACTTAATATTTAAGTGTTTCTTACTTGACCTGCTTAGTCGATTAAAAAGTTAATTGCCACGAACACCCCTAATGTTATATAACAGACCACAGAAAAAAGACAGCTTTTTTCTGCGTGACAGAGCTATAATAAATGTTTTGTTTTTTTAATGATCCTACTTTTTATAAAAGGGAACATTATTTAAAGAATATGTATTTAATTAAAAAACTCTGTATTCATCTAAAGGGTATAACAAGAAGGGTGAGCTTCCTGCTCCAAAATGAAATGACCAAAATAAATGTATTTCTCTGCAATTACAAACTCTGTGTAAACAGTCTTGGTGTCAAAATAAAGCTAACGCTGGTGAGATGTCATCAGAGCTGTAAATATTACTGCAGATGTTACTATGTCAAAGTTACTGTGACTCAAACATAGAAAAATGTCTTTTTCATTTCCCTCACCTAATTTTTCAAAGTATTTTATAGCATATAACACCTTTGAAAATATGCTTTGGTTCCCATTTAACTCCAGAACATCATAAATCAAAATATGGATATTACCTGTCCACAGATTCATGGTGACGTAACTGCTCTTTTAACTGTTTGGTGTCTTTGCTTTGTTTGGTGTTTGTAGAAATGGTTTACATGAGCTTTTAGCTGAGACTCAGAGGTTTCTGTGGACACTACTCATGTCAGCACTTATATTTCTGACCTCGTGTTATAATCGATTAAACGCGATCTCCTCCCTTTTGCCCCCATTTTTGATGGTGTGGGTACAAATGATCAGGCATGACATTCTCATAATAAATCAGATAAGATACTGCAAATAGTTAATCCTGCATTTGTGTGATTGAAAAGTGTGTGCAATGACACTGTTTTAAAGATTTAGCCTAAATCATTTTGGCGTGAATGAGCCTAAACATGATGACCGGACTAGTGACACCATATCACCTGTGACACACACACACGCACGTATGACTTTGCCAGTTTCAGCTGAAACAATTTCAGTGTTTCAAACCATGTTCCAGAGTTTTTAGGTCACCGTTCATGAGGTTTCAAGAAGAAAATGAAAGACAGATCTGAATGTTTGAAAGTGTTTTGGAAAAACTCTGTAAAGATTAGATGAACAATACTCAAAGGATAAATTCAACTGTTTTATTTTGTTAGATAAGTTGAAAAAAAAGTTAAACAAGCAAGTAAACAACGAAACAAGGTTAAATGAGGTAAGAACAAAAAGTTAACAAGCAAATAAAGAAACAAGGTTAAATGAAGTAAGAGCAAAAAGTTAACAAGTAAATAAAGAAACAAGGTTAAATGAGGTAAGAACAAAAAGTTAACAAGCAAATAAAGAAACAAGGTTAAATGAGGTAAGAACAAAAAGTTAACAAGCAAATAAAGAAACAAGGTTAAATGAAGTAAGAGCAAAAAGTTAACAAGTAAATAAAGAAACAAGGTTAAATGAAGTAAGAGCAAAAAGTTAACAAGTAAATAAAGAAACAAGGTTAAATGAAGTAAGAGCAAAAAGTTAACAAGTAAATAAAGAAACAAGGTTAAATGAAGTAAGAGCAAAAAGTTAACAAGCAAATAAAGAAACAAGGTTAAATGAGGTAAGAACAAAAAGTTAACAAGTAAATAAAGAAACAAGGTTAAATGAGGTAAGAACAAAAAGTTAACAAGCAAATAAAGAAACAAGGTTAAATGAAGTAAGAGCAAAAAGTTAACAAGTAAATAAAGAAACAAGGTTAAATGAGGTAAGAACAAAAAGTTAACAAGCAAATAAAGAAACAAGGTTAAATGAAGTAAGAGCAAAAAGTTAACAAGTAAATAAAGAAACAAGGCAGAGGAGAGAAACCCCAACAATCCCCTCTGAGCAAGCACTAGGCGACAGTGGGGAGGAAAAACTGCCTTTAAACGGGCAGAAACCTCCGGCAGAACCAGGCTCAGGAGGGGGCAGTCAACTGCCGGGACTGGTTGGGGGGGTGAACAGAGGTGGAGCAAGACGAGGCTACATCAGTTGAAGAAGCAGTATTGTCCCTCTTCCGGAAAAAGCTGAAGAATCTTTTCTTCTTTTTCATGGACTTTTCCACGAGCCCCTTTTTCTCCAGGATGAGGGTTCTCAACTCATGGATGGTTTCGGTGTTTTGCTCCTCAAGTTTCTTGCATGTTTGTTCCACCTGTTCTAATGTTGCTCGTGTTTCTTCAAGCTGTTCTTTGAGCTCTTTGGATGTTGCCTCCTGTGTCAGCTTTGCCTTCTGCAGGTCTGCATTTCTCACTTGATCTTCTTTGTGCAGGCCTTCTAGCTGCTCATTTCTTTTCTGGGTGTCGCGGAGCGTACACTGCAGGTCTTCATGCATTTTGTCTTGCTTTTGCTTTTGCGCCTGCATTTCTGTGTTTTCCCGCTTCAAGTTGTTGAATTCCAACAATATCCCCTTAATGAGCTCTGAGTTGTTTTTGGCCATTTGATCGATCCTTTTCTGCATCTGTGAGCATCGTTTTTCCAGAGTTTCCTTTTCTCCCTGCAGCTCACTTGTTTTGACCTTCAGTTCATTACAGAATCCTTGCAACTTTTGATTTTTACTCTCAAAGTCCTTGATAGTGCACTTTTCTTCTGACAGTCTTTCTTGCTGTTGCTCCTTCTCTTGAAGAAGGTCTTTATTTTTTTCTTCAGCTTCATCAAGCTTTCTTTGGAGCAGGTGATTCTGTTGGTCCATGTATTGGAGATCCCACTCTAGCTTATCAATCGTGGCTTTCCTGCCTTGAAGCTGCTCGGACATTTCTTTCACTTCAGCGCTCTTTTGCTTGTTTTCTTTGATGAGGAATACAATCTGCTCTCTGGCTTGAGCAAACTTGATCCCCCAGCCCTCATTAATAATGTTGATGTCGGGCTGGCGCTGTAGTGTTTCTTCCAGGTGTTTGTTTTGTGCTTCCATTTGTAAGCACTTCTTCTCCAGGTGAACTTTTTCTTTTTCAAGTTGTTGAATTTTGTTCTGGAGATGGTTGTTTTCACTCCTACTCTCCTGTAATGCCCTTTGGGTGGATAAGAGGCCATTTGGAGAAGTTGGCCGGCCACGCAAGGAAGGAGAGGCGGCGTAATCGTTTTGTCTCGGTTGCCGTAATCTTGGATACATGCTGGCGTTTGTATCCGATGACTCTGAGAGGTTTCCGAATGTTTCTGTAGTGAACGTTTGAAAGCTGCGAACACGAAGGCTGCGAAGTAACGAACTAAAAATTGCTGTTTGTCACCCCTATTTAAGGAAAAACTTCCTTGTGACATCATCACTCCTAAGCCAATCAGGTTGTCACATGACATTCTGGAATGTGGAATGGGGATATATATATTTTTTTAAACAGTTTTCAAATTTAACTTAATATTTAAGTGTTTCTTACTTGACCTGCTTAGTCGATTAAAAAGTTAATTGCCACGAACACCCCTAATGTTATATAACAGACCACAGAAAAAAGACAGCTTTTTTCTGCGTGACAGAGCTATAATAAATGTTTTGTTTTTTTTAATGATCCTACTTTTTATAAAAGGGAACATTATTTAAAGAATATGTATTTAATTAAAAAAACTCTGTATTCATCTAAAGGGTATAACAAGAAGGGTGAGCTTCCTGCTCCAAAATGAAATGACCAAAATAAATGTATTTCTCTGCAATTACAAACTCTGTGTAAACAGTCTTGGTGTCAAAATAAAGCTAACGCTGGTGAGATGTCATCAGAGCTGTAAATATTACTGCAGATGTTACTATGTCAAAGTTACTGTGACTCAAACATAGAAAAATGTCTTTTTCATTTCCCTCACCTAATTTTTCAAAGTATTTTATAGCATATAACACCTTTGAAAATATGCTTTGGTTCCCATTTAACTCCAGAACATCATAAATCAAAATATGGATATTACCTGTCCACAGATTCATGGTGACGTAACTGCTCTTTTAACTGTTTGGTGTCTTTGCTTTGTTTGGTGTTTGTAGAAATGGTTTACATGAGCTTTTAGCTGAGACTCAGAGGTTTCTGTGGACACTACTCATGTCAGCACTTATATTTCTGACCTCGTGTTATAATCGATTAAACGCGATCTCCTCCCTTTTGCCCCCATTTTTGATGGTGTGGGTACAAATGATCAGGCATGACATTCTCATAATAAATCAGATAAGATACTGCAAATAGTTAATCCTGCATTTGTGTGATTGAAAAGTGTGTGCAATGACACTGTTTTAAAGATTTAGCCTAAATCATTTTGGCGTGAATGAGCCTAAACATGATGACCGGACTAGTGACACCATATCACCTGTGACACACACACACGCACGTATGACTTTGCCAGTTTCAGCTGAAACAATTTCAGTGTTTCAAACCATGTTCCAGAGTTTTTAGGTCACCGTTCATGAGGTTTCAAGAAGAAAATGAAAGACAGATCTGAATGTTTGAAAGTGTTTTGGAAAAACTATGTAAAGATTAGATGAACAATACTCAAAGGATAAATTCAACTGTTTTATTTTGTTAGATAAGTTGAAAAAAAAGTTAAACAAGCAAGTAAATAACGAAACAAGGTTAAATGAGGTAAGAACAAAAAGTTAACAAGCAAATAAAGAAACAAGGTTAAATGAAGTAAGAACAAAAAGTTAACAAGTAAATAAAGAAACAAGGTTAAATGAGGTAAGAACAAAAAGTTAACAAGTAAATAAAGAAACAAGGTTAAATGAGGTAAGAACAAAAAGTTAACAAGCAAATAAAGAAACAAGGTTAAATGAAGTAAGAGCAAAAAGTTAACAAGTAAATAAAGAAACAAGGCAGAGGAGAGAAACCCCAACAATCCCCTCTGAGCAAGCACTAGGCGACAGTGGGGAGGAAAAACTGCCTTTAAACGGGCAGAAACCTCCGGCAGAACCAGGCTCAGGAGGGGGCAGTCAACTGCCGGGACTGGTTGGGGGGGTGAACAGAGGTGGAGCAAGACGAGGCTACATCAGTTGAAGAAGCAGTATTGTCCCTCTTCCGGAAAAAGCTGAAGAATCTTTTCTTCTTTTTCATGGACTTTTCCACGAGCCCCTTTTTCTCCAGGATGAGGGTTCTCAACTCATGGATGGTTTCGGTGTTTTGCTCCTCAAGTTTCTTGCATGTTTGTTCCACCTGTTCTAATGTTGCTCGTGTTTCTTCAAGCTGTTCTTTGAGCTCTTTGGATGTTGCCTCCTGTGTCAGCTTTGCCTTCTGCAGGTCTGCATTTCTCACTTGATCTTCTTTGTGCAGGCCTTCTAGCTGCTCATTTCTTTTCTGGGTGTCGCGGAGCGTACACTGCAGGTCTTCATGCATTTTGTCTTGCTTTTGCTTTTGCGCCTGCATTTCTGTGTTTTCCCGCTTCAAGTTGTTGAATTCCAACAATATCCCCTTAATGAGCTCTGAGTTGTTTTTGGCCATTTGATCGATCCTTTTCTGCATCTGTGAGCATCGTTTTTCCAGAGTTTCCTTTTCTCCCTGCAGCTCACTTGTTTTGACCTTCAGTTCATTACAGAATCCTTGCAACTTTTGATTTTTACTCTCAAAGTCCTTGATAGTGCACTTTTCTTCTGACAGTCTTTCTTGCTGTTGCTCCTTCTCTTGAAGAAGGTCTTTATTTTTTTCTTCAGCTTCATCAAGCTTTCTTTGGAGCAGGTGATTCTGTTGGTCCATGTATTGGAGATCCCACTCTAGCTTATCAATCGTGGCTTTCCTGCCTTGAAGCTGCTCGGACATTTCTTTCACTTCAGCGCTCTTTTGCTTGTTTTCTTTGATGAGGAATACAATCTGCTCTCTGGCTTGAGCAAACTTGATCCCCCAGCCCTCATTAATAATGTTGATGTCGGGCTGGCGCTGTAGTGTTTCTTCCAGGTGTTTGTTTTGTGCTTCCATTTGTAAGCACTTCTTCTCCAGGTGAACTTTTTCTTTTTCAAGTTGTTGAATTTTGTTCTGGAGATGGTTGTTTTCACTCCTACTCTCCTGTAATGCCCTTTGGGTGGATAAGAGGCCATTTGGAGAAGTTGGCCGGCCACGCAAGGAAGGAGAGGCGGCGTAATCGTTTTGTCTCGGTTGCCGTAATCTTGGATACATGCTGGCGTTTGTATCCGATGACTCTGAGAGGTTTCCGAATGTTTCTGTAGTGAACGTTTGAAAGCTGCGAACACGAAGGCTGCGAAGTAACGAACTAAAAATTGCTGTTTGTCACCCCTATTTAAGGAAAAACTTCCTTGTGACATCATCACTCCTAAGCCAATCAGGTTGTCACATGACATTCTGGAATGTGGAATGGGGATATATATATATTTTTAAACAGTTTTCAAATTTAACTTAATATTTAAGTGTTTCTTACTTGACCTGCTTAGTCGATTAAAAAGTTAATTGCCACGAACACCCCTAATGTTATATAACAGACCACAGAAAAAAGACAGCTTTTTTCTGCGTGACAGAGCTATAATAAATGTTTTGTTTTTTTAATGATCCTACTTTTTATAAAAGGGAACATTATTTAAAGAATATGTATTTAATTAAAAAACTCTGTATTCATCTAAAGGGTATAACAAGAAGGGTGAGCTTCCTGCTCCAAAATGAAATGACCAAAATAAATGTATTTCTCTGCAATTACAAACTCTGTGTAAACAGTCTTGGTGTCAAAATAAAGCTAACGCTGGTGAGATGTCATCAGAGCTGTAAATATTACTGCAGATGTTACTATGTCAAAGTTACTGTGACTCAAACATAGAAAAATGTCTTTTTCATTTCCCTCACCTAATTTTTCAAAGTATTTTATAGCATATAACACCTTTGAAAATATGCTTTGGTTCCCATTTAACTCCAGAACATCATAAATCAAAATATGGATATTACCTGTCCACAGATTCATGGTGACGTAACTGCTCTTTTAACTGTTTGGTGTCTTTGCTTTGTTTGGTGTTTGTAGAAATGGTTTACATGAGCTTTTAGCTGAGACTCAGAGGTTTCTGTGGACACTACTCATGTCAGCACTTATATTTCTGACCTCGTGTTATAATCGATTAAACGCGATCTCCTCCCTTTTGCCCCCATTTTTGATGGTGTGGGTACAAATGATCAGGCATGACATTCTCATAATAAATCAGATAAGATACTGCAAATAGTTAATCCTGCATTTGTGTGATTGAAAAGTGTGTGCAATGACACTGTTTTAAAGATTTAGCCTAAATCATTTTGGCGTGAATGAGCCTAAACATGATGACCGGACTAGTGACACCATATCACCTGTGACACACACACACGCACGTATGACTTTGCCAGTTTCAGCTGAAACAATTTCAGTGTTTCAAACCATGTTCCAGAGTTTTTAGGTCACCGTTCATGAGGTTTCAAGAAGAAAATGAAAGACAGATCTGAATGTTTGAAAGTGTTTTGGAAAAACTCTGTAAAGATTAGATGAACAATACTCAAAGGATAAATTCAACTGTTTTATTTTGTTAGATAAGTTGAAAAAAAAGTTAAACAAGCAAGTAAACAACGAAACAAGGTTAAATGAGGTAAGAACAAAAAGTTAACAAGCAAATAAAGAAACAAGGTTAAATGAAGTAAGAGCAAAAAGTTAACAAGTAAATAAAGAAACAAGGTTAAATGAGGTAAGAACAAAAAGTTAACAAGCAAATAAAGAAACAAGGTTAAATGAGGTAAGAACAAAAAGTTAACAAGCAAATAAAGAAACAAGGTTAAATGAAGTAAGAGCAAAAAGTTAACAAGTAAATAAAGAAACAAGGTTAAATGAAGTAAGAGCAAAAAGTTAACAAGTAAATAAAGAAACAAGGTTAAATGAAGTAAGAGCAAAAAGTTAACAAGTAAATAAAGAAACAAGGTTAAATGAAGTAAGAGCAAAAAGTTAACAAGCAAATAAAGAAACAAGGTTAAATGAGGTAAGAACAAAAAGTTAACAAGTAAATAAAGAAACAAGGTTAAATGAGGTAAGAACAAAAAGTTAACAAGCAAATAAAGAAACAAGGTTAAATGAAGTAAGAGCAAAAAGTTAACAAGTAAATAAAGAAACAAGGCAGAGGAGAGAAACCCCAACAATCCCCTCTGAGCAAGCACTAGGCGACAGTGGGGAGGAAAAACTGCCTTTAAACGGGCAGAAACCTCCGGCAGAACCAGGCTCAGGAGGGGGCAGTCAACTGCCGGGACTGGTTGGGGGGGTGAACAGAGGTGGAGCAAGACGAGGCTACATCAGTTGAAGAAGCAGTATTGTCCCTCTTCCGGAAAAAGCTGAAGAATCTTTTCTTCTTTTTCATGGACTTTTCCACGAGCCCCTTTTTCTCCAGGATGAGGGTTCTCAACTCATGGATGGTTTCGGTGTTTTGCTCCTCAAGTTTCTTGCATGTTTGTTCCACCTGTTCTAATGTTGCTCGTGTTTCTTCAAGCTGTTCTTTGAGCTCTTTGGATGTTGCCTCCTGTGTCAGCTTTGCCTTCTGCAGGTCTGCATTTCTCACTTGATCTTCTTTGTGCAGGCCTTCTAGCTGCTCATTTCTTTTCTGGGTGTCGCGGAGCGTACACTGCAGGTCTTCATGCATTTTGTCTTGCTTTTGCTTTTGCGCCTGCATTTCTGTGTTTTCCCGCTTCAAGTTGTTGAATTCCAACAATATCCCCTTAATGAGCTCTGAGTTGTTTTTGGCCATTTGATCGATCCTTTTCTGCATCTGTGAGCATCGTTTTTCCAGAGTTTCCTTTTCTCCCTGCAGCTCACTTGTTTTGACCTTCAGTTCATTACAGAATCCTTGCAACTTTTGATTTTTACTCTCAAAGTCCTTGATAGTGCACTTTTCTTCTGACAGTCTTTCTTGCTGTTGCGCCTTCTCTTGAAGAAGGTCTTTATTTTTTTCTTCAGCTTCATCAAGCTTTCTTTGGAGCAGGTGATTCTGTTGGTCCATGTATTGGAGATCCCACTCTAGCTTATCAATCGTGGCTTTCCTGCCTTGAAGCTGCTCGGACATTTCTTTCACTTCAGCGCTCTTTTGCTTGTTTTCTTTGATGAGGAATACAATCTGCTCTCTGGCTTGAGCAAACTTGATCCCCCAGCCCTCATTAATAATGTTGATGTCGGGCTGGCGCTGTAGTGTTTCTTCCAGGTGTTTGTTTTGTGCTTCCATTTGTAAGCACTTCTTCTCCAGGTGAACTTTTTCTTTTTCAAGTTGTTGAATTTTGTTCTGGAGATGGTTGTTTTCACTCCTACTCTCCTGTAATGCCCTTTGGGTGGATAAGAGGCCATTTGGAGAAGTTGGCCGGCCACGCAAGGAAGGAGAGGCGGCGTAATCGTTTTGTCTCGGTTGCCGTAATCTTGGATACATGCTGGCGTTTGTATCCGATGACTCTGAGAGGTTTCCGAATGTTTCTGTAGTGAACGTTTGAAAGCTGCGAACACGAAGGCTGCGAAGTAACGAACTAAAAATTGCTGTTTGTCACCCCTATTTAAGGAAAAACTTCCTTGTGACATCATCACTCCTAAGCCAATCAGGTTGTCACATGACATTCTGGAATGTGGAATGGGGATATATATATTTTTTTAAACAGTTTTCAAATTTAACTTAATATTTAAGTGTTTCTTACTTGACCTGCTTAGTCGATTAAAAAGTTAATTGCCACGAACACCCCTAATGTTATATAACAGACCACAGAAAAAAGACAGCTTTTTTCTGCGTGACAGAGCTATAATAAATGTTTTGTTTTTTTAATGATCCTACTTTTTATAAAAGGGAACATTATTTAAAGAATATGTATTTAATTAAAAAACTCTGTATTCATCTAAAGGGTATAACAAGAAGGGTGAGCTTCCTGCTCCAAAATGAAATGACCAAAATAAATGTATTTCTCTGCAATTACAAACTCTGTGTAAACAGTCTTGGTGTCAAAATAAAGCTAACGCTGGTGAGATGTCATCAGAGCTGTAAATATTACTGCAGATGTTACTATGTCAAAGTTACTGTGACTCAAACATAGAAAAATGTCTTTTTCATTTCCCTCACCTAATTTTTCAAAGTATTTTATAGCATATAACACCTTTGAAAATATGCTTTGGTTCCCATTTAACTCCAGAACATCATAAATCAAAATATGGATATTACCTGTCCACAGATTCATGGTGACGTAACTGCTCTTTTAACTGTTTGGTGTCTTTGCTTTGTTTGGTGTTTGTAGAAATGGTTTACATGAGCTTTTAGCTGAGACTCAGAGGTTTCTGTGGACACTACTCATGTCAGCACTTATATTTCTGACCTCGTGTTATAATCGATTAAACGCGATCTCCTCCCTTTTGCCCCCATTTTTGATGGTGTGGGTACAAATGATCAGGCATGACATTCTCATAATAAATCAGATAAGATACTGCAAATAGTTAATCCTGCATTTGTGTGATTGAAAAGTGTGTGCAATGACACTGTTTTAAAGATTTAGCCTAAATCATTTTGGCGTGAATGAGCCTAAACATGATGACCGGACTAGTGACACCATATCACCTGTGACACACACACACGCACGTATGACTTTGCCAGTTTCAGCTGAAACAATTTCAGTGTTTCAAACCATGTTCCAGAGTTTTTAGGTCACCGTTCATGAGGTTTCAAGAAGAAAATGAAAGACAGATCTGAATGTTTGAAAGTGTTTTGGAAAAACTCTGTAAAGATTAGATGAACAATACTCAAAGGATAAATTCAACTGTTTTATTTTGTTAGATAAGTTGAAAAAAAAGTTAAACAAGCAAGTAAATAACGAAACAAGGTTAAATGAGGTAAGAACAAAAAGTTAACAAGCAAATAAAGAAACAAGGTTAAATGAGGTAAGAGCAAAAAGTTAACAAGTAAATAAAGAAACAAGGCAGAGGAGAGAAACCCCAACAATCCCCTCTGAGCAAGCACTAGGCGACAGTGGGGAGGAAAAACTGCCTTTAAACGGGCAGAAACCTCCGGCAGAACCAGGCTCAGGAGGGGGCAGTCAACTGCCGGGACTGGTTGGGGGGGTGAACAGAGGTGGAGCAAGACGAGGCTACATCAGTTGAAGAAGCAGTATTGTCCCTCTTCCGGAAAAAGCTGAAGAATCTTTTCTTCTTTTTCATGGACTTTTCCACGAGCCCCTTTTTCTCCAGGATGAGGGTTCTCAACTCATGGATGGTTTCGGTGTTTTGCTCCTCAAGTTTCTTGCATGTTTGTTCCACCTGTTCTAATGTTGCTCGTGTTTCTTCAAGCTGTTCTTTGAGCTCTTTGGATGTTGCCTCCTGTGTCAGCTTTGCCTTCTGCAGGTCTGCATTTCTCACTTGATCTTCTTTGTGCAGGCCTTCTAGCTGCTCATTTCTTTTCTGGGTGTCGCGGAGCGTACACTGCAGGTCTTCATGCATTTTGTCTTGCTTTTGCTTTTGCGCCTGCATTTCTGTGTTTTCCCGCTTCAAGTTGTTGAATTCCAACAATATCCCCTTAATGAGCTCTGAGTTGTTTTTGGCCATTTGATCGATCCTTTTCTGCATCTGTGAGCATCGTTTTTCCAGAGTTTCCTTTTCTCCCTGCAGCTCACTTGTTTTGACCTTCAGTTCATTACAGAATCCTTGCAACTTTTGATTTTTACTCTCAAAGTCCTTGATAGTGCACTTTTCTTCTGACAGTCTTTCTTGCTGTTGCTCCTTCTCTTGAAGAAGGTCTTTATTTTTTTCTTCAGCTTCATCAAGCTTTCTTTGGAGCAGGTGATTCTGTTGGTCCATGTATTGGAGATCCCACTCTAGCTTATCAATCGTGGCTTTCCTGCCTTGAAGCTGCTCGGACATTTCTTTCACTTCAGCGCTCTTTTGCTTGTTTTCTTTGATGAGGAATACAATCTGCTCTCTGGCTTGAGCAAACTTGATCCCCCAGCCCTCATTAATAATGTTGATGTCGGGCTGGCGCTGTAGTGTTTCTTCCAGGTGTTTGTTTTGTGCTTCCATCTGTAAGCACTTCTTCTCCAGGTGAACTTTTTCTTTTTCAAGTTGTTGAATTTTGTTCTGGAGATGGTTGTTTTCACTCCTACTCTCCTGTAATGCCCTTTGGGTGGATAAGAGGCCATTTGGAGAAGTTGGCCGGCCACGCAAGGAAGGAGAGGCGGCGTAATCGTTTTGTCTCGGTTGCCGTAATCTTGGATACATGCTGGCGTTTGTATCCGATGACTCTGAGAGGTTTCCGAATGTTTCTGTAGTGAACGTTTGAAAGCTGCGAACACGAAGGCTGCGAAGTAACGAACTAAAAATTGCTGTTTGTCACCCCTATTTAAGGAAAAACTTCCTTGTGACATCATCACTCCTAAGCCAATCAGGTTGTCACATGACATTCTGGAATGTGGAATGGGGATATGTTTTTTTTTAAACAGTTTTCAAATTTAACTTAATATTTAAGTGTTTCTTACTTGACCTGCTTAGTCGATTAAAAAGTTAATTGCCACGAACACCCCTAATGTTATATAACAGACCACAGAAAAAAGACAGCTTTTTTCTGCGTGACAGAGCTATAATAAATGTTTTGTTTTTTTAATGATCCTACTTTTTATAAAAGGGAACATTATTTAAAGAATATGTATTTAATTAAAAAACTCTGTATTCATCTAAAGGGTATAACAAGAAGGGTGAGCTTCCTGCTCCAAAATGAAATGACCAAAATAAATGTATTTCTCTGCAATTACAAACTCTGTGTAAACAGTCTTGGTGTCAAAATAAAGCTAACGCTGGTGAGATGTCATCAGAGCTGTAAATATTACTGCAGATGTTACTATGTCAAAGTTACTGTGACTCAAACATAGAAAAATGTCTTTTTCATTTCCCTCACCTAATTTTTCAAAGTATTTTATAGCATATAACACCTTTGAAAATATGCTTTGGTTCCCATTTAACTCCAGAACATCATAAATCAAAATATGGATATTACCTGTCCACAGATTCATGGTGACGTAACTGCTCTTTTAACTGTTTGGTGTCTTTGCTTTGTTTGGTGTTTGTAGAAATGGTTTACATGAGCTTTTAGCTGAGACTCAGAGGTTTCTGTGGACACTACTCATGTCAGCACTTATATTTCTGACCTCGTGTTATAATCGATTAAACGCGATCTCCTCCCTTTTGCCCCCATTTTTGATGGTGTGGGTACAAATGATCAGGCATGACATTCTCATAATAAATCAGATAAGATACTGCAAATAGTTAATCCTGCATTTGTGTGATTGAAAAGTGTGTGCAATGACACTGTTTTAAAGATTTAGCCTAAATCATTTTGGCGTGAATGAGCCTAAACATGATGACTAGTGACACCATATCACCTGTGACACACACACACGCACGTATGACTTTGCCAGTTTCAGCTGAAACAATTTCAGTGTTTCAAACCATGTTCCAGAGTTTTTAGGTCACCGTTCATGAGGTTTCAAGAAGAAAATGAAAGACAGATCTGAATGTTTGAAAGTGTTTTGGAAAAACTCTGTAAAGATTAGATGAACAATACTCAAAGGATAAATTCAACTGTTTTATTTTGTTAGATAAGTTGAAAAAAGAGTTAAACAAGCAAGTAAATAAAGAAACAAGGTTAAATGAGGTAAGAACAAAAAGTTAACAAGTAAATAAAGAAACAAGGTTAAATGAGGTAAGAACAAAAAGTTAACAAGTAAATAAAGAAACAAGGCAGAGGAGAGAAACCCCAACAATCCCCTCTGAGCAAGCACTAGGCGACAGTGGGGAGGAAAAACTGCCTTTAAACGGGCAGAAACCTCCGGCAGAACCAGGCTCAGGAGGGGGCAGTCAACTGCCGGGACTGGTTGGGGGGGTGAACAGAGGTGGAGCAAGACGAGGCTACATCAGTTGAAGAAGCAGTATTGTCCCTCTTCTGGAAAAAGCTGAAGAATCTTTTCTTCTTTTTCATGGACTTTTCCACGAGCCCCTTTTTCTCCAGGATGAGGGTTCTCAACTCATGGATGGTTTCGGTGTTTTGCTCCTCAAGTTTCTTGCATGTTTGTTCCACCTGTTCTAATGTTGCTCGTGTTTCTTCAAGCTGTTCTTTGAGCTCTTTGGATGTTGCCTCCTGTGTCAGCTTTGCCTTCTGCAGGTCTGCATTTCTCACTTGATCTTCTTTGTGCAGGCCTTCTAGCTGCTCATTTCTTTTCTGGGTGTCGCGGAGCGTACACTGCAGGTCTTCATGCATTTTGTCTTGCTTTTGCTTTTGCGCCTGCATTTCTGTGTTTTCCCGCTTCAAGTTGTTGAATTCCAACAATATCCCCTTAATGAGCTCTGAGTTGTTTTTGGCCATTTGATCGATCCTTTTCTGCATCTGTGAGCATCGTTTTTCCAGAGTTTCCTTTTCTCCCTGCAGCTCACTTGTTTTGACCTTCAGTTCATTACAGAATCCTTGCAACTTTTGATTTTTACTCTCAAAGTCCTTGATAGTGCACTTTTCTTCTGACAGTCTTTCTTGCTGTTGCTCCTTCTCTTGAAGAAGGTCTTTATTTTTTTCTTCAGCTTCATCAAGCTTTCTTTGGAGCAGGTGATTCTGTTGGTCCATGTATTGGAGATCCCACTCTAGCTTATCAATCGTGGCTTTCCTGCCTTGAAGCTGCTCGGACATTTCTTTCACTTCAGCGCTCTTTTGCTTGTTTTCTTTGATGAGGAATACAATCTGCTCTCTGGCTTGAGCAAACTTGATCCCCCAGCCCTCATTAATAATGTTGATGTCGGGCTGGCGCTGTAGTGTTTCTTCCAGGTGTTTGTTTTGTGCTTCCATTTGTAAGCACTTCTTCTCCAGGTGAACTTTTTCTTTTTCAAGTTGTTGAATTTTGTTCTGGAGATGGTTGTTTTCACTCCTACTCTCCTGTAATGCCCTTTGGGTGGATAAGAGGCCATTTGGAGAAGTTGGCCGGCCACGCAAGGAAGGAGAGGCGGCGTAATCGTTTTGTCTCGGTTGCCGTAATCTTGGATACATGCTGGCGTTTGTATCCGATGACTCTGAGAGGTTTCCGAATGTTTCTGTAGTGAACGTTTGAAAGCTGCGAACACGAAGGCTGCGAAGTAACGAACTAAAAATTGCTGTTTGTCACCCCTATTTAAGGAAAAACTTCCTTGTGACATCATCACTCCTAAGCCAATCAGGTTGTCACATGACATTCTGGAATGTGGAATGGGGATATATATTTTTTTTTAAACAGTTTTCAAATTTAACTTAATATTTAAGTGTTTCTTACTTGACCTGCTTAGTCGATTAAAAAGTTAATTGCCACGAACACCCCTAATGTTATATAACAGACCACAGAAAAAAGACAGCTTTTTTCTGCGTGACAGAGCTATAATAAATGTTTTGTTTTTTTAATGATCCTACTTTTTATAAAAGGGAACATTATTTAAAGAATATGTATTTAATTAAAAAACTCTGTATTCATCTAAAGGGTATAACAAGAAGGGTGAGCTTCCTGCTCCAAAATGAAATGACCAAAATAAATGTATTTCTCTGCAATTACAAACTCTGTGTAAACAGTCTTGGTGTCAAAATAAAGCTAACGCTGGTGAGATGTCATCAGAGCTGTAAATATTACTGCAGATGTTACTATGTCAAAGTTACTGTGACTCAAACATAGAAAAATGTCTTTTTCATTTCCCTCACCTAATTTTTCAAAGTATTTTATAGCATATAACACCTTTGAAAATATGCTTTGGTTCCCATTTAACTCCAGAACATCATAAATCAAAATATGGATATTACCTGTCCACAGATTCATGGTGACGTAACTGCTCTTTTAACTGTTTGGTGTCTTTGCTTTGTTTGGTGTTTGTAGAAATGGTTTACATGAGCTTTTAGCTGAGACTCAGAGGTTTCTGTGGACACTACTCATGTCAGCACTTATATTTCTGACATCGTGTTATAATCGATTAAACGCGATCTCCTCCCTTTTGCCCCCATTTTTGATGGTGTGGGTACAAATGATCAGGCATGACATTCTCATAATAAATCAGATAAGATACTGCAAATAGTTAATCCTGCATTTGTGTGATTGAAAAGTGTGTGCAATGACACTGTTTTAAAGATTTAGCCTAAATCATTTTGGCGTGAATGAGCCTAAACATGATGACCGGACTAGTGACACCATATCACCTGTGACACACACACACACGCACGTATGACTTTGCCAGTTTCAGCTGAAACAATTTCAGTGTTTCAAACCATGTTCCAGAGTTTTTAGGTCACCGTTCATGAGGTTTCAAGAAGAAAATGAAAGACAGATCTGAATGTTTGAAAGTGTTTTGGAAAAACTCTGTAAAGATTAGATGAACAATACTCAAAGGATAAATTCAACTGTTTTATTTTGTTAGATAAGTTGAAAAAAAAGTTAAACAAGCAAGTAAACAACGAAACAAGGTTAAATGAGGTAAGAACAAAAAGTTAACAAGCAAATAAAGAAACAAGGTTAAATGAAGTAAGAGCAAAAAGTTAACAAGTAAATAAAGAAACAAGGTTAAATGAGGTAAGAACAAAAAGTTAACAAGCAAATAAAGAAACAAGGTTAAATGAGGTAAGAACAAAAAGTTAACAAGCAAATAAAGAAACAAGGTTAAATGAGGTAAGAACAAAAAGTTAACAAGCAAATAAAGAAACAAGGTTAAATGAAGTAAGAGCAAAAAGTTAACAAGTAAATAAAGAAACAAGGTTAAATGAGGTAAGAACAAAAAGTTAACAAGCAAATAAAGAAACAAGATTAAATGAAGTAAGAGCAAAAAGTTAACAAGTAAATAAAGAAACAAGGCAGAGGAGAGAAACCCCAACAATCCCCTCTGAGCAAGCACTAGGCGACAGTGGGGAGGAAAAACTGCCTTTAAACGGGCAGAAACCTCCGGCAGAACCAGGCTCAGGAGGGGGCAGTCAACTGCCGGGACTGGTTGGGGGGGTGAACAGAGGTGGAGCAAGACGAGGCTACATCAGTTGAAGAAGCAGTATTGTCCCTCTTCCGGAAAAAGCTGAAGAATCTTTTCTTCTTTTTCATGGACTTTTCCACGAGCCCCTTTTTCTCCAGGATGAGGGTTCTCAACTCATGGATGGTTTCGGTGTTTTGCTCCTCAAGTTTCTTGCATGTTTGTTCCACCTGTTCTAATGTTGCTCGTGTTTCTTCAAGCTGTTCTTTGAGCTCTTTGGATGTTGCCTCCTGTGTCAGCTTTGCCTTCTGCAGGTCTGCATTTCTCACTTGATCTTCTTTGTGCAGGCCTTCTAGCTGCTCATTTCTTTTCTGGGTGTCGCGGAGCGTACACTGCAGGTCTTCATGCATTTTGTCTTGCTTTTGCTTTTGCGCCTGCATTTCTGTGTTTTCCCGCTTCAAGTTGTTGAATTCCAACAATATCCCCTTAATGAGCTCTGAGTTGTTTTTGGCCATTTGATCGATCCTTTTCTGCATCTGTGAGCATCGTTTTTCCAGAGTTTCCTTTTCTCCCTGCAGCCCACTTGTTTTGACCTTCAGTTCATTACAGAATCCTTGCAACTTTTGATTTTTACTCTCAAAGTCCTTGATAGTGCACTTTTCTTCTGACAGTCTTTCTTGCTGTTGCTCCTTCTCTTGAAGAAGGTCTTTATTTTTTTCTTCAGCTTCATCAAGCTTTCTTTGGAGCAGGTGATTCTGTTGGTCCATGTATTGGAGATCCCACTCTAGCTTATCAATCGTGGCTTTCCTGCCTTGAAGCTGCTCGGACATTTCTTTCACTTCAGCGCTCTTTTGCTTGTTTTCTTTGATGAGGAATACAATCTGCTCTCTGGCTTGAGCAAACTTGATCCCCCAGCCCTCATTAATAATGTTGATGTCGGGCTGGCGCTGTAGTGTTTCTTCCAGGTGTTTGTTTTGTGCTTCCATTTGTAAGCACTTCTTCTCCAGGTGAACTTTTTCTTTTTCAAGTTGTTGAATTTTGTTCTGGAGATGGTTGTTTTCACTCCTACTCTCCTGTAATGCCCTTTGGGTGGATAAGAGGCCATTTGGAGAAGTTGGCCGGCCACGCAAGGAAGGAGAGGCGGCGTAATCGTTTTGTCTCGGTTGCCGTAATCTTGGATACATGCTGGCGTTTGTATCCGATGACTCTGAGAGGTTTCCGAATGTTTCTGTAGTGAACGTTTGAAAGCTGCGAACACGAAGGCTGCGAAGTAACGAACTAAAAATTGCTGTTTGTCACCCCTATTTAAGGAAAAACTTCCTTGTGACATCATCACTCCTAAGCCAATCAGGTTGTCACATGACATTCTGGAATGTGGAATGGGGATATATATATATTTTTAAACAGTTTTCAAATTTAACTTAATATTTAAGTGTTTCTTACTTGACCTGCTTAGTCGATTAAAAAGTTAATTGCCACGAACACCCCTAATGTTATATAACAGACCACAGAAAAAAGACAGCTTTTTTCTGCGTGACAGAGCTATAATAAATGTTTTGTTTTTTTAATGATCCTACTTTTTATAAAAGGGAACATTATTTAAAGAATATGTATTTAATTAAAAAACTCTGTATTCATCTAAAGGGTATAACAAGAAGGGTGAGCTTCCTGCTCCAAAATGAAATGACCAAAATAAATGTATTTCTCTGCAATTACAAACTCTGTGTAAACAGTCTTGGTGTCAAAATAAAGCTAACGCTGGTGAGATGTCATCAGAGCTGTAAATATTACTGCAGATGTTACTATGTCAAAGTTACTGTGACTCAAACATAGAAAAATGTCTTTTTCATTTCCCTCACCTAATTTTTCAAAGTATTTTATAGCATATAACACCTTTGAAAATATGCTTTGGTTCCCATTTAACTCCAGAACATCATAAATCAAAATATGGATATTACCTGTCCACAGATTCATGGTGACGTAACTGCTCTTTTAACTGTTTGGTGTCTTTGCTTTGTTTGGTGTTTGTAGAAATGGTTTACATGAGCTTTTAGCTGAGACTCAGAGGTTTCTGTGGACACTACTCATGTCAGCACTTATATTTCTGACCTCGTGTTATAATCGATTAAACGCGATCTCCTCCCTTTTGCCCCCATTTTTGATGGTGTGGGTACAAATGATCAGGCATGACATTCTCATAATAAATCAGATAAGATACTGCAAATAGTTAATCCTGCATTTGTGTGATTGAAAAGTGTGTGCAATGACACTGTTTTAAAGATTTAGCCTAAATCATTTTGGCGTGAATGAGCCTAAACATGATGACCGGACTAGTGACACCATATCACCTGTGACACACACACACGCACGTATGACTTTGCCAGTTTCAGCTGAAACAATTTCAGTGTTTCAAACCATGTTCCAGAGTTTTTAGGTCACCGTTCATGAGGTTTCAAGAAGAAAATGAAAGACAGATCTGAATGTTTGAAAGTGTTTTGGAAAAACTCTGTAAAGATTAGATGAACAATACTCAAAGGATAAATTCAACTGTTTTATTTTGTTAGATAAGTTGAAAAAAAAGTTAAACAAGCAAGTAAATAACGAAACAAGGTTAAATGAGGTAAGAACAAAAAGTTAACAAGTAAATAACGAAACAAGGTTAAATGAGGTAAGAACAAAAAGTTAACAAGCAAATAAAGAAACAAGGTTAAATGAGGTAAGAACAAAAAGTTAACAAGTAAATAAAGAAACAAGGCAGAGGAGAGAAACCCCAACAATCCCCTCTGAGCAAGCACTAGGCGACAGTGGGGAGGAAAAACTGCCTTTAAACGGGCAGAAACCTCCGGCAGAACCAGGCTCAGGAGGGGGCAGTCAACTGCCGGGACTGGTTGGGGGGGTGAACAGAGGTGGAGCAAGACGAGGCTACATCAGTTGAAGAAGCAGTATTGTCCCTCTACCGGAAAAAGCTGAAGAATCTTTTCTTCTTTTTCATGGACTTTTCCACGAGCGCCTTTTTCTCCAGGATGAGGGTTCTCAACTCATGGATGGTTTCTGTGTTTTGCCTCTCTAGTTTCTTGCATGTTTGTTCCACCTGTTCTAATGTTGCTCGTGTTTCTTCAAGCTGTTCTTTGAGCTCTTTGGATGTTGCCTCCTGTGTCAGCTTTGCCTTCTGCAGGTCTGCATTTCTCACTTGATCTTCTTTGTGCAGGCCTTCTAGCTGCTCATTTCTTTTCTGGGTGTCGCGGAGCGTACACTGCAGGTCTTCATGCATTTTGTCTTGCTTTTGCTTTTGCGCCTGCATTTCTGTGTTTTCCCGCTTCAAGTTGTTGAATTCCAACAATATCCCCTTAATGAGCTCTGAGTTGTTTTTGGCCATTTGATCGATCCTTTTCTGCATCTGTGAGCATCGTTTTTCCAGAGTTTCCTTTTCTCCCTGCAGCTCACTTGTTTTGACCTTCAGTTCATTACAGAATCCTTGCAACTTTTGATTTTTACTCTCAAAGTCCTTGATAGTGCACTTTTCTTCTGACAGTCTTTCTTGCTGTTGCTCCTTCTCTTGAAGAAGGTCTTTATTTTTTTCTTCAGCTTCATCAAGCTTTCTTTGGAGCAGGTGATTCTGTTGGTCCATGTATTGGAGATCCCACTCTAGCTTATCAATCGTGGCTTTCCTGCCTTGAAGCTGCTCGGACATTTCTTTCACTTCAGCGCTCTTTTGCTTGTTTTCTTTGATGAGGAATACAATCTGCTCTCTGGCTTGAGCAAACTTGATCCCCCAGCCCTCATTAATAATGTTGATGTCGGGCTGGCGCTGTAGTGTTTCTTCCAGGTGTTTGTTTTGTGCTTCCATTTGTAAGCACTTCTTCTCCAGGTGAACTTTTTCTTTTTCAAGTTGTTGAATTTTGTTCTGGAGATGGTTGTTTTCACTCCTACTCTCCTGTAATGCCCTTTGGGTGGATAAGAGGCCATTTGGAGAAGTTGGCCGGCCACGCAAGGAAGGAGAGGCGGCGTAATCGTTTTGTCTCGGTTGCCGTAATCTTGGATACATGCTGGCGTTTGTATCCGATGACTCTGAGAGGTTTCCGAATGTTTCTGTAGTGAACGTTTGAAAGCTGCGAACACGAAGGCTGCGAAGTAACGAACTAAAAATTGCTGTTTGTCACCCCTATTTAAGGAAAAACTTCCTTGTGACATCATCACTCCTAAGCCAATCAGGTTGTCACATGACATTCTGGAATGTGGAATGGGGATATATATATTTTTTTAAACAGTTTTCAAATTTAACTTAATATTTAAGTGTTTCTTACTTGACCTGCTTAGTCGATTAAAAAGTTAATTGCCACGAACACCCCTAATGTTATATAACAGACCACAGAAAAAAGACAGCTTTTTTCTGCGTGACAGAGCTATAATAAATGTTTTGTTTTTTTAATGATCCTACTTTTTCTAAAAGGGAATATTATTTAAAGAATATGTATTTAATTAAAAAACTCTGTATTCATCTAAAGGGTATAACAAGAAGGGTGAGCTTCCTGCTCCAAAATGAAATGACCAAAATAAATGTATTTCTCTGCAATTACAAACTCTGTGTAAACAGTCTTGGTGTCAAAATAAAGCTAACGCTGGTGAGATGTCATCAGAGCTGTAAATATTACTGCAGATGTTACTATGTCAAAGTTACTGTGACTCAAACATAGAAAAATGTCTTTTTCATTTCCCTCACCTAATTTTTCAAAGTATTTTATAGCATATAACACCTTTGAAAATATGCTTTGGTTCCCATTTAACTCCAGAACATCATAAATCAAAATATGGATATTACCTGTCCACAGATTCATGGTGACGTAACTGCTCTTTTAACTGTTTCAGCTGATCACTGCGACCGTGCACTGAAGTCTTAGATGAAATAAACTAACCTGAAACCATTTAAATAACTAACCAGCCTGTGACAGCGATCTGTGTCAGCTGATCCCTGCAACCGTGCACTGAAGTTTTAGATCAAATAAACTAAGCTGAAACCATTAAATAACTAACCAGCCTGTGCCAGCGATCTGTGTCAGCGGATCCCTGCGACCGTGCACTGAAGTTTTAGATAAAATAAACTAAGTTGAAACCATTAAATAACTAACCAGCCTGTGCAAGGGATCTGTGTCAGCTCATCCCTGCAACCGCGCACTGAAGTTTTAGATAAACTTGGCTGAAACCATTAAATAACTAACCAGCCTGTACCAGCGATCTGTTTCAGCTGATCCCTGCAATCGTGCACTGAAGTTTTAGATCAAATAAACTAAGTTAAAACCATTAAATAACTAACCAGCCTGTGCCAGGGATCTGTGTCAGCTGATCCCTGCAACCGTGCACTGAAGTTTTAGATAAACTAAGCTGAAACCATCAAATAACTAGCCAGCCTGTGCCAGCGATCTGTTTCATCTGATCCCTGCAACCGTGCACTGAAGTTTTAGATAAACTAAGCTGAAACCATTAAATAACTAACCAGCCTGTGCCAGCGATCTGTGTCAGCTGATCCCTGCAACCGTGCACTGAAGTTTTAGATAAAATAAACCAAACCGAAACCATTAAATAACTAACCAGCCTGTGCCAGCGATCTCTGTCAGCTGATTCCTGCAACCGTGCACTGAAGTTTTAGATAAACTAAGTTGAAACCATTAAATAACTAACCAGCCTGTGCCAACGATCTGTGTCAGCTGATCCCTGCAACCGTGCACTGAAGTTTTAGATAAACTAAGCTGAAACAATTAAATAACTAACCAGCCTGTGCCAGCGATCTGTTTCAGCTGATCTTTGCGAATGTGCACTGAAGTCTTAGATCAAAATAAACTAAGCTGAAACCATTAAATAACTAACCAGCCTGTGCCAGCGATCTGTGTCAGCTGATCCCTGCAACCGTGCACTTACGTCTTAGATCAATTAAACTAAGCTGAAACCATTAAATAACTAACCAGCCTGTGCCAGCGATCTGGGTCAGCTGATCCCTGCGAACGTGGACTGAAGTTTTAGATCAAATAAACAAAGCTGAAACCATTAAATAACTAACCAGCGATCTGTGTCAGCTGATCCCTGCGACCGTGCACTGAAGTTTAAGATAAAATAAACTAAGTTGAAACCATTAAATAACTAACCAGCCTGTGCAAGGGATCTGTGCCAGCGATCTGTTTCAGCTGATCTTTGCGAACGTGCACTGAAGTCTTAGATCAAATAAACTAACCTGAAACCATTAAATAACCAACCAGCCTGTGCGAGCGATCTGTGTCAGCTGATCCCTGCAACCGTGCACTGAAGATTTAGATCAAATAAACTAAGCTGAAACCACTAAATAACTAACCAGCGTGTGTCAGGGATCTGTGTCAGCTGATCCCTGCAACCGTGCACTGAAGATTTAGATCAAATAAACTAAGTTGAAACCATTAAATAACTAACCAGCCTGTGCCAGCGATCTGTTTCAGCTGATCCCTGCAATCGTGCACTGAAGTTTTAGATCAAATAAACTAAGCTGAAACCATTAAATAACCAACCAGCCTGTCCCAGCGATCTGTGTCAGCTGATCTTTGCGACCATGCCCTGAAGTATTAGATCAAATAAACTAACCTGAAACCATTAAATAACTAACCAGCCTGTGCCAGCGATCTGTTTCAGCTGATCTTTGCGAACGTGCACTGAAATCTTAGATCAAATAAACTAACCTGAAACCATTAAATAACTAACCAGCCTGTACCAGCGATCTGTTTCAGCTGATCCCTGCAATCGTGCACTGAAGTTTTAGATCAAATAAACTAAGCTGAAACCATTAAATAACCAACCAGGCTGTGCCAGGGATCTGTGTCAGCTGATCCCTGCAACCGTGCACTGAAGTTTTAGATAAACTAAGCTGAAACCATTAAATAACCAACCAGGCTGTGCCAGAGATCTGTGTCAGCTGATCCCTGCGAACGTGGACTGAAGTTGTAGATCAAATAAACAAAGCTGAAACCATTAAATAACTAACCAGCGATCTGTGTCAGCTGATCCCTGCGAACGTGGACTGAAGTTTTAGATCAAATAAACTAAGCTGAAACCATTAAATAACTAACCAGCCTGTGCCAGCGATCTGTGTCAGCTGATCTTTGCGACCATGCACTGAAGTCTTAGATCAAATAAACTAACCTGAAACCATTAAATAACTAACCAGCCTGTGCGAGCGATCTGTGTCAGCTGATCCCTGCAACCGTGCACTGAAGTTTTAGATCAAATAAACTAAGCTGAAACCATTAAATAACTAACCTGCGATCTGTGTCAGCTGATCCCTGCGACCGTGCACTGAAGTTTTAGAGAAAATAAACTAAGTTGAAACCATTAAATAACTAACCAGCGTGTGTCAGGGATCTGTGTTAGCTGATCCCTGCAACTGTGCACTGAAGTTTTAGATCAAATAAACTAACCTGAAACCATTAAATAACTAACCAGCCTGTGACACCGATCTGTGTCAGCTGATCCCTGCAACCGTGCACTGAAGTTTTAGATCAAATAAACTAAGCTGAAACCATTAAATAACTAACCAGCCTGTGCCAGCGATCTGTGTCAGCTGATCCCTGCAACCGTGCACTGAAGTTTTAGATCAAATAAACTAAGCTGAAACCATTAAATAACTAACCAGCCTGTGCAAGGGATCTGTGTCAGCTGATGCCTGCAACCGTGCACTGAAGTTTTAGATCAAATAAACTAAGCTGAAACCATTAAATAACTAACCAGCCTGTGCCAGCGATCTGTGTCAGCTGATCCCTGCAACCGTGCACTGAAGTTTTAGATAAACTAAGCTGAAACCATTAAATAACCAACCAGGCTGTGCCAGAGATCTGTGTCAGCTGATCCCTGCGAACGTGGACTGAAGTTGTAGATCAAATAAACAAAGCTGAAACCATTAAATAACTAACCAGCGATCTGTGTCAGCTGATCCCTGCGACCGTGCACTGAAGTTTTAGATCAAATAAACTAAGCTGAAACCATTAAATAACTAACCAGCCTGTGCCAGGGATCTGTGTCAGCTGATCCCTGCAACCGTGCACTGAAGTTTTAGATCAAATAAACTAAGCTGAAACCATTAAATAACTAACCAGCCTGTGCCAGGGATCTGTGTCAGCTGATCTTTGCGACCATGCACTGAAGTTTTAGATCAAATAAACTAAGCTGAAACCATTAAATAACTAACCAGCCTGTGACAGCGATCTGTGTCAGCTGATCCCTGCAACCGTGCACTGAAGTTTTAGATCAAATAAACTAAGCTGAAACCATTAAATAACTAACCAGCCTGTGCCAGCGATCTGTGTCAGCTGATCCCTGCAACCGTGCACTGAAGTTTTAGATAAAATAAACAAAGCTGAAACCATTAAATAACTAACCAGCGATCTGTGTCAGCGGATCCCTGCAACCGTGCACTGAAGTTTTAGATCAAATAAACTAAGCTGAAACCATTAAATAACCAACCAGGCTGTGCCAGAGATCTGTGTCAGCTGATCCCTGCGAACGTGGACTGAAGTTTTAGATCAAATAAACTAAGCTGAAACCACTAAATAACTAACCAGCCTGTGCCAGCGATCTGTGTCAGCTGATCCCTGCAACCGTGCACTGAAGTTTTAGAGAAAATAAACTAAGTTGAAACCATTAAATAACTAACCAGCGTGTGTCAGGGATCTGTGTTAGCTGATCCCTGCAACTGTGCACTGAAGTTTTACAGAAAATAAAGTAAGCTGAAACCATTAAATAACTAACCAGCCTGTGCCAGGGATCTGTGTCAGCTGATCTTTGCGACCATGCACTGAAGTCTTAGATCAAATAAACTAACCTGAAACCATTTAAATAACTAACCAGCCTGTGACAGCGATCTGTGTCAGCTGATCCCTGCAACCGTGCACTGAAGTTTTAGATCAAATAAACTAAGTTGAAACCATTAAATAACTAACCAGCCTGTGCCAGGGATCTGTGTCAGCTGATCCCTGCAACCGTGCACTGAAGTCTTAGATCAAATAAACTAAGCTGAAACCATTAAATAACTAACCAGCCTGTGCCAGCGATCTGTGTCAGCGGATCCCTGTGACCGTGCACTGAAGTTTTAGATAAAATAAACTAAGTTGAAACCATTAAATAACTAACCAGCCTGTGCAAGGGATCTGTGTCAGCTGATCCCTGCAACCGTGCACTGAAGTTTTAGATAAACTTGGCTGAAACCATTAAATAACTAACCAGCCTGTACCAGCGATCTGTTTCAGCTGATCCCTGCAATCGTGCATTGAAGTTTTAGATAAACTAAGCTGAAACCATTAAATAACTAACCAGCGATCTGTGTCAGCTGATCCCTGCGACCGTGCACTGAAGTTTAAGATAAAATAAACTAAGCTGAAACCATTAAATAACTAACCAGCCTGTACCAGCGATCTGTTTCAGCTGATCCCTGCAATCGTGCATTGAAGTTTTAGATAAACTAAGCTGAAACAATTAAATAACTAACCAGCGATCTGTGTCAGCGGATCCCTGCGACCGTGCACTGAAGTTTAAGATAAAATAAACTAAGTTGAAACCATTAAATAACTAACCAGCCTGTGCAAGGGATCTGTGCCAGCGATCTGTTTCAGCTGATCTTTGCGAACGTGCACTGAAGTCTTAGATCAAATAAACTAACCTGAAACCATTAAATAACCAACCAGCCTGTGCGAGCGATCTTTGTCAGCTGATCCCTGCGAACGTGTACTGAAGTTTTAGATCAAATAAACTAAGCTGAAACCATTAAATAACCAACCAGGCTGTGCCAGAGATCTGTGTCAGCTGATCCCTGCGAACGTGTACTGAAGTTTTAGATCAAATAAACTAAGCTGAAACCATTAAATAACTAACCAGCCTGTGCCAGCGATCTCTGTCAGCTGATTCCTGCAACCGTGCACTGAAGTTTTAGATAAACTAAGTTGAAACCATTAAATAACTAACCAGCCTGTGCCAACGATCTGTGTCAGCTGATCCCTGCAACCGTGCACTGAAGTTTTAGATAAACTAAGCTGAAACAATTAAATAACTAACCAGCCTGTGCCAGAGATCTGTGTCAGCTGATCCCTGCAACCGTGCACTGAAGTTTTAGAGAAAATAAACTAAGTTGAAACCATTAAATAACTAACCAGCCTGTGCCAGGAATCTTTGTCAACTGATCCCTGCAACCGTGCACTGAATTTTTAGAGAAAATAAACTAAGTTGAAACCATTAAATAACTAACCAGCCTGTGCCAGCGATCTGGGTCAGCTGATCCCTGCGAACGTGCACTGAAGTTTTAGATAAAATAAACTAAGCTGAAACCATTAAATAACTAACCAGCGATCTGTGTCAGCTGATCCCTGCGACCGTGCACTGAAGTTTAAGATAAAATAAACTAAGTTGAAACCATTAAATAACTAACCAGCCTGTGCCAGCGATCTGTGTCAGCTGATCCCTGCAACCGTGCACTGAAGTCTTAGATCAAATAAACTAAGCTGAAACCATTAAATAACTAACCAGCGATCTGTGTCAGCTGATCCCTGCGACCGTGCACTGAAGTTTAAGATAAAATAAACTAAGTTGAAACCATTAAATAACTAACCAGCCTGTGCCAGCGATCTGTTTCAGCTGATCCCTGCAATCGTGCACTGAAGTTTTAGATCAAATAAACTAAGCTGAAACCATTAAATAACCAACCAGCCTGTCCCAGCGATCTGTGTCAGCTGATCTTTGCGACCATGCCCTGAAGTATTAGATCAAATAAACTAAACTGAAACCATTAAATAACTAACCAGCCTGTGCCAGCGATCTGTTTCAGCTGATCTTTGCGAACGTGCACTGAAGTCTTAGATCAAATAAACTAACCTGAAACCATTAAATAACTAACCAGCCTGTACCAGCGATCTGTTTCAGCTGATCCCTGCAATCGTGCACTGAAGTTTTAGATCAAATAAACTAAGCTGAAACCATTAAATAACCAACCAGGCTGTGCCAGAGATCTGTGTCAGCTGATCCCTGCGAACGTGGACTGAAGTTTTAGAGAAAATAAACTAAGTTGAAACCATTAAATAACTAACCAGCCTGTGCCAGGGATCTGTGTCAGCTGATCCCTGCAACCGTGCACTGAAGTTTTAGATAAACTAAGCTGAAACCATTAAATAACCAACCAGGCTGTGCCAGAGATCTGTGTCAGCTGATCCCTGCGAACGTGGACTGAAGTTGTAGATCAAATAAACAAAGCTGAAACCATTAAATAACTAACCAGCGATCTGTGTCAGCTGATCCCTGCGAACGTGGACTGAAGTTTTAGATCAAATAAACAAAGCTGAAACCATTAAATAACTAACCAGCCTGTGCGAGCGATCTGTGTCAGCTGATCCCTGCAACCGTGCACTGAAGTTTTAGATCAAATAAACTAAGCTGAAACCATTAAATAACTAACCTGCGATCTGTGTCAGCTGATCCCTGCGACCGTGCACTGAAGTTTTAGAGAAAATAAACTAAGTTGAAACCATTAAATAACTAACCAGCGTGTGTCAGGGATCTGTGTTAGCTGATCCCTGCAACTGTGCACTGAAGTTTTAGATCAAATAAACTAACCTGAAACCATTAAATAACTAACCAGCCTGTGACACCGATCTGTGTCAGCTGATCCCTGCAACCGTGCACTGAAGTTTTAGATCAAATAAACTAAGCTGAAACCATTAAATAACTAACCAGCCTGTGCCAGCGATCTGTGTCAGCTGATCCCTGCAACCGTGCACTGAAGTTTTAGATAAACTAAGCTGAAACCATTAAATAACCAACCAGGCTGTGCCAGAGATCTGTGTCAGCTGATCCCTGCGAACGTGGACTGAAGTTGTAGATCAAATAAACAAAGCTGAAACCATTAAATAACTAACCAGCGATCTGTGTCAGCTGATCCCTGCGACCGTGCACTGAAGTTTTAGATCAAATAAACTAAGCTGAAACCATTAAATAACTAACCAGCCTGTGCCAGGGATCTGTGTCAGCTGATCCCTGCAACCGTGCACTGAAGTTTTAGATCAAATAAACTAAGCTGAAACCATTAAATAACTAACCAGCCTGTGCCAGGGATCTGTGTCAGCTGATCTTTGCGACCATGCACTGAAGTTTTAGATCAAATAAACTAAGCTGAAACCATTAAATAACTAACCAGCCTGTGACAGCGATCTGTGTCAGCTGATCCCTGCAACCGTGCACTGAAGTTTTAGATCAAATAAACTAAGCTGAAACCATTAAATAACTAACCAGCCTGTGCCAGCGATCTGTGTCAGCTGATCCCTGCAACCGTGCACTGAAGTTTTAGATAAAATAAACAAAGCTGAAACCATTAAATAACTAACCAGCGATCTGTGTCAGCGGATCCCTGCAACCGTGCACTGAAGTTTTAGATAAAATAAACTAAGCTGAAACCATTAAATAACTAACCAGCGATCTGTGTCAGCGGATCCCTGCGACCGTGCACTGAAGTTTAAGATAAAATAAACTAAGTTGAAACCATTAAATAACTAACCAGCCTGTGCAAGGGATCTGTGCCAGCGATCTGTTTCAGCTGATCTTTGCGAACGTGCACTGAAGTCTTAGATCAAATAAACTAACCTGAAACCATTAAATAACCAACCAGCCTGTGCGAGCGATCTGTGTCAGCTGATCCCTGCAACCGTGCACTGAAGTTTTAGATCAAATAAACTAAGCTGAAACCATTAAATAACTAACCAGCCTGTGACAGCGATCTGTGTCAGCTGATCCCTGCAACCGTGCACTGAAGTTTTAGATCAAATAAACTAAGCTGAAACCATTAAATAACTAACCAGCCTGTGCCAGCGATCTGTGTCAGCGGATCCCTGCGAACGTGGACTGAAGTTTTAGATCAAATAAACAAAGCTGAAACCATTAAATAACTAACCAGCGATCTGTGTCAGCTGATCACTGCGACCGTGCACTGAAGTTTTAGATAAAATAAACTAAGCTGAAACCATTAAATAACTAACCAGCGATCTGTGTCAGCGGATCCCTGCGACCGTGCACTGAAGTTTAAGATAAAATAAACTAAGTTGAAACCATTAAATAACTAACCAGCCTGTGCAAGGGATCTGTGCCAGCTGATCTTTGCGAACGTGCACTGAAGTCTTAGATCAAATAAATTAACCTGAAACCATTAAATAACCAACCAGGCTGTGCCAGAGATCTGTGTCAGCTGATCCCTGCGAACGTGGACTGAAGTTTTAGATCAAATAAACTAAGCTGAAACCATTAAATAACCAACCAGCCTGTGCGAGCGATCTGTGTCAGCTGATCCCTGCAACCGTGCACTGAAGTTTTAGATCAAATAAACTAAGCTGAAACCATTAAATAACCAACCAGGCTGTGCCAGAGATCTGTGTCAGCTGATCCCTGCGAACGTGGACTGAAGTTTTAGATCAAATAAACTAAGCTGAAACCACTAAATAACTAACCAGCCTGTGCCAGCGATCTGTGTCAGCTGATCCCTGCAACCGTGCACTGAAGTTTTAGAGAAAATAAACTAAGTTGAAACCATTAAATAACTAACCAGCGTGTGTCAGGGATCTGTGTTAGCTGATCCCTGCAACTGTGCACTGAAGTTTTACAGAAAATAAAGTAAGCTGAAACCATTAAATAACTAACCAGCCTGTGCCAGGGATCTGTGTCAGCTGATCTTTGCGACCATGCACTGAAGTCTTAGATCAAATAAACTAACCTGAAACCATTTAAATAACTAACCAGCCTGTGACAGCGATCTGTGTCAGCTGATCCCTGCAACCGTGCACTGAAGTTTTAGATCAAATAAACTAAGTTGAAACCATTAAATAACTAACCAGCCTGTGCCAGGGATCTGTGTCAGCTGATCCCTGCAACCGTGCACTGAAGTCTTAGATCAAATAAACTAAGTTGAAACCATTAAATAACTAACCAGCCTGTGCAAGGGATCTGTGTCAGCTGATCCCTGCAACCGTGCACTGAAGTTTTAGATAAACTTGGCTGAAACCATTAAATAACTAACCAGCCTGTACCAGCGATCTGTTTCAGCTGATCCCTGCAATCGTGCATTGAAGTTTTAGATAAACTAAGCTGAAACCATTAAATAACCAACCAGGCTGTGCCAGAGATCTGTGTCAGCTGATCCCTGCAACCGTGCACTGAAGTTTTAGAGAAAATAAACTAAGCTGAAACCATTTAAATAACTAACCAGCCTGTGACAGTGATCTGTGTCAGCTGATCCCTGCAACCGCGCACTGAAGTTTTAGAAAAACTTGGCTGAAACCATTAAATAACTAACCAGCCTGTACCAGCGATCTGTTTCAGCTGATCCCTGCAATCGTGCACTGAAGTTTTAGATAAACTAAGCTGAAACCATTAAATAACTAACCAGCGATCTGTGTCAGCGGATCCCTGCGACCGTGCACTGAAGTTTAAGATAAAATAAACTAAGTTGAAACCATTAAATAACTAACCAGCCTGTGCAAGGGATCTGTGCCAGCGATCTGTTTCAGCTGATCTTTGCGAACGTGCACTGAAGTCTTAGATCAAATAAACTAACCTGAAACCATTAAATAACCAACCAGCCTGTGCGAGCGATCTTTGTCAGCTGATCCCTGCGAACGTGCACTGAAGTTTTAGATCAAATAAACTAAGCTGAAACCATTAAATAACTAACCAGCCTGTGCCAGCGATCTGTGTCAGCTGATTCCTGCAACCGTGCACTGAAGTTTTAGATAAACTAAGCTGAAACCATTAAATAACTAGCCAGCCTGTGCCAGCGATCTGTTTCATCTGATCCCTGCAACCGTGCACTGAAGTTTTAGATAAACTAAGTTGAAACCATTAAATAACTAACCAGCCTGTGCCAACGATCTGTGTCAGCTGATCCCTGCAACCGTGCACTGAAGTTTTAGATAAACTAAGCTGAAACAATTAAATAACTAACCAGCCTGTGCCAGTGATCTGTGTCAGCTGATCCCTGCAACCGTGCACTGAAGTCTTAGATCAAATAAACTAAGCTGAAACCATTAAATAACTAACCAGCCTGTGCCAGCGATCTGGGTCAGCTGATCCCTGCGAACGTGGACTGAAGTTTTAGATCAAATAAACAAAGCTGAAACCATTAAATAACTAACCAGCGATCTGTGTCAGCTGATCCCTGCGACCGTGCACTGAAGTTTTAGATCAAATAAACAAAGCTGAAACCATTAAATAACTAACCAGCGATCTGTGTCAGCTGATCCCTGCGACCGTGCACTGAAGTTTTAGATAAAATAAACTAAGTTGAAACCATTAAATAACTAACCAGCCTGTGCAAGGGATCTGTGCCAGCGATCTGTTTCAGCTCATCTTTGCGAACGTGCACTGAAGATTTAGATCAAATAAACTAAGCTGAAACCATTAAATAACCAACCAGGCTGTGCCAGAGATCTGTGTCAGCTGATCCCTGCGAACGTGGACTGAAGTTTTAGATCAAATAAACTAAGCTGAAAACATTAAATAACCAACCAGGCTGTGCCAGAGATCTGTGTCAGCTGATCCCTGCGAACGTGGACTGAAGTTTTAGATCAAATAAACTAAGCTGAAAACATTAAATAACCAACCAGGCTGTGCCAGAGATCTGTGTCAGCTGATCCCTGCAACCGTGCACTGAAGTTTTAGAGAAAATAAACTAAGTTGAAACCATTAAATAACTAACCAGCCTGTGCCAGAGATCTGTTTCAGCTGATCCCTGCAATCGTGCACTGAAGTTTTAGATAAACTAAGCTGAAACCATTAAATAACTAACCAGCCTGTGCCAGAGATCTGTTTCAGCTGATCCCTGCAATCGTGCACTGAAGTTTTAGATCAAATAAACTAAGCTGAAACCATTAAATAACTAACCAGCCTGTGCAAGGGATCTGTGTCAGCTGATCCCTGCAACCGCGCACTGAAGTTTTAGATAAACTTGGCTGAAACCATTAAATAACTAACCAGCCTGTACCAGCGATCTGTTTCAGCTGATCCCTGCAATCGTGCACTGAAGTTTTAGATCAAATAAACTAAGTTAAAACCATTAAATAACTAACCAGCCTGTGCCAGGGATCTGTGTCAGCTGATCCCTGCAACCGTGCACTGAAGTTTTAGATAAACTAAGCTGAAACCATTAAATAACTAACCAGCCTGTGCCAGCGATCTGTTTCAGCTGATCCCTGCAACCGTGCACTGAAGTTTTAGATAAACTAAGCTGAAACCATTAAATAACTAACCAGCCTGTGCCAGCGATCTGTGTCAGCTGATCCCTGCAACCGTGCACTGAAGTTTTAGATAAAATAAACCAAACCGAAACCATTAAATAACTAACCAGCCTGTGCCAGCGATCTGTTTCAGCTGATCCCTGCAATCGTGCACTGAAGTTTTAGATCAAATAAACTAAGCTGAAACCATTAAATAACTAACCAGCCTGTGCCAGGGATCTGTGTCAGCTGATCCCTGCAACCGTGCACTGAAGTTTTAGATAAACTAAGCTGAAACCATTAAATAACTAACCAGCCTGTGCCAGCGATCTGTTTCAGCTGATCCCTGCAACCGTGCACTGAAGTTTTAGATAAACTAAGCTGAAACCATTTAAATAACTAACCAGCCTGTGACAGCGATCTGTGTCAGCTGATCCCTGCAACCGTGCACTTACGTCTTAGATCAAATAAACTAAGCTGAAACCATTAAATAACTAACCAGCCTGTGCCAGCGATCTGTGTCAGCTGATCCCTGCAACCGTGCACTTACGTCTTAGATCAAATAAACTAAGCTGAAACCATTAAATAACTAACCAGCCTGTGCCAGCGATCTGTGTCAGCTGATCCCTGCAACCGTTTTAGATCAAATAAACTAAGCTGAAACCATTAAATAACTAACCAGCCTGTGCCAGCGATCTGTTTCATCTGATCCCTGCAACCGTGCACTGAAGTTTTAGATAAAATAAACCAAACCGAAACCATTAAATAACTAACCAGCCTGTGCCAGGGATCTGTGTCAGCTGATCCCTGCAACTGTGCACTGAAGTTTTAGATAAACTAAGCTGAAACAATTAAATAACTAACCAGCCTGTGCCAGCAATCTGTTTCAGCTGATCTTTGCGAACGTGCACTGAAGTCTTAGATCAAAATAAACTAACCTGAAACCACGAAATAACTAACCAGCCTGTGCCAGCGATCTGTGTCAGCTGATCCCTGCAACCGTGCACTAAAGTTTTAGATCAAATAAACTAAGCTGAAACCATTAAATAACTAACCAGCCTGTGCCAGCGATCTGTGTCAGCTGATCCCTGCGACCGTGCACTGAAGTTTTAGATAAAATAAACTAAGCTGAAACCATTAAATAACTAACAAGCGATCTGTGTCAGCTGATCCCTGCGACCGTGCACTGACGTTTAAGATAAAATAAACTAAGTTGAAACCATTAATTAACTAACCAGCCTGTGCAAGGGATCTGTGCCAGCGATCTGTTTCAGCTGATCTTTGCGAACGTGCACTGAAGTCTTAGATCAAAAAAAGTAACCTGAAACCATTAAATAACTAACCAGCCTGTACCAGCGATCTGTTTCAGCTGATTCCTGCAATCGTGCACTGAAGTTTTAGATCAAATAAACTAAGCTGAAACCATTAAATAACTAACCAGCCTGTACCAGCGATCTGTGTCAGCTGATCCCTGCAACCGTGCACTGAAGTCTTAGATCAAATAAACTAAGCTGAAACCATTAAATAACTAACCAGCCTGTGCCAGCGATCTGTGTCAGCTGATCCCTGCGAACGTGGACTGAAGTTTTAGATCAAATAAACAAAGCTGAAACCATTAAATAACTAACCAGCGATCTGTGTCAGCTGATCACTGCGACCGTGCACTGAAGTTTTAGATAAAATAAACTAAGTTGAAACCATTAAATAACTAACCAGCCTGTGCCAGCGATCTGTGTCAGCTGATCCCTGCGACCGTGCACTGAAGTTTTAGATAAAATAAACTAAGTTGAAACCATTAAATAACTAACCAGCGATCTGTGTCAGCGGATCCCTGCGACCGTGCACTGAAGTTTTAGATAAAATAAACTAAGTTGAAACCATTAAATAACTAACCAGCGATCTGTGTCAGCGGATCCCTGCGACCGTGCACTGAAGTTTTAGATAAAATAAACTAAGTTGAAACCATTAAATAACTAACCAGCGATCTGTGTCAGCTGATCCCTGCAACCGTGCACTGAAGTTTTAGATAAACTAAGCTGAAACCATTAAATAACTAACCAGCCTGTACCAGCGATCTGTTTCAGCTGATCCCTGCAATCGTGCACTGAAGTTTTAGATCAAATAAACTAAGCTGAAACCATTAAATAACCAACCAGCCTGTGCCAGCGATCTGTGTCATCTGATCCCTGCAATCGTGCACTGAAGTTTTAGATAAACTAAGCTGAAACCATTAAATAACTAACCAGCCTGTCCCAGCGATCTGTGTCAGCTGATCCCTGCAATCGTGCACTGAAGTTTTAGATCAAATAAACTAACCTGAAACCATTAAATAACTAACCAGCCTGTGCGAGCGATCTGTGTCAGCTGATCCCTGCAACCGTGCACTGAAGTTTTAGAGAAAATAAACTAAGTTGAAACCATTAAATAACTAACCAGCCTGTGCGAGCGATCTGTGTCAGCTGATCCCTGCAACCGTGCACTGAAGTTTTACAGAAAATAAAGTAAGATGAAACCATTAAATAACTAACCAGCCTGTGCCAGCGATCTGTGTCAGCTGATCCCTGCAACCGTGCACTGAAGTTTTAGATCAAATAAACTAAGCTGAAACCATTAAATAACTAACCAGCGATCTGTGTCAGCTGATCACTGCGACCGTGCACTGAAGTTTTAGATAAAATAAACTAAGCTGAAACCATTAAATAACTAACCAGCCTGTGCCAGCGATCTGTGTCAGCTGATCCCTGCAACCGTGCACTGAAGTCTTAGATCAAATAAACTAAGCTGAAACCATTAAATAACTAACCAGCCTGTGCCAGCGATCTGTTTCAGCTGATCTTTGCGAACGTGCACTGAAGTTTTAGAGAAAATAAACTAAGTTGAAACCATTAAATAACTAACCAGCCTGTGCCAGGGATCTGTGTCAGCTGATCCCTGCAACCGTGCACTGAAGATTTAGAGAAAATAAACTAAGTTGAAACCATTAAATAACTAACCAGCGTGTGTCAGGGATCTGTGTCAGCTGATCCCTGCAACCGTGCACTGAAGTTTTAGAGAAAATAAACTAAGTTGAAACCATTAAATAACTAACCAGCGTGTGTCAGGGATCTGTGTTAGCTGATCCCTGCAACTGTGCACTGAAGTTTTACAGAAAATAAAGTAAGATGAAACCATTAAATAACTAACCAGCCTGTGCGAGCGATCTGTGTCAGCTGATCCCTGCAACCGTGCACTGAAGTTTTAGATCAAATAAACTAAGCTGAAACCATTAAATAACTAACCAGCGATCTGTGTCAGCTGATCCCTGCGACCGTGCACTGAAGTTTTACAGAAAATAAAGTAAGCTGAAACAATTAAATAACTAACCAGCCTGTGCCAGGGATCTGTGTCAGCTGATCTTTGCGACCATGCACTGAAGTCTTAGATCAAATAAACTAACCTGAAACCATTTAAATAACTAACCAGCCTGTACCAGCGATCTGTTTCAGCTGATCCCTGCAACCGTGCACTGAAGTTTTAGATAAACTTGGCTGAAACCATTAAATAACTAACCAGCCTGTACCAGCGATCTGTTTCAGCTGATCCCTGCAATCGTGCACTGAAGTTTTAGATCAAATAAACTAAGCTGAAACCATTAAATAACTAACCAGCCTGTGCCAGCGATCTGTGTCAGCTGATCCCTGCAACCGTGCACTGAAGTTTTAGATAAACTAAGCTGAAACCATTAAATAACCAACCAGGCTGTGCCAGAGATCTGTGTCAGCTGATCCCTGCAACCGTGCACTGAAGTTTTAGATAAACTAAGTTGAAACCATTAAATAACTAACCAGCCTGTGCCAGCGATCTGTGTCAGCTGATCCCTGCAACCGTGCACTGAAGTTTTAGATAAACTAAGTTGAAACCATTAAATAACTAACCAGCCTGTGCCAGCGATCTGTGTCAGCGGATCCCTGCGAACGTGGACTGAAGTTTTAGATGAAATAAACAAAGCTGAAACCATTAAATAACTAACCAGCGATCTGTGTCAGCTGATCAGTGCGACCGTGCACTGAAGTTTTAGATAAAATAAACTAAGTTGAAACCATTAAATAACTAACCAGCCTGTGCCAGCGATCTGTGTCAGCTGATCCCTGCAACCGTGCACTGAAGTCTTAGATCAAATAAACTAAGCTGAAACCATTAAATAACTAACCAGCCTGTGCCAGCGATCTGTGTCAGCTGATCCCTGCAACCGTGCACTGAAGTTTTAGATAAAGTTAACTAAGCTGAAACCATTAAATAATTAACCAGCGATCTGTGTCAGCGGATCCCTGCGACCGTGCACTGAAGTTTTAGATAAAATAAACTAAGCTGAAACCATTAAATAACTAACCAGCGATCTGTGTCAGCGGATCCCTGCGACCGTGCACTGAAGTTTAAGATAAAATAAACTAAGTTGAAACCATTAAATAACTAACCAGCCTGTGCAAGGGATCTGTGCCAGCGATCTGTTTCAGCTGATCTTTGCGAACGTGCACTGAAGTCTTAGATCAAATAAACTAAGCTGAAACCACTAAATAACTAACCAGCCTGTGCCAGCGATCTGTGTCAGCTGATCCCTGCAACCGTGCACTGAAGTTTTAGAGAAAATAAACTAAGTTTAAACCATTAAATAACTAACCAGCCTGTGCCAGGAATCTTTGTCAACTGATCCCTGCAACCGTGCACTGAATTTTTAGAGAAAATAAACTAAGTTGAAACCATTAAATAACTAACCAGCGTGTGTCAGGGATCTGTGTCAGCTGATTCCTCCAACCGTGCACTGAAGTTTTAGATAAACTAAGCTGAAACCATTAAATAACTAACCAACCTGTGCCAGCGATCTGTGTCAGCTGATCCCTGCAACCGTGCACTGAAGTTTTAGATAAAATAAACTAAGCTGAAACCATTAAATAACTAACCAGCGATCTGTGTCAGCGGATCCCTGCGACCGTGCACTGAAGTTTAAGATAAAATAAACTAAGTTGAAACCATTAAATAACTAACCAGCCTGTGCAAGGGATCTGTGCCAGCGATCTGTTTCAGCTGAACTTTGCGAACGTGCACTGAAGTCTTAGATCAAATAAACTAAGCTGAAACCACTAAATAACTAACCAGCCTGTGCCAGCGATCTGTGTCAGCTGATCCCTGCAACCGTGCACTGAAGTTTTAGATCAAATAAACTAAGCTGAAACCATTAAATAACTAACCAGCGATCTGGGTCAGCTGATCCCTGCGACCGTGCACTGAAGTTTTAGAGAAAATAAACTAAGTTGAAACCATTAAATAACTAACCAGCGTGTGTCAGCGATCTGTGTCAGCTGATCCCTGCGACCGTGCACTGAAGTTTTAGATCAAATAAACTAAGCTGAAACCATTAAATAACTAACCAGCGATCTGTGTTAGCTGATCCCTGCAACTGTGCACTGAAGTTTTAGATGAAATAAACTAAGCTGAAACCATTAAATAACTAACCAGCGATCTGTGTCAGCTGATTCCTGCAACCGTGCACTGAAGTTTTAGATAAACTAAGCTGAAACCATTAAATAACTAACCAGCCTGTGCCAGGGATCTGTGTCAGCTGATCCCTGCAAGCGTGCACTGAAGTTTTAGATAAACTAAGCTGAAACCATTAAATAACTAACCAGCCTGTGCCAGCGATCTGTTTCATCTGATCCCTGCAACCGTGCACTGAAGTTTTAGATAAACTAAGCTGAAACCATTAAATAACTAACCAGCCTGTGCCAGCGATCTGTGTCAGCTGATCCCTGCAACCGTGCACTGAAGTTTTAGATAAAATAAACCAAACCGAAACCATTAAATAACTAACCAGCCTGTGCGAGCGATCTGTGTCAGCTGATCCCTGCAACCGTGCACTGAAGTTTTAGATAAAATAAACCAAACCGAAACCATTAAATAACTAACCAGCCTGTGCCAACGATCTGTGTCAGCTGATCCCTGCAACCGTGCACTGAAGTTTTAGATAAACTAAGCTGAAACCATTAAATAACTAACCAGCCTGTGCCAGCGATCTGTGTCAGCTGATCCCTGCAACCGTGCACTGAAGTTTTAGATAAACTAAGCTGAAACCATTAAATAACTAACCAGGGATCTGTGTCAGCTGATCCCTGCAACCGTGCACTGAAGTTTTAGATAAACTAAGCTGAAACCATTAAATAACTAACCAGCCTGTGCCAGCGATCTGTGTCAGCTGATCCCTGCAACCGTGCACTGAAGTTTTAGAGAAAATAAACTAAGTTTAAACCATTAAATAACTAACCAGCCTGTGCCAGGAATCTTTGTCAACTGATCCCTGCAACCGTGCACTGAAGTTTTAGATAAACTAAGCTGAAACCATTAAATAACTAGCCAGCCTGTGCCAGCGATCTGTTTCATCTGATCCCTGCAACCGTGCACTGAAGTTTTAGATAAACTAAGCTGAAACCATTAAATAACTAACCAGCCTGTGCCAGGGATCTGTGTCAGCTGATCCCTGCAACCGTGCACTGAAGTTTTAGATAAACTAAGCTGAAACCATTAAATAACTAACCAGCCTGTGCCAGCGATCTGTGTCAGCTGATCTTTGCGACCGTGCACTGAAGTCTTAGATCAAATAAACTAACCTGAAACCATTTAAATAACTAACCAGCCTGTGACAGCGATCTGTGTCAGCTGATCCCTGTAACCGTGCACTGAAGTTTTAGATCAAATAAACTAAGCTGAAACCATTAAATAACTAACCAGCCTGTGCCAGCGATCTGTGTCAGCGGATCCCTGCGACCGTGCACTGAAGTTTTAGATAAAATAAACTAAGTTGAAACCATTAAATAACTAACCAGCCTGTGCCAGCGATCTGTGTCAGCTGATCCCTGCAACCGTGCACTGAAGTTTTAGATAAACTTGGCTGAAACCATTAAATAACTAACCAGCCTGTACCAGCGATCTGTTTCAGCTGATCCCTGCAACCGTGCACTGAAGTTTTAGATAAACTTGGCTGAAACCATTAAATAACTGACCAGCCTGTACCAGCGATCTGTTTCAGCTGATCCCTGCAATCGTGCACTGAAGTTTTAGATCAAATAAACTAAGCTGAAACCATTAAATAACTAACCAGCCTGTGCCAGGGATCTGTGTCAGCTGATCCCTGCAACCGTGCACTGAAGTTTTAGATCAAATAAACTACGCTGAAACCATTAAATAACTAACCAGCCTGTGCCAGCGATCTGTGTCAGCTGATCCCTGCAACCGTGCACTGAAGTTTTAGATAAACTAAGCTGAAACCATTAAATAACTAACCAGCCTGTGCCAGAGATCTGTGTCAGCTGATCCCTGCAACCGTGCACTGAAGTTTTAGATCAAATAAACTAAGCTGAAACCATTAAATAACTAACCAGCCTGTGCCAGGGATCTGTGTCAGCTGATCTTTGCGACCATGCACTGAAGTCTTAGATCAAATAAACTAACCTGAAACCATTTAAATAACTAACCAGGCTGTGCCAGCGATCTGTGTCAGCGGATCCCTGCGAACGTGGACTGAAGTTTTAGATCAAATAAACAAAGCTGAAACCATTAAATAACTAACCAGCGATCTGTGTCAGCTGATCACTGCGACCGTGCACTGAAGTTTTAGATAAAATAAACTAAGTTGAAACCATTAAATAACTAACCAGCCTGTGCCAGCGATCTGTGTCAGCTGATCCCTGCAACCGTGCACTGAAGTCTTAGATCAAATAAACTAAGCTGAAACCATTAAATAACTAACCAACCTGTGCCAGCGATCTGTGTCAGCTGATCCCTGCAACCGTGCACTGAAGTTTTAGATAAAATAAACTAAGCTGAAACCATTAAATAACTAACCAGCGATCTGTGTCAGCGGATCCCTGCGACCGTGCACTGAAGTTTAAGATAAAATAAACTAAGTTGAAACCATTAAATAACTAACCAGCCTGTGCAAGGTATCTGTGCCAGCGATCTGTTTCAGCTGAACTTTGCGAACGTGCACTGAAGTCTTAGATCAAATAAACTAAGCTGAAACCACTAAATAACTAACCAGCCTGTGCCAGCGATCTGTGTCAGCTGATCCCTGCAACCGTGCACTGAATTTTTAGAGAAAATAAACTAAGTTGAAACCATTAAATAACTAACCAGCGTGTGTCAGGGATCTGTGTTAGCTGATCCCTGCAACTGTGCACTGAAGTTTTACAGAAAATAAAGTAAGCTGAAACCATTAAATAACTAACCAGCCTGTGCCAGGGATCTGTGTCAGCTGATCTTTGCGACCATTCACTGAAGTCTTAGATCAAATAAACTAACCTGAAACCATTAAATAACTAACCAGCCTGTGCCAGCGATCTGTGTCAGCTGATCCCTGCAACCGTGCACTGAAGTTTTAGATCAAATAAACTAAGCTGAAACCATTAAATAACTAACCAGCGATCTGTGTCAGCTGATCCCTGCGACCGTGCACTGAAGTTTTAGAGAAAATAAACTAAGTTGAAACCATTAAATAACTAACCAGCGTGTGTCAGCGATCTGTGTCAGCTGATCCCTGCGACCGTGCACTGAAGTTTTAGATCAAATAAACTAAGCTGAAACCATTAAATAACTAACCAGCGATCTGTGTTAGCTGATCCCTGCAACTGTGCACTGAAGTTTTAGATAAAATAAACTAAGCTGAAACCATTAAATAACTAACCAGCGATCTGTGTCAGCTGATTCCTGCAACCGTGCACTGAAGTTTTAGATAAAATAAACTAAGTTGAAACCATTAAATAACTAACCAGCCTGTGCAAGGGATCTGTGTCAGCTGATCCCTGCAACCGTGCACTGAAGTTTTAGATAAAATAAACCAAACCGAAACCATTAAATAACTAACCAGCCTGTGCGAGCGATCTGTGTCAGCTGATTCCTGCAACCGTGCACTGAAGTTTTAGATAAACTAAGTTGAAACCATTAAATAACTAACCAGCCTGTGCCAACGATCTGTGTCAGCTGATCCCTGCAACCGTGCACTGAAGTTTTAGATAAAATAAACTAAGTTAAAACCATTAAATAACTAACCAGCCTGTGCCAGGGATCTGTGTCAGCTGATCCCTGCAACCGTGCACTGAAGTTTTAGATAAACTAAGCTGAAACCATTAAATAACTAGCCAGCCTGTGCCAGCGATCTGTTTCATCTGATCCCTGCAACCGTGCACTGAAGTTTTAGATAAACTAAGCTGAAACCATTAAATAACTAACCAGCCTGTGCCAGGGATCTGTGTCAGCTGATCCCTGCAAGCGTGCACTGAAGTTTTAGATAAACTAAGCTGAAACCATTAAATAACTAACCAGCGATCTGTGTTAGCTGATCCCTGCAACTGTGCACTGAAGTTTTAGATAAAATAAACTAAGCTGAAACCATTAAATAACTAACCAGCGATCTGTGTCAGCTGATTCCTGCAACCGTGCACTGAAGTTTTAGATAAACTAAGCTGAAACCATTAAATAACTAACCAGCCTGTGCCAGGGATCTGTGTCAGCTGATCCCTGCAACCGTGCACTGAAGTTTTAGATAAAATAAACCAAACCGAAACCATTAAATAACTAACCAGCCTGTGCGAGCGATCTGTGTCAGCTGATTCCTGCAACCGTGCACTGAAGTTTTAGATAAACTAAGTTGAAACCATTAAATAACTAACCAGCCTGTGCCAACGATCTGTGTCAGCTGATCCCTGCAACCGTGCACTGAAGTTTTAGATAAACTAAGCTGAAACCATTAAATAACTAACCAGCCTGTGCCAGCGATCTGATTCAGCTGATTCCTGCAACCGTGCACTGAAGTTTTTTATGATAAACTAAGTTGAAACCATTTAAATAACTAACCAGCCTGTGACAGCGATCTGTGTCAGCTGATCCCTGCAACCGTGCACTGAAGTTTTAGATCAAATAAACTAAGCTGAAACCATTAAATAACTAACCAGCCTGTGCCAGCGATCTGTGTCAGCTGATCCCTGCAACCGTGCACTTACGTCTTAGATCAAATAAACTAAGCTGAAACCATTAAATAACTAACCAGCCTGTGCCAGCGATCTGTGTCAGCTGATCCCTGCAACCGTGCACTTACGTCTTAGATCAAATAAACTAAGCTGAAACCATTAAATAACTAACCAGCCTGTGCCAGCGATCTGGGTCAGCTGATCCCTGCGAACGTGGACTGAAGTTTTAGATCAAATAAACAAAGCTGAAACCATTAAATAACTAACCAGCCTGTGCCAGCGATCTGGGTCAGCTGATCCCTGCGAACGTGGACTGAAGTTTTAGATCAAATAAACAAAGCTGAAACCATTAAATAACTAACCAGCGATCTGTGTCAGCTGATCACTGCGACCGTGCACTGAAGTTTTAGATAAAATAAACTAAGCTGAAACCATTAAATAACTAACCAGCGATCTGTGTCAGCGGATCCCTGCGACCGTGCACTGAAGTTTAAGATAAAATAAACTAAGTTGAAACCATTAAATAACTAACCAGCCTGTGCAAGGGATCTGTGCCAGCGATCTGTTTCAGCTGATCTTTGCAAACGTGCACTGAAGTCTTAGATCAAATAAACTAACCTGAAACCATTAAATAACCAACCAGGCTGTGCCAGAGATCTGTGTCAGCTGATCCCTGCGAACGTGGACTGAAGTTTTAGATCAAATAAACTAAGCTGAAACCATTAAATAACTAACCAGCCTGTGCCAGCGATCTGTGTCAGCTGATCCCTGCAACCGTGCACTGAAGTTTTAGATAAACTAAGCTGAAACCATTAAATAACTAACCAGCGATCTGTGTCAGCTGATTCCTGCAACCGTGCACTGAAGTTTTAGATAAACTAAGCTGAAACCATTAAATAACTAACCAGCCTGTGCCAGGGATCTGTGTCAGCTGATCCCTGCAACCGTGCACTGAAGTTTTAGATAAACTAAGCTGAAACCATTAAATAACTAGCCAGCCTGTGCCAGCGATCTGTTTCATCTGATCCCTGCAACCGTGCACTGAAGTTTTAGATAAACTAAGCTGAAACCATTAAATAACTAACCAGCCTGTGCCAGCGATCTGTGTCAGCTGATCCCTGCAACCGTGCACTGAAGTTTTAGATAAAATAAACCAAACCGAAACCATTAAATAACTAACCAGCCTGTGCGAGCGATCTGTGTCAGCTGATTCCTGCAACCGTGCACTGAAGTTTTAGATAAACTAAGTTGAAACCATTAAATAACTAACCAGCCTGTGCCAGCGATCTGTTTCAGCTGATTCCTGCAACCGTGCACTGAAGTTTTAGATAAACTAAGCTGAAACCATTAAATAACTAACCAGCCTGTGACAGCGATCTGTGTCAGCTGATCCCTGCAACCGTGCACTGAAGTTTTAGATCAAATAAACTAAGCTGAAACCATTAAATAACTAACCAGCCTGTGCCAGCGATCTGTGTCAGCTGATCCCTGCAACCGTGCACTTACGTCTTAGATCAAATAAACTAAGCTGAAACCATTAAATAACTAACCAGCCTGTGCCAGCGATCTGTGTCAGCTGATCCCTGCAACCGTGCACTGAAGTCTTAGATCAAATAAACTAAGCTGAAACCATTAAATAACTAACCAGCCTGTGCCAGCGATCTGGGTCAGCTGATCCCTGCAACCGTGCACTGAAGTTTTAGATAAAATAAACTAAGCTGAAACCATTAAATAACTAACCAGCGATCTGTGTCAGCTGATCCCTGCGACCGTGCACTGAAGTTTTAGATAAAATAAACTAAGCTGAAACCATTAAATAACTAACCAGCGATCTGTGTCAGCTGATCCCTGCGACCGTGCACTGAAGTTTAAGATAAAATAAACTAAGTTGAAACCATTAAATAACTAACCAGCCTGTGCAAGGGATCTGTGCCAGCGATCTGTTTCAGCTGATCTTTGCGAACGTGCACTGAAGTCTTAGATCAAATAAACTAACCTGAAACCATTAAATAACCAACCAGCCTGTGCAAGCGATCTGTGTCAGCTGATCCCTGCAACCGTGCACTGAAGTTTTAGAGAAAATAAACTAAGTTGAAACCATTAAATAACTAACCAGCCTGTGCCAGGGATCTGTGTCAGCTGATCTTTGCGACCATGCACTGAAGTCTTAGATCAAATAAACTAACCTGAAACCATTTAAATAACTAACCAGCCTGTGCCAGCGATCTGTGTCAGCTGATCCCTGCAACCGTGCACTGAAGTTTTAGATCAAATAAACTAAGCTGAAACCATTAAATAACTAACCAGCCTGTGCCAGCGATCTGTGTCAGCTGATCCCTGCGACCGTGCACTGAAGTTTTAGATAAAATAAACTAAGTTGAAACCATTAAATAACTAACCAGCCTGTGCAAGGGATCTGTGTCAGCTGATCCCTGCAACCGTGCACTGAAGTTTTAGATAAACTAAGCTGAAACCATTAAATAACTAACCAGCCTGTGCCAGCGATCTGTGTCAGCTGATCCCTGCAACCGTGCACTGAAGTTTTAGATAAAATAAACCAAACCGAAACCATTAAATAACTAACCAGCCTGTGCCAGCGATCTGTGTCAGCTGATTCCTGCAACCGTGCACTGAAGTTTTAGATAAACTAAGTTGAAACCATTAAATAACTAACCAGCCTGTGCCAACGATCTGTGTCAGCTGATCCCTGCAACCGTGCACTGAAGTTTTAGAGAAAATAAACTAAGCTGAAACCATTAAATAACTAACCAGTCTGTACCAGCGATTCTGTGTCAGCTGATCCCTGCAACCGTGCACTGAAGTTTTAGATAAAATAAACCAAACCGAAACCATTAAATAACTAACCAGCCTGTGCCAGCGATCTGTGTCAGCTGATCCCTGCAACCGTGCACTGAAGTTTTAGATAAACTAAGCTGAAACCATTAAATAACTAACCAGCCTGTGCCAGCTATCTTTGTCAGCTGATCCCTGCAACCGTGCACTGAAGTTTTAGATAAACTTGGCTGAAACCATTAAATAACTAACCAGCCTGTACCAGCGATCTGTGTCAGCTGATCCCTGCAACCGTGCACTGAAGTTTTAGATAAACTAAGCTGAAACCATTAAATAACTAACCAGCCTGTGCCAGGGATCTGTGTCAGCTGATCCCTGCAACCGTGCACTGAAGTCTTAGATCAAATAAACTAAGCTGAAACCATTAAATAACTAACCAGGCTGTGCCAGCGATCTGGGTCAGCTGATCCCTGCAACCGTGCACTGAAGTTTTAGATAAAATAAACTAAGCTGAAACCATTACATAACTAACCAGCGATCTGTGTCAGCTGATCACTGCGACCGTGCACTGAAGTTTTAGATAAAATAAACTAAGCTGAAACCATTAAATAACTAACCAGCGATCTGTGTCAGCGGATCCCTGCGACCGTGCACTGAAGTTTTAGATCAAATAAACTAAGCTGAAACCATTAAATAACTAACCAGCGATCTGTGTCAGCGGATCCCTGCGACCGTGCACTGAAGTTTAAGATAAAATAAACTAAGCTGAAACCATTAAATAACTAACCAGCGATCTGTGTCAGCGGATCCCTGCGACCGTGCACTGAAGTTTAAGATAAAATAAACTAAGTTGAAACCATTAAATAACTAACCAGCCTGTGCAAGGGATCTGTGCCAGCGATCTGTTTCAGCTGATCTTTGCGAACGTGCACTGAAGTCTTAGATCAAATAAACTAACCTGAAACCATTAAATAACCAACCAGCCTGTGCAAGCGATCTGTGTCAGCTGATCCCTGCAACCGTGCACTGAAGTTTTAGATCAAATAAACTAAGCTGAAACCATTAAATAACCAACCAGGCTGTGCCAGAGATCTGTGTCAGCTGATCCCTGCGAACGTGGACTGAAGTTTTAGATCAAATAAACTAAGCTGAAACCACTAAACAACTAACCAGCCTGTGCCAGCGATCTGTGTCAGCTGATCCCTGCAACCGTGCACTGAAGTTTTAGAGAAAATAAACTAAGTTGAAACCATTAAATAACTAACCAGCCTGTGCCAGGGATCTGTGTCAGCTGATCTTTGCGACAATGCACTGAAGTCTTAGATCAAATAAACTAACCTGAAACCATTTAAATAACTAACCAGCCTGTGACAGCGATCTGTGTCAGCTGATCCCTGCAAGCGTGCACTGAAGTTTTAGATCAAATAAACTAAGCTGAAACCATTAAATAACTAACCAGCCTGTGCCAGCGATCTGTGTCAGCGGATCCCTGCGACCGTGCACTGAAGTTTTAGATAAAATAAACTAAGTTGAAACCATTAAATAACTAACCAGCCTGTGCAAGGGATCTGTGTCAGCTGATCCCTGCAACCGCGCACTGAAGTTTTAGATAAACTTGGCTGAAACCATTAAATAACTAACCAGCCTGTACCAGCGATCTGTTTCAGCTGATCCCTGCAATCGTGCACTGAAGTTTTAGATCAAATAAACTAAGTTAAAACCATTAAATAACTAACCAGCCTGTGCCAGGGATCTGTGTCAGCTGATCCCTGCAACCGTGCACTGAAGTTTTAGATAAACTAAGCTGAAACCATTAAATAACTAACCAGCCTGTGCCAGGGATCTGTGTCAGCTGATCCCTGCAACCGTGCACTGAAGTTTTAGATAAACTAAGCTGAAACCATTAAATAACTAACCAGCCTGTGCCAGCGATCTGTTTCATCTGATCCCTGCAACCGTGCACTGAAGTTTTAGATAAACTAAGCTGAAACCATTAAATAACTAACCAGCCTGTGCCAGCGATCTGTGTCAGCTGATTCCTGCAACCGTGCACTGAAGTTTTAGATAAACTAAGTTGAAACCATTAAATAACTAACCAGCCTGTGCCAACGATCTGTGTCAGCTGATCCCTGCAACCGTGCACTGAAGTTTTAGCGAAAATAAACTAAGCTGAAACCATTAAATAACTAACCAGTCTGTACCAGCGATTCTGTGTCAGCTGATCCCTGCAACCGTGCACTGAAGTTTTAGATAAAATAAACCAAACCGAAACCATTAAATAACTAACCAGCCTGTGCCAGCGATCTGTGTCAGCTGATCCCTGCAACCGTGCACTGAAGTTTTAGATAAACTAAGCTGAAACCATTAAATAACTAACCAGCCTGTGCCAGCTATCTTTGTCAGCTGATCCCTGCAACCGTGCACTGAAGTTTTAGATAAAATTGGCTGAAACCATTAAATAACTAACCAGCCTGTACCAGCGATCTGTGTCAGCTGATCCCTGCAACCGTGCACTGAAGTTTTAGATAAACTAAGCTGAAACCATTAAATAACTAACCAGCCTGTGCCAGGGATCTGTGTCAGCTGATCCCTGCAACCGTGCACTGAAGTTTTAGATCAAATAAACTAAGTTGAAACTATTAAATAACTAACCAGCCTGTGCCAGCGATCTGTGTCAGCTGATCCCTGCAACCGTGCACTGAAGTTTTAGATCAAATAAACTAAGTTGAATCCATTAAATAACTAACCAGCCTGTGCCAGCGATCTGTGTCAGCTGATCCCTGCAACCGTGCACTGAAGTTTTAGATCAAATAAACTAAGTTGAAACTATTAAATAACTAACCAGCCTGTGCCAGCGATCTGTGTCAGCTGATCCCTGCAACCGTGCACTGAAGTTTTAGATCAAATAAACTAAGTTGAATCCATTAAATAACTAACCAGCCTGTGCCAGCGATCTGTGTCAGCTGATCCCTGCAACCGTGCACTGAAGTTTTAGATAAACTAAGCTGAAACCATTAAATAACTAACCAGCCTGTGCCAGCGATCTGTTTCAGCTGATCCCTGCGAACGTGGACTGAAGTTTTAGATCAAAATAAACTAAGCTGAAACCACAAAATAACTAACCAGCCTGTGCCAGCGATCTGTGTCAGCTGATCCCTGCAACCGTGCACTGAAGTTTTAGATAAAATAAACTAAGCTGAAACCATTAAATAACTAACCAGCCTGTGCCAGGGATCTGTGTCAGCTGATCTTTGCGACAATGCACTGAAGTCTTAGATCAAATAAACTAACCTGAAACCATTTAAATAACTAACCAGCCTGTGACAGCGATCTGTGTCAGCTGATCCCTGCAAGCGTGCACTGAAGTTTTAGAGAAAATAAACTAAGTTGAAACCATTAAATAACTAACCAGCCTGTGCCAGCGATCTTTGTCAGCTGATCCTTGCAAACGTGCACTGAAGTTTTAGATAAAATTAACTAAGTTGAAACCATTAAATAACTAACCAGCGTGTGTCAGGGATCTGTGTTAGTTGATCCCTGCGACCGTGCACTGAAGTTTTAGATAAAATAAACTAAGTTGAAACCATTAAATAACTAACCAGCCTGTGCCAGCGCTCTGTGTCAACTGATCCCTGCAACCGTGCACTGAATTTTTAGAGAAAATAAACTAAGTTGAAACCATTAAATAACTAACCAGCCTGTGCCAGGGATCTGTGTCAGCTGATCCCTGCGAACATGGACTGAAGTCTTAGATCAAATAAACTAAGCTGAAACCATTAAATAACTAACCAGCCTGTGCCAGCGATCTGTGTCAGCGGATCCGTGCGACCGTGCACTGAAGTTTTAGATAAAATAAACTAAGTTGAAACCATTAAATAACTAACCAGCCTGTGCCAGGGATCTGTGTCAGCTGATCCCTGCAACCGTGCACTGAAGTTTTAGATCAAATAAACTAAGCTGAAACCATTAAATAACTAACCAGCCTGTGCCAGCGATCTTTGTCAGCTGATCCTTGCAAACGTGCACTGAAGTTTTAGATAAAATTAACTAAGTTGAAACCATTAAATAACTAACCAGCGTGTGTCAGGGATCTGTGTTAGTTGATCCCTGCGACCGTGCACTGAAGTTTTAGATAAAATAAACTAAGTTGAAACCATTAAATAACTAACCAGCCTATGCAAGGGATCTGTGTCAGCTGATCCCTGCAACCGTGCACTGAAGTTTTAGATAAACTTGGCTGAAACCATTAAATAACTAACCAGCCTGTACCAGCGATCTGTTTCAGCTGATCCCTGCAATCGTGCACTGAAGTTTTAGATAAAATAAACTAAGCTGAAACCATTAAATAACTAACCAGCCTGTGCCAGCGCTCTGTGTCAACTGATCCCTGCAACCGTGCACTGAATTTTTAGAGAAAATAAACTAAGTTGAAACCATTAAATAACTAACCAGGCTGTGCCAGGGATCTGTGTCAGCTGATCCCTGCAACCGTGCACTGAAGTTTTAGATCAAATAAACTAAGCTGAAACCATTAAATAACTAACCAGCGATCTGTGTCAGCTGATCCCTGCGACCGTGCACTGAAGTTTAAGATAAAATAAACTAAGTTGAAACCATTGAATAACTAACCAGCCTGTGCAAGGGATCTGTGCCAGCGATCTGTTTCAGCTGATCTTTGCGAACGTGCACTGAAGTCTTAGATCAAATAAACTAAACTGAAACCATTAAATAACCAACCAGCCTGTGCGAGCGATCTGTGTCAGCTGATCCCTGCAACCGTGCACTGAAGTTTTAGATCAAATAAACTAAGCTGAAACCATTAAATAACCAACCAGGCTGTGCCAGGGATCTGTGTCAGCTGATCCCTGCGAACGTGGACTGAAGTTTTAGATCAAATAAACTAAGCTGAAACCACTAAATAACTAACCAGCCTGTGCCAGCGATCTGTGTCAGCTGATCCCTGCAACCGTGCACTGAATTTTTAGAGAAAATAAACTAAGTTGAAACCATTAAATAACTAACCAGTGTGTGTCAGGGATCTGTGTTAGCTGATCCCTGCAACTGTGCACTGAAGTTTTACAGAAAATAAACTAAGTTGAAACCATTAAATAACTAACCAGCCTGTGCCAGCGCTCTGTGTCAACTGATCCCTGCAACCGTGCACTGAATTTTTAGAGAAAATAAACTACGTTGAAACCATTAAATAACTAACCAGCCTGTGCCAGGGATCTGTGTCAGCTGATCCCTGCAACCGTGCACTGAAGTTTTAGATAAACTTTGCTGAAACCATTAAATAACTAACCAGCCTGTACCAGCGATCTGTGTCAGCTGATCCCTGAAACCGTGCACTGAAGTTTTAGATAAGCTAAGCTGAAACCATTAAATAACTAACCAGCCTGTGCCAGCGATCTGTGTCAGCTGATCCCTGCAACCGTGCACTGAAGTTTTAGATCAAATAAACTAAGTTGAAACCATTAAATAACTAACCAGCCTGTGCCAGCGATCTGTGTCAGCTGATCCCTGCAACCGTGCACTGAAGTTTTAGATCAAAAAAACTAAGTTGAAACCATTAAATAACTAACCAGCCTGTGCCAGCGATCTGTTTCAGCTGATCCCTGCGAACGTGGACTGAAGTCTTAGATCAAAATAAACTAAGCTGAAACCACAAAATAACTAACCAGCCTGTGCCAGCGATCTGTGTCAGCTGATCCCTGCAACCGTGCACTGAAGTTTTAGATAAAATAAACTAAGCTGAAACCATTAAATAACTAACCAGCCTGTGCCAGCGATCTTTGTCAGCTGATCCTTGCAAACGTGCACTGAAGTTTTAGATAAAATTAACTAAGTTGAAAGCATTAAATAACTAACCAGCGTGTGTCAGGGATCTGTGTTAGTTGATCCCTGCGACCGTGCACTGAAGTTTTAGATAAAATAAACTAAGTTGAAACCATTAAATAACTAACCAGCCTGTGCCAGCGATCTGTTTCAGCTGATCTTTGCGAACGTGCACTGAAGTCTTAGATCAAATAAACTAAGTTAAAACCATTAAATAACTAACCAGCCTGTGCCAGGGATCTGTTTCAGCTGATCCCTGCGAACGTGGACTGAAGTCTTAGATCAAAATAAACTAAGCTGAAACCATTAAATAACTAACCAGCCTGTGCCAGCGATCTGTGTCAGCTGATCCCTGCAACCGTGCACTGAAGTTTTAGATAAACTTGGCTGAAACCATTAAATAACTAACCAGCCTGTACCAGCGATCTGTTTCAGCTGATCCTTGCAATCGTGCACTGAAGTTTTAGATCAAATAAACTAAGTTAAAACCATTAAATAACTAACCAGCCTGTGCCAGGGATCTGTGTCAGCTGATCCCTGCAACCGTGCACTGAAGTTTTAGATAAACTAAGCTGAAACCATTAAATAACTAGCCAGCCTGTGCCAGCGATCTGTTTCATCTGATCCCTGCAACCGTGCACTGAAGTTTTAGATAAACTAAGCTGAAACCATTAAATAACTAACCAGCCTGTGCCAGCGATCTGTTTAAGCTGATCCCTGCGACCGTGCACTGAAGTTTTAGATCAAAAAAACTAAGTTGAAACCATTAAATAACTGACCAGCCTGTGCCAGCGATCTGTGTCAGCTGATCCCTGCAACCGTGCACTGAAGTTTTAGATAAAATAAACTAAGTTGAAACCATTAAATAACTAACCAGCCTGTGCCAGCGCTCTGTGTCAACTGATCCCTGCAACCGTGCACTGAATTTTTAGAGAAAATAAACTAAGTTGAAACCATTAAATAACTAACCAGCCTGTGCCAGGGATCTGTGTCAGCTGATCCCTGCAACTGTGCACTGAAGTTTTACAGAAAATAAAGTAAGCTGAAACAATTAAATAACTAACCAGCTTGTGCCAGGGATCTGTGTCAGCTGATCTTTGCGACCATGCACTGAAGTTTTAGAGAAAATAAAGTAAGCTGAAACCATTAAATAACCAACCAGCCTGTGCCAGAGATCTGTGTCAGCTGATCCCTGCGAACGTGGACTGAAGTTGTAGATCAAATAAACTAAGCTGAAACCATTAAATAACTAACCAGCGTGTGCCAGCGATCTGTGTCAGCTGATCCCTGCAACCGTGCACTGAAGTCTTAGATCAAATAAACTAAGCTGAAACCATTAAATAACTAACCAGCCTGTGCCAGCGATCTGTGTCAGCTGATCCCTGCAACCGTGCACTGAAGTTTTAGAGAAAATAAACTAAGCTGAAACCATTAAATAACTAACCAGCGATCTGTGTCAGCTGATCACTGCGACCGTGCACTGAAGTTTTAGATCAAATAAACTAAGCTGAAACCATTAAATAACTAACCAGCGTGTGCCAGCGATCTGTGTCAGCTGATCCCTGCAACCGTGCACTGAAGTTTTAGAGAAAATAAACTAAGCTGAAACCATTAAATAACTAACCAGCGTGTGTCAGGGATCTGTGTCAGCTGATCTTTGCGACCGTGCACTGAAGTTTTAGATCAAATAAACTAAGCTGAAACCATTAAATAACTAACCAGCCTGTGCAAGGGATCTGTGTCAGCTGATCCCTGCAACCGTGCACTGAAGTTTTAGATAAAATAAACCAAACCGAAACCATTAAATAACTAACCAGCCTGTGCCAACGATCTGTGTCAGCTGATCCCTGCAACCGTGCACTGAAGTTTTAGATTAAATAAACCAAACCTAAACCATTAAATAACTAACCAGCCTGTGCCAGCGATCTGTGTCAGCTGATCCCTGCAACCGTGCACTGAAGTTTTAGATAAATTAAGCTGAAACCATTAAATAACTAACCAGTCTGTACCAGCGATTCTGTGTCAGCTGATCCCTGCAACCGTGCACTGAAGTTTTAGATTAAATAAATCAAACCTAAACCATTAAATAACTAACCAGCCTGTGCCAGCGATCTGTGTCAGCTGATCCCTGCAACCGTGCACTGAAGTTTTAGATAAACTAAGCTGAAACCATTAAATAACTAACCAGCCTGTACCAGCGATCTGTGTCAGCTGATCCCTGCAACCGTGCACTGAAGTTTTAGATCAAATAAACTAAGTTGAAACTATTAAATAACTAACCAGCCTGTACCAGCGATCTGTGTCAGCTGATCCCTGCAACCGTGCACTGAAGTTTTAGATAAACTAAGCTGAAACCATTAAATAACTAACCAGCCTGTGCCAGCGATCTGTGTCAGCTGATCCCTGCAACCGTGCACTGAAGTTTTAGATAAAATAAACCAAACCGAAACCAATAAATAACTAACCAGCATGTGCCAGTAATCTTTGTCAACTGATCCCTGCAACCGTGCACTGAATTTTTAGAGAAAATAAACTAAGTTGAAACCATTAAATAACTAACCAGCGTGTGTCAGGGATCTGTGTCAGCTGATTGCGACCATGCACTGAAGTCTTAGATCAAATAAACTAACCTGAAACCATTAAATAACTAACCAGCCTGTGCGAGCGATCTGTGTCAGCTGATCCCTGCAACCGTGCACTGAAGTTTTAGATCAAATAAACTAAGCTGAAACCATTAAATAACCAACCAGGCTGTGCCAGAGATCTGTGTCAGCTGATCCCTGCGAACGTGGACTGAAGTTGTAGATCAAATAAACAAAGCTGAAACCATTAAATAACTAACCAGCCTGTGACAGTGATCTGTGTCAGCTGATCACTGCGACCGTGCACTGAAGTTTTAGATCAAATAAACTAAGCTGAAACCACTAAATAACTAACCAGCCTGTGCCAGCGATCTGTGTCAGCTGATCCCTGCAAGCGTGCACTGAAGTTTTAGATCAAATAAACTAAGCTGAAACCATTAAATAACTAACCAGCCTGTGCCAGCGATCTGTGTCAGCGGATCCCTGCGACCGCGCACTGAAGTTTTAGATAAAATAAACTAAGTTGAAACCATTAAATAACTAACCAGCCTGTACCAGCGATCTGTTTCAGCTGATCCCTGCAATCGTGCACTGAAGTTTTAGATCAAATAAACTAAGTTAAAACCATTAAATAACTAGCCAGCCTGTGTCAGTGATCTGTTTCATCTGATCCCTGCAACCGTGCACTGAAGTTTTAGATAAACTAAGCTGAAACCATTAAATAACTAACCAGCCTGTGCCAGCGATCTGTGTCAGCTGATTCCTGCAACCGTGCACTGAAGTTTTAGATAAACTAAGCTGAAACCATTAAATAACTAGCCAGCCTGTGCCAGGGATCTGTGTCAGCTGATCCCTGCAACCGTGCACTGAAGTTTTAGATAAACTAAGCTGAAACCATTAAATAACTAGCCAGCCTGTGCCAGCGATATGTTTCATCTGATCCCTGCAACCGTGCACTGAAGTTTTAGATAATCTAAGCTGAAACCATTAAATAACTAACCAGCCTGTGCCAGCGATCTGTGTCAGCTGATCCCTGCAACCGTGCACTGAAGTTTTAGATCAAATAAACTAAGCTGAAACCATTAAATAACCAACCAGGCTGTGCCAGAGATCTGTGTCAGCTGATCCCTGCGAACGTGGACTGAAGTTGTAGATCAAATAAACAAAGCTGAAACCATTAAATAACTAACCAGCCTGTGACAGCGATCTGTGTCAGCTGATCACTGCGACCGTGCACTGAAGTTTTAGATCAAATAAACTAAGCTGAAACCACTAAATAACTAACCAGCCTGTGCCAGCGATCTGTGTCAGCTGATCCCTGCAAGCGTGCACTGAAGTTTTAGATCAAATAAACTAAGCTGAAACCATTAAATAACTAACCAGCCTGTGCCAGCGATCTGTGTCAGCGGATCCCTGCGACCGCGCACTGAAGTTTTAGATAAAATAAACTAAGTTGAAACCATTAAATAACTAACCAGCCTGTACCAGCGATCTGTTTCAGCTGATCCCTGCAATCGTGCACTGAAGTTTTAGATCAAATAAACTAAGTTAAAACCATTAAATAACTAGCCAGCCTGTGCCAGTGATCTGTTTCATCTGATCCCTGCAACCGTGCACTGAAGTTTTAGATAAACTAAGCTGAAACCATTAAATAACTAACCAGCCTGTGCCAGCGATCTGTGTCAGCTGATTCCTGCAACCGTGCACTGAAGTTTTAGATAAAATAAGTTGAAACCATTAAATAACTAACCAGCCTGTGCCAACGATCTGTGTCAGCTGATCCCTGCAACCGTGCACTGAAGTTTTAGATAAACTAAGCTGAAACAATTAAATAACTAACCAGCCTGTGCCAGCGATCTGTGTCAGCTGATCCCTGCGAACGTGGACTGAAGTTTTAGATCAAATAAACTAACCTAAACCATTAAATAACTAACCAGCCTGTGCCAGCGATCTGTGTCAGCTGATCCCTGCAACCGTGCACTGAAGTTTTAGATTAAATAAACCAAACCTAAACCATTAAATAACTAACCAGCCTGTGCCAGCGATCTGTGTCAGCTGATCCCTGCAACCGTGCACTGAAGTTTTAGATAAACTAAGCTGAAACCATTAAATAACTAACCAGTCTGTACCAGCGATTCTGTGTCAGCTGATCCCTGCAACCGTGCACTGAAGTTTTAGATTAAATAAACCAAACCTAAACCATTAAATAACTAACCAGCCTGTGCCAGCGATCTGTGTTAGCTGATCCCTGCAACCGTGCACTGAAGTTTTAGATAAACTAAGCTGAAACCATTAAATAACTAACCAGCCTGTGCCAGCTATCTTTGTCATCTGATCCCTGCAACCGTGCACTGAAGTTTTAGATAAACTAAGCTGAAACCATTAAATAACTAACCAGCCTGTGCCAGCGATCTGTGTCAGCTGATTCCTGCAACCGTGCACTGAAGTTTTAGATAAAATAAGTTGAAACCATTAAATAACTAACCAGCCTGTGCCAACGATCTGTGTCAGCTGATCCCTGCAACCGTGCACTGAAGTTTTAGATAAACTAAGCTGAAACAATTAAATAACTAACCAGCCTGTGCCAGCGATCTGTGTCAGCTGATCCCTGCGAACGTGGACTGAAGTTTTAGATCAAATAAACTAACCTAAACCATTAAATAACTAACCAGCCTGTGCCAGCGATCTGTGTCAGCTGATCCCTGCAACCGTGCACTGAAGTTTTAGATTAAATAAACCAAACCTAAACCATTAAATAACTAACCAGCCTGTGCCAGCGATCTGTGTCAGCTGATCCCTGCAACCGTGCACTGAAGTTTTAGATAAACTAAGCTGAAACCATTAAATAACTAACCAGTCTGTACCAGCGATTCTGTGTCAGCTGATCCCTGCAACCGTGCACTGAAGTTTTAGATTAAATAAACCAAACCTAAACCATTAAATAACTAACCAGCCTGTGCCAGCGATCTGTGTTAGCTGATCCCTGCAACCGTGCACTGAAGTTTTAGATAAACTAAGCTGAAACCATTAAATAACTAACCAGCCTGTGCCAGCTATCTTTGTCATCTGATCCCTGCAACCGTGCACTGAAGTTTTAGATAAACTAAGCTGAAACCATTAAATAACTAACCAGCCTGTGCCAGCGATCTGTGTCAGCTGATCCCTGCAACCGTGCACTGAAGTTTAAGATAAAATAAACTAAGTTGAAACCATTAAATAACTAACCAGTCTGTACCAGCGATTCTGTGTTAGCTGATCCCTGCAACCGTGCACTGAAGTTTTAGATAAACTAAGCTGAAACCATTAAATAACTAACCAGCCTGTGCCAGCTATCTTTGTCATCTGATCCCTGCAACCGTGCACTGAAGTTTTAGATAAACTAAGCTGAAACCATTAAATAACTAACCAGCCTGTGCCAGCGATCTGTGTCAGCTGATCCCTGCAACCGTGCACTGAAGTTTAAGATAAAATAAACTAAGTTGAAACCATTAAATAACTAACCAGTCTGTACCAGCGATTCTGTGTCAGCTGATCCCTGCAACCGTGCACTGAAGTTTTAGATTAAATAAACCAAACCTAAACCATTAAATAACTAACCAGCCTGTGCCAGCGATCTGTGTCAGCTGATCCCTGCAACCGTGCACTGAAGTTTTAGATAAACTTGGCTGAAACCATTAAATAACTAACCAGCCTGTACCAGCGATCTGTGTCAGCTGATCCCTGCAACCGTGCACTGAAGTTTTAGATAAACTAAGCTGAAACCATTAAATAACTAACCAGCCTGTGCCAGCGATCTGTGTCAGCTGATCCCTGCAACCGTGCACTGAAGTTTTAGATAAAATAAACCAAACCGAAACCATTAAATAACTAACCAGCCTGTGCCAGCGATCTGTGTCAGCTGATCCCTGCAACCGTGCACTGAAGTTTTAGATAAACTTGGCTGAAACCATTAAATAACTAACCAGCCTGTACCAGCGATCTGTTTCAGCTGATCCCTGCAATCGTGCACTGAAGTTTTAGATCAAATAAACTAAGTTGAAACCATTAAATAACTAACCAGCCTGTGCAAGGGATCTGTGTCAGCTGATCCCTGCAACCGTGCACTGAAGTTTTAGATAAACTTGGCTGAAACCATTAAATAACTAACCAGCCTGTACCAGCGATCTGTTTCAGCTGATCCCTGCAATCGTGCACTGAAGTTTTAGATCAAATAAACTAAGTTAAAACCATTAAATAACTAACCAGCCTGTGCCAGGGATCTGTGTCAGCTGATCCCTGCAACCGTGCACTGAAGTTTTAGATAAACTAAGCTGAAACCATTAAATAACTAACCAGCGATCTGTGTCAGCGGATCCCTGCGACCGTGCACTGAAGTTTAAGATAAAATAAACTAAGTTGAAACCATTAAATAACTAACCAGCCTGTGCAAGGGATCTGTGCCAGCGATCTGTTTCAGCTGATCTTTGCGAACGTGCACTGAAGTCTTAGATCAAATAAACTAACCTGAAACCATTAAATAACCAACCAGCCTGTGCGAGCGATCTGTGTCAGCTGATCCCTGCAACCGTGCACTGAAGTTTTAGAGAAAATAAACTAAGCTGAAACCATTAAATAACTAACCAGCCTGTGCCAGCGATCTGTGTCAGCTGATCCCTGCGAACGTGGACTGAAGTTTTAGATCAAATAAACTAAGCTGAAACCATTAAATAACCAACCAGCCTGTGCGAGCGATCTGTGTCAGCTGATCCCTGCGACCGTGCACTGAAGTTTTAGATAAAATAAACTAAGCTGAAACCATTAAATAACTAACCAGCCTGTGCAAGGGATCTGTGTCAGCTGATCCCTGCAACCGTGCACTGAAGTTTTAGATAAACTTGGCTGAAACCATTAAATAACTAACCAGCCTGTACCAGCGATCTGTTTCAGCTGATCCCTGCAATCGTGCACTGAAGTTTTAGATCAAATAAACTAAGTTAAAACCATTAAATAACTAACCAGCCTGTGCCAGGGATCTGTGTCAGCTGATCCCTGCAACCGTGCACTGAAGTTTTAGATAAACTAAGCTGAAACCATTAAATAACTAACCAGCGATCTGTGTCAGCTGATCCCTGCGACCGTGCACTGAAGTTTTAGATAAAATAAACTAAGCTGAAACCATTAAATAACTAACCAGCGATCTGTGTCAGCGGATCCCTGCGACCGTGCACTGAAGTTTAAGATAAAATAAACTAAGTTGAAACCATTAAATAACTAACCAGCCTGTGCAAGGGATCTGTGCCAGCGATCTGTTTCAGCTGATCTTTGCGAACGTGCACTGAAGTCTTAGATCAAATAAACTAACCTGAAACCATTAAATAACCAACCAGCCTGTGCGAGCGATCTGTGTCAGCTGATCCCTGCAACCGTGCACTGAAGTTTTAGATCAAATAAACTAAGCTGAAACCATTAAATAACTAACCAGGCTGTGACAGCGATCTGTGTCAGCTGATCCCTGCGAACGTGGACTGAAGTTTTAGATCAAATAAACTAAGCTGAAACCACTAAATAACTAACCAGCCTGTGCCAGCGATCTGTGTCAGCTGATCCCTGCAACCGTGCACTGAATTTTTAGAGAAAATAAACTAAGTTGAAACCATTAAATAACTAACCAGTGTGTGTCAGGGATCTGTGTTAGCTGATCCCTGCAACCGTGCACTGAATTTTTAGAGAAAATAAACTAAGCTGAAACAATTAAATAACTAACCAGCCTGTGCGAGCGATCTGTGTCAGCTGATCTTTGCGACCATGCACTGAAGTTTTAGATAAAATAAACTAAGCTGAAACCATTAAATAACTAACCAGGCTGTGCGAGCGATCTGTGTCAGCTGATCCCTGCAACCGTGCACTGAAGTTTTAGATCAAATAAACTAAGCTGAAACCATTAAATAACTAACCAGCCTGTACCAGCGATCTGTTTCAGCTGATCCCTGCGAACGTGGACTGAAGTTGTAGATCAAATAAACTAAGTTGAAACCATTAAATAACTAACCAGCCTGTACCAGCGATCTGTTTCAGCTGATCCCTGCAATCGTGCACTGAAGTTTTAGATAAAATAAACTAAGTTAAAACCATTAAATAACTAACCAGCCTGTGCAAGGGATCTGTTTCAGCTGATCCCTGCAATCGTGCACTGAAGTTTTAGATAAAATAAACTAAGTTAAAACCATTAAATAACTAACCAGCCTGTGCCAGGGATCTGTGTCAGCTGATCCCTGCGACCGTGCACTGAAGTTTTAGATAAACTAAGCTGAAACCATTAAATAACTAACCAGCGATCTGTGTCAGCTGATCCCTGCGACCGTGCACTGAAGTTTTAGATAAAATAAACTAAGCTGAAACCATTAAATAACTAACCAGCGATCTGTGTCAGCTGATCCCTGCGACCGTGCACTGAAGTTTTAGATAAAATAAACTAAGCTGAAACCATTAAATAACTAACCAGCGATCTGTGTCAGCGGATCCCTGCGACCGTGCACTGAAGTTTAAGATAAAATAAACTAAGTTGAAACTATTAAATAACTAACCAGCCTGTGCAAGGGATCTGTGCCAGCGATCTGTTTCAGCTGATCTTTGCGAACGTGCACTGAAGTCTTAGATCAAATAAACTAACCTGAAACCATTAAATAACCAACCAGCCTGTGCCAGAGATCTGTGTCAGCTGATCCCTGCAACCGTGCACTGAAGTTTTAGATCAAATAAACTAAGCTGAAACCACTAAATAACTAACCAGCCTGTGCCAGCGATCTGTGTCAGCTGATCCCTGCAACCGTGCACTGAATTTTTAGAGAAAATAAACTAAGTTGAAACCATTAAATAACTAACCAGTGTGTGTCAGGGATCTGTGTTAGCTGATCCCTGCAACTGTGCACTGAAGTTTTACAGAAAATAAAGTAAGCTGAAACAATTAAATAACTAACCAGCCTGTGCGAGCGATCTGTGTCAGCTGATTTGATTAAATAACTAACCAGCCTGTACCAGCGATCTGTTTCAACTGATCCCTGCAACCGTGCACTGAAGTTTTAGAGAAAATAAACTAAGTTGAAATCATTAAATAACTAACCAGCGTGTGTCAGGGATCTGTGTCAGCTGATCTAACTAACCAGCTAACTAAACCAACTAAACCATCCTACTTTTTATAAAAGGGAACATTATTTAAAGAATATGTATTTAATTAAAAAACTCTGTATTCATCTAAAGGGTATAACAAGAAGGGTGATCTTCCTGCTCCAAAATGAAATGACCAAAATAAATGTATTTCTCTGCAATTACAAACTCTGTGTAAACAGTCTTGGTGTCAAAATAAAGCTAACGCTGGTGAGATGTCATCAGAGCTGTAAATATTACTGCAGATGTTACTATGTCAAAGTTACTGTGACTCAAACATAGAAAAATGTCTTTTTCATTTCCCTCACCTAATTTTTCAAAGTATTTTATAGCATATAACACCTTTGAAAATATGCTTTGGTTCCCATTTAACTCCAGAACATCATAAATCAAAATATGGATATTACCTGTCCACAGATTCATGGTGCAGTAACTGCTCTTTTAACTGTTTGGTGTCTTTGCTTTGTTTGGTGTTTGTAGAAATGGTTTACATGAGCTTTTAGCTGAGACTCAGAGGTTTCTGTGGACACTACTCATGTCAGCACTTATATTTCTGACCTCGTGTTATAATCGATTAAACGCGATCTCCTCCCTTTTGCCCCCATTTTTGATGGTGTGGGTACAAATGATCAGGCATGACATTCTCATAATAAATCAGATAAGATACTGCAAATAGTTAATCCTGCATTTGTGTGATTGAAAAGTGTGTGCAATGACACTGTTTTAAAGATTTAGCCTAAATCATTTTGGCGTGAATGAGCCTAAACATGATGACTGGACTAGTGACACCATATCACCTGTGACACACACACACGCACGTATGACTTTGCCAGTTTCAGCTGAAACAATTTCAGTGTTTCAAACCATGTTCCAGAGTTTTTAGGTCACCGTTCATGAGGTTTCAAGAAGAAAATGAAAGACAGATCTGAATGTTTGAAAGTGTTTTGGAAAAACTCTGTAGAGATTAGATGAACAATACTCAAAGGATAAATTCAACTGTTTTATTTTGTTAGATAAGTTGAAAAAAAAGTTAAACAAGCAAGTAAATAACGAAACAAGGTTAAATGAGGTAAGAACAAAAAGTTAACAAGTAAATAAAGAAACAAGGTTAAATGAGGTAAGAGCAAAAAGTTAACAAGTAAATAAAGAAACAAGGTTAAATGAGGTAAGAGCAAAAAGTTAACAAGTAAATAAAGAAACAAGGTTAAATGAGGTAAGAACAAAAAGTTAACAAGCAAATAAAGAAACAAGGTTAAATGAAGTAAGAGCAAAAAGTTAACAAGTAAATAAAGAAACAAGGTTAAATGAGGTAAGAACAAAAAGTTAACAAGCAAATAAAGAAACAAGGTTAAATGAGGTAAGAACAAAAAGTTAACAAGTAAATAAAGAAACAAGGCAGAGGAGAGAAACCCCAACAATCCCCTCTGAGCAAGCACTAGGCGACAGTGGGGAGGAAAAACTGCCTTTAAACGGGCAGAAACCTCCGGCAGAACCAGGCTCAGGAGGGGGCAGTCAACTGCCGGGACTGGTTGGGGGGGTGAACAGAGGTGGAGCAAGACGAGGCTACATCAGTTGAAGAAGCAGTATTGTCCCTCTTCCGGAAAAAGCTGAAGAATCTTTTCTTCTTTTTCATGGACTTTTCCACGAGCCCCTTTTTCTCCAGGATGAGGGTTCTCAACTCATGGATGGTTTCGGTGTTTTGCTCCTCAAGTTTCTTGCATGTTTGTTCCACCTGTTCTAATGTTGCTCGTGTTTCTTCAAGCTGTTCTTTGAGCTCTTTGGATGTTGCCTCCTGTGTCAGCTTTGCCTTCTGCAGGTCTGCATTTCTCACTTGATCTTCTTTGTGCAGGCCTTCTAGCTGCTCATTTCTTTTCTGGGTGTCGCGGAGCGTACACTGCAGGTCTTCATGCATTTTGTCTTGCTTTTGCTTTTGCGCCTGCATTTCTGTGTTTTCCCGCTTCAAGTTGTTGAATTCCAACAATATCCCCTTAATGAGCTCTGAGTTGTTTTTGGCCATTTGATCGATCCTTTTCTGCATCTGTGAGCATCGTTTTTCCAGAGTTTCCTTTTCTCCCTGCAGCTCACTTGTTTTGACCTTCAGTTCATTACAGAATCCTTGCAACTTTTGATTTTTACTCTCAAAGTCCTTGATAGTGCACTTTTCTTCTGACAGTCTTTCTTGCTGTTGCTCCTTCTCTTGAAGAAGGTCTTTATTTTTTTCTTCAGCTTCATCAAGCTTTCTTTGGAGCAGGTGATTCTGTTGGTCCATGTATTGGAGATCCCACTCTAGCTTATCAATCGTGGCTTTCCTGCCTTGAAGCTGCTCGGACATTTCTTTCACTTCAGCGCTCTTTTGCTTGTTTTCTTTGATGAGGAATACAATCTGCTCTCTGGCTTGAGCAAACTTGATCCCCCAGCCCTCATTAATAATGTTGATGTCGGGCTGGCGCTGTAGTGTTTCTTCCAGGTGTTTGTTTTGTGCTTCCATTTGTAAGCACTTCTTCTCCAGGTGAACTTTTTCTTTTTCAAGTTGTTGAATTTTGTTCTGGAGATGGTTGTTTTCACTCCTACTCTCCTGTAATGCCCTTTGGGTGGATAAGAGGCCATTTGGAGAAGTTGGCCGGCCACGCAAGGAAGGAGAGGCGGCGTAATCGTTTTGTCTCGGTTGCCGTAATCTTGGATACATGCTGGCGTTTGTATCCGATGACTCTGAGAGGTTTCCGAATGTTTCTGTAGTGAACGTTTGAAAGCTGCGAACACGAAGGCTGCGAAGTAACGAACTAAAAATTGCTGTTTGTCACCCCTATTTAAGGAAAAACTTCCTTGTGACATCATCACTCCTAAGCCAATCAGGTTGTCACATGACATTCTGGAATGTGGAATGGGGATATATATATTTTTTTAAACAGTTTTCAAATTTAACTTAATATTTAAGTGTTTCTTACTTGACCTGCTTAGTCGATTAAAAAGTTAATTGCCACGAACACCCCTAATGTTATATAACAGACCACAGAAAAAAGACAGCTTTTTTCTGCGTGACAGAGCTATAATAAATGTTTTGTTTTTTTAATGATCCTACTTTTTATAAAAGGGAACATTATTTAAAGAATATGTATTTAATTAAAAAACTCTGTATTCATCTAAAGGGTATAACAAGAAGGGTGAGCTTCCTGCTCCAAAATGAAATGACCAAAATAAATGTATTTCTCTGCAATTACAAACTCTGTGTAAACAGTCTTGGTGTCAAAATAAAGCTAACGCTGGTGAGATGTCATCAGAGCTGTAAATATTACTGCAGATGTTACTATGTCAAAGTTACTGTGACTCAAACATAGAAAAATGTCTTTTTCATTTCCCTCACCTAATTTTTCAAAGTATTTTATAGCATATAACACCTTTGAAAATATGCTTTGGTTCCCATTTAACTCCAGAACATCATAAATCAAAATATGGATATTACCTGTCCACAGATTCATGGTGACGTAACTGCTCTTTTAACTGTTTGGTGTCTTTGCTTTGTTTGGTGTTTGTAGAAATGGTTTACATGAGCTTTTAGCTGAGACTCAGAGGTTTCTGTGGACACTACTCATGTCAGCACTTATATTTCTGACCTCGTGTTATAATCGATTAAACGCGATCTCCTCCCTTTTGCCCCCATTTTTGATGGTGTGGGTACAAATGATCAGGCATGACATTCTCATAATAAATCAGATAAGATACTGCAAATAGTTAATCCTGCATTTGTGTGATTGAAAAGTGTGTGCAATGACACTGTTTTAAAGATTTAGCCTAAATCATTTTGGCGTGAATGAGCCTAAACATGATGACCGGACTAATGACACCATATCACCTGTGACACACACACACGCACGTATGACTTTGCCAGTTTCAGCTGAAACAATTTCAGTGTTTCAAACCATGTTCCAGAGTTTTTAGGTCACCGTTCATGAGGTTTCAAGAAGAAAATGAAAGACAGATCTGAATGTTTGAAAGTGTTTTGGAAAAACTCTGTAAAGATTAGATGAACAATACTCAAAGGATAAATTCAACTGTTTTATTTTGTTAGATAAGTTGAAAAAAAAGTTAAACAAGCAAGTAAATAACGAAACAAGGTTAAATGAGGTAAGAACAAAAAGTTAACAAGCAAATAAAGAAACAAGGTTAAATGAAGTAAGAGCAAAAAGTTAACAAGCAAATAAAGAAACAAGGTTAAATGAAGTAAGAGCAAAAAGTTAACAAGTAAATAAAGAAACAAGGTTAAATGAAGTAAGAGCAAAAAGTTAACAAGCAAATAAAGAAACAAGGCAGAGGAGAGAAACCCCAACAATCCCCTCTGAGCAAGCACTAGGCGACAGTGGGGAGGAAAAACTGCCTTTAAACGGGCAGAAACCTCCGCAGAACCAGGCTCAGGAGGGGGCAGTCAACTGCCGGGACTGGTTGGGGGGGTGAACAGAGGTGGAGCAAGACGAGGCTACATCAGTTGAAGAAGCAGTATTGTCCCTCTTCCGGAAAAAGCTGAAGAATCTTTTCTTCTTTTTCATGGACTTTTCCACGAGCCCCTTTTTCTCCAGGATGAGGGTTCTCAACTCATGGATGGTTTCGGTGTTTTGCTCCTCAAGTTTCTTGCATGTTTGTTCCACCTGTTCTAATGTTGCTCGTGTTTCTTCAAGCTGTTCTTTGAGCTCTTTGGATGTTGCCTCCTGTGTCAGCTTTGCCTTCTGCAGGTCTGCATTTCTCACTTGATCTTCTTTGTGCAGGCCTTCTAGCTGCTCATTTCTTTTCTGGGTGTCGCGGAGCGTACACTGCAGGTCTTCATGCATTTTGTCTTGCTTTTGCTTTTGCGCCTGCATTTCTGTGTTTTCCCGCTTCAAGTTGTTGAATTCCAACAATATCCCCTTAATGAGCTCTGAGTTGTTTTTGGCCATTTGATCGATCCTTTTTTGCATCTGTGAGCATCGTTTTTCCAGAGTTTCCTTTTCTCCCTGCAGCTCACTTGTTTTGACCTTCAGTTCATTACAGAATCCTTGCAACTTTTGATTTTTACTCTCAAAGTCCTTGATAGTGCACTTTTCTTCTGACAGTCTTTCTTGCTGTTGCTCCTTCTCTTGAAGAAGGTCTTTATTTTTTTCTTCAGCTTCATCAAGCTTTCTTTGGAGCAGGTGATTCTGTTGGTCCATGTATTGGAGATCCCACTCTAGCTTATCAATCGTGGCTTTCCTGCCTTGAAGCTGCTCGGACATTTCTTTCACTTCAGCGCTCTTTTGCTTGTTTTCTTTGATGAGGAATACAATCTGCTCTCTGGCTTGAGCAAACTTGATCCCCCAGCCCTCATTAATAATGTTGATGTCGGGCTGGCGCTGTAGTGTTTCTTCCAGGTGTTTGTTTTGTGCTTCCATTTGTAAGCACTTCTTCTCCAGGTGAACTTTTTCTTTTTCAAGTTGTTGAATTTTGTTCTGGAGATGGTTGTTTTCACTCCTACTCTCCTGTAATGCCCTTTGGGTGGATAAGAGGCCATTTGGAGAAGTTGGCCGGCCACGCAAGGAAGGAGAGGCGGCGTAATCGTTTTGTCTCGGTTGCCGTAATCTTGGATACATGCTGGCGTTTGTATCCGATGACTCTGAGAGGTTTCCGAATGTTTCTGTAGTGAACGTTTGAAAGCTGCGAACACGAAGGCTGCGAAGTAACGAACTAAAAATTGCTGTTTGTCACCCCTATTTAAGGAAAAACTTCCTTGTGACATCATCACTCCTAAGCCAATCAGGTTGTCACATGACATTCTGGAATGTGGAATGGGGATATATATATATTTTTTTAAACAGTTTTCAAATGTAACTTAATATTTAAGTGTTTCTTACTTGACCTGCTTAGTCGATTAAAAAGTTAATTGCCACGAACACCCCTAATGTTATATAACAGACCACAGAAAAAAGACAGCTTTTTTCTGCGTGACAGAGCTATAATAAATGTTTTGTTTTTTTAATGATCCTACTTTTTATAAAAGGGAACATTATTTAAAGAATATGTATTTAATTAAAAAACTCTGTATTCATCTAAAGGGTATAACAAGAAGGGTGAGCTTCCTGCTCCAAAATGAAATGACCAAAATAAATGTATTTCTCTGCAATTACAAACTCTGTGTAAACAGTCTTGGTGTCAAAATAAAGCTAACGCTGGTGAGATGTCATCAGAGCTGTAAATATTACTGCAGATGTTACTATGTCAAAGTTACTGTGACTCAAACATAGAAAAATGTCTTTTTCATTTCCCTCACCTAATTTTTCAAAGTATTTTATAGCATATAACACCTTTGAAAATATGCTTTGGTTCCCATTTAACTCCAGAACATCATAAATCAAAATATGGATATTACCTGTCCACAGATTCATGGTGACGTAACTGCTCTTTTAACTGTTTGGTGTCTTTGCTTTGTTTGGTGTTTGTAGAAATGGTTTACATGAGCTTTTAGCTGAGACTCAGAGGTTTCTGTGGACACTACTCATGTCAGCACTTATATTTCTGACCTCGTGTTATAATCGATTAAACGCGATCTCCTCCCTTTTGCCCCCATTTTTGATGGTGTGGGTACAAATGATCAGGCATGACATTCTCATAATAAATCAGATAAGATACTGCAAATAGTTAATCCTGCATTTGTGTGATTGAAAAGTGTGTGCAATGACACTGTTTTAAAGATTTAGCCTAAATCATTTTGGCGTGAATGAGCCTAAACATGATGACCGGACTAGTGACACCATATCACCTGTGACACACACACACGCACGTATGACTTTGCCAGTTTCAGCTGAAACAATTTCAGTGTTTCAAACCATGTTCCAGAGTTTTTAGGTCACCGTTCATGAGGTTTCAAGAAGAAAATGAAAGACAGATCTGAATGTTTGAAAGTGTTTTGGAAAAACTCTGTAAAGATTAGATGAACAATACTCAAAGGATAAATTCAACTGTTTTATTTTGTTAGATAAGTTGAAAAAAAAGTTAAACAAGCAAGTAAATAACGAAACAAGGTTAAATGAGGTAAGAACAAAAAGTTAACAAGTAAATAAAGAAACAAGGTTAAATGAGGTAAGAGCAAAAAGTTAACAAGTAAATAAAGAAACAAGGTTAAATGAGGTAAGAGCAAAAAGTTAACAAGTAAATAAAGAAACAAGGTTAAATGAAGTAAGAGCAAAAAGTTAACAAGTAAATAAAGAAACAAGGTTAAATGAGGTAAGAGCAAAAAGTTAACAAGTAAATAAAGAAACAAGGTTAAATGAGGTAAGAGCAAAAAGTTAACAAGTAAATAAAGAAACAAGGTTAAATGAGGTAAGAGCAAAAAGTTAACAAGTAAATAAAGAAACAAGGTTAAATGAGGTAAGAGCAAAAAGTTAACAAGTAAATAAAGAAACAAGGTTAAATGAAGTAAGAGCAAAAAGTTAACAAGCAAATAAAGAAACAAGGTTAAATGAAGTAAGAGCAAAAAGTTAACAAGTAAATAAAGAAACAAGGTTAAATGAGGTAAGAACAAAAAGTTAACAAGCAAATAAAGAAACAAGGTTAAATGAGGTAAGAGCAAAAAGTTAACAAGTAAATAAAGAAACAAGGCAGAGGAGAGAAACCCCAACAATCCCCTCTGAGCAAGCACTAGGCGACAGTGGGGAGGAAAAACTGCCTTTAAACGGGCAGAAACCTCCGGCAGAACCAGGCTCAGGAGGGGGCAGTCAACTGCCGGGACTGGTTGGGGGGGTGAACAGAGGTGGAGCAAGACGAGGCTATATCAGTTGAAGAAGCAGTATTGTCCCTCTTCCGGAAAAAGCTGAAGAATCTTTTCTTCTTTTTCATGGACTTTTCCACGAGCCCCTTTTTCTCCAGGATGAGGGTTCTCAACTCATGGATGGTTTCGGTGTTTTGCTCCTCAAGTTTCTTGCATGTTTGTTCCACCTGTTCTAATGTTGCTCGTGTTTCTTCAAGCTGTTCTTTGAGCTCTTTGGATGTTGCCTCCTGTGTCAGCTTTGCCTTCTGCAGGTCTGCATTTCTCACTTGATCTTCTTTGTGCAGGCCTTCTAGCTGCTCATTTCTTTTCTGGGTGTCGCGGAGCGTACACTGCAGGTCTTCATGCATTTTGTCTTGCTTTTGCTTTTGCGCCTGCATTTCTGTGTTTTCCCGCTTCAAGTTGTTGAATTCCAACAATATCCCCTTAATGAGCTCTGAGTTGTTTTTGGCCATTTGATCGATCCTTTTTTGCATCTGTGAGCATCGTTTTTCCAGAGTTTCCTTTTCTCCCTGCAGCTCACTTGTTTTGACCTTCAGTTCATTACAGAATCCTTGCAACTTTTGATTTTTACTCTCAAAGTCCTTGATAGTGCACTTTTCTTCTGACAGTCTTTCTTGCTGTTGCTCCTTCTCTTGAAGAAGGTCTTTATTTTTTTCTTCAGCTTCATCAAGCTTTCTTTGGAGCAGGTGATTCTGTTGGTCCATGTATTGGAGATCCCACTCTAGCTTATCAATCGTGGCTTTCCTGCCTTGAAGCTGCTCAGACATTTCTTTCACTTCAGCGCTCTTTTGCTTGTTTTCTTTGATGAGGAATACAATCTGCTCTCTGGCTTGAGCAAACTTGATCCCCCAGCCCTCATTAATAATGTTGATGTCGGGCTGGCGCTGTAGTGTTTCTTCCAGGTGTTTGTTTTGTGCTTCCATTTGTAAGCACTTCTTCTCCAGGTGAACTTTTTCTTTTTCAAGTTGTTGAATTTTGTTCTGGAGATGGTTGTTTTCACTCCTACTCTCCTGTAATGCCCTTTGGGTGGATAAGAGGCCATTTGGAGAAGTTGGCCGGCCACGCAAGGAAGGAGAGGCGGCGTAATCGTTTTGTCTCGGTTGCCGTAATCTTGGATACATGCTGGCGTTTGTATCCGATGACTCTGAGAGGTTTCCGAATGTTTCTGTAGTGAACGTTTGAAAGCTGCGAACACGAAGGCTGCGAAGTAACGAACTAAAAATTGCTGTTTGTCACCCCTATTTAAGGAAAAACTTCCTTGTGACATCATCACTCCTAAGCCAATCAGGTTGTCACATGACATTCTGGAATGTGGAATGGGGATATATATATTTTTTTAAACAGTTTTCAAATTTAACTTAATATTTAAGTGTTTCTTACTTGACCTGCTTAGTCGATTAAAAAGTTAATTGCCACGAACACCCCTAATGTTATATAACAGACCACAGAAAAAAGACAGCTTTTTTCTGCGTGACAGAGCTATAATAAATGTTTTGTTTTTTTAATGATCCTACTTTTTATAAAAGGGAACATTATTTAAAGAATATGTATTTAATTAAAAAACTCTGTATTCATCTAAAGGGTATAACAAGAAGGGTGAGCTTCCTGCTCCAAAATGAAATGACCAAAATAAATGTATTTCTCTGCAATTACAAACTCTGTGTAAACAGCCTTGGTGTCAAAATAAAGCTAACGCTGGTGAGATGTCATCAGAGCTGTAAATATTACTGCAGATGTTACTATGTCAAAGTTACTGTGACTCAAACATAGAAAAATGTCTTTTTCATTTCCCTCACCTAATTTTTCAAAGTATTTTATAGCATATAACACCTTTGAAAATATGCTTTGGTTCCCATTTAACTCCAGAACATCATAAATCAAAATATGGATATTACCTGTCCACAGATTCATGGTGCAGTAACTGCTCTTTTAACTGTTTGGTGTCTTTGCTTTGTTTGGTGTTTGTAGAAATGGTTTACATGAGCTTTTAGCTGAGACTCAGAGGTTTCTGTGGACACTACTCATGTCAGCACTTATATTTCTGACCTCGTGTTATAATCGATTAAACGCGATCTCCTCCCTTTTGCCCCCATTTTTGATGGTGTGGGTACAAATGATCAGGCATGACATTCTCATAATAAATCAGATAAGATACTGCAAATAGTTAATCCTGCATTTGTGTGATTGAAAAGTGTGTGCAATGACACTGTTTTAAAGATTTAGCCTAAATCATTTTGGCGTGAATGAGCCTAAACATGATGACCGGACTAGTGACACCATATCACCTGTGACACACACACACGCACGTATGACTTTGCCAGTTTCAGCTGAAACAATTTCAGTGTTTCAAACCATGTTCCAGAGTTTTTAGGTCACCGTTCATGAGGTTTCAAGAAGAAAATGAAAGACAGATCTGAATGTTTGAAAGTGTTTTGGAAAAACTCTGTAAAGATTAGATGAACAATACTCAAAGGATAAATTCAACTGTTTTATTTTGTTAGATAAGTTGAAAAAAAAGTTAAACAAGCAAGTAAATAACGAAACAAGGTTAAATGAGGTAAGAACAAAAAGTTAACAAGTAAATAAAGAAACAAGGTTAAATGAGGTAAGAGCAAAAAGTTAACAAGTAAATAAAGAAACAAGGTTAAATGAGGTAAGAGCAAAAAGTTAACAAGTAAATAAAGAAACAAGGTTAAATGAGGTAAGAACAAAAAGTTAACAAGCAAATAAAGAAACAAGGTTAAATGAAGTAAGAGCAAAAAGTTAACAAGTAAATAAAGAAACAAGGTTAAATGAGGTAAGAACAAAAAGTTAACAAGTAAATAAAGAAACAAGGCAGAGGAGAGAAACCCCAACAATCCCCTCTGAGCAAGCACTAGGCGACAGTGGGGAGGAAAAACTGCCTTTAAACGGGCAGAAACCTCCGGCAGAACCAGGCTCAGGAGGGGGCAGTCAACTGCCGGGACTGGTTGGGGGGGTGAACAGAGGTGGAGCAAGACGAGGCTACATCAGTTGAAGAAGCAGTATTGTCCCTCTTCCGGAAAAAGCTGAAGAATCTTTTCTTCTTTTTCATGGACTTTTGCACGAGCCCCTTTTTCTCCAGGATGAGGGTTCTCAACTCATGGATGGTTTCGGTGTTTTGCTCCTCAAGTTTCTTGCATGTTTGTTCCACCTGTTCTAATGTTGCTCGTGTTTCTTCAAGCTGTTCTTTGAGCTCTTTGGATGTTGCCTCCTGTGTCAGCTTTGCCTTCTGCAGGTCTGCATTTCTCACTTGATCTTCTTTGTGCAGGCCTTCTAGCTGCTCATTTCTTTTCTGGGTGTCGCGGAGCGTACACTGCAGGTCTTCATGCATTTTGTCTTGCTTTTGCTTTTGCGCCTGCATTTCTGTGTTTTCCCGCTTCAAGTTGTTGAATTCCAACAATATCCCCTTAATGAGCTCTGAGTTGTTTTTGGCCATTTGATCGATCCTTTTCTGCATCTGTGAGCATCGTTTTTCCAGAGTTTCCTTTTCTCCCTGCAGCTCACTTGTTTTGACCTTCAGTTCATTACAGAATCCTTGCAACTTTTGATTTTTACTCTCAAAGTCCTTGATAGTGCACTTTTCTTCTGACAGTCTTTCTTGCTGTTGCTCCTTCTCTTGAAGAAGGTCTTTATTTTTTTCTTCAGCTTCATCAAGCTTTCTTTGGAGCAGGTGATTCTGTTGGTCCATGTATTGGAGATCCCACTCTAGCTTATCAATCGTGGCTTTCCTGCCTTGAAGCTGCTCGGACATTTCTTTCACTTCAGCGCTCTTTTGCTTGTTTTCTTTGATGAGGAATACAATCTGCTCTCTGGCTTGAGCAAACTTGATCCCCCAGCCCTCATTAATAATGTTGATGTCGGGCTGGCGCTGTAGTGTTTCTTCCAGGTGTTTGTTTTGTGCTTCCATTTGTAAGCACTTCTTCTCCAGGTGAACTTTTTCTTTTTCAAGTTGTTGAATTTTGTTCTGGAGATGGTTGTTTTCACTCCTACTCTCCTGTAATGCCCTTTGGGTGGATAAGAGGCCATTTGGAGAAGTTGGCCGGCCACGCAAGGAAGGAGAGGCGGCGTAATCGTTTTGTCTCGGTTGCCGTAATCTTGGATACATGCTGGCGTTTGTATCCGATGACTCTGAGAGGTTTCCGAATGTTTCTGTAGTGAACGTTTGAAAGCTGCGAACACGAAGGCTGCGAAGTAACGAACTAAAAATTGCTGTTTGTCACCCCTATTTAAGGAAAAACTTCTTTGTGACATCATCACTCCTAAGCCAATCAGGTTGTCACATGACATTCTGGAATGTGGAATGGGGATATATATATATTTTTTTAAACAGTTTTCAAATTTAACTTAATATTTAAGTGTTTCTTACTTGACCTGCTTAGTCGATTAAAAAGTTAATTGCCACGAACACCCCTAATGTTATATAACAGACCACAGAAAAAAGACAGCTTTTTTCTGCGTGACAGAGCTATAATAAATGTTTTGTTTTTTTAATGATCCTACTTTTTATAAAAGGGAACATTATTTAAAGAATATGTATTTAATTAAAAAACTCTGTATTCATCTAAAGGGTATAACAAGAAGGGTGAGCTTCCTGCTCCAAAATGAAATGACCAAAATAAATGTATTTCTCTGCAATTACAAACTCTGTGTAAACAGTCTTGGTGTCAAAATAAAGCTAACGCTGGTGAGATGTCATCAGAGCTGTAAATATTACTGCAGATGTTACTATGTCAAAGTTACTGTGACTCAAACATAGAAAAATGTCTTTTTCATTTCCCTCACCTAATTTTTCAAAGTATTTTATAGCATATAACACCTTTGAAAATATGCTTTGGTTCCCATTTAACTCCAGAACATCATAAATCAAAATATGGATATTACCTGTCCACAGATTCATGGTGACGTAACTGCTCTTTTAACTGTTTGGTGTCTTTGCTTTGTTTGGTGTTTGTAGAAATGGTTTACATGAGCTTTTAGCTGAGACTCAGAGGTTTCTGTGGACACTACTCATGTCAGCACTTATATTTCTGACCTCGTGTTATAATCGATTAAACGCGATCTCCTCCCTTTTGCCCCCATTTTTGATGGTGTGGGTACAAATGATCAGGCATGACATTCTCATAATAAATCAGATAAGATACTGCAAATAGTTAATCCTGCATTTGTGTGATTGAAAAGTGTGTGCAATGACACTGTTTTAAAGATTTAGCCTAAATCATTTTGGCGTGAATGAGCCTAAACATGATGACCGGACTAGTGACACCATATCACCTGTGACACACACACACGCACGTATGACTTTGCCAGTTTCAGCTGAAACAATTTCAGTGTTTCAAACCATGTTCCAGAGTTTTTAGGTCACCGTTCATGAGGTTTCAAGAAGAAAATGAAAGACAGATCTGAATGTTTGAAAGTGTTTTGGAAAAACTCTGTAAAGATTAGATGAACAATACTCAAAGGATAAATTCAACTGTTTTATTTTGTTAGATAAGTTGAAAAAAAAGTTAAACAAGCAAGTAAATAACGAAACAAGGTTAAATGAGGTAAGAACAAAAAGTTAACAAGTAAATAAAGAAACAAGGTTAAATGAGGTAAGAGCAAAAAGTTAACAAGTAAATAAAGAAACAAGGTTAAATGAGGTAAGAGCAAAAAGTTAACAAGTAAATAAAGAAACAAGGTTAAATGAAGTAAGAGCAAAAAGTTAACAAGTAAATAAAGAAACAAGGTTAAATGAGGTAAGAGCAAAAAGTTAACAAGTAAATAAAGAAACAAGGTTAAATGAGGTAAGAGCAAAAAGTTAACAAGTAAATAAAGAAACAAGGTTAAATGAGGTAAGAGCAAAAAGTTAACAAGTAAATAAAGAAACAAGGTTAAATGAGGTAAGAGCAAAAAGTTAACAAGTAAATAAAGAAACAAGGTTAAATGAAGTAAGAGCAAAAAGTTAACAAGCAAATAAAGAAACAAGGTTAAATGAAGTAAGAGCAAAAAGTTAACAAGTAAATAAAGAAACAAGGTTAAATGAGGTAAGAACAAAAAGTTAACAAGCAAATAAAGAAACAAGGTTAAATGAGGTAAGAGCAAAAAGTTAACAAGTAAATAAAGAAACAAGGCAGAGGAGAGAAACCCCAACAATCCCCTCTGAGCAAGCACTAGGCGACAGTGGGGAGGAAAAACTGCCTTTAAACGGGCAGAAACCTCCGGCAGAACCAGGCTCAGGAGGGGGCAGTCAACTGCCGGGACTGGTTGGGGGGGTGAACAGAGGTGGAGCAAGACGAGGCTATATCAGTTGAAGAAGCAGTATTGTCCCTCTTCCGGAAAAAGCTGAAGAATCTTTTCTTCTTTTTCATGGACTTTTCCACGAGCCCCTTTTTCTCCAGGATGAGGGTTCTCAACTCATGGATGGTTTCGGTGTTTTGCTCCTCAAGTTTCTTGCATGTTTGTTCCACCTGTTCTAATGTTGCTCGTGTTTCTTCAAGCTGTTCTTTGAGCTCTTTGGATGTTGCCTCCTGTGTCAGCTTTGCCTTCTGCAGGTCTGCATTTCTCACTTGATCTTCTTTGTGCAGGCCTTCTAGCTGCTCATTTCTTTTCTGGGTGTCGCGGAGCGTACACTGCAGGTCTTCATGCATTTTGTCTTGCTTTTGCTTTTGCGCCTGCATTTCTGTGTTTTCCCGCTTCAAGTTGTTGAATTCCAACAATATCCCCTTAATGAGCTCTGAGTTGTTTTTGGCCATTTGATCGATCCTTTTTTGCATCTGTGAGCATCGTTTTTCCAGAGTTTCCTTTTCTCCCTGCAGCTCACTTGTTTTGACCTTCAGTTCATTACAGAATCCTTGCAACTTTTGATTTTTACTCTCAAAGTCCTTGATAGTGCACTTTTCTTCTGACAGTCTTTCTTGCTGTTGCTCCTTCTCTTGAAGAAGGTCTTTATTTTTTTCTTCAGCTTCATCAAGCTTTCTTTGGAGCAGGTGATTCTGTTGGTCCATGTATTGGAGATCCCACTCTAGCTTATCAATCGTGGCTTTCCTGCCTTGAAGCTGCTCAGACATTTCTTTCACTTCAGCGCTCTTTTGCTTGTTTTCTTTGATGAGGAATACAATCTGCTCTCTGGCTTGAGCAAACTTGATCCCCCAGCCCTCATTAATAATGTTGATGTCGGGCTGGCGCTGTAGTGTTTCTTCCAGGTGTTTGTTTTGTGCTTCCATTTGTAAGCACTTCTTCTCCAGGTGAACTTTTTCTTTTTCAAGTTGTTGAATTTTGTTCTGGAGATGGTTGTTTTCACTCCTACTCTCCTGTAATGCCCTTTGGGTGGATAAGAGGCCATTTGGAGAAGTTGGCCGGCCACGCAAGGAAGGAGAGGCGGCGTAATCGTTTTGTCTCGGTTGCCGTAATCTTGGATACATGCTGGCGTTTGTATCCGATGACTCTGAGAGGTTTCCGAATGTTTCTGTAGTGAACGTTTGAAAGCTGCGAACACGAAGGCTGCGAAGTAACGAACTAAAAATTGCTGTTTGTCACCCCTATTTAAGGAAAAACTTCCTTGTGACATCATCACTCCTAAGCCAATCAGGTTGTCACATGACATTCTGGAATGTGGAATGGGGATATATATATTTTTTTAAACAGTTTTCAAATTTAACTTAATATTTAAGTGTTTCTTACTTGACCTGCTTAGTCGATTAAAAAGTTAATTGCCACGAACACCCCTAATGTTATATAACAGACCACAGAAAAAAGACAGCTTTTTTCTGCGTGACAGAGCTATAATAAATGTTTTGTTTTTTTAATGATCCTACTTTTTATAAAAGGGAACATTATTTAAAGAATATGTATTTAATTAAAAAACTCTGTATTCATCTAAAGGGTATAACAAGAAGGGTGAGCTTCCTGCTCCAAAATGAAATGACCAAAATAAATGTATTTCTCTGCAATTACAAACTCTGTGTAAACAGCCTTGGTGTCAAAATAAAGCTAACGCTGGTGAGATGTCATCAGAGCTGTAAATATTACTGCAGATGTTACTATGTCAAAGTTACTGTGACTCAAACATAGAAAAATGTCTTTTTCATTTCCCTCACCTAATTTTTCAAAGTATTTTATAGCATATAACACCTTTGAAAATATGCTTTGGTTCCCATTTAACTCCAGAACATCATAAATCAAAATATGGATATTACCTGTCCACAGATTCATGGTGCAGTAACTGCTCTTTTAACTGTTTGGTGTCTTTGCTTTGTTTGGTGTTTGTAGAAATGGTTTACATGAGCTTTTAGCTGAGACTCAGAGGTTTCTGTGGACACTACTCATGTCAGCACTTATATTTCTGACCTCGTGTTATAATCGATTAAACGCGATCTCCTCCCTTTTGCCCCCATTTTTGATGGTGTGGGTACAAATGATCAGGCATGACATTCTCATAATAAATCAGATAAGATACTGCAAATAGTTAATCCTGCATTTGTGTGATTGAAAAGTGTGTGCAATGACACTGTTTTAAAGATTTAGCCTAAATCATTTTGGCGTGAATGAGCCTAAACATGATGACCGGACTAGTGACACCATATCACCTGTGACACACACACACGCACGTATGACTTTGCCAGTTTCAGCTGAAACAATTTCAGTGTTTCAAACCATGTTCCAGAGTTTTTAGGTCACCGTTCATGAGGTTTCAAGAAGAAAATGAAAGACAGATCTGAATGTTTGAAAGTGTTTTGGAAAAACTCTGTAAAGATTAGATGAACAATACTCAAAGGATAAATTCAACTGTTTTATTTTGTTAGATAAGTTGAAAAAAAAGTTAAACAAGCAAGTAAATAACGAAACAAGGTTAAATGAGGTAAGAACAAAAAGTTAACAAGTAAATAAAGAAACAAGGTTAAATGAGGTAAGAGCAAAAAGTTAACAAGTAAATAAAGAAACAAGGTTAAATGAGGTAAGAGCAAAAAGTTAACAAGTAAATAAAGAAACAAGGTTAAATGAGGTAAGAACAAAAAGTTAACAAGCAAATAAAGAAACAAGGTTAAATGAAGTAAGAGCAAAAAGTTAACAAGTAAATAAAGAAACAAGGTTAAATGAGGTAAGAACAAAAAGTTAACAAGTAAATAAAGAAACAAGGCAGAGGAGAGAAACCCCAACAATCCCCTCTGAGCAAGCACTAGGCGACAGTGGGGAGGAAAAACTGCCTTTAAACGGGCAGAAACCTCCGGCAGAACCAGGCTCAGGAGGGGGCAGTCAACTGCCGGGACTGGTTGGGGGGGTGAACAGAGGTGGAGCAAGACGAGGCTACATCAGTTGAAGAAGCAGTATTGTCCCTCTTCCGGAAAAAGCTGAAGAATCTTTTCTTCTTTTTCATGGACTTTTGCACGAGCCCCTTTTTCTCCAGGATGAGGGTTCTCAACTCATGGATGGTTTCGGTGTTTTGCTCCTCAAGTTTCTTGCATGTTTGTTCCACCTGTTCTAATGTTGCTCGTGTTTCTTCAAGCTGTTCTTTGAGCTCTTTGGATGTTGCCTCCTGTGTCAGCTTTGCCTTCTGCAGGTCTGCATTTCTCACTTGATCTTCTTTGTGCAGGCCTTCTAGCTGCTCATTTCTTTTCTGGGTGTCGCGGAGCGTACACTGCAGGTCTTCATGCATTTTGTCTTGCTTTTGCTTTTGCGCCTGCATTTCTGTGTTTTCCCGCTTCAAGTTGTTGAATTCCAACAATATCCCCTTAATGAGCTCTGAGTTGTTTTTGGCCATTTGATCGATCCTTTTCTGCATCTGTGAGCATCGTTTTTCCAGAGTTTCCTTTTCTCCCTGCAGCTCACTTGTTTTGACCTTCAGTTCATTACAGAATCCTTGCAACTTTTGATTTTTACTCTCAAAGTCCTTGATAGTGCACTTTTCTTCTGACAGTCTTTCTTGCTGTTGCTCCTTCTCTTGAAGAAGGTCTTTATTTTTTTCTTCAGCTTCATCAAGCTTTCTTTGGAGCAGGTGATTCTGTTGGTCCATGTATTGGAGATCCCACTCTAGCTTATCAATCGTGGCTTTCCTGCCTTGAAGCTGCTCGGACATTTCTTTCACTTCAGCGCTCTTTTGCTTGTTTTCTTTGATGAGGAATACAATCTGCTCTCTGGCTTGAGCAAACTTGATCCCCCAGCCCTCATTAATAATGTTGATGTCGGGCTGGCGCTGTAGTGTTTCTTCCAGGTGTTTGTTTTGTGCTTCCATTTGTAAGCACTTCTTCTCCAGGTGAACTTTTTCTTTTTCAAGTTGTTGAATTTTGTTCTGGAGATGGTTGTTTTCACTCCTACTCTCCTGTAATGCCCTTTGGGTGGATAAGAGGCCATTTGGAGAAGTTGGCCGGCCACGCAAGGAAGGAGAGGCGGCGTAATCGTTTTGTCTCGGTTGCCGTAATCTTGGATACATGCTGGCGTTTGTATCCGATGACTCTGAGAGGTTTCCGAATGTTTCTGTAGTGAACGTTTGAAAGCTGCGAACACGAAGGCTGCGAAGTAACGAACTAAAAATTGCTGTTTGTCACCCCTATTTAAGGAAAAACTTCTTTGTGACATCATCACTCCTAAGCCAATCAGGTTGTCACATGACATTCTGGAATGTGGAATGGGGATATATATATATTTTTTTAAACAGTTTTCAAATTTAACTTAATATTTAAGTGTTTCTTACTTGACCTGCTTAGTCGATTAAAAAGTTAATTGCCACGAACACCCCTAATGTTATATAACAGACCACAGAAAAAAGACAGCTTTTTTCTGCGTGACAGAGCTATAATAAATGTTTTGTTTTTTTAATGATCCTACTTTTTATAAAAGGGAACATTATTTAAAGAATATGTATTTAATTAAAAAACTCTGTATTCATCTAAAGGGTATAACAAGAAGGGTGAGCTTCCTGCTCCAAAATGAAATGACCAAAATAAATGTATTTCTCTGCAATTACAAACTCTGTGTAAACAGTCTTGGTGTCAAAATAAAGCTAACGCTGGTGAGATGTCATCAGAGCTGTAAATATTACTGCAGATGTTACTATGTCAAAGTTACTGTGACTCAAACATAGAAAAATGTCTTTTTCATTTCCCTCACCTAATTTTTCAAAGTATTTTATAGCATATAACACCTTTGAAAATATGCTTTGGTTCCCATTTAACTCCAGAACATCATAAATCAAAATATGGATATTACCTGTCCACAGATTCATGGTGACGTAACTGCTCTTTTAACTGTTTGGTGTCTTTGCTTTGTTTGGTGTTTGTAGAAATGGTTTACATGAGCTTTTAGCTGAGACTCAGAGGTTTCTGTGGACACTACTCATGTCAGCACTTATATTTCTGACCTCGTGTTATAATCGATTAAACGCGATCTCCTCCCTTTTGCCCCCATTTTTGATGGTGTGGGTACAAATGATCAGGCATGACATTCTCATAATAAATCAGATAAGATACTGCAAATAGTTAATCCTGCATTTGTGTGATTGAAAAGTGTGTGCAATGACACTGTTTTAAAGATTTAGCCTAAATCATTTTGGCGTGAATGAGCCTAAACATGATGACCGGACTAGTGACACCATATCACCTGTGACACACACACACGCACGTATGACTTTGCCAGTTTCAGCTGAAACAATTTCAGTGTTTCAAACCATGTTCCAGAGTTTTTAGGTCACCGTTCATGAGGTTTCAAGAAGAAAATGAAAGACAGATCTGAATGTTTGAAAGTGTTTTGGAAAAACTCTGTAAAGATTAGATGAACAATACTCAAAGGATAAATTCAACTGTTTTATTTTGTTAGATAAGTTGAAAAAAAAGTTAAACAAGCAAGTAAATAACGAAACAAGGTTAAATGAGGTAAGAACAAAAAGTTAACAAGCAAATAAAGAAACAAGGTTAAATGAAGTAAGAGCAAAAAGTTAACAAGTAAATAAAGAAACAAGGTTAAATGAAGTAAGAGCAAAAAGTTAACAAGCAAATAAAGAAACAAGGTTAAATGAAGTAAGAGCAAAAAGTTAACAAGTAAATAAAGAAACAAGGTTAAATGAGGTAAGAACAAAAAGTTAACAAGCAAATAAAGAAACAAGGTTAAATGAAGTAAGAGCAAAAAGTTAACAAGTAAATAAAGAAACAAGGTTAAATGAGGTAAGAGCAAAAAGTTAACAAGTAAATAAAGAAACAAGGTTAAATGAAGTAAGAGCAAAAAGTTAACAAGTAAATAAAGAAACAAGGTTAAATGAGGTAAGAGCAAAAAGTTAACAAGTAAATAAAGAAACAAGGTTAAATGAGGTAAGAGCAAAAAGTTAACAAGTAAATAAAGAAACAAGGTTAAATGAGGTAAGAGCAAAAAGTTAACAAGTAAATAAAGAAACAAGGTTAAATGAGGTAAGAGCAAAAAGTTAACAAGTAAATAAAGAAACAAGGTTAAATGAAGTAAGAGCAAAAAGTTAACAAGCAAATAAAGAAACAAGGTTAAATGAAGTAAGAGCAAAAAGTTAACAAGTAAATAAAGAAACAAGGTTAAATGAGGTAAGAACAAAAAGTTAACAAGCAAATAAAGAAACAAGGTTAAATGAGGTAAGAGCAAAAAGTTAACAAGTAAATAAAGAAACAAGGCAGAGGAGAGAAACCCCAACAATCCCCTCTGAGCAAGCACTAGGCGACAGTGGGGAGGAAAAACTGCCTTTAAACGGGCAGAAACCTCCGGCAGAACCAGGCTCAGGAGGGGGCAGTCAACTGCCGGGACTGGTTGGGGGGGTGAACAGAGGTGGAGCAAGACGAGGCTATATCAGTTGAAGAAGCAGTATTGTCCCTCTTCCGGAAAAAGCTGAAGAATCTTTTCTTCTTTTTCATGGACTTTTCCACGAGCCCCTTTTTCTCCAGGATGAGGGTTCTCAACTCATGGATGGTTTCGGTGTTTTGCTCCTCAAGTTTCTTGCATGTTTGTTCCACCTGTTCTAATGTTGCTCGTGTTTCTTCAAGCTGTTCTTTGAGCTCTTTGGATGTTGCCTCCTGTGTCAGCTTTGCCTTCTGCAGGTCTGCATTTCTCACTTGATCTTCTTTGTGCAGGCCTTCTAGCTGCTCATTTCTTTTCTGGGTGTCGCGGAGCGTACACTGCAGGTCTTCATGCATTTTGTCTTGCTTTTGCTTTTGCGCCTGCATTTCTGTGTTTTCCCGCTTCAAGTTGTTGAATTCCAACAATATCCCCTTAATGAGCTCTGAGTTGTTTTTGGCCATTTGATCGATCCTTTTTTGCATCTGTGAGCATCGTTTTTCCAGAGTTTCCTTTTCTCCCTGCAGCTCACTTGTTTTGACCTTCAGTTCATTACAGAATCCTTGCAACTTTTGATTTTTACTCTCAAAGTCCTTGATAGTGCACTTTTCTTCTGACAGTCTTTCTTGCTGTTGCTCCTTCTCTTGAAGAAGGTCTTTATTTTTTTCTTCAGCTTCATCAAGCTTTCTTTGGAGCAGGTGATTCTGTTGGTCCATGTATTGGAGATCCCACTCTAGCTTATCAATCGTGGCTTTCCTGCCTTGAAGCTGCTCAGACATTTCTTTCACTTCAGCGCTCTTTTGCTTGTTTTCTTTGATGAGGAATACAATCTGCTCTCTGGCTTGAGCAAACTTGATCCCCCAGCCCTCATTAATAATGTTGATGTCGGGCTGGCGCTGTAGTGTTTCTTCCAGGTGTTTGTTTTGTGCTTCCATTTGTAAGCACTTCTTCTCCAGGTGAACTTTTTCTTTTTCAAGTTGTTGAATTTTGTTCTGGAGATGGTTGTTTTCACTCCTACTCTCCTGTAATGCCCTTTGGGTGGATAAGAGGCCATTTGGAGAAGTTGGCCGGCCACGCAAGGAAGGAGAGGCGGCGTAATCGTTTTGTCTCGGTTGCCGTAATCTTGGATACATGCTGGCGTTTGTATCCGATGACTCTGAGAGGTTTCCGAATGTTTCTGTAGTGAACGTTTGAAAGCTGCGAACACGAAGGCTGCGAAGTAACGAACTAAAAATTGCTGTTTGTCACCCCTATTTAAGGAAAAACTTCCTTGTGACATCATCACTCCTAAGCCAATCAGGTTGTCACATGACATTCTGGAATGTGGAATGGGGATATATATATTTTTTTAAACAGTTTTCAAATTTAACTTAATATTTAAGTGTTTCTTACTTGACCTGCTTAGTCGATTAAAAAGTTAATTGCCACGAACACCCCTAATGTTATATAACAGACCACAGAAAAAAGACAGCTTTTTTCTGCGTGACAGAGCTATAATAAATGTTTTGTTTTTTTAATGATCCTACTTTTTATAAAAGGGAACATTATTTAAAGAATATGTATTTAATTAAAAAACTCTGTATTCATCTAAAGGGTATAACAAGAAGGGTGAGCTTCCTGCTCCAAAATGAAATGACCAAAATAAATGTATTTCTCTGCAATTACAAACTCTGTGTAAACAGCCTTGGTGTCAAAATAAAGCTAACGCTGGTGAGATGTCATCAGAGCTGTAAATATTACTGCAGATGTTACTATGTCAAAGTTACTGTGACTCAAACATAGAAAAATGTCTTTTTCATTTCCCTCACCTAATTTTTCAAAGTATTTTATAGCATATAACACCTTTGAAAATATGCTTTGGTTCCCATTTAACTCCAGAACATCATAAATCAAAATATGGATATTACCTGTCCACAGATTCATGGTGCAGTAACTGCTCTTTTAACTGTTTGGTGTCTTTGCTTTGTTTGGTGTTTGTAGAAATGGTTTACATGAGCTTTTAGCTGAGACTCAGAGGTTTCTGTGGACACTACTCATGTCAGCACTTATATTTCTGACCTCGTGTTATAATCGATTAAACGCGATCTCCTCCCTTTTGCCCCCATTTTTGATGGTGTGGGTACAAATGATCAGGCATGACATTCTCATAATAAATCAGATAAGATACTGCAAATAGTTAATCCTGCATTTGTGTGATTGAAAAGTGTGTGCAATGACACTGTTTTAAAGATTTAGCCTAAATCATTTTGGCGTGAATGAGCCTAAACATGATGACCGGACTAGTGACACCATATCACCTGTGACACACACACACGCACGTATGACTTTGCCAGTTTCAGCTGAAACAATTTCAGTGTTTCAAACCATGTTCCAGAGTTTTTAGGTCACCGTTCATGAGGTTTCAAGAAGAAAATGAAAGACAGATCTGAATGTTTGAAAGTGTTTTGGAAAAACTCTGTAAAGATTAGATGAACAATACTCAAAGGATAAATTCAACTGTTTTATTTTGTTAGATAAGTTGAAAAAAAAGTTAAACAAGCAAGTAAATAACGAAACAAGGTTAAATGAGGTAAGAACAAAAAGTTAACAAGCAAATAAAGAAACAAGGTTAAATGAGGTAAGAGCAAAAAGTTAACAAGTAAATAAAGAAACAAGGCAGAGGAGAGAAACCCCAACAATCCCCTCTGAGCAAGCACTAGGCGACAGTGGGGAGGAAAAACTGCCTTTAAACGGGCAGAAACCTCCGGCAGAACCAGGCTCAGGAGGGGGCAGTCAACTGCCGGGACTGGTTGGGGGGGTGAACAGAGGTGGAGCAAGACGAGGCTACATCAGTTGAAGAAGCAGTATTGTCCCTCTTCCGGAAAAAGCTGAAGAATCTTTTCTTCTTTTTCATGGACTTTTCCACGAGCCCCTTTTTCTCCAGGATGAGGGTTCTCAACTCATGGATGGTTTCGGTGTTTTGCTCCTCAAGTTTCTTGCATGTTTGTTCCACCTGTTCTAATGTTGCTCGTGTTTCTTCAAGCTGTTCTTTGAGCTCTTTGGATGTTGCCTCCTGTGTCAGCTTTGCCTTCTGCAGGTCTGCATTTCTCACTTGATCTTCTTTGTGCAGGCCTTCTAGCTGCTCATTTCTTTTCTGGGTGTCGCGGAGCGTACACTGCAGGTCTTCATGCATTTTGTCTTGCTTTTGCTTTTGCGCCTGCATTTCTGTGTTTTCCCGCTTCAAGTTGTTGAATTCCAACAATATCCCCTTAATGAGCTCTGAGTTGTTTTTGGCCATTTGATCGATCCTTTTCTGCATCTGTGAGCATCGTTTTTCCAGAGTTTCCTTTTCTCCCTGCAGCTCACTTGTTTTGACCTTCAGTTCATTACAGAATCCTTGCAACTTTTGATTTTTACTCTCAAAGTCCTTGATAGTGCACTTTTCTTCTGACAGTCTTTCTTGCTGTTGCTCCTTCTCTTGAAGAAGGTCTTTATTTTTTTCTTCAGCTTCATCAAGCTTTCTTTGGAGCAGGTGATTCTGTTGGTCCATGTATTGGAGATCCCACTCTAGCTTATCAATCGTGGCTTTCCTGCCTTGAAGCTGCTCGGACATTTCTTTCACTTCAGCGCTCTTTTGCTTGTTTTCTTTGATGAGGAATACAATCTGCTCTCTGGCTTGAGCAAACTTGATCCCCCAGCCCTCATTAATAATGTTGATGTCGGGCTGGCGCTGTAGTGTTTCTTCCAGGTGTTTGTTTTGTGCTTCCATCTGTAAGCACTTCTTCTCCAGGTGAACTTTTTCTTTTTCAAGTTGTTGAATTTTGTTCTGGAGATGGTTGTTTTCACTCCTACTCTCCTGTAATGCCCTTTGGGTGGATAAGAGGCCATTTGGAGAAGTTGGCCGGCCACGCAAGGAAGGAGAGGCGGCGTAATCGTTTTGTCTCGGTTGCCGTAATCTTGGATACATGCTGGCGTTTGTATCCGATGACTCTGAGAGGTTTCCGAATGTTTCTGTAGTGAACGTTTGAAAGCTGCGAACACGAAGGCTGCGAAGTAACGAACTAAAAATTGCTGTTTGTCACCCCTATTTAAGGAAAAACTTCCTTGTGACATCATCACTCCTAAGCCAATCAGGTTGTCACATGACATTCTGGAATGTGGAATGGGGATATGTTTTTTTTTAAACAGTTTTCAAATTTAACTTAATATTTAAGTGTTTCTTACTTGACCTGCTTAGTCGATTAAAAAGTTAATTGCCACGAACACCCCTAATGTTATATAACAGACCACAGAAAAAAGACAGCTTTTTTCTGCGTGACAGAGCTATAATAAATGTTTTGTTTTTTTAATGATCCTACTTTTTATAAAAGGGAACATTATTTAAAGAATATGTATTTAATTAAAAAACTCTGTATTCATCTAAAGGGTATAACAAGAAGGGTGAGCTTCCTGCTCCAAAATGAAATGACCAAAATAAATGTATTTCTCTGCAATTACAAACTCTGTGTAAACAGTCTTGGTGTCAAAATAAAGCTAACGCTGGTGAGATGTCATCAGAGCTGTAAATATTACTGCAGATGTTACTATGTCAAAGTTACTGTGACTCAAACATAGAAAAATGTCTTTTTCATTTCCCTCACCTAATTTTTCAAAGTATTTTATAGCATATAACACCTTTGAAAATATGCTTTGGTTCCCATTTAACTCCAGAACATCATAAATCAAAATATGGATATTACCTGTCCACAGATTCATGGTGACGTAACTGCTCTTTTAACTGTTTGGTGTCTTTGCTTTGTTTGGTGTTTGTAGAAATGGTTTACATGAGCTTTTAGCTGAGACTCAGAGGTTTCTGTGGACACTACTCATGTCAGCACTTATATTTCTGACCTCGTGTTATAATCGATTAAACGCGATCTCCTCCCTTTTGCCCCCATTTTTGATGGTGTGGGTACAAATGATCAGGCATGACATTCTCATAATAAATCAGATAAGATACTGCAAATAGTTAATCCTGCATTTGTGTGATTGAAAAGTGTGTGCAATGACACTGTTTTAAAGATTTAGCCTAAATCATTTTGGCGTGAATGAGCCTAAACATGATGACTAGTGACACCATATCACCTGTGACACACACACACGCACGTATGACTTTGCCAGTTTCAGCTGAAACAATTTCAGTGTTTCAAACCATGTTCCAGAGTTTTTAGGTCACCGTTCATGAGGTTTCAAGAAGAAAATGAAAGACAGATCTGAATGTTTGAAAGTGTTTTGGAAAAACTCTGTAAAGATTAGATGAACAATACTCAAAGGATAAATTCAACTGTTTTATTTTGTTAGATAAGTTGAAAAAAGAGTTAAACAAGCAAGTAAATAAAGAAACAAGGTTAAATGAGGTAAGAACAAAAAGTTAACAAGTAAATAAAGAAACAAGGTTAAATGAGGTAAGAACAAAAAGTTAACAAGTAAATAAAGAAACAAGGCAGAGGAGAGAAACCCCAACAATCCCCTCTGAGCAAGCACTAGGCGACAGTGGGGAGGAAAAACTGCCTTTAAACGGGCAGAAACCTCCGGCAGAACCAGGCTCAGGAGGGGGCAGTCAACTGCCGGGACTGGTTGGGGGGGTGAACAGAGGTGGAGCAAGACGAGGCTACATCAGTTGAAGAAGCAGTATTGTCCCTCTTCTGGAAAAAGCTGAAGAATCTTTTCTTCTTTTTCATGGACTTTTCCACGAGCCCCTTTTTCTCCAGGATGAGGGTTCTCAACTCATGGATGGTTTCGGTGTTTTGCTCCTCAAGTTTCTTGCATGTTTGTTCCACCTGTTCTAATGTTGCTCGTGTTTCTTCAAGCTGTTCTTTGAGCTCTTTGGATGTTGCCTCCTGTGTCAGCTTTGCCTTCTGCAGGTCTGCATTTCTCACTTGATCTTCTTTGTGCAGGCCTTCTAGCTGCTCATTTCTTTTCTGGGTGTCGCGGAGCGTACACTGCAGGTCTTCATGCATTTTGTCTTGCTTTTGCTTTTGCGCCTGCATTTCTGTGTTTTCCCGCTTCAAGTTGTTGAATTCCAACAATATCCCCTTAATGAGCTCTGAGTTGTTTTTGGCCATTTGATCGATCCTTTTCTGCATCTGTGAGCATCGTTTTTCCAGAGTTTCCTTTTCTCCCTGCAGCTCACTTGTTTTGACCTTCAGTTCATTACAGAATCCTTGCAACTTTTGATTTTTACTCTCAAAGTCCTTGATAGTGCACTTTTCTTCTGACAGTCTTTCTTGCTGTTGCTCCTTCTCTTGAAGAAGGTCTTTATTTTTTTCTTCAGCTTCATCAAGCTTTCTTTGGAGCAGGTGATTCTGTTGGTCCATGTATTGGAGATCCCACTCTAGCTTATCAATCGTGGCTTTCCTGCCTTGAAGCTGCTCGGACATTTCTTTCACTTCAGCGCTCTTTTGCTTGTTTTCTTTGATGAGGAATACAATCTGCTCTCTGGCTTGAGCAAACTTGATCCCCCAGCCCTCATTAATAATGTTGATGTCGGGCTGGCGCTGTAGTGTTTCTTCCAGGTGTTTGTTTTGTGCTTCCATTTGTAAGCACTTCTTCTCCAGGTGAACTTTTTCTTTTTCAAGTTGTTGAATTTTGTTCTGGAGATGGTTGTTTTCACTCCTACTCTCCTGTAATGCCCTTTGGGTGGATAAGAGGCCATTTGGAGAAGTTGGCCGGCCACGCAAGGAAGGAGAGGCGGCGTAATCGTTTTGTCTCGGTTGCCGTAATCTTGGATACATGCTGGCGTTTGTATCCGATGACTCTGAGAGGTTTCCGAATGTTTCTGTAGTGAACGTTTGAAAGCTGCGAACACGAAGGCTGCGAAGTAACGAACTAAAAATTGCTGTTTGTCACCCCTATTTAAGGAAAAACTTCCTTGTGACATCATCACTCCTAAGCCAATCAGGTTGTCACATGACATTCTGGAATGTGGAATGGGGATATATATTTTTTTTTAAACAGTTTTCAAATTTAACTTAATATTTAAGTGTTTCTTACTTGACCTGCTTAGTCGATTAAAAAGTTAATTGCCACGAACACCCCTAATGTTATATAACAGACCACAGAAAAAAGACAGCTTTTTTCTGCGTGACAGAGCTATAATAAATGTTTTGTTTTTTTAATGATCCTACTTTTTATAAAAGGGAACATTATTTAAAGAATATGTATTTAATTAAAAAACTCTGTATTCATCTAAAGGGTATAACAAGAAGGGTGAGCTTCCTGCTCCAAAATGAAATGACCAAAATAAATGTATTTCTCTGCAATTACAAACTCTGTGTAAACAGTCTTGGTGTCAAAATAAAGCTAACGCTGGTGAGATGTCATCAGAGCTGTAAATATTACTGCAGATGTTACTATGTCAAAGTTACTGTGACTCAAACATAGAAAAATGTCTTTTTCATTTCCCTCACCTAATTTTTCAAAGTATTTTATAGCATATAACACCTTTGAAAATATGCTTTGGTTCCCATTTAACTCCAGAACATCATAAATCAAAATATGGATATTACCTGTCCACAGATTCATGGTGACGTAACTGCTCTTTTAACTGTTTGGTGTCTTTGCTTTGTTTGGTGTTTGTAGAAATGGTTTACATGAGCTTTTAGCTGAGACTCAGAGGTTTCTGTGGACACTACTCATGTCAGCACTTATATTTCTGACATCGTGTTATAATCGATTAAACGCGATCTCCTCCCTTTTGCCCCCATTTTTGATGGTGTGGGTACAAATGATCAGGCATGACATTCTCATAATAAATCAGATAAGATACTGCAAATAGTTAATCCTGCATTTGTGTGATTGAAAAGTGTGTGCAATGACACTGTTTTAAAGATTTAGCCTAAATCATTTTGGCGTGAATGAGCCTAAACATGATGACCGGACTAGTGACACCATATCACCTGTGACACACACACACACGCACGTATGACTTTGCCAGTTTCAGCTGAAACAATTTCAGTGTTTCAAACCATGTTCCAGAGTTTTTAGGTCACCGTTCATGAGGTTTCAAGAAGAAAATGAAAGACAGATCTGAATGTTTGAAAGTGTTTTGGAAAAACTCTGTAAAGATTAGATGAACAATACTCAAAGGATAAATTCAACTGTTTTATTTTGTTAGATAAGTTGAAAAAAAAGTTAAACAAGCAAGTAAACAACGAAACAAGGTTAAATGAGGTAAGAACAAAAAGTTAACAAGCAAATAAAGAAACAAGGTTAAATGAAGTAAGAGCAAAAAGTTAACAAGTAAATAAAGAAACAAGGTTAAATGAGGTAAGAACAAAAAGTTAACAAGCAAATAAAGAAACAAGGTTAAATGAGGTAAGAACAAAAAGTTAACAAGCAAATAAAGAAACAAGGTTAAATGAGGTAAGAACAAAAAGTTAACAAGCAAATAAAGAAACAAGGTTAAATGAAGTAAGAGCAAAAAGTTAACAAGTAAATAAAGAAACAAGGTTAAATGAGGTAAGAACAAAAAGTTAACAAGCAAATAAAGAAACAAGATTAAATGAAGTAAGAGCAAAAAGTTAACAAGTAAATAAAGAAACAAGGCAGAGGAGAGAAACCCCAACAATCCCCTCTGAGCAAGCACTAGGCGACAGTGGGGAGGAAAAACTGCCTTTAAACGGGCAGAAACCTCCGGCAGAACCAGGCTCAGGAGGGGGCAGTCAACTGCCGGGACTGGTTGGGGGGGTGAACAGAGGTGGAGCAAGACGAGGCTACATCAGTTGAAGAAGCAGTATTGTCCCTCTTCCGGAAAAAGCTGAAGAATCTTTTCTTCTTTTTCATGGACTTTTCCACGAGCCCCTTTTTCTCCAGGATGAGGGTTCTCAACTCATGGATGGTTTCGGTGTTTTGCTCCTCAAGTTTCTTGCATGTTTGTTCCACCTGTTCTAATGTTGCTCGTGTTTCTTCAAGCTGTTCTTTGAGCTCTTTGGATGTTGCCTCCTGTGTCAGCTTTGCCTTCTGCAGGTCTGCATTTCTCACTTGATCTTCTTTGTGCAGGCCTTCTAGCTGCTCATTTCTTTTCTGGGTGTCGCGGAGCGTACACTGCAGGTCTTCATGCATTTTGTCTTGCTTTTGCTTTTGCGCCTGCATTTCTGTGTTTTCCCGCTTCAAGTTGTTGAATTCCAACAATATCCCCTTAATGAGCTCTGAGTTGTTTTTGGCCATTTGATCGATCCTTTTCTGCATCTGTGAGCATCGTTTTTCCAGAGTTTCCTTTTCTCCCTGCAGCCCACTTGTTTTGACCTTCAGTTCATTACAGAATCCTTGCAACTTTTGATTTTTACTCTCAAAGTCCTTGATAGTGCACTTTTCTTCTGACAGTCTTTCTTGCTGTTGCTCCTTCTCTTGAAGAAGGTCTTTATTTTTTTCTTCAGCTTCATCAAGCTTTCTTTGGAGCAGGTGATTCTGTTGGTCCATGTATTGGAGATCCCACTCTAGCTTATCAATCGTGGCTTTCCTGCCTTGAAGCTGCTCGGACATTTCTTTCACTTCAGCGCTCTTTTGCTTGTTTTCTTTGATGAGGAATACAATCTGCTCTCTGGCTTGAGCAAACTTGATCCCCCAGCCCTCATTAATAATGTTGATGTCGGGCTGGCGCTGTAGTGTTTCTTCCAGGTGTTTGTTTTGTGCTTCCATTTGTAAGCACTTCTTCTCCAGGTGAACTTTTTCTTTTTCAAGTTGTTGAATTTTGTTCTGGAGATGGTTGTTTTCACTCCTACTCTCCTGTAATGCCCTTTGGGTGGATAAGAGGCCATTTGGAGAAGTTGGCCGGCCACGCAAGGAAGGAGAGGCGGCGTAATCGTTTTGTCTCGGTTGCCGTAATCTTGGATACATGCTGGCGTTTGTATCCGATGACTCTGAGAGGTTTCCGAATGTTTCTGTAGTGAACGTTTGAAAGCTGCGAACACGAAGGCTGCGAAGTAACGAACTAAAAATTGCTGTTTGTCACCCCTATTTAAGGAAAAACTTCCTTGTGACATCATCACTCCTAAGCCAATCAGGTTGTCACATGACATTCTGGAATGTGGAATGGGGATATATATATATTTTTAAACAGTTTTCAAATTTAACTTAATATTTAAGTGTTTCTTACTTGACCTGCTTAGTCGATTAAAAAGTTAATTGCCACGAACACCCCTAATGTTATATAACAGACCACAGAAAAAAGACAGCTTTTTTCTGCGTGACAGAGCTATAATAAATGTTTTGTTTTTTTAATGATCCTACTTTTTATAAAAGGGAACATTATTTAAAGAATATGTATTTAATTAAAAAACTCTGTATTCATCTAAAGGGTATAACAAGAAGGGTGAGCTTCCTGCTCCAAAATGAAATGACCAAAATAAATGTATTTCTCTGCAATTACAAACTCTGTGTAAACAGTCTTGGTGTCAAAATAAAGCTAACGCTGGTGAGATGTCATCAGAGCTGTAAATATTACTGCAGATGTTACTATGTCAAAGTTACTGTGACTCAAACATAGAAAAATGTCTTTTTCATTTCCCTCACCTAATTTTTCAAAGTATTTTATAGCATATAACACCTTTGAAAATATGCTTTGGTTCCCATTTAACTCCAGAACATCATAAATCAAAATATGGATATTACCTGTCCACAGATTCATGGTGACGTAACTGCTCTTTTAACTGTTTGGTGTCTTTGCTTTGTTTGGTGTTTGTAGAAATGGTTTACATGAGCTTTTAGCTGAGACTCAGAGGTTTCTGTGGACACTACTCATGTCAGCACTTATATTTCTGACCTCGTGTTATAATCGATTAAACGCGATCTCCTCCCTTTTGCCCCCATTTTTGATGGTGTGGGTACAAATGATCAGGCATGACATTCTCATAATAAATCAGATAAGATACTGCAAATAGTTAATCCTGCATTTGTGTGATTGAAAAGTGTGTGCAATGACACTGTTTTAAAGATTTAGCCTAAATCATTTTGGCGTGAATGAGCCTAAACATGATGACCGGACTAGTGACACCATATCACCTGTGACACACACACACGCACGTATGACTTTGCCAGTTTCAGCTGAAACAATTTCAGTGTTTCAAACCATGTTCCAGAGTTTTTAGGTCACCGTTCATGAGGTTTCAAGAAGAAAATGAAAGACAGATCTGAATGTTTGAAAGTGTTTTGGAAAAACTCTGTAAAGATTAGATGAACAATACTCAAAGGATAAATTCAACTGTTTTATTTTGTTAGATAAGTTGAAAAAAAAGTTAAACAAGCAAGTAAATAACGAAACAAGGTTAAATGAGGTAAGAACAAAAAGTTAACAAGTAAATAACGAAACAAGGTTAAATGAGGTAAGAACAAAAAGTTAACAAGCAAATAAAGAAACAAGGTTAAATGAGGTAAGAACAAAAAGTTAACAAGTAAATAAAGAAACAAGGCAGAGGAGAGAAACCCCAACAATCCCCTCTGAGCAAGCACTAGGCGACAGTGGGGAGGAAAAACTGCCTTTAAACGGGCAGAAACCTCCGGCAGAACCAGGCTCAGGAGGGGGCAGTCAACTGCCGGGACTGGTTGGGGGGGTGAACAGAGGTGGAGCAAGACGAGGCTACATCAGTTGAAGAAGCAGTATTGTCCCTCTACCGGAAAAAGCTGAAGAATCTTTTCTTCTTTTTCATGGACTTTTCCACGAGCGCCTTTTTCTCCAGGATGAGGGTTCTCAACTCATGGATGGTTTCTGTGTTTTGCCTCTCTAGTTTCTTGCATGTTTGTTCCACCTGTTCTAATGTTGCTCGTGTTTCTTCAAGCTGTTCTTTGAGCTCTTTGGATGTTGCCTCCTGTGTCAGCTTTGCCTTCTGCAGGTCTGCATTTCTCACTTGATCTTCTTTGTGCAGGCCTTCTAGCTGCTCATTTCTTTTCTGGGTGTCGCGGAGCGTACACTGCAGGTCTTCATGCATTTTGTCTTGCTTTTGCTTTTGCGCCTGCATTTCTGTGTTTTCCCGCTTCAAGTTGTTGAATTCCAACAATATCCCCTTAATGAGCTCTGAGTTGTTTTTGGCCATTTGATCGATCCTTTTCTGCATCTGTGAGCATCGTTTTTCCAGAGTTTCCTTTTCTCCCTGCAGCTCACTTGTTTTGACCTTCAGTTCATTACAGAATCCTTGCAACTTTTGATTTTTACTCTCAAAGTCCTTGATAGTGCACTTTTCTTCTGACAGTCTTTCTTGCTGTTGCTCCTTCTCTTGAAGAAGGTCTTTATTTTTTTCTTCAGCTTCATCAAGCTTTCTTTGGAGCAGGTGATTCTGTTGGTCCATGTATTGGAGATCCCACTCTAGCTTATCAATCGTGGCTTTCCTGCCTTGAAGCTGCTCGGACATTTCTTTCACTTCAGCGCTCTTTTGCTTGTTTTCTTTGATGAGGAATACAATCTGCTCTCTGGCTTGAGCAAACTTGATCCCCCAGCCCTCATTAATAATGTTGATGTCGGGCTGGCGCTGTAGTGTTTCTTCCAGGTGTTTGTTTTGTGCTTCCATTTGTAAGCACTTCTTCTCCAGGTGAACTTTTTCTTTTTCAAGTTGTTGAATTTTGTTCTGGAGATGGTTGTTTTCACTCCTACTCTCCTGTAATGCCCTTTGGGTGGATAAGAGGCCATTTGGAGAAGTTGGCCGGCCACGCAAGGAAGGAGAGGCGGCGTAATCGTTTTGTCTCGGTTGCCGTAATCTTGGATACATGCTGGCGTTTGTATCCGATGACTCTGAGAGGTTTCCGAATGTTTCTGTAGTGAACGTTTGAAAGCTGCGAACACGAAGGCTGCGAAGTAACGAACTAAAAATTGCTGTTTGTCACCCCTATTTAAGGAAAAACTTCCTTGTGACATCATCACTCCTAAGCCAATCAGGTTGTCACATGACATTCTGGAATGTGGAATGGGGATATATATATTTTTTTAAACAGTTTTCAAATTTAACTTAATATTTAAGTGTTTCTTACTTGACCTGCTTAGTCGATTAAAAAGTTAATTGCCACGAACACCCCTAATGTTATATAACAGACCACAGAAAAAAGACAGCTTTTTTCTGCGTGACAGAGCTATAATAAATGTTTTGTTTTTTTAATGATCCTACTTTTTCTAAAAGGGAATATTATTTAAAGAATATGTATTTAATTAAAAAACTCTGTATTCATCTAAAGGGTATAACAAGAAGGGTGAGCTTCCTGCTCCAAAATGAAATGACCAAAATAAATGTATTTCTCTGCAATTACAAACTCTGTGTAAACAGTCTTGGTGTCAAAATAAAGCTAACGCTGGTGAGATGTCATCAGAGCTGTAAATATTACTGCAGATGTTACTATGTCAAAGTTACTGTGACTCAAACATAGAAAAATGTCTTTTTCATTTCCCTCACCTAATTTTTCAAAGTATTTTATAGCATATAACACCTTTGAAAATATGCTTTGGTTCCCATTTAACTCCAGAACATCATAAATCAAAATATGGATATTACCTGTCCACAGATTCATGGTGACGTAACTGCTCTTTTAACTGTTTCAGCTGATCACTGCGACCGTGCACTGAAGTCTTAGATGAAATAAACTAACCTGAAACCATTTAAATAACTAACCAGCCTGTGACAGCGATCTGTGTCAGCTGATCCCTGCAACCGTGCACTGAAGTTTTAGATCAAATAAACTAAGCTGAAACCATTAAATAACTAACCAGCCTGTGCCAGCGATCTGTGTCAGCGGATCCCTGCGACCGTGCACTGAAGTTTTAGATAAAATAAACTAAGTTGAAACCATTAAATAACTAACCAGCCTGTGCAAGGGATCTGTGTCAGCTCATCCCTGCAACCGCGCACTGAAGTTTTAGATAAACTTGGCTGAAACCATTAAATAACTAACCAGCCTGTACCAGCGATCTGTTTCAGCTGATCCCTGCAATCGTGCACTGAAGTTTTAGATCAAATAAACTAAGTTAAAACCATTAAATAACTAACCAGCCTGTGCCAGGGATCTGTGTCAGCTGATCCCTGCAACCGTGCACTGAAGTTTTAGATAAACTAAGCTGAAACCATCAAATAACTAGCCAGCCTGTGCCAGCGATCTGTTTCATCTGATCCCTGCAACCGTGCACTGAAGTTTTAGATAAACTAAGCTGAAACCATTAAATAACTAACCAGCCTGTGCCAGCGATCTGTGTCAGCTGATCCCTGCAACCGTGCACTGAAGTTTTAGATAAAATAAACCAAACCGAAACCATTAAATAACTAACCAGCCTGTGCCAGCGATCTCTGTCAGCTGATTCCTGCAACCGTGCACTGAAGTTTTAGATAAACTAAGTTGAAACCATTAAATAACTAACCAGCCTGTGCCAACGATCTGTGTCAGCTGATCCCTGCAACCGTGCACTGAAGTTTTAGATAAACTAAGCTGAAACAATTAAATAACTAACCAGCCTGTGCCAGCGATCTGTTTCAGCTGATCTTTGCGAATGTGCACTGAAGTCTTAGATCAAAATAAACTAAGCTGAAACCATTAAATAACTAACCAGCCTGTGCCAGCGATCTGTGTCAGCTGATCCCTGCAACCGTGCACTTACGTCTTAGATCAATTAAACTAAGCTGAAACCATTAAATAACTAACCAGCCTGTGCCAGCGATCTGGGTCAGCTGATCCCTGCGAACGTGGACTGAAGTTTTAGATCAAATAAACAAAGCTGAAACCATTAAATAACTAACCAGCGATCTGTGTCAGCTGATCCCTGCGACCGTGCACTGAAGTTTAAGATAAAATAAACTAAGTTGAAACCATTAAATAACTAACCAGCCTGTGCAAGGGATCTGTGCCAGCGATCTGTTTCAGCTGATCTTTGCGAACGTGCACTGAAGTCTTAGATCAAATAAACTAACCTGAAACCATTAAATAACCAACCAGCCTGTGCGAGCGATCTGTGTCAGCTGATCCCTGCAACCGTGCACTGAAGATTTAGATCAAATAAACTAAGCTGAAACCACTAAATAACTAACCAGCGTGTGTCAGGGATCTGTGTCAGCTGATCCCTGCAACCGTGCACTGAAGATTTAGATCAAATAAACTAAGTTGAAACCATTAAATAACTAACCAGCCTGTGCCAGCGATCTGTTTCAGCTGATCCCTGCAATCGTGCACTGAAGTTTTAGATCAAATAAACTAAGCTGAAACCATTAAATAACCAACCAGCCTGTCCCAGCGATCTGTGTCAGCTGATCTTTGCGACCATGCCCTGAAGTATTAGATCAAATAAACTAACCTGAAACCATTAAATAACTAACCAGCCTGTGCCAGCGATCTGTTTCAGCTGATCTTTGCGAACGTGCACTGAAATCTTAGATCAAATAAACTAACCTGAAACCATTAAATAACTAACCAGCCTGTACCAGCGATCTGTTTCAGCTGATCCCTGCAATCGTGCACTGAAGTTTTAGATCAAATAAACTAAGCTGAAACCATTAAATAACCAACCAGGCTGTGCCAGGGATCTGTGTCAGCTGATCCCTGCAACCGTGCACTGAAGTTTTAGATAAACTAAGCTGAAACCATTAAATAACCAACCAGGCTGTGCCAGAGATCTGTGTCAGCTGATCCCTGCGAACGTGGACTGAAGTTGTAGATCAAATAAACAAAGCTGAAACCATTAAATAACTAACCAGCGATCTGTGTCAGCTGATCCCTGCGAACGTGGACTGAAGTTTTAGATCAAATAAACTAAGCTGAAACCATTAAATAACTAACCAGCCTGTGCCAGCGATCTGTGTCAGCTGATCTTTGCGACCATGCACTGAAGTCTTAGATCAAATAAACTAACCTGAAACCATTAAATAACTAACCAGCCTGTGCGAGCGATCTGTGTCAGCTGATCCCTGCAACCGTGCACTGAAGTTTTAGATCAAATAAACTAAGCTGAAACCATTAAATAACTAACCTGCGATCTGTGTCAGCTGATCCCTGCGACCGTGCACTGAAGTTTTAGAGAAAATAAACTAAGTTGAAACCATTAAATAACTAACCAGCGTGTGTCAGGGATCTGTGTTAGCTGATCCCTGCAACTGTGCACTGAAGTTTTAGATCAAATAAACTAACCTGAAACCATTAAATAACTAACCAGCCTGTGACACCGATCTGTGTCAGCTGATCCCTGCAACCGTGCACTGAAGTTTTAGATCAAATAAACTAAGCTGAAACCATTAAATAACTAACCAGCCTGTGCCAGCGATCTGTGTCAGCTGATCCCTGCAACCGTGCACTGAAGTTTTAGATCAAATAAACTAAGCTGAAACCATTAAATAACTAACCAGCCTGTGCAAGGGATCTGTGTCAGCTGATGCCTGCAACCGTGCACTGAAGTTTTAGATCAAATAAACTAAGCTGAAACCATTAAATAACTAACCAGCCTGTGCCAGCGATCTGTGTCAGCTGATCCCTGCAACCGTGCACTGAAGTTTTAGATAAACTAAGCTGAAACCATTAAATAACCAACCAGGCTGTGCCAGAGATCTGTGTCAGCTGATCCCTGCGAACGTGGACTGAAGTTGTAGATCAAATAAACAAAGCTGAAACCATTAAATAACTAACCAGCGATCTGTGTCAGCTGATCCCTGCGACCGTGCACTGAAGTTTTAGATCAAATAAACTAAGCTGAAACCATTAAATAACTAACCAGCCTGTGCCAGGGATCTGTGTCAGCTGATCCCTGCAACCGTGCACTGAAGTTTTAGATCAAATAAACTAAGCTGAAACCATTAAATAACTAACCAGCCTGTGCCAGGGATCTGTGTCAGCTGATCTTTGCGACCATGCACTGAAGTTTTAGATCAAATAAACTAAGCTGAAACCATTAAATAACTAACCAGCCTGTGACAGCGATCTGTGTCAGCTGATCCCTGCAACCGTGCACTGAAGTTTTAGATCAAATAAACTAAGCTGAAACCATTAAATAACTAACCAGCCTGTGCCAGCGATCTGTGTCAGCTGATCCCTGCAACCGTGCACTGAAGTTTTAGATAAAATAAACAAAGCTGAAACCATTAAATAACTAACCAGCGATCTGTGTCAGCGGATCCCTGCAACCGTGCACTGAAGTTTTAGATCAAATAAACTAAGCTGAAACCATTAAATAACCAACCAGGCTGTGCCAGAGATCTGTGTCAGCTGATCCCTGCGAACGTGGACTGAAGTTTTAGATCAAATAAACTAAGCTGAAACCACTAAATAACTAACCAGCCTGTGCCAGCGATCTGTGTCAGCTGATCCCTGCAACCGTGCACTGAAGTTTTAGAGAAAATAAACTAAGTTGAAACCATTAAATAACTAACCAGCGTGTGTCAGGGATCTGTGTTAGCTGATCCCTGCAACTGTGCACTGAAGTTTTACAGAAAATAAAGTAAGCTGAAACCATTAAATAACTAACCAGCCTGTGCCAGGGATCTGTGTCAGCTGATCTTTGCGACCATGCACTGAAGTCTTAGATCAAATAAACTAACCTGAAACCATTTAAATAACTAACCAGCCTGTGACAGCGATCTGTGTCAGCTGATCCCTGCAACCGTGCACTGAAGTTTTAGATCAAATAAACTAAGTTGAAACCATTAAATAACTAACCAGCCTGTGCCAGGGATCTGTGTCAGCTGATCCCTGCAACCGTGCACTGAAGTCTTAGATCAAATAAACTAAGCTGAAACCATTAAATAACTAACCAGCCTGTGCCAGCGATCTGTGTCAGCGGATCCCTGTGACCGTGCACTGAAGTTTTAGATAAAATAAACTAAGTTGAAACCATTAAATAACTAACCAGCCTGTGCAAGGGATCTGTGTCAGCTGATCCCTGCAACCGTGCACTGAAGTTTTAGATAAACTTGGCTGAAACCATTAAATAACTAACCAGCCTGTACCAGCGATCTGTTTCAGCTGATCCCTGCAATCGTGCATTGAAGTTTTAGATAAACTAAGCTGAAACCATTAAATAACTAACCAGCGATCTGTGTCAGCTGATCCCTGCGACCGTGCACTGAAGTTTAAGATAAAATAAACTAAGCTGAAACCATTAAATAACTAACCAGCCTGTACCAGCGATCTGTTTCAGCTGATCCCTGCAATCGTGCATTGAAGTTTTAGATAAACTAAGCTGAAACAATTAAATAACTAACCAGCGATCTGTGTCAGCGGATCCCTGCGACCGTGCACTGAAGTTTAAGATAAAATAAACTAAGTTGAAACCATTAAATAACTAACCAGCCTGTGCAAGGGATCTGTGCCAGCGATCTGTTTCAGCTGATCTTTGCGAACGTGCACTGAAGTCTTAGATCAAATAAACTAACCTGAAACCATTAAATAACCAACCAGCCTGTGCGAGCGATCTTTGTCAGCTGATCCCTGCGAACGTGTACTGAAGTTTTAGATCAAATAAACTAAGCTGAAACCATTAAATAACCAACCAGGCTGTGCCAGAGATCTGTGTCAGCTGATCCCTGCGAACGTGTACTGAAGTTTTAGATCAAATAAACTAAGCTGAAACCATTAAATAACTAACCAGCCTGTGCCAGCGATCTCTGTCAGCTGATTCCTGCAACCGTGCACTGAAGTTTTAGATAAACTAAGTTGAAACCATTAAATAACTAACCAGCCTGTGCCAACGATCTGTGTCAGCTGATCCCTGCAACCGTGCACTGAAGTTTTAGATAAACTAAGCTGAAACAATTAAATAACTAACCAGCCTGTGCCAGAGATCTGTGTCAGCTGATCCCTGCAACCGTGCACTGAAGTTTTAGAGAAAATAAACTAAGTTGAAACCATTAAATAACTAACCAGCCTGTGCCAGGAATCTTTGTCAACTGATCCCTGCAACCGTGCACTGAATTTTTAGAGAAAATAAACTAAGTTGAAACCATTAAATAACTAACCAGCCTGTGCCAGCGATCTGGGTCAGCTGATCCCTGCGAACGTGCACTGAAGTTTTAGATAAAATAAACTAAGCTGAAACCATTAAATAACTAACCAGCGATCTGTGTCAGCTGATCCCTGCGACCGTGCACTGAAGTTTAAGATAAAATAAACTAAGTTGAAACCATTAAATAACTAACCAGCCTGTGCCAGCGATCTGTGTCAGCTGATCCCTGCAACCGTGCACTGAAGTCTTAGATCAAATAAACTAAGCTGAAACCATTAAATAACTAACCAGCGATCTGTGTCAGCTGATCCCTGCGACCGTGCACTGAAGTTTAAGATAAAATAAACTAAGTTGAAACCATTAAATAACTAACCAGCCTGTGCCAGCGATCTGTTTCAGCTGATCCCTGCAATCGTGCACTGAAGTTTTAGATCAAATAAACTAAGCTGAAACCATTAAATAACCAACCAGCCTGTCCCAGCGATCTGTGTCAGCTGATCTTTGCGACCATGCCCTGAAGTATTAGATCAAATAAACTAAACTGAAACCATTAAATAACTAACCAGCCTGTGCCAGCGATCTGTTTCAGCTGATCTTTGCGAACGTGCACTGAAGTCTTAGATCAAATAAACTAACCTGAAACCATTAAATAACTAACCAGCCTGTACCAGCGATCTGTTTCAGCTGATCCCTGCAATCGTGCACTGAAGTTTTAGATCAAATAAACTAAGCTGAAACCATTAAATAACCAACCAGGCTGTGCCAGAGATCTGTGTCAGCTGATCCCTGCGAACGTGGACTGAAGTTTTAGAGAAAATAAACTAAGTTGAAACCATTAAATAACTAACCAGCCTGTGCCAGGGATCTGTGTCAGCTGATCCCTGCAACCGTGCACTGAAGTTTTAGATAAACTAAGCTGAAACCATTAAATAACCAACCAGGCTGTGCCAGAGATCTGTGTCAGCTGATCCCTGCGAACGTGGACTGAAGTTGTAGATCAAATAAACAAAGCTGAAACCATTAAATAACTAACCAGCGATCTGTGTCAGCTGATCCCTGCGAACGTGGACTGAAGTTTTAGATCAAATAAACAAAGCTGAAACCATTAAATAACTAACCAGCCTGTGCGAGCGATCTGTGTCAGCTGATCCCTGCAACCGTGCACTGAAGTTTTAGATCAAATAAACTAAGCTGAAACCATTAAATAACTAACCTGCGATCTGTGTCAGCTGATCCCTGCGACCGTGCACTGAAGTTTTAGAGAAAATAAACTAAGTTGAAACCATTAAATAACTAACCAGCGTGTGTCAGGGATCTGTGTTAGCTGATCCCTGCAACTGTGCACTGAAGTTTTAGATCAAATAAACTAACCTGAAACCATTAAATAACTAACCAGCCTGTGACACCGATCTGTGTCAGCTGATCCCTGCAACCGTGCACTGAAGTTTTAGATCAAATAAACTAAGCTGAAACCATTAAATAACTAACCAGCCTGTGCCAGCGATCTGTGTCAGCTGATCCCTGCAACCGTGCACTGAAGTTTTAGATAAACTAAGCTGAAACCATTAAATAACCAACCAGGCTGTGCCAGAGATCTGTGTCAGCTGATCCCTGCGAACGTGGACTGAAGTTGTAGATCAAATAAACAAAGCTGAAACCATTAAATAACTAACCAGCGATCTGTGTCAGCTGATCCCTGCGACCGTGCACTGAAGTTTTAGATCAAATAAACTAAGCTGAAACCATTAAATAACTAACCAGCCTGTGCCAGGGATCTGTGTCAGCTGATCCCTGCAACCGTGCACTGAAGTTTTAGATCAAATAAACTAAGCTGAAACCATTAAATAACTAACCAGCCTGTGCCAGGGATCTGTGTCAGCTGATCTTTGCGACCATGCACTGAAGTTTTAGATCAAATAAACTAAGCTGAAACCATTAAATAACTAACCAGCCTGTGACAGCGATCTGTGTCAGCTGATCCCTGCAACCGTGCACTGAAGTTTTAGATCAAATAAACTAAGCTGAAACCATTAAATAACTAACCAGCCTGTGCCAGCGATCTGTGTCAGCTGATCCCTGCAACCGTGCACTGAAGTTTTAGATAAAATAAACAAAGCTGAAACCATTAAATAACTAACCAGCGATCTGTGTCAGCGGATCCCTGCAACCGTGCACTGAAGTTTTAGATAAAATAAACTAAGCTGAAACCATTAAATAACTAACCAGCGATCTGTGTCAGCGGATCCCTGCGACCGTGCACTGAAGTTTAAGATAAAATAAACTAAGTTGAAACCATTAAATAACTAACCAGCCTGTGCAAGGGATCTGTGCCAGCGATCTGTTTCAGCTGATCTTTGCGAACGTGCACTGAAGTCTTAGATCAAATAAACTAACCTGAAACCATTAAATAACCAACCAGCCTGTGCGAGCGATCTGTGTCAGCTGATCCCTGCAACCGTGCACTGAAGTTTTAGATCAAATAAACTAAGCTGAAACCATTAAATAACTAACCAGCCTGTGACAGCGATCTGTGTCAGCTGATCCCTGCAACCGTGCACTGAAGTTTTAGATCAAATAAACTAAGCTGAAACCATTAAATAACTAACCAGCCTGTGCCAGCGATCTGTGTCAGCGGATCCCTGCGAACGTGGACTGAAGTTTTAGATCAAATAAACAAAGCTGAAACCATTAAATAACTAACCAGCGATCTGTGTCAGCTGATCACTGCGACCGTGCACTGAAGTTTTAGATAAAATAAACTAAGCTGAAACCATTAAATAACTAACCAGCGATCTGTGTCAGCGGATCCCTGCGACCGTGCACTGAAGTTTAAGATAAAATAAACTAAGTTGAAACCATTAAATAACTAACCAGCCTGTGCAAGGGATCTGTGCCAGCTGATCTTTGCGAACGTGCACTGAAGTCTTAGATCAAATAAATTAACCTGAAACCATTAAATAACCAACCAGGCTGTGCCAGAGATCTGTGTCAGCTGATCCCTGCGAACGTGGACTGAAGTTTTAGATCAAATAAACTAAGCTGAAACCATTAAATAACCAACCAGCCTGTGCGAGCGATCTGTGTCAGCTGATCCCTGCAACCGTGCACTGAAGTTTTAGATCAAATAAACTAAGCTGAAACCATTAAATAACCAACCAGGCTGTGCCAGAGATCTGTGTCAGCTGATCCCTGCGAACGTGGACTGAAGTTTTAGATCAAATAAACTAAGCTGAAACCACTAAATAACTAACCAGCCTGTGCCAGCGATCTGTGTCAGCTGATCCCTGCAACCGTGCACTGAAGTTTTAGAGAAAATAAACTAAGTTGAAACCATTAAATAACTAACCAGCGTGTGTCAGGGATCTGTGTTAGCTGATCCCTGCAACTGTGCACTGAAGTTTTACAGAAAATAAAGTAAGCTGAAACCATTAAATAACTAACCAGCCTGTGCCAGGGATCTGTGTCAGCTGATCTTTGCGACCATGCACTGAAGTCTTAGATCAAATAAACTAACCTGAAACCATTTAAATAACTAACCAGCCTGTGACAGCGATCTGTGTCAGCTGATCCCTGCAACCGTGCACTGAAGTTTTAGATCAAATAAACTAAGTTGAAACCATTAAATAACTAACCAGCCTGTGCCAGGGATCTGTGTCAGCTGATCCCTGCAACCGTGCACTGAAGTCTTAGATCAAATAAACTAAGTTGAAACCATTAAATAACTAACCAGCCTGTGCAAGGGATCTGTGTCAGCTGATCCCTGCAACCGTGCACTGAAGTTTTAGATAAACTTGGCTGAAACCATTAAATAACTAACCAGCCTGTACCAGCGATCTGTTTCAGCTGATCCCTGCAATCGTGCATTGAAGTTTTAGATAAACTAAGCTGAAACCATTAAATAACCAACCAGGCTGTGCCAGAGATCTGTGTCAGCTGATCCCTGCAACCGTGCACTGAAGTTTTAGAGAAAATAAACTAAGCTGAAACCATTTAAATAACTAACCAGCCTGTGACAGTGATCTGTGTCAGCTGATCCCTGCAACCGCGCACTGAAGTTTTAGAAAAACTTGGCTGAAACCATTAAATAACTAACCAGCCTGTACCAGCGATCTGTTTCAGCTGATCCCTGCAATCGTGCACTGAAGTTTTAGATAAACTAAGCTGAAACCATTAAATAACTAACCAGCGATCTGTGTCAGCGGATCCCTGCGACCGTGCACTGAAGTTTAAGATAAAATAAACTAAGTTGAAACCATTAAATAACTAACCAGCCTGTGCAAGGGATCTGTGCCAGCGATCTGTTTCAGCTGATCTTTGCGAACGTGCACTGAAGTCTTAGATCAAATAAACTAACCTGAAACCATTAAATAACCAACCAGCCTGTGCGAGCGATCTTTGTCAGCTGATCCCTGCGAACGTGCACTGAAGTTTTAGATCAAATAAACTAAGCTGAAACCATTAAATAACTAACCAGCCTGTGCCAGCGATCTGTGTCAGCTGATTCCTGCAACCGTGCACTGAAGTTTTAGATAAACTAAGCTGAAACCATTAAATAACTAGCCAGCCTGTGCCAGCGATCTGTTTCATCTGATCCCTGCAACCGTGCACTGAAGTTTTAGATAAACTAAGTTGAAACCATTAAATAACTAACCAGCCTGTGCCAACGATCTGTGTCAGCTGATCCCTGCAACCGTGCACTGAAGTTTTAGATAAACTAAGCTGAAACAATTAAATAACTAACCAGCCTGTGCCAGTGATCTGTGTCAGCTGATCCCTGCAACCGTGCACTTACGTCTTAGATCAAATAAACTAAGCTGAAACCATTAAATAACTAACCAGCCTGTGCCAGCGATCTGGGTCAGCTGATCCCTGCGAACGTGCACTGAAGTTTTAGATAAAATAAACTAAGCTGAAACCATTAAATAACTAACCAGCGATCTGTGTCAGCTGATCCCTGCGACCGTGCACTGAAGTTTTAGATAAAATAAACTAAGCTGAAACCATTAAATAACTAACCAGCGATCTGTGTCAGCTGATCCCTGCGACCGTGCACTGAAGTTTTAGATAAAATAAACTAAGCTGAAACCATTAAATAACTAACCAGCGATCTGTGTCAGCTGATCCCTGCGACCGTGCACTGAAGTTTAAGATAAAATAAACTAAGTTGAAACCATTAAATAACTAACCAGCCTGTGCAAGGGATCTGTGCCAGCGATCTGTTTCAGCTGATCTTTGCGAACGTGCACTGAAGTCTTAGATCAAATAAACTAACCTGAAACCATTAAATAACTAACCAGCCTGTGCCAGAGATCTGTGTCAGCTGATCCCTGCAACCGTGCACTGAAGTTTTAGAGAAAATAAACTAAGTTGAAACCATTAAATAACTAACCAGCGTGTGTCAGGGATCTGTGTCAGCTGATCTTTGCGACCATGCACTGAAGTCTTAGATCAAATAAACTAACCTGAAACCATTTAAATAACTAACCAGCCTGTGACAGTGATCTGTGTCAGCTGATCCCTGCAATCGTGCACTGAAGTTTTAGATCAAATAAACTAAGTTAAAACCATTAAATAACTAACCAGCCTGTGCCAGGGATCTGTGTCAGCTGATCCCTGCAACCGTGCACTGAAGTTTTAGATAAACTAAGCTGAAACCATTAAATAACTAACCAGCCTGTGCCAGAGATCTGTGTCAGCTGATCCCTGCGAACGTGGACTGAAGTTTTAGATCAAATAAACAAAGCTGAAACCATTAAATAACTAACCAGCGATCTGTGTCAGCTGATCCCTGCAACCGTGCACTGAAGTTTTAGATAAAATAAACTAAGTTGAAACCATTAAATAACTAACCAGCCTGTGCCAGCGATCTGTGTCAGCTGATCCCTGCAACCGTGCACTGAAGTCTTAGATCAAATAAACTAAGCTGAAACCATTAAATAACTAACCAGCCTGTGCCAGCGATCTGGGTCAGCTGATCCCTGCGAACGTGGACTGAAGTTTTAGATCAAATAAACAAAGCTGAAACCATTAAATAACTAACCAGCGATCTGTGTCAGCTGATCCCTGCGACCGTGCACTGAAGTTTTAGATCAAATAAACAAAGCTGAAACCATTAAATAACTAACCAGCGATCTGTGTCAGCTGATCCCTGCGACCGTGCACTGAAGTTTTAGATAAAATAAACTAAGTTGAAACCATTAAATAACTAACCAGCCTGTGCAAGGGATCTGTGCCAGCGATCTGTTTCAGCTCATCTTTGCGAACGTGCACTGAAGATTTAGATCAAATAAACTAAGCTGAAACCATTAAATAACCAACCAGGCTGTGCCAGAGATCTGTGTCAGCTGATCCCTGCGAACGTGGACTGAAGTTTTAGATCAAATAAACTAAGCTGAAAACATTAAATAACCAACCAGGCTGTGCCAGAGATCTGTGTCAGCTGATCCCTGCAACCGTGCACTGAAGTTTTAGAGAAAATAAACTAAGTTGAAACCATTAAATAACTAACCAGCCTGTGCCAGGAATCTTTGTCAACTGATCCCTGCGACCGTGCACTGAAGTTTTAGATAAAATAAACTAAGTTGAAACCATTAATTAACTAACCAGCCTGTGCAAGGGATCTGTGCCAGCGATCTGTTTCAGCTGATCTTTGCGAACGTGCACTGAAGTCTTAGATCAAAAAAACTAACCTGAAACCATTAAATAACTAACCAGCCTGTACCAGCGATCTGTTTCAGCTGATCCCTGCAACCGTGCACTGAAGTTTTAGATAAACTAAGCTGAAACCATTAAATAACTAACCAGCCTGTGCCAGAGATCTGTTTCAGCTGATCCCTGCAATCGTGCACTGAAGTTTTAGATCAAATAAACTAAGCTGAAACCATTAAATAACTAACCAGCCTGTGCCAGAGATCTGTGTCAGCTGATCCCTGCAACCGTGCACTGAAGTTTTAGATCAAATAAACTAAGCTGAAACCATTCAATAACTAACCAGCCTGTGCAAGGGATCTGTGTCAGCTGATCCCTGCAACCGCGCACTGAAGTTTTAGATAAACTTGGCTGAAACCATTAAATAACTAACCAGCCTGTACCAGCGATCTGTTTCAGCTGATCCCTGCAATCGTGCACTGAAGTTTTAGATCAAATAAACTAAGTTAAAACCATTAAATAACTAACCAGCCTGTGCCAGGGATCTGTGTCAGCTGATCCCTGCAACCGTGCACTGAAGTTTTAGATAAACTAAGCTGAAACCATTAAATAACTAACCAGCCTGTGCCAGCGATCTGTTTCAGCTGATCCCTGCAACCGTGCACTGAAGTTTTAGATAAACTAAGCTGAAACCATTAAATAACTAACCAGCCTGTGCCAGCGATCTGTGTCAGCTGATCCCTGCAACCGTGCACTGAAGTTTTAGATAAAATAAACCAAACCGAAACCATTAAATAACTAACCAGCCTGTGCCAGCGATCTGTTTCAGCTGATCCCTGCAATCGTGCACTGAAGTTTTAGATCAAATAAACTAAGCTGAAACCATTAAATAACTAACCAGCCTGTGCCAGGGATCTGTGTCAGCTGATCCCTGCAACCGTGCACTTACGTCTTAGATTCAATAAACTAAGCTGAAACCATTAAATAACTAACCAGCCTGTGCCAGCGATCTGTGTCAGCTGATCCCTGCAACCGTGCACTTACGTCTTAGATTCAATAAACTAAGCTGAAACCATTAAATAACTAACCAGCCTGTGCCAGCGATCTGTGTCAGCTGATCCCTGCAACCGTGCACTTACGTCTTAGATCAAATAAACTAAGCTGAAACCATTAAATAACTAACCAGCCTGTGCCAGCGATCTGTTTCATCTGATCCCTGCAACCGTGCACTGAAGTTTTAGATAAAATAAACCAAACCGAAACCATTAAATAACTAACCAGCCTGTGCCAGGGATCTGTGTCAGCTGATCCCTGCAACTGTGCACTGAAGTTTTAGATAAACTAAGCTGAAACAATTAAATAACTAACCAGCCTGTGCCAGCAATCTGTTTCAGCTGATCTTTGCGAACGTGCACTGAAGTCTTAGATCAAAATAAACTAACCTGAAACCACGAAATAACTAACCAGCCTGTGCCAGCGATCTGTGTCAGCTGATCCCTGCAACCGTGCACTAAAGTTTTAGATCAAATAAACTAAGCTGAAACCATTAAATAACTAACCAGCCTGTGCCAGCGATCTGTGTCAGCTGATCCCTGCGACCGTGCACTGAAGTTTTAGATAAAATAAACTAAGCTGAAACCATTAAATAACTAACAAGCGATCTGTGTCAGCTGATCCCTGCGACCGTGCACTGACGTTTAAGATAAAATAAACTAAGTTGAAACCATTAATTAACTAACCAGCCTGTGCAAGGGATCTGTGCCAGCGATCTGTTTCAGCTGATCTTTGCGAACGTGCACTGAAGTCTTAGATCAAAAAAAGTAACCTGAAACCATTAAATAACTAACCAGCCTGTACCAGCGATCTGTTTCAGCTGATCCCTGCAACCGTGCACTGAAGTTTTAGATAAACTAAGCTGAAACCATTAAATAACTAACCAGCCTGTACCAGCGATCTGTTTCAGCTGATTCCTGCAATCGTGCACTGAAGTTTTAGATCAAATAAACTAAGCTGAAACCATTAAATAACTAACCAGCCTGTACCAGCGATCTGTGTCAGCTGATCCCTGCAACCGTGCACTGAAGTCTTAGATCAAATAAACTAAGCTGAAACCATTAAATAACTAACCAGCCTGTGCCAGCGATCTGTGTCAGCTGATCTTTGCGATCATGCCCTGAAGTCTTAGATCAAATAAACTAACCTGAAACCATTAAATAACTAACCAGCCTGTGCCAGCGATCTGTGTCAGCTGATCCCTGCGAACGTGGACTGAAGTTTTAGATCAAATAAACAAAGCTGAAACCATTAAATAACTAACCAGCGATCTGTGTCAGCTGATCACTGCGACCGTGCACTGAAGTTTTAGATAAAATAAACTAAGTTGAAACCATTAAATAACTAACCAGCCTGTGCCAGCGATCTGTGTCAGCTGATCCCTGCGACCGTGCACTGAAGTTTTAGATAAAATAAACTAAGTTGAAACCATTAAATAACTAACCAGCGATCTGTGTCAGCGGATCCCTGCGACCGTGCACTGAAGTTTTAGATAAAATAAACTAAGTTGAAACCATTAAATAACTAACCAGCGATCTGTGTCAGCGGATCCCTGCGACCGTGCACTGAAGTTTTAGATAAAATAAACTAAGTTGAAACCATTAAATAACTAACCAGCCTGTGCAAGGGATCTGTGCCAGCGATCTGTTTCAGCTGATCTTTGCGAACGTGCACTGAAGTCTTGGATCAAATAAACTAACCTGAAACCATTAAATAACTAACCAGCCTGTACCAGCGATCTGTTTCAGCTGATCCCTGCAATCGTGCACTGAAGTTTTAGATAAACTAAGCTGAAACCATTAAATAACTAACCAGCCTGTACCAGCGATCTGTTTCAGCTGATCCCTGCAACCGTGCACTGAAGTCTTAGATCAAATAAACTAAGCTGAAACCATTAAATAACTAACCAGCCTGTGCAAGGGATCTGTGCCAGCGATCTGTTTCAGCTGATCTTTGCGAACGTGCACTGAAGTCTTGGATCAAATAAACTAACCTGAAACCATTAAATAACTAACCAACCTGTGCCAGCGATCTGTGTCAGCTGATCCCTGCAATCGTGCACTGAAGTTTTAGATAAACTAAGCTGAAACCATTAAATAACTAACCAGCCTGTCCCAGCGATCTGTGTCAGCTGATCCCTGCAACCGTGCACTGAAGTCTTAGATCAAATAAACTAAGCTGAAACCATTAAATAACTAACCAGCCTGTGCCAGCGATCTGTGTCAGCTGATCCCTGCGAACGTGGACTGAAGTTTTAGATCAAATAAACTAAGCTGAAACCATTAAATAACTAACCAGCCTGTGCCAGCGATCTGTGTCAGCTGATCCCTGCGAACGTGGACTGAAGTTTTAGATCAAATAAACAAAGCTGAAACCATTAAATAACTAACCAGCGATCTGTGTCAGCTGATCCCTGCGACCGTGCACTGAAGTTTTAGATAAAATAAACTAAGTTGAAACCATTAAATAACTAACCAGCGATCTGTTTCAGCGGATCCCTGCGACCGTGCACTGAAGTTTTAGATAAAATAAACTAAGTTGAAACCATTAAATAACTAACCAGCGATCTGTGTCAGCGGATCCCTGCGACCGTGCACTGAAGTTTTAGATAAAATAAACTAAGTTGAAACCATTAAATAACTAACCAGCGATCTGTGTCAGCGGATCCCTGCGACCGTGCACTGAAGTCTTAGATCAAATAAACTAAGTTGAAACCATTAAATAACTAACCAGCCTGTGCCAGGGATCTGTGTCAGCTGATCCCTGCAACCGTGCACTGAAGTTTTAGATAAACTAAGCTGAAACCATTAAATAACTAACCAGCCTGTACCAGCGATCTGTTTCAGCTGATCCCTGCAATCGTGCACTGAAGTTTTAGATCAAATAAACTAAGCTGAAACCATTAAATAACTAACCAGCCTGTGCCAGCGATCTGTGTCATCTGATCCCTGCAATCGTGCACTGAAGTTTTAGATAAACTAAGCTGAAACCATTAAATAACTAACCAGCCTGTCCCAGCGATCTGTGTCAGCTGATCCCTGCAATCGTGCACTGAAGTTTTAGATCAAATAAACTAACCTGAAACCATTAAATAACTAACCAGCCTGTGCGAGCGATCTGTGTCAGCTGATCCCTGCAACCGTGCACTGAAGTTTTAGAGAAAATAAACTAAGTTGAAACCATTAAATAACTAACCAGCGTGTGTCAGGGATCTGTGTCAGCTGATCCCTGCAACCGTGCACTGAAGTTTTAGAGAAAATAAACTAAGTTGAAACCATTAAATAACTAACCAGCGTGTGTCAGGGATCTGTGTTAGCTGATCCCTGCAACTGTGCACTGAAGTTTTACAGAAAATAAAGTAAGATGAAACCATTAAATAACTAACCAGCCTGTGCCAGCGATCTGTGTCAGCTGATCCCTGCAACCGTGCACTGAAGTTTTAGATCAAATAAACTAAGCTGAAACCATTAAATAACTAACCAGCGATCTGTGTCAGCTGATCACTGCGACCGTGCACTGAAGTTTTAGATAAAATAAACTAAGCTGAAACCATTAAATAACTAACCAGCCTGTGCCAGCGATCTGTGTCAGCTGATCCCTGCAACCGTGCACTGAAGTCTTAGATCAAATAAACTAAGCTGAAACCATTAAATAACTAACCAGCCTGTGCCAGCGATCTGTTTCAGCTGATCTTTGCGAACGTGCACTGAAGTTTTAGAGAAAATAAACTAAGTTGAAAGCATTAAATAACTAACCAGCGTGTGTCAGGGATCTGTGTCAGCTGATCCCTGCAACCGTGCACTGAAGTTTTAGAGAAAATAAACTAAGTTGAAACCATTAAATAACTAACCAGCGTGTGTCAGGGATCTGTGTTAGCTGATCCCTGCAACTGTGCACTGAAGTTTTACAGAAAATAAAGTAAGATGAAACCATTAAATAACTAACCAGCCTGTGCCAGCGATCTGTGTCAGCTGATCCCTGCAACCGTGCACTGAAGTTTTAGAGAAAATAAACTAAGTTGAAACCATTAAATAACTAACCAGCGTGTGTCAGGGATCTGTGTTAGCTGATCCCTGCAACTGTGCACTGAAGTTTTACAGAAAATAAAGTAAGCTGAAACAATTAAATAACTAACCAGCCTGTGCGAGCGATCTGTGTCAGCTGATCCCTGCAACCGTGCACTGAAGTTTTAGATCAAATAAACTAAGCTGAAACCATTAAATAACTAACCAGCGATCTGTGTCAGCTGATCCCTGCGACCGTGCACTGAAGTTTTACAGAAAATAAAGTAAGCTGAAACAATTAAATAACTAACCAGCCTGTGCCAGGGATCTGTGTCAGCTGATCTTTGCGACCATGCACTGAAGTCTTAGATCAAATAAACTAACCTGAAACCATTTAAATAACTAACCAGCCTGTGACAGCGATCTGTGTCAGCTGATCCCTGCAACCGTGCACTGAAGTTTTAGATCAAATAAACTAAGCTGAAACCATTAAATAACTAACCAGCCTGTACCAGCGATCTGTTTCAGCTGATCCCTGCAACCGTGCACTGAAGTTTTAGATAAACTTGGCTGAAACCATTAAATAACTAACCAGCCTGTACCAGCGATCTGTTTCAGCTGATCCCTGCAATCGTGCACTGAAGTTTTAGATCAAATAAACTAAGCTGAAACCATTAAATAACTAACCAGCCTGTGCCAGCGATCTGTGTCAGCTGATCCCTGCAACCGTGCACTGAAGTTTTAGATAAACTAAGCTGAAACCATTAAATAACCAACCAGGCTGTGCCAGAGATCTGTGTCAGCTGATCCCTGCAACCGTGCACTGAAGTTTTAGATAAACTAAGTTGAAACCATTAAATAACTAACCAGCCTGTGCCAGCGATCTGTGTCAGCTGATCCCTGCAACCGTGCACTGAAGTTTTAGATAAACTAAGTTGAAACCATTAAATAACTAACCAGCCTGTGCCAGCGATCTGTGTCAGCGGATCCCTGCGAACGTGGACTGAAGTTTTAGATGAAATAAACAAAGCTGAAACCATTAAATAACTAACCAGCGATCTGTGTCAGCTGATCCCTGCGACCGTGCACTGAAGTTTAAGATAAAATAAACTAAGTTGAAACCATTAAATAACTAACCAGCCTGTGCAAGGGATCTGTGCCAGCGATCTGTTTCAGCTGATCTTTGCGAACGTGCACTGAAGTCTTAGATCAAATAAACTAACCTGAAACCATTAAATAACTAACCAGCCTGTGCCAGAGATCTGTGTCAGCTGATCCCTGCAACCGTGCACTGAAGTTTTAGAGAAAATAAACTAAGTTGAAACCATTAAATAACTAACCAGCGTGTGTCAGGGATCTGTGTCAGCTGATCTTTGCGACCATGCACTGAAGTCTTAGATCAAATAAACTAACCTGAAACCATTTAAATAACTAACCAGCCTGTGACAGTGATCTGTGTCAGCTGATCCCTGCAACCGTGCACTGAAGTTTTAGATAAACTTGGCTGAAACCATTAAATAACTAACCAGCCTGTACCAGCGATCTGTTTCAGCTGATCCCTGCAATCGTGCACTGAAGTTTTAGATCAAATAAACTAAGTTAAAACCATTAAATAACTAACCAGCCTGTGCCAGGGATCTGTGTCAGCTGATCCCTGCAACCGTGCACTGAAGTTTTAGATAAACTAAGCTGAAACCATTAAATAACTAACCAGCCTGTGCCAGAGATCTGTGTCAGCTGATCCCTGCGAACGTGGACTGAAGTTTTAGATCAAATAAACAAAGCTGAAACCATTAAATAACTAACCAGCGATCTGTGTCAGCTGATCCCTGCAACCGTGCACTGAAGTTTTAGATAAAATAAACTAAGTTGAAACCATTAAATAACTAACCAGCCTGTGCCAGCGATCTGTGTCAGCTGATCCCTGCAACCGTGCACTGAAGTCTTAGATCAAATAAACTAAGCTGAAACCATTAAATAACTAACCAGCCTGTGCCAGCGATCTGGGTCAGCTGATCCCTGCGAACGTGGACTGAAGTTTTAGATCAAATAAACAAAGCTGAAACCATTAAATAACTAACCAGCGATCTGTGTCAGCTGATCCCTGCGACCGTGCACTGAAGTTTTAGATCAAATAAACAAAGCTGAAACCATTAAATAACTAACCAGCGATCTGTGTCAGCTGATCCCTGCGACCGTGCACTGAAGTTTTAGATAAAATAAACTAAGTTGAAACCATTAAATAACTAACCAGCCTGTGCAAGGGATCTGTGCCAGCGATCTGTTTCAGCTCATCTTTGCGAACGTGCACTGAAGATTTAGATCAAATAAACTAAGCTGAAACCATTAAATAACCAACCAGGCTGTGCCAGAGATCTGTGTCAGCTGATCCCTGCGAACGTGGACTGAAGTTTTAGATCAAATAAACTAAGCTGAAAACATTAAATAACCAACCAGGCTGTGCCAGAGATCTGTGTCAGCTGATCCCTGCGAACGTGGACTGAAGTTTTAGATCAAATAAACTAAGCTGAAAACATTAAATAACCAACCAGGCTGTGCCAGAGATCTGTGTCAGCTGATCCCTGCAACCGTGCACTGAAGTTTTAGAGAAAATAAACTAAGTTGAAACCATTAAATAACTAACCAGCCTGTGCCAGAGATCTGTTTCAGCTGATCCCTGCAATCGTGCACTGAAGTTTTAGATAAACTAAGCTGAAACCATTAAATAACTAACCAGCCTGTGCCAGAGATCTGTTTCAGCTGATCCCTGCAATCGTGCACTGAAGTTTTAGATCAAATAAACTAAGCTGAAACCATTAAATAACTAACCAGCCTGTGCAAGGGATCTGTGTCAGCTGATCCCTGCAACCGCGCACTGAAGTTTTAGATAAACTTGGCTGAAACCATTAAATAACTAACCAGCCTGTACCAGCGATCTGTTTCAGCTGATCCCTGCAATCGTGCACTGAAGTTTTAGATCAAATAAACTAAGTTAAAACCATTAAATAACTAACCAGCCTGTGCCAGGGATCTGTGTCAGCTGATCCCTGCAACCGTGCACTGAAGTTTTAGATAAACTAAGCTGAAACCATTAAATAACTAACCAGCCTGTGCCAGCGATCTGTTTCAGCTGATCCCTGCAACCGTGCACTGAAGTTTTAGATAAACTAAGCTGAAACCATTAAATAACTAACCAGCCTGTGCCAGCGATCTGTGTCAGCTGATCCCTGCAACCGTGCACTGAAGTTTTAGATAAAATAAACCAAACCGAAACCATTAAATAACTAACCAGCCTGTGCCAGCGATCTGTTTCAGCTGATCCCTGCAATCGTGCACTGAAGTTTTAGATCAAATAAACTAAGCTGAAACCATTAAATAACTAACCAGCCTGTGCCAGGGATCTGTGTCAGCTGATCCCTGCAACCGTGCACTGAAGTTTTAGATAAACTAAGCTGAAACCATTAAATAACTAACCAGCCTGTGCCAGCGATCTGTTTCAGCTGATCCCTGCAACCGTGCACTGAAGTTTTAGATAAACTAAGCTGAAACCATTTAAATAACTAACCAGCCTGTGACAGCGATCTGTGTCAGCTGATCCCTGCAACCGTGCACTTACGTCTTAGATCAAATAAACTAAGCTGAAACCATTAAATAACTAACCAGCCTGTGCCAGCGATCTGTGTCAGCTGATCCCTGCAACCGTGCACTTACGTCTTAGATCAAATAAACTAAGCTGAAACCATTAAATAACTAACCAGCCTGTGCCAGCGATCTGTGTCAGCTGATCCCTGCAACCGTTTTAGATCAAATAAACTAAGCTGAAACCATTAAATAACTAACCAGCCTGTGCCAGCGATCTGTTTCATCTGATCCCTGCAACCGTGCACTGAAGTTTTAGATAAAATAAACCAAACCGAAACCATTAAATAACTAACCAGCCTGTGCCAGGGATCTGTGTCAGCTGATCCCTGCAACTGTGCACTGAAGTTTTAGATAAACTAAGCTGAAACAATTAAATAACTAACCAGCCTGTGCCAGCAATCTGTTTCAGCTGATCTTTGCGAACGTGCACTGAAGTCTTAGATCAAAATAAACTAACCTGAAACCACGAAATAACTAACCAGCCTGTGCCAGCGATCTGTGTCAGCTGATCCCTGCAACCGTGCACTAAAGTTTTAGATCAAATAAACTAAGCTGAAACCATTAAATAACTAACCAGCCTGTGCCAGCGATCTGTGTCAGCTGATCCCTGCGACCGTGCACTGAAGTTTTAGATAAAATAAACTAAGCTGAAACCATTAAATAACTAACAAGCGATCTGTGTCAGCTGATCCCTGCGACCGTGCACTGACGTTTAAGATAAAATAAACTAAGTTGAAACCATTAATTAACTAACCAGCCTGTGCAAGGGATCTGTGCCAGCGATCTGTTTCAGCTGATCTTTGCGAACGTGCACTGAAGTCTTAGATCAAAAAAAGTAACCTGAAACCATTAAATAACTAACCAGCCTGTACCAGCGATCTGTTTCAGCTGATTCCTGCAATCGTGCACTGTAGTTTTAGATCAAATAAACTAAGCTGAAACCATTAAATAACTAACCAGCCTGTACCAGCGATCTGTGTCAGCTGATCCCTGCAACCGTGCACTGAAGTCTTAGATCAAATAAACTAAGCTGAAACCATTAAATAACTAACCAGCCTGTGCCAGCGATCTGTGTCAGCTGATCCCTGCGAACGTGGACTGAAGTTTTAGATCAAATAAACAAAGCTGAAACCATTAAATAACTAACCAGCGATCTGTGTCAGCTGATCACTGCGACCGTGCACTGAAGTTTTAGATAAAATAAACTAAGTTGAAACCATTAAATAACTAACCAGCCTGTGCCAGCGATCTGTGTCAGCTGATCCCTGCGACCGTGCACTGAAGTTTTAGATAAAATAAACTAAGTTGAAACCATTAAATAACTAACCAGCGATCTGTGTCAGCGGATCCCTGCGACCGTGCACTGAAGTTTTAGATAAAATAAACTAAGTTGAAACCATTAAATAACTAACCAGCGATCTGTGTCAGCGGATCCCTGCGACCGTGCACTGAAGTTTTAGATAAAATAAACTAAGTTGAAACCATTAAATAACTAACCAGCGATCTGTGTCAGCTGATCCCTGCAACCGTGCACTGAAGTTTTAGATAAACTAAGCTGAAACCATTAAATAACTAACCAGCCTGTACCAGCGATCTGTTTCAGCTGATCCCTGCAATCGTGCACTGAAGTTTTAGATCAAATAAACTAAGCTGAAACCATTAAATAACCAACCAGCCTGTGCCAGCGATCTGTGTCATCTGATCCCTGCAATCGTGCACTGAAGTTTTAGATAAACTAAGCTGAAACCATTAAATAACTAACCAGCCTGTCCCAGCGATCTGTGTCAGCTGATCCCTGCAATCGTGCACTGAAGTTTTAGATCAAATAAACTAACCTGAAACCATTAAATAACTAACCAGCCTGTGCGAGCGATCTGTGTCAGCTGATCCCTGCAACCGTGCACTGAAGTTTTAGAGAAAATAAACTAAGTTGAAACCATTAAATAACTAACCAGCCTGTGCGAGCGATCTGTGTCAGCTGATCCCTGCAACCGTGCACTGAAGTTTTACAGAAAATAAAGTAAGATGAAACCATTAAATAACTAACCAGCCTGTGCCAGCGATCTGTGTCAGCTGATCCCTGCAACCGTGCACTGAAGTTTTAGATCAAATAAACTAAGCTGAAACCATTAAATAACTAACCAGCGATCTGTGTCAGCTGATCACTGCGACCGTGCACTGAAGTTTTAGATAAAATAAACTAAGCTGAAACCATTAAATAACTAACCAGCCTGTGCCAGCGATCTGTGTCAGCTGATCCCTGCAACCGTGCACTGAAGTCTTAGATCAAATAAACTAAGCTGAAACCATTAAATAACTAACCAGCCTGTGCCAGCGATCTGTTTCAGCTGATCTTTGCGAACGTGCACTGAAGTTTTAGAGAAAATAAACTAAGTTGAAACCATTAAATAACTAACCAGCCTGTGCCAGGGATCTGTGTCAGCTGATCCCTGCAACCGTGCACTGAAGATTTAGAGAAAATAAACTAAGTTGAAACCATTAAATAACTAACCAGCGTGTGTCAGGGATCTGTGTCAGCTGATCCCTGCAACCGTGCACTGAAGTTTTAGAGAAAATAAACTAAGTTGAAACCATTAAATAACTAACCAGCGTGTGTCAGGGATCTGTGTTAGCTGATCCCTGCAACTGTGCACTGAAGTTTTACAGAAAATAAAGTAAGATGAAACCATTAAATAACTAACCAGCCTGTGCGAGCGATCTGTGTCAGCTGATCCCTGCAACCGTGCACTGAAGTTTTAGATCAAATAAACTAAGCTGAAACCATTAAATAACTAACCAGCGATCTGTGTCAGCTGATCCCTGCGACCGTGCACTGAAGTTTTACAGAAAATAAAGTAAGCTGAAACAATTAAATAACTAACCAGCCTGTGCCAGGGATCTGTGTCAGCTGATCTTTGCGACCATGCACTGAAGTCTTAGATCAAATAAACTAACCTGAAACCATTTAAATAACTAACCAGCCTGTACCAGCGATCTGTTTCAGCTGATCCCTGCAACCGTGCACTGAAGTTTTAGATAAACTTGGCTGAAACCATTAAATAACTAACCAGCCTGTACCAGCGATCTGTTTCAGCTGATCCCTGCAATCGTGCACTGAAGTTTTAGATCAAATAAACTAAGCTGAAACCATTAAATAACTAACCAGCCTGTGCCAGCGATCTGTGTCAGCTGATCCCTGCAACCGTGCACTGAAGTTTTAGATAAACTAAGCTGAAACCATTAAATAACCAACCAGGCTGTGCCAGAGATCTGTGTCAGCTGATCCCTGCAACCGTGCACTGAAGTTTTAGATAAACTAAGTTGAAACCATTAAATAACTAACCAGCCTGTGCCAGCGATCTGTGTCAGCTGATCCCTGCAACCGTGCACTGAAGTTTTAGATAAACTAAGTTGAAACCATTAAATAACTAACCAGCCTGTGCCAGCGATCTGTGTCAGCGGATCCCTGCGAACGTGGACTGAAGTTTTAGATGAAATAAACAAAGCTGAAACCATTAAATAACTAACCAGCGATCTGTGTCAGCTGATCAGTGCGACCGTGCACTGAAGTTTTAGATAAAATAAACTAAGTTGAAACCATTAAATAACTAACCAGCCTGTGCCAGCGATCTGTGTCAGCTGATCCCTGCAACCGTGCACTGAAGTCTTAGATCAAATAAACTAAGCTGAAACCATTAAATAACTAACCAGCCTGTGCCAGCGATCTGTGTCAGCTGATCCCTGCAACCGTGCACTGAAGTTTTAGATAAAGTTAACTAAGCTGAAACCATTAAATAATTAACCAGCGATCTGTGTCAGCGGATCCCTGCGACCGTGCACTGAAGTTTTAGATAAAATAAACTAAGCTGAAACCATTAAATAACTAACCAGCGATCTGTGTCAGCGGATCCCTGCGACCGTGCACTGAAGTTTAAGATAAAATAAACTAAGTTGAAACCATTAAATAACTAACCAGCCTGTGCAAGGGATCTGTGCCAGCGATCTGTTTCAGCTGATCTTTGCGAACGTGCACTGAAGTCTTAGATCAAATAAACTAAGCTGAAACCACTAAATAACTAACCAGCCTGTGCCAGCGATCTGTGTCAGCTGATCCCTGCAACCGTGCACTGAAGTTTTAGAGAAAATAAACTAAGTTTAAACCATTAAATAACTAACCAGCCTGTGCCAGGAATCTTTGTCAACTGATCCCTGCAACCGTGCACTGAATTTTTAGAGAAAATAAACTAAGTTGAAACCATTAAATAACTAACCAGCGTGTGTCAGGGATCTGTGTCAGCTGATTCCTCCAACCGTGCACTGAAGTTTTAGATAAACTAAGCTGAAACCATTAAATAACTAACCAACCTGTGCCAGCGATCTGTGTCAGCTGATCCCTGCAACCGTGCACTGAAGTTTTAGATAAAATAAACTAAGCTGAAACCATTAAATAACTAACCAGCGATCTGTGTCAGCGGATCCCTGCGACCGTGCACTGAAGTTTAAGATAAAATAAACTAAGTTGAAACCATTAAATAACTAACCAGCCTGTGCAAGGGATCTGTGCCAGCGATCTGTTTCAGCTGAACTTTGCGAACGTGCACTGAAGTCTTAGATCAAATAAACTAAGCTGAAACCACTAAATAACTAACCAGCCTGTGCCAGCGATCTGTGTCAGCTGATCCCTGCAACCGTGCACTGAAGTTTTAGATCAAATAAACTAAGCTGAAACCATTAAATAACTAACCAGCGATCTGGGTCAGCTGATCCCTGCGACCGTGCACTGAAGTTTTAGAGAAAATAAACTAAGTTGAAACCATTAAATAACTAACCAGCGTGTGTCAGCGATCTGTGTCAGCTGATCCCTGCGACCGTGCACTGAAGTTTTAGATCAAATAAACTAAGCTGAAACCATTAAATAACTAACCAGCGATCTGTGTTAGCTGATCCCTGCAACTGTGCACTGAAGTTTTAGATGAAATAAACTAAGCTGAAACCATTAAATAACTAACCAGCGATCTGTGTCAGCTGATTCCTGCAACCGTGCACTGAAGTTTTAGATAAACTAAGCTGAAACCATTAAATAACTAACCAGCCTGTGCCAGGGATCTGTGTCAGCTGATCCCTGCAAGCGTGCACTGAAGTTTTAGATAAACTAAGCTGAAACCATTAAATAACTAACCAGCCTGTGCCAGCGATCTGTTTCATCTGATCCCTGCAACCGTGCACTGAAGTTTTAGATAAACTAAGCTGAAACCATTAAATAACTAACCAGCCTGTGCCAGCGATCTGTGTCAGCTGATCCCTGCAACCGTGCACTGAAGTTTTAGATAAAATAAACCAAACCGAAACCATTAAATAACTAACCAGCCTGTGCGAGCGATCTGTGTCAGCTGATCCCTGCAACCGTGCACTGAAGTTTTAGATAAAATAAACCAAACCGAAACCATTAAATAACTAACCAGCCTGTGCCAACGATCTGTGTCAGCTGATCCCTGCAACCGTGCACTGAAGTTTTAGATAAACTAAGCTGAAACCATTAAATAACTAACCAGCCTGTGCCAGCGATCTGTGTCAGCTGATCCCTGCAACCGTGCACTGAAGTTTTAGATAAACTAAGCTGAAACCATTAAATAACTAACCAGGGATCTGTGTCAGCTGATCCCTGCAACCGTGCACTGAAGTTTTAGATAAACTAAGCTGAAACCATTAAATAACTAACCAGCCTGTGCCAGCGATCTGTGTCAGCTGATCCCTGCAACCGTGCACTGAAGTTTTAGAGAAAATAAACTAAGTTTAAACCATTAAATAACTAACCAGCCTGTGCCAGGAATCTTTGTCAACTGATCCCTGCAACCGTGCACTGAAGTTTTAGATAAACTAAGCTGAAACCATTAAATAACTAGCCAGCCTGTGCCAGCGATCTGTTTCATCTGATCCCTGCAACCGTGCACTGAAGTTTTAGATAAACTAAGCTGAAACCATTAAATAACTAACCAGCCTGTGCCAGGGATCTGTGTCAGCTGATCCCTGCAACCGTGCACTGAAGTTTTAGATAAACTAAGCTGAAACCATTAAATAACTAACCAGCCTGTGCCAGCGATCTGTGTCAGCTGATCTTTGCGACCGTGCACTGAAGTCTTAGATCAAATAAACTAACCTGAAACCATTTAAATAACTAACCAGCCTGTGACAGCGATCTGTGTCAGCTGATCCCTGTAACCGTGCACTGAAGTTTTAGATCAAATAAACTAAGCTGAAACCATTAAATAACTAACCAGCCTGTGCCAGCGATCTGTGTCAGCGGATCCCTGCGACCGTGCACTGAAGTTTTAGATAAAATAAACTAAGTTGAAACCATTAAATAACTAACCAGCCTGTGCCAGCGATCTGTGTCAGCTGATCCCTGCAACCGTGCACTGAAGTTTTAGATAAACTTGGCTGAAACCATTAAATAACTAACCAGCCTGTACCAGCGATCTGTTTCAGCTGATCCCTGCAACCGTGCACTGAAGTTTTAGATAAACTTGGCTGAAACCATTAAATAACTGACCAGCCTGTACCAGCGATCTGTTTCAGCTGATCCCTGCAATCGTGCACTGAAGTTTTAGATCAAATAAACTAAGCTGAAACCATTAAATAACTAACCAGCCTGTGCCAGGGATCTGTGTCAGCTGATCCCTGCAACCGTGCACTGAAGTTTTAGATCAAATAAACTACGCTGAAACCATTAAATAACTAACCAGCCTGTGCCAGCGATCTGTGTCAGCTGATCCCTGCAACCGTGCACTGAAGTTTTAGATAAACTAAGCTGAAACCATTAAATAACTAACCAGCCTGTGCCAGAGATCTGTGTCAGCTGATCCCTGCAACCGTGCACTGAAGTTTTAGATCAAATAAACTAAGCTGAAACCATTAAATAACTAACCAGCCTGTGCCAGGGATCTGTGTCAGCTGATCTTTGCGACCATGCACTGAAGTCTTAGATCAAATAAACTAACCTGAAACCATTTAAATAACTAACCAGGCTGTGCCAGCGATCTGTGTCAGCGGATCCCTGCGAACGTGGACTGAAGTTTTAGATCAAATAAACAAAGCTGAAACCATTAAATAACTAACCAGCGATCTGTGTCAGCTGATCACTGCGACCGTGCACTGAAGTTTTAGATAAACTAAGCTGAAACCATTAAATAACTAACCAGCCTGTGCCAGCGATCTGTGTCAGCTGATCCCTGCAACCGTGCACTGAAGTTTTAGAGAAAATAAACTAAGTTTAAACCATTAAATAACTAACCAGCCTGTGCCAGGAATCTTTGTCAACTGATCCCTGCAACCGTGCACTGAAGTTTTAGATAAACTAAGCTGAAACCATTAAATAACTAGCCAGCCTGTGCCAGCGATCTGTTTCATCTGATCCCTGCAACCGTGCACTGAAGTTTTAGATAAACTAAGCTGAAACCATTAAATAACTAACCAGCCTGTGCCAGGGATCTGTGTCAGCTGATCCCTGCAACCGTGCACTGAAGTTTTAGATAAACTAAGCTGAAACCATTAAATAACTAACCAGCCTGTGCCAGCGATCTGTGTCAGCTGATCTTTGCGACCGTGCACTGAAGTCTTAGATCAAATAAACTAACCTGAAACCATTTAAATAACTAACCAGCCTGTGACAGCGATCTGTGTCAGCTGATCCCTGTAACCGTGCACTGAAGTTTTAGATCAAATAAACTAAGCTGAAACCATTAAATAACTAACCAGCCTGTGCCAGCGATCTGTGTCAGCGGATCCCTGCGACCGTGCACTGAAGTTTTAGATAAAATAAACTAAGTTGAAACCATTAAATAACTAACCAGCCTGTGCCAGCGATCTGTGTCAGCTGATCCCTGCAACCGTGCACTGAAGTTTTAGATAAACTTGGCTGAAACCATTAAATAACTAACCAGCCTGTACCAGCGATCTGTTTCAGCTGATCCCTGCAACCGTGCACTGAAGTTTTAGATAAACTTGGCTGAAACCATTAAATAACTGACCAGCCTGTACCAGCGATCTGTTTCAGCTGATCCCTGCAATCGTGCACTGAAGTTTTAGATCAAATAAACTAAGCTGAAACCATTAAATAACTAACCAGCCTGTGCCAGGGATCTGTGTCAGCTGATCCCTGCAACCGTGCACTGAAGTTTTAGATCAAATAAACTACGCTGAAACCATTAAATAACTAACCAGCCTGTGCCAGCGATCTGTGTCAGCTGATCCCTGCAACCGTGCACTGAAGTTTTAGATAAACTAAGCTGAAACCATTAAATAACTAACCAGCCTGTGCCAGAGATCTGTGTCAGCTGATCCCTGCAACCGTGCACTGAAGTTTTAGATCAAATAAACTAAGCTGAAACCATTAAATAACTAACCAGCCTGTGCCAGGGATCTGTGTCAGCTGATCTTTGCGACCATGCACTGAAGTCTTAGATCAAATAAACTAACCTGAAACCATTTAAATAACTAACCAGGCTGTGCCAGCGATCTGTGTCAGCGGATCCCTGCGAACGTGGACTGAAGTTTTAGATCAAATAAACAAAGCTGAAACCATTAAATAACTAACCAGCGATCTGTGTCAGCTGATCACTGCGACCGTGCACTGAAGTTTTAGATAAACTAAGCTGAAACCATTAAATAACTAACCAGCCTGTGCCAGCGATCTGTGTCAGCTGATCCCTGCAACCGTGCACTGAAGTTTTAGAGAAAATAAACTAAGTTTAAACCATTAAATAACTAACCAGCCTGTGCCAGGAATCTTTGTCAACTGATCCCTGCAACCGTGCACTGAAGTTTTAGATAAACTAAGCTGAAACCATTAAATAACTAGCCAGCCTGTGCCAGCGATCTGTTTCATCTGATCCCTGCAACCGTGCACTGAAGTTTTAGATAAACTAAGCTGAAACCATTAAATAACTAACCAGCCTGTGCCAGGGATCTGTGTCAGCTGATCCCTGCAACCGTGCACTGAAGTTTTAGATAAACTAAGCTGAAACCATTAAATAACTAACCAGCCTGTGCCAGCGATCTGTGTCAGCTGATCTTTGCGACCGTGCACTGAAGTCTTAGATCAAATAAACTAACCTGAAACCATTTAAATAACTAACCAGCCTGTGACAGCGATCTGTGTCAGCTGATCCCTGTAACCGTGCACTGAAGTTTTAGATCAAATAAACTAAGCTGAAACCATTAAATAACTAACCAGCCTGTGCCAGCGATCTGTGTCAGCGGATCCCTGCGACCGTGCACTGAAGTTTTAGATAAAATAAACTAAGTTGAAACCATTAAATAACTAACCAGCCTGTGCCAGCGATCTGTGTCAGCTGATCCCTGCAACCGTGCACTGAAGTTTTAGATAAACTTGGCTGAAACCATTAAATAACTAACCAGCCTGTACCAGCGATCTGTTTCAGCTGATCCCTGCAACCGTGCACTGAAGTTTTAGATAAACTTGGCTGAAACCATTAAATAACTGACCAGCCTGTACCAGCGATCTGTTTCAGCTGATCCCTGCAATCGTGCACTGAAGTTTTAGATCAAATAAACTAAGCTGAAACCATTAAATAACTAACCAGCCTGTGCCAGGGATCTGTGTCAGCTGATCCCTGCAACCGTGCACTGAAGTTTTAGATCAAATAAACTACGCTGAAACCATTAAATAACTAACCAGCCTGTGCCAGCGATCTGTGTCAGCTGATCCCTGCAACCGTGCACTGAAGTTTTAGATAAACTAAGCTGAAACCATTAAATAACTAACCAGCCTGTGCCAGAGATCTGTGTCAGCTGATCCCTGCAACCGTGCACTGAAGTTTTAGATCAAATAAACTAAGCTGAAACCATTAAATAACTAACCAGCCTGTGCCAGGGATCTGTGTCAGCTGATCTTTGCGACCATGCACTGAAGTCTTAGATCAAATAAACTAACCTGAAACCATTTAAATAACTAACCAGGCTGTGCCAGCGATCTGTGTCAGCGGATCCCTGCGAACGTGGACTGAAGTTTTAGATCAAATAAACAAAGCTGAAACCATTAAATAACTAACCAGCGATCTGTGTCAGCTGATCACTGCGACCGTGCACTGAAGTTTTAGATAAAATAAACTAAGTTGAAACCATTAAATAACTAACCAGCCTGTGCCAGCGATCTGTGTCAGCTGATCCCTGCAACCGTGCACTGAAGTCTTAGATCAAATAAACTAAGCTGAAACCATTAAATAACTAACCAACCTGTGCCAGCGATCTGTGTCAGCTGATCCCTGCAACCGTGCACTGAAGTTTTAGATAAAATAAACTAAGCTGAAACCATTAAATAACTAACCAGCGATCTGTGTCAGCGGATCCCTGCGACCGTGCACTGAAGTTTAAGATAAAATAAACTAAGTTGAAACCATTAAATAACTAACCAGCCTGTGCAAGGTATCTGTGCCAGCGATCTGTTTCAGCTGAACTTTGCGAACGTGCACTGAAGTCTTAGATCAAATAAACTAAGCTGAAACCACTAAATAACTAACCAGCCTGTGCCAGCGATCTGTGTCAGCTGATCCCTGCAACCGTGCACTGAATTTTTAGAGAAAATAAACTAAGTTGAAACCATTAAATAACTAACCAGCGTGTGTCAGGGATCTGTGTTAGCTGATCCCTGCAACTGTGCACTGAAGTTTTACAGAAAATAAAGTAAGCTGAAACCATTAAATAACTAACCAGCCTGTGCCAGGGATCTGTGTCAGCTGATCTTTGCGACCATTCACTGAAGTCTTAGATCAAATAAACTAACCTGAAACCATTAAATAACTAACCAGCCTGTGCCAGCGATCTGTGTCAGCTGATCCCTGCAACCGTGCACTGAAGTTTTAGATCAAATAAACTAAGCTGAAACCATTAAATAACTAACCAGCGATCTGTGTCAGCTGATCCCTGCGACCGTGCACTGAAGTTTTAGAGAAAATAAACTAAGTTGAAACCATTAAATAACTAACCAGCGTGTGTCAGCGATCTGTGTCAGCTGATCCCTGCGACCGTGCACTGAAGTTTTAGATCAAATAAACTAAGCTGAAACCATTAAATAACTAACCAGCGATCTGTGTTAGCTGATCCCTGCAACTGTGCACTGAAGTTTTAGATAAAATAAACTAAGCTGAAACCATTAAATAACTAACCAGCGATCTGTGTCAGCTGATTCCTGCAACCGTGCACTGAAGTTTTAGATAAAATAAACTAAGTTGAAACCATTAAATAACTAACCAGCCTGTGCAAGGGATCTGTGTCAGCTGATCCCTGCAACCGTGCACTGAAGTTTTAGATAAAATAAACCAAACCGAAACCATTAAATAACTAACCAGCCTGTGCGAGCGATCTGTGTCAGCTGATTCCTGCAACCGTGCACTGAAGTTTTAGATAAACTAAGTTGAAACCATTAAATAACTAACCAGCCTGTGCCAACGATCTGTGTCAGCTGATCCCTGCAACCGTGCACTGAAGTTTTAGATAAAATAAACTAAGTTAAAACCATTAAATAACTAACCAGCCTGTGCCAGGGATCTGTGTCAGCTGATCCCTGCAACCGTGCACTGAAGTTTTAGATAAACTAAGCTGAAACCATTAAATAACTAGCCAGCCTGTGCCAGCGATCTGTTTCATCTGATCCCTGCAACCGTGCACTGAAGTTTTAGATAAACTAAGCTGAAACCATTAAATAACTAACCAGCCTGTGCCAGGGATCTGTGTCAGCTGATCCCTGCAAGCGTGCACTGAAGTTTTAGATAAACTAAGCTGAAACCATTAAATAACTAACCAGCGATCTGTGTTAGCTGATCCCTGCAACTGTGCACTGAAGTTTTAGATAAAATAAACTAAGCTGAAACCATTAAATAACTAACCAGCGATCTGTGTCAGCTGATTCCTGCAACCGTGCACTGAAGTTTTAGATAAACTAAGCTGAAACCATTAAATAACTAACCAGCCTGTGCCAGGGATCTGTGTCAGCTGATCCCTGCAACCGTGCACTGAAGTTTTAGATAAAATAAACCAAACCGAAACCATTAAATAACTAACCAGCCTGTGCGAGCGATCTGTGTCAGCTGATTCCTGCAACCGTGCACTGAAGTTTTAGATAAACTAAGTTGAAACCATTAAATAACTAACCAGCCTGTGCCAACGATCTGTGTCAGCTGATCCCTGCAACCGTGCACTGAAGTTTTAGATAAACTAAGCTGAAACCATTAAATAACTAACCAGCCTGTGCCAGCGATCTGATTCAGCTGATTCCTGCAACCGTGCACTGAAGTTTTTTATGATAAACTAAGTTGAAACCATTTAAATAACTAACCAGCCTGTGACAGCGATCTGTGTCAGCTGATCCCTGCAACCGTGCACTGAAGTTTTAGATCAAATAAACTAAGCTGAAACCATTAAATAACTAACCAGCCTGTGCCAGCGATCTGTGTCAGCTGATCCCTGCAACCGTGCACTTACGTCTTAGATCAAATAAACTAAGCTGAAACCATTAAATAACTAACCAGCCTGTGCCAGCGATCTGTGTCAGCTGATCCCTGCAACCGTGCACTTACGTCTTAGATCAAATAAACTAAGCTGAAACCATTAAATAACTAACCAGCCTGTGCCAGCGATCTGGGTCAGCTGATCCCTGCGAACGTGGACTGAAGTTTTAGATCAAATAAACAAAGCTGAAACCATTAAATAACTAACCAGCCTGTGCCAGCGATCTGGGTCAGCTGATCCCTGCGAACGTGGACTGAAGTTTTAGATCAAATAAACAAAGCTGAAACCATTAAATAACTAACCAGCGATCTGTGTCAGCTGATCACTGCGACCGTGCACTGAAGTTTTAGATAAAATAAACTAAGCTGAAACCATTAAATAACTAACCAGCGATCTGTGTCAGCGGATCCCTGCGACCGTGCACTGAAGTTTAAGATAAAATAAACTAAGTTGAAACCATTAAATAACTAACCAGCCTGTGCAAGGGATCTGTGCCAGCGATCTGTTTCAGCTGATCTTTGCAAACGTGCACTGAAGTCTTAGATCAAATAAACTAACCTGAAACCATTAAATAACCAACCAGGCTGTGCCAGAGATCTGTGTCAGCTGATCCCTGCGAACGTGGACTGAAGTTTTAGATCAAATAAACTAAGCTGAAACCATTAAATAACTAACCAGCCTGTGCCAGCGATCTGTGTCAGCTGATCCCTGCAACCGTGCACTGAAGTTTTAGATAAACTAAGCTGAAACCATTAAATAACTAACCAGCGATCTGTGTCAGCTGATTCCTGCAACCGTGCACTGAAGTTTTAGATAAACTAAGCTGAAACCATTAAATAACTAACCAGCCTGTGCCAGGGATCTGTGTCAGCTGATCCCTGCAACCGTGCACTGAAGTTTTAGATAAACTAAGCTGAAACCATTAAATAACTAGCCAGCCTGTGCCAGCGATCTGTTTCATCTGATCCCTGCAACCGTGCACTGAAGTTTTAGATAAACTAAGCTGAAACCATTAAATAACTAACCAGCCTGTGCCAGCGATCTGTGTCAGCTGATCCCTGCAACCGTGCACTGAAGTTTTAGATAAAATAAACCAAACCGAAACCATTAAATAACTAACCAGCCTGTGCGAGCGATCTGTGTCAGCTGATTCCTGCAACCGTGCACTGAAGTTTTAGATAAACTAAGTTGAAACCATTAAATAACTAACCAGCCTGTGCCAGCGATCTGTTTCAGCTGATTCCTGCAACCGTGCACTGAAGTTTTAGATAAACTAAGCTGAAACCATTAAATAACTAACCAGCCTGTGACAGCGATCTGTGTCAGCTGATCCCTGCAACCGTGCACTGAAGTTTTAGATCAAATAAACTAAGCTGAAACCATTAAATAACTAACCAGCCTGTGCCAGCGATCTGTGTCAGCTGATCCCTGCAACCGTGCACTTACGTCTTAGATCAAATAAACTAAGCTGAAACCATTAAATAACTAACCAGCCTGTGCCAGCGATCTGTGTCAGCTGATCCCTGCAACCGTGCACTGAAGTCTTAGATCAAATAAACTAAGCTGAAACCATTAAATAACTAACCAGCCTGTGCCAGCGATCTGGGTCAGCTGATCCCTGCAACCGTGCACTGAAGTTTTAGATAAAATAAACTAAGCTGAAACCATTAAATAACTAACCAGCGATCTGTGTCAGCTGATCCCTGCGACCGTGCACTGAAGTTTTAGATAAAATAAACTAAGCTGAAACCATTAAATAACTAACCAGCGATCTGTGTCAGCTGATCCCTGCGACCGTGCACTGAAGTCTTAGATCAAATAAACTAACCTGAAACCATTAAATAACCAACCAGCCTGTGCAAGCGATCTGTGTCAGCTGATCCCTGCAACCGTGCACTGAAGTTTTAGAGAAAATAAACTAAGTTGAAACCATTAAATAACTAACCAGCCTGTGCCAGGGATCTGTGTCAGCTGATCTTTGCGACCATGCACTGAAGTCTTAGATCAAATAAACTAACCTGAAACCATTTAAATAACTAACCAGCCTGTGCCAGCGATCTGTGTCAGCTGATCCCTGCAACCGTGCACTGAAGTTTTAGATCAAATAAACTAAGCTGAAACCATTAAATAACTAACCAGCCTGTGCCAGCGATCTGTGTCAGCTGATCCCTGCGACCGTGCACTGAAGTTTTAGATAAAATAAACTAAGTTGAAACCATTAAATAACTAACCAGCCTGTGCAAGGGATCTGTGTCAGCTGATCCCTGCAACCGTGCACTGAAGTTTTAGATAAACTAAGCTGAAACCATTAAATAACTAACCAGCCTGTGCCAGCGATCTGTGTCAGCTGATCCCTGCAACCGTGCACTGAAGTTTTAGATAAAATAAACCAAACCGAAACCATTAAATAACTAACCAGCCTGTGCCAGCGATCTGTGTCAGCTGATTCCTGCAACCGTGCACTGAAGTTTTAGATAAACTAAGTTGAAACCATTAAATAACTAACCAGCCTGTGCCAACGATCTGTGTCAGCTGATCCCTGCAACCGTGCACTGAAGTTTTAGAGAAAATAAACTAAGCTGAAACCATTAAATAACTAACCAGTCTGTACCAGCGATTCTGTGTCAGCTGATCCCTGCAACCGTGCACTGAAGTTTTAGATAAAATAAACCAAACCGAAACCATTAAATAACTAACCAGCCTGTGCCAGCGATCTGTGTCAGCTGATCCCTGCAACCGTGCACTGAAGTTTTAGATAAACTAAGCTGAAACCATTAAATAACTAACCAGCCTGTGCCAGCTATCTTTGTCAGCTGATCCCTGCAACCGTGCACTGAAGTTTTAGATAAACTTGGCTGAAACCATTAAATAACTAACCAGCCTGTACCAGCGATCTGTGTCAGCTGATCCCTGCAACCGTGCACTGAAGTTTTAGATAAACTAAGCTGAAACCATTAAATAACTAACCAGCCTGTGCCAGGGATCTGTGTCAGCTGATCCCTGCAACCGTGCACTGAAGTCTTAGATCAAATAAACTAAGCTGAAACCATTAAATAACTAACCAGGCTGTGCCAGCGATCTGGGTCAGCTGATCCCTGCAACCGTGCACTGAAGTTTTAGATAAAATAAACTAAGCTGAAACCATTACATAACTAACCAGCGATCTGTGTCAGCTGATCACTGCGACCGTGCACTGAAGTTTTAGATAAAATAAACTAAGCTGAAACCATTAAATAACTAACCAGCGATCTGTGTCAGCGGATCCCTGCGACCGTGCACTGAAGTTTTAGATCAAATAAACTAAGCTGAAACCATTAAATAACTAACCAGCGATCTGTGTCAGCGGATCCCTGCGACCGTGCACTGAAGTTTAAGATAAAATAAACTAAGCTGAAACCATTAAATAACTAACCAGCGATCTGTGTCAGCGGATCCCTGCGACCGTGCACTGAAGTTTAAGATAAAATAAACTAAGTTGAAACCATTAAATAACTAACCAGCCTGTGCAAGGGATCTGTGCCAGCGATCTGTTTCAGCTGATCTTTGCGAACGTGCACTGAAGTCTTAGATCAAATAAACTAACCTGAAACCATTAAATAACCAACCAGCCTGTGCAAGCGATCTGTGTCAGCTGATCCCTGCAACCGTGCACTGAAGTTTTAGATCAAATAAACTAAGCTGAAACCATTAAATAACCAACCAGGCTGTGCCAGAGATCTGTGTCAGCTGATCCCTGCGAACGTGGACTGAAGTTTTAGATCAAATAAACTAAGCTGAAACCACTAAACAACTAACCAGCCTGTGCCAGCGATCTGTGTCAGCTGATCCCTGCAACCGTGCACTGAAGTTTTAGAGAAAATAAACTAAGTTGAAACCATTAAATAACTAACCAGCCTGTGCCAGGGATCTGTGTCAGCTGATCTTTGCGACAATGCACTGAAGTCTTAGATCAAATAAACTAACCTGAAACCATTTAAATAACTAACCAGCCTGTGACAGCGATCTGTGTCAGCTGATCCCTGCAAGCGTGCACTGAAGTTTTAGATCAAATAAACTAAGCTGAAACCATTAAATAACTAACCAGCCTGTGCCAGCGATCTGTGTCAGCGGATCCCTGCGACCGTGCACTGAAGTTTTAGATAAAATAAACTAAGTTGAAACCATTAAATAACTAACCAGCCTGTGCAAGGGATCTGTGTCAGCTGATCCCTGCAACCGCGCACTGAAGTTTTAGATAAACTTGGCTGAAACCATTAAATAACTAACCAGCCTGTACCAGCGATCTGTTTCAGCTGATCCCTGCAATCGTGCACTGAAGTTTTAGATCAAATAAACTAAGTTAAAACCATTAAATAACTAACCAGCCTGTGCCAGGGATCTGTGTCAGCTGATCCCTGCAACCGTGCACTGAAGTTTTAGATAAACTAAGCTGAAACCATTAAATAACTAACCAGCCTGTGCCAGGGATCTGTGTCAGCTGATCCCTGCAACCGTGCACTGAAGTTTTAGATAAACTAAGCTGAAACCATTAAATAACTAACCAGCCTGTGCCAGCGATCTGTTTCATCTGATCCCTGCAACCGTGCACTGAAGTTTTAGATAAACTAAGCTGAAACCATTAAATAACTAACCAGCCTGTGCCAGCGATCTGTGTCAGCTGATCCCTGCAACCGTGCACTGAAGTTTTAGATAAAATAAACCAAACCGAAACCATTAAATAACTAACCAGCCTGTGCCAGCGATCTGTGTCAGCTGATTCCTGCAACCGTGCACTGAAGTTTTAGATAAACTAAGTTGAAACCATTAAATAACTAACCAGCCTGTGCCAACGATCTGTGTCAGCTGATCCCTGCAACCGTGCACTGAAGTTTTAGCGAAAATAAACTAAGCTGAAACCATTAAATAACTAACCAGTCTGTACCAGCGATTCTGTGTCAGCTGATCCCTGCAACCGTGCACTGAAGTTTTAGATAAAATAAACCAAACCGAAACCATTAAATAACTAACCAGCCTGTGCCAGCGATCTGTGTCAGCTGATCCCTGCAACCGTGCACTGAAGTTTTAGATAAACTAAGCTGAAACCATTAAATAACTAACCAGCCTGTGCCAGCTATCTTTGTCAGCTGATCCCTGCAACCGTGCACTGAAGTTTTAGATAAAATTGGCTGAAACCATTAAATAACTAACCAGCCTGTACCAGCGATCTGTGTCAGCTGATCCCTGCAACCGTGCACTGAAGTTTTAGATAAACTAAGCTGAAACCATTAAATAACTAACCAGCCTGTGCCAGGGATCTGTGTCAGCTGATCCCTGCAACCGTGCACTGAAGTTTTAGATCAAATAAACTAAGTTGAAACTATTAAATAACTAACCAGCCTGTGCCAGCGATCTGTGTCAGCTGATCCCTGCAACCGTGCACTGAAGTTTTAGATCAAATAAACTAAGTTGAATCCATTAAATAACTAACCAGCCTGTGCCAGCGATCTGTGTCAGCTGATCCCTGCAACCGTGCACTGAAGTTTTAGATCAAATAAACTAAGTTGAAACTATTAAATAACTAACCAGCCTGTGCCAGCGATCTGTGTCAGCTGATCCCTGCAACCGTGCACTGAAGTTTTAGATCAAATAAACTAAGTTGAATCCATTAAATAACTAACCAGCCTGTGCCAGCGATCTGTGTCAGCTGATCCCTGCAACCGTGCACTGAAGTTTTAGATAAACTAAGCTGAAACCATTAAATAACTAACCAGCCTGTGCCAGCGATCTGTTTCAGCTGATCCCTGCGAACGTGGACTGAAGTTTTAGATCAAAATAAACTAAGCTGAAACCACAAAATAACTAACCAGCCTGTGCCAGCGATCTGTGTCAGCTGATCCCTGCAACCGTGCACTGAAGTTTTAGATAAAATAAACTAAGCTGAAACCATTAAATAACTAACCAGCCTGTGCCAGGGATCTGTGTCAGCTGATCTTTGCGACAATGCACTGAAGTCTTAGATCAAATAAACTAACCTGAAACCATTTAAATAACTAACCAGCCTGTGACAGCGATCTGTGTCAGCTGATCCCTGCAAGCGTGCACTGAAGTTTTAGAGAAAATAAACTAAGTTGAAACCATTAAATAACTAACCAGCCTGTGCCAGCGATCTTTGTCAGCTGATCCTTGCAAACGTGCACTGAAGTTTTAGATAAAATTAACTAAGTTGAAACCATTAAATAACTAACCAGCGTGTGTCAGGGATCTGTGTTAGTTGATCCCTGCGACCGTGCACTGAAGTTTTAGATAAAATAAACTAAGTTGAAACCATTAAATAACTAACCAGCCTGTGCCAGCGCTCTGTGTCAACTGATCCCTGCAACCGTGCACTGAATTTTTAGAGAAAATAAACTAAGTTGAAACCATTAAATAACTAACCAGCCTGTGCCAGGGATCTGTGTCAGCTGATCCCTGCGAACATGGACTGAAGTCTTAGATCAAATAAACTAAGCTGAAACCATTAAATAACTAACCAGCCTGTGCCAGCGATCTGTGTCAGCGGATCCGTGCGACCGTGCACTGAAGTTTTAGATAAAATAAACTAAGTTGAAACCATTAAATAACTAACCAGCCTGTGCCAGGGATCTGTGTCAGCTGATCCCTGCAACCGTGCACTGAAGTTTTAGATCAAATAAACTAAGCTGAAACCATTAAATAACTAACCAGCCTGTGCCAGCGATCTTTGTCAGCTGATCCTTGCAAACGTGCACTGAAGTTTTAGATAAAATTAACTAAGTTGAAACCATTAAATAACTAACCAGCGTGTGTCAGGGATCTGTGTTAGTTGATCCCTGCGACCGTGCACTGAAGTTTTAGATAAAATAAACTAAGTTGAAACCATTAAATAACTAACCAGCCTATGCAAGGGATCTGTGTCAGCTGATCCCTGCAACCGTGCACTGAAGTTTTAGATAAACTTGGCTGAAACCATTAAATAACTAACCAGCCTGTACCAGCGATCTGTTTCAGCTGATCCCTGCAATCGTGCACTGAAGTTTTAGATAAAATAAACTAAGCTGAAACCATTAAATAACTAACCAGCCTGTGCCAGCGCTCTGTGTCAACTGATCCCTGCAACCGTGCACTGAATTTTTAGAGAAAATAAACTAAGTTGAAACCATTAAATAACTAACCAGGCTGTGCCAGGGATCTGTGTCAGCTGATCCCTGCAACCGTGCACTGAAGTTTTAGATCAAATAAACTAAGCTGAAACCATTAAATAACTAACCAGCGATCTGTGTCAGCTGATCCCTGCGACCGTGCACTGAAGTTTAAGATAAAATAAACTAAGTTGAAACCATTGAATAACTAACCAGCCTGTGCAAGGGATCTGTGCCAGCGATCTGTTTCAGCTGATCTTTGCGAACGTGCACTGAAGTCTTAGATCAAATAAACTAACCTGAAACCATTAAATAACCAACCAGCCTGTGCGAGCGATCTGTGTCAGCTGATCCCTGCAACCGTGCACTGAAGTTTTAGATCAAATAAACTAAGCTGAAACCATTAAATAACCAACCAGGCTGTGCCAGGGATCTGTGTCAGCTGATCCCTGCGAACGTGGACTGAAGTTTTAGATCAAATAAACTAAGCTGAAACCACTAAATAACTAACCAGCCTGTGCCAGCGATCTGTGTCAGCTGATCCCTGCAACCGTGCACTGAATTTTTAGAGAAAATAAACTAAGTTGAAACCATTAAATAACTAACCAGTGTGTGTCAGGGATCTGTGTTAGCTGATCCCTGCAACTGTGCACTGAAGTTTTACAGAAAATAAACTAAGTTGAAACCATTAAATAACTAACCAGCCTGTGCCAGCGCTCTGTGTCAACTGATCCCTGCAACCGTGCACTGAATTTTTAGAGAAAATAAACTACGTTGAAACCATTAAATAACTAACCAGCCTGTGCCAGGGATCTGTGTCAGCTGATCCCTGCAACCGTGCACTGAAGTTTTAGATAAACTTTGCTGAAACCATTAAATAACTAACCAGCCTGTACCAGCGATCTGTGTCAGCTGATCCCTGAAACCGTGCACTGAAGTTTTAGATAAGCTAAGCTGAAACCATTAAATAACTAACCAGCCTGTGCCAGCGATCTGTGTCAGCTGATCCCTGCAACCGTGCACTGAAGTTTTAGATCAAATAAACTAAGTTGAAACCATTAAATAACTAACCAGCCTGTGCCAGCGATCTGTGTCAGCTGATCCCTGCAACCGTGCACTGAAGTTTTAGATCAAAAAAACTAAGTTGAAACCATTAAATAACTAACCAGCCTGTGCCAGCGATCTGTTTCAGCTGATCCCTGCGAACGTGGACTGAAGTCTTAGATCAAAATAAACTAAGCTGAAACCACAAAATAACTAACCAGCCTGTGCCAGCGATCTGTGTCAGCTGATCCCTGCAACCGTGCACTGAAGTTTTAGATAAAATAAACTAAGCTGAAACCATTAAATAACTAACCAGCCTGTGCCAGCGATCTTTGTCAGCTGATCCTTGCAAACGTGCACTGAAGTTTTAGATAAAATTAACTAAGTTGAAAGCATTAAATAACTAACCAGCGTGTGTCAGGGATCTGTGTTAGTTGATCCCTGCGACCGTGCACTGAAGTTTTAGATAAAATAAACTAAGTTGAAACCATTAAATAACTAACCAGCCTGTGCCAGCGATCTGTTTCAGCTGATCTTTGCGAACGTGCACTGAAGTCTTAGATCAAATAAACTAAGTTAAAACCATTAAATAACTAACCAGCCTGTGCCAGGGATCTGTTTCAGCTGATCCCTGCGAACGTGGACTGAAGTCTTAGATCAAAATAAACTAAGCTGAAACCATTAAATAACTAACCAGCCTGTGCCAGCGATCTGTGTCAGCTGATCCCTGCAACCGTGCACTGAAGTTTTAGATAAACTTGGCTGAAACCATTAAATAACTAACCAGCCTGTACCAGCGATCTGTTTCAGCTGATCCTTGCAATCGTGCACTGAAGTTTTAGATCAAATAAACTAAGTTAAAACCATTAAATAACTAACCAGCCTGTGCCAGGGATCTGTGTCAGCTGATCCCTGCAACCGTGCACTGAAGTTTTAGATAAACTAAGCTGAAACCATTAAATAACTAGCCAGCCTGTGCCAGCGATCTGTTTCATCTGATCCCTGCAACCGTGCACTGAAGTTTTAGATAAACTAAGCTGAAACCATTAAATAACTAACCAGCCTGTGCCAGCGATCTGTTTAAGCTGATCCCTGCGACCGTGCACTGAAGTTTTAGATCAAAAAAACTAAGTTGAAACCATTAAATAACTGACCAGCCTGTGCCAGCGATCTGTGTCAGCTGATCCCTGCAACCGTGCACTGAAGTTTTAGATAAAATAAACTAAGTTGAAACCATTAAATAACTAACCAGCCTGTGCCAGCGCTCTGTGTCAACTGATCCCTGCAACCGTGCACTGAATTTTTAGAGAAAATAAACTAAGTTGAAACCATTAAATAACTAACCAGCCTGTGCCAGGGATCTGTGTCAGCTGATCCCTGCAACTGTGCACTGAAGTTTTACAGAAAATAAAGTAAGCTGAAACAATTAAATAACTAACCAGCTTGTGCCAGGGATCTGTGTCAGCTGATCTTTGCGACCATGCACTGAAGTTTTAGAGAAAATAAAGTAAGCTGAAACCATTAAATAACCAACCAGCCTGTGCCAGAGATCTGTGTCAGCTGATCCCTGCGAACGTGGACTGAAGTTGTAGATCAAATAAACTAAGCTGAAACCATTAAATAACTAACCAGCGTGTGCCAGCGATCTGTGTCAGCTGATCCCTGCAACCGTGCACTGAAGTCTTAGATCAAATAAACTAAGCTGAAACCATTAAATAACTAACCAGCCTGTGCCAGCGATCTGTGTCAGCTGATCCCTGCAACCGTGCACTGAAGTTTTAGAGAAAATAAACTAAGCTGAAACCATTAAATAACTAACCAGCGATCTGTGTCAGCTGATCACTGCGACCGTGCACTGAAGTTTTAGATCAAATAAACTAAGCTGAAACCATTAAATAACTAACCAGCGTGTGCCAGCGATCTGTGTCAGCTGATCCCTGCAACCGTGCACTGAAGTTTTAGAGAAAATAAACTAAGCTGAAACCATTAAATAACTAACCAGCGTGTGTCAGGGATCTGTGTCAGCTGATCTTTGCGACCGTGCACTGAAGTTTTAGATCAAATAAACTAAGCTGAAACCATTAAATAACTAACCAGCCTGTGCAAGGGATCTGTGTCAGCTGATCCCTGCAACCGTGCACTGAAGTTTTAGATAAAATAAACCAAACCGAAACCATTAAATAACTAACCAGCCTGTGCCAACGATCTGTGTCAGCTGATCCCTGCAACCGTGCACTGAAGTTTTAGATTAAATAAACCAAACCTAAACCATTAAATAACTAACCAGCCTGTGCCAGCGATCTGTGTCAGCTGATCCCTGCAACCGTGCACTGAAGTTTTAGATAAATTAAGCTGAAACCATTAAATAACTAACCAGTCTGTACCAGCGATTCTGTGTCAGCTGATCCCTGCAACCGTGCACTGAAGTTTTAGATTAAATAAATCAAACCTAAACCATTAAATAACTAACCAGCCTGTGCCAGCGATCTGTGTCAGCTGATCCCTGCAACCGTGCACTGAAGTTTTAGATAAACTAAGCTGAAACCATTAAATAACTAACCAGCCTGTACCAGCGATCTGTGTCAGCTGATCCCTGCAACCGTGCACTGAAGTTTTAGATCAAATAAACTAAGTTGAAACTATTAAATAACTAACCAGCCTGTACCAGCGATCTGTGTCAGCTGATCCCTGCAACCGTGCACTGAAGTTTTAGATAAACTAAGCTGAAACCATTAAATAACTAACCAGCCTGTGCCAGCGATCTGTGTCAGCTGATCCCTGCAACCGTGCACTGAAGTTTTAGATAAAATAAACCAAACCGAAACCAATAAATAACTAACCAGCATGTGCCAGTAATCTTTGTCAACTGATCCCTGCAACCGTGCACTGAATTTTTAGAGAAAATAAACTAAGTTGAAACCATTAAATAACTAACCAGCGTGTGTCAGGGATCTGTGTCAGCTGATTGCGACCATGCACTGAAGTCTTAGATCAAATAAACTAACCTGAAACCATTAAATAACTAACCAGCCTGTGCGAGCGATCTGTGTCAGCTGATCCCTGCAACCGTGCACTGAAGTTTTAGATCAAATAAACTAAGCTGAAACCATTAAATAACCAACCAGGCTGTGCCAGAGATCTGTGTCAGCTGATCCCTGCGAACGTGGACTGAAGTTGTAGATCAAATAAACAAAGCTGAAACCATTAAATAACTAACCAGCCTGTGACAGTGATCTGTGTCAGCTGATCACTGCGACCGTGCACTGAAGTTTTAGATCAAATAAACTAAGCTGAAACCACTAAATAACTAACCAGCCTGTGCCAGCGATCTGTGTCAGCTGATCCCTGCAAGCGTGCACTGAAGTTTTAGATCAAATAAACTAAGCTGAAACCATTAAATAACTAACCAGCCTGTGCCAGCGATCTGTGTCAGCGGATCCCTGCGACCGCGCACTGAAGTTTTAGATAAAATAAACTAAGTTGAAACCATTAAATAACTAACCAGCCTGTACCAGCGATCTGTTTCAGCTGATCCCTGCAATCGTGCACTGAAGTTTTAGATCAAATAAACTAAGTTAAAACCATTAAATAACTAGCCAGCCTGTGTCAGTGATCTGTTTCATCTGATCCCTGCAACCGTGCACTGAAGTTTTAGATAAACTAAGCTGAAACCATTAAATAACTAACCAGCCTGTGCCAGCGATCTGTGTCAGCTGATTCCTGCAACCGTGCACTGAAGTTTTAGATAAACTAAGCTGAAACCATTAAATAACTAGCCAGCCTGTGCCAGGGATCTGTGTCAGCTGATCCCTGCAACCGTGCACTGAAGTTTTAGATAAACTAAGCTGAAACCATTAAATAACTAGCCAGCCTGTGCCAGCGATATGTTTCATCTGATCCCTGCAACCGTGCACTGAAGTTTTAGATAATCTAAGCTGAAACCATTAAATAACTAACCAGCCTGTGCCAGCGATCTGTGTCAGCTGATCCCTGCAACCGTGCACTGAAGTTTTAGATCAAATAAACTAAGCTGAAACCATTAAATAACCAACCAGGCTGTGCCAGAGATCTGTGTCAGCTGATCCCTGCGAACGTGGACTGAAGTTGTAGATCAAATAAACAAAGCTGAAACCATTAAATAACTAACCAGCCTGTGACAGCGATCTGTGTCAGCTGATCACTGCGACCGTGCACTGAAGTTTTAGATCAAATAAACTAAGCTGAAACCACTAAATAACTAACCAGCCTGTGCCAGCGATCTGTGTCAGCTGATCCCTGCAAGCGTGCACTGAAGTTTTAGATCAAATAAACTAAGCTGAAACCATTAAATAACTAACCAGCCTGTGCCAGCGATCTGTGTCAGCGGATCCCTGCGACCGCGCACTGAAGTTTTAGATAAAATAAACTAAGTTGAAACCATTAAATAACTAACCAGCCTGTACCAGCGATCTGTTTCAGCTGATCCCTGCAATCGTGCACTGAAGTTTTAGATCAAATAAACTAAGTTAAAACCATTAAATAACTAGCCAGCCTGTGCCAGTGATCTGTTTCATCTGATCCCTGCAACCGTGCACTGAAGTTTTAGATAAACTAAGCTGAAACCATTAAATAACTAACCAGCCTGTGCCAGCGATCTGTGTCAGCTGATTCCTGCAACCGTGCACTGAAGTTTTAGATAAAATAAGTTGAAACCATTAAATAACTAACCAGCCTGTGCCAACGATCTGTGTCAGCTGATCCCTGCAACCGTGCACTGAAGTTTTAGATAAACTAAGCTGAAACAATTAAATAACTAACCAGCCTGTGCCAGCGATCTGTGTCAGCTGATCCCTGCGAACGTGGACTGAAGTTTTAGATCAAATAAACTAACCTAAACCATTAAATAACTAACCAGCCTGTGCCAGCGATCTGTGTCAGCTGATCCCTGCAACCGTGCACTGAAGTTTTAGATTAAATAAACCAAACCTAAACCATTAAATAACTAACCAGCCTGTGCCAGCGATCTGTGTCAGCTGATCCCTGCAACCGTGCACTGAAGTTTTAGATAAACTAAGCTGAAACCATTAAATAACTAACCAGTCTGTACCAGCGATTCTGTGTCAGCTGATCCCTGCAACCGTGCACTGAAGTTTTAGATTAAATAAACCAAACCTAAACCATTAAATAACTAACCAGCCTGTGCCAGCGATCTGTGTTAGCTGATCCCTGCAACCGTGCACTGAAGTTTTAGATAAACTAAGCTGAAACCATTAAATAACTAACCAGCCTGTGCCAGCTATCTTTGTCATCTGATCCCTGCAACCGTGCACTGAAGTTTTAGATAAACTAAGCTGAAACCATTAAATAACTAACCAGCCTGTGCCAGCGATCTGTGTCAGCTGATCCCTGCAACCGTGCACTGAAGTTTAAGATAAAATAAACTAAGTTGAAACCATTAAATAACTAACCAGTCTGTACCAGCGATTCTGTGTTAGCTGATCCCTGCAACCGTGCACTGAAGTTTTAGATAAACTAAGCTGAAACCATTAAATAACTAACCAGCCTGTGCCAGCTATCTTTGTCATCTGATCCCTGCAACCGTGCACTGAAGTTTTAGATAAACTAAGCTGAAACCATTAAATAACTAACCAGCCTGTGCCAGCGATCTGTGTCAGCTGATCCCTGCAACCGTGCACTGAAGTTTAAGATAAAATAAACTAAGTTGAAACCATTAAATAACTAACCAGTCTGTACCAGCGATTCTGTGTCAGCTGATCCCTGCAACCGTGCACTGAAGTTTTAGATTAAATAAACCAAACCTAAACCATTAAATAACTAACCAGCCTGTGCCAGCGATCTGTGTCAGCTGATCCCTGCAACCGTGCACTGAAGTTTTAGATAAACTTGGCTGAAACCATTAAATAACTAACCAGCCTGTACCAGCGATCTGTGTCAGCTGATCCCTGCAACCGTGCACTGAAGTTTTAGATAAACTAAGCTGAAACCATTAAATAACTAACCAGCCTGTGCCAGCGATCTGTGTCAGCTGATCCCTGCAACCGTGCACTGAAGTTTTAGATAAAATAAACCAAACCGAAACCATTAAATAACTAACCAGCCTGTGCCAGCGATCTGTGTCAGCTGATCCCTGCAACCGTGCACTGAAGTTTTAGATAAACTTGGCTGAAACCATTAAATAACTAACCAGCCTGTACCAGCGATCTGTTTCAGCTGATCCCTGCAATCGTGCACTGAAGTTTTAGATCAAATAAACTAAGTTGAAACCATTAAATAACTAACCAGCCTGTGCAAGGGATCTGTGTCAGCTGATCCCTGCAACCGTGCACTGAAGTTTTAGATAAACTTGGCTGAAACCATTAAATAACTAACCAGCCTGTACCAGCGATCTGTTTCAGCTGATCCCTGCAATCGTGCACTGAAGTTTTAGATCAAATAAACTAAGTTAAAACCATTAAATAACTAACCAGCCTGTGCCAGGGATCTGTGTCAGCTGATCCCTGCAACCGTGCACTGAAGTTTTAGATAAACTAAGCTGAAACCATTAAATAACTAACCAGCGATCTGTGTCAGCGGATCCCTGCGACCGTGCACTGAAGTTTAAGATAAAATAAACTAAGTTGAAACCATTAAATAACTAACCAGCCTATGCCAGCGATCTGTTTCAGCTGATCTTTGCGAACGTGCACTGAAGTCTTAGATCAAATAAACTAACCTGAAACCATTAAATAACCAACCAGCCTGTGCGAGCGATCTGTGTCAGCTGATCCCTGCAACCGTGCACTGAAGTTTTAGAGAAAATAAACTAAGCTGAAACCATTAAATAACTAACCAGCCTGTGCCAGCGATCTGTGTCAGCTGATCCCTGCGAACGTGGACTGAAGTTTTAGATCAAATAAACTAAGCTGAAACCATTAAATAACCAACCAGCCTGTGCGAGCGATCTGTGTCAGCTGATCCCTGCGACCGTGCACTGAAGTTTTAGATAAAATAAACTAAGCTGAAACCATTAAATAACTAACCAGCCTGTGCAAGGGATCTGTGTCAGCTGATCCCTGCAACCGTGCACTGAAGTTTTAGATAAACTTGGCTGAAACCATTAAATAACTAACCAGCCTGTACCAGCGATCTGTTTCAGCTGATCCCTGCAATCGTGCACTGAAGTTTTAGATCAAATAAACTAAGTTAAAACCATTAAATAACTAACCAGCCTGTGCCAGGGATCTGTGTCAGCTGATCCCTGCAACCGTGCACTGAAGTTTTAGATAAACTAAGCTGAAACCATTAAATAACTAACCAGCGATCTGTGTCAGCTGATCCCTGCGACCGTGCACTGAAGTTTTAGATAAAATAAACTAAGCTGAAACCATTAAATAACTAACCAGCGATCTGTGTCAGCGGATCCCTGCGACCGTGCACTGAAGTTTAAGATAAAATAAACTAAGTTGAAACCATTAAATAACTAACCAGCCTGTGCAAGGGATCTGTGCCAGCGATCTGTTTCAGCTGATCTTTGCGAACGTGCACTGAAGTCTTAGATCAAATAAACTAACCTGAAACCATTAAATAACCAACCAGCCTGTGCGAGCGATCTGTGTCAGCTGATCCCTGCAACCGTGCACTGAAGTTTTAGATCAAATAAACTAAGCTGAAACCATTAAATAACTAACCAGGCTGTGACAGCGATCTGTGTCAGCTGATCCCTGCGAACGTGGACTGAAGTTTTAGATCAAATAAACTAAGCTGAAACCACTAAATAACTAACCAGCCTGTGCCAGCGATCTGTGTCAGCTGATCCCTGCAACCGTGCACTGAATTTTTAGAGAAAATAAACTAAGTTGAAACCATTAAATAACTAACCAGTGTGTGTCAGGGATCTGTGTTAGCTGATCCCTGCAACCGTGCACTGAATTTTTAGAGAAAATAAACTAAGCTGAAACAATTAAATAACTAACCAGCCTGTGCGAGCGATCTGTGTCAGCTGATCTTTGCGACCATGCACTGAAGTTTTAGATAAAATAAACTAAGCTGAAACCATTAAATAACTAACCAGGCTGTGCGAGCGATCTGTGTCAGCTGATCCCTGCAACCGTGCACTGAAGTTTTAGATCAAATAAACTAAGCTGAAACCATTAAATAACTAACCAGCCTGTACCAGCGATCTGTTTCAGCTGATCCCTGCGAACGTGGACTGAAGTTGTAGATCAAATAAACTAAGTTGAAACCATTAAATAACTAACCAGCCTGTACCAGCGATCTGTTTCAGCTGATCCCTGCAATCGTGCACTGAAGTTTTAGATAAAATAAACTAAGTTAAAACCATTAAATAACTAACCAGCCTGTGCAAGGGATCTGTTTCAGCTGATCCCTGCAATCGTGCACTGAAGTTTTAGATAAAATAAACTAAGTTAAAACCATTAAATAACTAACCAGCCTGTGCCAGGGATCTGTGTCAGCTGATCCCTGCGACCGTGCACTGAAGTTTTAGATAAACTAAGCTGAAACCATTAAATAACTAACCAGCGATCTGTGTCAGCTGATCCCTGCGACCGTGCACTGAAGTTTTAGATAAAATAAACTAAGCTGAAACCATTAAATAACTAACCAGCGATCTGTGTCAGCTGATCCCTGCGACCGTGCACTGAAGTTTTAGATAAAATAAACTAAGCTGAAACCATTAAATAACTAACCAGCGATCTGTGTCAGCGGATCCCTGCGACCGTGCACTGAAGTTTAAGATAAAATAAACTAAGTTGAAACTATTAAATAACTAACCAGCCTGTGCAAGGGATCTGTGCCAGCGATCTGTTTCAGCTGATCTTTGCGAACGTGCACTGAAGTCTTAGATCAAATAAACTAACCTGAAACCATTAAATAACCAACCAGCCTGTGCCAGAGATCTGTGTCAGCTGATCCCTGCAACCGTGCACTGAAGTTTTAGATCAAATAAACTAAGCTGAAACCACTAAATAACTAACCAGCCTGTGCCAGCGATCTGTGTCAGCTGATCCCTGCAACCGTGCACTGAATTTTTAGAGAAAATAAACTAAGTTGAAACCATTAAATAACTAACCAGTGTGTGTCAGGGATCTGTGTTAGCTGATCCCTGCAACTGTGCACTGAAGTTTTACAGAAAATAAAGTAAGCTGAAACAATTAAATAACTAACCAGCCTGTGCGAGCGATCTGTGTCAGCTGATTTGATTAAATAACTAACCAGCCTGTACCAGCGATCTGTTTCAACTGATCCCTGCAACCGTGCACTGAAGTTTTAGAGAAAATAAACTAAGTTGAAATCATTAAATAACTAACCAGCGTGTGTCAGGGATCTGTGTCAGCTGATCTAACTAACCAGCTAACTAAACCAACTAAACCATCCTACTTTTTATAAAAGGGAACATTATTTAAAGAATATGTATTTAATTAAAAAACTCTGTATTCATCTAAAGGGTATAACAAGAAGGGTGATCTTCCTGCTCCAAAATGAAATGACCAAAATAAATGTATTTCTCTGCAATTACAAACTCTGTGTAAACAGTCTTGGTGTCAAAATAAAGCTAACGCTGGTGAGATGTCATCAGAGCTGTAAATATTACTGCAGATGTTACTATGTCAAAGTTACTGTGACTCAAACATAGAAAAATGTCTTTTTCATTTCCCTCACCTAATTTTTCAAAGTATTTTATAGCATATAACACCTTTGAAAATATGCTTTGGTTCCCATTTAACTCCAGAACATCATAAATCAAAATATGGATATTACCTGTCCACAGATTCATGGTGCAGTAACTGCTCTTTTAACTGTTTGGTGTCTTTGCTTTGTTTGGTGTTTGTAGAAATGGTTTACATGAGCTTTTAGCTGAGACTCAGAGGTTTCTGTGGACACTACTCATGTCAGCACTTATATTTCTGACCTCGTGTTATAATCGATTAAACGCGATCTCCTCCCTTTTGCCCCCATTTTTGATGGTGTGGGTACAAATGATCAGGCATGACATTCTCATAATAAATCAGATAAGATACTGCAAATAGTTAATCCTGCATTTGTGTGATTGAAAAGTGTGTGCAATGACACTGTTTTAAAGATTTAGCCTAAATCATTTTGGCGTGAATGAGCCTAAACATGATGACTGGACTAGTGACACCATATCACCTGTGACACACACACACGCACGTATGACTTTGCCAGTTTCAGCTGAAACAATTTCAGTGTTTCAAACCATGTTCCAGAGTTTTTAGGTCACCGTTCATGAGGTTTCAAGAAGAAAATGAAAGACAGATCTGAATGTTTGAAAGTGTTTTGGAAAAACTCTGTAGAGATTAGATGAACAATACTCAAAGGATAAATTCAACTGTTTTATTTTGTTAGATAAGTTGAAAAAAAAGTTAAACAAGCAAGTAAATAACGAAACAAGGTTAAATGAGGTAAGAACAAAAAGTTAACAAGTAAATAAAGAAACAAGGTTAAATGAGGTAAGAGCAAAAAGTTAACAAGTAAATAAAGAAACAAGGTTAAATGAGGTAAGAGCAAAAAGTTAACAAGTAAATAAAGAAACAAGGTTAAATGAGGTAAGAACAAAAAGTTAACAAGCAAATAAAGAAACAAGGTTAAATGAAGTAAGAGCAAAAAGTTAACAAGTAAATAAAGAAACAAGGTTAAATGAGGTAAGAACAAAAAGTTAACAAGCAAATAAAGAAACAAGGTTAAATGAGGTAAGAACAAAAAGTTAACAAGTAAATAAAGAAACAAGGCAGAGGAGAGAAACCCCAACAATCCCCTCTGAGCAAGCACTAGGCGACAGTGGGGAGGAAAAACTGCCTTTAAACGGGCAGAAACCTCCGGCAGAACCAGGCTCAGGAGGGGGCAGTCAACTGCCGGGACTGGTTGGGGGGGTGAACAGAGGTGGAGCAAGACGAGGCTACATCAGTTGAAGAAGCAGTATTGTCCCTCTTCCGGAAAAAGCTGAAGAATCTTTTCTTCTTTTTCATGGACTTTTCCACGAGCCCCTTTTTCTCCAGGATGAGGGTTCTCAACTCATGGATGGTTTCGGTGTTTTGCTCCTCAAGTTTCTTGCATGTTTGTTCCACCTGTTCTAATGTTGCTCGTGTTTCTTCAAGCTGTTCTTTGAGCTCTTTGGATGTTGCCTCCTGTGTCAGCTTTGCCTTCTGCAGGTCTGCATTTCTCACTTGATCTTCTTTGTGCAGGCCTTCTAGCTGCTCATTTCTTTTCTGGGTGTCGCGGAGCGTACACTGCAGGTCTTCATGCATTTTGTCTTGCTTTTGCTTTTGCGCCTGCATTTCTGTGTTTTCCCGCTTCAAGTTGTTGAATTCCAACAATATCCCCTTAATGAGCTCTGAGTTGTTTTTGGCCATTTGATCGATCCTTTTCTGCATCTGTGAGCATCGTTTTTCCAGAGTTTCCTTTTCTCCCTGCAGCTCACTTGTTTTGACCTTCAGTTCATTACAGAATCCTTGCAACTTTTGATTTTTACTCTCAAAGTCCTTGATAGTGCACTTTTCTTCTGACAGTCTTTCTTGCTGTTGCTCCTTCTCTTGAAGAAGGTCTTTATTTTTTTCTTCAGCTTCATCAAGCTTTCTTTGGAGCAGGTGATTCTGTTGGTCCATGTATTGGAGATCCCACTCTAGCTTATCAATCGTGGCTTTCCTGCCTTGAAGCTGCTCGGACATTTCTTTCACTTCAGCGCTCTTTTGCTTGTTTTCTTTGATGAGGAATACAATCTGCTCTCTGGCTTGAGCAAACTTGATCCCCCAGCCCTCATTAATAATGTTGATGTCGGGCTGGCGCTGTAGTGTTTCTTCCAGGTGTTTGTTTTGTGCTTCCATTTGTAAGCACTTCTTCTCCAGGTGAACTTTTTCTTTTTCAAGTTGTTGAATTTTGTTCTGGAGATGGTTGTTTTCACTCCTACTCTCCTGTAATGCCCTTTGGGTGGATAAGAGGCCATTTGGAGAAGTTGGCCGGCCACGCAAGGAAGGAGAGGCGGCGTAATCGTTTTGTCTCGGTTGCCGTAATCTTGGATACATGCTGGCGTTTGTATCCGATGACTCTGAGAGGTTTCCGAATGTTTCTGTAGTGAACGTTTGAAAGCTGCGAACACGAAGGCTGCGAAGTAACGAACTAAAAATTGCTGTTTGTCACCCCTATTTAAGGAAAAACTTCCTTGTGACATCATCACTCCTAAGCCAATCAGGTTGTCACATGACATTCTGGAATGTGGAATGGGGATATATATATTTTTTTAAACAGTTTTCAAATTTAACTTAATATTTAAGTGTTTCTTACTTGACCTGCTTAGTCGATTAAAAAGTTAATTGCCACGAACACCCCTAATGTTATATAACAGACCACAGAAAAAAGACAGCTTTTTTCTGCGTGACAGAGCTATAATAAATGTTTTGTTTTTTTAATGATCCTACTTTTTATAAAAGGGAACATTATTTAAAGAATATGTATTTAATTAAAAAACTCTGTATTCATCTAAAGGGTATAACAAGAAGGGTGAGCTTCCTGCTCCAAAATGAAATGACCAAAATAAATGTATTTCTCTGCAATTACAAACTCTGTGTAAACAGTCTTGGTGTCAAAATAAAGCTAACGCTGGTGAGATGTCATCAGAGCTGTAAATATTACTGCAGATGTTACTATGTCAAAGTTACTGTGACTCAAACATAGAAAAATGTCTTTTTCATTTCCCTCACCTAATTTTTCAAAGTATTTTATAGCATATAACACCTTTGAAAATATGCTTTGGTTCCCATTTAACTCCAGAACATCATAAATCAAAATATGGATATTACCTGTCCACAGATTCATGGTGACGTAACTGCTCTTTTAACTGTTTGGTGTCTTTGCTTTGTTTGGTGTTTGTAGAAATGGTTTACATGAGCTTTTAGCTGAGACTCAGAGGTTTCTGTGGACACTACTCATGTCAGCACTTATATTTCTGACCTCGTGTTATAATCGATTAAACGCGATCTCCTCCCTTTTGCCCCCATTTTTGATGGTGTGGGTACAAATGATCAGGCATGACATTCTCATAATAAATCAGATAAGATACTGCAAATAGTTAATCCTGCATTTGTGTGATTGAAAAGTGTGTGCAATGACACTGTTTTAAAGATTTAGCCTAAATCATTTTGGCGTGAATGAGCCTAAACATGATGACCGGACTAATGACACCATATCACCTGTGACACACACACACGCACGTATGACTTTGCCAGTTTCAGCTGAAACAATTTCAGTGTTTCAAACCATGTTCCAGAGTTTTTAGGTCACCGTTCATGAGGTTTCAAGAAGAAAATGAAAGACAGATCTGAATGTTTGAAAGTGTTTTGGAAAAACTCTGTAAAGATTAGATGAACAATACTCAAAGGATAAATTCAACTGTTTTATTTTGTTAGATAAGTTGAAAAAAAAGTTAAACAAGCAAGTAAATAACGAAACAAGGTTAAATGAGGTAAGAACAAAAAGTTAACAAGCAAATAAAGAAACAAGGTTAAATGAAGTAAGAGCAAAAAGTTAACAAGCAAATAAAGAAACAAGGTTAAATGAAGTAAGAGCAAAAAGTTAACAAGTAAATAAAGAAACAAGGTTAAATGAAGTAAGAGCAAAAAGTTAACAAGCAAATAAAGAAACAAGGCAGAGGAGAGAAACCCCAACAATCCCCTCTGAGCAAGCACTAGGCGACAGTGGGGAGGAAAAACTGCCTTTAAACGGGCAGAAACCTCCGCAGAACCAGGCTCAGGAGGGGGCAGTCAACTGCCGGGACTGGTTGGGGGGGTGAACAGAGGTGGAGCAAGACGAGGCTACATCAGTTGAAGAAGCAGTATTGTCCCTCTTCCGGAAAAAGCTGAAGAATCTTTTCTTCTTTTTCATGGACTTTTCCACGAGCCCCTTTTTCTCCAGGATGAGGGTTCTCAACTCATGGATGGTTTCGGTGTTTTGCTCCTCAAGTTTCTTGCATGTTTGTTCCACCTGTTCTAATGTTGCTCGTGTTTCTTCAAGCTGTTCTTTGAGCTCTTTGGATGTTGCCTCCTGTGTCAGCTTTGCCTTCTGCAGGTCTGCATTTCTCACTTGATCTTCTTTGTGCAGGCCTTCTAGCTGCTCATTTCTTTTCTGGGTGTCGCGGAGCGTACACTGCAGGTCTTCATGCATTTTGTCTTGCTTTTGCTTTTGCGCCTGCATTTCTGTGTTTTCCCGCTTCAAGTTGTTGAATTCCAACAATATCCCCTTAATGAGCTCTGAGTTGTTTTTGGCCATTTGATCGATCCTTTTTTGCATCTGTGAGCATCGTTTTTCCAGAGTTTCCTTTTCTCCCTGCAGCTCACTTGTTTTGACCTTCAGTTCATTACAGAATCCTTGCAACTTTTGATTTTTACTCTCAAAGTCCTTGATAGTGCACTTTTCTTCTGACAGTCTTTCTTGCTGTTGCTCCTTCTCTTGAAGAAGGTCTTTATTTTTTTCTTCAGCTTCATCAAGCTTTCTTTGGAGCAGGTGATTCTGTTGGTCCATGTATTGGAGATCCCACTCTAGCTTATCAATCGTGGCTTTCCTGCCTTGAAGCTGCTCGGACATTTCTTTCACTTCAGCGCTCTTTTGCTTGTTTTCTTTGATGAGGAATACAATCTGCTCTCTGGCTTGAGCAAACTTGATCCCCCAGCCCTCATTAATAATGTTGATGTCGGGCTGGCGCTGTAGTGTTTCTTCCAGGTGTTTGTTTTGTGCTTCCATTTGTAAGCACTTCTTCTCCAGGTGAACTTTTTCTTTTTCAAGTTGTTGAATTTTGTTCTGGAGATGGTTGTTTTCACTCCTACTCTCCTGTAATGCCCTTTGGGTGGATAAGAGGCCATTTGGAGAAGTTGGCCGGCCACGCAAGGAAGGAGAGGCGGCGTAATCGTTTTGTCTCGGTTGCCGTAATCTTGGATACATGCTGGCGTTTGTATCCGATGACTCTGAGAGGTTTCCGAATGTTTCTGTAGTGAACGTTTGAAAGCTGCGAACACGAAGGCTGCGAAGTAACGAACTAAAAATTGCTGTTTGTCACCCCTATTTAAGGAAAAACTTCCTTGTGACATCATCACTCCTAAGCCAATCAGGTTGTCACATGACATTCTGGAATGTGGAATGGGGATATATATATATTTTTTTAAACAGTTTTCAAATGTAACTTAATATTTAAGTGTTTCTTACTTGACCTGCTTAGTCGATTAAAAAGTTAATTGCCACGAACACCCCTAATGTTATATAACAGACCACAGAAAAAAGACAGCTTTTTTCTGCGTGACAGAGCTATAATAAATGTTTTGTTTTTTTAATGATCCTACTTTTTATAAAAGGGAACATTATTTAAAGAATATGTATTTAATTAAAAAACTCTGTATTCATCTAAAGGGTATAACAAGAAGGGTGAGCTTCCTGCTCCAAAATGAAATGACCAAAATAAATGTATTTCTCTGCAATTACAAACTCTGTGTAAACAGTCTTGGTGTCAAAATAAAGCTAACGCTGGTGAGATGTCATCAGAGCTGTAAATATTACTGCAGATGTTACTATGTCAAAGTTACTGTGACTCAAACATAGAAAAATGTCTTTTTCATTTCCCTCACCTAATTTTTCAAAGTATTTTATAGCATATAACACCTTTGAAAATATGCTTTGGTTCCCATTTAACTCCAGAACATCATAAATCAAAATATGGATATTACCTGTCCACAGATTCATGGTGACGTAACTGCTCTTTTAACTGTTTGGTGTCTTTGCTTTGTTTGGTGTTTGTAGAAATGGTTTACATGAGCTTTTAGCTGAGACTCAGAGGTTTCTGTGGACACTACTCATGTCAGCACTTATATTTCTGACCTCGTGTTATAATCGATTAAACGCGATCTCCTCCCTTTTGCCCCCATTTTTGATGGTGTGGGTACAAATGATCAGGCATGACATTCTCATAATAAATCAGATAAGATACTGCAAATAGTTAATCCTGCATTTGTGTGATTGAAAAGTGTGTGCAATGACACTGTTTTAAAGATTTAGCCTAAATCATTTTGGCGTGAATGAGCCTAAACATGATGACCGGACTAGTGACACCATATCACCTGTGACACACACACACGCACGTATGACTTTGCCAGTTTCAGCTGAAACAATTTCAGTGTTTCAAACCATGTTCCAGAGTTTTTAGGTCACCGTTCATGAGGTTTCAAGAAGAAAATGAAAGACAGATCTGAATGTTTGAAAGTGTTTTGGAAAAACTCTGTAAAGATTAGATGAACAATACTCAAAGGATAAATTCAACTGTTTTATTTTGTTAGATAAGTTGAAAAAAAAGTTAAACAAGCAAGTAAATAACGAAACAAGGTTAAATGAGGTAAGAACAAAAAGTTAACAAGTAAATAAAGAAACAAGGTTAAATGAGGTAAGAGCAAAAAGTTAACAAGTAAATAAAGAAACAAGGTTAAATGAGGTAAGAGCAAAAAGTTAACAAGTAAATAAAGAAACAAGGTTAAATGAGGTAAGAACAAAAAGTTAACAAGCAAATAAAGAAACAAGGTTAAATGAAGTAAGAGCAAAAAGTTAACAAGTAAATAAAGAAACAAGGTTAAATGAGGTAAGAACAAAAAGTTAACAAGTAAATAAAGAAACAAGGCAGAGGAGAGAAACCCCAACAATCCCCTCTGAGCAAGCACTAGGCGACAGTGGGGAGGAAAAACTGCCTTTAAACGGGCAGAAACCTCCGGCAGAACCAGGCTCAGGAGGGGGCAGTCAACTGCCGGGACTGGTTGGGGGGGTGAACAGAGGTGGAGCAAGACGAGGCTACATCAGTTGAAGAAGCAGTATTGTCCCTCTTCCGGAAAAAGCTGAAGAATCTTTTCTTCTTTTTCATGGACTTTTGCACGAGCCCCTTTTTCTCCAGGATGAGGGTTCTCAACTCATGGATGGTTTCGGTGTTTTGCTCCTCAAGTTTCTTGCATGTTTGTTCCACCTGTTCTAATGTTGCTCGTGTTTCTTCAAGCTGTTCTTTGAGCTCTTTGGATGTTGCCTCCTGTGTCAGCTTTGCCTTCTGCAGGTCTGCATTTCTCACTTGATCTTCTTTGTGCAGGCCTTCTAGCTGCTCATTTCTTTTCTGGGTGTCGCGGAGCGTACACTGCAGGTCTTCATGCATTTTGTCTTGCTTTTGCTTTTGCGCCTGCATTTCTGTGTTTTCCCGCTTCAAGTTGTTGAATTCCAACAATATCCCCTTAATGAGCTCTGAGTTGTTTTTGGCCATTTGATCGATCCTTTTCTGCATCTGTGAGCATCGTTTTTCCAGAGTTTCCTTTTCTCCCTGCAGCTCACTTGTTTTGACCTTCAGTTCATTACAGAATCCTTGCAACTTTTGATTTTTACTCTCAAAGTCCTTGATAGTGCACTTTTCTTCTGACAGTCTTTCTTGCTGTTGCTCCTTCTCTTGAAGAAGGTCTTTATTTTTTTCTTCAGCTTCATCAAGCTTTCTTTGGAGCAGGTGATTCTGTTGGTCCATGTATTGGAGATCCCACTCTAGCTTATCAATCGTGGCTTTCCTGCCTTGAAGCTGCTCGGACATTTCTTTCACTTCAGCGCTCTTTTGCTTGTTTTCTTTGATGAGGAATACAATCTGCTCTCTGGCTTGAGCAAACTTGATCCCCCAGCCCTCATTAATAATGTTGATGTCGGGCTGGCGCTGTAGTGTTTCTTCCAGGTGTTTGTTTTGTGCTTCCATTTGTAAGCACTTCTTCTCCAGGTGAACTTTTTCTTTTTCAAGTTGTTGAATTTTGTTCTGGAGATGGTTGTTTTCACTCCTACTCTCCTGTAATGCCCTTTGGGTGGATAAGAGGCCATTTGGAGAAGTTGGCCGGCCACGCAAGGAAGGAGAGGCGGCGTAATCGTTTTGTCTCGGTTGCCGTAATCTTGGATACATGCTGGCGTTTGTATCCGATGACTCTGAGAGGTTTCCGAATGTTTCTGTAGTGAACGTTTGAAAGCTGCGAACACGAAGGCTGCGAAGTAACGAACTAAAAATTGCTGTTTGTCACCCCTATTTAAGGAAAAACTTCTTTGTGACATCATCACTCCTAAGCCAATCAGGTTGTCACATGACATTCTGGAATGTGGAATGGGGATATATATATATTTTTTTAAACAGTTTTCAAATTTAACTTAATATTTAAGTGTTTCTTACTTGACCTGCTTAGTCGATTAAAAAGTTAATTGCCACGAACACCCCTAATGTTATATAACAGACCACAGAAAAAAGACAGCTTTTTTCTGCGTGACAGAGCTATAATAAATGTTTTGTTTTTTTAATGATCCTACTTTTTATAAAAGGGAACATTATTTAAAGAATATGTATTTAATTAAAAAACTCTGTATTCATCTAAAGGGTATAACAAGAAGGGTGAGCTTCCTGCTCCAAAATGAAATGACCAAAATAAATGTATTTCTCTGCAATTACAAACTCTGTGTAAACAGTCTTGGTGTCAAAATAAAGCTAACGCTGGTGAGATGTCATCAGAGCTGTAAATATTACTGCAGATGTTACTATGTCAAAGTTACTGTGACTCAAACATAGAAAAATGTCTTTTTCATTTCCCTCACCTAATTTTTCAAAGTATTTTATAGCATATAACACCTTTGAAAATATGCTTTGGTTCCCATTTAACTCCAGAACATCATAAATCAAAATATGGATATTACCTGTCCACAGATTCATGGTGACGTAACTGCTCTTTTAACTGTTTGGTGTCTTTGCTTTGTTTGGTGTTTGTAGAAATGGTTTACATGAGCTTTTAGCTGAGACTCAGAGGTTTCTGTGGACACTACTCATGTCAGCACTTATATTTCTGACCTCGTGTTATAATCGATTAAACGCGATCTCCTCCCTTTTGCCCCCATTTTTGATGGTGTGGGTACAAATGATCAGGCATGACATTCTCATAATAAATCAGATAAGATACTGCAAATAGTTAATCCTGCATTTGTGTGATTGAAAAGTGTGTGCAATGACACTGTTTTAAAGATTTAGCCTAAATCATTTTGGCGTGAATGAGCCTAAACATGATGACCGGACTAGTGACACCATATCACCTGTGACACACACACACGCACGTATGACTTTGCCAGTTTCAGCTGAAACAATTTCAGTGTTTCAAACCATGTTCCAGAGTTTTTAGGTCACCGTTCATGAGGTTTCAAGAAGAAAATGAAAGACAGATCTGAATGTTTGAAAGTGTTTTGGAAAAACTCTGTAAAGATTAGATGAACAATACTCAAAGGATAAATTCAACTGTTTTATTTTGTTAGATAAGTTGAAAAAAAAGTTAAACAAGCAAGTAAATAACGAAACAAGGTTAAATGAGGTAAGAACAAAAAGTTAACAAGCAAATAAAGAAACAAGGTTAAATGAAGTAAGAGCAAAAAGTTAACAAGTAAATAAAGAAACAAGGTTAAATGAAGTAAGAGCAAAAAGTTAACAAGCAAATAAAGAAACAAGGTTAAATGAAGTAAGAGCAAAAAGTTAACAAGTAAATAAAGAAACAAGGTTAAATGAGGTAAGAACAAAAAGTTAACAAGCAAATAAAGAAACAAGGTTAAATGAAGTAAGAGCAAAAAGTTAACAAGTAAATAAAGAAACAAGGTTAAATGAGGTAAGAACAAAAAGTTAACAAGTAAATAAAGAAACAAGGTTAAATGAGGTAAGAACAAAAAGTTAACAAGTAAATAAAGAAACAAGGTTAAATGAAGTAAGAGCAAAAAGTTAACAAGTAAATAAAGAAACAAGGTTAAATGAGGTAAGAACAAAAAGTTAACAAGTAAATAAAGAAACAAGGTTAAATGAGGTAAGAGCAAAAAGTTAACAAGTAAATAAAGAAACAAGGTTAAATGAAGTAAGAGCAAAAAGTTAACAAGTAAATAAAGAAACAAGGTAGAGGAGAGAAACCCCAACAATCCCCTCTGAGCAAGCACTAGGCGACAGTGGGGAGGAAAAACTGCCTTTAAACGGGCAGAAACCTCCGGCAGAACCAGGCTCAGGAGGGGGCAGTCAACTGCCGGGACTGGTTGGGGGGGTGAACAGAGGTGGAGCAAGACGAGGCTACATCAGTTGAAGAAGCAGTATTGTCCCTCTTCCGGAAAAAGCTGAAGAATCTTTTCTTCTTTTTCATGGACTTTTCCACGAGCCCCTTTTTCTCCAGGATGAGGGTTCTCAACTCATGGATGGTTTCGGTGTTTTGCTCCTCAAGTTTCTTGCATGTTTGTTCCACCTGTTCTAATGTTGCTCGTGTTTCTTCAAGCTGTTCTTTGAGCTCTTTGGATGTTGCCTCCTGTGTCAGCTTTGCCTTCTGCAGGTCTGCATTTCTCACTTGATCTTCTTTGTGCAGGCCTTCTAGCTGCTCATTTCTTTTCTGGATATCGCGGAGCGTACACTGCAGGTCTTCATGCATTTTGTCTTGCTTTTGCTTTTGCGCCTGCATTTCTGTGTTTTCCCGCTTCAAGTTGTTGAATTCCAACAATATCCCCTTAATGAGCTCTGAGTTGTTTTTGGCCATTTGATCGATCCTTTTTTGCATCTGTGAGCATCGTTTTTCCAGAGTTTCCTTTTCTCCCTGCAGCTCACTTGTTTTGACCTTCAGTTCATTACAGAATCCTTGCAACTTTTGATTTTTACTCTCAAAGTCCTTGATAGTGCACTTTTCTTCTGACAGTCTTTCTTGCTGTTGCGCCTTCTCTTGAAGAAGGTCTTTATTTTTTTCTTCAGCTTCATCAAGCTTTCTTTGGAGCAGGTGATTCTGTTGGTCCATGTATTGCAGATCCCACTCTAGCTTATCAATCGTGGCTTTCCTGCCTTGAAGCTGCTCGGACATTTCTTTCACTTCAGCGCTCTTTTGCTTGTTTTCTTTGATGAGGAATACAATCTGCTCTCTGGCTTGAGCAAACTTGATCCCCCAGCCCTCATTAATAATGTTGATGTCGGGCTGGCGCTGTAGTGTTTCTTCCAGGTGTTTGTTTTGTGCTTCCATTTGTAAGCACTTCTTCTCCAGGTGAACTTTTTCTTTTTCAAGTTGTTGAATTTTGTTCTGGAGATGGTTGTTTTCACTCCTACTCTCCTGTAATGCCCTTTGGGTGGATAAGAGGCCATTTGGAGAAGTTGGCCGGCCACGCAAGGAAGGAGAGGCGGCGTAATCGTTTTGTCTCGGTTGCCGTAATCTTGGATACATGCTGGCGTTTGTATCCGATGACTCTGAGAGGTTTCCGAATGTTTCTGTAGTGAACGTTTGAAAGCTGCGAACACGAAGGCTGCGAAGTAACGAACTAAAAATTGCTGTTTGTCACCCCTATTTAAGGAAAAACTTCCTTGTGACATCATCACTCCTAAGCCAATCAGGTTGTCACATGACATTCTGGAATGTGGAATGGGGATATATATTTTTTTTAAACAGTTTTCAAATTTAACTTAATATTTAAGTGTTTCTTACTTGACCTGCTTAGTCGATTAAAAAGTTAATTGCCACGAACACCCCTAATGTTATATAACAGACCACAGAAAAAAGACAGCTTTTTTCTGCGTGACAGAGCTATAATAAATGTTTTGTTTTTTTAATGATCCTACTTTTTATAAAAGGGAACATTATTTAAAGAATATGTATTTAATTAAAAAACTCTGTATTCATCTAAAGGGTATAACAAGAAGGGTGAGCTTCCTGCTCCAAAATGAAATGACCAAAATAAATGTATTTCTCTGCAATTACAAACTCTGTGTAAACAGTCTTGGTGTCAAAATAAAGCTAACGCTGGTGAGATGTCATCAGAGCTGTAAATATTACTGCAGATGTTACTATGTCAAAGTTACTGTGACTCAAACATAGAAAAATGTCTTTTTCATTTCCCTCACCTAATTTTTCAAAGTATTTTATAGCATATAACACCTTTGAAAATATGCTTTGGTTCCCATTTAACTCCAGAACATCATAAATCAAAATATGGATATTACCTGTCCACAGATTCATGGTGACGTAACTGCTCTTTTAACTGTTTGGTGTCTTTGCTTTGTTTGGTGTTTGTAGAAATGGTTTACATGAGCTTTTAGCTGAGACTCAGAGGTTTCTGTGGACACTACTCATGTCAGCACTTATATTTCTGACCTCGTGTTATAATCGATTAAACGCGATCTCCTCCCTTTTGCCCCCATTTTTGATGGTGTGGGTACAAATGATCAGGCATGACATTCTCATAATAAATCAGATAAGATACTGCAAATAGTTAATCCTGCATTTGTGTGATTGAAAAGTGTGTGCAATGACACTGTTTTAAAGATTTAGCCTAAATCATTTTGGCGTGAATGAGCCTAAACATGATGACCGGACTAGTGACACCATATCACCTGTGACACTCACACACGCACGTATGACTTTGCCAGTTTCAGCTGAAACAATTTCAGTGTTTCAAACCATGTTCCAGAGTTTTTAGGTCACCGTTCATGAGGTTTCAAGAAGAAAATGAAAGACAGATCTGAATGTTTGAAAGTGTTTTGGAAAAACTCTGTAAAGATTAGATGAACAATACTCAAAGGATAAATTCAACTGTTTTATTTTGTTAGATAAGTTGAAAAAAAAGTTAAACAAGCAAGTAAATAACGAAACAAGGTTAAATGAGGTAAGAACAAAAAGTTAACAAGCAAATAAAGAAACAAGGTTAAATGAAGTAAGAGCAAAAAGTTAACAAGTAAATAACGAAACAAGGTTAAATGAGGTAAGAACAAAAACTTAACAAGCAAATAAAGAAACAAGGTTAAATGAGGTAAGAACAAAAAGTTAACAAGCAAATAAAGAAACAAGGTTAAATGAGGTAAGAACAAAAAGTTAACAAGTAAATAAAGAAACAAGGCAGAGGAGAGAAACCCCAACAATCCCCTCTGAGCAAGCACTAGGCGACAGTGGGGAGGAAAAACTGCCTTTAAACGGGCAGAAACCTCCGGCAGAACCAGGCTCAGGAGGGGGCAGTCAACTGCCGGGACTGGTTGGGGGGGTGAACAGAGGTGGAGCAAGACGAGGCTACATCAGTTGAAGAAGCAGTATTGTCCCTCTTCCGGAAAAAGCTGAAGAATCTTTTCTTCTTTTTCATGGACTTTTCCACGAGCCCCTTTTTCTCCAGGATGAGGGTTCTCAACTCATGGATGGTTTCGGTGTTTTGCTCCTCAAGTTTCTTGCATGTTTGTTCCACCTGTTCTAATGTTGCTCGTGTTTCTTCAAGCTGTTCTTTGAGCTCTTTGGATGTTGCCTCCTGTGTCAGCTTTGCCTTCTGCAGGTCTGCATTTCTCACTTGATCTTCTTTGTGCAGGCCTTCTAGCTGCTCATTTCTTTTCTGGGTGTCGCGGAGCGTACACTGCAGGTCTTCATGCATTTTGTCTTGCTTTTGCTTTTGCGCCTGCATTTCTGTGTTTTCCCGCTTCAAGTTGTTGAATTCCAACAATATCCCCTTAATGAGCTCTGAGTTGTTTTTGGCCATTTGATCGATCCTTTTCTGCATCTGTGAGCATCGTTTTTCCAGAGTTTCCTTTTCTCCCTGCAGCTCACTTGTTTTGACCTTCAGTTCATTACAGAATCCTTGCAACTTTTGATTTTTACTCTCAAAGTCCTTGATAGTGCACTTTTCTTCTGACAGTCTTTCTTGCTGTTGCTCCTTCTCTTGAAGAAGGTCTTTATTTTTTTCTTCAGCTTCATCAAGCTTTCTTTGGAGCAGGTGATTCTGTTGGTCCATGTATTGGAGATCCCACTCTAGCTTATCAATCGTGGCTTTCCTGCCTTGAAGCTGCTCGGACATTTCTTTCACTTCAGCGCTCTTTTGCTTGTTTTCTTTGATGAGGAATACAATCTGCTCTCTGGCTTGAGCAAACTTGATCCCCCAGCCCTCATTAATAATGTTGATGTCGGGCTGGCGCTGTAGTGTTTCTTCCAGGTGTTTGTTTTGTGCTTCCATTTGTAAGCACTTCTTCTCCAGGTGAACTTTTTCTTTTTCAAGTTGTTGAATTTTGTTCTGGAGATGGTTGTTTTCACTCCTACTCTCCTGTAATGCCCTTTGGGTGGATAAGAGGCCATTTGGAGAAGTTGGCCGGCCACGCAAGGAAGGAGAGGCGGCGTAATCGTTTTGTCTCGGTTGCCGTAATCTTGGATACATGCTGGCGTTTGTATCCGATGACTCTGAGAGGTTTCCGAATGTTTCTGTAGTGAACGTTTGAAAGCTGCGAACACGAAGGCTGCGAAGTAACGAACTAAAAATTGCTGTTTGTCACCCCTATTTAAGGAAAAACTTCCTTGTGACATCATCACTCCTAAGCCAATCAGGTTGTCACATGACATTCTGGAATGTGGAATGGGGATATATATTTTTTTTTAAACAGTTTTCAAATGTAACTTAATATTTAAGTGTTTCTTACTTGACCTGCTTAGTCGATTAAAAAGTTAATTGCCACGAACACCCCTAATGTTATATAACAGACCACAGAAAAAAGACAGCTTTTTTCTGCGTGACAGAGCTATAATAAATGTTTTGTTTTTTTAATGATCCTACTTTTTATAAAAGGGAACATTATTTAAAGAATATGTATTTAATTAAAAAACTCTGTATTCATCTAAAGGGTATAACAAGAAGGGTGAGCTTCCTGCTCCAAAATGAAATGACCAAAATAAATGTATTTCTCTGCAATTACAAACTCTGTGTAAACAGTCTTGGTGTCAAAATAAAGCTAACGCTGGTGAGATGTCATCAGAGCTGTAAATATTACTGCAGATGTTACTATGTCAAAGTTACTGTGACTCAAACATAGAAAAATGTCTTTTTCATTTCCCTCACCTAATTTTTCAAAGTATTTTATAGCATATAACACCTTTGAAAATATGCTTTGGTTCCCATTTAACTCCAGAACATCATAAATCAAAATATGGATATTACCTGTCCACAGATTCATGGTGCAGTAACTGCTCTTTTAACTGTTTGGTGTCTTTGCTTTGTTTGGTGTTTGTAGAAATGGTTTACATGAGCTTTTAGCTGAGACTCAGAGGTTTCTGTGGACACTACTCATGTCAGCACTTATATTTCTGACCTCGTGTTATAATCGATTAAACGCGATCTCCTCCCTTTTGCCCCCATTTTTGATGGTGTGGGTACAAATGATCAGGCATGACATTCTCATAATAAATCAGATAAGATACTGCAAATAGTTAATCCTGCATTTGTGTGATTGAAAAGTGTGTGCAGTGACACTGTTTTAAAGATTTAGCCTAAATCATTTTGGCGTGAATGAGCCTAAACATGATGACCGGACTAGTGACACCATATCACCTGTGACACACACACACGCACGTATGACTTTGCCAGTTTCAGCTGAAACAATTTCAGTGTTTCAAACCATGTTCCAGAGTTTTTAGGTCACCGTTCATGAGGTTTCAAGAAGAAAATGAAAGACAGATCTGAATGTTTGAAAGTGTTTTGGAAAAACTCTGTAAAGATTAGATGAACAATACTCAAAGGATAAATTCAACTGTTTTATTTTGTTAGATAAGTTGAAAAAAAAGTTAAACAAGCAAGTAAATAACGAAACAAGGTTAAATGAGGTAAGAACAAAAAGTTAACAAGCAAATAAAGAAACAAGGTTAAATGAAGTAAGAGCAAAAAGTTAACAAGTAAATAAAGAAACAAGGTTAAATGAAGTAAGAGCAAAAAGTTAACAAGTAAATAAAGAAACAAGGCAGAGGAGAGAAACCCCAACAATCCCCTCTGAGCAAGCACTAGGCGACAGTGGGGAGGAAAAACTGCCTTTAAACGGGCAGAAACCTCCGGCAGAACCAGGCTCAGGAGGGGGCAGTCAACTGCCGGGACTGGTTGGGGGGGGTGAACAGAGGTGGAGCAAGACGAGGCTACATCAGTTGAAGAAGCAGTATTGTCCCTCTTCCGGAAAAAGCTGAAGAATCTTTTCTTCTTTTTCATGGACTTTTCCACGAGCCCCTTTTTCTCCAGGATGAGGGTTCTCAACTCATGGATGGTTTCGGTGTTTTGCTCCTCAAGTTTCTTGCATGTTTGTTCCACCTGTTCTAATGTTGCTCGTGTTTCTTCAAGCTGTTCTTTGAGCTCTTTGGATGTTGCCTCCTGTGTCAGCTTTGCCTTCTGCAGGTCTGCATTTCTCACTTGATCTTCTTTGTGCAGGCCTTCTAGCTGCTCATTTCTTTTCTGGGTGTCGCGGAGCGTACACTGCAGGTCTTCATGCATTTTGTCTTGCTTTTGCTTTTGCGCCTGCATTTCTGTGTTTTCCCGCTTCAAGTTGTTGAATTCCAACAATATCCCCTTAATGAGCTCTGAGTTGTTTTTGGCCATTTGATCGATCCTTTTTTGCATCTGTGAGCATCGTTTTTCCAGAGTTTCCTTTTCTCCCTGCAGCTCACTTGTTTTGACCTTCAGTTCATTACAGAATCCTTGCAACTTTTGATTTTTACTCTCAAAGTCCTTGATAGTGCACTTTTCTTCTGACAGTCTTTCTTGCTGTTGCTCCTTCTCTTGAAGAAGGTCTTTATTTTTTTCTTCAGCTTCATCAAGCTTTCTTTGGAGCAGGTGATTCTGTTGGTCCATGTATTGGAGATCCCACTCTAGCTTATCAATCGTGGCTTTCCTGCCTTGAAGCTGCTCGGACATTTCTTTCACTTCAGCGCTCTTTTGCTTGTTTTCTTTGATGAGGAATACAATCTGCTCTCTGGCTTGAGCAAACTTGATCCCCCAGCCCTCATTAATAATGTTGATGTCGGGCTGGCGCTGTAGTGTTTCTTCCAGGTGTTTGTTTTGTGCTTCCATTTGTAAGCACTTCTTCTCCAGGTGAACTTTTTCTTTTTCAAGTTGTTGAATTTTGTTCTGGAGATGGTTGTTTTCACTCCTACTCTCCTGTAATGCCCTTTGGGTGGATAAGAGGCCATTTGGAGAAGTTGGCCGGCCACGCAAGGAAGGAGAGGCGGCGTAATCGTTTTGTCTCGGTTGCCGTAATCTTGGATACATGCTGGCGTTTGTATCCGATGACTCTGAGAGGTTTCCGAATGTTTCTGTAGTGAACGTTTGAAAGCTGCGAACACGAAGGCTGCGAAGTAACGAACTAAAAATTGCTGTTTGTCACCCCTATTTAAGGAAAAACTTCCTTGTGACATCATCACTCCTAAGCCAATCAGGTTGTCACATGACATTCTGGAATGTGGAATGGGGATATATATATATTTTTAAACAGTTTTCAAATTTAACTTAATATTTAAGTGTTTCTTACTTGACCTGCTTAGTCGATTAAAAAGTTAATTGCCACGAACACCCCTAATGTTATATAACAGACCACAGAAAAAAGCTGTCTTTTTTCTGCGTGACAGAGCTATAATAAATGTTTTGTTTTTTTAATGATCCTACACAGCAAATTCAAAAGTGTTAAATGTTTTGGTGTTAATGGTCTTCTTGCAAAAGTAGAGTTAATTTTACTCTAAGCAGAGTCACATTCTTTTAATGTAACTCTGAGGTGTAAAATGATAGTAGTTAAAATCGAGTGTTAAAAATGAGTGTTTCTCTGTCAAATCTGGAGGTGTTACAATGGAAACATTAACTCTTGACCTCTTAACTCTGAACTCCTAGAGGGGCTATGACACCAACAGAGTAAATTCACAGACTCCGCCCCCAGCACGGCTCCAATCGAAGCTGAAGTGAAGCCGTTTCAGAACATTTTGCTCTACATATTTGAGTTGTTTGCCATCCTTGGTAAGTCATTCTTTCAAAGATTGTTTCAATTATTATTATGAGCTTTTACTTCTGTGGCTCTTTGGAGTTGAGACAAAGCTGTGTGAAAGGCATTAGCCATGTTGCTCGCTGATAGCATAATATTCTGTTTTAGCTAGCTGAAAGGTATTGTTTGCGGGCAAATACCACAGCCTTGAAAAAAAGCTTGCATGTGAATTTTCAGTCAAACTTTTGGTCAAATACACCTAAAACAATGTGTAGAATGTAAAATGTTGGTATAATGGTGCTACTTGAAGCCTGAAAACGATCGCCCATAAAAAAAATTTTAAAAAAACGAGCAAACAGCAGTAGCAGACGTCCTGACTGGATTCTACGTTAGCATAGATCCCTCCAGAGTTTTGTGCACACGGTTTAGGTAAAAATGAAAAAGGTTGAGGTTTTACATTTAGTTCAGTATACCTGTTGCCTGTGTCCTTGTCTTTTGGGAAAATACTTTACACAAGTAATGGCTCAAAGAGGATTCCTTTTTTTTTTTTTTACTGTGCTGCAATTGTTTACTGGATTATTTGTGCCATTAATTAGTGTCAACTAATTTTTATTCAATCTCCACACAGGATATGCTTGTGAAGATGGAATATGGGGGAGAGCAGAAGTGCGTTGCAGTTCCACAAAGTGATGAATGAAGGACATGCATATTGTATTGAAGAAATAAGTGATGAGAATGCTGTTATTTGCATTTGCCATGTCAGACCTTTTGATAAACACAATTCTAATGAAAGTGAGAACATGTACACTGTTACATCTTTCAGAAAATGTTTTGAAATCTTGGTGCACAGTTCAGAATAAATGTTTTTCAAAAACCATTGCATCTTTTTAGTAAATGTTTATTTCCAAAAGAAATTTCTAGAAGTTCAGAACAGTAAAATTCCCGCTTTTTAGAATGAATTAGAAGATAACTCTTATGTAGTTAAACTAAAATACTCTTTGAGAGTTAATATATAAACTCTTAACACCAAGTGTTAAATTATCAACTCCAGACAGATTTGGTGTTTAGCACTAAATGAGAGTTAACGTACCAACTCTCCAAAACGAGTTAAATTAACACTCTCTGGTGTGGACCCATATAGACACTTTAATAGTGTTGAAATCAAATCCGACAGTGTTAATTTGGACATGCTGGATTTGCTGTGTACTTTTTATAAAAGGGAACATTATTTAAAGAATATGTATTTAATTAAAAAACTCTGTATTCATCTAAAGGGTATAACAAGAAGGGTGAGCTTCCTGCTCCAAAATGAAATGACCAAAATAAATGTATTTCTCTGCAATTACAAACTCTGTGTAAACAGTCTTGGTGTCAAAATAAAGCTAACGCTGGTGAGATGTCATCAGAGCTGTAAATATTACTGCAGATGTTACTATGTCAAAGTTACTGTGACTCAAACATAGAAAAATGTCTTTTTCATTTCCCTCACCTAATTTTTCAAAGTATTTTATAGCATATAACACCTTTGAAAATATGCTTTGGTTCCCATTTAACTCCAGAACATCATAAATCAAAATATGGATATTACCTGTCCACAGATTCATGGTGACGTAACTGCTCTTTTAACTGTTTGGTGTCTTTGCTTTGTTTGGTGTTTGTAGAAATGGTTTACATGAGCTTTTAGCTGAGACTCAGAGGTTTCTGTGGACACTACTCATGTCAGCACTTATATTTCTGACCTCGTGTTATAATCGATTAAACACGATCTCCTCCCTTTTGCCCCCATTTTTGATGGTGTGGGTACAAATGATCAGGCATGACATTCTCATAATAAATCAGATAAGATACTGCAAATAGTTAATCCTGCATTTGTGTGATTGAAAAGTGTGTGCAATGACACTGTTTTAAAGATTTAGCCTAAATCATTTTGGCGTGAATGAGCCTAAACATGATGACCGGACTAGTGACACCATATCACCTGTGACACACACACACGCACGTATGACTTTGCCAGTTTCAGCTGAAACAATTTCAGTGTTTCAAACCATGTTCCAGAGTTTTTAGGTCACCGTTCATGAGGTTTCAAGAAGAAAATGAAAGACAGATCTGAATGTTTGAAAGTGTTTTGGAAAAACTCTGTAAAGATTAGATGAACAATACTCAAAGGATAAATTCAACTGTTTTATTTTGTTAGATAAGTTGAAAAAAAAGTTAAACAAGCAAGTAAATAACGAAACAAGGTTAAATGAGGTAAGAACAAAAAGTTAACAAGCAAATAAAGAAACAAGGTTAAATGAAGTAAGAGCAAAAAGTTAACAAGTAAATAAAGAAACAAGGTTAAATGAAGTAAGAGCAAAAAGTTAACAAGCAAATAAAGAAACAAGGTTAAATGAGGTAAGAACAAAAAGTTAACAAGCAAATAAAGAAACAAGGTTAAATGAGGTAAGAACAAAAAGTTAACAAGCAAATAAAGAAACAAGGTTAAATGAGGTAAGAACAAAAAGTTAACAAGCAAATAAAGAAACAAGGTTAAATGAGGTAAGAGCAAAAAGTTAACAAGTAAATAAAGAAACAAGGTTAAATGAAGTAAGAGCAAAAAGTTAACAAGTAAATAAAGAAACAAGGCAGAGGAGAGAAACCCCAACAATCCCCTCTGAGCAAGCACTAGGCGACAGTGGGGAGGAAAAACTGCCTTTAAACGGGCAGAAACCTCCGGCAGAACCAGGCTCAGGAGGGGGCAGTCAACTGCCGGGACTGGTTGGGGGGGTGAACAGAGGTGGAGCAAGACGAGGCTACATCAGTTGAAGAAGCAGTATTGTCCCTCTTCCGGAAAAAGCTGAAGAATCTTTTCTTCTTTTTCATGGACTTTTCCACGAGCCCCTTTTTCTCCAGGATGAGGGTTCTCAACTCATGGATGGTTTCGGTGTTTTGCTCCTCAAGTTTCTTGCATGTTTGTTCCACCTGTTCTAATGTTGCTCGTGTTTCTTCAAGCTGTTCTTTGAGCTCTTTGGATGTTGCCTCCTGTGTCAGCTTTGCCTTCTGCAGGTCTGCATTTCTCACTTGATCTTCTTTGTGCAGGCCTTCTAGCTGCTCATTTCTTTTCTGGGTGTCGCGGAGCGTACACTGCAGGTCTTCATGCATTTTGTCTTGCTTTTGCTTTTGCGCCTGCATTTCTGTGTTTTCCCGCTTCAAGTTGTTGAATTCCAACAATATCCCCTTAATGAGCTCTGAGTTGTTTTTGGCCATTTGATCGATCCTTTTTTGCATCTGTGAGCATCGTTTTTCCAGAGTTTCCTTTTCTCCCTGCAGCTCACTTGTTTTGACCTTCAGTTCATTACAGAATCCTTGCAACTTTTGATTTTTACTCTCAAAGTCCTTGATAGTGCACTTTTCTTCTGACAGTCTTTCTTGCTGTTGCTCCTTCTCTTGAAGAAGGTCTTTATTTTTTTCTTCAGCTTCATCAAGCTTTCTTTGGAGCAGGTGATTCTGTTGGTCCATGTATTGGAGATCCCACTCTAGCTTATCAATCGTGGCTTTCCTGCCTTGAAGCTGCTCGGACATTTCTTTCACTTCAGCGCTCTTTTGCTTGTTTTCTTTGATGAGGAATACAATCTGCTCTCTGGCTTGAGCAAACTTGATCCCCCAGCCCTCATTAATAATGTTGATGTCGGGCTGGCGCTGTAGTGTTTCTTCCAGGTGTTTGTTTTGTGCTTCCATTTGTAAGCACTTCTTCTCCAGGTGAACTTTTTCTTTTTCAAGTTGTTGAATTTTGTTCTGGAGATGGTTGTTTTCACTCCTACTCTCCTGTAATGCCCTTTGGGTGGATAAGAGGCCATTTGGAGAAGTTGGCCGGCCACGCAAGGAAGGAGAGGCGGCGTAATCGTTTTGTCTCGGTTGCCGTAATCTTGGATACATGCTGGCGTTTGTATCCGATGACTCTGAGAGGTTTCCGAATGTTTCTGTAGTGAACGTTTGAAAGCTGCGAACACGAAGGCTGCGAAGTAACGAACTAAAAATTGCTGTTTGTCACCCCTATTTAAGGAAAAACTTCCTTGTGACATCATCACTCCTAAGCCAATCAGGTTGTCACATGACATTCTGGAATGTGGAATGGGGATATATATATATTTTTAAACAGTTTTCAAATTTAACTTAATATTTAAGTGTTTCTTACTTGACCTGCTTAGTCGATTAAAAAGTTAATTGCCACAAACACCCCTAATGTTATATAACAGACCACAGAAAAAAGACAGCTTTTTTCTGCGTGACAGAGCTATAATAAATGTTTTGTTTTTTTAATGATCCTACTTTTTATAAAAGGGAACATTATTTAAAGAATATGTATTTAATTAAAAAACTCTGTATTCATCTAAAGGGTATAACAAGAAGGGTGAGCTTCCTGCTCCAAAATGAAATGACCAAAATAAATGTATTTCTCTGCAATTACAAACTCTGTGTAAACAGTCTTGGTGTCAAAATAAAGCTAACGCTGGTGAGATGTCATCAGAGCTGTAAATATTACTGCAGATGTTACTATGTCAAAGTTACTGTGACTCAAACATAGAAAAATGTCTTTTTCATTTCCCTCACCTAATTTTTCAAAGTATTTTATAGCATATAACACCTTTGAAAATATGCTTTGGTTCCCATTTAACTCCAGAACATCATAAATCAAAATATGGATATTACCTGTCCACAGATTCATGGTGACGTAACTGCTCTTTTAACTGTTTGGTGTCTTTGCTTTGTTTGGTGTTTGTAGAAATGGTTTACATGAGCTTTTAGCTGAGACTCAGAGGTTTCTGTGGACACTACTCATGTCAGCACTTATATTTCTGACCTCGTGTTATAATCGATTAAACGCGATCTCCTCCCTTTTGCCCCCATTTTTGATGGTGTGGGTACAAATGATCAGGCATGACATTCTCATAATAAATCAGATAAGATACTGCAAATAGTTAATCCTGCATTTGTGTGATTGAAAAGTGTGTGCAATGACACTGTTTTAAAGATTTAGCCTAAATCATTTTGGCGTGAATGAGCCTAAACATGATGACCGGACTAGTGACACCATATCACCTGTGACACACACACACGCACGTATGACTTTGCCAGTTTCAGCTGAAACAATTTCAGTGTTTCAAACCATGTTCCAGAGTTTTTAGGTCACCGTTCATGAGGTTTCAAGAAGAAAATGAAAGACAGATCTGAATGTTTGAAAGTGTTTTGGAAAAACTCTGTAAAGATTAGATGAACAATACTCAAAGGATAAATTCAACTGTTTTATTTTGTTAGATAAGTTGAAAAAAAAGTTAAACAAGCAAGTAAATAACGAAACAAGGTTAAATGAGGTAAGAACAAAAAGTTAACAAGCAAATAAAGAAACAAGGTTAAATGAAGTAAGAGCAAAAAGTTAACAAGTAAATAACGAAACAAGGTTAAATGAGGTAAGAACAAAAAGTTAACAAGCAAATAAAGAAACAAGGTTAAATGAGGTAAGAACAAAAAGTTAACAAGTAAATAAAGAAACAAGGCAGAGGAGAGAAACCCCAACAATCCCCTCTGAGCAAGCACTAGGCGACAGTGGGGAGGAAAAACTGCCTTTAAACGGGCAGAAACCTCCGGCAGAACCAGGCTCAGGAGGGGGCAGTCAACTGCCGGGACTGGTTGGGGGGGTGAACAGAGGTGGAGCAAGACGAGGCTACATCAGTTGAAGAAGCAGTATTGTCCCTCTACCGGAAAAAGCTGAAGAATCTTTTCTTCTTTTTCATGGACTTTTCCACGAGCGCCTTTTTCTCCAGGATGAGGGTTCTCAACTCATGGATGGTTTCTGTGTTTTGCCTCTCTAGTTTCTTGCATGTTTGTTCCACCTGTTCTAATGTTGCTCGTGTTTCTTCAAGCTGTTCTTTGAGCTCTTTGGATGTTGCCTCCTGTGTCAGCTTTGCCTTCTGCAGGTCTGCATTTCTCACTTGATCTTCTTTGTGCAGGCCTTCTAGCTGCTCATTTCTTTTCTGGGTGTCGCGGAGCGTACACTGCAGGTCTTCATGCATTTTGTCTTGCTTTTGCTTTTGCGCCTGCATTTCTGTGTTTTCCCGCTTCAAGTTGTTGAATTCCAACAATATCCCCTTAATGAGCTCTGAGTTGTTTTTGGCCATTTGATCGATCCTTTTCTGCATCTGTGAGCATCGTTTTTCCAGAGTTTCCTTTTCTCCCTGCAGCTCACTTGTTTTGACCTTCAGTTCATTACAGAATCCTTGCAACTTTTGATTTTTACTCTCAAAGTCCTTGATAGTGCACTTTTCTTCTGACAGTCTTTCTTGCTGTTGCTCCTTCTCTTGAAGAAGGTCTTTATTTTTTTCTTCAGCTTCATCAAGCTTTCTTTGGAGCAGGTGATTCTGTTGGTCCATGTATTGGAGATCCCACTCTAGCTTATCAATCGTGGCTTTCCTGCCTTGAAGCTGCTCGGACATTTCTTTCACTTCAGCGCTCTTTTGCTTGTTTTCTTTGATGAGGAATACAATCTGCTCTCTGGCTTGAGCAAACTTGATCCCCCAGCCCTCATTAATAATGTTGATGTCGGGCTGGCGCTGTAGTGTTTCTTCCAGGTGTTTGTTTTGTGCTTCCATTTGTAAGCACTTCTTCTCCAGGTGAACTTTTTCTTTTTCAAGTTGTTGAATTTTGTTCTGGAGATGGTTGTTTTCACTCCTACTCTCCTGTAATGCCCTTTGGGTGGATAAGAGGCCATTTGGAGAAGTTGGCCGGCCACGCAAGGAAGGAGAGGCGGCGTAATCGTTTTGTCTCGGTTGCCGTAATCTTGGATACATGCTGGCGTTTGCATCCGATGACTCTGAGAGGTTTCCGAATGTTTCTGTAGTGAACGTTTGAAAGCTGCGAACACGAAGGCTGCGAAGTAACGAACTAAAAATTGCTGTTTGTCACCCCTATTTAAGGAAAAACTTCCTTGTGACATCTGTTGTGATATTTTGATACCACGGTTAGCATTTACAGGATATTGTTTTATACAGGAAAACTGTTACTCAATAAGTCCCATCTACTAGTTGTTTTTCTCTTTCTCTGTGACCCAAGAATTAATGTGTAAGACTCACAAGCTGGTACCCCAAGGTCGAAAACACCACAGAGATGAGACCACTTCCTTACTCCCATCCTCCCTTCCTTATCTCTTAGAAAAAGGCTCGTTAAAGGCTAGGTGGTTTGTTTCAGAATTCACTAATGAAAGAACTCTGTATTTTATGTCTAGGAGTGTATTTTGCTGGGATGATCATAAATTATAGCTGAACTGATAAACTACACACAGGATACTTCTTTGCTCAGAAGGCAGGAAGACGTTTCCTTATTTAGTCTGTACCGGTTTGAACTGGGAAAGCTGACACACGAACCTTTTTTTCTCTATATAAACTGCTGTGTACCAAATAAACCTCTGAGTTGATTCTGGGAAAGCAATCTGAACAGTTTCTGTATCACTTTGTTCTCCTAACTGCTCCCGATATCGTAACTAACCCAGCTGAACGGCATACCTGAGTGTTACTTTAAATAATTAGGAATCTTATAAGGAAAGGACAAAACTCTGCTTATCGCTCACGCCACGGAGGAAACCCGGGACGGCAATTTCCTTCAATTTTGGTGTCAGAAGTGGGATAGCTGACAGAAGGTAAATACACGTCTTTAATATTTATATGAGACCGTATTATGCCTCTCTCAGTGATCGATCCATAAAGAAACGGGATATGCTGACGAAGTTTCACTTAGTGATCCAGAGAGATACACTGACGACTTCCTCAGTCCCCGAATAAAGTAAATTAACCCTTGTGTGGTGTTGGTGGACACAGGAAGTTGCCTGTTGTCTTGAATATTTTAATTTTGTTTAAAAAATAATAATAATAATAATAATAATTAATTGTTTAATTAAACGTACGTTAAAAAGTGAGAAGTTGCTCACTCAGAAAAAGTGACACAGGAAGTTGCCTGTTGTCTTGAATATTTCTCGTTAAGCGAGAAGTTGCTCACCAAAGAGTGACACAGGAAGTTGCCTGTTGTCTTGAAACGTACGTTAAAAAGTGAGAAGTTGCTCACTCAGAGAAAGCTAGTAAATAATTAAATTTAATTTTGTTAAAAAAAAAAAAAAAAAAACGAAAGAAAAGAAAACTGAAAACGGGTCTCACAGATCCGATTACCATACAAGGGTTAAAAGCAGTAAATTAAAAGCAGAAAGACACAGGAAGTTGCCTGTTGTTTTACGAGAAGTTGCTCGTTAAGCGAGAAGTTGCTCGCTAAGTGAGAGTTGCTCACACAAACAAAAAATTGCTAGCAATAAATTTAAAGTAACCTCAGCTGTGCCGCAGCGAAAATACTAACATAAATCCTTCAAGCGTGTAAACCCCTCTGGAAATCACTGAACATGGGTCAGAATAATTCAAAGACCACAGACAAGTCCGATAAAAAATCAAAATTACCTGTAAAACCAAAAAAAATTAAATTTAAAGTCTCAAACAACAGCTCAGTACGACTCCCATTTCCAGTTACGTGTAACCCACGTCCACGAATCGGCGAAGACTTCCATGATTACGTATCCAGAACATGCGGAAGTGCTTATGTGACTGACTTTGTTTACAACTTACGGACTATAAGTTCAATTCATTCTAATTTATTTCCGGAGCCTTATCCCGAACGATTATCGCCAGAAAACAGGTCCGTAGAAATGTTGAATATCATTTGTGATAAGAAAAGTAGTCTGCTTAAAAAGTCCTGTAGAAAATATATGATAGAATGCCGCGACGTGATGCATCAAATGTTACCGCTATGGAAAAAGGGACCGGAACCAGGTGTAGATACTTTTACATCAAATAAAACTAGTGCAGGCTCCAGCATAGAAAATAAATCTACCGCGGGAAAAGCTAGTCTTGCATGCTCAGCCATTCAGCCCACAGCCCCGCCGCCTTACGAAGATGAGACCGAATTAATAGTTGCTGCCGCAGCCGCATGCAAACAACGTCAGCGCTTTGATCCAACCAGCTTAAAAGACAGTGACAAAAAACCTGAATCACATGCAACGGGTCTCAGCCACCTAATTGAACAAGATCAGGAAAAACAATATATACGCCGCGAGGAAGAATTAGCAGAACATAGAAAGAGAGAAAAACTTTTGAAAGAAGAATGTGAGGAACTTATGAAAAACAATTTAGACGTCTATGAAGAAAAACTTTTGCATCAGGCAGTGTCCACAATAGACACCCACATGAAACGCCACGATATCGTAGCTAGAGGTTTAGAGGTAGCTAAAGAAATACCTGTTACCCGAACTTTAATAAAGACTTATCTAAAAGGAAAAAAGGAAAAACAAAGCCGGAATGACAAAGGTCCTCACGCCAACACTCGCGGTAGTAAACAAACAGACCCAAAATCTAGTGACGTCAATGACGCTTACCCCTTTATGATAATAGGAGATCAGTGTTGTATTCAGCCCCCTAAAATCTCAGAATTAGTGACAACTATTAAAGAGCTTCCCAATCCTCTTAAAAATCCTACAGCCTTTGTCTCTGCACTACAGAGAAGTACCAGATATCACCATTTGGGTGGTCCAGATTACAGGTACATATTGTGTCAATGCATTCCTGGAATAACCGAGTCACAACTCATAAGAGAGATAGGTGAATTAGACCCAAAGCATGATAAAGCATCCACAACTGTAGAGTTTTTGTGGGTAAATAATGACAAAGTCGCCGATTTCTTTAAGAATCTAAAGAAATTCCTGCTCACAATGTCCAGAGACAAAATTGACTTAAATGCAGTAACTATGTGTAAACAGAAGCCTGATGAATCTATCCTAGTATTCATAAAACGCTTTATGCACTGTTGGACTGATGAGGCATGCATGCCAGAGGATGGTAATGATCAGATTTTCATCACCACCTTTTTGAACAATATCCACCCTGAGTGCTCTCAGTTGCTAAAAGTGACAGCTACTGATAATCTCTACGAATTGAGTAAAGATGCTTTCTTAAAGCTTGTACAACTGAAGGCCAGTGCAGACCTTTTTCCTACTATCACAAAAGCTAACAGTGTTAAGATGATGTTGAATTTTGATGTTCAAGGCTCAGAGGAAAGTGAGAAATTAATGTATGCAGGATCACCCGCTCCAGCACAGCAAGGAAGTTTCAGAGGACGGAATGGTAAGAATAGAGATGTTTGTTTTTGCTGTGGAAGGGTAGGACACTGGTCCAGAGAGTGTCGCTTTGCAGCCACCAACAGGGCACACACGCCTCGACCACAGAACGCAGTACAAGTTCCCGCCACTAAGCGTCAGCAGAGCTCTTCCAGTCAAGGTAACTGGCAACCACAAGAAACATGCAATAATGGCCCCACATCTAGGCTGCAGCCTTACAACCCAAATTATAACCCACAAGGCAGACAAGCTAGAGGTGCAAATTTAGCTCAGTTTTCCAGTAACCGCAGACACCCAGAGCATGAATCAGAATGGGAAAGGGTGCGTTACAATTCTCACCATGATCTTTTCCCATCACCTGATAATCCCCGGCTGGGTCGCTACTAGGGAGGCCCAGGTGAGGATGAGGGACAGCAGTGTGAAGCACTACACACGATGCTGCATCTGCAGCTGTCCCCTAACACAGAACATTTGCCCATGCTACAAGTAGAAATAGATGGTAAGAAATACCCATTTTTAGTGGATAGTGGAGCCACTAAAAGTTCACTGTCTGGGAAATTCTATAATGGGCCTGTGTCCTCTGTGTGCATCAACACTATGGGAATTAATGGAACTGTAGTGCAATGCCCTAAAACTCATTCTCTAAAGACACATTGGGGCTCTAAACCAGATGAAATCACATATCATCCATTTGTAATTATTCCAAACTCGCCTGTGAATTTATTAGGCAGAGATTTAATGGCAAAAATGAATTTGTGTATTTCATTTAACACAAAGGGTGAAATGTTTGCTGATACTGATAACAGCTATGTTTTCTCTGCCTTATGTACCATGGAGAAGGAACAGCCTCTGTGTCAGCTGGACGGCTCAGCAGAGAATGAACTCAACACCTTTTTGTCTGGTATTCCACGACACACACTGTGCCAAAGACGTGTTCAAAAACCACTGCCAGGTAATCCCATATCTGGGAGCCACACTTTTGTTTCTCTCACACTGTTCAACAACATGATAACTGCTCACACAAGTGAAGGCCAAACAGTGGTTTTGTCACATAACTCAGACATAGGTTATGACATAACTACACCATGTCGTCACATAGATCTAACCTATCCTATCCACTGTACTATTTCTGCACTTACGTTGCCAGCTGAATACCAGAATATGACATTGTGGTCTAAAGGTGAGAATGATGTAGGATTTATTGACTGTATACCTTATCACGCACAGCTAAAAAACAACAAGCCAGTATATGTCAAGCAATATCCCATTTCTGTCGAAAAAGCCTCAGCCCTAGATGTCATCATAGGAGATTTATTGACTACAGGAGTGATAAAGCCTACAGTATCTCCATATAATACTCCTGTCAATCCTGTGCCAAAGCCTAACAAACCTGGCGTATGGCGTTTTACACAAGACTTAAGACAAATTAATGCAGTCATTATCCCTTTGCCACCTCTGGTCCCAGATGTCCCCAGCATATTGACATGTATTCCATCCACATCCACACATTTTACCGTGGTGGATTTATGCTCTGCCTTTTTCTCAGTGCCTGTGCATGAAGACACACAGCCGTTATTTGCATTTACACATAGAAATAAGCAGTACACTTGGACTCGTCTGCCTCAAGGCATGATAGACAGCCCTGCTGCTTTCTCAATGGTGATCCGTGCTACCCTGGACAGCTTCACTCCTCCTGAGGGCTGTACTCTGATCCAGTATGTGGACGATCTCCTCCTCTGTGCTCCGAGTGAGGAATTGTGTCAAACTGCTACACACATGCTTCTCCAGCACCTCCAAAAGACTGGCCACAAAGCATCTGCAAAGAAAATGCAGTACTGTCAGACTTCTGTTCAATATTTGGGATTTACACTGTCTCACGGAAAACGTTCCATGACTGCAGACAGGGTCAAAGCTGTGACCTCCGTCCCTCGGCCTACTACACAGAAGGAAATGCTGTCCTTCTTAGGCATGGTGAACTATTGCAGACAGTGGATACCAGACTGTTCTTTTCATGACCACATTCTGCGTGAATGCTGCAAAAAAGACAAGCTTCCTCGAATACTGTGGTCCACAGAAATGACTGCCTCTTTCAATGCATTAAAGGGAGCGCTGACCTCCGCCCCTTGTTTGGGTCTGCCTGACTACCACTTACCTTTCCATCTGTACGTTACAGAGAACGGCACGACCTGCACAGGTGTACTGGCCCAAGAGCATGGCAGTGGCTACCGTCCAGTAGCCTTCTATTCAAAGGTATTGCCAGCAGTGGTTCAGGGGATGCCGGCCTGCCTGAGAGCAGTAGCAGCTTGCTCTATCATGATAAGGGACTGCGAGAAGCTTACACTCTCACATGACACTATTCTACACACCAATCACCAGGTCACGACCATTCTAGCAAACATAACTACACAACACATGACCGCACAACGTCGCTCAGGTTATGAAGCTACACTGACCTCCACAGCAAACCTCACCATAAAAGCGAGCAGCACACCCAATTCGCCAGCACATTTATTGATCCATATGCTGTGTTCTTCTGACCGACAGGATGGCTCAGACAGGCTTGATGTTCATGACTGCATGACACGTATACAGGAATCCACGGCACCACGTCCAGATTTAGAGCAAACACCTATCCCAGACTCAGCCACGGTTTATGTGGACGGGTCCTGTTCAAGGCCGAATGACAACTCATTTCTTTGTGGCTATTCAGTGGTGACATTGCCTGACATCATACTAGAGGCTCACTCATTACCATTTCACTCAGCACAAAAAGCAGAGCTCATGGCTTTAATACGCGCCTGTGAGCTCCATTTGGATAAGCGTGTGACAATTTACACAGACAGCCGCTATGCGTTTGGCGTCGTACATGACTTTGGCACATTGTGGAGACAAAGAGGATTTAGATCTGCTGATGGAAAACCGATTGCTAATTCTGATCTTGTGCAGAGACTTTTGCAGGCTATACAGCTGCCATCGGCCGTTGCAGTTGTAAAAACGAAAGGACACAGTACAGCTGACACAGACGAAGCAACAGGTAATGCTCTAGCAGACGTGACAGCCAAAGCTGCAGCTGCATCACAGCTCCCACCTCCACAGGAAGTATTATCTGTGCCCCTACAGTTGCCACTTGTTACACTCCCAGACTATTTAGAAACAAATGTTGATTTAAAATTCATACAAGAGCAAGCATCTGCATGTGATTACACTTATTGGGAGAATAATGGCTGTACCTTAGATGACAGAGATGGCCTATATAAAAACCTTGAGGGTTTGATTGCCCTCCCATCTTCCCTGCTGCCAGTCCTTGTCCGACATTTTCACGGTGTGAGTCATGTCGGACAAAGAGGGGTAATAGGAGCAATAAAATCAAGATTTGTAATTGAGAAAACGTCACATGCAGTAAAAAGCATATTAGCAACCTGTCTAACATGTGCACGAACTAATGTAGGAAAACCAAAAGCGAAACATCAGCATTTACCACAACCAGATTTTCCATTTCATACATTACAAATTGATTTCACACACATGCCAGCACAAGGAAGCATCAAGTACTTACTGGTAATAGTGGATCAATTTAGTAAATGGGTAGAAGCTTATCCAACCTCAAAAGAAACTGCACAAGTAGTCTGTCAAAAGTTGTGCAATGAAATAATACCCAGATTCGGAATACCTCACCAAATTAACAGTGATAGAGGACCTTCATTTACATCAGAAGTAATTCAAAAGTGTACTAAAACTCTAGGAATAGACTGGAAATATCATGTGCCATACCATCCTCAGAGTTCAGGGGTTGTAGAAAGAATGAATAGGACCATAAAAAATCGCCTGACTAAAGCAATGATAGAAACAGGAATGACCTGGATCAAACTACTTCCTCAAATCCTCTGTGAGATTAGAATGACTCCATCCGCAGCAACCAAATTATCTCCATTTGAAATAATCATGGGAAGACCATTTCCAACACCATGGTCAGCTTCCAGAGGGGCACCGCTATTGGAAGGGGACATAGACACTGCATTGTCCGACTATGTCCACAATCTGGTAGAAACACTGAATAATAACTATCAGAAAGTTTGTCTCTCCCAGCCTCTCCCCTCCACAGATCCAACCCACAAGTGGAGACCAGGGGACGCGGTGTTAGTGAAGTCACTAAAACCAAGGACACTCGGGGAGGCCGCGTTTTCCAGCCCCCAGACTGTACTGGCAGTGACGAGAACCAGCATCCTTACGGACGGACAACCTCAGTGGATTCATGCCAGCAGGGTTAAGACCAGCCCAATCGGACCATCTCAGGCGTCGGATCAAGCAGACGACATCTCCGGCGAGCCAGCGCCCGGAACTAGAGCAAATAAACACACACGGGTAGATGACATCTCAGGCGAGCCAGCGCCCGGATCCAGTGTACATACACACGCAATCACTGATTAACACACAACGTCTGAAAGAGCCACAGCAAGGTACTCGAACATCCAGCAGGAATAGAAAGCCAAAAGTACCACATGATGTCTAACCTGATAAAGCTAGACTCACTCCATCCTGATAATGGAGAAAATGAAATGCCCATTGTCATCATACGGCGCTTATTCAATGTCTCTCAAACCTGGGACCAGGCCAGAAGACGACTGAAGAACTGTTTTTCTTATATATTTAGGTTATTTATCATACTTATCGCATTAACCTTAGGATTTTTCTTTGCTATTTTGTATTGTAAACTGCAACCATGTTCACATTTCTGCAGGTCATATTTTGCTGACGATACTTCATGCTCTATTTTGCGAGACACCTACTTAATGCACTCTTCACGTTCCCTAAAATCAGTAAATGGCAACATAGACGCCACTAATAAACCATTTTATGCGCCCTCTAGAGTAGGAGTCAACTCCTGGTATGAAAATGCTAGAACAGCTGCTCGTGATTTAGGAAACAGCAATTGTTATGTCTGTTCAAAGGGTAATCCAGAACAGGTTATAGTGGGATACCCAATCTCAGGTTTTCCCCTGACAAAGATGCTATTCAAAAATGATGAAAAGGGGCCCTTAACAGTAACCCTGATTGAAGCGGTGCGAGTAGAACTAAGTCCTTTAGATTGTCTACTCATATACACAGGACAAGTCTCTAGTAAGGATGTTAGCATGATTAACGACTCTACCCACCCCTGTAACCCAATGAAGCGCCCCGAAGACCGCACTGAACCTCTTTCGCCCCCAAAACAGGTGCGCCATCACCCAAATATCTTGATGACATGCATACACCGACCAAAACTTGAAAACATAAGTTATGACGCGCAAAACTATACATTTTTTTCTGACTCTCCAGGAGCACGCTGTAACGAAACATGGCTAGCAGCGAGTGTTGACAGGACACAACATAGACATATTTTTTTTATCTATATGCATATATAAGTAAGCATTCAGATAACTCCACAATCCTGCATTCGCCCAACACACTAAACGACTCGTACTGGGGAGGCATATTAAAAGGCTTTACAGCTTCGCGCCTGACCAGACCAATCCCACATGCTTATTGGATGTGCAATAATACCCTTAGAGTGGCTTTACCTGTTAATTGGACCGGTACCTGCGGTCTGGTAACTTTAGCTCAAGAACTACTAATACAACAAACCTCAGATCTGCCTGTATCCAGCAGACGTACAAAACGCTCCGCTTACTCACATAACGTTTACATAGATGCTATAGGGGTTCCACGCGGAATACCAAGGGAATTGAAGGCACAAGGGGAAATATCCGCAGGGTTTGCCTCACTAATACCGCATATACAGGTAAACAAAAATGTAGCCTGGATCAATTATGTTTATTACAATCAGCAAAGACTTACTAATTTGACCAATACGGCCCTTAAGGCCCTAGGAGAACAGATGTCTGCTACCTCTTTAATGACCATGCAAAATAGGATGGCCTTAGACATGCTGTTAGCTGAGAAAGGAGGTGTTTGTGCGATGTTCGGAGATGTTTGTTGTACTTTCATTCCCAATAATACCGCCCCTAACGGTTCATTCACACAAGCTATGAATAAACTTGAAGCATTGCAGATAGAACTAAGAGCCAATGCAGGTCACGGTCAGTGGCTAGACAAGTGGCTGCAGGACACGTTTGGAAAATGGAAGGAACTAATTGTAGCTTTTGTAACCATTGTAGCATGTATTATTTTGTTTTTGATGATTATTGTCTGTTGTGTGGTACCCTGTGTACGTTCAATGATAACCCGTATAGCTACTAGTACAGCTACTTCAATGTATTTGCAATTGGCACAAATTGACCCAGATTGTGTGTCAGATGTCATCGATGATGATCCTGATGTATGTATTGAGCATTAGATTGTGAATTACTGGATTGTCCAAGAAGAGAATGACGTTTTCTTCTTTTTCTTTTCTTCTTTTTAAGATTTTGATATTAAGCTCACTCGAAGGACTAGTTACATTTATGATTTGTTTCACATTTATGATTTATCTTTATATTATGTTATTACATTCTGTCTTTATACTATGTTATCATTTCATGATAAAAGGGGAGAACTGTTGTGATATTTTGATACCACGGTTAGCATTTACAGGATATTGTTTTATACAGGAAAACTGTTACTCAATAAGTCCCATCTACTAGTTGTTTTTCTCTTTCTCTGTGACCCAAGAATTAATGTGTAAGACTCACAAGCTGGTACCCCAAGGTCGAAAACACCACAGAGATGAGACCACTTCCTTACTCCCATCCTCCCTTCCTTATCTCTTAGAAAAAGGCTCGTTAAAGGCTAGGTGGTTTGTTTCAGAATTCACTAATGAAAGAACTCTGTATTTTATGTCTAGGAGTGTATTTTGCTGGGATGATCATAAATTATAGCTGAACTGATAAACTACACACAGGATACTTCTTTGCTCAGAAGGCAGGAAGACGTTTCCTTATTTAGTCTGTACCGGTTTGAACTGGGAAAGCTGACACACGAACCTTTTTTTCTCTATATAAACTGCTGTGTACCAAATAAACCTCTGAGTTGATTCTGGGAAAGCAATCTGAACAGTTTCTGTATCACTTTGTTCTCCTAACTGCTCCCGATATCGTAACTAACCCAGCTGAACGGCATACCTGAGTGTTACTTTAAATAATTAGGAATCTTATAAGGAAAGGACAAAACTCTGCTTATCGCTCACGCCACGGAGGAAACCCGGGACGGCAATTTCCTTCAACATCATCACTCCTAAGCCAATCAGGTTGTCACATGACATTCTGGAATGTGGAATGGGGATATATATTTTTTTTTAAACAGTTTTCAAATTTAACTTAATATTTAAGTGTTTCTTACTTGACCTGCTTAGTCGATTAAAAAGTTAATTGCCACGAACACCCCTAATGTTATATAACAGACCACAGAAAAAAGACAGCTTTTTTCTGCGTGACAGAGCTATAATAAATGTTTTGTTTTTTTAATGATCCTACTTTTTATAAAAGGGAACATTATTTAAAGAATATGTATTTAATTAAAAAACTCTGTATTCATCTAAAGGGTATAACAAGAAGGGTGAGCTTCCTGCTCCAAAATGAAATGACCAAAATAAATGTATTTCTCTGCAATTACAAACTCTGTGTAAACAGTCTTGGTGTCAAAATAAAGCTAACGCTGGTGAGATGTCATCAGAGCTGTAAATATTACTGCAGATGTTACTATGTCAAAGTTACTGTGACTCAAACATAGAAAAATGTCTTTTTCATTTCCCTCACCTAATTTTTCAAAGTATTTTATAGCATATAACACCTTTGAAAATATGCTTTGGTTCCCATTTAACTCCAGAACATCATAAATCAAAATATGGATATTACCTGTCCACAGATTCATGGTGACGTAACTGCTCTTTTAACTGTTTGGTGTCTTTGCTTTGTTTGGTGTTTGTAGAAATGGTTTACATGAGCTTTTAGCTGAGACTCAGAGGTTTCTGTGGACACTACTCATGTCAGCACTTATATTTCTGACCTCGTGTTATAATCGATTAAACGCGATCTCCTCCCTTTTGCCCCCATTTTTGATGGTGTGGGTACAAATGATCAGGCATGACATTCTCATAATAAATCAGATAAGATACTGCAAATAGTTAATCCTGCATTTGTGTGATTGAAAAGTGTGTGCAATGACACTGTTTTAAAGATTTAGCCTAAATCATTTTGGCGTGAATGAGCCTAAACATGATGACCGGACTAGTGACACCATATCACCTGTGACACACACACACGCACGTATGACTTTGCCAGTTTCAGCTGAAACAATTTCAGTGTTTCAAACCATGTTCCAGAGTTTTTAGGTCACCGTTCATGAGGTTTCAAGAAGAAAATGAAAGACAGATCTGAATGTTTGAAAGTGTTTTGGAAAAACTCTGTAAAGATTAGATGAACAATACTCAAAGGATAAATTCAACTGTTTTATTTTGTTAGATAAGTTGAAAAAAAAGTTAAACAAGCAAGTAAATAACGAAACAAGGTTAAATGAGGTAAGAACAAAAAGTTAACAAGCAAATAAAGAAACAAGGTTAAATGAAGTAAGAGCAAAAAGTTAACAAGTAAATAAAGAAACAAGGTTAAATGAGGTAAGAACAAAAAGTTAACAAGCAAATAAAGAAACAAGGTTAAATGAGGTAAGAGCAAAAAGTTAACAAGTAAATAAAGAAACAAGGCAGAGGAGAGAAACCCCAACAATCCCCTCTGAGCAAGCACTAGGCGACAGTGGGGAGGAAAAACTGCCTTTAAACGGGCAGAAACCTCCGGCAGAACCAGGCTCAGGAGGGGGCAGTCAACTGCCGGGACTGGTTGGGGGGGTGAACAGAGGTGGAGCAAGACGAGGCTACATCAGTTGAAGAAGCAGTATTGTCCCTCTTCCGGAAAAAGCTGAAGAATCTTTTCTTCTTTTTCATGGACTTTTCCACGAGCCCCTTTTTCTCCAGGATGAGGGTTCTCAACTCATGGATGGTTTCGGTGTTTTGCTCCTCAAGTTTCTTGCATGTTTGTTCCACCTGTTCTAATGTTGCTCGTGTTTCTTCAAGCTGTTCTTTGAGCTCTTTGGATGTTGCCTCCTGTGTCAGCTTTGCCTTCTGCAGGTCTGCATTTCTCACTTGATCTTCTTTGTGCAGGCCTTCTAGCTGCTCATTTCTTTTCTGGGTGTCGCGGAGCGTACACTGCAGGTCTTCATGCATTTTGTCTTGCTTTTGCTTTTGCGCCTGCATTTCTGTGTTTTCCCGCTTCAAGTTGTTGAATTCCAACAATATCCCCTTAATGAGCTCTGAGTTGTTTTTGGCCATTTGATCGATCCTTTTCTGCATCTGTGAGCATCGTTTTTCCAGAGTTTCCTTTTCTCCCTGCAGCTCACTTGTTTTGACCTTCAGTTCATTACAGAATCCTTGCAACTTTTGATTTTTACTCTCAAAGTCCTTGATAGTGCACTTTTCTTCTGACAGTCTTTCTTGCTGTTGCTCCTTCTCTTGAAGAAGGTCTTTATTTTTTTCTTCAGCTTCATCAAGCTTTCTTTGGAGCAGGTGATTCTGTTGGTCCATGTATTGGAGATCCCACTCTAGCTTATCAATCGTGGCTTTCCTGCCTTGAAGCTGCTCGGACATTTCTTTCACTTCAGCGCTCTTTTGCTTGTTTTCTTTGATGAGGAATACAATCTGCTCTCTGGCTTGAGCAAACTTGATCCCCCAGCCCTCATTAATAATGTTGATGTCGGGCTGGCGCTGTAGTGTTTCTTCCAGGTGTTTGTTTTGTGCTTCCATTTGTAAGCACTTCTTCTCCAGGTGAACTTTTTCTTTTTCAAGTTGTTGAATTTTGTTCTGGAGATGGTTGTTTTCACTCCTACTCTCCTGTAATGCCCTTTGGGTGGATAAGAGGCCATTTGGAGAAGTTGGCCGGCCACGCAAGGAAGGAGAGGCGGCGTAATCGTTTTGTCTCGGTTGCCGTAATCTTGGATACATGCTGGCGTTTGTATCCGATGACTCTGAGAGGTTTCCGAATGTTTCTGTAGTGAACGTTTGAAAGCTGCGAACACGAAGGCTGCGAAGTAACGAACTAAAAATTGCTGTTTGTCACCCCTATTTAAGGAAAAACTTCCTTGTGACATCATCACTCCTAAGCCAATCAGGTTGTCACATGACATTCTGGAATGTGGAATGGGGATATATATATATTTTTTTAAACAGTTTTCAAATTTAACTTAATATTTAAGTGTTTCTTACTTGACCTGCTTAGTCGATTAAAAAGTTAATTGCCACGAACACCCCTAATGTTATATAACAGACCACAGAAAAAAGACAGCTTTTTTCTGCGTGACAGAGCTATAATAAATGTTTTGTTTTTTTAATGATCCTACTTTTTATAAAAGGGAACATTATTTAAAGAATATGTATTTAATTAAAAAACTCTGTATTCATCTAAAGGGTATAACAAGAAGGGTGAGCTTCCTGCTCCAAAATGAAATGACCAAAATAAATGTATTTCTCTGCAATTACAAACTCTGTGTAAACAGCCTTGGTGTCAAAATAAAGCTAACGCTGGTGAGATGTCATCAGAGCTGTAAATATTACTGCAGATGTTACTATGTCAAAGTTACTGTGACTCAAACATAGAAAAATGTCTTTTTCATTTCCCTCACCTAATTTTTCAAAGTATTTTATAGCATATAACACCTTTGAAAATATGCTTTGGTTCCCATTTAACTCCAGAACATCATAAATCAAAATATGGATATTACCTGTCCACAGATTCATGGTGACGTAACTGCTCTTTTAACTGTTTGGTGTCTTTGCTTTGTTTGGTGTTTGTAGAAATGGTTTACATGAGCTTTTAGCTGAGACTCAGAGGTTTCTGTGGACACTACTCATGTCAGCACTTATATTTCTGACCTCGTGTTATAATCGATTAAACGCGATCTCCTCCCTTTTGCCCCCATTTTTGATGGTGTGGGTACAAATGATCAGGCATGACATTCTCATAATAAATCAGATAAGATACTGCAAATAGTTAATCCTGCATTTGTGTGATTGAAAAGTGTGTGCAATGACACTGTTTTAAAGATTTAGCCTAAATCATTTTGGCGTGAATGAGCCTAAACATGATGACCGGACTAGTGACACCATATCACCTGTGACACTCACACACGCACGTATGACTTTGCCAGTTTCAGCTGAAACAATTTCAGTGTTTCAAACCATGTTCCAGAGTTTTTAGGTCACCGTTCATGAGGTTTCAAGAAGAAAATGAAAGACAGATCTGAATGTTTGAAAGTGTTTTGGAAAAACTCTGTAAAGATTAGATGAACAATACTCAAAGGATAAATTCAACTGTTTTATTTTGTTAGATAAGTTGAAAAAAAAGTTAAACAAGCAAGTAAATAACGAAACAAGGTTAAATGAGGTAAGAACAAAAAGTTAACAAGCAAATAAAGAAACAAGGTTAAATGAGGTAAGAGCAAAAAGTTAACAAGTAAATAAAGAAACAAGGTTAAATGAAGTAAGAGCAAAAAGTTAACAAGTAAATAAAGAAACAAGGTTAAATGAGGTAAGAGCAAAAAGTTAACAAGTAAATAAAGAAACAAGGTTAAATGAGGTAAGAGCAAAAAGTTAACAAGTAAATAAAGAAACAAGGCAGAGGAGAGAAACCCCAACAATCCCCTCTGAGCAAGCACTAGGCGACAGTGGGGAGGAAAAACTGCCTTTAAACGGGCAGAAACCTCCGCAGAACCAGGCTCAGGAGGGGGCAGTCAACTGCCGGGACTGGTTGGGGGGGTGAACAGAGGTGGAGCAAGACGAGGCTACATCAGTTGAAGAAGCAGTATTGTCCCTCTTCCGGAAAAAGCTGAAGAATCTTTTCTTCTTTTTCATGGACTTTTCCACGAGCCCCTTTTTCTCCAGGATGAGGGTTCTCAACTCATGGATGGTTTCGGTGTTTTGCTCCTCAAGTTTCTTGCATGTTTGTTCCACCTGTTCTAATGTTGCTCGTGTTTCTTCAAGCTGTTCTTTGAGCTCTTTGGATGTTGCCTCCTGTGTCAGCTTTGCCTTCTGCAGGTCTGCATTTCTCACTTGATCTTCTTTGTGCAGGCCTTCTAGCTGCTCATTTCTTTTCTGGGTGTCGCGGAGCGTACACTGCAGGTCTTCATGCATTTTGTCTTGCTTTTGCTTTTGCGCCTGCATTTCTGTGTTTTCCCGCTTCAAGTTGTTGAATTCCAACAATATCCCCTTAATGAGCTCTGAGTTGTTTTTGGCCATTTGATCGATCCTTTTCTGCATCTGTGAGCATCGTTTTTCCAGAGTTTCCTTTTCTCCCTGCAGCTCACTTGTTTTGACCTTCAGTTCATTACAGAATCCTTGCAACTTTTGATTTTTACTCTCAAAGTCCTTGATAGTGCACTTTTCTTCTGACAGTCTTTCTTGCTGTTGCTCCTTCTCTTGAAGAAGGTCTTTATTTTTTTCTTCAGCTTCATCAAGCTTTCTTTGGAGCAGGTGATTCTGTTGGTCCATGTATTGGAGATCCCACTCTAGCTTATCAATCGTGGCTTTCCTGCCTTGAAGCTGCTCGGACATTTCTTTCACTTCAGCGCTCTTTTGCTTGTTTTCTTTGATGAGGAATACAATCTGCTCTCTGGCTTGAGCAAACTTGATCCCCCAGCCCTCATTAATAATGTTGATGTCGGGCTGGCGCTGTAGTGTTTCTTCCAGGTGTTTGTTTTGTGCTTCCATTTGTAAGCACTTCTTCTCCAGGTGAACTTTTTCTTTTTCAAGTTGTTGAATTTTGTTCTGGAGATGGTTGTTTTCACTCCTACTCTCCTGTAATGCCCTTTGGGTGGATAAGAGGCCATTTGGAGAAGTTGGCCGGCCACGCAAGGAAGGAGAGGCGGCGTAATCGTTTTGTCTCGGTTGCCGTAATCTTGGATACATGCTGGCGTTTGTATCCGATGACTCTGAGAGGTTCCCGAATGTTTCTGTAGTGAACGTTTGAAAGCTGCGAACACGAAGGCTGCGAAGTAACGAACTAAAAATTGCTGTTTGTCACCCCTATTTAAGGAAAAACTTCCTTGTGACATCATCACTCCTAAGCCAATCAGGTTGTCACATGACATTCTGGAATGTGGAATGGGGATATATATATATTTTTAAACAGTTTTCAAATTTAACTTAATATTTAAGTGTTTCTTACTTGACCTGCTTAGTCGATTAAAAAGTTAATTGCCACGAACACCCCTAATGTTATATAACAGACCACAGAAAAAAGACAGCTTTTTTCTGCGTGACAGAGCTATAATAAATGTTTTGTTTTTTTAATGATCCTACTTTTTATAAAAGGGAACATTATTTAAAGAATATGTATTTAATTAAAAAACTCTGTATTCATCTAAAGGGTATAACAAGAAGGGTGAGCTTCCTGCTCCAAAATGAAATGACCAAAATAAATGTATTTCTCTGCAATTACAAACTCTGTGTAAACAGTCTTGGTGTCAAAATAAAGCTAACGCTGGTGAGATGTCATCAGAGCTGTAAATATTACTGCAGATGTTACTATGTCAAAGTTACTGTGACTCAAACATAGAAAAATGTCTTTTTCATTTCCCTCACCTAATTTTTCAAAGTATTTTATAGCATATAACACCTTTGAAAATATGCTTTGGTTCCCATTTAACTCCAGAACATCATAAATCAAAATATGGATATTACCTGTCCACAGATTCATGGTGACGTAACTGCTCTTTTAACTGTTTGGTGTCTTTGCTTTGTTTGGTGTTTGTAGAAATGGTTTACATGAGCTTTTAGCTGAGACTCAGAGGTTTCTGTGGACACTACTCATGTCAGCACTTATATTTCTGACCTCGTGTTATAATCGATTAAACGCGATCTCCTCCCTTTTGCCCCCATTTTTGATGGTGTGGGTACAAATGATCAGGCATGACATTCTCATAATAAATCAGATAAGATACTGCAAATAGTTAATCCTGCATTTGTGTGATTGAAAAGTGTGTGCAATGACACTGTTTTAAAGATTTAGCCTAAATCATTTTGGCGTGAATGAGCCTAAACATGATGACCGGACTAGTGACACCATATCACCTGTGACACACACACACGCACGTATGACTTTGCCAGTTTCAGCTGAAACAATTTCAGTGTTTCAAACCATGTTCCAGAGTTTTTAGGTCACCGTTCATGAGGTTTCAAGAAGAAAATGAAAGACAGATCTGAATGTTTGAAAGTGTTTTGGAAAAACTCTGTAAAGATTAGATGAACAATACTCAAAGGATAAATTCAACTGTTTTATTTTGTTAGATAAGTTGAAAAAAAAGTTAAACAAGCAAGTAAATAACGAAACAAGGTTAAATGAGGTAAGAACAAAAAGTTAACAAGCAAATAAAGAAACAAGGTTAAATGAGGTAAGAGCAAAAAGTTAACAAGTAAATAAAGAAACAAGGCAGAGGAGAGAAACCCCAACAATCCCCTCTGAGCAAGCACTAGGCGACAGTGGGGAGGAAAAACTGCCTTTAAACGGGCAGAAACCTCCGGCAGAACCAGGCTCAGGAGGGGGCAGTCAACTGCCGGGACTGGTTGGGGGGGTGAACAGAGGTGGAGCAAGACGAGGCTACATCAGTTGAAGAAGCAGTATTGTCCCTCTTCCGGAAAAAGCTGAAGAATCTTTTCTTCTTTTTCATGGACTTTTCCACGAGCCCCTTTTTCTCCAGGATGAGGGTTCTCAACTCATGGATGGTTTCGGTGTTTTGCTCCTCAAGTTTCTTGCATGTTTGTTCCACCTGTTCTAATGTTGCTCGTGTTTCTTCAAGCTGTTCTTTGAGCTCTTTGGATGTTGCCTCCTGTGTCAGCTTTGCCTTCTGCAGGTCTGCATTTCTCACTTGATCTTCTTTGTGCAGGCCTTCTAGCTGCTCATTTCTTTTCTGGGTGTCGCGGAGCGTACACTGCAGGTCTTCATGCATTTTGTCTTGCTTTTGCTTTTGCGCCTGCATTTCTGTGTTTTCCCGCTTCAAGTTGTTGAATTCCAACAATATCCCCTTAATGAGCTCTGAGTTGTTTTTGGCCATTTGATCGATCCTTTTCTGCATCTGTGAGCATCGTTTTTCCAGAGTTTCCTTTTCTCCCTGCAGCTCACTTGTTTTGACCTTCAGTTCATTACAGAATCCTTGCAACTTTTGATTTTTACTCTCAAAGTCCTTGATAGTGCACTTTTCTTCTGACAGTCTTTCTTGCTGTTGCTCCTTCTCTTGAGAAGGTCTTTATTTTTTTCTTCAGCTTCATCAAGCTTTCTTTGGAGCAGATGATTCTGTTGGTCCATGTATTGGAGATCCCACTCTAGCTTATCAATCGTGGCTTTCCTGCCTTGAAGCTGCTCGGACATTTCTTTCACTTCAGCGCTCTTTTGCTTGTTTTCTTTGATGAGGAATACAATCTGCTCTCTGGCTTGAGCAAACTTGATCCCCCAGCCCTCATTAATAATGTTGATGTCGGGCTGGCGCTGTAGTGTTTCTTCCAGGTGTTTGTTTTGTGCTTCCATTTGTAAGCACTTCTTCTCCAGGTGAACTTTTTCTTTTTCAAGTTGTTGAATTTTGTTCTGGAGATGGTTGTTTTCACTCCTACTCTCCTGTAATGCCCTTTGGGTGGATAAGAGGCCATTTGGAGAAGTTGGCCGGCCACGCAAGGAAGGAGAGGCGGCGTAATCGTTTTGTCTCGGTTGCCGTAATCTTGGATACATGCTGGCGTTTGTATCCGATGACTCTGAGAGGTTTCCGAATGTTTCTGTAGTGAACGTTTGAAAGCTGCGAACACGAAGGCTGCGAAGTAACGAACTAAAAATTGCTGTTTGTCACCCCTATTTAAGGAAAAACTTCCTTGTGACATCATCACTCCTAAGCCAATCAGGTTGTCACATGACATTCTGGAATGTGGAATGGGGATATATATATATTTTTTTAAACAGTTTTCAAATTTAACTTAATATTTAAGTGTTTCTTACTTGACCTGCTTAGTCGATTAAAAAGTTAATTGCCACGAACACCCCTAATGTTATATAACAGACCACAGAAAAAAGACAGCTTTTTTCTGCGTGACAGAGCTATAATAAATGTTTTGTTTTTTTAATGATCCTACTTTTTATAAAAGGGAACATTATTTAAAGAATATGTATTTAATTAAAAAACTCTGTATTCATCTAAAGGGTATAACAAGAAGGGTGAGCTTCCTGCTCCAAAATGAAATGACCAAAATAAATGTATTTCTCTGCAATTACAAACTCTGTGTAAACAGCCTTGGTGTCAAAATAAAGCTAACGCTGGTGAGATGTCATCAGAGCTGTAAATATTACTGCAGATGTTACTATGTCAAAGTTACTGTGACTCAAACATAGAAAAATGTCTTTTTCATTTCCCTCACCTAATTTTTCAAAGTATTTTATAGCATATAACACCTTTGAAAATATGCTTTGGTTCCCATTTAACTCCAGAACATCATAAATCAAAATATGGATATTACCTGTCCACAGATTCATGGTGACGTAACTGCTCTTTTAACTGTTTGGTGTCTTTGCTTTGTTTGGTGTTTGTAGAAATGGTTTACATGAGCTTTTAGCTGAGACTCAGAGGTTTCTGTGGACACTACTCATGTCAGCACTTATATTTCTGACCTCGTGTTATAATCGATTAAACGCGATCTCCTCCCTTTTGCCCCCATTTTTGATGGTGTGGGTACAAATGATCAGGCATGACATTCTCATAATAAATCAGATAAGATACTGCAAATAGTTAATCCTGCATTTGTGTGATTGAAAAGTGTGTGCAATGACACTGTTTTAAAGATTTAGCCTAAATCATTTTGGCGTGAATGAGCCTAAACATGATGACCGGACTAGTGACACCATATCACCTGTGACACACACACACGCACGTATGACTTTGCCAGTTTCAGCTGAAACAATTTCAGTGTTTCAAACCATGTTCCAGAGTTTTTAGGTCACCGTTCATGAGGTTTCAAGAAGAAAATGAAAGACAGATCTGAATGTTTGAAAGTGTTTTGGAAAAACTCTGTAAAGATTAGATGAACAATACTCAAAGGATAAATTCAACTGTTTTATTTTGTTAGATAAGTTGAAAAAAAAGTTAAACAAGCAAGTAAATAACGAAACAAGGTTAAATGAGGTAAGAACAAAAAGTTAACAAGCAAATAAAGAAACAAGGTTAAATGAGGTAAGAGCAAAAAGTTAACAAGTAAATAAAGAAACAAGGTTAAATGAAGTAAGAGCAAAAAGTTAACAAGTAAATAAAGAAACAAGGTTAAATGAGGTAAGAGCAAAAAGTTAACAAGTAAATAAAGAAACAAGGTTAAATGAGGTAAGAGCAAAAAGTTAACAAGTAAATAAAGAAACAAGGCAGAGGAGAGAAACCCCAACAATCCCCTCTGAGCAAGCACTAGGCGACAGTGGGGAGGAAAAACTGCCTTTAAACGGGCAGAAACCTCCGGCAGAACCAGGCTCAGGAGGGGGCAGTCAACTGCCGGGACTGGTTGGGGGGGTGAATAGAGGTGGAGCAAGACGAGGCTACATCAGTTGAAGAAGCAGTATTGTCCCTCTTCCGGAAAAAGCTGAAGAATCTTTTCTTCTTTTTCATGGACTTTTCCACGAGCCCCTTTTTCTCCAGGATGAGGGTTCTCAACTCATGGATGGTTTCGGTGTTTTGCTCCTCAAGTTTCTTGCATGTTTGTTCCACCTGTTCTAATGTTGCTCGTGTTTCTTCAAGCTGTTCTTTGAGCTCTTTGGATGTTGCCTCCTGTGTCAGCTTTGCCTTCTGCAGGTCTGCATTTCTCACTTGATCTTCTTTGTGCAGGCCTTCTAGCTGCTCATTTCTTTTCTGGGTGTCGCGGAGCGTACACTGCAGGTCTTCATGCATTTTGTCTTGCTTTTGCTTTTGCGCCTGCATTTCTGTGTTTTCCCGCTTCAAGTTGTTGAATTCCAACAATATCCCCTTAATGAGCTCTGAGTTGTTTTTGGCCATTTGATCGATCCTTTTCTGCATCTGTGAGCATCGTTTTTCCAGAGTTTCCTTTTCTCCCTGCAGCTCACTTGTTTTGACCTTCAGTTCATTACAGAATCCTTGCAACTTTTGATTTTTACTCTCAAAGTCCTTGATAGTGCACTTTTCTTCTGACAGTCTTTCTTGCTGTTGCGCCTTCTCTTGAAGAAGGTCTTTACTTTTTTCTTCAGCTTCATCAAGCTTTCTTTGGAGCAGGTGATTCTGTTGGTCCATGTATTGGAGATCCCACTCTAGCTTATCAATCGTGGCTTTCCTGCCTTGAAGCTGCTCGGACATTTCTTTCACTTCAGCGCTCTTTTGCTTGTTTTCTTTGATGAGGAATACAATCTGCTCTCTGGCTTGAGCAAACTTGATCCCCCAGCCCTCATTAATAATGTTGATGTCGGGCTGGCGCTGTAGTGTTTCTTCCAGGTGTTTGTTTTGTGCTTCCATCTGTAAGCACTTCTTCTCCAGGTGAACTTTTTCTTTTTCAAGTTGTTGAATTTTGTTCTGGAGATGGTTGTTTTCACTCCTACTCTCCTGTAATGCCCTTTGGGTGGATAAGAGGCCATTTGGAGAAGTTGGCCGGCCACGCAAGGAAGGAGAGGCGGCGTAATCGTTTTGTCTCGGTTGCCGTAATCTTGGATACATGCTGGCGTTTGTATCCGATGACTCTGAGAGGTTTCCGAATGTTTCTGTAGTGAACGTTTGAAAGCTGCGAACACGAAGGCTGCGAAGTAACGAACTAAAAATTGCTGTTTGTCACCCCTATTTAAGGAAAAACTTCCTTGTGACATCATCACTCCTAAGCCAATCAGGTTGTCACATGACATTCTGGAATGTGGAATGGGGATATGTTTTTTTTTTTTAAACAGTTTTCAAATTTAACTTAATATTTAAGTGTTTCTTACTTGACCTGCTTAGTCGATTAAAAAGTTAATTGCCACGAACACCCCTAATGTTATATAACAGACCACAGAAAAAAGACAGCTTTTTTCTGCGTGACAGAGCTATAATAAATGTTTTGTTTTTTTAATGATCCTACTTTTTATAAAAGGGAACATTATTTAAAGAATATGTATTTAATTAAAAAACTCTGTATTCATCTAAAGGGTATAACAAGAAGGGTGAGCTTCCTGCTCCAAAATGAAATGACCAAAATAAATGTATTTCTCTGCAATTACAAACTCTGTGTAAACAGTCTTGGTGTCAAAATAAAGCTAACGCTGGTGAGATGTCATCAGAGCTGTAAATATTACTGCAGATGTTACTATGTCAAAGTTACTGTGACTCAAACATAGAAAAATGTCTTTTTCATTTCCCTCACCTAATTTTTCAAAGTATTTTATAGCATATAACACCTTTGAAAATATGCTTTGGTTCCCATTTAACTCCAGAACATCATAAATCAAAATATGGATATTACCTGTCCACAGATTCATGGTGACGTAACTGCTCTTTTAACTGTTTGGTGTCTTTGCTTTGTTTGGTGTTTGTAGAAATGGTTTACATGAGCTTTTAGCTGAGACTCAGAGGTTTCTGTGGACACTACTCATGTCAGCACTTATATTTCTGACCTCGTGTTATAATCGATTAAACGCGATCTCCTCCCTTTTGCCCCCATTTTTGATGGTGTGGGTACAAATGATCAGGCATGACATTCTCATAATAAATCAGATAAGATACTGCAAATAGTTAATCCTGCATTTGTGTGATTGAAAAGTGTGTGCAATGACACTGTTTTAAAGATTTAGCCTAAATCATTTTGGCGTGAATGAGCCTAAACATGATGACCGGACTAGTGACACCATATCACCTGTGACACACACACACGCACGTATGACTTTGCCAGTTTCAGCTGAAACAATTTCAGTGTTTCAAACCATGTTCCAGAGTTTTTAGGTCACCGTTCATGAGGTTTCAAGAAGAAAATGAAAGACAGATCTGAATGTTTGAAAGTGTTTTGGAAAAACTCTGTAAAGATTAGATGAACAATACTCAAAGGATAAATTCAACTGTTTTATTTTGTTAGATAAGTTGAAAAAAAAGTTAAACAAGCAAGTAAATAACGAAACAAGGTTAAATGAGGTAAGAACAAAAAGTTAACAAGCAAATAAAGAAACAAGGTTAAATGAAGTAAGAGCAAAAAGTTAACAAGTAAATAAAGAAACAAGGTTAAATGAGGTAAGAACAAAAAGTTAACAAGCAAATAAAGAAACAAGGTTAAATGAGGTAAGAGCAAAAAGTTAACAAGTAAATAAAGAAACAAGGCAGAGGAGAGAAACCCCAACAATCCCCTCTGAGCAAGCACTAGGCGACAGTGGGGAGGAAAAACTGCCTTTAAACGGGCAGAAACCTCCGGCAGAACCAGGCTCAGGAGGGGGCAGTCAACTGCCGGGACTGGTTGGGGGGGTGAACAGAGGTGGAGCAAGACGAGGCTACATCAGTTGAAGAAGCAGTATTGTCCCTCTTCCGGAAAAAGCTGAAGAATCTTTTCTTCTTTTTCATGGACTTTTCCACGAGCCCCTTTTTCTCCAGGATGAGGGTTCTCAACTCATGGATGGTTTCGGTGTTTTGCTCCTCAAGTTTCTTGCATGTTTGTTCCACCTGTTCTAATGTTGCTCGTGTTTCTTCAAGCTGTTCTTTGAGCTCTTTGGATGTTGCCTCCTGTGTCAGCTTTGCCTTCTGCAGGTCTGCATTTCTCACTTGATCTTCTTTGTGCAGGCCTTCTAGCTGCTCATTTCTTTTCTGGGTGTCGCGGAGCGTACACTGCAGGTCTTCATGCATTTTGTCTTGCTTTTGCTTTTGCGCCTGCATTTCTGTGTTTTCCCGCTTCAAGTTGTTGAATTCCAACAATATCCCCTTAATGAGCTCTGAGTTGTTTTTGGCCATTTGATCGATCCTTTTCTGCATCTGTGAGCATCGTTTTTCCAGAGTTTCCTTTTCTCCCTGCAGCTCACTTGTTTTGACCTTCAGTTCATTACAGAATCCTTGCAACTTTTGATTTTTACTCTCAAAGTCCTTGATAGTGCACTTTTCTTCTGACAGTCTTTCTTGCTGTTGCTCCTTCTCTTGAAGAAGGTCTTTATTTTTTTCTTCAGCTTCATCAAGCTTTCTTTGGAGCAGGTGATTCTGTTGGTCCATGTATTGGAGATCCCACTCTAGCTTATCAATCGTGGCTTTCCTGCCTTGAAGCTGCTCGGACATTTCTTTCACTTCAGCGCTCTTTTGCTTGTTTTCTTTGATGAGGAATACAATCTGCTCTCTGGCTTGAGCAAACTTGATCCCCCAGCCCTCATTAATAATGTTGATGTCGGGCTGGCGCTGTAGTGTTTCTTCCAGGTGTTTGTTTTGTGCTTCCATTTGTAAGCACTTCTTCTCCAGGTGAACTTTTTCTTTTTCAAGTTGTTGAATTTTGTTCTGGAGATGGTTGTTTTCACTCCTACTCTCCTGTAATGCCCTTTGGGTGGATAAGAGGCCATTTGGAGAAGTTGGCCGGCCACGCAAGGAAGGAGAGGCGGCGTAATCGTTTTGTCTCGGTTGCCGTAATCTTGGATACATGCTGGCGTTTGTATCCGATGACTCTGAGAGGTTTCCGAATGTTTCTGTAGTGAACGTTTGAAAGCTGCGAACACGAAGGCTGCGAAGTAACGAACTAAAAATTGCTGTTTGTCACCCCTATTTAAGGAAAAACTTCCTTGTGACATCATCACTCCTAAGCCAATCAGGTTGTCACATGACATTCTGGAATGTGGAATGGGGATATATATTTTTTTTTAAACAGTTTTCAAATTTAACTTAATATTTAAGTGTTTCTTACTTGACCTGCTTAGTCGATTAAAAAGTTAATTGCCACGAACACCCCTAATGTTATATAACAGACCACAGAAAAAAGACAGCTTTTTTCTGCGTGACAGAGCTATAATAAATGTTTTGTTTTTTTAATGATCCTACTTTTTATAAAAGGGAACATTATTTAAAGAATATGTATTTAATTAAAAAACTCTGTATTCATCTAAAGGGTATAACAAGAAGGGTGAGCTTCCTGCTCCAAAATGAAATGACCAAAATAAATGTATTTCTCTGCAATTACAAACTCTGTGTAAACAGTCTTGGTGTCAAAATAAAGCTAACGCTGGTGAGATGTCATCAGAGCTGTAAATATTACTGCAGATGTTACTATGTCAAAGTTACTGTGACTCAAACATAGAAAAATGTCTTTTTCATTTCCCTCACCTAATTTTTCAAAGTATTTTATAGCATATAACACCTTTGAAAATATGCTTTGGTTCCCATTTAACTCCAGAACATCATAAATCAAAATATGGATATTACCTGTCCACAGATTCATGGTGACGTAACTGCTCTTTTAACTGTTTGGTGTCTTTGCTTTGTTTGGTGTTTGTAGAAATGGTTTACATGAGCTTTTAGCTGAGACTCAGAGGTTTCTGTGGACACTACTCATGTCAGCACTTATATTTCTGACCTCGTGTTATAATCGATTAAACGCGATCTCCTCCCTTTTGCCCCCATTTTTGATGGTGTGGGTACAAATGATCAGGCATGACATTCTCATAATAAATCAGATAAGATACTGCAAATAGTTAATCCTGCATTTGTGTGATTGAAAAGTGTGTGCAATGACACTGTTTTAAAGATTTAGCCTAAATCATTTTGGCGTGAATGAGCCTAAACATGATGACCGGACTAGTGACACCATATCACCTGTGACACACACACACGCACGTATGACTTTGCCAGTTTCAGCTGAAACAATTTCAGTGTTTCAAACCATGTTCCAGAGTTTTTAGGTCACCGTTCATGAGGTTTCAAGAAGAAAATGAAAGACAGATCTGAATGTTTGAAAGTGTTTTGGAAAAACTCTGTAAAGATTAGATGAACAATACTCAAAGGATAAATTCAACTGTTTTATTTTGTTAGATAAGTTGAAAAAAAAGTTAAACAAGCAAGTAAATAACGAAACAAGGTTAAATGAGGTAAGAACAAAAAGTTAACAAGCAAATAAAGAAACAAGGTTAAATGAAGTAAGAACAAAAAGTTAACAAGCAAGCAAATAAAGAAACAAGGTTAAATGAAGTAAGAGCAAAAAGTTAACAAGTAAATAAAGAAACAAGGTTAAATGAGGTAAGAACAAAAAGTTAACAAGCAAATAAAGAAACAAGGTTAAATGAAGTAAGAGCAAAAAGTTAACAAGTAAATAAAGAAACAAGGTTAAATGAGGTAAGAACAAAAAGTTAACAAGTAAATAAAGAAACAAGGTTAAATGAGGTAAGAACAAAAAGTTAACAAGTAAATAAAGAAACAAGGTTAAATGAGGTAAGAACAAAAAGTTAACAAGCAAATAAAGAAACAAGGTTAAATGAGGTAAGAACAAAAAGTTAACAAGCAAATAAAGAAACAAGGTTAAATGAGGTAAGAGCAAAAAGTTAACAAGTAAATAAAGAAACAAGGTTAAATGAAGTAAGAGCAAAAAGTTAACAAGTAAATAAAGAAACAAGGCAGAGGAGAGAAACCCCAACAATCCCCTCTGAGCAAGCACTAGGCGACAGTGGGGAGGAAAAACTGCCTTTAAACGGGCAGAAACCTCCGGCAGAACCAGGCTCAGGAGGGGGCAGTCAACTGCCGGGACTGGTTGGGGGGGTGAACAGAGGTGGAGCAAGACGAGGCTACATCAGTTGAAGAAGCAGTATTGTCCCTCTTCCGGAAAAAGCTGAAGAATCTTTTCTTCTTTTTCATGGACTTTTCCACGAGCCCCTTTTTCTCCAGGATGAGGGTTCTCAACTCATGGATGGTTTCGGTGTTTTGCTCCTCAAGTTTCTTGCATGTTTGTTCCACCTGTTCTAATGTTGCTCGTGTTTCTTCAAGCTGTTCTTTGAGCTCTTTGGATGTTGCCTCCTGTGTCAGCTTTGCCTTCTGCAGGTCTGCATTTCTCACTTGATCTTCTTTGTGCAGGCCTTCTAGCTGCTCATTTCTTTTCTGGGTGTCGCGGAGCGTACACTGCAGGTCTTCATGCATTTTGTCTTGCTTTTGCTTTTGCGCCTGCATTTCTGTGTTTTCCCGCTTCAAGTTGTTGAATTCCAACAATATCCCCTTAATGAGCTCTGAGTTGTTTTTGGCCATTTGATCGATCCTTTTCTGCATCTGTGAGCATCGTTTTTCCAGAGTTTCCTTTTCTCCCTGCAGCTCACTTGTTTTGACCTTCAGTTCATTACACAATCCTTGCAACTTTTGATTTTTACTCTCAAAGTCCTTGATAGTGCACTTTTCTTCTGACAGTCTTTCTTGCTGTTGCTCCTTCTCTTGAAGAAGGTCTTTATTTTTTTCTTCAGCTTCATCAAGCTTTCTTTGGAGCAGGTGATTCTGTTGGTCCATGTATTGGAGATCCCACTCTAGCTTATCAATCGTGGCTTTCCTGCCTTGAAGCTGCTCGGACATTTCTTTAACTTCAGCGCTCTTTTGCTTGTTTTCTTTGATGAGGAATACAATCTGCTCTCTGGCTTGAGCAAACTTGATCCCCCAGCCCTCATTAATAATGTTGATGTCGGGCTGGCGCTGTAGTGTTTCTTCCAGGTGTTTGTTTTGTGCTTCCATTTGTAAGCACTTCTTCTCCAGGTGAACTTTTTCTTTTTCAAGTTGTTGAATTTTGTTCTGGAGATGGTTGTTTTCACTCCTACTCTCCTGTAATGCCCTTTGGGTGGATAAGAGGCCATTTGGAGAAGTTGGCCGGCCACGCAAGGAAGGAGAGGCGGCGTAATCGTTTTGTCTCGGTTGCCGTAATCTTGGATACATGCTGGCGTTTGTATCCGATGACTCTGAGAGGTTTCCGAATGTTTCTGTAGTGAACGTTTGAAAGCTGCGAACACGAAGGCTGCGAAGTAACGAACTAAAAATTGCTGTTTGTCACCCCTATTTAAGGAAAAACTTCCTTGTGACATCATCACTCCTAAGCCAATCAGGTTGTCACATGACATTCTGGAATGTGGAATGGGGATATATATATATTTTTAAACAGTTTTCAAATTTAACTTAATATTTAAGTGTTTCTTACTTGACCTGCTTAGTCGATTAAAAAGTTAATTGCCACGAACACCCCTAATGTTATATAACAGACCACAGAAAAAAGACAGCTTTTTTCTGCGTGACAGAGCTATAATAAATGTTTTGTTTTTTTAATGATCCTACTTTTTATAAAAGGGAACATTATTTAAAGAATATGTATTTAATTAAAAAACTCTGTATTCATCTAAAGGGTATAACAAGAAGGGTGAGCTTCCTGCTCCAAAATGAAATGACCAAAATAAATGTATTTCTCTGCAATTACAAACTCTGTGTAAACAGTCTTGGTGTCAAAATAAAGCTAACGCTGGTGAGATGTCATCAGAGCTGTAAATATTACTGCAGATGTTACTATGTCAAAGTTACTGTGACTCAAACATAGAAAAATGTCTTTTTCATTTCCCTCACCTAATTTTTCAAAGTATTTTATAGCATATAACACCTTTGAAAATATGCTTTGGTTCCCATTTAACTCCAGAACATCATAAATCAAAATATGGATATTACCTGTCCACAGATTCATGGTGACGTAACTGCTCTTTTAACTGTTTGGTGTCTTTGCTTTGTTTGGTGTTTGTAGAAATGGTTTACATGAGCTTTTAGCTGAGACTCAGAGGTTTCTGTGGACACTACTCATGTCAGCACTTATATTTCTGACCTCGTGTTATAATCGATTAAACGCGATCTCCTCCCTTTTGCCCCCATTTTTGATGGTGTGGGTACAAATGATCAGGCATGACATTCTCATAATAAATCAGATAAGATACTGCAAATAGTTAATCCTGCATTTGTGTGATTGAAAAGTGTGTGCAATGACACTGTTTTAAAGATTTAGCCTAAATCATTTTGGCGTGAATGAGCCTAAACATGATGACCGGACTAGTGACACCATATCACCTGTGACACACACACACGCACGTATGACTTTGCCAGTTTCAGCTGAAACAATTTCAGTGTTTCAAACCATGTTCCAGAGTTTTTAGGTCACCGTTCATGAGGTTTCAAGAAGAAAATGAAAGACAGATCTGAATGTTTGAAAGTGTTTTGGAAAAACTCTGTAAAGATTAGATGAACAATACTCAAAGGATAAATTCAACTGTTTTATTTTGTTAGATAAGTTGAAAAAAAAGTTAAACAAGCAAGTAAATAACGAAACAAGGTTAAATGAGGTAAGAACAAAAAGTTAACAAGCAAATAAAGAAACAAGGTTAAATGAAGTAAGAGCAAAAAGTTAACAAGTAAATAAAGAAACAAGGTTAAATGAGGTAAGAACAAAAAGTTAACAAGCAAATAAAGAAACAAGGTTAAATGAGGTAAGAGCAAAAAGTTAACAAGCAAATAAAGAAACAAGGTTAAATGAAGTAAGAGCAAAAAGTTAACAAGTAAATAAAGAAACAAGGTTAAATGAGGTAAGAGCAAAAAGTTAACAAGCAAATAAAGAAACAAGGTTAAATGAAGTAAGAGCAAAAAGTTAACAAGCAAATAAAGAAACAAGGTTAAATGAAGTAAGAGCAAAAAGTTAACAAGTAAATAAAGAAACAAGGTTAAATGAAGTAAGAGCAAAAAGTTAACAAGTAAATAAAGAAACAAGGCAGAGGAGAGAAACCCCAACAATCCCCTCTGAGCAAGCACTAGGCGACAGTGGGGAGGAAAAACTGCCTTTAAACGGGCAGAAACCTCCGGCAGAACCAGGCTCAGGAGGGGGCAGTCAACTGCCGGGACTGGTTGGGGGGGTGAACAGAGGTGGAGCAAGACGAGGCTACATCAGTTGAAGAAGCAGTATTGTCCCTCTTCCGGAAAAAGCTGAAGAATCTTTTCTTCTTTTTCATGGACTTTTCCACGAGCCCCTTTTTCTCCAGGATGAGGGTTCTCAACTCATGGATGGTTTCGGTGTTTTGCTCCTCAAGTTTCTTGCATGTTTGTTCCACCTGTTCTAATGTTGCTCGTGTTTCTTCAAGCTGTTCTTTGAGCTCTTTGGATGTTGCCTCCTGTGTCAGCTTTGCCTTCTGCAGGTCTGCATTTCTCACTTGATCTTCTTTGTGCAGGCCTTCTAGCTGCTCATTTCTTTTCTGGGTGTCGCGGAGCGTACACTGCAGGTCTTCATGCATTTTGTCTTGCTTTTGCTTTTGCGCCTGCATTTCTGTGTTTTCCCGCTTCAAGTTGTTGAATTCCAACAATATCCCCTTAATGAGCTCTGAGTTGTTTTTGGCCATTTGATCGATCCTTTTTTGCATCTGTGAGCATCGTTTTTCCAGAGTTTCCTTTTCTCCCTGCAGCTCACTTGTTTTGACCTTCAGTTCATTACAGAATCCTTGCAACTTTTGATTTTTACTCTCAAAGTCCTTGATAGTGCACTTTTCTTCTGACAGTCTTTCTTGCTGTTGCTCCTTCTCTTGAAGAAGGTCTTTATTTTTTTCTTCAGCTTCATCAAGCTTTCTTTGGAGCAGGTGATTCTGTTGGTCCATGTATTGGAGATCCCACTCTAGCTTATCAATCGTGGCTTTCCTGCCTTGAAGCTGCTCGGACATTTCTTTCACTTCAGCGCTCTTTTGCTTGTTTTCTTTGATGAGGAATACAATCTGCTCTCTGGCTTGAGCAAACTTGATCCCCCAGCCCTCATTAATAATGTTGATGTCGGGCTGGCGCTGTAGTGTTTCTTCCAGGTGTTTGTTTTGTGCTTCCATTTGTAAGCACTTCTTCTCCAGGTGAACTTTTTCTTTTTCAAGTTGTTGAATTTTGTTCTGGAGATGGTTGTTTTCACTCCTACTCTCCTGTAATGCCCTTTGGGTGGATAAGAGGCCATTTGGAGAAGTTGGCCGGCCACGCAAGGAAGGAGAGGCGGCGTAATCGTTTTGTCTCGGTTGCCGTAATCTTGGATACATGCTGGCGTTTGTATCCGATGACTCTGAGAGGTTTCCGAATGTTTCTGTAGTGAACGTTTGAAAGCTGCGAACACGAAGGCTGCGAAGTAACGAACTAAAAATTGCTGTTTGTCACCCCTATTTAAGGAAAAACTTCCTTGTGACATCATCACTCCTAAGCCAATCAGGTTGTCACATGACATTCTGGAATGTGGAATGGGGATATATATTTTTTTTTAAACAGTTTTCAAATTTAACTTAATATTTAAGTGTTTCTTACTTGACCTGCTTAGTCGATTAAAAAGTTAATTGCCACGAACACCCCTAATGTTATATAACAGACCACAGAAAAAAGACAGCTTTTTTCTGCGTGACAGAGCTATAATAAATGTTTTGTTTTTTTAATGATCCTACTTTTTATAAAAGGGAACATTATTTAAAGAATATGTATTTAATTAAAAAACTCTGTATTCATCTAAAGGGTATAACAAGAAGGGTGAGCTTCCTGCTCCAAAATGAAATGACCAAAATAAATGTATTTCTCTGCAATTACAAACTCTGTGTAAACAGTCTTGGTGTCAAAATAAAGCTAACGCTGGTGAGATGTCATCAGAGCTGTAAATATTACTGCAGATGTTACTATGTCAAAGTTACTGTGACTCAAACATAGAAAAATGTCTTTTTCATTTCCCTCACCTAATTTTTCAAAGTATTTTATAGCATATAACACCTTTGAAAATATGCTTTGGTTCCCATTTAACTCCAGAATATCATAAATCAAAATATGGATATTACCTGTCCACAGATTCATGGTGACGTAACTGCTCTTTTAACTGTTTGGTGTCTTTGCTTTGTTTGGTGTTTGTAGAAATGGTTTACATGAGCTTTTAGCTGAGACTCAGAGGTTTCTGTGGACACTACTCATGTCAGCACTTATATTTCTGACCTCGTGTTATAATCGATTAAACGCGATCTCCTCCCTTTTGCCCCCATTTTTGATGGTGTGGGTACAAATGATCAGGCATGACATTCTCATAATAAATCAGATAAGATACTGCAAATAGTTAATCCTGCATTTGTGTGATTGAAAAGTGTGTGCAATGACACTGTTTTAAAGATTTAGCCTAAATCATTTTGGCGTGAATGAGCCTAAACATGATGACCGGACTAGTGACACCATATCACCTGTGACACACACACACGCACGTATGACTTTGCCAGTTTCAGCTGAAACAATTTCAGTGTTTCAAACCATGTTCCAGAGTTTTTAGGTCACCGTTCATGAGGTTTCAAGAAGAAAATGAAAGACAGATCTGAATGTTTGAAAGTGTTTTGGAAAAACTCTGTAAAGATTAGATGAACAATACTCAAAGGATAAATTCAACTGTTTTATTTTGTTAGATAAGTTGAAAAAAAAGTTAAACAAGCAAGTAAATAACGAAACAAGGTTAAATGAGGTAAGAACAAAAAGTTAACAAGCAAATAAAGAAACAAGGTTAAATGAAGTAAGAGCAAAAAGTTAACAAGTAAATAAAGAAACAAGGTTAAATGAGGTAAGAACAAAAAGTTAACAAGCAAATAAAGAAACAAGGTTAAATGAAGTAAGAGCAAAAAGTTAACAAGTAAATAAAGAAACAAGGTTAAATGAAGTAAGAGCAAAAAGTTAACAAGTAAATAAAGAAACAAGGTTAAATGAGGTAAGAACAAAAAGTTAACAAGTAAATAAAGAAACAAGGTTAAATGAGGTAAGAACAAAAAGTTAACAAGCAAATAAAGAAACAAGGTTAAATGAAGTAAGAGCAAAAAGTTAACAAGTAAATAAAGAAACAAGGCAGAGGAGAGAAACCCCAACAATCCCCTCTGAGCAAGCACTAGGCGACAGTGGGGAGGAAAAACTGCCTTTAAACGGGCAGAAACCTCCGGCAGAACCAGGCTCAGGAGGGGGCAGTCAACTGCCGGGACTGGTTGGGGGGGTGAACAGAGGTGGAGCAAGACGAGGCTACATCAGTTGAAGAAGCAGTATTGTCCCTCTACCGGAAAAAGCTGAAGAATCTTTTCTTCTTTTTCATGGACTTTTCCACGAGCGCCTTTTTGTCCAGGATGAGGGTTCTCAACTCATGGATGGTTTCGGTGTTTTGCTCCTCAAGTTTCTTGCATGTTTGTTCCACCTGTTCTAATGTTGCTCGTGTTTCTTCAAGCTGTTCTTTGAGCTCTTTGGATGTTGCCTCCTGTGTCAGCTTTGCCTTCTGCAGGTCTGCATTTCTCACTTGATCTTCTTTGTGCAGGCCTTCTAGCTGCTCATTTCTTTTCTGGGTGTCGCGGAGCGTACACTGCAGGTCTTCATGCATTTTGTCTTGCTTTTGCCTTTGCGCCTGCATTTCTGTGTTTTCCCGCTTCAAGTTGTTGAATTCCAACAATATCCCCTTAATGAGCTCTGAGTTGTTTTTGGCCATTTGATCGATCCTTTTTTGCATCTGTGAGCATCGTTTTTCCAGAGTTTCCTTTTCTCCCTGCAGCTCACTTGTTTTGACCTTCAGTTCATTACAGAATCCTTGCAACTTTTGATTTTTACTCTCAAAGTCCTTGATAGTGCACTTTTCTTCTGACAGTCTTTCTTGCTGTTGCTCCTTCTCTTGAAGAAGGTCTTTATTTTTTTCTTCAGCTTCATCAAGCTTTCTTTGGAGCAGGTGATTCTGTTGGTCCATGTATTGGAGATCCCACTCTAGCTTATCAATCGTGGCTTTCCTGCCTTGAAGCTGCTCGGACATTTCTTTCACTTCAGCGCTCTTTTGCTTGTTTTCTTTGATGAGGAATACAATCTGCTCTCTGGCTTGAGCAAACTTGATCCCCCAGCCCTCATTAATAATGTTGATGTCGGGCTGGCGCTGTAGTGTTTCTTCCAGGTGTTTGTTTTGTGCTTCCATTTGTAAGCACTTCTTCTCCAGGTGAACTTTTTCTTTTTCAAGTTGTTGAATTTTGTTCTGGAGATGGTTGTTTTCACTCCTACTCTCCTGTAATGCCCTTTGGGTGGATAAGAGGCCATTTGGAGAAGTTGGCCGGCCACGCAAGGAAGGAGAGGCGGCGTAATCGTTTTGTCTCGGTTGCCATAATCTTGGATACATGCTGGCGTTTGTATCCGATGACTCTGAGAGGTTTCCGAATGTTTCTGTAGTGAACGTTTGAAAGCTGCGAACACGAAGGCTGCGAAGTAACGAACTAAAAATTGCTGTTTGTCACCCCTATTTAAGGAAAAACTTCCTTGTGACATCATCACTCCTAAGCCAATCAGGTTGTCACATGACATTCTGGAATGTGGAATGGGGATATATATTTTTTTTTAAACAGTTTTCAAATTTAACTTAATATTTAAGTGTTTCTTACTTGACCTGCTTAGTCGATTAAAAAGTTAATTGCCACGAACACCCCTAATGTTATATAACAGACCACAGAAAAAAGACAGCTTTTTTCTGCGTGACAGAGCTATAATAAATGTTTTGTTTTTTTAATGATCCTACTTTTTATAAAAGGGAACATTATTTAAAGAATATGTATTTAATTAAAAAACTCTGTATTCATCTAAAGGGTATAACAAGAAGGGTGAGCTTCCTGCTCCAAAATGAAATGACCAAAATAAATGTATTTCTCTGCAATTACAAACTCTGTGTAAACAGTCTTGGTGTCAAAATAAAGCTAACGCTGGTGAGATGTCATCAGAGCTGTAAATATTACTGCAGATGTTACTATGTCAAAGTTACTGTGACTCAAACATAGAAAAATGTCTTTTTCATTTCCCTCACCTAATTTTTCAAAGTATTTTATAGCATATAACACCTTTGAAAATATGCTTTGGTTCCCATTTAACTCCAGAACATCATAAATCAAAATATGGATATTACCTGTCCACAGATTCATGGTGACGTAACTGCTCTTTTAACTGTTTCAGCTGATCCCTGCAATCGTGCACTGAAGTTGTAGATCAAATAAACAAAGCTGAAACCATTAAATAACTAACCAGCGATCTGTGTCAGCTGATCACTGCGACCGTGCACTGAAGTTTTAGAGAAAATAAACTAAGTTAAAACCATTAAATAACTAACCAGCCTGTGCCAGCGATCTGTTTCATCTGATCCCTGCAACCGTGCACTGAAGTTTTAGATCAAATAAACTAAGTTAAAACCATTAAATAACTAACCAGCCTGTGCCAGCGATCTGTGTCAGCTGATCCCTGCAACCGTGCACTGAAGTTTTAGATAAAATAAACCAAACCGAAACCATTAAATAACTAACCAGCCTGTGCCAGCGATCTGTGTCAGCTGATTCCTGCAACCGTGCACTGAAGTTTTAGATAAACTAAGTTGAAACCATTAAATAACTAACCAGCCTGTGCCAACGATCTGTGTCAGCTGATCCCTGCAACCGTGCACTGAAGTTTTAGATAAACTAAGCTGAAACAATTAAATAACTAACCAGCCTGTGCCAGCGATCTGTTCCAGCTGATCTTTGCGAATGTGCACTGAAGTCTTAGATCAAAATAAACTAAGCTGAAACCATTAAATAACTAACCAGCGATCTGTGTCAGCTGATCCCTGCGACCGTGCACTGAAGTTTTAGATAAAATAAACTAAGCTGAAACCATTAAATAACTAACCAGCGATCTGTGTCAGCTGATCCCTGCGACCGTGCACTGAAGTTTAAGATAAAATAAACTAAGTTAAAACCATTAAATAACTAACCAGCCTGTGCCAGCGATCTGTGTCAGCTGATCCCTGCAACCGTGCACTTACGTCTTAGATCAAATAAACAAAGCTGAAACCATTAAATAACTAACCAGCCTGTGCCAGAGATCTGTGTCAGCTGATCCCTGCGACCGTGCACTGAAGTTTAAGATAAAATAAACTAAGTTGAAACCATTAAATAACTAACCAGCCTGTGCAAGGGATCTGTGCCAGCGATCTGTGTCAGCTGATCCCTGCAACCGTGCACTGAAGATTTAGATCAAATAAACTAAGCTGAAACCATTAAATAACCAACCAGGCTGTGCCAGAGATCTGTGTCAGCTGATCCCTGCGAACGTGGACGGAAGTTTTAGATCAAATAAACTAAGCTGAAACCACTAAATAACTAACCAGCCTGTGCCAGGAATCTTTGTCAACTGATCCCTGCAACCGTGCACTGAATTTTTAGAGAAAATAAACTAAGTTGAAACCATTAAATAACTAACCAGCGTGTGTCAGGGATCTGTGTTAGCTGATCCCTGCAAATGTGCACTGAAGTTTTACAGAAAATAAAGTAAGCTGAAACAATTAAATAACTAACCAGCCTGTGCCAGGGATCTGTGTCAGCTGATCATTGCAACCATGCACTGAAGTCTTAGATCAAATAAACTAACCTGAAACCATTAAATAACTAACCAGCCTGTGCCAGAGATCTGTGTCAGCTGATCCCTGCAACCGTGCACTGAAGTTTTAGATCAAATACACTAAGCTGAAACCATTAAATAACCAACCAGCCTGTGCCAGAGATCTGTGTCAGCTGATCCCTGCGAACGTGGACTGAAGTTGTAGATCAAATAAACAAAGTTGAAACCATTAAATAACTAACCAGCGTGTGTCAGGGATCTGTGTCAGCTGATCCCTGCAACCGTGCACTGAAGTTTTAGAGAAAATAAACTAAGTTGAAACCATTAAATAACTAACCAGCGTGTGTCAGGGATCTGTGTCAGCTGATCCCTGCGACCATGCACTGAAGTCTTAGATCAAATAAACTAACCTGAAACCATTTAAATAACTAACCAGCCTGTGCCAGCGATCTGTGTTAGCTGATCCCTGCGACCGTGCACTGAAGTTTTAGATAAAATAAACTAAGTTGAAACCATTAAATAACTAACCAGCCTGTGCCAGCGATCTGTGTCAGCTGATCCCTGCGACCGTGCACTGAAGTTTTAGATAAACTAAGTTGAAACCATTAAATAACTAACCAGCCTGTGCAAGGGATCTGTGTCAGCTGATCCCTGCAACCGCGCACTGAAGTTTTAGATAAACTTGGCTGAAACCATTAAATAACTAACCAGCCTGTACCAGCGATCTGTTTCAGCTGATCCCTGCGACCGTGCACTGAAGTTTTAGATAAAATAAACTAAGCTGAAACCATTAAATAACTAACCAGCCTGTACCAGCGATCTGTGTCAGCGGATCCCTGCGAACGTGCACTGAAGTCTTAGATCAAATAAACTAACCTGAAACCATTAAATAACCAACCAGCCTGTGCGAGCGATCTGTGTCAGCTGATCCCTGCAACCGTGCACTGAAGTTTTAGATCAAATAAACTAAGCTGAAACCACTAAACAACTAACCAGCCTGTGCCAGCGATCTGTGTCAGCTGATCCCTGCGACCGTGCACTGAAGTTTTAGATCAAATAAACTAAGCTGAAACCATTAAATAACTAACCAGCCTGTGCCAGGGATCTGTGTCAGCTGATCTTTGCGACCATGCACTGAAGTCTTAGATCAAATAAACTAACCTGAAACCATTAAATAACTAACCAGCCTGTGCCAGCGATCTGTGTCAGCGGATCCCTGCGACCGTGCACTGAAGTTTTAGATAAAATAAACTAAGTTGAAACCATTAAATAACTAACCAGCCTGTGCAAGGGATCTGTGTCAGCTGATCCCTGCAACCGCGCACTGAAGTTTTAGATCAAATAAACTAAGTTAAAACCATTAAATAACTAACCAGCCTGTGCCAGGGATCTGTGTCAGCTGATCCCTGCAACCGTGCACTGAAGTTTTAGATAAACTAAGCTGAAACCATTAAATAACTAGCCAGCCTGTGCCAGCGATCTGTTTCATCTGATCCCTGCAACCGTGCACTGAAGTTTTAGATAAACTAAGCTGAAACCATTAAATAACTAACCAGCCTGTGCCAGGGATCTGTGTCAGCTGATCCCTGCAACCGTGCACTGAAGTTTTAGATAAACTAAGCTGAAACCATTAAATAACTAGCCAGCCTGTGCCAGCGATCTGTTTCATCTGATCCCTGCAACCGTGCACTGAAGTTTTAGATGAACTAAGCTGAAACCATTAAATAACTAACCAGCCTGTGCCAGCGATCTGTGTCAGCTGATTCCTGCAACCGTGCACTGAAGTTTTAGATAAACTAAGCTGAAACAATTAAATAACTAACCAGCCTGTGCCAACGATCTGTGTCAGCTGATCCCTGCAACCGTGCACTGAGGTTTTAGATAAACTAAGCTGAAACCATTAAATAACTAACCAGCCTGTGCCAACGATCTGTGTCAGCTGATCCCTGCAACCGTGCACTGAAGTTTTAGATAAACTAAGCTGAAACAATTAAATAACTAACCAGCCTGTGCAAGGGATCTGTGCCAGCGATCTGTTTCAGCTGATCTTTGCGAACGTGCACTGAAGTCTTAGATCAAATAAACTAACCTGAAACCATTAAATAACCAACCAGCCTGTGCGAGCGATCTGTGTCAGCTGATCCCTGCAACCGTGCACTGAAGTTTTAGATCAAATAAACTAAGCTGAAACCACTAAACAACTAACCAGCCTGTGCCAGCGATCTGTGTCAGCTGATCCCTGCAACCGTGCACTGAAGTTTTAGATCAAATAAACTAAGCTGAAACCACTAAACAACTAACCAGCCTGTGCCAGGGATCTGTGTCAGCTGATCCCTGCAACCGTGCACTGAAGTTTTAGATCAAATAAACTAAGCTGAAACCACTAAACAACTAACCAGCCTATGCCAGGAATCTTTGTCAACTGATCCCTGCAACCGTGCACTGAATTTTTAGAGAAAATAAACTAAGTTGAAACAATTAAATAACTAACCAGCCTGTGCCAGGGATCTGTGTCAGCTGATCTTTGCGACCATGCACTGAAGTCTTAGATCAAATAAACTAACCTGAAACCATTAAATAACTAACCAGCCTGTGCGAGCGATCTGTGTCAGCTGATCCCTGCAACCGTGTACTGAAGTTTTAGATCAAATAAACTAAGCTGAAACCATTAAATAACCAACCAGCGATCTGTGTCAGCTGATCACTGCGACCGTGCACTGAAGTTTTAGAGAAAATAAACTAAGTTGAAACCATTAAATAACTAACCAGCCTGTGCCAGAGATCTTTGTCAGCTGATCCCTGCGAACGTGCACTGAAGTTTTAGATCAAATAAACTAAGCTGAAACCATTAAATAACTAACCAGCGTGTGTCAGGGATCTGTGTTAGCTGATCCCTGCAACCGTGCACTGAAGTTTTAGATAAAATAAACTAAGTTGAAACCATTAAATAACTAACCAGCCTGTGCCAGGGATCTGTGTCAGCTGATCTTTGCGACCATGCACTGAAGTTTTAGATAAAATAAACTAAGTTGAAACCATTAAATAACTAACCAGCCTGTGCCAGGGATCTGTGTCAGCTGATCCCTGCGACCGTGCACTGAAGTTTTAGATAAAATAAACTAAGTTGAAACCATTAAATAACTAACCAGCCTGTGCAAGGGATCTGTGTCAGCTGATCCCTGCAACCGCGCACTGAAGTTTTAGATAAACTTGGCTGAAACCATTAAATAACTAACCAGCCTGTACCAGCGATCTGTTTCAGCTGATCCCTGCAATCGTGCACTGAAGTTTTAGATCAAATAAACTAAGTTAAAACCATTAAATAACTAACCAGCCTGTGCCAGGGATCTGTGTCAGCTGATCCCTGCAACCGTGCACTGAAGTTTTAGATAAACTAAGCTGAAACCATTAAATAACTAGCCAGCCTGTGCCAGCGATCTGTTTCATCTGATCCCTGCAACCGTGCACTGAAGTTTTAGATAAACTAAGCTGAAACCATTAAATAACTAGCCAGCCTGTGCCAGCGATCTGTTTCATCTGATCCCTGCAACCGTGCACTGAAGTTTTAGATAAACTAAGCTGAAACCATTAAATAACTAACCAGCCTGTGCCAGCGATCTGTGTCAGCTGATCCCTGCAACCGTGCACTGAAGTTTTAGATAAACTAAGCTGAAACAATTAAATAACTAACCAGCCTGTGCCAGCGATCTGTGTCAGCTGATCCCTGCGAACGTGGACTGAAGTTTTAGATCAAATAAACTAAGCTGAAACCATTAAATAACTAACCAGCGATCTGTGTCAGCTGATCCCTGCAACCGTGCACTGAAGTTTAAGATAAAATAAACTAAGCTGAAACCATTAAATAACCAACCAGCCTGTGCCAGCGGTCTGTGTCAGCTGATCCCTGCGAACGTGGACTGAAGTTGTAGATCAAATAAACAAAGCTGAAACCATTAAATAACTAACCAGCGATCTGTGTCAGCTGATCACTGCGACCGTGCACTGAAGTTTTAGATCAAATAAACTAAGTTGAAACCATTAAATAACTAACCAGCCTGTGCCAGGGATCTGTGTCAGCTGATCTTTGCGACCATGCACTGAAGTCTTAGATCAAATAAACTAACCTGAAACCATTAAATAACTAACCAGCGATCTGTGTCAGCTGATCACTGCGACCGTGCACTGAAGTTTTAGATCAAATAAACTAAGTTGAAACCATTAAATAACTAACCAGCCTGTGCCAGGGATCTGTGTCAGCTGATCTTTGCGACCATGCACTGAAGTCTTAGATCAAATAAACTAACCTGAAACCATTAAATAACTAACCAGCCTGTGCCAGCGATCTGTGTCAGCGGATCCCTGCGACCGTGCACTGAAGTTTTAGATAAAATAAACTAAGTTGAAACCATTAAATAACTAACCAGCCTGTGCAAGGGATCTGTGTCAGCTGATCCCTGCAACCGCGCACTGAAGTTTTAGATCAAATAAACTAAGTTAAAACCATTAAATAACTAACCAGCCTGTGCAAGGGATCTGTGCCAGCGATCTGTTTCAGCTGATCTTTGCGAACGTGCACTGAAGTCTTAGATCAAATAAACTAACCTGAAACCATTAAATAACTAACCAGCCTGTACCAGCGATCTGTTTCAGCTGATCCCTGCAACCGTGCACTGAAGTTTTAGATAAACTTGGCTGAAACCATTAAATAACTAACCAGCCTGTACCAGCGATCTGTTTCAGCTGATCCCTGCAATCGTGCACTGAAGTTTTAGATCAAATAAACTAAGCTGAAACCATTAAATAACTAACCAGCCTGTGCCAGGGATCTGTGTCAGCTGATCCCTGCAACCGTGCACTGAAGTTTTAGATCAAATAAACTAAGCTGAAACCATTAAATAACTAACCAGCCTGTGCCAGCGATCTGTGTCAGCTGATCCCTGCAACCGTGCACTGAAGTTTTAGATAAACTAAGCTGAAACCATTAAATAACTAACCAGCCTGTGCCAGCGATCTGTGTCAGCTGATCTTTGCGACCATGCACTGAAGTTGTAGATCAAATAAACTAAGCTGAAACCATTAAATAACCAACCAGCCTGTGCCAGAGATCTGTGTCAGCTGATCCCTGCGAACGTGGACTGAAGTTGTAGATCAAATAAACTAAGCTGAAACCATTAAATAACTAACCAGCGATATGTGTCAGCTGATCCCTGCGACTGTGCACTGAAGTTTTAGAGAAAATAAACTAAGTTGAAACCATTAAATAACTAACCAGCGTGTGTCAGGGATCTGTGTTAGCTGATCCCTGCAACTGTGCACTGAAGTTTTACAGAAAATAAAGTAAGCTGAAACCATTAAATAACTAACCAGCCTGTGCCAGCGATCTATGTCAGCGGATCCCTGCGAACGTGGACTGAAGTTTTAGATCAAATAAACAAAGCTGAAACCATTAAATAACTAACCAGCCTGTGCCAGGAATCTTTGTCAACTGATCCCTGCAACCGTGCACTGAATTTTTAGAGAAAATAAACTAAGTTGAAACCATTAAATAACTAACCAGCCTGTGCAAGGGATCTGTGCCAGCGATCTGTTTCAGCTGATCTTTGCGAACGTGCACTGAAGTTTTAGATAAACTAAGCTGAAACCATTAAATAACTAACCAGCCTGTACCAGCGATCTGTTTCAGCTGATCCCTGCAATCGTGCACTGAAGTTTTAGATAAAATAAACTAAGCTGAAACCATTAAATAACTAACCAGCCTGTGCCAGCAATCTGTGTCAGCTGATCCCTGCAATCGTGCACTGAAGTTTTAGATAAACTAAGCTGAAACCATTAAATAACTAACCAGCCAGTGCCAGCGATCTGTGTCAGCTGATCTTTGCGATCATGCCCTGAAGTCTTAGATCAAATAAACTAACCTGAAACCATTAAATAACTAACCAGCCTGTGCCAGCGATCTGTGTCAGCTGATCCCTGCGAACGTGGACTGAAGTTTTAGATCAAATAAACAAAGCTGAAACCATTAAATAACTAACCAGCGATCTGTGTCAGCTGATCACTGCGACCGTGCACTGAAGTTTTAGATAAAATAAACTAAGTTGAAACAATTAAATAACTAACCAGCCTGTGCCAGCGATCTGTGTCAGCTGATCCCTGCGAACGTGGACTGAAGTTTTAGATCAAATAAACAAAGCTGAAACCATTAAATAACTAACCAGCGATCTGTGTCAGCTGATCCCTGCGACCGTGCACTGAAGTTTTAGATAAAATAAACTAAGCTGAAACCATTAAATAACTAACCAGCGATCTGTGTCAGCGGATCCCTGCGACCGTGCACTGAAGTTTTAGATAAAATAAACTAAGTTGAAACCATTAAATAACTTACCAGCCTGTGCAAGGGATCTGTGCCAGCGATCTGTTTCAGCTGATCTTTGCGAACGTGCACTGAAGTCTTAGATCAAATAAACTAACCTGAAACCATTAAATAACTAACCAGCCTGTACCAGCGATCTGTTTCAGCTGATCCCGCAACCGTGCACTGAAGTTTTAGATAAACTAAGCTGAAACCATTAAATAACTAACCAGCCTGTACTAGCGATCTGTTTCAGCTGATCCCTGCAATCGTGCACTGAAGTTTTAGATCAAATAAACTAAGCTGAAACCATTAAATAACTAACCAGCCTGTGCCAGCGATCTGTGTCAGCTGATCCCTGCAATCGTGCACTGAAGTTTTAGATAAACTAAGCTGAAACCATTAAATAACTAACCAGCCTGTCCCAGCGATCTGTGTCAGCTGATCTTTGCGACCATGCCCTGAAGTATTAGATCAAATAAACTAACCTGAAACCATTAAATAACTAACCAGCCTGTGCGAGCGATCTGTGTCAGCTGATCCCTGCAACCGTGCACTGAAGTTTTAGATCAAATAAACTAAGCTGAAACCATTAAATAACCAACCAGGCTGTGCCAGAGATCTGTGTCAGCTGATCCCTGCGAACGTGGACTGAAGTTGTAGATCAAATAAACTAAGCTGAAACCATTAAATAACTAACCAGCGATCTGTGTCAGCTGATCCCTGCGACCGTGCACTGAAGTTTTAGATCAAATAAACAAAGCTGAAACCATTAAATAACTAACCAGCGTGTGTCAGGGATCTGTGTTAGCTGATCCCTGCAACCGTGCACTGAAGTTTTAGATAAAATAAACTAAGTTGAAACCATTAAATAACTAACCAGCCTGTGCCAGGGATCTGTGTCAGCTGATCTTTGCGACCATGCACTGAAGTTTTAGATAAAATAAACTAAGTTGAAACCATTAAATAACTAACCAGCCTGTGCCAGGGATCTGTGTCAGCTGATCCCTGCGACCGTGCACTGAAGTTTTAGATAAAATAAACTAAGTTGAAACCATTAAATAACTAACCAGCCTGTGCCAGCGATCTGTGTCAGCTGATCCCTGCAACCGCGCACTGAAGTTTTAGATAAACTTGGCTGAAACCATTAAATAACTAACCAGCCTGTACCAGCGATCTGTTTCAGCTGATCCCTGCAATCGTGCACTGAAGTTTTAGATCAAATAAACTAAGTTAAAACCATTAAATAACTAACCAGCCTGTGCCAGGGATCTGTGTCAGCTGATCCCTGCAACCGTGCACTGAAGTTTTAGATAAACTAAGCTGAAACCATTAAATAACTAGCCAGCCTGTGCCAGCGATCTGTTTCATCTGATCCCTGCAACCGTGCACTGAAGTTTTAGATAAACTAAGCTGAAACCATTAAATAACTAACCAGCCTGTGCCAGCGATCTGTGTCAGCTGATCCCTGCAACCGTGCACTGAAGTTTTAGATAAACTAAGCTGAAACAATTAAATAACTAACCAGCCTGTGCCAGCGATCTGTGTCAGCTGATCCCTGCAACCGTGCACTGAAGTTTTAGATCAAATAAACTAAGCTGAAACCATTAAATAACCAACCAGCCTGTGCCAGCGATCTGTGTCAGCTGATCCCTGCGAACGTGGACTGAAGTTTTAGATCAAATAAACTAAGCTGAAACCATTAAATAACTAACCAGCGATCTGTGTCAGCTGATCCCTGCAACCGTGCACTGAAGTTTAAGATAAAATAAACTAAGCTGAAACCATTAAATAACCAACCAGCCTGTGCCAGCGGTCTGTGTCAGCTGATCCCTGCGAACGTGGACTGAAGTTGTAGATCAAATAAACAAAGCTGAAACCATTAAATAACTAACCAGCGATCTGTGTCAGCTGATCACTGCGACCGTGCACTGAAGTTTTAGATCAAATAAACTAAGTTGAAACCATTAAATAACTAACCAGCCTGTGCCAGGGATCTGTGTCAGCTGATCTTTGCGACCATGCACTGAAGTCTTAGATCAAATAAACTAACCTGAAACCATTAAATAACTAACCAGCGATCTGTGTCAGCTGATCACTGCGACCGTGCACTGAAGTTTTAGATCAAATAAACTAAGTTGAAACCATTAAATAACTAACCAGCCTGTGCCAGGGATCTGTGTCAGCTGATCTTTGCGACCATGCACTGAAGTCTTAGATCAAATAAACTAACCTGAAACCATTAAATAACTAACCAGCCTGTGCCAGCGATCTGTGTCAGCGGATCCCTGCGACCGTGCACTGAAGTTTTAGATAAAATAAACTAAGTTGAAACCATTAAATAACTAACCAGCCTGTGCAAGGGATCTGTGTCAGCTGATCCCTGCAACCGCGCACTGAAGTTTTAGATCAAATAAACTAAGTTAAAACCATTAAATAACTAACCAGCCTGTGCCAGGGATCTGTGTCAGCTGATCCCTGCAACCGTGCACTGAAGTTTTAGATAAACTAAGCTGAAACCATTAAATAACTAGCCAGCCTGTGCCAGCGATCTGTTTCATCTGATCCCTGCAACCGTGCACTGAAGTTTTAGATAAACTAAGCTGAAACCATTAAATAACTAACCAGCCTGTGCCAGGGATCTGTGTCAGCTGATCCCTGCAACCGTGCACTGAAGTTTTAGATAAACTAAGCTGAAACCATTAAATAACTACACAGCCTGTGCCAGCGATCTGTTTCATCTGATCCCTGCAACCGTGCACTGAAGTTTTAGATAAACTAAGCTGAAACCATTAAATAACTAACCAGCCTGTGCCAGGGATCTGTGTCAGCTGATCCCTGCAACCGTGCACTGAAGTTTTAGATAAACTAAGCTGAAACCATTAAATAACTAACCAGCCTGTGCCAGCGATCTGTGTCAGCTGATTCCTGCAACCGTGCACTGAAGTTTTAGATAAACTAAGCTGAAACCATTAAATAACTAACCAGCCTGTGCCAGCGATCTGTGTCAGCTGATCCCTGCAACCGTGCACTGAAGTTTTAGATAAACTAAGCTGAAACCATTAAATAACTAACCAGCCTGTGCCAGCGATCTGTTTCATCTGATCCCTGCAACCGTGCACTGAAGTTTTAGATAAACTAAGCTGAAACCATTAAATAACTAACCAGCCTGTGCCAGCGATCTGTGTCAGCTGATCCCTGCAACCGTGCACTGAAGTTTTAGATAAACTAAGCTGAAACAATTAAATAACTAACCAGCCTGTGCCAGCGATCTGTTTCAGCTGATCTTTGCGACCGTGCACTGAAGTCTTAGATCAAAATAAACTAAGCTGAAACCACGAAATAACTAACCAGCCTGTGCCAGCGATCTGTGTCAGCTGATCCCTGCAACCGTGCACTGAAGTTTTAGATCAAATAAACTAAGCTGAAACCATTAAATAACTAACCAGCCTGTGCCAGGGATCTGTGTCAGCTGATCCCTGCAACCGTGCACTGAAGTTTTAGATAAAATAAACTAAGTTGAAACCATTAAATAACTAACCAGCCTGTGCCAGGGATCTGTGTCAGCTGATCTTTGCGACCATGCACTGAAGTCTTAGATCAAATAAACTAACCTGAAACCATTAAATAACTAACCAGCCTGTGCCAGCGATCTGTGTCAGCGGATCCCTGCAACCGTGCACTGAAGTTTTAGATAAAATAAACTAAGTTGAAACCATTAAATAACTAACCAGCCTGTGCAAGGGATCTGTGTCAGCTGATCCCTGCAACCGCGCACTGAAGTTTTAGATCAAATAAACTAAGTTAAAACCATTAAATAACTAACCAGCCTGTGCCAGGGATCTGTGTCAGCTGATCCCTGCAACCGTGCACTGAAGTTTTAGATAAACTAAGCTGAAACCATTAAATAACTAGCCAGCCTGTGCCAGGGATCTGTGTCAGCTGATCCCTGCAACCGTGCACTGAAGTTTTAGATAAACTAAGCTGAAACCATTAAATAACTAGCCAGCCTGTGCCAGCGATCTGTTTCATCTGATCCCTGCAACCGTGCACTGAAGTTTTAGATAAACTAAGCTGAAACCATTAAATAACTAACCAGCCTGTGCCAGGGATCTGTGTCAGCTGATCCCTGCAACCGTGCACTGAAGTTTTAGATAAACTAAGCTGAAACCATTAAATAACTAGACAGCCTGTGCCAGCGATCTGTTTCATCTGATTCCTGCAACCGTGCACTGAAGTTTTAGATAAACTAAGCTGAAACCATTAAATAACTAGCCAGCCTGTGCCAGCGATCTGTTTCATCTGATCCCTGCAACCGTGCACTGAAGTTTTAGATAAACTAAGCTGAAACCATTAAATAACTAACCAGCCTGTGCCAGCGATCTGTGTCAGCTGATCCCTGCAACCGTGCACTGAAGTTTTAGATAAACTAAGCTGAAACAATTAAATAACTAACCAGCCTGTGCCAGCGATCTGTTTCAGCTGATCTTTGCGAATGTGCACTGAAGTCTTAGATCAAAATAAACTAAGCTGAAACCACGAAATAACTAACCAGCCTGTGCCAGCGATCTGTGTCAGCTGATCCCTGCAACCGTGCACTGAAGTTTTAGATCAAATAAACTAAGCTGAAACCATTAAATAACCAACCAGCCTGTGCCAGCGGTCTGTGTCAGCTGATCCCTGCGAACGTGGACTGAAGTTTTAGATCAAATAAACAAAGCTGAAACCATTAAATAACTAACCAGCGATCTGTGTCAGCTGATCCCTGCGACCGTGCACTGAAGTTTTAGATAAAATAAACTAAGCTGAAACCATTAAATAACTAACCAGCCTGTGCCAGCGATCTGTGTCAGCTGATCCCTGCAACCGTGCACTGAAGTCTTAGATCAAATAAACTAACCTGAAACCATTAAATAACTAACCAGCCTGTACCAGCGATCTGTTTCAGCTGATCCCGCAACCGTGCACTGAAGTTTTAGATAAACTAAGCTGAAACCATTAAATAACTAACCAGCCTGTACTAGCGATCTGTTTCAGCTGATCCCTGCAATCGTGCACTGAAGTTTTAGATCAAATAAACTAAGCTGAAACCATTAAATAACTAACCAGCCTGTGCCAGCGATCTGTGTCAGCTGATCCCTGCAATCGTGCACTGAAGTTTTAGATAAACTAAGCTGAAACCATTAAATAACTAACCAGCCTGTCCCAGCGATCTGTGTCAGCTGATCTTTGCGACCATGCCCTGAAGTATTAGATCAAATAAACTAACCTGAAACCATTAAATAACTAACCAGCCTGTGCGAGCGATCTGTGTCAGCTGATCCCTGCAACCGTGCACTGAAGTTTTAGATCAAATAAACTAAGCTGAAACCATTAAATAACCAACCAGGCTGTGCCAGAGATCTGTGTCAGCTGATCCCTGCGAACGTGGACTGAAGTTGTAGATCAAATAAACTAAGCTGAAACCATTAAATAACTAACCAGCGATCTGTGTCAGCTGATCCCTGCGACCGTGCACTGAAGTTTTAGAGAAAATAAACTAAGTTGAAACCATTAAATAACTAACCAGCGTGTGTCAGGGATCTGTGTTAGCTGATCCCTGCAACTGTGCACTGAAGTTTTACAGAAAATAAAGTAAGCTGAAACCATTAAATAACTAACCAGCCTGTGCCAGGGATCTGTGTCAGCTGATCTTTGCGACCATGCACTGAAGTCTTAGATCAAATAAACTAAGCTGAAACCATTAAATAACTAACCAGCCTGTGCCAGCGATCTGTGTCAGCGGATCCCTGCGAACGTGGACTGAAGTTTTAGATCAAATAAACTAAGCTGAAACCATTAAATAACTAACCAGCCTGTGCCAGCGATCTGTGTCAGCTGATCCCTGCAACCGTGCACTGAAGTTTTAGATAAAATAAACTAAGCTGAAACCATTAAATAATTAACCAGCGATCTGTGTCAGCGGATCCCTGCGACCGTGCACTGAAGTTTTAGATAAAATAAACTAAGCTGAAACCATTAAATAACTAACCAGCGATCTGTGTCAGCGGATCCCTGCGACCGTGCACTGAAGTTTAAGATAAAATAAACTAAGTTGAAACCATTAAATAACTAACCAGCCTGTGCAAGGGATCTGTGCCAGCGATCTGTTTCAGCCGATCTTTGCGAACGTGCACTGAAGTCTTAGATCAAATAAACTAACCTGAAACCATTAAATAACCAACCAGCCTGTGCGAGCGATCTGTGTCAGCTGATCCCTGCAACCGTGCACTGAAGTTTTAGATCAAATAAACTAAGCTGAAACCATTAAATAACCAACCAGGCTGTGCCAGAGATCTGTGTCAGCTGATCCCTGCGAACGTGGACTGAAGTTTTAGATCAAATAAACTAAGCTGAAACCATTAAATAACTAACCAGCCTGTGCCAGCGATCTGTGTCAGCGGATCCCTGCGACCGTGCACTGAAGTTTTAGATAAAATAAACTAAGTTGAAACCATTAAATAATTAACCAGCCTGTGCAAGGGATCTGTGTCAGCTGATCCCTGCAACCGTGCACTGAAGTTTTAGATAAACTTGGCTGAAACCATTAAATAACTAACCAGCCTGTACCAGCGATCTGTTTCAGCTGATCCCTGCAACCGTGCACTGAAGTTTTAGATAAACTTGGCTGAAACCATTAAATAACTAACCAGCCTGTACCAGCGATCTGTTTCAGCTGATCCCTGCAACCGTGCACTGAAGTTTTAGATCAAATAAACTAAGCTGAAACCATTAAATAACTAACCAGCGTGTGTCAGGGATCTGTGTCAGCTGATCCCTGCAACCGTGCACTGAAGTTTTAGATAAACTTGGCTGAAACCATTAAATAACTAACCAGCCTGTGCCAGGGATCTGTGTCAGCTGATCCCTGCAACCGTGCACTGAAGTTTTAGATCAAATAAACTAAGCTGAAACCATTAAATAACTAACCAGCCTGTGCCAGCGATCTGTGTCAGCTGATCCCTGCAACCGTGCACTGAAGTTTTAGATAAACTAAGCTGAAACCATTAAATAACCAACCAGGCTGTGCCAGAGATCTGTGTCAGCTGATCCCTGCGAACGTGGACTGAAGTTGTAGATCAAATAAACAAAGCTGAAACCATTAAATAACTAACCAGCGATCTGTGTCAGCTGATCCCTGCGACCGTGCACTGAAGTTTTAGAGAAAATAAACTAAGTTGAAACCATTAAATAACTAACCAGCCTGTGCCAGGGATCTGTGTCAGCTGATCTTTGCGACCATGCACTGAAGTCTTAGATCAAATAAACAAAGCTGAAACCATTAAATAACTAACCAGCCTGTGCCAGCGATTCTGTGTCAGCTGATGCCTGCAACCGTGCACTGAAGTCACTATTAGTCACTATGAACTCACTATTTGTTACATTATGCAGAGCTTATCCTTCACTTTGGACCACACATTCGTTTGTGGACCCTTAGGTTTGAGAGCAAGCACTCGTATTTCAAAGCATGTACAAGAACAGTGCACAACTTCGTCAACTTATGCAAGACTCTGACAGAACGGCATCAGTTACTGCAGTCCTACCTCTCAGTGGGCCAATTGTTTCCACCTACAGTTCAAATCATTGGAGAAGCAAGTGATTACAATCATCATCTTTACAACGCTGTCATTCAAGAAGCTGTGGCAAAAGCCGGCTGCACTAATCAGACCACTTTGGATGTGTCAGCAGTTGTCCACAAAGGTACCAAGTATGTGAAAGGCTATGTTTCCATTGTAGATGACAGTGATGATGGCTTGGTTTTTGGGAAGATAGCTGTTATACTTGTTAATGATTCTGGATTGTACTTTGTGCTCGAGTTGCATCAATCCGTACTTCTCATTGACCTTGGACTTCACTGCTTGCGTTGCCCTCCAGAAAGAAGTGTGTGTGTAAATGCTGACAGTCTGATGGATTATTACCCACTACCACTTTATAACATGGCAGGTCTTTTTGTTGTCTCCCTACACCATTCAGTTTCCTCTTAATTCTTTTTCAGGGATGGAAATTGAAGAGGAACTCACAAGGCTCCTGCCGGCACTAGACAGAGAGAAAATAATCTGCATTGTAGAACATCTGACGGACGTTATTGGTGTACAACAAAAAAGTGATCTTTTGTTTGTGGAGGCAGAAGATCTCAAACCCTTTCTCACACCAATTCAAATACGTAAACTACTTCTTGCATTTAAAGGAGGTTTGTGTAGGTTCTGTATAAATCATAGACTTGAGTCTATGATTTGAAGGTCACTCATAGACTCATATGTCACTGATTAGCTTGATTAGCTTTTTTGTTCTCTTCACCATACTACACATGTACTTTGACGGTATAATATTGAACAGCGTTTTGGGGCTCACATTGTCTGGTAGATAATTAACACGGAAAACATAAACAAAAGTAGACACTAAATCTAACACCATTAACCTTTCATTGGTAGTGGTACAACTAAGGGTTTGAAATTGTGACATGCTGTAAAACATATTGACTCAAGGTCTTTTCAATGCAAGACCTTGAGTTTGTAGTTCTTTTGCAGTCCTGGGATTGCTTCTTTTCATCTTCAGACAAGGTCCCCAAAACTGCCTTGCCGTTACTACTCAATCCTAATTGAAGGGTTCATCTTTTAGTGAGGACATATTTGTTGACATAGTAGCTTTTTAAGGTAGCTTTTCCAATGATCTTTATTTATTTATTTTTTTTTAGATGGCAACAGACCAGAGAACCTGAATGACACCATTACTCTGGAGCCTTGCCCTGCTGCATCAGCTGAAACATCAAGCCATCCACCTCACCCCTCCTCCTCCACGTCCACCACTATGTACAACCATTACTCCAGCTCTTGGGTCTCACACTTCCAGATTCCTTGGGAAAGATTTCCACTCCGACTGTCGCATGCAATCACAAGAGGAGACAGAGCTCATCCAGAGGACAGGAGAAGTATGGTCAGAAAGACTGGGTTGTGGACATTATTCACTACTAAGAAGCATCAAATCATCTTCGTCAAACAAAGAGAACCAGGAATGAGGAAGACTGCAGTCCCAACAGTAGTGCAACCCCACCTAAAAAAGTTAGATGCCTTGTTGATAGCTATGGTTGTATAAATTGGCAGCCAGTTGAACTTCCTGAGGGGGAAACGCCAACTTCTTTAGAGGAAAAGAAACACATCTTGTTAACAATTTTCAATTCACAAGGACCTGGAGCTGTGGAGAGACCTGATGTGGATGACTTCATGTGCCTCACATATATTTCTCAGCGGCAGCTTATCAACAGTTGTCCCTCACCTTCAGTAGCTGAAATTCAGGAGCAGTGGCCATTCTTGTTTACTCGGAAAGGTCTTTCGAACCACTTTTACAAACTCACAGGCATCGATATCAGTGAGCGCTTAGGTCAGGCCCTCATAACCAAAGGCAGAAGGATTATTAACTATTTCTCCAGCCAGAAGCTCAAATGGAACCTTGGTATAAGGACACTCATCCAGCAGATAGAAAGTGAGGGAGTTTTGACCAACAACAAGGTTGGCACAGCAGCCATACTTCTCATGATGAAGTATGTCAATGGAAAATTTTACTTAGTAGTCAGTATAGTCTTTTAATGATATAAGTTTGCATATGGTAGAATACTGCATGTAATCATTTGTGTGTAGAAGTATATAGTTGGTGGCATATTGAAAGAATGTCTCATCCTAGGAGGTCTGTAACATTCCAGGGTGTTCTGGCGTTCACCCCCACATCCTAGGAGCATGAGAGAGGTCGTACCTCGTCTTATTGTTTTACGGTAGGATTAACGTAGCTATGTCAGTTTTAGTTTAAGTGCTTCTTTATATATAGATGAACTGTTGGATTTTTCCTTCACCATTTATGAGGTTTCAAGAAGAAGATAAACGACAGATATGAATGTTTGAAAAAGGTATAGATGAAAAATACTCAAAGGATAAATTCAATTGTTTATTGTTTTATAAATAAGTTGAAAAAGAAAGAGTTAACAAGTAAATAATGAAACAAGGTAAAATGAAGTAAGAACAAAAAGTTAAGTAAATAATGAAACAAGGTAGAGGAGAGAAATCCCCAACAATCCCCTCTGAGCACGCACTAGGCGACAGTTGGGAGGAAAAACTGCCTTTAAACGGGCAGAAACCTCCGGCAGAACCAGGCTCAGGAGGGGACAGTCAACTGCCGGGACTGGTTGGGGGGGTGAACAGAGGTGGAGCAAGACGAGGCTACACCAGGTGAGGAAGCAGTAGAGTTCCTCCTCCAGGGCCAGCGGAAGCGTTTGTTCTTCTTTTTCATGCAGTTTTCTACAAGAGCTTTTTTTTCCAGGATGAGGGTTCTCAACTCATCGATGGTTTCTACGTTTTGTTTCTCAAGCTTCTTGCATGTTTTCTCCACCTCTTCCAATGTTGCTTGTTTTTCTTCAAGCTTTTCCTTGAGCTCTTTGGATGTTTCCTCCTGCATTATCTTGTCCTTGTGCATGTCTGTGTTTCTCTGTTGTACTTCTTTGTACATGTCTTGTAGCTCCTCATTTCTTCTGTGGATATCTTGGAGCGTACGCTGCAGGTCGCCATGTATGTTGTCTTGTTCTTGCTTTTGCGCCTGCATTTCAGTGTGTTTGCGCTTCAAGTTGTTGTATTCCAACAATATCCCCTTAGTGAGCTCGGAGTTGTTTCTCGCCATTTGATCCATCCTTTTCTGCATGTGTGAGCATTGTTTGTCCAGTTTTTCTTTTTCCCCTTCTAGTTGCTTTTTCTCTTGAAGAAGGTCTTTATTTTGGCGCAGAGTATCATCCACCTTTTCTTTCAGCATTGTGTATTTTTCCTCCGTGACTTTGAGTTTGTGCTCCATGTCTCTTTGCTTTTTCTCCTGTTCTTCCTTCTGTTGGAGGATTTCTTTATTTTTTTTCACAGCTTCATCGAAGTTTGTTTGGAGCAGCCGATTCTTTTGGTCCATATATTGGAGATCCCATTCTGTCTTCTCAACCGTAGCTTTGCTGTCTTTAAGCTGGTTGGACATCTCCTTTAGTTCCGCGCTCTTTTGCTTGTCTTCCTTAATTAGGAAGACAATCTGGTCTCGGGCTTGTCCAAACTTGATTCCCCAACCGTCATTAATAATATTTATGTCGGGCTGGCGTTGTTGTCTTTCTTCCAGGTTTTTATATTTCACTTCCATCTGTCTACACTTCTCCTCCAGTTGAAGTTTCTCATCTTCAATCTGTTGAATTTTATTCTGGAGATGGTAGTTTTCCTTCTTACTGTCATGTAATGCCCTTTGGATGGCTAAGAGGTCATTTGGCCGGCCACGACAGGAAGGAGAAGCGGCGTAATCTTTTTGCCAAAGGGTTGAAAACAGACCCCACTGAGTAGATATAAATATAAAAAGTACGAAATAAAGATAAACAAAGGGAAAATTACAGTAGAAATTATCTTTAGAGTATTTGAAATTAATAATAGCAAGGATAACAACCTGTAAAGTGATATTATCAATGAAACACAGTTGGCATGATGACCATGCCCACAATGTATAAAATGGATATAAAGCAAATAATTCACACGAAAATATTTTAATAACATAAATAAAGTATATTAAGGCTGTGTCACTGTTCAGCCAAGGACAGTGTGTGAAAAGGTAACTGTCTCCACCTTGGGAAAAGGATGATACTGCAGGTCATCTGAAGCCCTTGATGGATACAAAATAAAATATAAATAATATATTATAATAGAACTGCCTGGTCCGCCATGCAACAGAGAGAACAAATGTGACCGCAGATTGGATGAATTCTAAATTATCTGTTTGCTAAATAAGATGATCCTAACTATCAAATTGGCTCAGTAGTAGTATAGTGGTACACACTAATAAAATATTATAATATGCTATTGCTGTTATATAAGACAAAGAGGATAATATTAACAATGACATAATGTTAATATGAAGAGGCACCTTAGTCGGTTATGATGTGAGGTGGATAATTGTTAAGCAGTAGTCTGCATCAAGCTTAAGGTTTGCTGAAACTCAGTGTAATGACATGTGAGATGAAGACAATACAGAGAATAACTAACTAATGAAGTGCATAGAGGCACTTGACCAGCTTCACAGCTATCATTCTAGCATGACACATTGCTGAGATATAGAGCACACCTATAATAACAACCAATAAGCAAAACCCTGTAGACAACAGCTAAAACTACAGGATTGAGAAGCTGAATTAAATATGTAGACACTGCTAAGCTGATGAGCATGTTACACATTTTCTTTTATTTTTATTTATTTGTTTCTTTTAGAGCAGAAGCTGCATGCTATTAAAAGCCAACATATGCAGACTTCTGCCTTGTTCGGGTGGCAGCATTTTTCTTTTTTCTTTTGTGTCCTGACACGTTTATGTTTTTGTTTGATTATTTTGTTGGTTTTGGAAACGAATTTAAACGAACTTGTGACAATACTTGAGAATCACAGTGACACATGGTGATTAGGCATATGATTGAAAAATGCCTAGGTTTAGAGCTATGAGCTATGAGCAATGCAAAGTTAAATATATATATATATATATGTATAAATGGGAAACAACTTGAAAGTTTGAAATGTGTGAGATCCATGATTTGTTTGAAAACTAGAAATTATTTCAAACTGCCTTAAGTGAAAATGTAGTGTTGCATCTATTCTCCCAAACCAAGACAAAAAAAAGAAGAAGCATTCTGTAACTTAAAAATAAGGCTGACGTGTTGACAATAGACTAAAACACTAATCCGCAGGTGGCTATCAGGAACAGAGAGGCGAGCAAAGTCACAAACACCAAGGCTGCAGACAGTCACGCAGAAACAGCAGATAACATAGAGACAACGCCTGCTAGAACCGTGGAGAGGAAGGTCACTTCACACGAGATTGTAGGAGTAGGCCACAGAGAAATAATGCAAAACAGTTTTGAGGCAGCCACTTAAGAACTTATTTGACCTTACAGCACAGGCCGAAATTGTGTAGGTTACGCAGTAACCACAGATAGTAGGATAATAGAAGCAAAACCACTTTCTTCTTCATATTCTGCACAGAGCGCTGAGCTGATAGCTGTGATTCGCGCATGTGAAATACACAAAGATAAACAAATAAACATTTATACAGACAGCCAGTATGTTTTCTCTGCTGTGCATCATTTTGCAGAATATTTGGCAAAACAGAGGAATGATTACATCAACCACATCCACCGGTTCAGCATGCCAGCCTGCTACAACGCCTACTGACTGTAATACATTTACCACAACAACTCGCATTGTGTAAATGTGCAGCACACAAAACTGATGGCTCTTTCATTACTACAGGCAATAACTTTGCTGACAGAGCAGCAAAACAGGCGGCACAAACGACAAACATCACATTGATGGCAGTAGACACACATCAGATTCCATTGGATGTGTTGAAAAATGAACAAAAAGCAGCAAGCACAGCCGAGCAGGCAAAATGGCTAAAACACGGTGCAGTTCTGACAAACGACTTAATGATGTGTTATGGCAAGCCAGTGTTGCCAAAATCCCTCCACAAAATGGCGGCGTTAGTGACTCATGGCTGTACGCATTTGTCAACGGGGGCAATGACCTGTATTGTCAACTCTCATTTCTACACTGTAAATTTTGGAACTTCAGCAAAACAATTTGTCAGAACATGCATGGCGTGTCAAAAATAGAATGCTCAGGGGAACCTGAGACCAAAAAGAGGCCGTTTTCCCACACCACCTTATCCTTTTCACACAATTCATATGGACTTTATTGAGCTAAATGAATGCCAAGGGTCGAAATACGCCCTAGTGGTCATAGACGTGTTCTCAAAGTGGCCGGAAATCTACCCAGTGAAAAAGGCAGATACAATTTCAGTAGCAAAATGTATGTCTAAGTTGTAGGAAAATAAAGAGATGATTGTAAATAACGAAGAATGTAATGATGTCTATCAAGTGTCTTGCAGATTACAGCCCAGTGTCTGGGTTCTGATCAAGGTGCTCCAAAGGAAAAACTGGAGCACACCCAGGTGGGAGGGACCACATCAGGTTCTCCTCACCACGCCCACCGCTTGCAAAATTGCGGAACGACCATCCTGGATCCATCAGAGTCACTGCAGGCGAGTAAGTGAAGCCATCTAAACTCAGCCGACACAGGCTCGCCCAATCGTTGTGATCTCGCCCGGTGGAGGGGTCAGCCTTCCTGGCCGGGGGGTCTACTCACGACAGGAGGGTGTGTCCTGTTGTCATGAGGTGGTGGCTCCTAATAGCTGCAGCGGCCCTGACCCTGACCGGGCTCCTCATCTTTGCTTCCGTGAGGGACAACAAGTCACGCTATATGAAGAAAAGGCAGACACTGTATGACAAAGGAAAGTACACCAAGTTTCCCCATGGCTACGCCACTAATTTCTGGTGGCAGTTTATGAACACTACAGCTCACCTGAATAATAAAACTGACTGCTTTGCATGTACCCATATGCCCCTATCCTCACAGACGTTTGGCCTGTGGCCGTACAGCATACCTGAAGATCGCAGTTGGTGCCTGTTGGGCCTGGCAACACATCCAGGCTATGGTACTCTTTGGTCCAAGGCCAACTACAGCATCCCAGCAAAAGCAACCTGGAGGTCATCATGACCCACAAATGTGAACTGTTCCGGACAGACCTAGCTACTGACCTGGCCCCAAGTCTCAGACCCACTGCCTGATGTAATTCTACTGAACAAACTGCACGCAGCACAACTGCCAGTATGTGTGATGAACAATGGATCGCGGGCAGTGGGGGAGCTGCCTACTCACCTATCTACCGGATGCCACTACAAACAAAGACTCAGTACCAGACAGGATGTGCACGGACGGCACCAAGCAGTAAAGGAACCAGAGTTTCACATCTGAGGAGGAGTGAAATTCTTACAGAGCTTGATCCCCGGCATTGGAGTTGCCGAGGTGCGGGATCACGTGGAAATCAACCGATATGCTCTGCTACGACACATCAACTTAACTAAGACCCTGGGAACGGCCTTAGCAGGAGAACAGAAGGCCATCAGAATGATGGTGCTGCAGAACAGACTGACACTAGACCTGCTAACAGCATCACAAGGAGGAGTTTGTAAGCTGATCGGGGAGACATGTTGCACTTTTATCCCTGATGGATACGAAGCTGGAGGAGACATTTATTAAGTTTTGCAGAATTTGACCGTTCTGCAAAAATATGTCACTGACCACACACCTACAATGACTGCTTATGTTGCCGTGTCTCAAAAAGAACAGCATCCCGTTGCAATTCTGTTAGAGGACAACTTGTAATAGCTGCTAATAAATGACGTGGTGATTAAAAATGACTTGTCAAGTGATCATGCACTGATTAACACATTAGTAGTTTATGCAGGTACAATATAAGGTTTTATCCTTTTATTTTTTGTAGTTTTAGTTTTATTGTTTTCTCTTGATTATTCCTGTTGCTATTTTATTTACTATACTTTTCTTTGTTCTTTTTATTATTTTATTTGTTTCATTCTTTAGACCACATGATTTACATTTATGCTATGCTGACATTTTGACAATTAAAAAATTGCTAAAGATACTTAATAAATAACCTTTACAGACAATTGTTGTATACATTTAAAATAAGTTAAAACAGGAGGGAATATGTTAGTGGAAAATGATTCTATGTTTCTTTACCTTCTTTTAAATGTACAAAGATGCCCTTTGTCTATGGTTAGATTAGTTTAGAATTATCCTTTTAGACTTTCCCAGCGAAGACATATTGTTTTGGGACATATTGTTTTAGATTATTTTATCTTTCTCCCAGCTCTCTGCTGACGAGACTAGCGCCACATATGGAGTTGTTTATTTTATCTGTTTATTATTTTCTTATCCTGTTCTCACCGTCTCTGTGATTTGTGCCTATAAAAATGCCAAGCCTCTGTTCATGGGTGTGAGTTGTTCTTAACAGCTTACCCGTGTGCACGTTAAAGCATAAAAAGTAACTTTGTCTCATTGTGTCTTTATTTCTCCTGGGTTTTTGCAGAGCTTTCCCCCAACAGTTGGTGTCTTGTTGGATACATGTTGAAGGTTGTACACGACAACTCTGCAAAGGTTTCCAAAAGTTTCTGTGGTGAACGTGTGAAGGCTGCAAACACAAATGCTGCGAAGACACGAACTAAAAAACTGCTGTTTCTCACCCCTGTTTAAGGAAAAACTTCAAAAGATCAAAGTGTAGTGACATCATAACTCCGTGAGCCAATGAGATTGTCATGTGACATTTTGGAATGGGGATGGTTTTTTTTAAACCGTTTTCAAATTTAACTTAATATTTGACTGTTTCTTAACTGACTTGTTTAGCTGATTAAGAAATGAATTGAAACGAGCATCACTAACGTTATATAACAGACAACAGAAAAAAAACAGCGTTTTTTTCTAAGTGATAGAGGTATAATACGTTTTTTTTTTTTTTTAATTTAATTATCCTACTTCTTATAAGAGGGAACATTATTTAAAGAATATGTATTTAATTGGAAAACTCTCTATTCAGCTAAAGGCTATAACAAAAAAGGTGAGCTTCCTGCTCAAAAATGAAATGACCAAAATAAATGGAGCATTTCTCTGCAATTACAAACTCTGTGTAAACAATCTTGGTTTCAAAATAAGGCTAATGCTTGTGAGATGTCATCACAGGTGTAAATATTACTGCACATGTTACTATGTCAAAGTCTCACAACTGTCTTATGTTTATTTATGTAGGCAAGACCTACTTTTCACTTTTTTGCTTTGCTATATGCTCTTGAGTTTATTAGTTTGCCAGCAGCACGAACATGTACTAGTGTCAATAATAATAGTACGGTGGATTAGAAAACCTGCTCACAAGTTGAATAAACACCCAGGATTGTTGCATAATTTTCATTCAAAACCAATATTTGAGTCAAAATGAGAAAGTTGTTTGTGCTGTCTGATAAAGAAGAAGCAAAATAAAGTGCAGTTTTGATGTAGATGATGTTGTATACAAACTAGAAGAGGAAGATAGTAGGATCTCTGTATCATGTTTTGTCACTTTGTACCATGTAATTCTTTCTATTTCCACCAGGGGGTGTTTTCAGAGATGGTAGGTGGTAAAAGAAGAGGTCAGCAGGAAGATGGCGAAGAGCGACCAAAGACCAAGAAAAAGAGGCAGTCAGGCAAAGATGAAGAGTATTATATCCCTTACAGACCTAAAGACTTTGACTCTGACAGAGGGTGCAGCCCTCACCTCCTTCCTCAATATTCTCATAGTGGGAACGTCTCCCTCGTTAAAAGCAAGTTTCCTTTTAAGTATCAGATCCTTAATATCTTTAGAGAGCCACGGTTTGTTATTAGGGAAAGTCTTAAATTCTCTGACTGGAATCACAGAGTCTTTGCTACACACCACATCAGTGAGTTCATCCAAATCAGAAGTGCTCTGATTCAAACAAGGACCAATCAGTGCAATCAAAACACCCCTGAAGGGCAACACAACTGTCTTTTGTCCAGACATTAGTCCGCTTCACACAGGCCTTCTCCCTCCTAATCACAGATCTGTAAGCAGGGAGGAGATGAATAACATTGTGATCCGAAGAACCTAGCGCAGGTCCGTCCACAGACTTATATGCCCCCTGCTCCCCTTCGGGGCAGCCCCAGACCCCGGGGGTCCCAAAGTACCCCACCCTCAGTAGAGACAGGTGAATGAGAATGAAAAAAACAGAACGATCATTTGGGGTCGAAGAGTGCCCCAGAGCGATTCTAATGGGTTCGTCAGGGGATCGGGAAAGAAAACGTAGCACTTGGGGGCCACGCACAGGCGCTGCTGCGGCAGCGTGGGGGTCATTGATACCCCAGTACATAAAAATGAAGCATAATCACAACAATCTGACTTTATTGGAGGATATTTACACCAGCAACACTGTTTAGTTTGATATGACGGATTAACAGCATGCGCTGTGATATCCAGTTCATCTGTAATAGATACTGGATCTAATCAGTCAGCAGATATTTGATCACCTTAAATATAACTATAGTAGAAAAAATACAACTGTGTTGGTGATTCATGCAAACTTGCATATCAGCCTTTTAAGGTTTTGTAGTATTGAGAACAAAGAGGTTGTGTTAGGGCTGAAAAGCCCGACTTGTTCTCCTCTGCAGGTCATCAAATGCACCACAGGCATTTGTATTTGCACAAACCTGTATATGTTTGATGGCTTTATTATTCTCTGTTCAAAGACAATAAATGTGGAAAATGTCTCATGTAGTATCAGCTTCATTTAAAAATTACTGCAAACATTTAGAGAACATGTGCTGCTGTTTGTCCTACATTTCCAACACTGAATGAACCCTGAAAACGTGATGGCAGGTGGCATATTGGAGTTCACATGAAATATCGGCTGTATGAAGACTGGAAAATATAGATGATAAAAATATGCAGCCAAACATTTGCGGACATGGATAAACTATCTGATCCAAAAAGCAGGAAGTGACACAGCTAGAAAATGAAAGTGTGTAACAGCTGAAGTCAAATGTAATGCAGAGTTGAATCTGCACTTGGATCCATCTGTGAAAGGTCCACATGTAGAGATTACATGAGTCATGATGTTTGTCAGTGCAGCTTGATAACTCCATCTACTGTGGGCTACATATACTGGGCTGGTAGCTCCATAGTGTTGGAAAGAAACTATTAAATGTGCATATTTTAAAATCAGAGGCTCTTCTAACACAGGAGCCATGTTGAGTTTGGATTCCAGCCGACCACCGGCAGTCTGAAATGGAATGAACAGTGTTGGGAAGGTTACTTTTAAAATGTATTCCACTAGAGATTACAGAATACATGCCCCAAAATGTATTTTGTAACGTATTCCGTTACGTTACTCAATGAGAGTAACGTATTCTGAATACTTTGGATTACTTAATATATTATCATGCTGTTTACAACTACATGAATGTGATTTATTACTATTACTGAAGCTCCGCAGCTCCGAACCGTAGTAAAGGGACCTCTGGCTAATACGTCGGGGTCCGTGTCGGGCTCGGAGCCGAAAAATTACTTTGTTGACTGGGTCAAGTTTGCTAGCGAGAGACAGAGAGAGGCGTTGAAAGGCTGCTCCAACGGAGCTTATTGTTTCGGAGGAAAACACGAACACAGCGTACAGTCGAGTCTTAATAGCTCATTACAACTGGGCTCGTCAGGCACTCTTCTTGGCTGCAGTGGTTATTATTATATTTACATGCTTCCAGCTCCCGTTTCTGCTCGATGACAACTCGTAGTTTTCCACTCTCCTTTTTCTCCCTCCTCGCGCTCACAGACGGGTATGGCAGTCCATTCTCCCTGCAGCACGGACTACACTGCCCATGAGGCTACATTCGTTAGGGCTATGCCTGTAGCATTCTGCCTGTTAGCTTAGCACAACAACAACAACAACAAAAATATTTGTATTTTAAATATGTAACGGCGGTACATGTACTCCGTTACTCCCCAACACTGGGAATGAAGCCCATTGACAGCGAGCAGGTCTGAACAGGAATGGAACGCATCCATGGATAATACACCACTTTATTTGAAGACATCTGTAGCACTGCCTCAGTTCTGGATGTTTCCACAGACTCCTCTGGCCTCTGTGCACCTAAAGAAAAGGTCAAAGGTCAGCAGCACATGTAGTTGGGACAATTCTTAATTTACAAACAACAGTTGCACAAACGATACAATTATTTTCCTCCAATCACGACTTTTCACTTGCAGAAATGGTCCTGTGTGATTTCTAGGCTGTGATATGAAAAACTAGTTCCTAATGGCAGCGATTCACTCAGTAAACATGTGTTTCCTCCTCAGAGGTCAGACTGGGCCACTGGATTCAACAATGAGCCAATGATCATCAAGTAGTGACTAAAGCAGAGCCCTGACGTTCTGACATTCATCACACAGTTAGAACAAATGTCTGCTGATGACTTCATCTCATGAAACGACTGATAGATGTCAACTCATTGATCAGCTGAGCTGCTGCTGCTGATCTTCTTCATCGTGCACAGAAACATTCAGCTCGTTTCAATCAGTAAATAACTTTGAACTGTTCCCACTCAAAATGCTGTCAGAACAATGATCATTGTTACTCCCCTCGAGTCTTAATAAAGCTCAACTTGTTCTTTGTGTTTAAACTGACATTTATTTCGGACAGGAGGATTCTTCCACATGTCTTAACATGTAATGATGTCCAACCACAGCCGATACAATGCCGTCAGAACTAAAAGGAAATACAAACTTAAATGAATATTCTTACTAAAGTCCTTAAGCATTATATACAACGAAACATTCCAACAAAATGATCAATAAAGTACACATTACACTTCACACTGTGGCTATTGCACTTGAATACCATGCAAAACTCGTGCATTTACATACAACGATAATAAACAAAACATTTACCTCATTGGCCTCACTCAAAGGGAATAAACTTTCATTTTTACTCGGTGGGGATGTCCAGAAAAGGCACTCTTTATTTATCTTTCTGCAGACGTGCAAACCTCGTGGCTCGTCTCTTAATTAGCTTGCTGAGTGTGACAGCCAAAAAATGCACTCTTAGCCACAACACAACTTTAGAAAAGGTTCCTCTATAATTGCACAATTAGCACAAATAACACATTTAAACATATAAATCTAATCAACAAACATGGATTACTATTTATTTCTTATGTATTATTTCTTAATATTTCAACTACTTATTGTTTCAAACTTAACTATCTAATAAAATGAACTGAAAAAGCAACAGAAGAGTGAAAACATTTCGTGTTTCTAGAAAGATCTTTCAGCTCATAGCTGCTCACAGACTGTATTTACAAGTGACAAACTGCAACTCTACAGTACATCTACAGTATATATCAAATATATTCTGTATTCAAATCTATTGAGTGATGTTTGAAAGTCTTTCCAGGTGAGTTTGATCCAGGAGGGTCTGAAGCCAGAGTCAGACAGAGACTGTGCAGAGACTGTAGAAGGACAGAGCAGCAGCAGAGCAGTCCAGATACACTGATGATCCTCTGTCAGATCCAGAGGGACACACAGGGATGATGCTGGACTCTACATTGTGTCTGACAGTGGAGCTGTTCTCAGAGCAGTTCACTCTGCAGCACTGACAGTCATCTGCACTTCTTCTCATTCCTCTGTCAGTCACTGCTGGATGAAGCTCTCCTCTCCACCTCCCAGTAACATGGCCCAGTCAGAGCGTCTCTACACACAAGCTGCTGCTGCTTCAACCTCTCTGGATCATCAGGACACAGCTCCTCCTCTCTCAGCACACACACCGTCCTGTTTACCATCATATCCTCCACCTGCAGAGAGAAGAAGGAAGAGCAGAGGAGATAAACGAGTGTTTCCAGAGACTCTTCATCAGCTGTCAGTCAGTGATGCAGCACATCCAGTATAAAGAGCAGCAGGGACTTCAGTGCTGGGACTGTACTAGGACTCATTGTTGCTTCACTTTTTCTAATCTTTGGATTTTTATTGAAGTTGATGAAAATGTTTTTCCCTCCTAGTTTGAGTTTGGACTTTCATTCATTAGAAGAACCTTGGTGTGTCCACTCTGAGCTCTGTAGGAACCCCAACAACAAGCCCAACAATCCAGATGGACAGTTCCAGCTGTTAACTGGAGGAATTCCATCCAAACATCTGCTCTCACTAAATTCTTCCTCACCTACAGACTGTGTTCTTCACTGCTTTAAACTTGGAAATGAATGCAGTCATTGGTCTGCGTGCTGCTTTGTTCAGAGAGCTGATTGGCTGTTGACAGTGTTTGATCAGAGCGTGTCAGCCATTACTATGGTGACCATAAAGGTCAGAAACAGGAAGTGTTTGTGTCCAATCCTGAAGCCTGTCACCATTCTCCTCTCACAGCTTCACTGAGAAGCGGCAGCTTTACAGGAAACACTGGATCTTTGTTTCATACTGACTGTGTTTAGTACAATACTGTTGACAGCACCACCCACTCACTCCATCACTCTACTGACCTCAGAGTCTCCAGTCTGTAGTCTGCACTCTGAAGATCAGACAGCTGCTTCACATCTGGATCCTTCAGGTTGTTGTCCCACAGGTCCAGCTGTCTCAGATGGGAGGGGTTGGACTTCAGTGCTGCTGCCAGATAATCACAGCTGATCTCTGACAAACCACAGCGACTAAATCTGTATAAAGAATGAAAGATGTAAGTTTATTAGACAAAGTGTGAGCTTGAAATCATTCAGTGTTTCATCATCTGTTCAGAGCTGAAGAAGGTTCAGAATGTAGAAGTTTAGAAAATGGAAACTCCAAACAGCTGAAGCCAACAGGAAGCAGCTTCAAACAGGAAACTGTGCAGAGTTTCAGACTATATGTCCTGATGCAGCCAGTTGGATTTTGGAGATTTGAATCTCTGTTCTGTGACTAAGTCCTTGAATCATTTCTTCCAGTTGGTCCAACAAGACAGACTAAGTGTTGGACATGTGTTGTGGCTCCATTAGGGGAGCTTCTAAATGTGATGTGATGGCCCCTCTGGGTCTGTCAGGTCACAGCACTGAAGAGAGCTCAAACTGGGCACACAGTTGTTCCAGTCTGGACCAAAGACTCTATACTGGGACTGAGGGACTGCTTTGACTGCACCCACTGGGACTTTATAAAGGCTCATGTTCTCACTTAGATCATCGATTTCTACTTACATTTCTTTCTGGGAAAAATGGGGAGTACTTTGAAAACAGGAAGTATTTTCCCCAATAAGCAGCCCTGGATTAGTAAATCACTCCAACATGTTCTCAGGCAGAAGAAGCTGTCTTGTTATGAGGGAGAAAAGAAAAAGATTGAGGCACAGAAACTTGTTGAAAGAGAGATAAAGCAGCTAAAATCAGGTGTAAAAGTAAAGCAGAGGATGAGCTGAATAAAGGACACTCAAGGCTGGCTTGGAAAGGAATGAAGTCCATGGTGGGGATGCAGAACAAGGAGCAAAGATGAATGTGATGCTGAATCAGCAGAAGACTTGGACTCATTTGATTCCAGCTTTGATATCATTGATTTCAATGAAGAGCTTTGTGATTGCAGCAAAGGGCTGGTAGCTCTGAGAGTCCCACTGATGAGGTGTTTGTGTGGAAATCTCTTAGTGGGACCAAAGAGAGAAAAAGCCCTGGTCCTGATGCTGTGGGAGGGAAATGATTGAAGTGTGCTGTGAGGAACTGACTGGGAGATTTTCACACATTTTCCAGTCCTCCTTGGAACAACAGGAAGTTCCCAGCATATGGAAACAAAGGTTAAGTGTCCTATGGCACTCAGTGATGATGGTGCTGTGGCCCCACCACCTCCACCTCTTTGTAAAGGAACTAACTGTAATCTGAAGCTTCAAATGGAACTAAGACTTCCTCCACTAGGTGGCAGTGTCTGATGAGAAAGTGTTAGTGGAGCTGGCCTGGAGTCAGAAACAGGAAGATGCAGGATTTGGGCTGAAATGGGGAAAAGTGGTTCGCACTAGTGCCTTAAAGCAAGAAGGTTGTAGGTTGAAGCTTGTTGGCCTTTCTGTGGAGGTTGGATGTTCTCCCACAGTCCAATGAAATGCTGCTTAGGTTCATTGGTGCTTCTAAATTGGCTGTAGGTGTGGATGTGAGAGAGTGCTTCTCTGTCTCTCTCTGTTGGCCCTGTGATGGACTGCTCACCTGTGCAGGTGGACCACGCCTCTTGCCCTATGACAGCTAGGGCACAGGCTGCAGCTCTTTGAGCCTAAGCTGAATAAACAGTTAGCAAAAATGATCCATAGATGGCCTGAAATCCCCCAATTAGCAGTTTGGTAGATAGCTATGACATGCTAATCCCATCCAGCAGCTGTAGAATAGAATAGAATAGAATAGAATAGCCTTTATTGTCATTGTACAGAGTACAACGAAATTGGAGTGCCACTCCCTTGGTGCAAGTTTCAATAATAAATATAAATGTAAGATATAAAAAGTACAAAAAAAAACCAATCATAAGTACTCAAACAATAGTATGTACAATATATACAGGATAGCAGCATTAATATAATGACAGTATGAATAGCAGCATAATATAATGACAGTATGAATAGCAGCATAATATAATGACAGTGACGGTATGGAATAGGTTCAATTGTTTTTCTGCTTATTTACTACGGTGATAGCTCTGGGAAAGAAGTCAACCCTGAATCTGTTTGTCCTGGTTTTATGTGACCTGTACCGTCGGCCTGACGGTAATAGTTCAAACAGTTGGTTGCTGGGGTGAGAGTGGTCCTTGATGATATTACCAGCTCTGCTGAGGTACCGAGAGTTTGCAGTGACCTCCAGGCTGGGCAGAGAGCAGCCAGTGATCTTCTGGGCTGTGTTGATGACCCTCTGCAGTACTTTCCTGTCCACAGCTGAGCACCCTGCATACCATGTTGTTACGCCGTACGTTAGGATGCTCTCTATGGTGGCTCTGTAAAATGTCACCAGCAGCCTCTCCTCCAGGTTGTTCCTCCTGAGCACTCTCAGAAAGTGGAGACGCTGCTGGGCCTTTTTAACCACCGCTGTAGTATTTGCAGTCCAGGAGAGGTCATCAGATATCTGCACACCCAGAAACCTCATGGAGTGTACCCTCTCCACACAGCTCCCGTGAATGTAAAGTGGGGCCGGGTCTGCTCTGCCCTTCCTGAAGTCCAAGATAAGTTCTTTAGTTTTCGTGGTGTTCAGTTGGAGGTTGTTAACTGAACACCACTCAGTCAGTCTGTTGACCTCATCTCTGTAGTCCGACTCATCCCCCCTTGAGATGAGTGCAACCACTGTGGTGTCATCCGCGAACTTTATGATGGTGTTTGAGAGATGGGTAGGGGAGCAGTCGGATGTGTAGAGCGTAAACAGGAGGGGACTCAAAACACATCCTTGTGGAGACCCGGTGCTGAGTGTGATGGTGCTGGACCGGTGGGGGGCGGGTCTGACAGACTGTGGTCTATTTGTCAGGAAGTCACTGTCACTGTTCATAGACATAAACTACACCTTTATTGGTGCTATTTCCAAGCACATTGTGCGCTGTCGGTCCTGCTTGCTACACAAGAACATTCAATATTTAGTATTTACTGCTGTTTACACTTAGCTAGATTAACGTGATGGTCAGTGGCGGTCCTAGCCTGTTTGGCGCCCTGGGCAAACACTCTCTATGGTGCCCCCCCCTCCCCCCCCTCCCCCACACACAAACACACACACACATAAAACATATTAAGGATTGTATGTTAACATAAAACTGTTGTCGAAATTCACCAGAGAAACACACACACATGAAGAGAGAGAGAGAGTATGCATTGTATGCAGACGGCTACCAAACAGCCATCATAATTCGTCACACAATGAGAACAGGACAAATCACAAATTGACAATGACTAATTAATGTTTTAAACTGTATTTGTTAACAATTTGAAAAATAAAATTTGCTGAATGAATGATCAACAGTTGTTGTTGCTGTGCAGCAGTGGGAATACTGACAACTGTCACTGGATCATTTAATGTTGAAGAAATATATTAAACCAGAGGACGACTTTTTTTTTTCTTTAATTCTCCGCTTTTCCAGTCTCTTCAATTTGTCTTTTAGAACACTCTACTCACCATATCAGGAAATGCTAAGATTTGACTAATGACTGCTTGAGAATCACTGGGCATAAAATAGTATTTTTTCCTGCCAAACTGTGTTACATTTTGAATTTTTGTAGATTAATTTAAAGAATTAAGAACAAATGATCTGTTTTGTGACAGGCTATTAATAACAAGCACCTAAAGATAATTTAAAATTAATTATTTGCAACATTGTCTGTTTTTTGTACACACAACATGGTTGATTCTTTTGAGTTAAGCACTTTTTTGTAACGGTGACAGTGTAGAAGTGAAAAAACACTGCCATCATCAGGTCAAACTTGAAATTTCAAAATTACTCTACAAATTTTATCCTGCAAATTGTCACTGAGGTTCTGTAATGACAGGAAAAAAATTTATGGAATGTTTATTTCCTTGAAAGTGGATCAAAGCCAAAGTAAAATGTATTTCTGTAGCTGTTGACCAAAGTGACCTGCTCTCCCTCTTGAGCTACAGCAACTCCTAATGTAACATTAAGTAAGATAAATACCACCTAGAACCTCTTGTACTATACAGTGTTTGTGTAGATAAAGAACTCTATGAATGTTTCTTAATCACTTTAAATAAATAATCATAAACAACCTCCAAAAATTCTGCTTGATCTGCTTGCAAACTGTCAGGGGTTAGTACTTAAAAAATTTATATATGAATGTACTACACAAAGGGAGTTCATTTGGATTTTTATGAACCCCAATTTTACAGGGAGTGCAGAATTATTAGGCAAATGAGTATTTTGTCCACATCATCCTCTTCATGCATGTTGTCTTACTCCAAGCTGTATAGGCTTGAAAGCCTACTACCAATTAAACATATTAGGTGATGTGCATCTCTGTAATGAGAAGGGGTGTGGTCTAATGACATCAACACCCTATATCAGGTGTGCATAATTATTAGGCAACGTCCTTTCCTTTGGCAAAATGGGTCAAAAGAAGGACTTGACAGGCTCAGAAAAGTCAAAAATAGTGGGATATCTTGCAGAGGGATGCAGCAGTCTCAAAATTGCAAAGCTTCTGAAGCGTGATCATCGAACAATCAAGCGTTTCATTCAAAATAGTCAACAGGGTCGCAAGAAGCGTGTGGAAAAACCAAGGCGCAAAATAACTGCCAATGAACTGAGAAAAGTCAAGCATGCAGCTGCCAAGATGCCACTTGCCACCAGTTTGGCCATATTTCAGAGCTGCAACATCACTGGAGTGCCCAAAAGCACAAGGTGTGCTATTGCACACCTTGTGATGTCAGAGACATGGCCAAGGTAAGAAAGGCTGAAAGACGACCACCACTGAACAAGACACACAAGCTGAAACGTCAAGACTGGGCCAAGAAATATCTCAAGACTGATTTTTCTAAGGTTTTATGGACTAATGAAATGAGAGTGAGTCTTGATGGGCCAGATGGATGGGCCCGTGGCTGGATTGGTAAAGGGCAGAGAGCTCCAGTCCGACTCAGACGCCAGCAAGGTGGAGGTGGAGTACTGGTTTGGGCTGGTATCATCAAAGATGAGCTTTTGGGGCCTTTTCGGGTTGAGGATGGAGTCAAGCTCAACTCCCAGTCCTACTGCCAGTTTCTGGAAGACACCTTCTTCAAGCAGTGGTACAGGAAGAAGTCTGCATCCTTCAAGAAAAACATGATTTTCATGCAGGACAATGCTCCATCACACGCGTCCAAGTACTCCACAGCGTGGCTGGCAAGAAAGGGTATAAAAGAAGAAAAACTAATGACATGGCCTCCTTGTTCACCTGATCTGAACCCCATTGAGAACCTGTGGTCCATCATCAAATGTGAGATTTACAAGGAGGGAAAACAGTACACCTCTCTGAACAGTGTCTGGGAGGCTGTGGTTGCTGCTGCACGCAATGTTGATGGTGAACAGATCAAAACACTGACAGAATCCATGGATGGCAGGCTTTTGAGTGTCCTTGCAAAGAAAGGTGGCTATATTGGTCGCTGATTTGTTTTTGTTTTGTTTTTGAATGTCAGAAATGTATATTTGTGAATGTGGAGATGTTATATTGGTTTCACTGGTAAAAATAAATAATTGAAATGGGTATATATTTGTTTTTTGTTAAGTTGCCTAATAATTATGCACAGTAATAGTCACCTGCACACACAGATATCCCCCTAAAATAGCTAAAACTAAAAACAAACTAAAAACTACTTCCACAAACATTCAGCTTTGATATTAATGAGTTTTTTGGGTTCATTGAGAACATGGATGTTGTTCAATAATAAAATTATTCCTCAAAAATACAACTTGCCTAATAATTCTGCACTCCCTGTAGACTGGTCAAGTTCTTCTATACCAAACTCGCTCATACATGTCTTTCTAGACCCTTCTTTGTGCGCTGCTGCACAGTCATGTTGGAACAGGAAGGGGTCATCTCCAAACTGTTTCCACAAAATTGGGAGCATGAAACTGTCAAAAATGTCTTGGTATGTCTGCGTGTATTTCAAAACATGTAGCTCTCCGACTTTATATCCTGTACGAGAGTTTGTCTTGTATTATGTTCAAATGTTTAATAAAAACGTGTATCACTCATTGATAAAGAAAAAAACTTTGAAGAAAACTCTGAAATTATCCCGATTAGTGAAGAGTGTGTCGTTTCCGCAGCACTATTCTTTGTTTCTATTTAATGTATTTAAATCTAGTATTGTGTAGATTCACAATGGTCAGAGGGCCCGGTGGCGCCAGTGTCCGGCAGCCTCGCCTCTGTCAGTGCGCCCCAGGGTGGCTGTGGCTACAATGTAGCTTGCCATCACCAGTGTGTGAATGTGTGTGTGAATGGGTGGATGACTGGATATGTAAAGCGCTTTGGGGTCCTTAGGGACTAGTAAAGCGCTGTATAAATACAGGCCATTTACCACTCAATGAGAATGATCATCACGTGTTCTTACATGATATTGTAAGAACTGTATTTAAATAATGTAATGGAGAGCAGAGGATCATCACACTTTTTTCATATAAATGGTAAATGGCCTGTATTTGTATAGTGCTTTACTAGTCCCTAAAGACCCCAAAGCGCTTTACACATCCAGTCATCTACACACACATTCACACACTGGTGATGGCAGCTACATTGCAGCCACAGCCACTCTGGGGCGCACTGACAGAGGCGAGGCTGCCAGACACTGGTGCCACTGGTTTCACCCAAAACCTCTGGTGATAATGACCCACACTTTTTTTCACACCTTGGCTCATGTTATGAAGCACATGATTAATAGTGGTCAGCAATGCACTCAAATACACTAATAGTATTTTAGTGTGATTTAAAATGGGGTAGCACAGTTACCTGCAAGAAGGTCCTGAGTTCAATTCCACTATCAAGCCGGGATCTTTCTGTGTGGAGTTTGCATGTTCTCCCCATGTTTGTGTGGGTTCTCTCCGGGTACTCCGGCTTCCTCCCACCGTCCAAAGACATGCAGTTAGAGGGGATAGGTCAATTGAAAAATCTAAATTGCCCATAAGTGTGAATCCATGAGTGAATGTGAGTACGGATGGTTGTTTGTCTCTGTGTGGTAGCCCTGCGACAGACTGGCAACCTGTCCAGGGTGTACCCTGCCTCTTGCCCTAAGATAGCTGGGATAGGCTCCAGTGCCCCCCGCAACCCTGAAAAGGATAAGCTGAAGCAAATGGATGAATTTAAAATGGTCTAAAATAATTTTTAGACCATTTCACTCATTGGATTTATTTCATTTTTCTGACAAATAATATTTTGATGAGACAAAATGTTCTGATGAACAGAAAATACTTCTTTCTGTAATATTTATTCTGTATAAACAGATTATACAGGAAACACTTGGGCTGATGGATTGTAGGTTTCCAGGTTTGGCAACTAGATCAAAACGTGGCACAGCTGGCAACCTAACAAACTTTTATCCACACTCCTAAAAGGTTGATTCTGTTCATCTGGCTGAGATTTTCATCAGTAATCTGGGACATTTAAAAGTTGATGTGTACCGTAAACCTACGCATACAGATCAGAATTTAATGTTTGACTCTCTTCATCCACTGAAGCATATACTGGGTGTCACCAGGACGCTGCAACATAGAGTGAACACCATCCCTACAGACGCAGTGGCCAGGGAAGCAGAAGAACATCACATCAAGAAGGCCCAGAGTAAATGTGATTCAAGATTCTTTATTTGTCACGTGCATGGCTATACAGGTATAACACACAGTGAAATGTGACCTGATACACTCCTCGACTGTGCAACGAAAAAAAGAGAAAGACAGAACTTTATATACAGTGAATGAGTATATACAAAGAGGACATTATGTGTTGCAAGTGGGTGAGTTATGTACATTATATAAATAGAAATAAAATAAAATAAAACAATATGGAAAATTACATCTTGTGCACATTGTGTGGGAAGGGTGTTAAAATGTCATGTGCTATAGCGAGGCCAGAAGAATCAGGATGATATGAGAATATATGCACTGCACTACACACTGTATATAAATGCCACTTGTTTTGCACATATTCAACTCTGTATATTTTATATATTTTATTATTTTTATTATTTATTTATTTATTTTTACTATTTAATTTGTAAAAATGTGTATACACACACACACACACACACACACACACACACACACACACACACACACACACACACTCGTAGGAAAATATTTAGTATACACATCCAGAAATGCATACACTATTATATATTGTACATATATTTATTAGTTTCAGGTTGGCCATTCTTGTATTTTGCTCGTTTGTGTTGTTGTGTTTGCACATCTCTGTTGCTTGTGGGGCTCGCACACAAGAATTTCACTCGCATGTGCTGTGCCAGTGTGCCTGCACATGTGATGTGACAATAAAAGTGATTTGATTTGATTTGATTTGAATATGATAATGAGTCCTGTCTCAGTCACTTAAGGATAATAGGGGGGTGGGGGGCACCCGTCCCATCCCAGCAACAGATGGGATGGGTCCTTCAAAATCTCTCACATCTCTCCACAGCACCTGTATAGAAAGTCCTGAGGATCACTGGAGAGACCCTGAACTTCCTCAGTTGTCGTAGGTTGTACAGGCACTGCCTAGCCTTTTTGGTCTGGACCTGAATGTGGGCAGACCATGTCAGGTCTGAGGAGATGTTGACACCGAGATACTTGAAGGACTGCACGCTCTCCACTGGAGCTCCATTAATGATAATGGAGGCTATCCCAGCTGGACATGTGTCAAAGCTGGAAAGGCACCTAAAGAAAACTCCAGCCCATGCAAGAAAGAAGGACAACTGCTGCCTAAGTGAAAACACTCAGTGATGCTTATGTGTCAGGAGTATTGGAACAGCTAAGGCACATTTTCTCTAAACACCGTGTCTCTGTACCTTTCACAAGGATGAGGTCCCCCGGCACAAACAGTCACAGTACTATATTACTCTGTACCTGTAATATAGTGTACGCTGTTAAGTGCCAGGAGGATAGCCATGATATATTCATCACTACACTACAGCATGTGTATGATGTGTATACATTTTTTCAAAACTAAAAGACATTGGTTGTTATAAGCTGCCATTCACACAACAACTGATGTCTCTATGCAGTTGTCTATAGGGTGTGTTATTTAAGCTGCTTTAGCCTGCCCACAGTTGCCGTGCACCTGCATGACACCTAGCAATCCACTTCCACTCCAGGTCCTCGGTTTATACTGTGTCTGATTTAATCATTGTCTTATCTGTGAAGCCTACTCTTTTCTGCACTGGGTCTTGGTGCAGTTTTCCATGTTTCAGATTCTCAATGTATGCAGAAAGGGTGGAGATATGTGCTGATGGTTTTTACATGTATATGGAATTAAATAAATGTGGTCGTCACTGAAATGTATTTTGTGTTAGGTTACAGTTTTAAGGTTTGCCCTATAGAGATGTGCATTCACTAGGATGATTCTGTCTTAAAAAAAGACTGAACCAAAGAATATTCTGTGCCTGAAGTTAAAAAAAACAGTCACCTCAGTGTCCTATCAGCATCATGTAACTCTCTTGCTGTGACGCTAGCTCTTTTACATTAAGTGTAAACTTGCAGTGTTAGAGACTGATTTATAAATACCTTGGGAACCATGAAGAGGCCGCTGGAAAGGCTGCAACCACCAAGTACCTGCAGAGGGTCAGGCAAGTCCTGAGGAGTCAGCTGAATGGTAAGAACAAGATCCGGGCCATCAACACGTACGCCCTGCCCGTGATCAGGTACCCTGCTGGGGTAATAGGCTGGCCAAAGGAGGAGATAGAAGCCACTGACATAAAGACAAGAAAGCTCCTTACCATGCATGGAGGGTTTCACCCCAAGTCCAGCACCCTGAGGCTGTACGCTAAGCGGAAGGAAGGGGGCCGGGGACTGGTGAGTGTCAGCACCACAGTTCAGGATGAGACAACAAACATCCAAGAATACATTGGGAAGATGGCCCCAACTGACCGAGTGCTCAGTGAATACCTCAGGCAGCAGAAACCCAAGAAAGAGGAGGGAGACGAGGAACCATCATGGAAGGACAGGCCCCTGCACGGTATGTACCACCGGCAGATAGAGGAGGTGGCTGATATCCAGAAATCCTACCAGTGGCTGGACAAAGCTGGACTGAAAGACAGCACAGAGGCACTAATCATGGCAGCACAAGAACAAGCTCTGAGTACAAGATCCATAGAGGCTGGGGTCTATCACACCAAGCAAGACCCCAGGTGCAGGCTGTGTAAAGATGCCCCAGAGACAATCCAGCACATAACAGCAGGGTGCAAGATGCTAGCAGGCAAGGCATACATGGAACGCCATAACCAAGTGACCGGCATAGTGTACAGGAACATCTGTGCCGAGTATAACCTGGAAGTCCCAAGGTCAAAATGGGAGATGCCCCCAAGGGTGGTGGAGAATGACCAAGCAAAGATCCTGTGAGACTTCCAGATACAGACAGACAAAACGATGGTGGCTAACCAACCGGACATAATGGTGGTAGACAAACAGAAGAAGACGGCTGTAGTGATCGATGTAGCGGTTCCGAATGACAGCAATATCAGGAAGAAGGAACACGAGAAGCTGGAGAAATACCAAGGGCTCAGAGAAGAGCTCGAGAGGATGTGGAGGGTGAAGGTAACAGTGGTCCCCATGGTAATCGGAGCACTAGGTGCGGTGACTCCCAAGCTAGGCGAGTGGCAGATCCCGGGAACAACATCAGAGATCTCTGTCCAGAAGAGCGCAGTCCTAGGAACAGCTAAGATACTGCGCAGGACCCTCAAGCTCCCAGGCCTCTGTTAGAGGACCCGAGCTTGAAGGATAAACCACCCACAGGGGCGTGCTGGGTGTTATATATACACACACACACACACACACACACACACACACATACATATACATATATATATATATATATATATTGTCATGATTCGAGTTTTTGAGGAGGAGACAAAACGACTGCATGGTCTCTCAGTAGATGTCAAAATAGTGATTTTTATTATACATATGTACATATGGGGAAGATGAGCATCACAAGCCTTTTGGAGCCGATCTCCCCCGAACAGTCTCTTCACTAGGTTTTTATTGCAATGATGACGTCAAGTCACATGATAAGTATCAGTCAGTTCTCACTTCTATGTCCTTCTATGGCTAAGAACAACAACATGTTCCAGATGTTTCCACTCCGGGTTTCTGGGAACTTAACCAATAGTGTGTAGAATGTGTAGTTGTGTGAGAGTGTCCATTTCCGGCCAACAAAAGTTCACCGTGTCCTCATATGACTTTACTGGGGCCTGACTGGACCCACAGCTTCTGCTGGTGTTTTCGCCACATCATAGAGTATTACTTCTAGAATAGGTTTTATCCTGCGTGCTCTGAAATAAATGATAAATGATACATGATAAACTGATGATAAGTGATGCAGACTAATGAAGTAATGATGAAATAATGACGGTGCTTTATGCATGATATATAGTGACAGTAAAATAAGATGTTTTTCTCGACAATATTTATATATGTATATATAACAACATCGGAGATCTCTGTCCAGAAGAGCGCAGTCCTAGGAACAGCTAAGATACTGTGCAGGACCCTCAAGCTCCCAGGCCTCTGGTAGAGGACTCGAGCTTGAAAGATTGACCGCCCACAGGGGCGAGCGGGGAAAGAAAAAAAAAATAAATAAATAAATAAAATAAATAAATAAAATTATATATATATATATATATATATATATATATATATATATATATATATATATATATCTACAGGCCTTTGGAGCCGAGGATCGCAAGTTTCATTCCCGCCTGGGATGTCTGTATCCAGTAAGGGTCCTGAGGCTAGACCCCCTATGCTAAGTGAGCCTACTGCAGACATGAGCGAGACAGATTTTTTTTTATAGATATATATAACATATCAGAGGGGCTTTTAATAAGATATATATATAAAAAAACCCTCTTTACATCTGCTAATGAAAGTGAAAATGAATGAAAATAAAATGCTAGAGAAAGGGCTGTGTGGAGAGCTGTTATAAATGCATGATCTGTTGATCTGTTAGAGTTTAAGTTGAGTTTAAACTACATACATCTTATGTAATACTCAATACAAATACACTATGAACACCTTCATCTTGTTGAATTTAATATGCTGTGTGTATTATATTCTGACAAGATGAAATGTAAATGTAACTGATTTTGTTCAATAATGAGTTTGAGTGGGTTTTATTTCTTTTATGTCATTTTTGATTTCGTTGTTAGTTATTATTTTGTTTTGTTTATGACTTTGAATAAATAAAGTTTGGAGGAAAAAACACCAGTGGTTGTTATCCTGCTGGGATTTGTGGTTCATTAAATACTTGGTGTTGATTTTTAAATTCACTTCTGGAACCTTATGAAGTGGAGTCAGCTTTGGATACCATGGGAACCATTGGTGCATCTCTCAGAGTTCAGTGAAGGCAAGCATTAAGCAGGACCAAAACAAATGTCCCTCACATGCCAAGGGTAAGAAAAAAACTGGTGGTCAGTGGTAGTTTTAGTAAATCAAAGGACATTCAGTGTTTTTTTTTCCTTTTAATTGTGTTATTTTCAATTGAATTCATGTTTCAGGTCCAGTTTATCTTTAAAACTAGGCACAAACACGAGACGGAATGTCTGTAAATTTGTAGTATCTAACTTGATTATCTTTCTTATTGCTACTTTAAAGTATTTAATCATATTTTCAAGCTAAATTTTAAAGGTACATATGTTGTTTTTTATTTATGTGCTTGGATGAGAAGTCTTAACATCATTGTTGTTTTTAAGGCAGTATTTGGATAATTTTTCTCTAAACTTATTATCTTTATGTTTGTCAGAGCTGATTCACTGAGTAACACCAGCAGCCAAATGCTCACAGTGGCAGAGGTAAGTCACTTTAACGTGACACATTAGATAAGGAAGAGACATGGCATTCCAAGTGTAACCCACCTAAAATTGCCTCATGAAAATTAACTGCTGATCCCGAGGAATGCCAGGTAGGTGGCACTATGAGATTATGTAGTGCTTGTGAATTTAAATAGCGAAGGAAAACGACGTTAAGGCTGTATCCCAATTCGGGGTCTGCAGCTTTAAAGTACGCAGCCTTAACGGTCCTCAAGGTCCGCGTACTCAAAGACCGTTAAGGCCGGAAGTGCGAGGCTTGGAAACGTTTCATACAGCTTTGTTTGACAGAAATGAAGGAGAACATATTTTGTACATTTGTTTCTACATGAGCTCTGTGTGATTTGATAAGAATCTGAGGCTGAGACCACAGGACTGTACAAACATGATTGTTGGGCTTCATTTCTGTACTGAACAGTCATTTTAAGATTAGCTAGTAAATAACAATTAGATAGTGTTGTTCACGAGACTAAAATCATCTCACTTTGGTAATGTAACTATAATATGGCCAATATTATAGTTATTATATTAATCATTATTAGTTATTACAGCAGTGAGTTTGAACTCTGTGTCAAATACTGAGCTTCAGTAAAGATTCAAGTTGCAGTTATTTATTTATATCACCTTAAATCTTCACTCAAAGACAAGTATCTGTTACAGTGTATATATAGATGTATCATACATAAGAGACAAATGTTGTTCTTTTAATGTGTTGGCATTACTAAATTTGGCTCAGTGCTTACATATATGTGTAAAAAGAAAATGTACGAGCTGTGATAACTGTTTCTGATAGAATGAAGAGTAGACTTTGCTGCTCTTAACTTTTTACTGTCCACTTTCTGCTGTGAACAAACAAATTTCCTATGTGTGGGACTAATAAAGGTTTATCTTATCTTATCTTATGTGAAGGTGAAAGGTAAACTTCACAGTGACATAAAAATGTTCCCAAAGGGGCCAGGGGAACAGTTAATTTAGCATTTTTGGCATTACAGGTACAGCCAGGATATATTTTTACTTACCTTTCACTAAAATTGCAGTTTCCCTGCTGACTCCAATTATGGAATCAGATGGGGAAGCACAGAGTTTCCGTTGTTGAATAGTGGGTTTGTGTATGCATTTGGTGACGTGTGAACAGGATTACTTTGCTTACTTGTAAATAGCCTGTTTAAGTTACATATAAATGGGTAAAAAACATGTATAATTAATATGCAAAATATTGTTGGGGTAATGAGCATGCTGACTGCATCAAAACATCTTCTGACTACAAACACGTTTTTCATCCCTCACCTGGCGGGAGGAGTTTATGAAAGAAGGACACAACAACTCTTCAGTAATTTCCCATTTCCACTTTTTCACAACACCTCAGTCTTTGTAAGGAGGAAGTCTATCAGATCAAATGGTTGTAGATTGTTGTTACTCTGTCCATCTCTTCTTTCTCTTTATATACAGACCAGGAAAATGCAAAGAAGACCTCACCATAAGAAGGGGGTAGATTCAACTGAAGAACAGCTGGATCTGCGCACAAAAGTTCACACCAAACGATACCTCTGTGAGCAGTGTGGGAAAATGTTCAAAACACTATTAAGTTTGAAGGTCCATCAGCGTCTGCACACTGGACAAAAACCCTATTCTTGTGATCAGTGTGGCCAGAGCTTTGCCCAGTTAGTTCATCTTCAGGTGCATCAGTTTGGGCACAGTGGAAAAAAAACATTCCTCTGTGAAGAGTGTGGAAAGACCTTCACTCACCGAAGTCCTTTGAAAAGACACCAATACACCCACACAGGAGAAAAACCATTCCCCTGTGATGAGTGTGGAAAAAGGTTCTCTCACTTAGGGAACTTGAAAATGCACCAGCGTATTCACACAGGAGAAAAACCATTCCCCTGTAATAACTGTGGAAAACGCTTCGTCCAAGCAATTCATTTACAGAAACACAAGTGCATGCCACAGGTGTAGGAAGCATCCTGCCCTACATCGGCACTTCCACAAATGTTTATCAACCCATTAAAATAATTTGCAAGCATATTAACATGTTGTCATTCTAATTTCATTTTCAAATGAAAGCCAATGACAGGGAGATATTTTCTTTCTTTTCTAAGTGCATGTCTCATGTGTCTTAGTTATTGCTTCTTTTGATAGAGTTTTCAGATGCACTGATCAAAGCTTCACTCTCTGCAACTTGGCAGAATTGTGAGGATTTTGTTTGACTAGAGGATTTTGTGCTGCAATTCTGGATGAGGTGCTGACAAATTAATTATCAGACAACTAACTGAACCAAATGTTTACATTTTCCCCTTGCACTGTCTCTGCTCTGCTCCAAATGAAGATGCTCTAATTCTTTTTTTTTTTTCATTAAACCTGACTCGAGTCAACACTCACAGCCTGATAACTGGCTTTTCAAGCTCTGAAGTTTGGTGTTGCAGATCTCTCGGCACACCTCAGCCTGGGAGAAAAGATTTGCATTCCTCAGGTGAAACCATGCGTGTTTATTGTAGTAACACCTAATTTTCTGCTGAAGGATGGCCTCAAGAAGTGCAAAGGTCTTAAAACTGTACCAGTGGAATTAGTGTGTTACAGGTGCCAGATATCCTTACAGCTGTTTCTGTTCAGACGTTTACTGTAAGCCACGAACGTCCCAAACCACAAACATGGATGCCTAAATATGATTGAAGATTGTGCTCGTACATGAAAGCATACTCTCTGAATATTACAACATCAATCTCATAACTGCCATGGAAACAACACAGGGGCTATTATTCGTATGATTACCGAGCTGGAGCAGATCGGTGGATGCTTAGATGAATGGGCAAGTAGAAGGATGCATGGTGTATTATATGTCTAGTGGGTATGTGTTAACAGATGGGATTGCAAAGCTTAGATGAGTCCCTTGAATTGATTTGTCATAATATCGATAGCTGAGGATAGGCACAGTGATGCTGTTTATTGATTGGTTTTGGCTAGATCAGGGGTCGGCAACCTTTCTATCTGTTAAGAAATATACTCTAAAACACTTCTTCAGTAAAGACTCAGAGAAGAGAAACACACAGAACTTCTTGCTAGCAAGGGCAGTCTCCAGAACAGACTCGCACTGAGAAACTGCCCCGGTCTTTATTTATATGCTTCAGTGGGCGTTTGTTCCATACATTGAAATGTGGAGCTGTACGTGTGTGTGGTGTGTGTAGTGTGTGTGGTGGGTCAGAGTGTGACCCCATAAATGACTTCCCTACACCTGCTGGTCTCGAAGTCCAGCAGTTCATCAAACCAAAAGGCACTTAGACTAAGACAGATATAGCTACGTTAATTCTACCGTAAAACAATAAGACAAGGTACGACCTCTCCCATACTCCTAGGATGTGGGTGTGAACACCCTGGAATGTTACAGACATTCTTTCAATATGCCACCAACTATATACTTCTAAACACAAATGATTACATGCAGTATTCTACCATATGCAAACTTATATCATTAAAAGATTATACTGACTACTAAGTACAATTTTCCTATTGACACTATCTAAAAGCCATCTAAAATTTTCTCAGAAGTCAATGTGCCATATGATGTATTAGCAATAAATTTAATAATGCTTTATATTAACAGTCACACACTATATAAAACAACTTTATAGAACTATATTTGTTCGTAGATGTTGGTGTTACACCCCTGAAAACAGGGGGGAAAGAATTACGAGAGTGATTATGACTTGCGTCTCTCATGCAGTAGTTTATTGCAGTGAGGAGAACGCGCGAAAGCCCTCTAGTGGAGAATAGAGACACTACTAATCGATCCCAGAAAAGGCTTACTAGCCAATCACTGATGTATAGATTGTAGTTCTCTTAAGTAACATGAAAGCAATTAATATAACATGAAAAATAATAAACTCTTAACCATTTTCTTACCATATTTACATTATTTTCGTCCTCATATCAACTGATATGAATTTGTATTAACTGAACAGCATATGCAGTAGTCCTTCAACCTGTCACACTTGCAGCTATCAGCGAATAGTTATCAGCTATTTTGAAACAAAAAAATACACTTTTTATCCATAACAAGAAATCTATAACAGCAAATGAACTGTACAGCAGAAAATGCAAATGCTATTTATGGTCTCCTCACAATAATGATAAGAAAAATAAACTGGGCCAATATGGCATGTTGGTTAATACAGAGATACACATGTTAATGTGATCTCTGGTCTCCCACTCAGAGACACAGGTCTCCGAGTGTCCAGCATTCAGACGGCTGCCTAAGGACACTCTTCATGTGAGAGAAAATCTGCTCACACAGATATGTAGAGCCAAATACTGTCAATGAGGCCTCTGCAATGTTCTAAAGACAGTTAAGCTTGTCAGGTAGTGATGTCCAGCAGGTGAAAATGCAGCTCCATGAACACACACAGCTGTGGATTCCAGCTGCGTTCGTAGTTCTGCAAACTTCGACCCCCACAGAGTCGAGCTCTTTAGTTCAATCAGCTGCATTTGGATGTCCTCTGTGTCCAGCCAGTTAATGCGGGACAAATCCAGCTGCTCATTAAAGCTTTCTGATGAGAGCATGAGGGTGGGAATGGATGTTTGTGTCTGTGTGTGCCTGTATGTCTGTGTCTATATGTCAGGTTGGGTATCAGACGCCACCTCTCTGGGGACACCTCAGGCCCTCCAAGGTTTGGAGGCCTATCTCCACCCACCACCACTTCCCCTGCCGGTGGCGGACTCCCTCAGGTGTCGGTGTGTTGGTGGTTCTTTGTGTCTGGGGGTGGGCGTCCGGGTACACACCGGCTCACTCCTTGGCGGCCGCTTGTCGGGGCCTGGGGCCTGGGGCTCGCTCGGGCCCCTTTGGAGGTGGGGTGCCCCCGGCCTCTCGGCCTGGGGCTCGGTCACTCAGGCGCAGCTGGGGGCCGGCGGAGCTCACGGGCGCGTCACTGCAACTCCCCCTGACTTCTGCTCCGCGGCTGCTGGGCGAGCCCTCATCTGGGACTCTCCTCAGCTCTTACTGGAACAGTGGCGCGGCTGCCCCTCTGTTGGTCTTCCATGGTCTCTTGTGTTCTGGGGGCCTCTGGATGTCTGGAGTTTTGATCTCCTCCATACCCGCTTCACACCCTGGAGGACGGGGCTGTGGCCCCCCCACACTCCCTAGCAGATCATTACATGGAGAAACCTTTGGAATGCAAGCATGCTGATCCACACAGGTATGCACACATGGGTATTCACAGACGCGGACTAAAGCTTTCTTGGCTGCTACCTCAAAGCACACTGTGCGCTGTCTATCTTGCGTGCTGCACAATATCGTTTATTATTTAGTAAATATTGATATCTATGGCTAGCTAGTTTATTGTGATGGTGCTTTGTTTTCTCTATTATTATGTTGCTCTTTGTTGTTTGCTGTCTCCTCTGTTTGTTTTTTTTGTTTGTTTGTTTTTTTCTCCATACAGGTGACCCAGGAGTTCTTTTTTTTTTTTTTTTTTTTCTCTCTCTTCCCCCCCCTTCTCACCGTCTCTTCTCCCCTTTGGTTTTCTTTCTTTCTCTCCCCCTCTTTCTCTCATTCATTCCCCCTGTCCTATTTATTAAAAAAAAAAAAAAAAAAAAAAAAAAAAGACAAAGGATGAACTGAAGCTCTGCCATCACGTAATGTCGCATACTGCTGTTTCTGATGTCATTTAAAAGAAAAAAAGAAAAAAAAAAAAAAAAAAAAAAAAAAAGCTTTCTGATGTGATTTGAGAAGAAAACATTGGTCCATACACCTGAAAGTCCCGAAAACACATTTTGAATTCTGTCTCGAGTCTACAGATGTATCCGTGTATTTCCGTGGTGCTGATGCTGCACTGAGCTGAAAGCTCCTGAAGCATTTGAAGTGTCGGAATGTGGAAATTTCAACATTGCTTGAAAAAACTGCCAGCTAGCAACGTCCCTCTTATTTTTAGCCAATTACAAGTTGAATCTGGTAGTTGGGCTTGTTAGCTAAGATACTGTCATTAAGAAGCGGCACAACTAATGTGTCTATGCGAGCTAATTTGCGATGTGCACCGCTGGCCCGGCCATTTATTTTTTAATGCACCTTCTCAGATTACTTCACTGCGTGTCGTGCCCAGGGCTGGACTGGGACAAAAAAAATCGGCCCTGGCATTTTGACTAGAGACCGGCCCACCAGGTATTAAAGCTATAAAGCCTTTGAATGAAAACAAACGCTGTTGTGACAGTGATGTACAGTCTTGTTGGTATATGTATGATATCTATACATTTTACATTAGATAAAAACTGCGATTTGATTATCTTAAGATAATTATTTATTAAAAGCTAGACATTTTAAATGAGAATAAGAAAAAAAAGTATTTCTTTGTGCCCCCCTTTCCCTGTTAATGCCCTACCTGGCCCCCTGGCAACACTTTGCTAGACCCGCCCCTGTACACATAGCCGTCAGCTACGTACAAAATGTATTACCCTGCTAAAAGAGTTCCCTCATCATCTTTTAAGACAGAGCTTCCCAAAGTGTGGGGACCGCCCCCTAGGGGGGGGGGGGGGGGGGGGGCGCAGAGCCATGGCAGGGGGGGCGCGGTATGAAAAGGAAAAAACAAAAACAAAGAAACAATGCTTGTACACTGCTAGCACGGGGCGCCCACACAAACGCAAATCAGGAGATGAAGCATCGCTGAATATGTTTCCAAACCAACTTCATTCTAAGCCAAAGACTAGAAAGCATATCTTCCCTTTGGCTTCACCTGCACAAGTGCCAAGGTAGGTCTCCCCTGCTTAATTGGTTTTACCTTCGTCGTGAGCACGCGCTGGGCTCTCCAAATTATGGACAAACAGTATCCCACATTCTTGATTTTTAGTTCACAAACACTTCTTGTAATGACTAACTACTCCTGACATTTTGGAGATGTTAGCTCTTTATACAGTAAAGTTACAGTGGGATAGTCAGATTAACAGTATTTTGTCATTCTATCTGCCATTCTGCAATTCATCTCATGTAAACAATAACGTACCGCACAGTGTGACGTGAAAAAAGGCACATACCTTTGACGTTGAGTGACGAACTCTGTATTCCTCGTCCACACGTAAACGCAAAAAAGGAGTTTAAAAAAAAATCTCCGTTTTAGGTGATTCCAAATGCCATTTAGGTGTGGACGAAACAGCTGCATTTTCAAAAATACCTGTATAGGTGTTGTTTGTCGTTCAATAATGACTCAGGGTTCGTGAATATCATCGAGCATCATTTATGTTAGGTATTTTAGTACCATGGTAGCATTTACTGGATATTGTTTTATAGTGACATTATGCAGGAAAACTCTGTTACTCAATAAGGCCCATCTACTAGTTGTTTTTCTCTTTCTCTGTGACCCAAGAATTAAGGTGTAAGACTCACAAGCTGGTACCTCAAGGTCGAAAACACCACAGAGATGAGACCACTTCCTTACTCCCATCCTCCCTTCCTTATCTCTTAGAAGGAGGCTCGTTAAAGGCCAGGTGGTTTGTTTCAGAATTCACTAATGAAAGAACTCTGTATTCTGTGTATTTTGCTGGGATGATCATAAATTGTAGCTGAACTGATAAACTACACACAGGATACTTCTTTGCTCACAAGGCAGGAAGACGTTTCCTTATTTGGTCTGTACTGGTTTGAACTGAGAACTTGCTGACACACGAACCTTTTTTTCCTCTATATAAACTGCTGTGTATCAAATAAACCTTTGAGTCGATTGGGAAGGCAACCTAAAGCAGTCTCTGTTTTCTTGTTCTCCCAAGCTGCTCCCGAGCTCGTACTAACACGCTGAATGGCATACCTGAGTGTTACTTTAAATAATTAGGAATCTTAGAAGGAAAGGACAAAACTCTGCTTATCGCTCACGCCACGGAGGAAACCCGGGACGGCAATTTCCTTCAATTTTGGTGTCAGAAGTGGGATCCGCTGACAGAAGGTAAATATGCGTCTTTCATATTTATATAGAGACCTATTATACCTCTCTCAGTGATCGATCCATAAAAAAAAACGGGATATGCTGACGAAGTTTCACTTAGTGATCCAGAGAGATACACTGACTGACTTCCTCAGTCCCCGAATAAAGTAAATTAACCCTTGTGTGGTGTTGGTGGACACAGGAAGTTGCCTGTTGTCTTGAATATTTTAATTTTGTTTAAGTTGCTCACTCAAAAGAGTGACACAGGAAGTTGCCTGTTGTCTTAAATACTTCTCGTTAAGTGAGAAGTTGCTCAGAAAGAGTGACACAGGAAGTTGCCTGTTGTCTTAAATACTTCTCGTTAAGTGAGAAGTTGCTCACCAAAGAGTGACACAGGGAGAAGTTGAACGGGTCTCACAGACCCGATTACCATACAAGGGTTAAAAGCAGTAAATTAAAAGCAGAAAGACACAGGAAGTTGCCTGTTGTTTTACGAGAAGTTGCTCGTTAAGCGAGAAGTTGCTCGCTAAGTGAGAGTTGCTCACACAAACAAAAAATTGCTAGCAATAAATTTAAAGTGACCTCAGCTGTGCCGCAGCGAAAATACTAACATAAATCCTCCTAGCGTGTAAACCCCTCTGGAAATCACTGAACATGGGTCAGAATTATTCAAAGACCACAGACAGGTCCGATAAAAAATCTAAAGTACCTGTAAAACCAAAAAATTAATAAAATACAAAATAAAGTCTCAAATAACGGCTCAGTATAACTCCCATTTCCGGTTACGTGTAACCTACGTCCGCGAATCGGTGAAGACGTCCATGATCACGTATCCAGAACATGCGGGAGTGCTTATGTGACTGACTTTGTTTACAACTTAAGAAGTTCAATGCATTCTAATTTATTTCCGGAGCCTTATCCCGAACGATTATCGCCAGAAACCAGGTCAGTAGAAATGTTGAATATCATTTGTGATAAGAAAAGTAGTCTGCTTAAAAAGTCCTGTAGAAAATATGATAGAATGCCGCGACGTGATGCATCAAATGTTACCGCTATGGACAAAAGGACCGGAACCAGGCGCAGATGCTTTAACATCAAATAAAACTAGTGCAGGCTCTAGCAAAGAAAATAAATCTACTGCGGGAAAAGCTAGTCTTGCATGCTCAGCCATTCAGCCCACAGCCCCACCGCCTTACGAAGATGAGACCGAATTAATAGTTGCTGCAGCAGCTGCACGCAAACAATGTCAGCGCTTTGATCCAACCAGCTTAAAAGACAGTGACAAAAAACCTGAATCATATGCAACGGATCTTAGCCATCTCTTTAAACAGGATCAGGAAAAACAATATATACGCCGCGAGGAAGAATTAGCAGAACATAAAAAAAAGAGAGAAAAACTTTTGAAAGAAGAATGTGAGGAACTTATGAAAAACAATTTAGACGTCTATGAAGAAAAACTTTTGCATCAGGCAGTGTCCACAATAGACACCCACATGAAACGCCACGATATCGTAGCTAGAGGTTTAGAGGTAGCTAAAGAAATACCTGTTACCCGAACTTTAATAAAGACTTATCTAAAAGGAAAAAAGGAAAAACAAAGCCGGAATGACAAAGGTCCTCACGCCAACACTCGCGGTAGTAAACAAACAGACCCAAAGCATGATAAAGCATCCACAACTGCAGAGTTTTTGTGGGTAAATAATGACAAAATCACCAATTTCTTTAAGAATCTAAAGAAATTCCTGCTAACAATGTCCAGAGACAAAATTGACTTAAATGCAGTAACTATGTGTAAACAGAAGCCTGATGAATCTATCCTAGTATTCATAAAACGCTTTATGCACTGTTGGACAAGCTAGAGGTGCAAATTTAGCTCAGTTTTCCAGCAGCCGCAGACACCCAAAGCAAAAATGAATTTGTGTATTTAATTTAACATAAAGGGTGAAATGTTTGCTGACACTGATAACAGCTTATGTTTTCTCTGCCCTATGTACCGACATGATGGAGAAGGAACATCCTCTGTGTCAGCTGGACCCTCAGCAGAGAATGAACTCAACATCCTTTTTGTCCGGTACTCTATGTCACACACTGTGCCAAAAAAACGTGTACAGACGCCACTAACAGGTAATCCCATGACTGGGAGCCACACTTTTGTTTCTCTCACACTTTTCAACAACATGATAACTGCTCACACAAGTGAAGGTCAAACAGTGATTTTGTCACATAACTCAGACATAGGTTATGACATAACTACACCATGTCGTCACATAGATCTAACCTAACCTATCCACTGTACTATTTCTGCAGTTACATTGCCAGCTGAATACCAGAATATGACATTGTGGTCTAAAAGTGAGAATGATATAGGATTTATTGACTGTACACTTTATCACGTACACCTATTAAAACACAACAAGCCAGTATATGTCAAGCAACATCCCATTTCTGCCGAAAAAGCCGCAGCCCTAGATGTCATGACAGGAGATTTAGAGACTACAGGAGTAATAAAGCCCACACTCCTGTCAATCCTGTGCCAAAGCCTAACAAACCTGGCGTATGGCGTTTCATACAAGACTTAAGGCAAATTAATGCAGTCAACATTCCTCTGCCACCTCTCGTTTCAGATGTTCACAGCATATTGACATGCATTGCATACACACTTTACCGTGGTGGATTTATGCTCCGCTCCTTTTTCTCAGTAAGACACACAGCCGTTATTTGCATTCACACATAGAAATAAGCAGTACACTTGGACTCGTTTGCCCCAAGGCATGATAGACAGCTCTGCTGCTTTCTCAATGGTGCTTCACTCCTCCAGGGCTGCACCCTGATCCACATGTGGATGACCTCCTCCTCTGTGCTCCGAGTGAAAAACTATGTCAAACTGCTACACACATGCTTCTCCAGCACCTCCAAAAGACTGGCCACAAAGCATCTGCAAAGAAAATGCAGTACTGTCAGACTTCTGTTCAATATTTGGGATTCACACTGTCTCACGGAAAACGTTCCATGACTGCAGACAGGGTCAAAGCTGTGACCTCTGTCCCTCGTCCCACTACACAGAAGGAAATGTTGTCCTTCCTGGGCATGGTGAACTATTGCAGACAGTGGATACCAGACTGTTCTTTTCATGACCACATTCTGCGTGACTGTTGTAAAAAAAAGACAAGCCTCCTCGAATACTGTGGTCCACAGAAATGACTGCCTCTTTCAATGCATTAAAGGGAGTGCTGACCTCCGCCACTCAAAGGTGCTGCCTGAATTGTTCAGGAATGCCGGCCTGCCTGAGGGCAGTAGCAGCTTGCTCTATCATGATAAGGGACTGCGAGAAGCTCACACTCTCACATGACACTATTCTACACACCAATCACCAGGTCACGACCATTCTAGCAAACATAACTACACAACATATGCAAATCTCACTATAAAAGCGAGCAGCACACCTGATTCGCCAGCACATTTATTGATCCTATGCTGTGTTCTTCTGACCGACAGGATGGCTCAGACAGGCTTGATGATCATGACTGCATGACACGTATACAGGAATCCACAGCACCACGTCCAGATTTAGAGCAAACACCTATCCCAGACTCAGCCACGGTTTATGTGGACGGGTCCTGTTCAAGGCCGAGAGACAACTCATTTCTTTGTGGCTATTCAGTGGTAACAGTGCCTGACATCATACTAGAGGCTCACTCATTACCATTTCACTCAGCACAAAAAGCAGAGCTCATGGCTTTAATACGCGCCTGTGAGCTACATTTGGATAAGCATGTGACAATTTACGCAGACAGCCGCTATGCATTTGGCGTTGTGCATGACTTTGGCACATTGTGGAGACAAAGAGGATTTAGATCTGCTGATGGAAAATAAATTGCTAAATTATGATTTTGTTCAAAGACTTTTTCAGGCTATACAGCTGCCATCGGCCGTTGCAGTTGTAAAAACGAATGGACACAGTACAGCTGACACAGACGAAGCAACAGGTAATGCCTTAGCAGACGTGACAGCCAAGGCTGCAGCTGCATCACAGCTCCCACCTCCGCAGGAAGTATTATCTGTGCCCCTACAGCTGTCACTTGTTAAACTCCCAGACTATTTAGGAACAAATGTTGATTTAAAATTCATACAAGAGCAAGCCTCTGCATGTGATTACACCTATTGGGAGAATAATGACTGTACCTTAGATGACAGAGATGGCTTATACAAAATCTTAAGGGTTTGATTGCCCTCCCATATTCCCTGATGCCAGTCCTTGCCCGACATTTTCACTGTGTGAGTCATGTCGGACAAAGAGGGGTAATAGGGGCAATAAAATCAAGATTTGTAATTGAGAAAACATCACATGCAGTAAAAAGCATATTAGCAACCTGTTTAACATGTGCACGAACTAATGTAGGAAAATCAAAAGCGAAACATCAGCATTTACCACAACCAGATTTTCCATTTCATACATTACAAATTGATTTTACACATATGCCAGCGCAAGGAAGCATCAAGTACTTACTGGTAATAGTGGATCAATTTAGTAAATGAGTAGAAGCTTATCCAACATCAAAAGAAACTGCAGAAGTAGTCTGTCAAAAGTTGAGCAATGAAATAATACCCAGATTCGGAATACCTCACCAGATTAACAGTGATAGAGGATCTTCATTCACATTAGAAGTAATTCAAAAGTGTGCTAAAACTTTAATGACCTGGGTCAAATTACTTACTCAAGTCCTGTGTGAGATTAGAATGACTCAATCTACAGTAACCAAATTATTTCCATTTGAAATAAGACTATTTCCAACACCATGGTCAGCTTCCAGAGGGGCACCGCTAGTAGAAGGTGATGTATATTGCATTGTCCACTGATGTTCACAACCTGGTAGAAAAACTGAATAATAACTATCAGAAAGTTTGTCTCTCTCAGCCTTTCCCCTCCACAGTTCCACCAGTGGAGACAAGGAGATGCATGTTGGAGAAGCCACTAAAACCAAGGACTCTCTGGGAGGCCGCGCGTGTTCCAGCCCCAGACTGTACTGGCAGTGACGAAGAACCAGCATCCTCACAGACGGACAACCTCAGTGGATTCATGCCAGCAGGGTTAAGACCAGCCCAATCGGACCATCTCAGGCGTCGGATCAAGCAGACGACATCTCCGGCGAGCCAGCGCCCGGAACTAGAGCAAATAAACACACACGGGTAGATGACATCTCCGGCGAGCCAGCGCCAGGATCCAATGTACATACACACACAATCACTGATTAACACACAACGCCTGAAAGAACAACAACAAGGTACTCAAACATCCAGCAGGAACAGAAAGCCAAAAGTACCACATGATGTCTAACCTGATAAAGCTAGACTCATTCCATCCTGATAATGGAGAAAATGAAATGCCCATTGTCATCACACGACGCTTATTCTGTGTCTCTCGAACCTGGGACCAGGCCAGAAGACGACTGAAGAACTGTTTTTCTTATATATTTAGGTTATTTATCATATCTATCGCATTAACCTTAGGATTTCTCTTTGCTATTTTGTATTGTAGACTGCAACCATGTTCATATTTCTGCAGGTCATATTTTGCTGACTATACCTCATGCTCTATTTTGCAAGACACCTACTTAATGCACTCCTCACGTTCCCTAAAATCAGTAAATAGCAACATAGACGCCACTAATGAACCATTTTATGCACCCTCTAGAGCAGGAGCTAACGCCTGGTATGAAAATGCCAGAACAGCCGCTCGTGATTTAGGAAACAGTAACTGTTATGTCTGTTCAAAGGCTAATCCAGAACAGGTAATAGTAGGATACCCCATATCCGGTTTCCCCCTCACTGAGGGACTAGAGGAAATCGGCGGAGATAATGCTCTCCTTAAAGACGCTTTACAGTTGACTCTGAGCCCTCTCGACTGCCTACTTAGACACACACACACACCAACTAACCCTGAGACTCCATTAGGCGAATTATTGAAGTTATCTAATGACACCGCAGGGACCTGCGCCCCAATGAAACGCCCTAAGAATAGGTTAAAACCCTCACTGCCCTTAGGACAGATCCCTCTCCATTTTAATACTAGTATGATATGTCTGCGCAGACTAAAGTTAACTGGCCCAGACACACACATAGATTATACAAAGGATAACTATACATTCTTCTCTGACTCCCCAGGTGCACGCTGTAATGAGACATGGCTAGCTGTCTCTGTGGCTGAAGTTGTATCATATCTGGAGGAACACACACACAGTTCAAGTTCGAGCAGAGACTCGATCATTGTTCCCCCAGACGGTGTCTTAAATGATACTGACTGGGGGGAGTTAGTTAAATCACACATGGTCACGCGCCTGACCAGACCAATCCCACATGCTTATTGGATGTGCAATAATACCCTTAGATTAGCTTTACCTGTTAATTGGACCGGTACCTGTGGTCTAGTAACCGTTGATGTATGCTGTACTTTCATTCCCAATAACACCGCCCCTAACGGTTCATTCACACAAGCTATGAATAAACTTGAAGCATTGCAGATAGAACTAAGAGCCAATACAGGTCACGGTCAGTGGCTACATAAGTGGCTACAGGACACGTTTGGGAAATGGAAGGAACTAATTGTAGCCTTTGTAACCGTTGCAGCATGTTTTTGATGATTATTGTCTGTTGTGTGGTACCCTGTGTACGTTCAATGATAACCCGTATAGCTACTAGTACAGCTACTTCAATGTATTTGCAATTGGCACAAATTGACCCAGATTATGTGTCAGATGTTACCAATGATGTTCCTGATGTGTATATTGAACATTAGGTTGTGAACTATTACATTTTATGATTTGCTTTTTATATTATGTTATTACATTTGTGATTTTTCCTTTCTATTTGAGTTATTATTTTTAAAAATAATAAAAGAGGGGAACTGTTAGGTATTTTAGTACCATGGTAGCATTTACTGGATATTGTTTTATAGTGACATTATGCAGGAAAACTCTGTTACTCAATAAGGCCCATCTACTAGTTGTTTTTCTCTTTCTCTGTGACCCAAGAATTAAGGTGTAAGACTCACAAGCTGGTACCTCAAGGTCGAAAACACCACAGAGATGAGACCACTTCCTTACTCCCATCCTCCCTTCCTTATCTCTTAGAAGGAGGCTCGTTAAAGGCCAGGTGGTTTGTTTCAGAATTCACTAATGAAAGAACTCTGTATTCTGTGTATTTTGCTGGGATGATCATAAATTGTAGCTGAACTGATAAACTACACACAGGATACTTCTTTGCTCACAAGGCAGGAAGACGTTTCCTTATTTGGTCTGTACTGGTTTGAACTGAGAACTTGCTGACACACGAACCTTTTTTTCCTCTATATAAACTGCTGTGTATCAAATAAACCTTTGAGTCGATTGGGAAGGCAACCTAAAGCAGTCTCTGTTTTCTTGTTCTCCCAAGCTGCTCCCGAGCTCGTACTAACACGCTGAATGGCATACCTGAGTGTTACTTTAAATAATTAGGAATCTTAGAAGGAAAGGACAAAACTCTGCTTATCGCTCACGCCACGGAGGAAACCCGGGACGGCAATTTCCTTCAATTTACTTCGAAACAAAGCAACCATTACACGTTAGTCATTCCATTCCCGGGGGCGGGTTCCCTCCTCTTGCTTCCCGTCTCACTGCGTGCATGCGCAGCATACTAATACGGAACAGGTATATTAAAGCAGCATTAATGAACAACATTGGTCAGATGTTCTACAGGTGTGGACCTAGCGTAAAAGTGTTGGTAGTTTATTTTCTTACTACCTGTAATTTATTGCAGATTACTTGTATTTGCTTAATTGTTTACTAAATGTTTGCGGTGTGAAATAAACCGCAATGGAGCAAAATATGGGTGTGTGTGGTTGGAGGATGTGTTCGTGCGTGCGTGAGCGCGCAAGGGGGGGCGCGAACATTTTTCTTGTAAAACAAATGGGGGCCCAGCAAAAAAAGTTTGGGAACCACTGGTTTATTTGATGTAAAACTTCAGTGCATGGTCGCAGGGATCAGCTGACACAAATTCCTGTTAAGGCTGGTTAGTTATTTAATGGTTTCGGCTTAGTTTATTTTATCCAAAACTTAAGTGCACGGTCGCAGGGATCAGCTGACACAGATCTCCGGCACAGGCTGGTTAGTTATTTAATGATTTCGGCTTAGTTTATTTTATCTAAATCTTCAGTGCACTGAAGTTGCAGTTGCAGTTGCAGTTTTAGATCAAATAAACTAAGCTGAAACCATTAAATAACTAACCAGCCTGTGCCAGCGATCTGTGTCAGCTGATACCTGCGACCGTGCACTGAAGTTTTAGATAAACTAAGCTGAAACCATTAAATAACTAACCAACCTGTGCCAGCGATCTGTGTCAGCTGATCCCTGCGACCGTGCGCTGAAGTTTTAGATGAACTAAGCTGAAACCATTAAATAACTAACCAGCCTGTGCCAGCGATCTGTGTCAGCTGATCCATGCGACAATGCACAAAAGTTTTAGACAAAATAAACTAAGCTGAAACTATTAAATAACTAACCAGCCTGTGCAAGGGATCTGTGCCAGGGATCTGTGTCAGCCGATCCCTGCGACCGTGAACTGAAGTTTTAGATGAAATAAACTTAGCTCAAACCACTAAATAACTAACCAGCCTGTGCAAGCGATCTGTGTCAGCTGATCCCTGTGACCGTGCACAGAAGTTTTAGATAAACTAAGCTGAAACCATTAAATAACTAACCAGCCTGTGCCAGGGATCTGTGTCAGCTGATCCCTGCAACCGTGCACTGAAGTTTTAGATAAACTAAGCTGAAACCATTAAATAACTAACCAGCCTGTGCCAGGGATCTGTGTCAGCTGATTGCTGCAACCGTGCACTGAAGTTTTAGATCAAATAAACTAAGCTGAAACCAGTAAATAACTAACCAGTCTGTGCCAGGGATCTGTGTCAGCTGATCCCTGCAACCGTGCACTGAAGTCTTAGATCAAATAAACTAAGCTGAAACCACTAAATAACTAACCAGCCTGTGCCAGCGATCTGTGTCAGCTGATCCCTGCGACCGTGCACAAAATTTTTAGACAAAATAAACTAAGCTGAAACCATTAAATAACTAACCAGCCTGTGCCAGGGATCTGTGTCAGCTGATCCCTGCAACCGTGCACTGAAGTCTTAGATCAAATAAACTAAGCTGAAACCACTAAATAACTAAATAGCCTGTACCAGCAATCTGTGTCAGCCGATCCCTGTGACCGTGAACTGAAGTTTTACAGAAAATAAACTAAGTTGAAACCATTAAATAACTAACCAGCCTGTGCCAGGGATCTGTGTCAGCGGATCCCTGCGACCGTGCACTGAAGTTTTAGAGAAAATAAACTAAGCTGAAACCATTAAATAACTAACCAGCCTGTGCCAGGGATCTGTGTCAGCTGATCCCTGCAACTGTGCACTGAAGTTTTAGTTAAACTAAGCTGAAACAACTAAATAACTAACCAGCCTGTGCCAGCGATCTGTTTACGCTGATCCCTGCAACCATGCACTGAAGATTTAGATAAATTAAACTAAGCTGAAACCATTAAATAACTAACCAGCCTGTGCCAGCGATCTGTGTCAGCTGATCCCTGCAACCGTGCACTGAAGTTTTAGAGAAAATAAACTAAGTTAAAACCATTAAATAACTAACCAGCCTGTGCCAGGGATCTGTGTCAGCTGATCCCTGCAACCGTGCACTGAAGTTTTAGATAAAATTAACTAAGTTGAAACCATTAAATAACTAACCAGCGTGTGTCAGGAATCTGTGTTAGCTGATCCCTGCAACCGTGCACTGAAGTTTTATAGAAAATAAACTAAGTTAAAACCATTAAATAACTAACCAGCCTGTGCCAGGGATCTGTGTCAGCTGATCCCTGCAACCGTGCACTGAAGTTTTAGATCAAATAAACTTAGTTGAAACCATTAAATAACTAACCAGCCTGTGCCAGCGATCTGTGTCAGCTGATCCCTGCAACTGTGCACTGAAGTTTCAGATAAACTAAGCTGAAACAACTAAATAACTAACCAGCCTGTGCCAGCGATCTGTGTCAGCTGATCCCTGCAACCGTGCACTGAAGTTTTAGATAAATTAAACTAAGCTGAAACCATTAAATAACTAACCAGCGATCTGTGTCAGCGGATCCCTGCGACCGTGCACTGAAGTTTTAGTTAAACTAAGCTGAAACAACTAAATAACTAACCAGCCTGTGCCAGCGATCTGTGTCAGCTGATCCCTGCAACCGTGCACTGAAGTTTTAGATAAATTAAACTAAGCTGAAACCATTAAATAACTAACCAGCGATCTGTGTCAGCGGATCCCTGCGACCGTGCACTGAAGTTTTAGATAAACTAAGTTGAAACCATTAAATAACTAACCAGCCTGTGCCAGCGATCTGTGTCAGCTGATCCCTGCAACCGTGCACTGAAGTTTTAGAGAAAATAAACTAAGTTAAAACCATTAAATAACTAACCAGCCTGTGCCAGGGATCTGTGTCAGCTGATCCCTGCAACCGTGCACTGAAGTTTTAGAGAAAATTAACTAAGTTGAAACCATTAAATAACTAACCAGCCTGTACCAGCAATCTGTGTCACCTGATCCCTGCGACAGTGCACAAAAGTTTTAGACAAAATAAACTAAGCTGAAACTATTAAATAACTAACCAGTCTGTGCCAGGGATCTGTGTCAGCTGATCCATGCGACAGTGCACAAAAGTTTTAGACAAAATAAACTAAGCTGAAACTATTAAATAACTAACCAGTCTGTGCCAGGGATCTGTGTCAGCCGATCTCTGCGACCGTGAACTGAAGTTTTAGATGAAATCAACTTAGCTGAAACCACTAAATAACTAACCAGCCTGTGCAAGCGATCTGTGTCAGCTGATCCCTGCAACCGTGCACTGAAGTTTTAGATAAACTAAGCTGAAACCATTAAATAACTAACCAGCCTGTGCCAGGGATCTGTGTCAGCTGATTGCTGCAACCGTGCACTGAAGTTTTAGATCAAATAAACTAAGCTGAAACCATTAAATAACTAACCAGCCTGTGCCAGAGATCTGTGTCAGCCGATCCCTGTGACCGTGAACTGAAGTTTTAGAACAAATAAAGTAAGCTGAAACCAGTAAATAACTAACCAGTCTGTGCCAGGGATCTGTGTCAGCTGATCCCTGCAACCGTGCACTGAAGTCTTAGATCAAATAAACTAAGCTGAAACCATTAAATAACTAACCAGCCTGTGCCAGCGATCTGTGTCAGCTGATCACTGCGACCGTGCACAAAATTTTTAGACAAAATAAACTAAGCTGAAACCATTAAATAACTAAATAGCCTGTACCAGCAATCTGTGTCAGCCGATCCCTGTGACCGTGAACTGAAGTTTTACAGAAAATAAACTAAGTTGAAACCATTAAATAACTAACCAGCCTGTGCCAGGGATCTGTGTCAGCGGATCCCTGCGACCGTGCACTGAAGTTTTAGAGAAAATAAACTAAGCTGAAACCATTAAATAACTAACCAGCCTGTGCCAGGGATCTGTGTCAGCTGATCCCTGCAACTGTGCACTGAAGATTTAGATAAATTAAACTAAGCTGAAACCATTAAATAACTAACCAGCCTGTGCCAGCGATCTGTGTCAGCTGATCCCTGCGAACGTGGACTGAAGTTTTAGATCAAATAAACAAAGCTGAAACCATTAAATAACTAACCAGCGATCTGTGTCAGCTGATCCCTGCGACCGTGCACTGAAGTTTTAGATAAACTAAGTTGAAACCATTAAATAACTAACCAGCCTGTGCCAGCGATCTGTGTCAGCTGATCCCTGCAACCGTGCACTGAAGTTTTAGAGAAAATAAACTAAGTTGAAACCATTAAATAACTAACCAGCCTGTGCCAGGGATCTGTGTCAGCTGATCCCTGCAACCGTGCACTGAAGTTTTAGATAAAATTAACTAAGCTGAAACCATTAAATAACTAACCAGCGTGTGTCAGGAATCTGTGTTAGCTGATCCCTGCAACCGTGCACTGAAGTTTTATAGAAAATAAACTAAGTTAAAACCATTAAATAACTAACCAGCCTGTGCCAGGGATCTGTGTCAGCTGATCCCTGCAACCGTGCACTGAAGTCTTAGATCAAATAAACTAACCTGAAACCATTAAATAAGTAACCAGCCTGTGCCAGGGATCTGTGTCAGCTGATCCCTGCAACCGTGCACTGAAGTTTTAGATCAAATAAACTTAGTTGAAACCATTAAATAACTAACCAGCCTGTGCCAGCGATCTGTTTCAGCTGATCCCTGCGACCGTGCACTGAAGTCTTAGATCAAATAAACTAAGCTGAAACCATTAAATAACTAACCAGCCTGTGCCAGCGATCTGTGTCAGCTGATCCATGCAACCGTGCACTGAAGATTTAGATAAATTAAACTAAGCTGAAACCATTAAATAACTAACCAGCCTGTGCCAGCGATCTGTGTCAGCTGATCCCTGCAACCGTGCACTGAAGATTTAGATAAATTAAACTAAGCTGAAACCATTAAATAACTAACCAGCCTGTGCCAGCGATCTGTGTCAGCGGATCCCTGCGACCGTGCACTGAAGTTTTAGATAAACTAAGTTGAAACCATTAAATAACTAACCAGCCTGTGCCAGCGATCTGTGTCAGCTGATCCCTGCAACCGTGCACTGAAGTTTTAGAGAAAATAAACTAAGTTAAAACCATTAAATAACTAACCAGCCTGTGCCAGGGATCTGTGTCAGCTGATCCCTGCAACCGTGCACTGAAGTTTTAGAGAAAATAAACTAAGCTGAAACCATTAAATAACTAACCAGCCTGTGCCAGCGATCTGTGTCAGCTGATCCCTGCAACCGTGCACTGAAGTTTTAGATAAACTAAGCTGAAACCATTAAATAACTAACCAGCCTGTGCCAGCGATCTGTGTCAGCTGATCCCTGCGAACGTGGACTGAAGTTTTAGATCAAATAAACTAAGCTGAAACCATTAAATAACTAACCAGCCTGTGCCAGCGATCTGTGTCAGCTGATCCCTGCGACCGTGCACTGAAGTTTTAGATAAACTAAGCTGAAACCATTAAATAACTAACCAGCCTGTGCCAGGGTTCTGTTTCAGCTGATCTTTGCGAACGTGCACTGAAGTCTTAGATGAAAATAAACTAAGCTGAAACCACGAAATAACTAACCAGCCTGTGTCAGCGATCTGTGTCAGCTGATCCCTGCAACCGTGCACTGAAGTCTTAGATCAAATAAACTAAGCTGAAACAATTTAATAACTAACCAGCCTGTGCCAGCGATCTGTGTCAGCTGATCCCTGCAACCGTGCACTGAAGTTTTAGATAAAATAAACTAAGCTGAAACCATTAAATAACTAACCAGCCTGTGCCAGCGATCTGTGTCAGCTGATCCCTGCGAACGTGGACTGAAGTTTTAGATCAAATAAACAAAGCTGAAACCATTAAATAACTAACCAGCCTGTGCCAGCGATCTGTGTCAGCTGATCTTTGCGAACGTGCACTGAAGTCTTAGATCAAATAAACTAAGCTGAAACCACTAAATAACTATCCAGCGTGTGTCAGGAATCTGTGTTAGCTGATCTCTGCGACCGTGCACTGAAGTTTTAGATTAAATAAACCAAACCTAAACCATTAAATAACTAACCAGCCTGTGCCAGCGATCTGTGTCAGCTTATCCCTGCAACCGTGCACTGAAGTTTTAGATAAACTAAGCTGAAACCATTAAATAACTAACCAGCCTGTGCCAGCGATCTGTGTCAGCTGATCCCTGCAACCGTGCACTGAAGTTTTAGATAAACTAAGCTGAAACCATTAAATAACTAACCAGCATGTGCCAGCGATCTGTGTCAGCTGATTCCTGCAACCGTGCACTGAAGTTTTAGATAAACTAAGCTGAAACCATTAAATAACTAACCAGCCTGTGCCAGCGATCTGTGTCAGCTGATTCCTGCAACCGTGCACTGAAGTTTTAGATCAAATAAACTAAGCTGAAACCATTAAATAACCAACCAGGCTGTGCCAGCGATCTGTGTCAGCTGATTCCTGCAACCGTGCACTGAAGTTTTAGATAAACTAAGCTGAAACCATTAAATAACTAACCAGCCTGTGCCAGCGATCTGTGTCAGCTGATCCCTGCAACCGTGCACTGAAGTTTTAGATCAAATAAACTAAGCTGAAACCATTAAATAACCAACCAGGCTGTGCCAGCGATCTGTGTCAGCTGATCCCTGCGAACGTGGACTGAAGTTTTAGATCAAATAAACTAAGTTGAAACCATTAAATAACTAACCAGCCTGTGCAAGGGATCTGTGTCAGCTGATCCCTGCAAACGTGCACTGAAGTTTTAGATAAACTTGGCTGAAACCATTAAATAACTAACCAGCCTGTACCAGCGATCTGTTTCAGCTGATCCCTGCAATCGTGCACTGAAGTTTTAGATCAAATAAACTAAGTTAAAACCATTAAATAACTAACCAGCCTGTGCCAGCGATCTGTGTTAGCTGATCCCTGCAACCGTGCACTTACGTCTTAGATCAAATAAACTAAGCTGAAACCATTAAATAACTAACCAGCGATCTGTGTCAGCTGATCCCTGCAACCGTGCACTGAAGTTTTAGATCAAATAAACTAAGCTGAAACCATTAAATAACTAACCAGCATGTGCCAGCGATCTGTGTCAGCTGATCACTGCGACCGTGCACTGAAGTTGTAGATCAAATAAACAAAGCTGAAACCATTAAATAACTAACCAGCGATCTGTGTCAGCTGATCCCTGCAACCGTGCACTGAAGTTTTAGATCAAATAAACTAAGCTGAAACCATTAAATAACTAACCAGCCTGTGCCAGCGATCTGTGTCAGCTGATCCCTGCAACCGTGCACTGAAGTCTTAGATCAAATAAACTAAGCTGAAACCATTAAATAACTAACCAGCGATCTGTGTCAGCTGATCCCTGCAACCGTGCACTGAAGTTTTAGATCAAATAAACTAAGCTGAAACCATTAAATAACTAACCAGCGATCTGTGTCAGCGGATCCCTGCGAACGTGGACTGAAGTTTTAGAGAAAATAAACTAAGTTGAAACCATTAAATAACTAACCAGCGATCTGTGTCAGCTGATCCCTGCGACCGTGCACTGAAGTTTAAGATAAAATAAACTAAGTTGAAACCATTAAATAACTAACCAGCCTGTGCAAGGGATCTGTGCCAGCGATCTGTGTCAGCTGATCCCTGCTAACGTGGACTGAAGTTTTAGATCAAATAAACAAAGCTGAAACCATTAAATAACTAACCAGCGATCTGTGTCAGCGGATCCCTGCGAACGTGGACTGAAGTTTTAGAGAAAATAAACTAAGTTGAAACCATTAAATAACTAACCAGCGTGTGTCAGGGATCTGTGTCAGCTGATCTTTGCGACCATGCACTGAAGTCTTAGATCAAATAAACTAACCTGAAACCATTAAATAACTAACCAGCCTGTGACAGCGATCTGTGTCAGCTGATCCCTGCAACCGTGCACTGAAGTTTTAGATCAAATAAACTAAGTTGAAAGCATTAAATAACTAACCAGCCTGTGCCAGCGATCTGTGTCAGCTGATCCCTGCAACCGCGCACTGAAGTTTTAGATAAACTTGGCTGAAACCATTAAATAACTAACCAGCCTGTACCAGCGATCTGTTTCAGCTGATCCCTGCAACCGTGCACTGAAGTTTTAGATAAACTTGGCTGAAACCATTAAATAACTAGCCAGCCTGTGCCAGCGATCTGTGTCAGCTGATCCCTGCAACCGTGCACTGAAGTTTTAAATAAAATAAACCAAACCGAAACCATTAAATAACTAACCAGCCTCTGCCAACGATCTGTGTCAGCTGATCCCTGCAACCGTGCACTGAAGTTTTAGATAAACTAAGCTGAAACAATTAAATAACTAACCAGCCTGTGCGAGCGATCTGTGTCAGCTGATCCCTGCAACCGTGCACTGAATTTTTAGAGAAAATAAACTAAGTTGAAACCATTAAATAACTAACCAGCGTGTGTCAGGGATCTGTGTTAGCTGATCCCTGCAACCGTGGACTGAAGTTTTAGATCAAATAAACTAAGCTGAAACCACTAAATAACTAACCAGCCTGTGCCAGCGATCTGTGTCAGCTGATCCCTGCAACCGTGCACTGAATTTTTAGAGAAAATAAACTAAGTTGAAACCATTAAATAACTAACCAGCGTGTGTCAGGGATCTGTGTTAGCTGATCCCTGCAAATGTGCACTGAAGTTTTACAGAAAATAAAGTAAGCTGAAACCATTAAATAACTAACCAGCCTGTGCGAGCGATCTGTGTCAGCTGATCCCTGCAACCGTGCACTGAAGTTTTAGATCAAATAAACAAAGCTGAAACCATTAAATAACCAACCAGGCTGTGCCAGAGATCTGTGTCAGCTGATCCCTGCGAACGTGGACTGAAGTTTTAGATCAAATAAACAAAGCTGAAACCATTAAATAACTAACCAGCGATCTGTGTCAGCTGATCACTGCGACCGTGCACTGAAGTTTTAGATAAAATAAACTAAGCTGAAACCATTAAATAACTAACCAGCCTGTGCCAGCGATCTGTGTCAGCTGATCCCTGCAACCGTGCACTGAAGTCTTAGATCAAATAAACTAAGCTGAAACCATTAAATAACTAACCAGCGATCTGTGTCAGCTGATCCCTGCGAACGTGCACTGAAGTTTTAGATAAAATAAACTAAGCTGAAACCATTAAATAACTAACCAGCGATCTGTGTCAGCTGATCCCTGCGACCGTGCACTGAAGTTTTAGATAAAATAAACTAAGCTGAAACCATTAAATAACTAACCAGCGATCTGTGTCAGCGGATCCCTGCGACCGTGCACTGAAGTTTAAGATAAAATAAACTAAGTTGAAACCATTAAATAACTAACCAGCCTGTGCAAGGGATCTGTGCCAGCGATCTGTTTCAGCTGATCTTTGCGAACGTGCACTGAAGTTTTAGATCAAATAAACTAAGCTGAAACCACTAAATAACCAACCAGCCTGTGCAAGGGATCTGTGCCAGCGATCTGTGTCAGCTGATCCCTGCAACCGTGCACTGAAGTTTTAGAGAAAATCAACTAAGTTGAAACCATTAAATAACTAACCAGCCTGTGCAAGGGATCTGTGCCAGCGATCTGTGTCAGCTGATCCCTGCAACCGTGCACTGAAGTTTTAGAGAAAATCAACTAAGTTGAAACCATTAAATAACTAACCAGCCTGTGCCAGGAATCTTTGTCAACTGATCCCTGCAACCGTGCACTGAATTTTTAGAGAAAATAAACTAAGTTGAAACCATTAAATAACTAACCAGCGTGTGTCAGGGATCTGTGTTAGCTGATCCCTGCAAATGTGCACTGAAGTTTTACAGAAAATAAAGTAAGCTGAAACAATTAAATAACTAACCAGCCTGTGCCAGGGATCTGTGTCAGCTGATCTTTGCGACCATGCACTGAAGTCTTAGATCAAATAAACTAAGCTGAAACCATTAAATAACTAACCAGCCTGTGCGAGCGATCTGTGTCAGCTGATCCCTGCAACCGTGCACTGAAGTTTTAGATCAAATAAACAAAGCTGAAACCATTAAATAACCAACCAGGCTGTGCCAGAGATCTGTGTCAGCTGATCCCTGCAACCGTGCACTGAAGTTTTAGATCGAATAAACTAAGCTGAAACCATTAAATAACCAACCAGCCTGTGCCAGAGATCTGTGTCAGCTGATTCCTGCAACCGTGCACTCAAGTTTTTTATGATAAACTAAGTTGAAACCATTTAAATAACTAACCAGCCTGTGACAGCGATCTGTGTCAGTTGATCACTGCGACCGTGCACTGAAGTTTTAGATAAAATAAACTAAGTTGAAACCATTAAATAACTAACCAGCCTGTGCCAGCGATCTGGGTCAGCTGATCCCTGCGACCATGCACTGAAGTCTTAGATCAAATAAACTAACCTGAAACCATTAAATAACTAACCAGCCTGTGACAGCGATCTGTTTCAGCTGATCTTTGCAACCGTGCACTGAAGTTTTAGATCAAATAAACTAAGCTGAAACCATTAAATAACTAACCAGCCTGTGCCAGCGATCTGTGTCAGCGGATCCCTGCGACCGTGCACTGAAGTTTTAGATAAAATAAACTAAGTTGAAACCATTAAATAACTAACCAGCCTGTGCAAGGGATCTGTGTCAGCTGATCCCTGCAACCGTGCACTGAAGTTTTAGATAAACTTGGCTGAAACCATTAAATAACTAACCAGCCTGTACCAGCGATCTGTTTCAGCTGATCCCTGCAATCGTGCACTGAAGTTTTAGATCAAATAAACTAAGTTAAAACCATTAAATAACTAACCAGCCTGTGCCAGGGATCTGTGTCAGCTGATCCCTGCAACCGTGCACTGAAGTTTTAGATAAACTAAGCTGAAACCATTAAATAACTAACCAGCCTGTGCCAGCGATCTGTGTCAGCTGATCCCTGCAACCGTGCACTGAAGTTTTAGATAAACTAAGCTGAAACCATTAAATAACTAACCAGCCTGTGCCAGCGATCTGTGTCAGCTGATCCCTGCAACCGTGCACTGAAGTTTTAGATAAACTAAGCTGAAACAATTAAATAACTAACCAGCCTGTGCCAGCGATCTGTGTCAGCTGATCCCTGCAACCGTGCACTTACGTCTTAGATCAAATAAACTAAGCTGAAACCATTAAATAACTAACCAGCCTGTGCCAGCGATCTGGGTCAGCTGATCCCTGCGACCGTGCACTGAAGTTTTAGATAAAATAAACTAAGCTGAAACCATTAAATAACTAACCAGCGATCTGTGTCAGCAGATCCCTGCGACCGTGCACTGAAGTTTAAGATAAAATAAACTAAGTTGAAACCATTAAATAACTAACCAGCCTGTGCCAGCGATCTGCTTCAGCTGATCTTTGCGAACGTGCACTGAAGTCTTAGATCAAATAAACTAACCTGAAACCATTAAATAACCAACCAGCCTGTGCGAGCGATCTGTGTCAGCTGATCCCTGCAACCGTGGACTGAAGTTTTAGAGAAAATAAAGTACGTTGAAACCATTAAATAACTAACCAGCCTGTGCCAGCGATCTGTGTCAGCTGATCTTTGCGACCATGCACTGAAGTTTTAGATGAAATAAACTAAGCTGAAACCATTAAATAACCAACAAGCGATCTGTGTCAGCTGATCACTGCGACCGTGCACTGAAGTTTTAGATCAAATAAACTAAGCTGAAACCATTAAATAACTAACCAGCCTGTACCAGCGATCTGTTTCAGCTGATCCCTGCAATCGTGCACTGAAGTTTTAGATCAAATAAACTAAGCTGAAACCATTAAATAACCAACCAGCGATCTGTGTCAGCTGATCACTGCGACCGTGCACTGAAGTTTTAGATAAAATAAACTAAGTTGAAACCATTAAATAACTAACCAGCGTGTGTCAGGGATCTGTGTTAGCTGATCCCTGCAACCGTGCACTGAAGTTTTAGAGAAAATAAACTAAGTTGAAACCATTAAATAACTAACCAGCCTGTGCCAGGGATCTGTGTCAGCTGATCCCTGCAACCGTGCACTGAAGTTTTAGATAAATTAAGCTGAAACCATTAAATAACTAACCAGCCTGTACCAGCGATCTGTTTCAGCTGATCCCTGCAATCGTGCACTGAAGTTTTAGATCAAATAAACTAAGTTAAAACCATTAAATAACTAACCAGCCTGTGCCAGGGATCTGTGTCAGCTGATCCCTGCAACCGTGCACTGAAGTTTTAGATAAACTAAGCTGAAACCATTAAATAACTAGCCAGCCTGTGCCAGCGATCTGTTTCATCTGATCCCTGCAACCGTGCACTGAAGTTTTAGATAAACTAAGCTGAAACCATTAAATAACTAAGCAGCCTGTGCCAGCGATCTGTGTCAGCTGATCCCTGCAACCGTGCACTGAAGTTTTAGATAAAATAAACTAAGCTGAAACCATTAAATAACCAACCAGCGATCTGTGTCAGCTGATCACTGCGACCGTGCACTGAATTTTTAGAGAAAATAAACTAAGTTGAAACCATTAAATAACTAACCAGCCTGTGCCAGGGATCTGTGTCAGCTGATCTTTGCGACCATGCACTGAAGTCTTAGATCAAATAAACTAAGCTGAAACCATTAAATAACCAACCAGGCTGTGCCAGAGATCTGAGTCAGCTGATCCCTGCGAACGTGCACTGAAGTTGTAGATCAAATAAACAAAGCTGAAACCATTAAATAACTAACCAGGGATCTGTGTCAGCTGATCACTGTGACCGTGCACTGAAGTTTTAGATCAAATAAACTAAGCTGAAACCACTAAATAACTAACCAGCCTGTGCTAGCGATCTGTGTCAGCTGATCCCTGCAACCGTGCACTGAAGTTTTAGAGAAAATAAACTAAGTTGAAACCATTAAATAACTAACCAGCCTGTGCCAGGGATCTGTGTCAGCTGATCTTTGCGACCATGCACTGAAGTTTTAGATCAAATAAACTAAGCTGAAACCACTAAATAACTAACCAGCCTGTGCTAGCGATCTGTGTCAGCTGATCCCTGCAACCGTGCACTGAAGTTTTAGAGAAAATAAACTAAGTTGAAACCATTAAATAACTAACCAGCCTGTGCCAGCGATCTGTGTCAGCTGATCCCTGCAAGCGTGCACTGAAGTTTTAGATCAAATAAACTAAGCTGAAACCATTAAAAACTAACCAGCCTGTGCCAGCGATCTGTGTCAGCGGATCCCTGCGACCGTGCACTGAAGTTTTAGATAAAATAAACTAAGTTGAAACCATTAAATAACTAACCTGCCTGTGCAAGGGATCTGTGTCAGCTGATCCCTGCGACCGTGCACTGAAGTTTTAGATCAAATAAACTAAGCTGAAACCACTAAATAACTAACCAGCCTGTGCTAGCGATCTGTGTCAGCTGATCCCTGCAACCGTGCACTGAAGTTTTAGAGAAAATAAACTAAGTTGAAACCATTAAATAACTAACCAGCCTGTGCCAGGGATCTGTGTCAGCTGATCTTTGCGACCATGCACTGAAGTCTTAGATCAAATAAACTAACCTGAAACCATTTAAATAACTAACCAGCCTGTGACAGCGATCTGTGTCAGCTGATCCCTGCAAGCGTGCACTGAAGTTTTAGATCAAATAAACTAAGCTGAAACCATTAAAAACTAACCAGCCTGTGCCAGCGATCTGTGTCAGCGGATCCCTGCGACCGTGCACTGAAGTTTTAGATAAAATAAACTAAGTTGAAACCATTAAATAACTAACCTGCCTGTGCAAGGGATCTGTGTCAGCTGATCCCTGCAACCGTGCACTGAAGTTTTAGATAAACTAAGCTGAAACCATTAAATAACTAACCAGCCTGTACCAGCGATCTGTTTCAGCTGATCCCTGCAATCGTGCACTGAAGTTTTAGATCAAATAAACTAAGTTAAAACCATTAAATAACTAACCAGCCTGTGCCAGCGATCTGTTTCAGCTGATCTTTGCGAATGTGCACTGAAGTCTTAGATCAAAATAAACTAAGCTGAAACCACGAAATAACTAACCAGCCTGTGCCAGCGATCTGTGTCAGCTGATCCCTGCAACCGTGCACTGAAGTTTTAGAGAAAATAAACTAAGTTGAAACCATTAAATAACTAACCAGCGTGTGTCAGGGATCTGTGTTAGCTGATCCCTGCAAATGTGCACTGAAGTTTTACAGAAAATAAACTAAGCTGAAACCATTAAATAACTAACCAGCCTGTGCGAGCGATCTGTGTCAGCTGATCCCTGCAACCGTGCACTGAAGTTTTAGATAAACTAAGCTGAAACCATTAAATAACTAACCAGCCTGTGCCAGAGATCTGTGTCAGCTGATCCCTGCGAACGTGGACTGAAGTTTTAGATCAAATAAACAAAGCTGAAACCATTAAATAACTAACCAGCGATCTGTGTCAGCTGATCACTGCGACCGTGCACTGAAGTTTTAGATAAAATAAACTAAGCTGAAACCATTAAATAACTAACCAGCCTGTGCCAGCGATCTGTGTCAGCTGATCCCTGCAACCGTGCACTGAAGTCTTAGATCAAATAAACAAAGCTGAAACCATTAAATAACTAACCAGCGATCCGTGTCAGCTGATCCCTGCGAACGTGGACTGAAGTTTTAGATCAAATAAACAAAGCTGAAACCATTAAATAACTAACCAGCGATCTGTGTCAGCTGATCCCTGCGACCGTGCACTGAAGTTTTAGATAAAATAAACTAAGCTGAAAGCATTAAATAACTAACCAGCGATCTGTGTCAGCGGATCCCTGCGACCGTGCACTGAAGTTTAAGATAAAATAAACTAAGTTGAAACCATTAAATAACTAACCAGCCTGTGCCAGCGATCTGTGTCAGCGATCTGTTTCAGCTGATCTTTGCGAACGTGCACTGAAGTTTTAGATCAAATAAACTAAGCTGAAACCACTAAATAACTAACCAGCCTGTGCCAGCGATCTGTGTCAGCTGATCCCTGCAACCGTGCACTGAAGTTTTAGAGAAAATCAACTAAGTTGAAACCATTAAATAACTAACCAGCCTGTGCCAGGAATCTTTGTCAACTGATCCCTGCAACCGTGCACTGAATTTTTAGAGAAAATAAACTAAGTTGAAACCATTAAATAACTAACCAGCGTGTGTCAGGGATCTGTGTTAGCTGATCCCTGCAAATGTGCACTGAAGTTTTACAGAAAATAAAGTAAGCTGAAACAATTAAATAACTAACCAGCCTGTACCAGGGATCTGTGTCAGCTGATCTTTGCGACCATGCACTGAAGTCTTAGATCAAATAAACTAACCTGAAACCATTAAATAACTAACCAGCCTGTGCGAGCGATCTGTGTCAGCTGATCCCTGCAACCGTGCACTGAAGTTTTAGATCAAATAAACAAAGCTGAAACCATTAAATAACCAACCAGGCTGTGCCAGAGATCTGTGTCAGCTGATCCCTGCGAACGTGGACTGAAGTTTTAGATCAAATAAACAAAGCTGAAACCATTAAATAACTAACCAGCGATCTGTGTCAGCTGATCCCTGCAACCGTGCACTGAAGTTTTAGAGAAAATAAACTAAGTTGAAACCATTAAATAACTAACCAGCCTGTGCTAGGGATCTGTGTCAGCTGATCCCTGCAACCGTGCACTAAAGTTTTAGATAAACTTGGCTGAAACCATTAAATAACTAACCAGCCTGTGACAGCGATCTGTGTCAGCTGATCACTGCGACCGTGCACTGAAGTTTTAGATAAAATAAACTAAGTTGAAACCATTAAATAACTAACCAGCCTGTGCCAACGATCTGTTTCAGCTGATTCCTGCAACCGTGCACTGAAGTTTTTTATGATAAACTAAGTTGAAACCATTTAAATAACTAACCAGCCTGTGACAGCGATCTGTGTCAGCTGATCACTGCGACCGTGCACTGAAGTTTTAGATAAAATAAACTAAGCTGAAACCATTAAATAACTAACCAGCGATCTGTGTCAGCGGATCCCTGCGACCGTGCACTGAAGTTTAAGATAAAATAAACTAAGCTGAAACCATTAAATAACCAACCAGGCTGTGCCAGAGATCTGTGTCAGCGATCTGTTTCAGCTGATCTTTGCGAACGTGCACTGAAGTTTTAGATCAAATAAACTAACCTGAAACCATTAAATAACCAACCAGCCTGTGCGAGCGATCTGTGTCAGCTGATCCCTGCAACCGTGCACTGAAGTTTTAGATCAAATAAACTAAGCTGAAACCATTAAATAACCAACCAGGCTGTGCCAGAGATCTGTGTCAGCTGATCCCTGCGAACGTGGACTGAAGTTTTAGATCAAATAAACTAAGCTGAAACCACTAAACAACTAACCAGCCTGTGCCAGCGATCTGTGTCAGCTGATCCCTGCAACCGTGCACTGAAGTTTTAGATCAAATAAACAAAGCTGAAACCATTAAATAACTAACCAGCGATCTGTGTCAGCTGATCCCTGCGACCGTGCACTGAGGTTTTAGATAAAATAAACTAAGCTGAAACCATTAAATAACTAACCAGCCTGTGCAAGGGATCTGTGCCAGCGATCTGTGTCAGCGGATCCCTGCGACCGTGTACTGAAGTTTTAGATAAAATAAACTAAGTTGAAACCATTAAATAACTAACCAGCCTGTGCCAGCGATCTGTGTCAGCGGATCCCTGCAACTGTGCACTGAAGTTTTAGATCAAATAAGCTGAAACAATTAAATAACTAACCAGCCTGTGCCAGAGATCTGTGTCAGCTGATCCCTGCGAACGTGCACTGAAGTTTTAGATCAAATAAACAAAGCTGAAACCATTAAATAACTAACCAGCCTGTGCCAGCGATCTGTGTCAGCGGATCCCTGCGACCGTGCACTGAAGTTTTAGATAAAATAAACTAAGTTGAAACCATTAAATAACTAACCAGCCTGTGCCAGCGATCTGTGTCAGCTGATCCCTGCAACCGTGCACTGAAGTCTTAGATCAAATAAACTAAGCTGAAACCATTAAATAACTAACCAGCCTGTGCCAGCGATCTGTGTCAGCTGATCCCTGCAACCGTGCACTGAAGTCTTAGATCAAATAAACTAAGCTGAAACCATTAAATAACTAACCAGCCTGTGCCAGCGATCTGTGTCAGCGGATCCCTGCGACCGTGCACTGAAGTTTTAGATAAAATAAACTAAGTTGAAACCATTAAATAACTAACCAGCCTGTGCCAGCGATCTGTGTCAGCTGATCCCTGCAACCGTGCACTGAAGTTTTAGATAAACTTGGCTGAAACCATTAAATAACTAACCAGCCTGTACCAGCGATCTGTGTCAGCTGATCCCTGCAACTGTGCACTGAAGTTTTAGATAAAATAAACTAAGCTGAAACCATTAAATAACCAACCAGGCTGTGCCAGGGATCTGTGTCAGCGATCTGTTTCAGCTGATCTTTGCGAACGTGCACTGAAGTCTTAGATCAAATAAACTAACCTGAAACCATTAAATAACCAACCAGCCTGTGCGAGCGATCTGTGTCAGCTGATCCCTGCAACCGTGGACTGAAGTTTTAGATCAAATAAACTAAGCTGAAACCACTAAACAACTAACCAGCCTGTGCCAGCGATCTGTGTCAGCTGATCCCTGCAACCGTGCACTGAAGTTTTAGATCAAATAAACAAAGCTGAAACCATTAAATAACTAACCAGCGATCTGTGTCAGCTGATCCCTGCGACCGTGCACTGAGGTTTTAGATAAAATAAACTAAGCTGAAACCATTAAATAACTAACCAGCGATCTGTGTCAGCGGATCCCTGCGACCGTGCACTGAAGTTTTAGATCAAATAAACTAAGCTGAAACCATTAAATAACTAACCAGCCTGTGCAAGGGATCTGTGCCAGCGATCTGTGTCAGCTGATCCCTGCGAACGTGGACTGAAGTTTTAGATCAAATAAACAAAGCTGAAACCATTAAATAACTAACCAGCGTGTGTCAGGGATCTGTGTCAGCTGATCTTTGCGACCATGCACTGAAGTCTTAGATCAAATAAACTAACGTGAAACCATTAAATAACTAACCAGCCTGTGCCAGCGATCTGTGTCAGCGGATCCCTGCGACCGTGCACTGAAGTCTTAGATAAAATAAACTAAGCTGAAACAATTAAATAACTAACCAGCCTGTGCCAGAGATCTGTGTCAGCTGATCCCTGCGAACGTGGACTGAAGTTTTAGATCAAATAAACAAAGCTGAAACCATTAAATAACTAACCAGCCTGTGCGAGCGATCTGTGTCAGCTGATCCCTGCAACCGTGCACTGAAGTTTTAGATAAACTAAGCTGAAACCATTAAATAACTAACCAGCCTGTGCGAGCGATCTGTGTCAGCGGATCCCTGCGACCGTGCACTGAAGTTTTAGAGAAAATAAACTAAGTTGAAACCATTAAATAACTAACCAGCCTGTGCCAGGGATCTGTGTCAGCTGATCCCTGCAACTGTGGACTGAAGTTTTAGATCAAATAAGCTGAAACAATTAAATAACTAACCAGCCTGTGCCAGCAATCTGTTTCAGCTGATCTTTGCGAACGTGCACTGAAGTCTTAGATCAAAATAAACTAAGCTGAAACCACGAAATAACTAACCAGCCTGTGCCAGCGATCTGTGTCAGCTGATCCCTGCAACCGTGCACTGAAGTCTTAGATCAAATAAACTAAGCTGAAACCATTAAATAACTAACCAGCCTGTGCCAGCGATCTGTGTCAGCGGATCCCTGCGACCGTGCACTGAAGTTTTAGATAAAATAAACTAAGTTGAAACCATTAAATAACTAACCAGCCTGTGCCAGCGATCTGTGTCAGCTGATCCCTGCAACCGTGCACTGAAGTCTTAGATCAAATAAACTAAGCTGAAACCATTAAATAACTAACCAGCCTGTGCCAGCGATCTGTGTCAGCGGATCCCTGCGACCGTGCACTGAAGTTTTAGATAAAATAAACTAAGTTGAAACCATTAAATAACTAACCAGCCTGTGCCAGCGATCTGTGTCAGCTGATCCCTGCAACCGCGCACTGAAGTTTTAGATAAACTTGGCTGAAACCATTAAATAACTAACCAGCCTGTACCAGCGATCTGTGTCAGCTGATCCCTGCAACTGTGCACTGAAGTTTTAGATCAAATAAGCTGAAACAATTAAATAACTAACCAGCCTGTGCCAGCAATCTGTTTCAGCTGATCTTTGCGAACGTGCACTGAAGTCTTAGATCAAAATAAACTAAGCTGAAACCACGAAATAACTAACCAGCCTGTGCCAGCGATCTGTTTCAGCTGATCCCTGCAATCGTGCACTGAAGTTTTAGATCAAATAAACTAAGTTAAAACCATTAAATAACTAACCAGCCTGTGCCAGGGATCTGTGTCAGCTGATCCCTGCAACCGTGCATTGAATTTTTAGAGAAAATAAACTAAGTTGAAACCATTAAATAACTAACCAGCGTGTGTCAGGGATCTGTGTTAGCTGATCCCTGCAACTGTGCACTGAAGTTTTACAGAAAATAAAGTAAGCTGAAACCATTAAATAACTAACCAGCCTGTGCCAGCGATCTGTGCCAGCTGATCCCTGCAACCGTGCACTGAAGTTTTAGATAAACTTGGCTGAAACCATTAAATAACTAACCAGCCTGTGCCAGCGATCTGTGTCAGCTGATCCCTGCAACCGTGCACTGAAGTTTTAGATAAACTAAGCTGAAACCATTAAATAACTAACCAGCCTGTGCCAGCAATCTGTTTCAGCTGATCTTTGCGAACGTGCACTGAAGTCTTAGATCAAAATAAACTAAGCTGAAACCATTAAATAACTAACCAGCCTGTGCCAGCGATCTGTGTCAGCTGATCCCTGCAACCGTGCACTGAAGTCTTACATCAAACAAACTAAGCTGAAACCATTAAATAACTAACCAGCCTGTGCCAGCGATCTGTGTCAGCTGATCCCTGCGAACGTGGACTGAAGTCTTAGATCAAATAAACTAAGCTGAAACCATTAAATAACTAACCAGCCTGTGCCAGCGATCTGTGTCAGCTGATCCCTGCGAACGTGGACTGAAGTTTTAGATCAAATAAACAAAGCTGAAACCATTAAATAACTAACCAGCGATCTGTGTCAGCTGATCACTGCGACCGTGCACTGAAGTTTTAGATCAAATAAACTAAGTTGAAACCATTAAATAACTAACCAGCCTGTGCCAGCGATCTGTGTCAGCTGATCCCTGCAACTGTGCACTGAAGTCTTAGATCAAATAAACTAAGCTGAAACCATTAAATAACTAACCAGCGATCTGTGTCAGCTGATCCCTGCGAACGTGGACTGAAGTTTTAGATCAAATAAACAAAGCTGAAACCATTAAATAACTAACCAGCGATCTGTGTCAGCTGATCCCTGCAACCGCGCACTGAAGTTTTAGATAAACTTGGCTGAAACCATTAAATAACTAACCAGCCTGTACCAGCGATCTGTTTCAGCTGATCCCTGCAATCGTGCACTGAAGTTTTAGATCAAATAAACTAAGTTAAAACCATTAAATAACTAACCAGCCTGTGCCAGCGATCTGTTTCATCTGATCCCTGCAACCGTGCACTGAAGTTTTAGATAAACTAAGCTGAAACCATTAAATAACTAACCAGCCTGTGCCAGCGATCTGTGTCAGCTGATTCCTGCAACCGTGCACTGAAGTTTTAGATAAAATCAACCAAACCGAAACCATTAAATAACTAACCAGCCTGTGCCAGCGATCTGTGTCAGCTGATCCCTGCAACCGTGCACTGAAGTTTTAGATCAAATAAACTAAGCTGAAACCATTAAATAACTAACCAGCCTGTGCCAGCGATCTGTGTCAGCTGATCCCTGCGAACGTGGACTGAAGTTTTCGATCAAATAAACAAAGCTGAAACCATTAAATAACTAACCAGCGATCTGTGTCAGCTGATCACTGCAACCGTGCACTGAAGTTTTAGATAAAATAAACTAAGCTGAAACCATTAAATAACTAACCAGCCTGTGCCAGCGATCTGTGTCAGCGGATCCCTGCGACCGTGCACTGAAGTTTTAGATAAAATAAACTAAGTTGAAACCATTAAATAACTAACCAGCCTGTGCCAGCGATCTGTGTCAGCGGATCCCTGCGACCGTGCACTGAAGTTTTAGATAAAATAAACTAAGTTGAAACCATTAAATAACTAACCAGCCTGTGCCAGGGATCTGTGTCAGCTGATCCCTGCAACCGCGCACTGAAGTTTTAGATAAACTTGGCTGAAACCATTAAATAACTAACCAGCCTGTACCAGCGATCTGTTTCAGCTGATCCCTGCAATCGTGCACTGAAGTTTTAGATCAAATAAACTAAGTTAAAACCATTAAATATCTAACCAGCCTGTGCCAGGGATCTGTGTCAGCTGATCCCTGCAACCGTGCACTGAAGTTTTAGATAAACTAAGCTGAAACCATTAAATAACTAACCAGCCTGTGCCAGCGATCTGTGTCAGCTGATTCCTGCAACCGTGCACTGAAGTTTTAGATAAACTAAGTTGAAACCATTAAATAACTAACCAGCCTGTGCCAACGATCTGTGTCAGCTGATCCCTGCAACCGTGCACTGAAGTTTTAGATAAACTAAGCTGAAACCACGAAATAACTAACCAGCCTGTGCCAGCGATCTGTGTCAGCTGATCCCTGCAACCGTGCACTGAAGTTTTAGATCAAATAAACTAAGCTGAAACCATTAAATAACCAACCAGCCTGTGCCAGCGATCTGTGTCAGCTGATCCCTGCGAACGTGGACTGAAGTTTTAGATCAAATAAACAAAGCTGAAACCATTAAATAACTACCCAGCCTGTGCCAGCGGTCTGTGTCAGCTGATCCCTGCGACCGTGCACTGAAGTTTAAGATAAAATAAACTAAGCTGAAACCACTAAATAACTAACCAGCCTGTGCCAGCGGTCTGTGTCAGCTGATCCCTGCAACCGTGCACTGAAGTTTTAGAGAAAATAAACTAAGTTGAAACCATTAAATAACTAACCAGCCTGTGCCAGGAATCTTTGTCAACTGATCCCTGCAACCGTGCACTGAATTTTTAGAGAAAATAAACTAAGTTGAAACCATTAAATAACTAACCAGCGTGTGTCAGGGATCTGTGTTAGCTGATCCCTGCAACTGTGCACTGAAGTTTTACAGAAAATAAAGTAAGCTGAAACCATTAAATAACTAACCAGCCTGTGCCAGCGATCTGTGCCAGCTGATCTCTGCAACCGTGCACTGAAGTTTTAGATAAACTTGGCTGAAACCATTAAATAACTAACCAGCCTGTGCCAGCGATCTGTGTCAGCTGATCCCTGCAACCGTGCACTGAAGTTTTAGATAAACTAAGCTGAAACCATTAAATAACTAACCAGCCTGTGCGAGCGATCTGTGTCAGCTGATCCCTGCAACCGTGCACTGAAGTTTTAGATAAACTAAGCTGAAACCATTAAATAACTAACCAGCCTGTGCCAGCGATCTATGTCAGCTGATCCCTGCAACCGTGCACTGAAGTCTTACATCAAACAAACTAAGCTGAAACCATTAAATAACTAACCAGCGATCTGTGTCAGCGGATCCCTGCGACTGTGCACTGAAGTTTAAGATAAAATAAACTAAGCTGAAACCATTAAATAACCAACCAGGCTGTGTCAGCGATCTGTTTCAGCTGATCTTTGCGAACGTGCACTGAAGTCTTAGATCAAATAAACTAACCTGAAACCATTAAATAACCAACCAGCCTGTGCCAGCGATCTGTGTCAGCTGATCCCTGCAACCGTGCACTGAAGTTTTAGATCAAATAAACTAAGATGAAACCATTAAATAACCAACCAGGCTGTGCCAGAGATCTGTGTCAGCTGATCCCTGCGAACGTGGACTGAAGTTTTAGATCAAATAAACTAAGATGAAACCATTAAATAACCAACCAGCCTGTGCCAGCGATCTGTGTCAGCTGATCCCTGCAACCGTGCACTGAAGTTTTAGATCAAATAAACAAAGCTGAAACCATTAAATAACTAACCAGCGATCTGTGTCAGCTGATCCCTGCGACCGTGCACTGAGGTTTTAGATAAAATAAACTAAGCTGAAACCATTAAATAACTAACCAGCGATCTGTGTCAGCGGATCCCTGCGACCGTGCACTGAAGTTTTAGATCAAATAAACTAAGCTGAAACCATTAAATAACTAACCAGCCTGTGCAAGGGATCTGTGCCAGCGATCTGTGTCAGCTGATCCCTGCGAACGTGGACTGAAGTTTTAGATCAAATAAACAAAGCTGAAACCATTAAATAACTAACCAGCGATCTGTGTCAGCGGATCCCTGCGAACGTGGACTGAAGTTTTAGAGAAAATAAACTAAGTTGAAACCATTAAATAACTAACCAGCGTGTGTCAGGGATCTGTGTCAGCTGATCTTTGCGACCATGCACTGAAGTCTTAGATCAAATAAACTAACCTGAAACCATTAAATAACTAACCAGCCTGTGCCAGCGATCTGTGTCAGCGGATCCCTGCGACCGTGCACTGAAGTTTTAGATAAAATAAACTAAGTTGAAACCATTAAATAACTAACCAGCCTGTGCCAGCGATCTGTGTCAGCTGATCCCTGCAACTGTGCACTGAAGTTTTAGATCAAATAAGCTGAAACAATTAAATAACTAACCAGCCTGTGCCAGCAATCTGTTTCAGCTGATCTTTGCGAACGTGCACTGAAGTCTTAGATCAAAATAAACTAAGCTGAAACCACGAAATAACTAACCAGCCTGTGCCAGCGATCTGTGTCAGCTGATCCCTGCAACCGTGCACTGAAGTTTTAGATCAAATAAACTAAGCTGAAACCATTAAATAACCAACCAGCCTGTGCCAGAGATCTGTGTCAGCTGATCCCTGCGAACGTGGACTGAAGTTTTAGATCAAATAAACAAAGCTGAAACCATTAAATAACTAACCAGCCTGTGCGAGCGATCTGTGTCAGCTGATCCCTGCAACCGTGCACTGAAGTTTTAGATAAACTAAGCTGAAACCATTAAATAACTAACCAGCCTGTGCGAGCGATCTGTGTCAGCGGATCCCTGCGACCGTGCACTGAAGTCTTAGATCAAAATAAACTAAGCTGAAACCACGAAATAACTAACCAGCCTGTGCCAGCGATCTGTGTCAGCTGATCCCTGCAACCGTGCACTGAAGTTTTAGATAAAATAAACTAAGTTGAAACCATTAAATAACTAACCAGCCTGTGCCAGCGATCTGTGTCAGCTGATCCCTGCAACCGCGCACTGAAGTTTTAGATAAACTTGGCTGAAACCATTAAATAACTAACCAGCCTGTACCAGCGATCTGTGTCAGCTGATCCCTGCAACTGTGCACTGAAGTTTTAGATCAAATAAGCTGAAACAATTAAATAACTAACCAGCCTGTGCCAGCAATCTGTTTCAGCTGATCTTTGCGAACGTGCACTGAAGTCTTAGATCAAAATAAACTAAGCTAAAACCACGAAATAACTAACCAGCCTGTGCCAGCGATCTGTGTCAGCTGATCCCTGCGACCGTGCACTGAAGTTTTAGATAAAATAAACTAAGCTGAAACCATTAAATAACTAACCAGCCTGTGCCAGCGATCTGTGTCAGCGGATCCCTGCAACCGTGCACTGAAGTTTTAGATAAACTAAGCTGAAACCATTAAATAACTAACCAGCCTGTGCCAACGATCTGTGTCAGCTGATCCCTGCAACCGTGCACTGAAGTTTTAGAGAAAATAAACTAAGTTGAAACCATTAAATAACTAACCAGCCTGTGCCAGGGATCTGTGTCAACTGATCCCTGCAACCGTGCATTGAATTTTTAGAGAAAATAAACTAAGTTGAAACCATTAAATAACTAACCAGCGTGTGTCAGGGATCTGTGCCAGCTGATCCCTGCAACTGTGCACTGAAGTTTTACAGAAAATAAAGTAAGCTGAAACCATTAAATAACTAACCAGCCTGTGCCAGCGATCTGTGCCAGCTGATCCCTGCAACCGTGCACTGAAGTTTTAGATAAACTTGGCTGAAACCATTAAATAACTAACCAGCCTGTGCCAGCGATCTGTGTCAGCTGATCCCTGCAACCGTGCACTGAAGTTTTAGATAAACTAAGCTGAAACCATTTAAATAACTAACCAGCCTGTGCCAGCGATCTGTGTCAGCTGATCCCTGCAACCGTGCACTGAAGTCTTACATCAAACAAACTAAGCTGAAACCATTAAATAACTAACCAGCCTGTGCCAGCGATCTATGTCAGCTGATCCCTGCAACCGTGCACTGAAGTTTTAGATCAAATAAACTAAGCTGAAACCATTAAATAACTAACCAGCCTGTGCCAGCGATCTGTGTCAGCTGATCCCTGCGAACGTGGACTGAAGTCTTAGATCAAATAAACTAAGCTGAAACCATTAAATAACTAACCAGCCTGTGCCAGCGATCTGTGTCAGCTGATCCCTGCGAACGTGGACTGAAGTTTTAGATCAAATAAACAAAGATGAAACCATTAAATAACTAACCAGCCTGTGCCAGCGATCTGTGTCAGCTGATCACTGCGACCGTGCACTGAAGTTTTAGATCAAATAAACTAAGTTAAAACCATTAAATAACTAACCAGCCTGTGCCAGCGATCTGTTTCATCTGATCCCTGCAACCGTGCACTGAAGTTTTAGATAAAATAAGCTGAAACAATTAAATAACTAACCAGCCTGTGCCAGCAATCTGTTTCAGCTGATCTTTGCGAACGTGCACTGAACGCTTAGATCAAAATAAACTAAGCTGAAACCACGAAATAACTAACCAGCCTGTGCCAGCGATCTGTGTCAGCTGATCCCTGCAACCGTGCACTGAAGTCTTAGATCAAATAAACTAAGCTGAAACCATTAAATAACTAACCAGCCTGTGCCAGCGATCTGTGTCAGCTGATCCCTGCAACCGTGCACTGAAGTTTTAGATCAAATAAACTAAGCTGAAACCATTAAATAACTAACCAGCCTGTGCCAGCGATCTGTGTCAGCTGATCCCTGCAACCGTGCACTGAAGTCTTAGATCAAATAAACTAAGCTGAAACCATTAAATAACTAACCAGCCTGTGCCAGCGATCTGTGTCAGCTGATCCCTGCAACCGTGCACTGAAGTTTTAGATCAAATAAACTAAGCTGAAACCATTAAATAACTAACCAGCCTGTGCCAGCGATCTGTGTCAGCTGATCCCTGCGAACGTGGACTGAAGTTTTAGATCAAATAAACAAAGCTGAAACCATTAAATAACTAACCAGCGATCTGTGTCAGCTGATCACTGCAACCGTGCACTGAAGTTTTAGATAAAATAAACTAAGTTGAAACCATTAAATAACTAACCAGCCTGTGCCAACGATCTGTGTCAGCTGATCCCTGCAACCGTGCACTGAAGTTTTAGATAAACTAAGCTGAAACCACGAAATAACTAACCAGCCTGTGCCAGCGATCTGTGTCAGCTGATCCCTGCAACCGTGCACTGAAGTTTTAGATCAAATAAACTAAGCTGAAACCATTAAATAACCAACCAGCCTGTGCCAGCGATCTGTGTCAGCTGATCCCTGCGAACGTGGACTGAAGTTTTAGATCAAATAAACAAAGCTGAAACCATTAAATAACTACCCAGCCTGTGCCAGCGGTCTGTGTCAGCTGATCCCTGCGACCGTGCACTGAAGTTTAAGATAAAATAAACTAAGCTGAAACCACTAAATAACTAACCAGCCTGTGCCAGCGGTCTGTGTCAGCTGATCCCTGCAACCGTGCACTGAAGTTTTAGAGAAAATAAACTAAGTTGAAACCATTAAATAACTAACCAGCCTGTGCCAGGAATCTTTGTCAACTGATCCCTGCAACCGTGCACTGAATTTTTAGAGAAAATAAACTAAGTTGAAACCATTAAATAACTAACCAGCGTGTGTCAGGGATCTGTGTTAGCTGATCCCTGCAACTGTGCACTGAAGTTTTACAGAAAATAAAGTAAGCTGAAACCATTAAATAACTAACCAGCCTGTGCCAGCGATCTGTGCCAGCTGATCTCTGCAACCGTGCACTGAAGTTTTAGATAAACTAAGCTGAAACCATTAAATAACTAACCAGCCTGTGCCAGCGATCTGTGCCAGCTGATCTCTGCAACCGTGCACTGAAGTTTTAGATAAACTAAGCTGAAACCATTAAATAACTAACCAGCCTGTGCCAGCGATCTGTGTCAGCTGATCCCTGCAACCGTGCACTGAAGTTTTAGATAAACTAAGCTGAAACCATTAAATAACTAACCAGCCTGTGCGAGCGATCTGTGTCAGCTGATCCCTGCAACCGTGCACTGAAGTTTTAGATAAACTAAGCTGAAACCATTAAATAACTAACCAGCCTGTGCCAGCGATCTATGTCAGCTGATCCCTGCAACCGTGCACTGAAGTCTTACATCAAACAAACTAAGCTGAAACCATTAAATAACTAACCAGCGATCTGTGTCAGCGGATCCCTGCGACCGTGCACTGAAGTTTAAGATAAAATAAACTAAGCTGAAACCATTAAATAACCAACCAGGCTGTGCCAGAGATCTGTGTCAGCGATCTGTTTCAGCTGATCTTTGCGAACGTGCACTGAAGTCTTAGATCAAATAAACTAACCTGAAACCATTAAATAACCAACCAGCCTGTGCGAGCGATCTGTGTCAGCTGATCCCTGCAACCGTGGACTGAAGTTTTAGATCAAATAAACTAAGCTGAAACCACTAAACAACTAACCAGCCTGTGCCAGGAATCTTTGTCAACTGATCCCTGCAACCGTGCACTGAATTTTTAGAGAAAATAAACTAAGTTGAAACCATTAAATAACTAACCAGCGTGTGTCAGGGATCTGTGTTAGCTGATCCCTGCAACTGTGCACTGAAGTTTTACAGAAAATAAAGTAAGCTGAAACCATTAAATAACTAACCAGCCTGTGCCAGCGATCTGTGCCAGCTGATCTCTGCAACCGTGCACTGAAGTTTTAGATAAACTTGGCTGAAACCATTAAATAACTAACCAGCCTGTGCCAGCGATCTGTGTCAGCTGATCCCTGCAACCGTGCACTGAAGTTTTAGATAAACTAAGCTGAAACCATTAAATAACTAACCAGCCTGTGCGAGCGATCTGTGTCAGCTGATCCCTGCAACCGTGCACTGAAGTTTTAGATAAACTAAGCTGAAACCATTAAATAACTAACCAGCCTGTGCCAGCGATCTATGTCAGCTGATCCCTGCAACCGTGCACTGAAGTCTTACATCAAACAAACTAAGCTGAAACCATTAAATAACTAACCAGCGATCTGTGTCAGCGGATCCCTGCGACCGTGCACTGAAGTTTAAGATAAAATAAACTAAGCTGAAACCATTAAATAACCAACCAGGCTGTGCCAGAGATCTGTGTCAGCGATCTGTTTCAGCTGATCTTTGCGAACGTGCACTGAAGTCTTAGATCAAATAAACTAACCTGAAACCATTAAATAACCAACCAGCCTGTGCCAGCGATCTGTGTCAGCTGATCCCTGCAACCGTGCACTGAAGTTTTAGATCAAATAAACTAAGCTGAAACCATTAAATAACCAACCAGGCTGTGCCAGAGATCTGTGTCAGCTGATCCCTGCGAACATGGACTGAAGTTTTAGATCAAATAAACTAAGCTGAAACCACTAAACAACTAACCAGCCTGTGCCAGCGATCTGTGTCAGCTGATCCCTGCAACCGTGCACTGAAGTTTTAGATCAAATAAACAAAGCTGAAACCATTAAATAACTAACCAGCGATCTGTGTCAGCTGATCCCTGCGACCGTGCACTGAGGTTTTAGATAAAATAAACTAAGCTGAAACCATTAAATAACTAACCAGCGATCTGTGTCAGCGGATCCCTGCGACCGTGCACTGAAGTTTTAGATCAAATAAACTAAGCTGAAACCATTAAATAACTAACCAGCCTGTGCAAGGGATCTGTGCCAGCGATCTGTGTCAGCTGATCCCTGCGAACGTGGACTGAAGTTTTAGATCAAATAAACAAAGCTGAAACCATTAAATAACTAACCAGCGATCTGTGTCAGCGGATCCCTGCGAACGTGGACTGAAGTCTTAGATCAAATAAACTAAGCTGAAACCATTAAATAACTAACCAGCCTGTGCCAGCGATCTGTGTCAGCTGATCCCTGCGAACGTGGACTGAAGTTTTAGATCAAATAAACAAAGCTGAAACCATTAAATAACTAACCAGCGATCTGTGTCAGCTGATCACTGCGACCGTGCACTGAAGTTTTAGATCAAATAAACTAAGCTGAAACCATTAAATAACTAACCAGCCTGTGCCAGCGATCTGTGTCAGCTGATCCCTGCGAACGTGGACTGAAGTTTTAGATCAAATAAACAAAGCTGAAACCATTAAATAACTAACCAGCGATCTGTGTCAGCTGATCCCTGCAACCGCGCACTGAAGTTTTAGATAAACTTGGCTGAAACCATTAAATATCTAACCAGCCTGTACCAGCGATCTGTTTCAGCTGATCCCTGCAATCGTGCACTGAAGTTTTAGATCAAATAAACTAAGTTGAAACCATTAAATAACCAACCAGCCTGTGCCAGGGATCTGTGTCAGCTGATCCCTGCAACCGTGCACTGAAGTTTTAGATAAACTAAGCTGAAACCATTAAATAACTAGCCAGCCTGTGCCAGCGATCTGTTTCATCTGATCCCTGCGAACGTGGACTGAAGTTGTAGATCAAATAAACAAAGCTGAAACCATTAAATAACTAACCAGAGATCTGTGTCAGCTGATCCCTGCGAACGTGGACTGAAGTTGTAGATCAAATAAACAAAGCTGAAACCATTAAATAACTAACCAGCGATCTGTGTCAGCTGATCCCTGCGACCGTGCACTGAAGTTTTAGATCAAATAAACTAAGCTGAAACCATTAAATAACCAACCAGCCTATGCCAGCGATCTGTGTCAGCGGATCCCTGCGACCGTGCACTGAAGTTTTAGATAAAATAAACTAAGTTGAAACCATTAAATAACTAACCAGCCTGTGAAAGGGATCTGTGTCAGCTGATCCCTGCAACCGCGCACTGAAGTTTTAGATAAACTTGGCCGAAACCATTAAATAACTAGCCAGCCTGTGCCAGCGATCTGTTTCATCTGATCCCTGCAACCGTGCACTGAAGTTTTAGATAAACTAAGCTGAAACCATTAAATAACTAACCAGCCTGTGCCAGCGATCTGTGTCAGCTGATTCCTGCAACCGTGCACTGAAGTTTTAGATAAACTAAGCTGAAACCATTAAATAACTAGCCAGCCTGTGCCAGCGATCTGTGTCAGCTGATCCCTGCAACCGTGCACTGAAGTTTTAGATAAACTAAGCTGAAACCATTAAATAACTAGCCAGCCTGTGCCAGCGATCTGTTTCATCTGATCCCTGCAACCGTGCACTGAAGTTTTAGATAAACTAAGCTGAAACCATTAAATAACTAACCAGCCTGTGCCAGCGATCTGTGTCAGCTGATCCCTGCAACCGTGCACTGAAGTTTTAGACAAAATAAACCAAACCGAAACCATTAAATAACTAACCAGCCTGTGCCAGCGATCTGTGTCAGCTGATTCCTGCAACCGTGCACTGAAGTTTTAGATAAACTAAGTTGAAACCATTAAATAACTAACCAGCCTGTGCCAACGATCTGTGTCAGCTGATCCCTGCAACCGTGCACTGAAGTTTTAGACAAAATAAACCAAACCGAAACCATTAAATAACTAACCAGCCTGTGCCAGCGATCTGTGTCAGCTGATTCCTGCAACCGTGCACTGAAGTTTTAGATAAACTAAGTTGAAACCATTAAATAACTAACCAGCCTGTGCCAGCGATCTGTGTCAGCTGATCCCTGCAACCGTGCACTGAAGTTTTAGACAAAATAAACCAAACCGAAACCATTAAATAACTAACCAGCCTGTGCCAGCGATCTGTGTCAGCTGATCCCTGCAACCGTGCACTGAAGTTTTAGATCAAATAAACTAAGCTGAAACCATTAAATAACTAACCAGCCTGTGCCAGCGATCTGTGTCAGCTGATCCCTGCAACCGTGCACTGAAGTCTTAGATCAAATAAACTAAGCTGAAACCATTAAATAACTAACCAGCCTGTGCCAGCGATCTGGGTCAGCTGATCCCTGCGAACGTTGACTGAAGTTTTAGATCAAATAAACTAAGCTGAAACCATTAAATAACTAACCAGCGATCTGTGTCAGCTGATCCCTGCGACCGTGCACTGAAGTTTTAGATAAAATAAACTAAGCTGAAACCATTAAATAACTAACCAGCGATCTGTGTCAGCGGATCCCTGCGACCGTGCACTGAAGTTTAACATAAAATAAACTAAGTTGAAACCATTAAATAACTAACCAGCCTGTGCCAGCGATCTGTGTCAGCTGATCCCTGCAACCGTGCACTGAAGTTTTAGATAAAATAAACCAAACCGAAACCATTAAATAACTAACCAGCCTGTGCCAGCGATCTGTGTCAGCTGATCCCTGCAACCGTGCACTGAAGTTTTAGATAAACTAAGCTGAAACAATTAAATAACTAACCATCCTGTGCCAGGGATCTGTGTCAGCTGATCCCTGCAACCGTGCACTTACGTCTTAGATCAAATAAACTAAGCTGAAACCATTAAATAACTAACCAGCCTGTGCCAGCGATCTGGGTCAGCTGATCCCTGCGAACGTGCACTGAAGTTTTAGATAAAATAAACTAAGCTGAAACCATTAAATAACTAACCAGCGATCTGTGTCAGCTGATCCCTGCGACCGTGCACTGAAGTTTACGATAAAATAAACTAAGTTGAAACCATTAAATAACTAACCAGCCTGTGCAAGGGATCTGTGCCAGCGATCTGTTTCAGCTGATCTTTGCGAACGTGCACGGAAGCCTTAGATCAAATAAACTAACCTGAAACCATTAAATAACCAACCAGGCTGTGCCAGAGATCTGTGTCAGCTGATCCCTGCGAACGTGGACTGAAGTTTTAGATCAAATAAACTAAGCTGAAACCACTAAATAACTAACCAGCCTGTGCCAGCGATCTGTGTCAGCTGATCCCTGCAACCGTGCACTGAAGTTTTAGAGAAAATAAACTAAGTTGAAACCATTAAATAACTAACCAGCGTGTGTCAGGGATCTGTGTCAGCTGATCTTTGCGACCATGCACTGAAGTCTTAGATCAAATAAACTAACCTGAAACCATTTAAATAACTAACCAGCCTGTGACAGCGATCTGTGTCAGCTGATCCCTGCAACCGTGCACTGAAGTTTTAGATCAAATAAACTAACCTGAAACCATTAAATAACTAACCAGCCTGTGCCAGCGATCTGTGTCAGCGGATCCCTGCGACCGTGCACTGAAATTTTAGATAAAATAAACTAAGTTGAAACCATTAAATCACTAACCAGCCTGTGCCAGCGATCTGTGTCAGCTGATCCCTGCAACCGCGCACTGAAGTTTTAGATAAACTAAGCTGAAACCATTAAATAACTAACCAGCCTGTGCAAGGGATCTGTGCCAGCGATCTGTTTCAGCTGATCCCTGCAATCGTGCACTGAAGTTTTAGATCAAATAAACTAAGCTGAAACCATTAAATAACTAACCAGCGATCTGTGTCAGCTGATCCCTGCGACCGTGCACTGAAGTTTTAGATCAAATAAACTAAGCTGAAACCATTAAATAACTAACCAGCCTGTGCCAGGGATCTGTGTCAGCGGATCCCTGCGAACGTGGACTGAAGTTTTAGATCAAATAAACAAAGCTGAAACCATTAAATAACTAACCAGCGATCTGTGTCAGCTGATCCCTGCAACCGTGCACTGAAGTTTTAGATCAAATAAACTAAGCTGAAACCATTAAATAACTAACCAGCCTGTGCCAGCGATCTGTGTCAGCTGATCCCTGCAACCGTGCACTGAAGTTTTAGATAAACTAAGCTGAAACCATTAAATAACCAACCAGGCTGTGCCAGAGATCTGTGTCAGCTGATCCCTGCGAACGTGGACTGAAGTTTTAGATAAACTAAGCTGAAACCATTAAATAACTAACCAGCCTGTGCAAGGGATCTGTGCCAGCGATCTGTTTCAGCTGATCCCTGCAATCGTGCACTGAAGTTTTAGATCAAATAAACTAAGCTGAAACCATTAAATAACTAACCAGCGATCTGTGTCAGCTGATCCCTGCGACCGTGCACTGAAGTTTTAGATCAAATAAACTAAGCTGAAACCATTAAATAACTAACCAGCCTGTGCCAGCGATCTGTGTCAGCTGATCTTTGCGACCATGCACTGAAGTTTTAGATCAAATAAACTAAGCTGAAACCATTAAATAACTAACCAGCCTGTGCCAGCGATCTGTGTCAGCTGATCCCTGCGAACGTGGACTGAAGTTTTAGATCAAATAAACAAAGCTGAAACCATTAAATAACTAACCAGCGATCTGTGTCAGCTGATCCCTGCGACCGTGCACTGAAGTTTAAGATAAAATAAACTAAGTTGAAACCATTAAATAACTAACCAGCCTGTGCAAGGGATCTGTGCCAGCGATCTGTTTCAGCTGATCTTTGCGAACGTGCACTGAAGTCTTAGATCAAATAAACTAACCTGAAACCATTAAATAACTAACCAGCCTGTACCAGCGATCTGTTTCAGCTGATCCCTGCAACCATTGCACTGAAGTTTTAGATAAACTAAGTTGAAACCATTAAATAACTAACCAGCCTGTGCCAGCGATCTGTGTCAGCTGATCACTGCGACCGTGCACTGAAGTTTTAGATAAAATAAACTAAGTTGAAACCATTAAATAACTAACCAGCCTGTGCCAGCGATCTGTGTCAGCTGATCCCTGCGACCGTGCACTGAAGTTTAAGATAAAATAAACTAAGTTGAAACCATTAAATAACAAACCAGCCTGTGCAAGGGATCTGTTTCAGCTGATCCCTGCAATCGTGCACTGAAGTTTAGATCAACTAAGCTGAAACCATTAAATAACTAACCAGCCTGTTCCAGCGATCTGTGTCAGCTGATCTTTGCGATCATGCCCTGAAGTCTTAGATCAAATAAACTAACCTGAAACCATTAAATAACTAACCAGCCTGTGCCAGCGATCTGTGTCAGCTGATCCCTGCAACCGTGCACTGAAGTTTTAGATCAAATAAACAAAGCTGAAACCATTAAATAACTAACCAGCGATCTGTGTCAGCTGATCCCTGCAACCGTGCACTGAAGTTTTAGATCAAATAAACTAAGCTGAAACCATTAAATAACTAACCAGCCTGTGCCAGCGATCTGTGTCAGCTGATCCCTGCAACCGTGCACTGAAGTTTTAGATAAACTAAGCTGAAACCATTAAATAACTAACCAGCCTGTGCAAGGGATCTGTGCCAGCGATCTGTTTCAGCTGATCCCTGCAATCGTGCACTGAAGTTTTAGATCAAATAAACTAAGCTGAAACCATTAAATAACTAACCAGCCTGTGCCAGCGATCTGTGTCAGCTGATCTTTGCGACCATGCACTGAAGTTTTAGATCAAATAAACTAAGCTGAAACCATTAAATAACTAACCAGCCTGTGCCAGCGATCTGTGTCAGCTGATCTTTGCGACCGTGCACTGAAGTTTTAGATCAAATAAACTAAGCTGAAACCATTAAATAACTAACCAGCCTGTGCCAGCGATCTGTGTCAGCTGATCCCTGCAACCGTGCACTGAAGTTTTAGATCAAATAAACTAAGCTGAAACCATTAAATAACTAACCAGCCTGTGCCAGCGATCTGTGTCAGCGGATCCCTGCGAACGTGGACTGAAGTTTTAGATCAAATAAACAAAGCTGAAACCATTAAATAACTAACCAGCGATCTGTGTCAGCTGATCACTGTAACCGTGCACTGAAATTTTAGATCAAATAAACTAAGCTGAAACCATTAAATAACCAACCAGGCTGTGCCAGGGATCTGTGTCAGCGGATCCCTGCGACCGTGCACTGAAGTTTTAGATAAAATAAACTAAGTTGAAACCATTAAATAACTAACCAGCCTGTGCAAGGGATCTGTGTCAGCTGAACCCTGCGACCGTGCACTGAAGTTTTAGATAAAATAAACTAAGTTGAAACCATTAAATAACTAACCAGCCTGTGCAAGGGATCTGTGTCAGCTGATCCCTGCGACCGTGCACTGAAGTTTTAGATAAACTTGGCTGAAACCATTAAATAACTAACCAGCCTGTACCAGCGATCTGTTTCAGCTGATCCCTGCAATCGTGCACTGAAGTTTTAGATAAACTAAGCTGAAACCATTAAATAACTAACCAGCGATCTGTGTCAGCTGATCCCTGCGACCGTGCACTGAAGTTTTAGATAAAATAAACTAAGCTGAAACCATTAAATAACTAACCAGCCTGTGACAGCGATCTGTGTCAGCTGATCCCTGCAACCGTGCACTGAAGTTTTAGATCAAATAAACTAAGCTGAAACCATTAAATAACTAACCAGCCTGTGCCAGCGATCTGTGTCAGCGGATCCCTGCGACCGTGCACTGAAGTTTTAGAGAAAATAAACTAAGTTGAAACCATTAAATAACTAACCAGCCTGTGCAAGGGATCTGTGTCAGCTGATCCCTGCAACCGTGCACTGAAGTTTTAGATAAACTTGGCTGAAACCATTAAATAACTAACCAGCCTGTACCAGCGATCTGTTTCAGCTGATCCCTGCAACCGTGCACTGAAGTTTTAGATAAACTTGGCTGAAACCATTAAATAACTAACCAGCCTGTACCAGCGATCTGTTTCAGCTGATCCTTGCAATCGTGCACTGAAGTTTTAGATCAAATAAACTAAGCTGAAACCATTAAATAACTAACCAGCCTGTGCCAGGGATCTGTGTCAGCTGATCCCTGCAACCGTGCACTGAAGTTTTAGATCAAATAAACTAAGCTGAAACCATTAAATAACTAACCAGCCTGTGCAAGGGATCTGTGTCAGCTGATCCCTGCAACCGTGCACTGAAGTTTTAGATAAACTTGGCTGAAACCATTAAATAACTAACCAGCCTGTACCAGCGATCTGTTTCAGCTGATCCCTGCAACCGTGCACTGAAGTTTTAGATAAACTTGGCTGAAACCATTAAATAACTAACCAGCCTGTACCAGCGATCTGTTTCAGCTGATCCCTGCAATCGTGCACTGAAGTTTTAGATCAAATAAACTAAGCTGAAACCATTAAATAACTAACCAGCCTGTGCCAGGTATCTGTGTCAGCTGATCCCTGCAACCGTGCACTGAAGTTTTAGATAAACTTGGCTGAAACCATTAAATAACTAACCAGCCTGTACCAGCGATCTGTTTCAGCTGATCCTTGCAATCGTGCACTGAAGTTTTAGATCAAATAAACTAAGCTGAAACCATTAAATAACTAACCAGCCTGTGCAAGGGATCTGTTTCAGCTGATCCCTGCAACCGTGCACTGAAGTTTTAGATAAACTAAGCTGAAACAATTAAATAACTAACCAGCCTGTGCCAGCGATCTGTTTCAGCTGATCTTTGCGAATGTGCACTGAAGTCTTAGATCAAAATAAACTAAGCTGAAACCACGAAATAACTAACCAGCCTGTGCCAGCGATCTGTGTCAGCTGATCCCTGCAACCGTGCACTTACGTCTTAGATCAAATAAACTAAGCTGAAACCATTAAATAACTAACCAGCCTGTGCCAGCGATCTGTGTCAGCTGATCCCTGCAACCGTGCACTGAAGTCTTAGATCAAATAAACTAAGCTGAAACCATTAAATAACTAACCAGCCTGTGCCAGCGATCTGGGTCAGCTGATCCCTGCGAACGTGGACTGAAGTTTTAGATCAAATAAACAAAGCTGAAACCATTAAATAACTAACCAGCGATCTGTGTCAGCGGATCCCTGCAACCGTGCACTGAAGTTTAAGATAAAATAAACTAAGTTGAAACCATTAAATAACTAACCAGCCTGTGCAAGGGATCTGTGCCAGCGATCTGTTTCAGCTGATCTTTGCGAACGTGCACTGAAGTTTTAGATCAAATAAACTAAGCTGAAACCATTAAATAACCAACCAGGCTGTGCCAGCGATCTGTGTCAGCTGATCCCTGCGAACGTGGACTGAAGTTTTAGATCAAATAAACTAAGCTGAAACCATTAAATAACTAACCAGCCTGTGCCAGGAATCTTTCTCAACTGATCCCTGCAACCTTGCACTGAATTTTTAGAGAAAATAAACTAAGTTGAAACCATTAAATAACTAACCAGCGTGTGTCAGGGATCTGTGTTAGCTGATATTTGCGACCATGCACTGAAGTCTTAGATCAAATAAACTAACCTGAAACCATTTAAATAACTAACCAGCCTGTGACAGCGATCTGTGTCAGCTGATCCCTGCAACCGTGCACTGAAGTTTTAGATAAACTAAGCTGAAACCATTAAATAACTAACCAGCCTGTACCAGCGATCTGTTTCAGCTGATCCCTGCAATCGTGCACTGAAGTTTTAGATCAAATAAACTAAGCTGAAACCATTAAATAACTAACCAGCCTGTGCCAGAGATCTGTGTCAGCTGATCCCTGCAACCGTGCACTGAAGTTTTAGAGAAAATAAACTAAGCTGAAACCATTAAATAACTAACCAGCCTGTGCCAGCGATCTGTGTCAGCTGATCCCTGCAACCGCGCACTGAAGTTTTAGATCAAATAAACTAAGTTAAAACCATTAAATAACTAACCAGCCTGTACCAGCGATCTGTTTCAGCTGATCCCTGCAATCGTGCACTGAAGTTTTAGATCAAATAAACTAAGTTAAAACCATTAAATAACTAACCAGCCTGTGCCAGGGATCTGTGTCAGCTGATCTCTGCAACCGTGCACTGAAGTTTTAGATCAAATAAACTAAGTTAAAACCATTAAATAACTAACCAGCCTGTACCAGCGATCTGTGTCAGCTGATTCCTGCAACCGTGCTCTGAAGTTTTAGATAAACTAAGTTGAAACCATTAAATAACTAACCAGCCTGTGCCAACGATCTGTGTCAGCTGATCCCTGCAACCGTGCACTGAAGTTTTAGATAAACTAAGCTGAAACAATTACATAACTAACCAGCCTGTGCCAGCGATCTGTTTCACCTGATCTTTGCGAATGTGCACTGAAGTTTAAGATCAAATAAACTAAGCTGAAACCACTAAATAACTAACCAGCCTGTGCCAGCGGTCTGTGTCAGCTGATCCCTGCAACCGTGCACTGAAGTTTTAGAGAAAATAAACTAAGTTGAAACCATTAAATAACTAACCAGCGATCTGTGTCAGCGGATCCCTGCGACCGTGCACTGAAGTTTAAGATAAAATAAACTAAGTTGAAACCATTAAATAACTAACCAGCCTGTGCAAGGGATCTGTGCCAGCGATCTGTTTCAGCTGATCTTTGCGAACGTGCACTGAAGTCTTAGATCAAATAAACTAACCTGAAACCATTTAAATAACTAACCAGCCTGTGCGAGCGATCTGTGTCAGCTGATCCCTGCAACCGTGCACTGAAGTTTTAGAGAAAATAAACTAAGTTGAAACCATTAAATAACTAACCAGCCTGTGCCAGGGATCTGTGTCAGCTGATCTTTGCGACCATGCACTGAAGTCTTAGATCAAATAAACTAACCTGAAACCATTTAAATAACTAACCAGCCTGTGCCAGCGATCTGGGTCAGCTGATCCCTGCGAACGTGCACTGAAGTTTTAGATAAAATAAACTAAGCTGAAACCATTAAATAACTAACCAGGGATCTGTGTCAGCTGATCCCTGCAACCGTGCACTGAAGTTTTAGATAAACTAAGTTAAAACCATTAAATAACTAACCAGCCTGTGCCAGGGATCTGTGTCAGCTGATCCCTGCAACCGTGCACTGAAGTTTTAGATAAAATAAACCAAACCGAAACCATTAAATAACTAACCAGCCTGTGCCAGCGATCTGTTTCATCTGATCCCTGCAAGCGTGCACTGAAGTTTTAGATCAAATAAACTAAGCTGAAACCATTAAATAACTAACCAGCCTGTGCCAGGGATCTGTGTCAGCTGATCCCTGCAACCGTGCACTGAAGTTTTAGATAAAATAAACCAAACCGAAACCATTAAATAACTAACCAGCCTGTGCCAGCGATCTGTGTCAGCTGATTCCTGCAACCGTGCACTAAAGTTTTAGATAAACTAAGCTGAAACCATTAAATAACTAACCAGCCTGTGCCAGCGATCTGTTTCATCTGATCCCTGCAACCGTGCACTGAAGTTTTAGATAAACTAAGCTGAAACCATTAAATAACTAGCCAGCCTGTGCCAGCGATCTGTGTCAGCGGATCCCTGCGACCGTGCACTGAAGTTTTAGATAAAATAAACTAAGTTGAAACCATTAAATAACTAACCAGCCTGTGCAAGGGATCTGTGCCAGCGATCTGTTTCATCTGATCCCTGCAACCGTGCACTGAAGTTTTAGATAAACTAAGTTGAAACCATTAAATAACTAACCAGCCTGTGCGAGCGATCTGTGTCAGCTGATCCCTGCAACCGTGCACTGAAGTTTTAGATAAACTAAGCTGAAACCATTAAATAACTAACCAGCCTGTGCCAGCGATCTGTTTCATCTGATCCCTGCAACCGTGCACTGAAGTTTTAGATAAACTAAGTTGAAACCATTAAATAACTAACCAGCCTGTGCGAGCGATCTGTGTCAGCTGATCCCTGCAACCGTGCACTGAAGTTTTAGATAAACTAAGCTGAAACCATTAAATAACTAACCAGCGATCTGTGTCAGCTGATCCCTGGGACCGTGCACTGAAGTTTAAGATAAAATAAACTAAGTTGAAACCATTAAATAACTAACCAGCCTGTGCAAGGGATCTGTGCCAGCGATCTGTTTCAGCTGATCTTTGCGAACGTGCACTGAAGTCTTAGATCAAATAAACTAACCTGAAACCATTAAATAACCAACCAGCCTGTGCGAGCGATCTGTGTCAGCTGATCCCTGCAACCGTGCACTGAAGTTTTAGATCAAATAAACTAAGCTGAAACCATTAAATAACCAACCAGGCTGTGCCAGAGATCTGTGTCAGCTGATCCCTGCGAACGTGGAGTGAAGTTTTAGATCAAATAAACTAAGCTGAAACCACTAAATAACTAACCAGCCTGTGCCAGCGATCTGTGTCAGCTGATCTTTGCGACCATGCACTGAAGTCTTAGATCAAATAAACTAACCTGAAACCATTAAATAACTAACCAGCCTGTGTGAGCGATCTGTGTCAGCTGATCCCTGCAACCGTGCACTGAAGTTTTAGATCAAATAAACTAAGCTGAAACCATTAAATAACTAACCAGCCTGTGCCAGGGATCTGTGTCAGCTGATCCCTGCAACCGTGCACTGAAGTTTTAGATAAAATAAACTAAGTTGAAACCATTAAATAACTAACCAGCCTGTGCCAGGGATCTGTGTCAGCTGATCCCTGCAACCGTGCACTGAAGTTTTAGATAAACTAAGCTGAAACCATTAAATAACTAACCAGCCTGTGCCAGCGATCTGTGTCAGCTGATCCCTGCAACCGTGCACTGAAGTTTTAGATAAAATAAACCAAACCGAAACCATTAAATAACTAACCAGCGATCTGTTTCAGCTGATCCCTGCAATCGTGCACTGAAGTTTTAGATCAAATAAACTAAGTTTAAACCATTAAATAACTAACCAGCCTGTGCCAGAGATCTGTGTCAGCTGATCCCTGCAACCGTGCACTGAAGTTTTAGATAAACTAAGCTGAAACCATTAAATAACTAACCAGCCTGTGCCAGCGATCTGTGTCAGCTGATCCCTGCAACCGTGCACTGAAGTTTTAGATAAAATAAACCAAACCGAAACCATTAAATAACTAACCAGCCTGTGCCAGCGATCTGTTTCATCTGATCCCTGCAACCGTGCACTGAAGTTTTAGATAAACTAAGCTGAAACCATTAAATAACTAACCAGCCTGTGCCAGCGATCTGTGTCAGCTGATCCCTGCAACCGTGCACTGAAGTTTTAGATAAACTAAGTTGAAACCATTAAATAACTAACCAGCCTGTGCAAGGGATCTGTGCCAGCGATCTGTTTCATCTGATCCCTGCAACCGTGCACTGAAGTTTTAGATAAACTAAGTTGAAACCATTAAATAACTAACCAGCCTGTGCCAGCGATCTGTGTCAGCTGATCCCTGCAACCGTGCACTGAAGTTTTAGATAAACTAAGCTGAAACCATTAAATAACTAACCAGCCTGTGCGAGCGATCTGTGTCAGCTGATCCCTGCAACCGTGCACTGAAGTTTTAGATAAACTAAGCTGAAACCATTAAATAACTAACCAGCCTGTGCCAGCGATCTGGGTCAGCTGATCCCTGCGAACGTGCACTGAAGTTTAAGATAAAATAAACTAAGTTGAAACCATTAAATAACTAACCAGCCTGTGCAAGGGATCTGTGCCAGCGATCTGTTTCAGCTGATCTTTGCGAACGTGCACTGAAGTCTTAGATCAAATAAACTAACCTGAAACCATTAAATAACCAACCAGCCTGTGCGAGCGATCTGTGTCAGCTGATCCCTGCAACCGTGCACTGAAGTTTTAGATCAAATAAACTAAGCTGAAACCATTAAATAACCAACCAGGCTGTGCCAGAGATCTGTGTCAGCTGATCCCTGCGAATGTGGACTGAAGTTTTGGATCAAATAAACTAAGCTGAAACCATTAAATAACTAACCAGCGATCTGTGTCAGCTGATCCCTGCGACCGTGCACTGAAGTTTTAGAGAAAATAACCTAAGTTGAAACCATTAAATAACTAACCAGCCTGTGCCAGGGATCTGTGTCAGCTGATCTTTGCGACCATGCACTGAAGTCTTAGATCAAATAAACTAACCTGAAACCATTAAATAACTAACCAGCCTGTGACAGCGATCTGTGTCAGCTGATCCCTGCAACCGTACACTGAAGTTTTAGATAAAATAAACTAAGTTGAAACCATTAAATAACTAACCAGCGATCTGTGTCAGCTGATCCCTGCGACCGTGCACTGAAGTTTTAGATAAAATAAACTAAGTTGAAACCATTAAATAACTAACCAGCCTGTGCAAGGGATCTGTGTCAGCTGATCCCTGCAACCGCGCACTGAAGTTTTAGATAAACTAAGCTGAAACCATTAAATAACTAACCAGCCTGTGCCAGCGATCTGTGTCAGCTGATCCCTGCAACCGTGCACTGAAGTTTTAGATCAAATAAACTAAGTTAAAACCATTAAATAACTAACCAGCCTGTGCCAGGGATCTGTGTCAGCTGATCCCTGCAACCGTGCACTGAAGTTTTAGATAAACTAAGCTGAAACCATTAAATAACTAACCAGCCTGTGCCAGCGATCTGTGTCAGCTGATCCCTGCAACCGTGCACTGAAGTTTTAGATAAAATAAACCAAACCGAAACCATTAAATAACTAACCAGCGATCTGTTTCAGCTGATCCCTGCAATCGTGCACTGAAGTTTTAGATCAAATAAACTAAGTTAAAACCATTAAATAACTAACCAGCCTGTGCCAGGGATCTGTGTCAGCTGATCCCTGCAACCGTGCACTGAAGTTTTAGATAAACTAAGCTGAAACCATTAAATAACTAACCAGCCTGTGCCAACGATCTGTGTCAGCTGATCCCTGCAACCGTGCACTGAAGTTTTAGATAAAATAAACCAAACCGAAACCATTAAATAACTAACCAGCCTGTGCCAGCGATCTGTTTCATCTGATCCCTGCAACCGTGCACTGAAGTTTTAGATAAACTAAGCTGAAACCATTAAATAACTAACCAGCCTGTGCCAGCGATCTGTGTCAGCTGATCCCTGCAACCGTGCACTGAAGTTTTAGATAAAATAAACCAAACCGAAACCATTAAATAACTAACCAGCCTGTGCCAGCGATCTGTTTCATCTGATCCCTGCAACCGTGCACTGAAGTTTTAGATAAACTAAGCTGAAACCATTAAATAACTAACCAGCCTGTGCAAGGGATCTGTGCCAGCGATCTGTTTCAGCTGATCCCTGCAATCGTGCACTGAAGTTTTAGATCAAATAAACTAAGCTGAAACCATTAAATAACTAACCAGCGATCTGTGTCAGCTGATCCCTGCGACCGTGCACTGAAGTTTTAGATCAAATAAACTAAGCTGAAACCATTAAATAACTAACCAGCCTGTGCCAGGGATCTGTGTCAGCGGATCCCTGCGAACGTGGACTGAAGTTTTAGATCAAATAAACAAAGCTGAAACCATTAAATAACTAACCAGCGATCTGTGTCAGCTGATCCCTGCAACCGTGCACTGAAGTTTTAGATCAAATAAACTAAGCTGAAACCATTAAATAACTAACCAGCCTGTGCCAGCGCTCTCTGTCAGCGGATCCCTGCGACCGTGCACTGAAGTTTTAGAGAAAATAAACTAAGTTGAAACCATTAAATAACTAACCAGCCTGTGCAAGGGATCTGTGTCAGCTGATCCCTGCAACCGTGCACTGAAGTTTTAGATAAACTTGGCTGAAACCATTAAATAACTAACCAGCCTGTACCAGCGATCTGTTTCAGCTGATCCCTGCAACCGTGCACTGAAGTTTTAGATAAACTTGGCTGAAACCATTAAATAACTAACCAGCCTGTACCAGCGATCTGTTTCAGCTGATCCTTGCAATCGTGCACTGAAGTTTTAGATCAAATAAACTAAGCTGAAACCATTAAATAACTAACCAGCCTGTGCCAGGGATCTGTGTCAGCTGATCCCTGCAACCGTGCACTGAAGTTTTAGATCAAATAAACTAAGCTGAAACCATTAAATAACTAACCAGCCTGTGCAAGGGATCTGTGTCAGCTGATCCCTGCAACCGTGCACTGAAGTTTTAGATAAACTTGGCTGAAACCATTAAATAACTAACCAGCCTGTACCAGCGATCTGTTTCAGCTGATCCCTGCAACCGTGCACTGAAGTTTTAGATAAACTTGGCTGAAACCATTAAATAACTAACCAGCCTGTACCAGCGATCTGTTTCAGCTGATCCCTGCAATCGTGCACTGAAGTTTTAGATCAAATAAACTAAGCTGAAACCATTAAATAACTAACCAGCCTGTGCCAGGTATCTGTGTCAGCTGATCCCTGCAACCGTGCACTGAAGTTTTAGATAAACTTGGCTGAAACCATTAAATAACTAACCAGCCTGTACCAGCGATCTGTTTCAGCTGATCCTTGCAATCGTGCACTGAAGTTTTAGATCAAATAAACTAAGCTGAAACCATTAAATAACTAACCAGCCTGTGCAAGGGATCTGTTTCAGCTGATCCCTGCAACCGTGCACTGAAGTTTTAGATAAACTAAGCTGAAACAATTAAATAACTAACCAGCCTGTGCCAGCGATCTGTTTCAGCTGATCTTTGCGAATGTGCACTGAAGTCTTAGATCAAAATAAACTAAGCTGAAACCACGAAATAACTAACCAGCCTGTGCCAGCGATCTGTGTCAGCTGATCCCTGCAACCGTGCACTTACGTCTTAGATCAAATAAACTAAGCTGAAACCATTAAATAACTAACCAGCCTGTGCCAGCGATCTGTGTCAGCTGATCCCTGCAACCGTGCACTGAAGTCTTAGATCAAATAAACTAAGCTGAAACCATTAAATAACTAACCAGCCTGTGCCAGCGATCTGGGTCAGCTGATCCCTGCGAACGTGGACTGAAGTTTTAGATCAAATAAACAAAGCTGAAACCATTAAATAACTAACCAGCGATCTGTGTCAGCGGATCCCTGCAACCGTGCACTGAAGTTTAAGATAAAATAAACTAAGTTGAAACCATTAAATAACTAACCAGCCTGTGCAAGGGATCTGTGCCAGCGATCTGTTTCAGCTGATCTTTGCGAACGTGCACTGAAGTTTTAGATCAAATAAACTAAGCTGAAACCATTAAATAACCAACCAGGCTGTGCCAGCGATCTGTGTCAGCTGATCCCTGCGAACGTGGACTGAAGTTTTAGATCAAATAAACTAAGCTGAAACCATTAAATAACTAACCAGCCTGTGCCAGGAATCTTTCTCAACTGATCCCTGCAACCTTGCACTGAATTTTTAGAGAAAATAAACTAAGTTGAAACCATTAAATAACTAACCAGCGTGTGTCAGGGATCTGTGTTAGCTGATATTTGCGACCATGCACTGAAGTCTTAGATCAAATAAACTAACCTGAAACCATTTAAATAACTAACCAGCCTGTGACAGCGATCTGTGTCAGCTGATCCCTGCAACCGTGCACTGAAGTTTTAGATAAACTAAGCTGAAACCATTAAATAACTAACCAGCCTGTACCAGCGATCTGTTTCAGCTGATCCCTGCAATCGTGCACTGAAGTTTTAGATCAAATAAACTAAGCTGAAACCATTAAATAACTAACCAGCCTGTGCCAGAGATCTGTGTCAGCTGATCCCTGCAACCGTGCACTGAAGTTTTAGAGAAAATAAACTAAGCTGAAACCATTAAATAACTAACCAGCCTGTGCCAGCGATCTGTGTCAGCTGATCCCTGCAACCGCGCACTGAAGTTTTAGATCAAATAAACTAAGTTAAAACCATTAAATAACTAACCAGCCTGTACCAGCGATCTGTTTCAGCTGATCCCTGCAATCGTGCACTGAAGTTTTAGATCAAATAAACTAAGTTAAAACCATTAAATAACTAACCAGCCTGTGCCAGGGATCTGTGTCAGCTGATCTCTGCAACCGTGCACTGAAGTTTTAGATCAAATAAACTAAGTTAAAACCATTAAATAACTAACCAGCCTGTACCAGCGATCTGTGTCAGCTGATTCCTGCAACCGTGCTCTGAAGTTTTAGATAAACTAAGTTGAAACCATTAAATAACTAACCAGCCTGTGCCAACGATCTGTGTCAGCTGATCCCTGCAACCGTGCACTGAAGTTTTAGATAAACTAAGCTGAAACAATTACATAACTAACCAGCCTGTGCCAGCGATCTGTTTCACCTGATCTTTGCGAATGTGCACTGAAGTTTAAGATCAAATAAACTAAGCTGAAACCACTAAATAACTAACCAGCCTGTGCCAGCGGTCTGTGTCAGCTGATCCCTGCAACCGTGCACTGAAGTTTTAGAGAAAATAAACTAAGTTGAAACCATTAAATAACTAACCAGCGATCTGTGTCAGCGGATCCCTGCGACCGTGCACTGAAGTTTAAGATAAAATAAACTAAGTTGAAACCATTAAATAACTAACCAGCCTGTGCAAGGGATCTGTGCCAGCGATCTGTTTCAGCTGATCTTTGCGAACGTGCACTGAAGTCTTAGATCAAATAAACTAACCTGAAACCATTTAAATAACTAACCAGCCTGTGCGAGCGATCTGTGTCAGCTGATCCCTGCAACCGTGCACTGAAGTTTTAGAGAAAATAAACTAAGTTGAAACCATTAAATAACTAACCAGCCTGTGCCAGGGATCTGTGTCAGCTGATCTTTGCGACCATGCACTGAAGTCTTAGATCAAATAAACTAACCTGAAACCATTTAAATAACTAACCAGCCTGTGCCAGCGATCTGGGTCAGCTGATCCCTGCGAACGTGCACTGAAGTTTTAGATAAAATAAACTAAGCTGAAACCATTAAATAACTAACCAGGGATCTGTGTCAGCTGATCCCTGCAACCGTGCACTGAAGTTTTAGATAAACTAAGTTAAAACCATTAAATAACTAACCAGCCTGTGCCAGGGATCTGTGTCAGCTGATCCCTGCAACCGTGCACTGAAGTTTTAGATAAAATAAACCAAACCGAAACCATTAAATAACTAACCAGCCTGTGCCAGCGATCTGTTTCATCTGATCCCTGCAAGCGTGCACTGAAGTTTTAGATCAAATAAACTAAGCTGAAACCATTAAATAACTAACCAGCCTGTGCCAGGGATCTGTGTCAGCTGATCCCTGCAACCGTGCACTGAAGTTTTAGATAAAATAAACCAAACCGAAACCATTAAATAACTAACCAGCCTGTGCCAGCGATCTGTGTCAGCTGATTCCTGCAACCGTGCACTAAAGTTTTAGATAAACTAAGCTGAAACCATTAAATAACTAACCAGCCTGTGCCAGCGATCTGTTTCATCTGATCCCTGCAACCGTGCACTGAAGTTTTAGATAAACTAAGCTGAAACCATTAAATAACTAGCCAGCCTGTGCCAGCGATCTGTGTCAGCGGATCCCTGCGACCGTGCACTGAAGTTTTAGATAAAATAAACTAAGTTGAAACCATTAAATAACTAACCAGCCTGTGCAAGGGATCTGTGCCAGCGATCTGTTTCATCTGATCCCTGCAACCGTGCACTGAAGTTTTAGATAAACTAAGTTGAAACCATTAAATAACTAACCAGCCTGTGCGAGCGATCTGTGTCAGCTGATCCCTGCAACCGTGCACTGAAGTTTTAGATAAACTAAGCTGAAACCATTAAATAACTAACCAGCCTGTGCCAGCGATCTGTTTCATCTGATCCCTGCAACCGTGCACTGAAGTTTTAGATAAACTAAGTTGAAACCATTAAATAACTAACCAGCCTGTGCGAGCGATCTGTGTCAGCTGATCCCTGCAACCGTGCACTGAAGTTTTAGATAAACTAAGCTGAAACCATTAAATAACTAACCAGCGATCTGTGTCAGCTGATCCCTGGGACCGTGCACTGAAGTTTAAGATAAAATAAACTAAGTTGAAACCATTAAATAACTAACCAGCCTGTGCAAGGGATCTGTGCCAGCGATCTGTTTCAGCTGATCTTTGCGAACGTGCACTGAAGTCTTAGATCAAATAAACTAACCTGAAACCATTAAATAACCAACCAGCCTGTGCGAGCGATCTGTGTCAGCTGATCCCTGCAACCGTGCACTGAAGTTTTAGATCAAATAAACTAAGCTGAAACCATTAAATAACCAACCAGGCTGTGCCAGAGATCTGTGTCAGCTGATCCCTGCGAACGTGGAGTGAAGTTTTAGATCAAATAAACTAAGCTGAAACCACTAAATAACTAACCAGCCTGTGCCAGCGATCTGTGTCAGCTGATCCCTGCAACCGTGCACTGAATTTTTAGAGAAAATAAACTAAGTTGAAACCATTAAATAACTAACCAGCCTGTGCCAGGGATCTGTGTCAGCTGATCTTTGCGACCATGCACTGAAGTCTTAGATCAAATAAACTAACCTGAAACCATTAAATAACTAACCAGCCTGTGTGAGCGATCTGTGTCAGCTGATCCCTGCAACCGTGCACTGAAGTTTTAGATCAAATAAACTAAGCTGAAACCATTAAATAACTAACCAGCCTGTGCCAGGGATCTGTGTCAGCTGATCCCTGCAACCGTGCACTGAAGTTTTAGATAAAATAAACTAAGTTGAAACCATTAAATAACTAACCAGCCTGTGCCAGGGATCTGTGTCAGCTGATCCCTGCAACCGTGCACTGAAGTTTTAGATAAACTAAGCTGAAACCATTAAATAACTAACCAGCCTGTGCCAGCGATCTGTGTCAGCTGATCCCTGCAACCGTGCACTGAAGTTTTAGATAAAATAAACCAAACCGAAACCATTAAATAACTAACCAGCGATCTGTTTCAGCTGATCCCTGCAATCGTGCACTGAAGTTTTAGATCAAATAAACTAAGTTTAAACCATTAAATAACTAACCAGCCTGTGCCAGAGATCTGTGTCAGCTGATCCCTGCAACCGTGCACTGAAGTTTTAGATAAACTAAGCTGAAACCATTAAATAACTAACCAGCCTGTGCCAGCGATCTGTGTCAGCTGATCCCTGCAACCGTGCACTGAAGTTTTAGATAAAATAAACCAAACCGAAACCATTAAATAACTAACCAGCCTGTGCCAGCGATCTGTTTCATCTGATCCCTGCAACCGTGCACTGAAGTTTTAGATAAACTAAGCTGAAACCATTAAATAACTAACCAGCCTGTGCCAGCGATCTGTTTCATCTGATCCCTGCAACCGTGCACTAAAGTTTTAGATAAACTAAGCTGAAACCATTAAATAACTAACCAGCCTGTGCCAGCGATCTGTTTCATCTGATCCCTGCAACCGTGCACTGAAGTTTTAGATAAACTAAGCTGAAACCATTAAATAACTAACCAGCCTGTGCCAGCGATCTGTTTCATCTGATCCCTGCAACCGTGCACTGAAGTTTTAGATAAACTAAGCTGAAACCATTAAATAACTAACCAGCCTGTGCCAGCGATCTGTTTCATCTGATCCCTGCAACCGTGCACTGAAGTTTTAGATAAACTAAGTTGAAACCATTAAATAACTAACCAGCCTGTGCCAGCGATCTGTGTCAGCTGATCCCTGCAACCGTGCACTGAAGTTTTAGATAAACTAAGTTGAAACCATTAAATAACTAACCAGCCTGTGCAAGGGATCTGTGCCAGCGATCTGTTTCATCTGATCCCTGCAACCGTGCACTGAAGTTTTAGATAAACTAAGTTGAAACCATTAAATAACTAACCAGCCTGTGCCAGCGATCTGTGTCAGCTGATCCCTGCAACCGTGCACTGAAGTTTTAGATAAACTAAGCTGAAACCATTAAATAACTAACCAGCCTGTGCGAGCGATCTGTGTCAGCTGATCCCTGCAACCGTGCACTGAAGTTTTAGATAAACTAAGCTGAAACCATTAAATAACTAACCAGCCTGTGCCAGCGATCTGGGTCAGCTGATCCCTGCGAACGTGCACTGAAGTTTTAGATAAAATAAACTAAGCTGAAACCATTAAATAACTAACCAGCGATCTGTGTCAGCTGATCCCTGCGACCGTGCACTGAAGTTTAAGATAAAATAAACTAAGTTGAAACCATTAAATAACTAACCAGCCTGTGCAAGGGATCTGTGCCAGCGATCTGTTTCAGCTGATCTTTGCGAACGTGCACTGAAGTCTTAGATCAAATAAACTAACCTGAAACCATTAAATAACCAACCAGCCTGTGCGAGCGATCTGTGTCAGCTGATCCCTGCAACCGTGCACTGAAGTTTTAGATCAAATAAACTAAGCTGAAACCATTAAATAACCAACCAGGCTGTGCCAGAGATCTGTGTCAGCTGATCCCTGCGAATGTGGACTGAAGTTTTGGATCAAATAAACTAAGCTGAAACCATTAAATAACTAACCAGCGATCTGTGTCAGCTGATCCCTGCGACCGTGCACTGAAGTTTTAGAGAAAATAACCTAAGTTGAAACCATTAAATAACTAACCAGCCTGTGCCAGGGATCTGTGTCAGCTGATCTTTGCGACCATGCACTGAAGTCTTAGATCAAATAAACTAACCTGAAACCATTAAATAACTAACCAGCCTGTGACAGCGATCTGTGTCAGCTGATCCCTGCAACCGTACACTGAAGTTTTAGATAAAATAAACTAAGTTGAAACCATTAAATAACTAACCAGCGATCTGTGTCAGCTGATCCCTGCGACCGTGCACTGAAGTTTTAGATAAAATAAACTAAGTTGAAACCATTAAATAACTAACCAGCCTGTGCAAGGGATCTGTGTCAGCTGATCCCTGCAACCGCGCACTGAAGTTTTAGATAAACTAAGCTGAAACCATTAAATAACTAACCAGCCTGTGCCAGCGATCTGTGTCAGCTGATCCCTGCAACCGTGCACTGAAGTTTTAGATCAAATAAACTAAGTTAAAACCATTAAATAACTAACCAGCCTGTGCCAGGGATCTGTGTCAGCTGATCCCTGCAACCGTGCACTGAAGTTTTAGATAAACTAAGCTGAAACCATTAAATAACTAACCAGCCTGTGCCAGCGATCTGTGTCAGCTGATCCCTGCAACCGTGCACTGAAGTTTTAGATAAAATAAACCAAACCGAAACCATTAAATAACTAACCAGCGATCTGTTTCAGCTGATCCCTGCAATCGTGCACTGAAGTTTTAGATCAAATAAACTAAGTTAAAACCATTAAATAACTAACCAGCCTGTGCCAGGGATCTGTGTCAGCTGATCCCTGCAACCGTGCACTGAAGTTTTAGATAAACTAAGCTGAAACCATTAAATAACTAACCAGCCTGTGCCAACGATCTGTGTCAGCTGATCCCTGCAACCGTGCACTGAAGTTTTAGATAAAATAAACCAAACCGAAACCATTAAATAACTAACCAGCCTGTGCCAGCGATCTGTTTCATCTGATCCCTGCAACCGTGCACTGAAGTTTTAGATAAACTAAGCTGAAACCATTAAATAACTAACCAGCCTGTGCCAGCGATCTGTGTCAGCTGATCCCTGCAACCGTGCACTGAAGTTTTAGATAAAATAAACCAAACCGAAACCATTAAATAACTAACCAGTCTGTGCCAGCGATCTGTTTCATCTGATCCCTGCAACCGTGCACTGAAGTTTTAGATAAACTAAGCTGAAACCATTAAATAACTAACCAGCCTGTGCAAGGGATCTGTGCCAGCGATCTGTTTCAGCTGATCCCTGCAATCGTGCACTGAAGTTTTAGATCAAATAAACTAAGCTGAAACCATTAAATAACTAACCAGCGATCTGTGTCAGCTGATCCCTGCGACCGTGCACTGAAGTTTTAGATCAAATAAACTAAGCTGAAACCATTAAATAACTAACCAGCCTGTGCCAGGGATCTGTGTCAGCGGATCCCTGCGAACGTGGACTGAAGTTTTAGATCAAATAAACAAAGCTGAAACCATTAAATAACTAACCAGCGATCTGTGTCAGCTGATCCCTGCAACCGTGCACTGAAGTTTTAGATCAAATAAACTAAGCTGAAACCATTAAATAACTAACCAGCCTGTGCCAGCGATCTGTGTCAGCTGATCCCTGCAACCGTGCACTGAAGTTTTAGATAAACTAAGCTGAAACCATTAAATAACCAACCAGGCTGTGCCAGAGATCTGTGTCAGCTGATCCCTGCGAACGTGGACTGAAGTTTTAGATAAACTAAGCTGAAACCATTAAATAACTAACCAGCCTGTGCAAGGGATCTGTGCCAGCGATCTGTTTCAGCTGATCCCTGCAATCGTGCACTGAAGTTTTAGATCAAATAAACTAAGCTGAAACCATTAAATAACTAACCAGCGATCTGTGTCAGCTGATCCCTGCGACCGTGCACTGAAGTTTTAGATCAAATAAACTAAGCTGAAACCATTAAATAACTAACCAGCCTGTGCCAGCGATCTGTGTCAGCTGATCTTTGCGACCATGCACTGAAGTTTTAGATCAAATAAACTAAGCTGAAACCATTAAATAACTAACCAGCCTGTGCCAGCGATCTGTGTCAGCTGATCCCTGCGAACGTGGACTGAAGTTTTAGATCAAATAAACAAAGCTGAAACCATTAAATAACTAACCAGCGATCTGTGTCAGCTGATCCCTGCGACCGTGCACTGAAGTTTAAGATAAAATAAACTAAGTTGAAACCATTAAATAACTAACCAGCCTGTGCAAGGGATCTGTGCCAGCGATCTGTTTCAGCTGATCTTTGCGAACGTGCACTGAAGTCTTAGATCAAATAAACTAACCTGAAACCATTAAATAACTAACCAGCCTGTACCAGCGATCTGTTTCAGCTGATCCCTGCAACCATTGCACTGAAGTTTTAGATAAACTAAGTTGAAACCATTAAATAACTAACCAGCCTGTGCCAGCGATCTGTGTCAGCTGATCCCTGCAACCGTGCACTGAAGTTTTAGATCAAATAAACTAAGTTGAAACCATTAAATAACTAACCAGCCTGTGCCAGCGATCTGTGTCAGCTGATCCCTGCGACCGTGCACTGAAGTTTAAGATAAAATAAACTAAGTTGAAACCATTAAATAACAAACCAGCCTGTGCAAGGGATCTGTTTCAGCTGATCCCTGCAATCGTGCACTGAAGTTTAGATCAACTAAGCTGAAACCATTAAATAACTAACCAGCCTGTTCCAGCGATCTGTGTCAGCTGATCTTTGCGATCATGCCCTGAAGTCTTAGATCAAATAAACTAACCTGAAACCATTAAATAACTAACCAGCCTGTGCCAGCGATCTGTGTCAGCTGATCCCTGCAACCGTGCACTGAAGTTTTAGATCAAATAAACAAAGCTGAAACCATTAAATAACTAACCAGCGATCTGTGTCAGCTGATCCCTGCAACCGTGCACTGAAGTTTTAGATCAAATAAACTAAGCTGAAACCATTAAATAACTAACCAGCCTGTGCCAGCGATCTGTGTCAGCTGATCCCTGCAACCGTGCACTGAAGTTTTAGATAAACTAAGCTGAAACCATTAAATAACTAACCAGCCTGTGCAAGGGATCTGTGCCAGCGATCTGTTTCAGCTGATCCCTGCAATCGTGCACTGAAGTTTTAGATCAAATAAACTAAGCTGAAACCATTAAATAACTAACCAGCCTGTGCCAGCGATCTGTGTCAGCTGATCTTTGCGACCATGCACTGAAGTTTTAGATCAAATAAACTAAGCTGAAACCATTAAATAACTAACCAGCCTGTGCCAGCGATCTGTGTCAGCTGATCTTTGCGACCGTGCACTGAAGTTTTAGATCAAATAAACTAAGCTGAAACCATTAAATAACTAACCAGCCTGTGCCAGCGATCTGTGTCAGCTGATCCCTGCAACCGTGCACTGAAGTTTTAGATCAAATAAACTAAGCTGAAACCATTAAATAACTAACCAGCCTGTGCCAGCGATCTGTGTCAGCGGATCCCTGCGAACGTGGACTGAAGTTTTAGATCAAATAAACAAAGCTGAAACCATTAAATAACTAACCAGCGATCTGTGTCAGCTGATCACTGTAACCGTGCACTGAAATTTTAGATCAAATAAACTAAGCTGAAACCATTAAATAACTAACCAGCCTGTGCCAGCGATCTGTGTCAGCTGATCCCTGCAACCGTGCACTGAAGTTTTAGATAAAATAAACTAAGCTGAAACCATTAAATAACTAACCAGCCTGTGACAGCGATCTGTGTCAGCTGATCCCTGCAACCGTGCACTGAAGTTTTAGATAAAATAAAGTAAGCTGAAACCATTAAATAACTAACCAGCGATCTGTGTCAGCGGATCCCTGCGACCGTGCACTGAAGTTTTAGATCAAATAAACTAAGCTGAAACCATTAAATAACCAACCAGGCTGTGCCAGGGATCTGTGTCAGCGGATCCCTGCGACCGTGCACTGAAGTTTTAGATAAAATAAACTAAGTTGAAACCATTAAATAACTAACCAGCCTGTGCAAGGGATCTGTGTCAGCTGAACCCTGCGACCGTGCACTGAAGTTTTAGATAAAATAAACTAAGTTGAAACCATTAAATAACTAACCAGCCTGTGCAAGGGATCTGTGTCAGCTGATCCCTGCGACCGTGCACTGAAGTTTTAGATAAACTTGGCTGAAACCATTAAATAACTAACCAGCCTGTACCAGCGATCTGTTTCAGCTGATCCCTGCAATCGTGCACTGAAGTTTTAGATAAACTAAGCTGAAACCATTAAATAACTAACCAGCGATCTGTGTCAGCTGATCCCTGCGACCGTGCACTGAAGTTTTAGATAAAATAAACTTGGCTGAAACCATTAAATAACTAACCAGCCTGTACCAGCGATCTGTTTCAGCTGATCCTTGCAATCGTGCACTGAAGTTTTAGATCAAATAAACTAAGCTGAAACCATTAAATAACTAACCAGCCTGTGCCAGGGATCTGTGTCAGCTGATCCCTGCAACCGTGCACTGAAGTTTTAGATCAAATAAACTAAGCTGAAACCATTAAATAACTAACCAGCCTGTGCAAGGGATCTGTGTCAGCTGATCCCTGCAACCGTGCACTGAAGTTTTAGATAAACTTGGCTGAAACCATTAAATAACTAACCAGCCTGTACCAGCGATCTGTTTCAGCTGATCCCTGCAACCGTGCACTGAAGTTTTAGATAAACTTGGCTGAAACCATTAAATAACTAACCAGCCTGTACCAGCGATCTGTTTCAGCTGATCCCTGCAATCGTGCACTGAAGTTTTAGATCAAATAAACTAAGCTGAAACCATTAAATAACTAACCAGCCTGTGCCAGGTATCTGTGTCAGCTGATCCCTGCAACCGTGCACTGAAGTTTTAGATAAACTTGGCTGAAACCATTAAATAACTAACCAGCCTGTACCAGCGATCTGTTTCAGCTGATCCTTGCAATCGTGCACTGAAGTTTTAGATCAAATAAACTAAGCTGAAACCATTAAATAACTAACCAGCCTGTGCAAGGGATCTGTTTCAGCTGATCCCTGCAACCGTGCACTGAAGTTTTAGATAAACTAAGCTGAAACAATTAAATAACTAACCAGCCTGTGCCAGCGATCTGTTTCAGCTGATCTTTGCGAATGTGCACTGAAGTCTTAGATCAAAATAAACTAAGCTGAAACCACGAAATAACTAACCAGCCTGTGCCAGCGATCTGTGTCAGCTGATCCCTGCAACCGTGCACTTACGTCTTAGATCAAATAAACTAAGCTGAAACCATTAAATAACTAACCAGCCTGTGCCAGCGATCTGTGTCAGCTGATCCCTGCAACCGTGCACTGAAGTCTTAGATCAAATAAACTAAGCTGAAACCATTAAATAACTAACCAGCCTGTGCCAGCGATCTGGGTCAGCTGATCCCTGCGAACGTGGACTGAAGTTTTAGATCAAATAAACAAAGCTGAAACCATTAAATAACTAACCAGCGATCTGTGTCAGCGGATCCCTGCAACCGTGCACTGAAGTTTAAGATAAAATAAACTAAGTTGAAACCATTAAATAACTAACCAGCCTGTGCAAGGGATCTGTGCCAGCGATCTGTTTCAGCTGATCTTTGCGAACGTGCACTGAAGTTTTAGATCAAATAAACTAAGCTGAAACCATTAAATAACCAACCAGGCTGTGCCAGCGATCTGTGTCAGCTGATCCCTGCGAACGTGGACTGAAGTTTTAGATCAAATAAACTAAGCTGAAACCATTAAATAACCAACCAGGCTGTGCCAGCGATCTGTGTCAGCTGATCCCTGCGAACGTGGACTGAAGTTTTAGATCAAATAAACTAAGCTGAAACCATTAAATAACCAACCAGGCTGTGCCAGCGATCTGTGTCAGCTGATCCCTGCGAACGTGGACTGAAGTTTTAGATCAAATAAACTAAGCTGAAACCATTAAATAACCAACCAGCCTGTGCCAGGAATCTTTCTCAACTGATCCCTGCAACCTTGCACTGAATTTTTAGAGAAAATAAACTAAGTTGAAACCATTAAATAACTAACCAGCGTGTGTCAGGGATCTGTGTTAGCTGATATTTGCGACCATGCACTGAAGTCTTAGATCAAATAAACTAACCTGAAACCATTTAAATAACTAACCAGCCTGTGACAGCGATCTGTGTCAGCTGATCCCTGCAACCGTGCACTGAAGTTTTAGATAAACTAAGCTGAAACCATTAAATAACTAACCAGCCTGTACCAGCGATCTGTTTCAGCTGATCCCTGCAATCGTGCACTGAAGTTTTAGATCAAATAAACTAAGCTGAAACCATTAAATAACTAACCAGCCTGTGCCAGAGATCTGTGTCAGCTGATCCCTGCAACCGTGCACTGAAGTTTTAGAGAAAATAAACTAAGCTGAAACCATTAAATAACTAACCAGCCTGTGCCAGCGATCTGTGTCAGCTGATCCCTGCAACCGTGCACTGAAGTTTTAGAGAAAATAAACTAAGCTGAAACCATTAAATAACTAACCAGCCTGTGCCAGCGATCTGTGTCAGCTGATCCCTGCAACCGCGCACTGAAGTTTTAGATCAAATAAACTAAGTTAAAACCATTAAATAACTAACCAGCCTGTACCAGCGATCTGTTTCAGCTGATCCCTGCAATCGTGCACTGAAGTTTTAGATCAAATAAACTAAGTTAAAACCATTAAATAACTAACCAGCCTGTGCCAGGGATCTGTGTCAGCTGATCTCTGCAACCGTGCACTGAAGTTTTAGATCAAATAAACTAAGTTAAAACCATTAAATAACTAACCAGCCTGTACCAGCGATCTGTGTCAGCTGATTCCTGCAACCGTGCTCTGAAGTTTTAGATAAACTAAGTTGAAACCATTAAATAACTAACCAGCCTGTGCCAACGATCTGTGTCAGCTGATCCCTGCAACCGTGCACTGAAGTTTTAGATAAACTAAGCTGAAACAATTACATAACTAACCAGCCTGTGCCAGCGATCTGTTTCACCTGATCTTTGCGAATGTGCACTGAAGTTTAAGATCAAATAAACTAAGCTGAAACCACTAAATAACTAACCAGCCTGTGCCAGCGGTCTGTGTCAGCTGATCCCTGCAACCGTGCACTGAAGTTTTAGAGAAAATAAACTAAGTTGAAACCATTAAATAACTAACCAGCGATCTGTGTCAGCGGATCCCTGCGACCGTGCACTGAAGTTTAAGATAAAATAAACTAAGTTGAAACCATTAAATAACTAACCAGCCTGTGCAAGGGATCTGTGCCAGCGATCTGTTTCAGCTGATCTTTGCGAACGTGCACTGAAGTCTTAGATCAAATAAACTAACCTGAAACCATTTAAATAACTAACCAGCCTGTGCGAGCGATCTGTGTCAGCTGATCCCTGCAACCGTGCACTGAAGTTTTAGAGAAAATAAACTAAGTTGAAACCATTAAATAACTAACCAGCCTGTGCCAGGGATCTGTGTCAGCTGATCTTTGCGACCATGCACTGAAGTCTTAGATCAAATAAACTAACCTGAAACCATTTAAATAACTAACCAGCCTGTGCCAGCGATCTGGGTCAGCTGATCCCTGCGAACGTGCACTGAAGTTTTAGATAAAATAAACTAAGCTGAAACCATTAAATAACTAACCAGGGATCTGTGTCAGCTGATCCCTGCAACCGTGCACTGAAGTTTTAGATAAACTAAGTTAAAACCATTAAATAACTAACCAGCCTGTGCCAGGGATCTGTGTCAGCTGATCCCTGCAACCGTGCACTGAAGTTTTAGATAAAATAAACCAAACCGAAACCATTAAATAACTAACCAGCCTGTGCCAGCGATCTGTTTCATCTGATCCCTGCAAGCGTGCACTGAAGTTTTAGATCAAATAAACTAAGCTGAAACCATTAAATAACTAACCAGCCTGTGCCAGGGATCTGTGTCAGCTGATCCCTGCAACCGTGCACTGAAGTTTTAGATAAAATAAACCAAACCGAAACCATTAAATAACTAACCAGCCTGTGCCAGCGATCTGTGTCAGCTGATTCCTGCAACCGTGCACTAAAGTTTTAGATAAACTAAGCTGAAACCATTAAATAACTAACCAGCCTGTGCCAGCGATCTGTTTCATCTGATCCCTGCAACCGTGCACTGAAGTTTTAGATAAACTAAGCTGAAACCATTAAATAACTAGCCAGCCTGTGCCAGCGATCTGTGTCAGCGGATCCCTGCGACCGTGCACTGAAGTTTTAGATAAAATAAACTAAGTTGAAACCATTAAATAACTAACCAGCCTGTGCAAGGGATCTGTGCCAGCGATCTGTTTCATCTGATCCCTGCAACCGTGCACTGAAGTTTTAGATAAACTAAGTTGAAACCATTAAATAACTAACCAGCCTGTGCGAGCGATCTGTGTCAGCTGATCCCTGCAACCGTGCACTGAAGTTTTAGATAAACTAAGCTGAAACCATTAAATAACTAACCAGCCTGTGCCAGCGATCTGTTTCATCTGATCCCTGCAACCGTGCACTGAAGTTTTAGATAAACTAAGTTGAAACCATTAAATAACTAACCAGCCTGTGCGAGCGATCTGTGTCAGCTGATCCCTGCAACCGTGCACTGAAGTTTTAGATAAACTAAGCTGAAACCATTAAATAACTAACCAGCGATCTGTGTCAGCTGATCCCTGGGACCGTGCACTGAAGTTTAAGATAAAATAAACTAAGTTGAAACCATTAAATAACTAACCAGCCTGTGCAAGGGATCTGTGCCAGCGATCTGTTTCAGCTGATCTTTGCGAACGTGCACTGAAGTCTTAGATCAAATAAACTAACCTGAAACCATTAAATAACCAACCAGCCTGTGCGAGCGATCTGTGTCAGCTGATCCCTGCAACCGTGCACTGAAGTTTTAGATCAAATAAACTAAGCTGAAACCATTAAATAACCAACCAGGCTGTGCCAGAGATCTGTGTCAGCTGATCCCTGCGAACGTGGAGTGAAGTTTTAGATCAAATAAACTAAGCTGAAACCACTAAATAACTAACCAGCCTGTGCCAGCGATCTGTGTCAGCTGATCCCTGCAACCGTGCACTGAATTTTTAGAGAAAATAAACTAAGTTGAAACCATTAAATAACTAACCAGCCTGTGCCAGGGATCTGTGTCAGCTGATCTTTGCGACCATGCACTGAAGTCTTAGATCAAATAAACTAACCTGAAACCATTAAATAACTAACCAGCCTGTGTGAGCGATCTGTGTCAGCTGATCCCTGCAACCGTGCACTGAAGTTTTAGATCAAATAAACTAAGCTGAAACCATTAAATAACTAACCAGCCTGTGCCAGGGATCTGTGTCAGCTGATCCCTGCAACCGTGCACTGAAGTTTTAGATAAAATAAACTAAGTTGAAACCATTAAATAACTAACCAGCCTGTGCAAGGGATCTGTGTCAGCTGATCCCTGCAACCGTGCACTGAAGTTTTAGATCAAATAAACTAAGTTAAAACCATTAAATAACTAACCAGCCTGTGCCAGGGATCTGTGTCAGCTGATCCCTGCAACCGTGCACTGAAGTTTTAGATAAACTAAGCTGAAACCATTAAATAACTAACCAGCCTGTGCCAGCGATCTGTGTCAGCTGATCCCTGCAACCGTGCACTGAAGTTTTAGATAAAATAAACCAAACCGAAACCATTAAATAACTAACCAGCGATCTGTTTCAGCTGATCCCTGCAATCGTGCACTGAAGTTTTAGATCAAATAAACTAAGTTTAAACCATTAAATAACTAACCAGCCTGTGCCAGAGATCTGTGTCAGCTGATCCCTGCAACCGTGCACTGAAGTTTTAGATAAACTAAGCTGAAACCATTAAATAACTAACCAGCCTGTGCCAGCGATCTGTGTCAGCTGATCCCTGCAACCGTGCACTGAAGTTTTAGATAAAATAAACCAAACCGAAACCATTAAATAACTAACCAGCCTGTGCCAGCGATCTGTTTCATCTGATCCCTGCAACCGTGCACTGAAGTTTTAGATAAACTAAGCTGAAACCATTAAATAACTAACCAGCCTGTGCCAGCGATCTGTTTCATCTGATCCCTGCAACCGTGCACTAAAGTTTTAGATAAACTAAGCTGAAACCATTAAATAACTAACCAGCCTGTGCCAGCGATCTGTGTCAGCGGATCCCTGCGACCGTGCACTGAAGTTTTAGATAAAATAAACTAAGTTGAAACCATTAAATAACTAACCAGCCTGTGCAAGGGATCTGTGCCAGCGATCTGTTTCATCTGATCCCTGCAACCGTGCACTGAAGTTTTAGATAAACTAAGTTGAAACCATTAAATAACTAACCAGCCTGTGCCAGCGATCTGTGTCAGCTGATCCCTGCAACCGTGCACTGAAGTTTTAGATAAACTAAGCTGAAACCATTAAATAACTAACCAGCCTGTGCCAGCGATCTGGGTCAGCTGATCCCTGCGAACGTGCACTGAAGTTTTAGATAAAATAAACTAAGCTGAAACCATTAAATAACTAACCAGCGATCTGTGTCAGCTGATCCCTGCGACCGTGCACTGAAGTTTAAGATAAAATAAACTAAGTTGAAACCATTAAATAACTAACCAGCCTGTGCAAGGGATCTGTGCCAGCGATCTGTTTCAGCTGATCTTTGCGAACGTGCACTGAAGTCTTAGATCAAATAAACTAAGTTGAAACCATTAAATAACCAACCAGCCTGTGCGAGCGATCTGTGTCAGCTGATCCCTGCAACCGTGCACTGAAGTTTTAGATCAAATAAACTAAGCTGAAACCATTAAATAACCAACCAGGCTGTGCCAGAGATCTGTGTCAGCTGATCCCTGCGAATGTGGACTGAAGTTTTGGATCAAATAAACTAAGCTGAAACCATTAAATAACTAACCAGCGATCTGTGTCAGCTGATCCCTGCGACCGTGCACTGAAGTTTTAGAGAAAATAACCTAAGTTGAAACCATTAAATAACTAACCAGCCTGTGCCAGGGATCTGTGTCAGCTGATCCCTGCAACCGTGCACTGAATTTTTAGAGAAAATAAACTAAGTTGAAACCATTAAATAACTAACCAGCCTGTGCCAGGGATCTGTGTCAGCTGATCTTTGCGACCATGCACTGAAGTCTTAGATCAAATAAACTAACCTGAAACCATTAAATAACTAACCAGCCTGTGACAGCGATCTGTGTCAGCTGATCCCTGCAACCGTACACTGAAGTTTTAGATAAAATAAACTAAGTTGAAACCATTAAATAACTAACCAGCGATCTGTGTCAGCTGATCCCTGCGACCGTGCACTGAAGTTTTAGATAAAATAAACTAAGTTGAAACCATTAAATAACTAACCAGCCTGTGCAAGGGATCTGTGTCAGCTGATCCCTGCAACCGCGCACTGAAGTTTTAGATAAACTAAGCTGAAACCATTAAATAACTAACCAGCCTGTGCCAGCGATCTGTGTCAGCTGATCCCTGCAACCGTGCACTGAAGTTTTAGATCAAATAAACTAAGTTAAAACCATTAAATAACTAACCAGCCTGTGCCAGGGATCTGTGTCAGCTGATCCCTGCAACCGTGCACTGAAGTTTTAGATAAACTAAGCTGAAACCATTAAATAACTAACCAGCCTGTGCCAGCGATCTGTGTCAGCTGATCCCTGCAACCGTGCACTGAAGTTTTAGATAAAATAAACCAAACCGAAACCATTAAATAACTAACCAGCGATCTGTTTCAGCTGATCCCTGCAATCGTGCACTGAAGTTTTAGATCAAATAAACTAAGTTAAAACCATTAAATAACTAACCAGCCTGTGCCAGGGATCTGTGTCAGCTGATCCCTGCAACCGTGCACTGAAGTTTTAGATAAACTAAGCTGAAACCATTAAATAACTAACCAGCCTGTGCCAACGATCTGTGTCAGCTGATCCCTGCAACCGTGCACTGAAGTTTTAGATAAAATAAACCAAACCGAAACCATTAAATAACTAACCAGCCTGTGCCAGCGATCTGTTTCATCTGATCCCTGCAACCGTGCACTGAAGTTTTAGATAAACTAAGCTGAAACCATTAAATAACTAACCAGCCTGTGCCAGCGATCTGTGTCAGCTGATCCCTGCAACCGTGCACTGAAGTTTTAGATAAAATAAACCAAACCGAAACCATTAAATAACTAACCAGCCTGTGCCAGCGATCTGTTTCATCTGATCCCTGCAACCGTGCACTGAAGTTTTAGATAAACTAAGCTGAAACCATTAAATAACTAACCAGCCTGTGCCAGCGATCTGTGTCAGCTGATCCCTGCAACCGTGCACTGAAGTTTTAGATAAAATAAACCAAACCGAAACCATTAAATAACTAACCAGCCTGTGCCAGCGATCTGTGTCAGCTGATTCCTGCAACCGTGCACTGAAGTTTTAGATAAACTAAGCTGAAACCATTAAATAACTAACCAGCCTGTGCCAGCGATCTGTGTCAGCTGATTCCTGCAACCGTGCACTGAAGTTTTAGATAAACTAAGCTGAAACCATTAAATAACTAGCCAGCCTGTGCCAGCGATCTGTGTCAGCTGATCCCTGCAACCGTGCACTTACGTCTTAGATCAAATAAACTAAGCTGAAACCATTAAATAACTAACCAGCCTGTGCCAGCGATCTGGGTCAGCTGATCCCTGCGAACGTGCACTGAAGTTTTAGATAAAATAAACTAAGCTGAAACCATTAAATAACTAACCAGCGATCTGTGTCAGCTGATCCCTGCGACCGTGCACTGAAGTTTTAGATAAAACTAAGCTGAAACCATTAAATAACTAACCAGCGATCTGTGTCAGCTGATCCCTGCGACCGTGCACTGAAGTTTAAGATAAAATAAACTAAGTTGAAACCATTAAATAACTAACCAGCCTGTGCAAGGGATCTGTGTCAGCTGATCTTTGCGAACGTGCACTGAAGTCTTAGATCAAATAAACTAACCTGAAACCATTAAATAACCAACCAGCCTGTGCGAGCGATCTGTGTCAGCTGATCCCTGCAACCGTGCACTGAAGTTTTAGATCAAATAAACCAAGCTGAAACCATTAAATAACCAACCAGGCTGTGCCAGAGATCTGTGTCAGCTGATCCCTGCAACCGTGCACTGAAGTTTTAGATCAAATAAACTAACCTGAAACCATTAAATAACTAACCAGCCTGTGCGAGCGATCTGTGTCAGCTGATCCCTGCAACCGTGCACTGAAGTTTTAGATAAACTAAGTTGAAACCATTAAATAACTAACCAGCGTGTGTCAGGGATCTGTGTCAGCTGATCCCTGCAACCGTGCACTGAAGTTTTACAGAAAATAAAGTAAGCTGAAACCATTAAATAACTAACCAGCCTGTGCCAGCGATCTGTGTCAGCTGATCTTTGCGACCATGCACTGAAGTCTTAGATCAAATAAACTAAGCTGAAACCATTAAATAACTAACCAGCCTGTGCCAGCGATCTGTGTCAGCGGATCCCTGCGACCGTGCACTGAAGTTTTAGAGAAAATAAACTAAGCTGAAACCATTAAATAACTAACCAGCCTGTGCCAGCGATCTGTGTCAGCGGATCCCTGCGACCGTGCACTGAAGTTTTAGAGAAAATAAACTAAGTTGAAACCATTAAATAACTAACCAGCCTGTGCCAGGGATCTGTGTCAGCTGATCCCTGCAACTGTGCACTGAAGTTTTAGATAAACTAAGCTGAAACAATTAAATAACTAACCAGCCTGTGCCAGCAATCTGTTTCAGCTGATCTTTGCGAACGTGCACTGAAGTCTTAGATCAAAATAAACTAAGCTGAAACCACGAAATAACTAACCAGCCTGTGCCAGCGATCTGTGTCAGCTGATCCCTGCAACCGTGCACTGAAGTCTTAGATCAAATAAACTAAGCTGAAACCATTAAATAACTAACCAGCCTGTGCCAGCGATCTGTGTCAGCTGATCACTGCGACCGTGCACTGAAGTTTTAGATAAAATAAACTAAGTTGAAACCATTAAATAACTAACCAGCCTGTGCGAGCGATCTGTGTCAGCTGATCCCTGCAACCGTGCACTGAAGTTTTAGATAAACTAAGTTGAAACCATTAAATAACTAACCAGCCTGTGCCAGCGATCTGTGTCAGCTGATCCCTGCAACCGTGCACTGAAGTTTTAGATCAAATAAACTAAGCTGAAACCATTAAATAACTAACCAGCCTGTGCCAGCGATCTGTGTCAGCTGATCACTGCGACCGTGCACTGAAGTTTTAGATAAAATAAACTAAGTTGAAACCATTAAATAACTAACCAGCCTGTGCCAGCGATCTGTGTCAGCTGATCCCTGCGACCGTGCACTGAAGTTTAAGATAAAATAAACTAACCTGAAACCATTAAATAACCAACCAGCCTGTGCGAGCGATCTGTTTCAGCTGATCCCTGCGACCGTGCACTGAAGTTTTAGATCAAATAAACTAACCTGAAACCATTAAATAACCAACCAGCCTGTGCGAGCGATCTGTTTCAGCTGATCCCTGCAACCGTGCACTGAAGTTTTAGATAAACTAAGCTGAAACCATTAAATAACTAACCAGCCTGTACCAGCGATCTGTTTCAGCTGATCCCTGCAACCGTGCACTGAACTTTTAGATAAACTAAGCTGAAACCATTAAATAACTAACCAGCCTGTGCCAGCGATCTGTGTCAGCTGATCCCTGCAATCGTGCCCTGAAGTCTTAGATCAAATAAACTAACCTGAAACCATTAAATAACTAACCAGCCTGTGCCAGCGATCTGTGTCAGCTGATCCCTGCAACCGTGCACTGAAGTTTTAGATCAAATAAACTAAGCTGAAACCATTAAATAACTAACCAGCGATCTGTGTCAGCTGATCACTGCGACCGTGCACTGAAGTTTTAGATAAACTTGGCTGAAACCATTAAATAACTAACCAGCCTGTACCAGGGATCTGTGTCAGCTGATCCCTGCAACCGTGCACTGAAGTTTTAGATCAAATAAACTAAGCTGAAACCATTAAATAACTAACCAGCCTGTGCCAGCGATCTGTGTCAGCTGATGCCTGCAACCGTGCACTGAAGTTTTAGATAAACTTGGCTGAAACCATTAAATAACTAACCAGCCTGTACCAGCGATCTGTTTCAGCTGATCCCTGCAATCGTGCACTGAAGTTTTAGATCAAATAAACTAAGCTGAAACCATTAAATAACTAACCAGCCTGTACCAGCGATCTGTTTCAGCTGATCCCTGCAACCGTGCACTGAAGTTTTAGATCAAATAAACTAAGCTGAAACCATTAAATAACTAACCAGCCTGTGCCAGCGATCTGTGTCAGCTGATGCCTGCAACCGTGCACTGAAGTTTTAGATAAACTTGGCTGAAACCATTAAATAACTAACCAGCCTGTACCAGCGATCTGTTTCAGCTGATCCCTGCAATCGTGCACTGAAGTTTTAGATCAAATAAACTAAGCTGAAACCATTAAATAACTAACCAGCCTGTGCCAGGGATCTGTGTCAGCTGATCCCTGCAACCGTGCACTGAAGTTTTAGATCAAATAAACTAAGCTGAAACCATTAAATAACTAACCAGCCTGTGCCAGCGATCTGTGTCAGCTGATCCCTGCAACCGTGCACTGAAGTTTTAGATAAACTAAGCTGAAACCATTAAATAACCAACCAGGCTGTGCCAGAGATCTGTGTCAGCTGATCCCTGCGAACGTGGACTGAAGTTTTAGATAAACTAAGCTGAAACCATTAAATAACTAACCAGCGATCTGTGTCAGCTGATCCCTGCGACCGTGCACTGAAGTTTTAGATCAAATAAACTAAGCTGAAACCATTAAATAACTAACCAGCCTGTGCCAGCGATCTGTGTCAGCGGATCCCTGCGAACGTGGACTGAAGTTTTAGATCAAATAAACAAAGCTGAAACCATTAAATAACTAACCAGCGATCTGTGTCAGCTGATCACTGCGACCGTGCACTGAAGTTTTAGATAAAATAAACTAAGTTGAAACCATTAAATAACTAACCAGCCTGTGCCAGCGATCTGTGTCAGCTGATCCCTGCGAACGTGGACTGAAGTTTTAGATAAACTAAGCTGAAACCATTAAATAACTAACCAGCCTGTGCCAGGGATCTGTGTCAGCTGATCCCTGCGACCGTGCACTGAAGTTTTAGATCAAATAAACTAAGCTGAAACCATTAAATAACTAACCAGCCTGTACCAGCGATCTGTTTCAGCTGATCCCTGCAACCGTGCACTGAAGTTTTAGATCAAATAAACTAAGCTGAAACCATTAAATAACTAACCAGCCTGTGCCAGCGATCTGTGTCAGCTGATGCCTGCAACCGTGCACTGAAGTTTTAGATCAAATAAACTAAGCTGAAACCATTAAATAACTAACCAGCCTGTACCAGCGATCTGTTTCAGCTGATCCCTGCAACCGTGCACTGAAGTTTTAGATCAAATAAACTAAGCTGAAACCATTAAATAACTAACCAGCCTGTGCCAGCGATCTGTGTCAGCTGATCCCTGCAACCGTGCACTGAAGTTTTAGATAAACTTGGCTGAAACCATTAAATAACTAACCAGCCTGTACCAGCGATCTGTTTCAGCTGATCCCTGCAATCGTGCACTGAAGTTTTAGATCAAATAAACTAAGCTGAAACCATTAAATAACTAACCAGCCTGTGCCAGGGATCTGTGTCAGCTGATCCCTGCAACCGTGCACTGAAGTTTTAGATCAAATAAACTAAGCTGAAACCATTAAATAACTAACCAGCCTGTGCCAGCGATCTGTGTCAGCTGATCCCTGCAACCGTGCACTGAAGTTTTAGATAAACTAAGCTGAAACCATTAAATAACCAACCAGGCTGTGCCAGAGATCTGTGTCAGCTGATCCCTGCGAACGTGGACTGAAGTTTTAGATAAACTAAGCTGAAACCATTAAATAACTAACCAGCGATCTGTGTCAGCTGATCCCTGCGACCGTGCACTGAAGTTTTAGATCAAATAAACTAAGCTGAAACCATTAAATAACTAACCAGCCTGTGCCAGCGATCTGTGTCAGCGGATCCCTGCGAACGTGGACTGAAGTTTTAGATCAAATAAACAAAGCTGAAACCATTAAATAACTAACCAGCGATCTGTGTCAGCGGATCCCTGCGACCGTGCACTGAAGTTTAAGATCAAATAAACTAAGCTGAAACCATTAAATAACCAACCAGGCTGTGCCAGAGATCTTTGTCAGCTGATCCCTGCAACCGTGCACTGAAGTTTTAGATCAAATAAACTAAGCTGAAACCATTAAATAACCAACCAGGCTGTGCCAGAGATCTGTGTCAGCTGATCCCTGCGAACGTGTACTGAAGTTTTAGATCAAATAAACTAAGCTGAAACCACTAAATAACTAACCAGCCTGTGCCAGCGATCTGTGTCAGCTGATCCCTGCAACTGTGCACTGAAGTTTTAGAGAAAATAAACTAAGTTGAAACCATTAAATAACTAACCAGTGTGTGTCAGGGATCTGTGTTAGCTGATCCCTGCAACTGTGCACTGAAGTTTTAGATAAACTTGGCTGAAACCATTAAATAACTAACCAGCCTGTACCAGCGATCTGTTTCAGCTGATCCCTGCAATCGTGCACTGAAGTTTTAGATCAAATAAACTAAGCTGAAACCATTAAATAACTAACCAGCCTGTGCCAGGGATCTGTGTCAGCTGATCCCTGCAACCGTGCACTGAAGTTTTAGATCAAATAAACTAAGCTGAAACCATTAAATAACTAACCAGCCTGTGCCAGCGATCTGTGTCAGCTGATCCCTGCAACCGTGCACTGAAGTTTTAGATAAACTAAGCTGAAACCATTAAATAACCAACCAGGCTGTGCCAGAGATCTGTGTCAGCTGATCCCTGCGAACGTGGACTGAAGTTTTAGATAAACTAAGCTGAAACCATTAAATAACTAACCAGCGATCTGTGTCAGCTGATCCCTGCGACCGTGCACTGAAGTTTTAGATCAAATAAACTAAGCTGAAACCATTAAATAACTAACCAGCCTGTGCCAGCGATCTGTGTCAGCGGATCCCTGCGAACGTGGACTGAAGTTTTAGATCAAATAAACAAAGCTGAAACCATTAAATAACTAACCAGCGATCTGTGTCAGCGGATCCCTGCGACCGTGCACTGAAGTTTAAGATCAAATAAACTAAGCTGAAACCATTAAATAACCAACCAGCCTGTGCGAGCGATCTTTGTCAGCTGATCCCTGCAACCGTGCACTGAAGTTTTAGATCAAATAAACTAAGCTGAAACCATTAAATAACCAACCAGGCTGTGCCAGAGATCTGTGTCAGCTGATCCCTGCGAACGTGTACTGAAGTTTTAGATCAAATAAACTAAGCTGAAACCACTAAATAACTAACCAGCCTGTGCCAGCGATCTGTGTCAGCTGATCCCTGCAACTGTGCACTGAAGTTTTAGAGAAAATAAACTAAGTTGAAACCATTAAATAACTAACCAGTGTGTGTCAGGGATCTGTGTTAGCTGATCCCTGCAACTGTGCACTGAAGTTTTACAGAAAATAAAGTAAGCTGAAACCATTAAATAACTAACCAGGGATCTGTGTCAGCTGATCCCTGCAACCGTGCACTGAAGTTTTAGATAAACTAAGTTAAAACCATTAAATAACTAACCAGCCTGTGCCAGGGATCTGTGTCAGCTGATCCCTGCAACCGTGCACTGAAGTTTTAGATAAAATAAACCAAACCGAAACCATTAAATAACTAACCAGCCTGTGCCAGCGATCTGTGTCAGCTGATTCCTGCAACCGTGCACTAAAGTTTTAGATAAACTAAGCTGAAACCATTAAATAACTAACCAGCCTGTGCCAGCGATCTGTTTCATCTGATCCCTGCAACCGTGCACTGAAGTTTTAGATAAACTAAGCTGAAACCATTAAATAACTAGCCAGCCTGTGCCAGCGATCTGTGTCAGCGGATCCCTGCGACCGTGCACTGAAGTTTTAGATAAAATAAACTAAGTTGAAACCATTAAATAACTAACCAGCCTGTGCCAGCGATCTGTGTCAGCTGATTCCTGCAACCGTGCACTGAAGTTTTAGATAAACTAAGTTGAAACCATTAAATAACTAACCAGCCTGTGCGAGCGATCTGTGTCAGCTGATCCCTGCAACCGTGCACTGAAGTTTTAGATAAACTAAGCTGAAACCATTAAATAACTAACCAGCCTGTGCCAGCGATCTGTTTCATCTGATCCCTGCAACCGTGCACTGAAGTTTTAGATAAACTAAGTTGAAACCATTAAATAACTAACCAGCCTGTGCGAGCGATCTGTGTCAGCTGATCCCTGCAACCGTGCACTGAAGTTTTAGATAAACTAAGCTGAAACCATTAAATAACTAACCAGCGATCTGTGTCAGCTGATCCCTGGGACCGTGCACTGAAGTTTAAGATAAAATAAACTAAGTTGAAACCATTAAATAACTAACCAGCCTGTGCAAGGGATCTGTGCCAGCGATCTGTTTCAGCTGATCTTTGCGAACGTGCACTGAAGTCTTAGATCAAATAAACTAACATGAAACCATTAAATAACCAACCAGGCTGTGCCAGAGATCTGTGTCAGCTGATCCCTGCGAACGTGGAGTGAAGTTTTAGATCAAATAAACTAAGCTGAAACACTAAATAACTAACCAGCCTGTGCCAGCGATCTGTGTCAGCTGATCCCTGCAACCGTGCACTGAATTTTTAGAGAAAATAAACTAAGTTGAAACCATTAAATAACTAACCAGCCTGTGCCAGGGATCTGTGTCAGCTGATCTTTGCGACCATGCACTGAAGTCTTAGATCAAATAAACTAACCTGAAACCATTAAATAACTAACCAGCCTGTGTGAGCGATCTGTGTCAGCTGATCCCTGCAACCGTGCACTGAAGTTTTAGATCAAATAAACTAAGCTGAAACCATTAAATAACTAACCAGCCTGTGCCAGGGATCTGTGTCAGCTGATCCCTGCGAACGTGCACTGAAGTTTTAGATAAAATAAACTAAGTTGAAACCATTAAATAACTAACCAGCCTGTGCAAGGGATCTGTGTCAGCTGATCCCTGCAACCGTGCACTGAAGTTTTAGATCAAATAAACTAAGTTAAAACCATTAAATAACTAACCAGCCTGTGCCAGGGATCTGTGTCAGCTGATCCCTGCAACCGTGCACTGAAGTTTTAGATAAACTAAGCTGAAACCATTAAATAACTAACCAGCCTGTGCCAGCGATCTGTGTCAGCTGATCCCTGCAACCGTGCACTGAAGTTTTAGATAAAATAAACCAAACCGAAACCATTAAATAACTAACCAGCGATCTGTTTCAGCTGATCCCTGCAATCGTGCACTGAAGTTTTAGATCAAATAAACTAAGTTAAAACCATTAAATAACTAACCAGCCTGTGCCAGAGATCTGTGTCAGCTGATCCCTGCAACCGTGCACTGAAGTTTTAGATAAACTAAGCTGAAACCATTAAATAACTAACCAGCCTGTGCCAGCGATCTGTGTCAGCTGATCCCTGCAACCGTGCACTGAAGTTTTAGATAAACTAAGCTGAAACCATTAAATAACTAACCAGCCTGTGCCAGCGATCTGTTTCATCTGATCCCTGCAACCGTGCACTGAAGTTTTAGATAAACTAAGCTGAAACCATTAAATAACTAGCCAGCCTGTGCCAGCGATCTGTGTCAGCGGATCCCTGCGACCGTGCACTGAAGTTTTAGATAAAATAAACTAAGTTGAAACCATTAAATAACTAACCAGCCTGTGCAAGGGATCTGTGCCAGCGATCTGTTTCATCTGATCCCTGCAACCGTGCACTGAAGTTTTAGATAAACTAAGTTGAAACCATTAAATAACTAACCAGCCTGTGCCAGCGATCTGTGTCAGCTGATCCCTGCAACCGTGCACTGAAGTTTTAGATAAACTAAGCTGAAACCATTAAATAACTAACCAGCCTGTGCGAGCGATCTGTGTCAGCTGATCCCTGCAACCGTGCACTGAAGTTTTAGATAAACTAAGCTGAAACCATTAAATAACTAACCAGCCTGTGCGAGCGATCTGTGTCAGCTGATCCCTGCAACCGTGCACTGAAGTTTTAGATAAACTAAGCTGAAACCATTAAATAACTAACCAGCGATCTGTGTCAGCTGATCCCTGCGACCGTGCACTGAAGTTTAAGATAAAATAAACTAAGTTGAAACCATTAAATAACTAACCAGCCTGTGCAAGGGATCTGTGCCAGCGATCTGTTTCAGCTGATCTTTGCGAACGTGCACTGAAGTCTTAGATCAAATAAACTAACCTGAAACCATTAAATAACCAACCAGCCTGTGCGAGCGATCTGTGTCAGCTGATCCCTGCAACCGTGCACTGAAGTTTTAGATCAAATAAACTAAGCTGAAACCATTAAATAACCAACCAGGCTGTGCCAGAGATCTGTGTCAGCTGATCCCTGCGAACGTGGACTGAAGTTTTAGATCAAATAAACTAAGCTGAAACCATTAAATAACTAACCAGCGATCTGTGTCAGCTGATCCCTGCGACCGTGCACTGAAGTTTTAGATAAAATAAACTAAGCTGAAACCATTAAATAACTAACCAGCGATCTGTGTCAGCTGATCCCTGCGACCGTGCACTGAATTTTTAGAGAAAATAAACTAAGTTGAAACCATTAAATAACTAACCAGCCTGTGCCAGGGATCTGTGTCAGCTGATCCCTGCAACCGTGCACTGAATTTTTAGAGAAAATAAACTAAGTTGAAACCATTAAATAACTAACCAGCCTGTGCCAGGGATCTGTGTCAGCTGATCCCTGCGACCGTGCACTGAAGTTTAAGATAAAATAAACTAAGTTGAAACCATTAAATAACTAACCAGCCTGTGCCAGCGATCTGTGTCAGCTGATCCCTGCAACCGTGCACTGAATTTTTAGAGAAAATAAACTAAGTTGAAACCATTAAATAACTAACCAGCCTGTGCCAGGGATCTGTGTCAGCTGATCTTTGCGACCATGCACTGAAGTCTTAGATCAAATAAACTAACCTGAAACCATTAAATAACTAACCAGCCTGTGACAGCGATCTGTGTCAGCTGATCCCTGCAACCGTACACTGAAGTTTTAGATCAAATAAACTAAGCTGAAACCATTAAATAACTAACCAGCCTGTGCCAGCGATCTGTGTCAGCGGATCCCTGCGACCGTGCACTGAAGTTTTAGATAAAATAAACTAAGTTGAAACCATTAAATAACTAACCAGCCTGTGCAAGGGATCTGTGTCAGCTGATCCCTGCAACCGCGCACTGAAGTTTTAGATAAACTAAGCTGAAACCATTAAATAACTAACCAGCCTGTGCCAGCGATCTGTGTCAGCTGATCCCTGCAACCGTGCACTGAAGTTTTAGATCAAATAAACTAAGTTAAAACCATTAAATAACTAACCAGCCTGTGCCAGGGATCTGTGTCAGCTGATCCCTGCAACCGTGCACTGAAGTTTTAGATAAACTAAGCTGAAACCATTAAATAACTAACCAGCCTGTGCCAGCGATCTGTGTCAGCTGATCCCTGCGACCGTGCACTGAAGTTTAAGATAAAATAAACTAAGTTGAAACCATTAAATAACTAACCAGCCTGTGCCAGCGATCTGTGTCAGCTGATCCCTGCAACCGTGCACTGAATTTTTAGAGAAAATAAACTAAGTTGAAACCATTAAATAACTAACCAGCCTGTGCCAGGGATCTGTGTCAGCTGATCTTTGCGACCATGCACTGAAGTCTTAGATCAAATAAACTAACCTGAAACCATTAAATAACTAACCAGCCTGTGACAGCGATCTGTGTCAGCTGATCCCTGCAACCGTACACTGAAGTTTTAGATCAAATAAACTAAGCTGAAACCATTAAATAACTAACCAGCCTGTGCCAGCGATCTGTGTCAGCGGATCCCTGCGACCGTGCACTGAAGTTTTAGATAAAATAAACTAAGTTGAAACCATTAAATAACTAACCAGCCTGTGCAAGGGATCTGTGTCAGCTGATCCCTGCAACCGCGCACTGAAGTTTTAGATAAACTAAGCTGAAACCATTAAATAACTAACCAGCCTGTGCCAGCGATCTGTGTCAGCTGATCCCTGCAACCGTGCACTGAAGTTTTAGATCAAATAAACTAAGTTAAAACCATTAAATAACTAACCAGCCTGTGCCAGGGATCTGTGTCAGCTGATCCCTGCAACCGTGCACTGAAGTTTTAGATAAACTAAGCTGAAACCATTAAATAACTAACCAGCCTGTGCCAGCGATCTGTGTCAGCTGATCCCTGCAACCGTGCACTGAAGTTTTAGATAAAATAAACCAAACCGAAACCATTAAATAACTAACCAGCGATCTGTTTCAGCTGATCCCTGCAATCGTGCACTGAAGTTTTAGATCAAATAAACTAAGTTAAAACCATTAAATAACTAACCAGCCTGTGCCAGGGATCTGTGTCAGCTGATCCCTGCAACCGTGCACTGAAGTTTTAGATAAACTAAGTTAAAACCATTAAATAACTAACCAGCCTGTGCCAACGATCTGTGTCAGCTGATCCCTGCAACCGTGCACTGAAGTTTTAGATAAAATAAACCAAACCGAAACCATTAAATAACTAACCAGCCTGTGCCAGCGATCTGTTTCATCTGATCCCTGCAACCGTGCACTGAAGTTTTAGATAAACTAAGCTGAAACCATTAAATAACTAACCAGCCTGTGCCAGCGATCTGTTTCATCTGATCCCTGCAACCGTGCACTGAAGTTTTAGATAAACTAAGCTGAAACCATTAAATAACTAACCAGCCTGTGCCAGCGATCTGTGTCAGCTGATCCCTGCAACCGTGCACTGAAGTTTTAGATAAAATAAACCAAACCGAAACCATTAAATAACTAACCAGCCTGTGCCAGCGATCTGTGTCAGCTGATTCCTGCAACCGTGCACTGAAGTTTTAGATAAACTAAGCTGAAACCATTAAATAACTAACCAGCCTGTGCCAGCGATCTGTGTCAGCTGATTCCTGCAACCGTGCACTGAAGTTTTAGATAAACTAAGCTGAAACCATTAAATAACTAGCCAGCCTGTGCCAGCGATCTGTGTCAGCTGATCCCTGCAACCGTGCACTTACGTCTTAGATCAAATAAACTAAGCTGAAACCATTAAATAACTAACCAGCCTGTGCCAGCGATCTGGGTCAGCTGATCCCTGCGAACGTGCACTGAAGTTTTAGATAAAATAAACTAAGCTGAAACCATTAAATAACTAACCAGCGATCTGTGTCAGCTGATCCCTGCGACCGTGCACTGAAGTTTTAGATAAAATAAACTAAGCTGAAACCATTAAATAACTAACCAGCGATCTGTGTCAGCTGATCCCTGCGACCGTGCACTGAAGTTTAAGATAAAATAAACTAAGTTGAAACCATTAAATAACTAACCAGCCTGTGCAAGGGATCTGTGCCAGCGATCTGTTTCAGCTGATCTTTGCGAACGTGCACTGAAGTCTTAGATCAAATAAACTAACCTGAAACCATTAAATAACCAACCAGGCTGTGCGAGCGATCTGTGTCAGCTGATCCCTGCAACCGTGCACTGAAGTTTTAGATCAAATAAACTAAGCTGAAACCATTAAATAACCAACCAGGCTGTGCCAGAGATCTGTGTCAGCTGATCCCTGCAACCGTGCACTGAAGTTTTAGATCAAATAAACTAACCTGAAACCATTAAATAACTAACCAGCCTGTGCGAGCGATCTGTGTCAGCTGATCCCTGCAACCGTGCACTGAAGTTTTAGATAAACTAAGTTGAAACCATTAAATAACTAACCAGCGTGTGTCAGGGATCTGTGTCAGCTGATCCCTGCAACCGTGCACTGAAGTTTTACAGAAAATAAAGTAAGCTGAAACCATTAAATAACTAACCAGCCTGTGCCAGCGATCTGTGTCAGCTGATCTTTGCGACCATGCACTGAAGTCTTAGATCAAATAAACTAAGCTGAAACCATTAAATAACTAACCAGCCTGTGCCAGCGATCTGTGTCAGCGGATCCCTGCGACCGTGCACTGAAGTTTTAGAGAAAATAAACTAAGCTGAAACCATTAAATAACTAACCAGCCTGTGCCAGCAATCTGTTTCAGCTGATCCCTGCAACCGTGCACTGAAGTTTTAGATCAAATAAACTAAGCTGAAACCATTAAATAACTAACCAGCCTGTGCCAGGGATCTGTGTCAGCTGATCCCTGCAACCGTGCACTGAAGTTTTAGATAAACTAAGCTGAAACCATTAAATAACTAACCAGCCTGTACCAGCGATCTGTTTCAGCTGATCCCTGCAACCGTGCACTGAAGTTTTAGATCAAATAAACTAAGCTGAAACCATTAAATAACTAACCAGCCTGTGCCAGCGATCTGTGTCAGCTGATCCCTGCAACCGTGCACTGAAGTTTTAGATAAAATAAACCAAACCGAAACCATTAAATAACTAACCAGCGATCTGTTTCAGCTGATCCCTGCAATCGTGCACTGAAGTTTTAGATCAAATAAACTAAGTTAAAACCATTAAATAACTAACCAGCCTGTGCCAGAGATCTGTGTCAGCTGATCCCTGCAACCGTGCACTGAAGTTTTAGATAAACTAAGCTGAAACCATTAAATAACTAACCAGCCTGTGCCAGCGATCTGTGTCAGCTGATCCCTGCAACCGTGCACTGAAGTTTTAGATAAACTAAGCTGAAACCATTAAATAACTAACCAGCCTGTGCCAGCGATCTGTTTCATCTGATCCCTGCAACCGTGCACTGAAGTTTTAGATAAACTAAGCTGAAACCATTAAATAACTAGCCAGCCTGTGCCAGCGATCTGTGTCAGCGGATCCCTGCGACCGTGCACTGAAGTTTTAGATAAAATAAACTAAGTTGAAACCATTAAATAACTAACCAGCCTGTGCAAGGGATCTGTGCCAGCGATCTGTTTCATCTGATCCCTGCAACCGTGCACTGAAGTTTTAGATAAACTAAGTTGAAACCATTAAATAACTAACCAGCCTGTGCCAGCGATCTGTGTCAGCTGATCCCTGCAACCGTGCACTGAAGTTTTAGATAAACTAAGCTGAAACCATTAAATAACTAACCAGCCTGTGCGAGCGATCTGTGTCAGCTGATCCCTGCAACCGTGCACTGAAGTTTTAGATAAACTAAGCTGAAACCATTAAATAACTAACCAGCCTGTGCCAGCGATCTGGGTCAGCTGATCCCTGCGAACGTGCACTGAAGTTTTAGATAAAATAAACTAAGCTGAAACCATTAAATAACTAACCAGCGATCTGTGTCAGCTGATCCCTGCGACCGTGCACTGAAGTTTAAGATAAAATAAACTAAGTTGAAACCATTAAATAACTAACCAGCCTGTGCAAGGGATCTGTGCCAGCGATCTGTTTCAGCTGATCTTTGCGAACGTGCACTGAAGTCTTAGATCAAATAAACTAACCTGAAACCATTAAATAACCAACCAGCCTGTGCGAGCGATCTGTGTCAGCTGATCCCTGCAACCGTGCACTGAAGTTTTAGATCAAATAAACTAAGCTGAAACCATTAAATAACTAACCAGCGATCTGTGTCAGCTGATCCCTGCGACCGTGCACTGAATTTTTAGAGAAAATAAACTAAGTTGAAACCATTAAATAACTAACCAGCCTGTGCCAGGGATCTGTGTCAGCTGATCTTTGCGACCATGCACTGAATTTTTAGAGAAAATAAACTAAGTTGAAACCATTAAATAACTAACCAGCCTGTGCCAGGGATCTGTGTCAGCTGATCTTTGCGACCATGCACTGAAGTCTTAGATCAAATAAACTAACCTGAAACCATTAAATAACTAACCAGCCTGTGACAGCGATCTGTGTCAGCTGATCCCTGCGACCGTGCACTGAAGTTTTAGATAAAATAAACTAAGTTGAAACCATTAAATAACTAACCAGCCTGTGCCAGGGATCTGTGTCAGCTGATCTTTGCGACCATGCACTGAAGTCTTAGATCAAATAAACTAACCTGAAACCATTAAATAACTAACCAGCCTGTGACAGCGATCTGTGTCAGCTGATCCCTGCAACCGTACACTGAAGTTTTAGATCAAATAAACTAAGCTGAAACCATTAAATAACTAACCAGCCTGTGCCAGCGATCTGTGTCAGCGGATCCCTGCGACCGTGCACTGAAGTTTTAGATAAAATAAACTAAGTTGAAACCATTAAATAACTAACCAGCCTGTGCAAGGGATCTGTGTCAGCTGATCCCTGCAACCGCGCACTGAAGTTTTAGATAAACTAAGCTGAAACCATTAAATAACTAACCAGCCTGTGCCAGCGATCTGTGTCAGCTGATCCCTGCAACCGTGCACTGAAGTTTTAGATCAAATAAACTAAGTTAAAACCATTAAATAACTAACCAGCCTGTGCCAGGGATCTGTGTCAGCTGATCCCTGCAACCGTGCACTGAAGTTTTAGATAAACTAAGCTGAAACCATTAAATAACTAACCAGCCTGTGCCAGCGATCTGTGTCAGCTGATCCCTGCAACCGTGCACTGAAGTTTTAGATAAAATAAACCAAACCGAAACCATTAAATAACTAACCAGCGATCTGTTTCAGCTGATCCCTGCAATCGTGCACTGAAGTTTTAGATCAAATAAACTAAGTTAAAACCATTAAATAACTAACCAGCCTGTGCCAGGGATCTGTGTCAGCTGATCCCTGCAACCGTGCACTGAAGTTTTAGATAAACTAAGTTAAAACCATTAAATAACTAACCAGCCTGTGCCAACGATCTGTGTCAGCTGATCCCTGCAACCGTGCACTGAAGTTTTAGATAAAATAAACCAAACCGAAACCATTAAATAACTAACCAGCCTGTGCCAGCGATCTGTTTCATCTGATCCCTGCAACCGTGCACTGAAGTTTTAGATAAACTAAGCTGAAACCATTAAATAACTAACCAGCCTGTGCCAGCGATCTGTGTCAGCTGATCCCTGCAACCGTGCACTGAAGTTTTAGATAAAATAAACCAAACCGAAACCATTAAATAACTAACCAGCCTGTGCCAGCGATCTGTTTCATCTGATCCCTGCAACCGTGCACTGAAGTTTTAGATAAACTAAGCTGAAACCATTAAATAACTAACCAGCCTGTGCCAGCGATCTGTGTCAGCTGATTCCTGCAACCGTGCACTGAAGTTTTAGATAAACTAAGCTGAAACCATTAAATAACTAGCCAGCCTGTGCCAGCGATCTGTGTCAGCTGATCCCTGCAACCGTGCACTTACGTCTTAGATCAAATAAACTAAGCTGAAACCATTAAATAACTAACCAGCGATCTGTGTCAGCTGATCCCTGCGACCGTGCACTGAAGTTTTAGATAAAATAAACTAAGCTGAAACCATTAAATAACTAACCAGCGATCTGTGTCAGCTGATCCCTGCGACCGTGCACTGAAGTTTAAGATAAAATAAACTAAGTTGAAACCATTAAATAACTAACCAGCCTGTGCAAGGGATCTGTGCCAGCGATCTGTTTCAGCTGATCTTTGCGAACGTGCACTGAAGTCTTAGATCAAATAAACTAACCTGAAACCATTAAATAACCAACCAGCCTGTGCGAGCGATCTGTGTCAGCTGATCCCTGCAACCGTGCACTGAAGTTTTAGATCAAATAAACTAAGCTGAAACCATTAAATAACCAACCAGGCTGTGCCAGAGATCTGTGTCAGCTGATCCCTGCAACCGTGCACTGAAGTTTTAGATCAAATAAACTAACCTGAAACCATTAAATAACTAACCAGCCTGTGCGAGCGATCTGTGTCAGCTGATCCCTGCAACCGTGCACTGAAGTTTTAGATAAACTAAGTTGAAACCATTAAATAACTAACCAGCGTGTGTCAGGGATCTGTGTCAGCTGATCCCTGCAACCGTGCACTGAAGTTTTACAGAAAATAAAGTAAGCTGAAACCATTAAATAACTAACCAGCCTGTGCCAGCGATCTGTGTCAGCTGATCTTTGCGACCATGCACTGAAGTCTTAGATCAAATAAACTAAGCTGAAACCATTAAATAACTAACCAGCCTGTGCCAGCGATCTGTGTCAGCGGATCCCTGCGACCGTGCACTGAAGTTTTAGAGAAAATAAACTAAGCTGAAACCATTAAATAACTAACCAGCCTGTGCCAGCGATCTGTGTCAGCGGATCCCTGCGACCGTGCACTGAAGTTTTAGAGAAAATAAACTAAGTTGAAACCATTAAATAACTAACCAGCCTGTGCCAGGGATCTGTGTCAGCTGATCCCTGCAACTGTGCACTGAAGTTTTAGATAAACTAAGCTGAAACAATTAAATAACTAACCAGCCTGTGCCAGCAATCTGTTTCAGCTGATCTTTGCGAACGTGCACTGAAGTCTTAGATCAAAATAAACTAAGCTGAAACCACGAAATAACTAACCAGCCTGTGCCAGCGATCTGTGTCAGCTGATCCCTGCAACCGTGCACTGAAGTCTTAGATCAAATAAACTAAGCTGAAACCATTAAATAACTAACCAGCGATCTGTGTCAGCTGATCCCTGCGACCGTGCACTGAAGTTTTAGATAAAATAAACTAAGCTGAAACCATTAAATAACTAACCAGCCTGTGCCAGCGATCTGTGCCAGCTGATCACTGCGACCGTGCACTGAAGTTTTAGATAAAATAAACTAAGTTGAAACCATTAAATAACTAACCAGCCTGTGCGAGCGATCTGTGTCAGCTGATCCCTGCGACCGTGCACTGAAGTTTAAGATAAAATAAACTAACCTGAAACCATTAAATAACTAACCAGCCTGTACCAGCGATCTGTTTCAGCTGATCCCTGCAACCGTGCACTGAAGTTTTAGATAAACTAAGTTGAAACCATTAAATAACTAACCAGCCTGTGCCAGCGATCTGTGTCAGCTGATCCCTGCAACCGTGCACTGAAGTTTTAGATCAAATAAACTAAGCTGAAACCATTAAATAACTAACCAGCCTGTGCCAGCGATCTGTGTCAGCTGATCACTGCGACCGTGCACTGAAGTTTTAGATAAAATAAACTAAGTTGAAACCATTAAATAACAAACCAGCCTGTGCAAGGGATCTGTGCCAGCGATCTGTTTCAGCTGATCTTTGCGAACGTGCACTGAAGTCTTAGATCAAATAAACTAACCTGAAACCATTAAATAACCAACCAGCCTGTGCGAGCGATCTGTGTCAGCTGATCCCTGCAACCGTGCACTGAAGTTTTAGATCAAATAAACTAAGCTGAAACCATTAAATAACCAACCAGCCTGTACCAGCGATCTGTTTCAGCTGATCCCTGCAACCGTGCACTGAAGTTTTAGATAAACTAAGCTGAAACCATTAAATAACTAACCAGCCTGTACCAGCGATCTGTTTCAGCTGATCCCTGCAATCGTGCACTGAAGTTTTAGATAAACTAAGCTGAAACCATTAAATAACTAACCAGCCTGTGCCAGCGATCTGTGTCAGCTGATCCCTGCAATCGTGCACTGAAGTTTAGATCAACTAAGCTGAAACCATTAAATAACTAACCAGCCTGTGCCAGCGATCTGTGTCAGCTGATCTTTGCGATCATGCCCTGAAGTCTTAGATCAAATAAACTAACCTGAAACCATTAAATAACTAACCAGCCTGTGCCAGCGATCTGTGTCAGCTGATCCCTGCAACCGTGCACTGAAGTTTTAGATCAAATAAACAAAGCTGAAACCATTAAATAACTAACCAGCGATCTGTGTCAGCTGATCACTGCGACCGTGCACTGAAGTTTTAGATAAACTTGGCTGAAACCATTAAATAACTAACCAGCCTGTACCAGCGATCTGTTTCAGCTGATCCCTGCAACCGTGCACTGAAGTTTTAGATAAACTAAGTTGAAACCATTAAATAACTAACCAGCCTGTGCCAGCGATCTGTGTCAGCTGATCCCTGCAACCGTGCACTGAAGTTTTAGATCAAATAAACTAAGCTGAAACCATTAAATAACTAACCAGCCTGTGCCAGCGATCTGTGTCAGCTGATCACTGCGACCGTGCACTGAAGTTTTAGATAAAATAAACTAAGTTGAAACCATTAAATAACAAACCAGCCTGTGCAAGGGATCTGTGCCAGCGATCTGTTTCAGCTGATCTTTGCGAACGTGCACTGAAGTCTTAGATCAAATAAACTAACCTGAAACCATTAAATAACCAACCAGCCTGTGCGAGCGATCTGTGTCAGCTGATCCCTGCAACCGTGCACTGAAGTTTTAGATCAAATAAACTAAGCTGAAACCATTAAATAACCAACCAGCCTGTACCAGCGATCTGTTTCAGCTGATCCCTGCAACCGTGCACTGAAGTTTTAGATAAACTAAGCTGAAACCATTAAATAACTAACCAGCCTGTACCAGCGATCTGTTTCAGCTGATCCCTGCAATCGTGCACTGAAGTTTTAGATAAACTAAGCTGAAACCATTAAATAACTAACCAGCCTGTGCCAGCGATCTGTGTCAGCTGATCCCTGCAATCGTGCACTGAAGTTTAGATCAACTAAGCTGAAACCATTAAATAACTAACCAGCCTGTGCCAGCGATCTGTGTCAGCTGATCTTTGCGATCATGCCCTGAAGTCTTAGATCAAATAAACTAACCTGAAACCATTAAATAACTAACCAGCCTGTGCCAGCGATCTGTGTCAGCTGATCCCTGCAACCGTGCACTGAAGTTTTAGATCAAATAAACAAAGCTGAAACCATTAAATAACTAACCAGCGATCTGTGTCAGCTGATCACTGCGACCGTGCACTGAAGTTTTAGATAAACTTGGCTGAAACCATTAAATAACTAACCAGCCTGTACCAGCGATCTGTTTCAGCTGATCCCTGCAATCGTGCACTGAAGTTTTAGATCAAATAAACTAAGCTGAAACCATTAAATAACTAACCAGCCTGTGCCAGGGATCTGTGTCAGCTGATCCCTGCAACCGTGCACTGAAGTTTTAGATCAAATAAACTAAGCTGAAACCATTAAATAACTAACCAGCCTATGCCAGCGATCTGTGTCAGCTGATCCCTGCAACCGTGCACTGAAGTTTTAGATAAACTAAGCTGAAACCATTAAATAACTAACCAGCCTGTGCCAGGGATCTGTGTCAGCTGATCCCTGCGACCGTGCACTGAAGTTTTAGATCAAATAAACTAAGCTGAAACCATTAAATAACTAACCAGCCTGTACCAGCGATCTGTTTCAGCTGATCCCTGCAACCGTGCACTGAAGTTTTAGATCAAATAAACTAAGCTGAAACCATTAAATAACTAACCAGCCTGTGCCAGCGATCTGTGTCAGCTGATGCCTGCAACCGTGCACTGAAGTTTTAGATAAACTTGGCTGAAACCATTAAATAACTAACCAGCCTGTACCAGCGATCTGTTTCAGCTGATCCCTGCAACCGTGCACTGAAGTTTTAGATCAAATAAACTAAGCTGAAACCATTAAATAACTAACCAGCCTGTACCAGCGATCTGTTTCAGCTGATCCCTGCAACCGTGCACTGAAGTTTTAGATCAAATAAACTAAGCTGAAACCATTAAATAACTAACCAGCCTGTGCCAGCGATCTGTGTCAGCTGATGCCTGCAACCGTGCACTGAAGTTTTAGATAAACTTGGCTGAAACCATTAAATAACTAACCAGCCTGTACCAGCGATCTGTTTCAGCTGATCCCTGCAATCGTGCACTGAAGTTTTAGATCAAATAAACTAAGCTGAAACCATTAAATAACTAACCAGCCTGTGCCAGGGATCTGTGTCAGCTGATCCCTGCAACCGTGCACTGAAGTTTTAGATCAAATAAACTAAGCTGAAACCATTAAATAACTAACCAGCCTGTGCCAGCGATCTGTGTCAGCTGATCCCTGCAACCGTGCACTGAAGTTTTAGATAAACTAAGCTGAAACCATTAAATAACCAAGAGATCTGTGCCAGAGATCTGTGTCAGCTGATCCCTGCGAACGTGGACTGAAGTTTTAGATAAACTAAGCTGAAACCATTAAATAACTAACCAGCGATCTGTGTCAGCTGATCCCTGCGACCGTGCACTGAAGTTTTAGATCAAATAAACTAAGCTGAAACCATTAAATAACTAACCAGCCTGTGCCAGCGATCTGTGTCAGCGGATCCCTGCGAACGTGGACTGAAGTTTTAGATCAAATAAACAAAGCTGAAACCATTAAATAACTAACCAGCGATCTGTGTCAGCTGATCACTGCGACCGTGCACTGAAGTTTTAGATAAACTAAGCTGAAACCATTAAATAACCAACCAGGCTGTGCCAGAGATCTGTGTCAGCTGATCCCTGCAACCGTGCACTGAAGTTTTAGATCAAATAAACTAAGCTGAAACCATTAAATAACTAACCAGCCTGTGCCAGCGATCTGTGTCAGCTGATCCCTGCAACCGTGCACTGAAGTTTTAGATAAACTAAGCTGAAACCATTAAATAACTAACCTGTCAAGGCTCGGCTGTGTGGCAGGCAGGAGGAGGACCCAAACGCAAAACTCACAGACACGGGGATGAACTCAAAATCACAGCTTTAATGCTGGAATGGCAGAACATAGGAAATACAAAACTAAACTGGGAAAAGTAAACTAACATACGCAGAGAGACACAGGGAGATCCACACAACATGAGGGACGACGTCACACTGAACAGAGGGAGACGCAGACAGAAATACACAGAGGGTTAACGAGGGAAGTGGGAACACACGGGGAACACAGGTGACACTGATAATCATAACGGGACAGGGCGGGGTGAACTGAACACTGACGGGAGAGGTGAAACAGGAAGTACAGGAGGAGAGAGAGCACGAGTAGAACACCAACGTAACAGGCAGGGGAGACATGGAATAAACACGAAAGGGGACGAGGGCTCATAAATACATAGAGGGCACACAGGGGGAAGAGAGAGAGCACGGGGAGAACTTAGACATAATGGGCAGGGGAAGCATGGAATAAAATACAAACATACAAGGAAACTAAGAACACTGGGCCAACATGGCCCAGGACCATGACAGTACCCCCCCCTCAAGGGCTGGCTCCAGACAGCCCAAACACCGAAAAACAAAACCAAACAGAAAACAACCCAGGGCGGGCGGCGGGGGCCCAGGACGGAGGGCCCGGAACAGAAAACAAAAGAGCACAGCAAACACCGGAGCCCAAGAAAATAACCCAAACACAGAGCAGTTCAGGGGGCCGACCATGCGGAAGGCAACGGCGGAGACGTGGAAACAGTTCAGGAGGCCGGCCGTGCGCGAGGCAACGGCGGCGACGTGGAAACAGTTCAGGAGGCCGGCCGTGCGCGAGGCAACGGCGGCGGTGAAGGAGACGACGGAGCAGTTCAGGAGGCCGACCGCGCGGGAGGCGGCGGCGACGATGACAGCGCTGGTCCGGGGGCCGACCGTGCGGAAGGCGACGGCGGCCACCCAGGAGAAGAGGGTCCGGGGGCCGGCCGTGCGGAAGGCGACGGCGGCCACTCAGGCGAAGGCGGTCCGGGGGCCGGCCGTGCGGAAGGCGACGGCGGCCACTCAGGCGATGACGGTGCAGTTCAGGGGCCCGGCCGCGCGGAAGGCAGCGGCGGCGGCTCTCCAGTGTCAGGCGTACTGGCCGAGGCCCGGTGGGCACAGGACCAGTCGAGACGGGACCAGGCGAAGCACAGGCTGAGGCTGCAGCGGACGAAGGCTCTGAGGAGGCAGGGCCAGACGAGGACGAAGACTCGGAGGCAGGACCAGACGAGGACGAAGACTCGGAGGCCGGGCCAGACGAGGACGAAGACTCGGAGGCCGGGCCAGACGAGGACGAAGACTCGGAGGCCGGGCCAGACGAGGACGAAGACTCGGAGGCCGGGCCAGACGAGGACGAAGACTCTGAGGCCGGGCCAGACGAGGACGAAGACTCTGAGGCCGGGCCAGACGAGGACGAAGACTCTGAGGCCGGGCCAGACGAGGACGAAGACTCTGAGGCCGGGCCAGACGAGGACGAAGACTCTGAGGCCGGGCCAGACGAGGACGAAGACTCTGAGGCTGGGCCCGGAGCTGGACCAGGCGGAGCAGGAGCAGCTGATGCAGAGGCCGGACCGGGCGAGGATGAAGGCTCTGAGGCTGCAGAGGATGAAGGCTCTGAGGCTGCAGAGGATGAAGGCTCTGAGGCTGCAGAGGATGAAGGCTCTGAGGCTGCAGAGGATGAAGGCTCTGAGGCTGCAGAGGATGAAGGCTCTGAGGCTGCAGAGGATGAAGGCTCTGAGGCTGCAGAGGATGAAGGCTCTGAGGCTGCAGAGGATGAAGGCTCTGAGGCTGCAGAGGATGAAGGCTCTGAGGCTGCAGAGGATGAAGGCTCTGAGGCTGCAGAGGATGAAGGCTCTGAGGCTGCAGAGGATGAAGGCTCTGAGGCTGCAGAGGATGAAGGCTCTGAGGCTGCAGAGGATGAAGGCTCTGAGGCTGCAGAGGATGAAGGCTCTGAGGCTGCAGAGGATGAAGGCTCTGAGGCTGCAGCGGACGAAGCACAGGCCGGAGCTGCAGCGGACGAAGCACAGGCCGGAGCTGCAGCGGACGAAGCACAGGCCGGAGCTGGACCGGGAGGAGTAGAAGCCGGAGCTGGACCGGGAGGAGTAGAAGCCAAAGCTGGACCAGGCGTAGCAGAAGCAGAGGCTGGCCCAGGCGACGCTGAAGCAGAGGCTGGCCCAGGCGACGCTGAAGCAGAGGCTGGCCCAGGCGACGACGAAGACTCGGATGCAGCTGGACCAGGCGACGACGAGGCGGACTCGGATGCAGCTGGACCAGGCGACGACGAGGCGGTCGCAGATGGCGGCTGGACAGGCTCCTCGGGCCCTCCAGCTGATGCGGCGTGAGGCTGAACGGGCCCCTCGGACCCTCCAGCGGAGACAGGAGGCTGAACGGGCCCCTCGGACCCTCCAGCGGAGACAGGAGGCTGAACGGGCCCCTCGGACCCTCCAGCGGAGACGAGGAGGTGCTGGCCGGGCTCACTGGAACCCCCAGCGGACGAGGTAGATGGCGGCGTGGGAGCCGCGGAGTCCTGGATGAGCTCATCCGAGCTTCCAGCAGGAGCTGATGTAGAGCCGGAGAGGTTTGGGACCCCTGGCTGAATGTTAAGCCGAACAGAAGACCGTATTGCTGTCGGGGACTGGGCCAATGGTTCAGGTGCGAGCTGAGCTGCTGGACACACGGGGACCTGAGCTGCTGGACACACGGGGACCTGAGCTGCTGGACACACGGGGACCTGAGCTGCTGGACACACGGGGACCTGAGCTGCTGGACACACGGGGACCTGAGCTGCTGACGGTGGAGAAGTAAACGACTGCACAGGGGACTGAACTGATGTCTGTAGTAACGGTGGTGGTGAGAGTGGAGTAGGAGTAGATGACTTCACAGGAGAATGAACCAGAGGTGAGTGCACAGGAGACTGAGCTAGAGGTGGTAGTGGTAGTTGAGGGGAAAGTGGAGCTGGTGATTGAGTGGATGACTGTACTAAAGGAGGCTGCACTGGGGACACTGGAGACTGCACTGGGGGCACTGGAGACTGCACTGGGGACACTGGAGACTGCACTGGGGAAAGCAGAGCTGCAGGTGACTGCGCTAGAGGCTGCAGTGATGGTTGTAGTGGAGGTGTGACGGGTGGAGGAGTGGCTGAAGTGGCTGTGAGTCGGGCGGCTAGTGGCTCAGCTACAGGGTATAGTAACGGCAGGGCTATGGGTTGAATGACTGACTGAGTAGCAGCCTGAGTGGCTGGGTGTAGTGACGGTTGTGGTAGAAGAGAAACAGGTGGTAGTGTGGATGATGGAGCTAAGGGCGACTGAGTGGCAGACCGAACTGATGACTGAAGCGATGGTAGAGGTGAAAAAGGAGCTTGTGGTGGAGTTAATGGCTGAGCTAGCGGGGACACAGGAGACTGAACTGAGGGTGGCTGCGAGGGAGCTAACTGAACTGAGGGCGGCTGCGAGGGAGCTAACGGAGCTGTGAAGGGCTGCGAGGGAGCTAACGGAGCTGTGAAGGGCTGCGAGGGAGCTAACGGAGCTGTGAAGGGCTGCGAGGGAGCTAACGGAGCTGTGAAGGGCTGCGAGGGAGCTAACGGAGCTGGGAAGGGCTGCGAGGGAGCTAACGGAGCTGGGAAGGGCTGCGAGGGAGCTAACGGAGCTGGGAAGGGCTGCGAGGGAGCTAACGGAGCTGGGAAGGGCTGCGAGGGAGCTAACGGAGCTGGGAAGGGCTGCGAGGGAGCTGAGAAGGGCTGCGAGGGAGCTGACCGAGCTGGAAGTAGCTGCGAGGGAGCCGACTGAGCTTCTGGTAGCACAGCAGGTGAATTAGAAGGCCGAATGTCCGGCTGAGGGGTGGCGCGTCGGCGGCGTGAATGCCGTTTTTTCCCCGCAGATGGCTCCAAAGGGCCGGGAAAAACCACATCCGGCCGGTGAAACTGACGCGGCTGCTCCAGGGTGGCTGTTGTCTGTTGCTGCTGGGCCAAGTCTGATATTTCCCGAGTTCGCGCCGCCTCCCGGGCTTCATTCAAATTGGCCAATAAGTCCAAACATCCTCTGACCTGGCGGAGATGAGAATTTCCTTTGAGGATTGCTTCGATAGCATTTATCCCCACAATCTTTGCCCTTGTATTGGAAGTGTGGGTTATCCACTCGACTAGGCGTTGGACACGTATCAGATCGCTCTCCCCGGGTAAGTCTGCTGGGTCCATGTTGTGGTGACGTCGTACTGTCAAGGCTCGGCTGTGTGGCAGGCAGGAGGAGGACCCAAACGCAAAACTCACAGACACGGGGATGAACTCAAAATCACAGCTTTAATGCTGGAATGGCAGAACATAGGAAATACAAAACTAAACTGGGAAAAGTAAACTAACATACGCAGAGAGACACAGGGAGATCCACACAACATGAGGGACGACGTCACACTGAACAGAGGGAGACGCAGACAGAAATACACAGAGGGTTAACGAGGGAAGTGGGAACACACGGGGAACACAGGTGACACTGATAATCATAACGGGACAGGGCGGGGTGAACTGAACACTGACGGGAGAGGTGAAACAGGAAGTACAGGAGGAGAGAGAGCACGAGTAGAACACCAACGTAACAGGCAGGGGAGACATGGAATAAACACGAAAGGGGACGAGGGCTCATAAATACATAGAGGGCACACAGGGGGAAGAGAGAGAGCACGGGGAGAACTTAGACATAATGGGCAGGGGAAGCATGGAATAAAATACAAACATACAAGGAAACTAAGAAAACTGGGCCAACATGGCCCAGGACCATGACATAACCAGCCTGTGCAAGGGATCTGTGCCAGCGATCTGTTTCAGCTGATCCCTGCAATCGTGCACTGAAGTTTTAGATCAAATAAACTAAGCTGAAACCATTAAATAACTAACCAGCGATCTGTGTCAGCTGATCCCTGCGACGGTGCACTGAAGTTTTAGATCAAATAAACTAAGCTGAAACCATTAAATAACTAACCAGCCTGTGCCAGCGATCTGTGTCAGCTGATCTTTGCGACCATGCACTGAAGTTTTAGATCAAATAAACTAAGCTGAAACCATTAAATAACTAACCAGCCTGTGCCAGGGATCTGTGTCAGCTGATCTTTGCGACCATGCACTGAAGTTTTAGATCAAATAAACTAAGCTGAAACCATTAAATAACTAACCAGCCTGTGACAGCGATCTGTGTCAGCTGATCCCTGCAACCGTACACTGAAGTTTTAGATCAAATAAACTAAGCTGAAACCATTAAATAACTAACCAGCCTGTGACAGCGATCTGTGTCAGCTGATCCCTGCAACCGCGCACTGAAGTTTTAGATAAACTTGGCTGAAACCATTAAATAACTAACCAGCCTGTACCAGCGATCTGTTTCAGCTGATCCCTGCAATCGTGCACTGAAGTTTTAGATAAACTAAGCTGAAACCATTAAATAACTAACCAGCGATCTGTGTTAGCTGATCCCTGCAACTGTGCACTGAAGTTTTACAGAAAATAAAGTAAGCTGAAACAATTAAATAACTAACCAGCCTGTGCCAGGGATCTGTGTCAGCTGATCTTTGCGACCATGCACTGAAGTTTTAGATAAAATAAACTAAGCTGAAACCATTAAATAACTAACCAGCCTGTGCGAGCGATCTGTGTCAGCTGATCCCTGCAACCGTGCACTGAAGTTTTAGATCAAATAAACTAAGCTGAAACCATTAAATAACCAACCAGGCTGTGCCAGAGATCTGTGTCAGCTGATCCCTGCGAACGTGGACTGAAGTTGTAGATCAAATAAACAAAGCTGAAACCATTAAATAACTAACCAGCGATCTGTGTCAGCTGATCACTGCGACCGTGCACTGAAGTTGTAGATCAAATAAACAAAGCTGAAACCATTAAATAACTAACCAGCGATCTGTGTCAGCTGATCACTGCAACCGTGCACTGAAGTTTTAGAGAAAATAAACTAAGTTGAAACCATTAAATAACTAACCAGCGTGTGTCAGGGATCTGTGTCAGCTGATCTTTGCGACCATGCACTGAAGTCTTAGATCAAATAAACTAACCTGAAACCATTTAAATAACTAACCAGCCTGTGACAGCGATCTGTGTCAGCTGATCCCTGCAACCGTGCACTGAAGTTTTAGATCAAATAAACTAAGCTGAAACCATTAAATAACTAACCAGCCTGTGCCAGCGATCTGTGTCAGCGGATCCCTGCGACCGTGCACTGAAGTTTTAGATAAAATAAACTAAGTTGAAACCATTAAATAACTAACCAGCCTGTGCAAGGGATCTGTGTCAGCTGATCCCTGCAACCGTGCACTGAAGTTTTAGATAAACTTGGCTGAAACCATTAAATAACTAACCAGCCTGTACCAGCGATCTGTTTCAGCTGATCCCTGCAATCGTGCACTGAAGTTTTAGATCAAATAAACTAAGTTAAAACCATTAAATAACTAACCAGCCTGTGCCAGGGATCTGTGTCAGCTGATCCCTGCAACCGCGCACTGAAGTTTTAGATAAACTTGGCTGAAACCATTAAATAACTAACCAGCCTGTGCCAGCGATCTGTGTCAGCTGATTCCTGCAACCGTGCACTGAAGTTTTAGATAAACTAAGTTGAAACCATTAAATAACTAGCCAGCCTGTGCCAGCGATCTGTTTCATCTGATCCCTGCAACCGTGCACTGAAGTTTTAGATAAACTAAGTTGAAACCATTAAATAACTAACCAGCCTGTGCCAGGGATCTGTGTCAGCTGATCCCTGCAACCGTGCACTGAAGTTTTAGATAAACTAAGCTGAAACCATTAAATAACTAACCAGCCTGTGCCAGCGATCTGTTTCAGCTGATCCCTGCAACCGTGCACTGAAGTTTTAGATAAACTAAGTTGAAACCATTAAATAACTAACCAGCCTGTGCCAGGGATCTGTGTCAGCTGATCCCTGCAACCGTGCACTGAAGTTTTAGATAAAATAAACCAAACCGAAACCATTAAATAACTAACCAGCCTGTGCCAGGGATCTGTGTCAGCTGATCCCTGCAACCGTGCACTGAAGTTTTAGATAAACTAAGCTGAAACCATTAAATAACTAACCAGCCTGTGCCAGCGATCTGTGTCAGCTGATCCCTGCAACCGTGCACTGAAGTTTTAGATAAAATAAATCAAACCGAAACCATTAAATAACTAACCAGCCTGTGCCAGCGATCTGTTTCATCTGATCCCTGCAACCGTGCACTGAAGTTTTAGATAAACTAAGCTGAAACCATTAAATAACTAACCAGCCTGTGCCAGCGATCTGTGTCAGCTGATCCCTGCAACCGTGCACTGAAGTTTTAGATAAAATAAACCAAACCGAAACTATTAAATAACTAACCAGCCTGTGCCAGCGATCTGTGTCAGCTGATTCCTGCAACCGTGCACTGAAGTTTTAGATAAACTAAGCTGAAACCATTAAATAACTAACCAGCCTGTGCCAGCGATCTGTTTCATCTGATCCCTGCAACCGTGCACTGAAGTTTTAGATAAACTAAGTTGAAACCATTAAATAACTAACCAGCCTGTGCCAACGATCTGTGTCAGCTGATCCCTGCAACCGTGCACTGAAGTTTTAGATAAACTAAGCTGAAACAATTAAATAACTAACCAGCCTGTGCCAACGATCTGTGTCAGCTGATCCCTGCAACCGTGCACTGAAGTTTTAGATAAACTAAGCTGAAACCATTAAATAACTAACCAGCCTGTGCCAGCGATCTGTGTCAGCTGATCCCTGCAACCGTGCACTTACGTCTTAGATCAAATAAACTAAGCTGAAACCATTAAATAACTAACCAGCCTGTGCCAGCGATCTGGGTCAGCTGATCCCTGCGAACGTGCACTGAAGTTTTAGATAAAATAAACTAAGCTGAAACCATTAAATAACTAACCAGCGATCTGTGTCAGCTGATCCCTGCGACCGTGCACTGAAGTTTTAGATAAAATAAACTAAGCTGAAACCATTAAATAACTAACCAGCGATCTGTGTCAGCTGATCCCTGCGACCGTGCACTGAAGTTTAAGATAAAATAAACTAAGTTGAAACCATTAAATAACTAACCAGCCTGTGCAAGGGATCTGTGCCAGCGATCTGTTTCAGCTGATCTTTGCGAACGTGCACTGAAGTCTTAGATCAAATAAACTAACCTGAAACCATTAAATAACCAACCAGCCTGTGCGAGCGATCTGTGTCAGCTGATCCCTGAAAACGTGCACTGAAGTTTTAGATCAAATAAACTAAGCTGAAACCATTAAATAACTAACCAGCCTGTGCCAGGAATCTTTGTCAACTGATCCCTGCAACCGTGCACTGAATTTTTAGAGAAAATAAACTAAGTTGAAACCATTAAATAACTAACCAGCGTGTGTCAGGGATCTGTGTCAGCTGATCCCTGCAAATGTGCACTGAAGTTTTACAGAAAATAAAGTAAGCTGAAACAATTAAATAACTAACCAGCCTGTGCCAGGGATCTGTGTCAGCTGATCTTTGCGACCATGCACTGAAGTCTTAGATCAAATAAACTAACCTGAAACCATTAAATAACTAACCAGCCTGTGCCAGAGATCTGTGTCAGCTGATCCCTGCAACCGTGCACTGAAGTTTTAGATCAAATAAACTAAGCTGAAACCATTAAATAACCAACCAGGCTGTGCCAGAGATCTGTGTCAGCTGATCCCTGCAACCGTGCACTGAAGTTTTAGAGAAAATAAACTAAGTTGAAACCATTAAATAACTAACCAGCGTGTGTCAGGGATCTGTGTCAGCTGATCTTTGCGACCATGCACTGAAGTCTTAGATCAAATAAACTAACCTGAAACCATTAAATAACTAACCAGCCTGTGACAGTGATCTGTGTCAGCTGATCCCTGCAACCGTGCACTGAAGTTTTAGATCAAATAAACTAAGCTGAAACCATTCAATAACTAACCAGCCTGTGCAAGGGATCTGTGTCAGCTGATCCCTGCAACCGCGCACTGAAGTTTTAGATAAACTTGGCTGAAACCATTAAATATTTAACCAGCCTGTACCAGCGATCTGTGTCAGCTGATCCCTGCGACCGTGCACTGAAGTTTTAGATAAAATAAACTAAGCTGAAACCATTAAATAACTAACCAGCGATCTGTGTCAGCGGATCCCTGCGACCGTGCACTGAAGTTTAAGATAAAATAAACTAAGTTGAAACCATTAAATAACTAACCAGCCTGTGCAAGGGATCTGTGCCAGCGATCTGTTTCAGCTGATCTTTGCGAACGTGCACTGAAGTCTTAGATCAAATAAACTAACCTGAAACCATTAAATAACCAACCAGCCTGTGCGAGCGATCTTTGTCAGCTGATCCCTGCAACCGTGCACTGAAGTTTTAGATCAAATAAACTAAGCTGAAACCATTAAATAACTAACCAGCCTGTGCCAGCGATCTGTGTCAGCTGATCCCTGCAACCGTGCACTGAAGTTTTAGATCAAATAAACTAAGCTGAAACCATTAAATAACTAACCAGCCTGTGCCAGAGATCTGTGTCAGCTGATCCCTGCGAACGTGTACTGAAGTTTTAGATCAAATAAACTAAGCTGAAACCATTAAATAACTAACCAGCGATCTGTGTCAGCTGATCACTGCGACCGTGCACTGAAGTTATAGATCAAATAAACTAAGCTGAAACCACTAAATAACTAACCAGCCTGTGCTAGCGATCTGTGTCAGCTGATCCCTGCAACCGTGCAATGAAGTTTTAGAGAAAATAAACTAAGTTGAAACCATTAAATAACTAACCAGCGTGTGTCAGGGATCTGTGTCAGCTGATCTTTGCGACCATGCACTGAAGTCTTAGATCAAATAAACTAAGCTGAAACCATTTAAATAACTAACCAGCCTGTGCCAGCGATCTGTTTCATCTGATCCCTGCAACCGTGCACTGAAGTTTTAGATAAACTAAGCTGAAACCATTAAATAACTAACCAGCCTGTGCCAGCGATCTGTGTCAGCTGATCCCTGCAACCGTGCACTGAAGTTTTAGATAAAATAAACCAAACCGAAACCATTAAATAACTAACCAGCCTGTGCCAGCGATCTGTGTCAGCTGATTCCTGCAACCGTGCACTGAAGTTTTAGATAAACTAAGTTGAAACCATTAAATAACTAGCCAGCCTGTGCCAGCGATCTGTTTCATCTGATCCCTGCAACCGTGCACTGAAGTTTTAGATAAACTAAGTTGAAACCATTAAATAACTAACCAGCCTGTGCCAGGGATCTGTGTCAGCTGATCCCTGCAACCGTGCACTGAAGTTTTAGATAAACTAAGCTGAAACCATTAAATAACTAACCAGCCTGTGCCAGCGATCTGTGTCAGCTGATCCCTGCAACCGTGCACTGAAGTTTTAGATAAAATAAACCAAACCGAAACCATTAAATAACTAACCAGCCTGTGCCAGCGATCTGTTTCATCTGATCCCTGCAACCGTGCACTGAAGTTTTAGATAAACTAAGTTGAAACCATTAAATAACTAACCAGCCTGTGCCAGGGATCTGTGTCAGCTGATCCCTGCAACCGTGCACTGAAGTTTTAGATAAAATAAACCAAACCGAAACCATTAAATAACTAACCAGCCTGTGCCAGCGATCTGTTTCATCTGATCCCTGCAACCGTGCACTGAAGTTTTAGATAAACTAAGTTAAAACCATTAAATAACTAACCAGCCTGTGCCAGGGATCTGTGTCAGCTGATCCCTGCAACCGTGCACTGAAGTTTTAGATAAACTAAGCTGAAACCATTAAATAACTAACCAGCCTGTGCCAGCGATCTGTGTCAGCTGATCCCTGCAACCGTGCACTGAAGTTTTAGATAAAATAAATCAAACCGAAACCATTAAATAACTAACCAGCCTGTGCCAGCGATCTGTTTCATCTGATCCCTGCAACCGTGCACTGAAGTTTTAGATAAACTAAGCTGAAACCATTAAATAACTAACCAGCCTGTGCCAGCGATCTGTGTCAGCTGATCCCTGCAACCGTGCACTGAAGTTTTAGATAAAATAAACCAAACCGAAACTATTAAATAACTAACCAGCCTGTGCCAGCGATCTGTGTCAGCTGATTCCTGCAACCGTGCACTGAAGTTTTAGATAAACTAAGCTGAAACCATTAAATAACTAACCAGCCTGTGCCAGCGATCTGTTTCATCTGATCCCTGCAACCGTGCACTGAAGTTTTAGATAAACTAAGTTGAAACCATTAAATAACTAACCAGCCTGTGCCAACGATCTGTGTCAGCTGATCCCTGCAACCGTGCACTGAAGTTTTAGATAAACTAAGCTGAAACAATTAAATAACTAACCAGCCTGTGCCAGCGATCTGTGTCAGCTGATCCCTGCAACCGTGCACTTACGTCTTAGATCAAATAAACTAAGCTGAAACCATTAAATAACTAACCAGCGATCTGTGTCAGCTGATCCCTGCGACCGTGCACTGAAGTTTTAGATAAAATAAACTAAGCTGAAACCATTAAATAACTAACCAGCGATCTGTGTCAGCTGATCCCTGCGACCGTGCACTGAAGTTTAAGATAAAATAAACTAAGTTGAAACCATTAAATAACTAACCAGCCTGTGCAAGGGATCTGTGCCAGCGATCTGTTTCAGCTGATCTTTGCGAACGTGCACTGAAGTCTTAGATCAAATAAACTAACCTGAAACCATTAAATAACCAACCAGCCTGTGCGAGCGATCTGTGTCAGCTGATCCCTGCAACCGTGCACTGAAGTTTTAGATCAAATAAACTAAGCTGAAACCATTAAATAACCAACCAGGCTGTGCCAGAGATCTGTGTCAGCTGATCCCTGCGAACGTGGACTGAAGTTTTAGATCAAATAAACTAAGCTGAAACCACTAAATAACTAACCAGCCTGTGCCAGCGATCTGTGTCAGCTGATCCCTGCAACCGTGCACTGAAGTTTTAGAGAAAATAAACTAAGTTGAAACCATTAAATAACTAACCAGCCTGTGCCAGGAATCTTTGTCAACTGATCCCTGCAACCGTGCACTGAAGTTTTAGATCAAATAAACTAAGTTGAAACCATTAAATAACTAACCAGCGTGTGTCAGGGATCTGTGTTAGCTGATCCCTGCAAATGTGCACTGAAGTTTTACAGAAAATAAAGTAAGCTGAAACAATTAAATAACTAACCAGCCTGTGCCAGAGATCTGTGTCAGCTGATCCCTGCAACTGTGCACTGAAGTTTTAGATCAAATAAACTAACCTGAAACCATTAAATAACTAACCAGCGTGTGTCAGGGATCTGTGTCAGCTGATCTTTGCGACCATGCACTGAAGTCTTAGATCAAATAAACTAACCTGAAACCATTTAAATAACTAACCAGCCTGTGACAGTGATCTGTGTCAGCTGATCCCTGCAACCGTGCACTGAAGTTTTAGATCAAATAAACTAAGCTGAAACCATTCAATAACTAACCAGCCTGTGCCAGCGATCTGTGTCAGCTGATCCCTGCAACCGCGCACTGAAGTTTTAGATAAACTTGGCTGAAACCATTAAATAACTAACCAGCCTCTACCAGCGATCTGTTTCAGCTGATCCCTGCAATCGTGCACTGAAGTTTTAGATAAAATAAACTAAGCTGAAACCATTAAATAACTAACCAGCGATCTGTGTCAGCTGATCCCTGCGACCGTGCACTGAAGTTTTAGATAAAATAAACTAAGCTGAAACCATTAAATAACTAACCAGCGATCTGTGTCAGCTGATCCCTGCGACCGTGCACTGAAGTTTAAGATAAAATAAACTAAGTTGAAACCATTAAATAACTAACCAGCCTGTGCAAGGGATCTGTGCCAGCGATCTGTTTCAGCTGATCTTTGCGAACGTGCACTGAAGTCTTAGATCAAATAAACTAACCTGAAACCATTAAATAACCAACCAGCCTGTGCGAGCGATCTTTGTCAGCTGATCCCTGCAACCGTGCACTGAAGTTTTAGATCAAATAAACTAAGCTGAAACCATTAAATAACCAACCAGGCTGTGCCAGAGATCTGTGTCAGCTGATCCCTGCGAACGTGTACTGAAGTTTTAGATCAAATAAACTAAGCTGAAACCACTAAATAACTAACCAGCCTGTGCCAGCGATCTGTGTCAGCTGATCCCTGCAACCGTGCACTGAAGTTTTACAGAAAATAAAGTAAGCTGAAACCATTAAATAACTAACCAGCCTGTGCGAGCGATCTGTGTCAGCTGATCCCTGCGAACGTGGACTGAAGTTGTAGATCAAATAAACAAAGCTGAAACCATTAAATAACTAACCAGCGTGTGTCAGGGATCTGTGTCAGCTGATCTTTGCGACCATGCACTGAAGTCTTAGATCAAATAAACTAACCTGAAACCATTTAAATAACTAACCAGCCTGTGACAGCGATCTGTGTCAGCTGATCCCTGCAACCGTGCACTGAAGTTTTAGATCAAATAAACTAAGCTGAAACCATTAAATAACTAACCAGCCTGTGCCAGCGATCTGTGTCAGCGGATCCCTGCGACCGTGCACTGAAGTTTTAGATAAAATAAACTAAGCTGAAACCATTAAATAACTAACCAGCCTGTGCAAGGGATCTGTGTCAGCTGATCCCTGCAACCGCGCACTGAAGTTTTAGATAAACTAAGCTGAAACCATTAAATAACTAAACAGCCTGTGCCAGCGATCTGTGTCAGCTGATCCCTGCAACCGTGCACTGAAGTTTTAGATGAAATAAACTAAGTTAAAACCATTAAATAACTAACCAGCCTGTGCCAGCGATCTGTGTCAGCTGATCCCTGCAACCGTGCACTGAAGGTTTAGATAAAATAAACCAAACCGAAACCATTAAATAACTAACCAGCGATCTGTTTCAGCCGATCCCTGCAATCGTGCACTGAAGTTTTAGATCAAATAAACTAAGTTAAAACCATTAAATAACTAACCAGCCTGTGCCAGGGATCTGTGTCAGCTGATCCCTGCAACCGTGCACTGAAGTTTTAGATAAACTAAGCTGAAACCATTAAATAACTAACCAGCCTGTGCCAGCGATCTGTGTCAGCTGATCCCTGCAACCGTGCACTGAAGTTTTAGATAAAATAAACCAAACCGAAACCATTAAATAACTAACCAGCCTGTGCCAGCGATCTGTTTCATCTGATCCCTGCAACCGTGCACTGAAGTTTTAGATAAACTAAGCTGAAACCATTAAATAACTAACCAGCCTGTGCCAGCGATCTGTGTCAGCTGATCCCTGCAACCGTGCACTGAAGTTTTAGATAAAATAAACCAAACCTAAACCATTAAATAACTAACCAGCCTGTGCCAGCGATCTGGGTCAGCTGATCCCTGCGAACGTGCACTGAAGTCTTAGATCAAAATAAACTAAGCTGAAACCACGAAATAACTAACCAGCCTGTGCCAGCGATCTGGGTCAGCTGATCCCTGCGACCGTGCACTGAAGTTTTAGATAAAATAAACTAACCTGAAACCATTAAATAACCAACCAGCCTGTGCGAGCGATCTGTGTCAGCTGATCCCTGCAACCGTGCACTGAAGTTTTAGATCAAATAAACTAAGCTGAAACCATTAAATAACCAACCAGGCTGTGCCAGAGATCTGTGTCAGCTGATCCCTGCGAACGTGGACTGAAGTTTTAGATCAAATAAACTAAGCTGAAACCACTAAATAACTAACCAGCCTGTGCCAGCGATCTGTGTCAGCTGATCCCTGCAACCGTGCACTGAAGTCTTAGATCAAATAAACTAAGCTGAAACCATTAAATAACTAACCAGCCTGTGCCAGCGATCTGGGTCAGCTGATCCCTGCAACCGTGCACTGAAGTCTTAGATCAAATAAACTAAGCTGAAACCATTAAATAACTAACCAGCCTGTGCCAGCGATCTGGGTCAGCTGATCCCTGCGAACGTGGACTGAAGTTTTAGATCAAATAAACAAAGCTGAAACCATTAAATAACTAACCAGCGATCTGTGTCAGCGGATCCCTGCGACCGTGCACTGAAGTTTTAGATAAACTTGGCTGAAACCATTAAATAACTAACCAGCCTGTACCAGCGATCTGTTTCAGCTGATCCCTGCAATCGTGCACTGAAGTTTTAGATCAAGTAAACTAAGCTGAAACCACTAAATAACTAACCAGCCTGTGCCAGCGATCTGTGTCAGCTGATCCCTGCAACCGTGCACTGAAGTTTTAGAGAAAATAAACTAAGTTGAAACCATTAAATAACTAACCAGCCTGTGCCAGGGATCTGTGTCAGCTGATCTTTGCGACCATGCACTGAAGTCTTAGATCAAATAAACTAACCTGAAACCATTTAAATAACTAACCAGCCTGTAACAGCGATCTGTGTCAGCTGATCCCTGCAAGCGTGCACTGAAGTTTTAGATCAAATAAACTAAGCTGAAACCATTAAATAACTAACCAGCCTGTGCCAGCGATCTGTGTCAGCGGATCCCTGCGACCGTGCACTGAAGTTTTAGATAAAATAAACTAAGTTGAAACCATTAAATAACTAACCAGCCTGTGCCAGGGATCTGTGTCAGCTGATCCCTGCAACCGCGCACTGAAGTTTTAGATAAACTTGGCTGAAACCATTAAATAACTAACCAGCCTGTACCAGCGATCTGTTTCATCTGATCCCTGCAACCGTGCACTGAAGTTTTAGATAAACTAAGCTGAAACCATTAAATAACTAACCAGCCTGTGCCAGCGATCTGTGTCAGCTGATTCCTGCAACCGTGCACTGAAGTTTTAGATAAACTAAGTTGAAACCATTAAATAACTAACCAGCCTGTGCCAACGATCTGTGTCAGCTGATCCCTGCAACCGTGCACTGAAGTTTTAGATAAACTAAGCTGAAACCATTAAATAACTAACCAGTCTGTACCAGCGATTCTGTGTCAGCTGATCCCTGCAACCGTGCACTGAAGTTTTAGATTAAATAAACCAAACCTAAACCATTAAATAACTAACCAGCCTGTGCCAGCGATCTGTGTCAGCTGATCCCTGCAACCGTGCACTGAAGTTTTAGATAAACTTGGCTGAAACCATTAAATAACTAACCAGCCTGTACCAGCGATCTGTGTCAGCTGATCCCTGCAACCGTGCACTGAAGTTTTAGATAAACTAAGCTGAAACAATTAAATAACTAACCAGCCTGTGCCAGCGATCTGTGTCAGCTGATCCCTGCAACCGTGCACTGAAGTTTTAGATAAAATAAACCAAACCGAAACCATTAAATAACTAACCAGCATGTGCCAGCGATCTGTGTCAGCTGATTCCTGCAACCGTGCACTGAAGTTTTAGATAAACTAAGCTGAAACCATTAAATAACTAACCAGCCTGTGCCAGCGATCTGTATAAGCTGATCCCTGCGACCGTGCACTGAAGTTTTAGATCAAAAAAACTAAGCTGAAACCATTAAATAACTGACCAGCCTGTGCCAGCGATCTGTGTCAGCTGATCCCTGCGAACGTGGACTGAAGTTTTAGATAAAATAAACTAAGCTGAAACCATTAAATAACTAACCAGCCTGTGCCAGCGATCTGTGTCAGCTGATCCCTGCAACCGTGCACTGAAGTTTTAGATAAAATAAACTAAGCTGAAACCATTAAATAACTAACCAGCCTGTGCCAGCGATCTTTGTCAGCTGATCCTTGCAAACGTGCACTGAAGTTTTAGATAAAATTAACTAAGTTGAAACCATTAAATAACTAACCAGCGTGTGTCAGGGATCTGTGTTAGTTGATCCCTGCGACCGTGCACTGAAGTTTTAGATAAAATAAACTAAGTTGAAACCATTAAATAACTAACCAGCCTGTGCCAGGGATCTGTGTCAACTGATCCCTGCGAACGTGGACTGAAGTCTTAGATCAAATAAACTAAGCTGAAACCATTAAATAACCAACCAGCCTGTGCCAGGGATCTGTGTCAGCTGATTCCTGCAACCGTGCACTGAAGTTTTAGATCAAATAAACTAAGCTGAAACCATTAAATAACTAACCAGCGATCTGTGTCAGCTGATCCCTGCGACCGTGCACTGAAGTTTAAGATAAAATAAACTAAGTTGAAACCATTAAATAACTAACCAGCCTGTGCAAGGGATCTGTGCCAGCGATCTGTTTCAGCTGATCTTTGCGAACGTGCACTGAAGTCTTAGATCAAATAAACTAACCTGAAACCATTAAATAACCAACCAGCCTGTGCGAGCGATCTGTGTCAGCTGATCCCTGCAACCGTGCACTGAAGTTTTACAGAAAATAAAGTAAGCTGAAACAATTAAATAACTAACCAGCCTGTGCCAGGGATCTGTGTCAGCTGATCCCTGCGACCGTGCACTGAAGTCTTAGATCAAATAAACTAACCTGAAACCATTTAAATAACTAACCAGCCTGTGACAGCGATCTGTGTCAGCGGATCCCTGCGACCGTGCACTGAAGTTTTAGATAAACTAAGCTGAAACCATTAAATAACTAACCAGCCTGTGCCAGCGATCTGTGTCAGCTGATCCCTGCAACCGTGCACTGAAGTTTTAGATAAAATAAACCAAACCGAAACCATTAAATAACTAACCAGCGATCTGTTTCAGCTGATCCCTGCAATCGTGCACTGAAGTTTTAGATCAAATAAACTAAGTTAAAACCATTAAATAACTAACCAGCCTGTGCCAGGGATCTGTGTCAGCTGATCCCTGCAACCGTGCACTGAAGTTTTAGATAAAATAAACCAAACCGAAACCATTAAATAACTAACCAGCCTGTGCCAGCGATCTGTTTCATCTGATCCCTGCAACCGTGCACTGAAGTTTTAGATAAACTAAGCTGAAACCATTAAATAACTAACCAGCCTGTGCCAGCGATCTGTGTCAGCTGATCCCTGCAACCGTGCACTGAAGTTTTAGATAAAATAAACCAAACCGAAACCATTAAATAACTAACCAGCCTGTGCCAGCGATCTGTGTCAGCTGATTCCTGCAACCGTGCACTGAAGTTTTAGATAAACTAAGCTGAAACCATTAAATAACTAACCAGCCTGTGCCAGCGATCTGTGTCAGCTGATTCCTGCAACCGTGCACTGAAGTTTTAGATAAACTAAGCTGAAACCATTAAATAACTAACCAGCCTGTGCCAGCGATCTGTGTCAGCTGATCCCTGCAACCGTGCACTTACGTCTTAGATCAAATAAACTAAGCTGAAACCATTAAATAACTAACCAGCCTGTGCCAGCGATCTGGGTCAGCTGATCCCTGCGACCGTGCACTGAAGTTTAAGATAAAATAAACTAAGTTGAAACCATTAAATAACTAACCAGCCTGTGCAAGGGATCTGTGCCAGCGATCTGTTTCAGCTGATCTTTGCGAACGTGCACTGAAGTTTAAGATAAAATAAACTAAGTTGAAACCATTAAATAACTAACCAGCCTGTGCAAGGGATCTGTGCCAGCGATCTGTGTCAGCTGATCCCTGCAACCGTGCACTGAAGTTTTAGAGAAAATAAACTAAGTTGAAACCATTAAATAACTAACCAGCGTGTGTCAGGGATCTGTGTTAGCTGATCCCTGCAACTGTGCACTGAAGTTTTACAGAAAATAAACTAAGCTGAAACAATTAAATAACTAACCAGCCTGTGCCAGCAATCTGTGTCAGCTGATCTTTGCGACCATGCACTGAAGTCTTAGATCAAATAAACTAACCTGAAACCATTAAATAACTAACCAGCCTGTGCCAGCGATCTGTGTCAGCTGATCCCTGCAATCGTGCACTGAAGTTTTAGATCAAATAAACTAAGCTGAAACCATTAAATAACTAACCAGCCTGTGCAAGGGATCTGTGTCAGCTGATCCCTGCAACCGCGCACTGAAGTTTTAGATAAACTTGGCTGAAACCATTAAATAACTAACCAGCCTGTACCAGCGATCTGTTTCAGCTGATCCCTGCAATCGTGCACTGAAGTTTTAGATCAAATAAACTAAGTTAAAACCATTAAATAACTAACCAGCCTGTGCCAGGGATCTGTGTCAGCTGATCCCTGCAACCGTGCACTGAAGTTTTAGATAAACTAAGCTGAAACCATTAAATAACTAACCAGCCTGTGCCAGCAATCTGTTTCAGCTGATCTTTGCGAACGTGCACTGAAGTTTTAGATCAAATAAACTTGGCTGAAACCATTAAATAACTAACCAGCCTGTGCCAGCGATCTGTGTCAGCTGATCCCTGCGAACGTGGACTGAAGTTTTAGATCAAATAAACAAAGCTGAAACCATTAAATAACTAACCAGCGATCTGTGTCAGCTGATCCCTGCGACCGTGCACTGAAGTTTTAGATAAACTAAGCTGAAACCATTAAATAACTAACCAGCCTGTACCAGCGATCTGTTTCAGCTGATCCCTGCAATCGTGCACTGAAGTTTTAGATCAAATAAACTAAGCTGAAACCTTTAAATAACTAACCAGCCTGTACCAGCGATCTGTTTCAGCTGATCCCTGCAACCGTGCACTGAAGTTTTAGATCAAATAAACTAAGTTGAAACCATTAAATAACTAACCAGCCTGTGCCAGGGATCTGTGTCAGCTGATCTTTGCGACCATGCACTGAAGTCTTAGATCAAATAAACTAACCTGAAACCATTAAATAACTAACCAGCCTGTGCGAGCGATCTGTGTCAGCTGATCCCTGCAACCGTGCACTGAAGTTTTAGATCAAATAAACTAAGCTGAAACCATTAAATAACCAACCAGGCTGTGCCAGAGATCTGTGTCAGCTGATCACTGCGAACGTGGACTGAAGTTTTAGATCAAATAAACTAAGCTGAAACCACTAAATAACTAACCAGCCTGTGCCAGCGATCTGTGTCAGCGGATCCCTGCGACCGTGCACTGAAGTTTTAGATAAACTTGGCTGAAACCATTAAATAACTAACCAGCCTGTACCAGCGATCTGTTTCAGCTGATCCCTGCAATCGTGCACTGAAGTTTTAGATCAAGTAAACTAAGCTGAAACCACTAAATAACTAACCAGCCTGTGCCAGCGATCTGTGTCAGCTGATCCCTGCAGCCGTGCACTGAAGTTTTAGAGAAAATAAACTAAGTTGAAACCATTAAATAACTAACCAGCGTGTGTCAGGGATCTGTGTTAGCTGATCCCTGCAACCGTGCACTGAAGTTTTAGAGAAAATAAACTAAGTTGAAACCATTAAATAACTAACCAGCCTGTGCCAGGGATCTGTGTCAGCTGATCTTTGCGACCATGCACTGAAGTCTTAGATCAAATAAACTAACCTGAAACCATTTAAATAACTAACCAGCCTGTAACAGCGATCTGTGTCAGCTGATCCCTGCAAGCGTGCACTGAAGTTTTAGATCAAATAAACTAAGCTGAAACCATTAAATAACTAACCAGCCTGTGCCAGCGATCTGTGTCAGCGGATCCCTGCGACCGTGCACTGAAGTTTTAGATAAAATAAACTAAGTTGAAACCATTAAATAACTAACCAGCCTGTGCCAGGGATCTGTGTCAGCTGATCCCTGCAACCGCGCACTGAAGTTTTAGATAAACTTGGCTGAAACCATTAAATAACTAACCAGCCTGTGCCAGCGATCTGTGTCAGCTGATCCCTGCAACCGTGCACTGAAGTTTTAGATAAAATAAACTAAGCTGAAACCATTAAATAACTAACCAGCCTGTGCCAGCGATCTTTGTCAGCTGATCCTTGCAAACGTGCACTGAAGTTTTAGATAAAATTAACTAAGTTGAAACCATTAAATAACTAACCAGCGTGTGTCAGGGATCTGTGTTAGTTGATCCCTGCGACCGTGCACTGAAGTTTTAGATAAAATAAACTAAGTTGAAACCATTAAATAACTAACCAGCCTGTGCCAGGGATCTGTGTCAACTGATCCCTGCGAACGTGGACTGAAGTCTTAGATCAAATAAACTAAGCTGAAACCATTAAATAACCAACCAGGCTGTGCCAGAGATCTGTGTCAGCTGATCCCTGCGAACGTGGACTGAAGTTTTAGATCAAATAAACTAAGCTGAAACCACTAAATAACTAACCAGCCTGTGCCAGCGATCTGTGTCAGCTGATCCCTGCAACCGTGCACTGAATTTTTAGAGAAAATAAACTAAGTTGAAACCATTAAATAACTAACCAGCCTGTGCCAGGGATCTGTGTCAGCTGATCTTTGCGACCATGCACTGAAGTTTTAGATAAAATAAACAAAGCTGAAACCATTAAATAACTAACCAGCCTGTGCCAGCGATCTGTGTCAGCTGATCACTGCGACCGTGCACTGAAGTTTTAGATCAAATAAACTAAGCTGAAACCACTAAATAACTAACCAGCCTGTGCCAGCGATCTGTGTCAGCTGATCTTTGCGACCATGCACTGAAGTCTTAGATCAAATAAACTAACCTGAAACCATTTAAATAACTAACCAGCCTGTGCCAGCGATCTGTGTCAGCTGATTCCTGCAACCGTGCACTGAAGTTTTAGATAAACTAAGTTGAAACCATTAAATAACTAACCAGCCTGTGCCAACGATCTGTGTCAGCTGATCCCTGCAACCGTGCACTGAAGTTTTAGATAAACTAAGCTGAAACCATTAAATAACTAACCAGCCTGTGCCAGAGATCTGTTTCATCTGATCCCTGCAACCGTGCACTGAAGTTTTAGATAAACTAAGCTGAAACCATTAAATAACTAACCAGCCTGTGCCAGCGATCTGTGTCAGCTGATTCCTGCAACCGTGCACTGAAGTTTTAGATAAACTAAGTTGAAACCATTAAATAACTAACCAGCCTGTGCCAGCGATCTGTGTCAGCTGATCCCTGCGAACGTGGACTGAAGTTTTAGATCAAATAAACCAAACCTAAACCATTAAATAACTAACCAGCCTGTGCCAGCGATCTGTGTCAGCTGATCCCTGCAACCGTGCACTGAAGTTTTAGATAAACTAAGCTGAAACCATTAAATAACTAACCAGCCTGTGCCAGCGATCTGTGTCAGCTGATCCCTGCAACCGTGCACTGAAGTTTTAGATAAAATAAACCAAACCGAAACCATTAAATAACTAACCAGCATGTGCCAGCGATCTGTGTCAGCTGATTCCTGCAACCGTGCACTGAAGTTTTAGATAAAATAAGCTGAAACCATTAAATAACTAACCAGCCTGTGCCAGCGATCTGTGTCAGCTGATCCCTGCAACCGTGCACTGAAGTTTTAGATCAAATAAACTAAGTTGAAACTATTAAATAACTAACCAGCCTGTGCCAGCGATCTGTGTCAGCTGTTCCCTGCAACCGTGCACTGAAGTTTTAGATCAAATAAACTAAGTTGAAACCATTAAATAACTAACCAGCCTGTGCCAGCAATCTGTGTCAGCTGATCTTTGCGACCATGCACTGAAGTCTTAGATCAAATAAACTAACCTGAAACCATTAAATAACTAACCAGCCTGTGCCAGCGATCTGTGTCAGCTGATCCCTGCAATCGTGCACTGAAGTTTTAGATCAAATAAACTAAGCTGAAACCATTAAATAACTAACCAGCCTGTGCCAGCGATCTGTGTCAGCAGATCCCTGCGACCGTGCACTGAAGTTTTAGATCAAATAAACTAAGTTGAAACCATTAAATAACTAATCAGCCTGTGCCAGCGATCTGTGTCAGCTGATCCCTGCAACCGCGCACTGAAGTTTTAGATAAACTTGGCTGAAACCATTAAATAACTAACCAGCCTGTACCAGCGATCTGTTTCAGCTGATCCCTGCAATCGTGCACTGAAGTTTTAGATCAAATAAACTAAGTTAAAACCATTAAATAACTAACCAGCCTGTGCCAGGGATCTGTGTCAGCTGATCCCTGCAACCGTGCACTGAAGTTTTAGATAAACTAAGCTGAAACCATTAAATAACTAACCAGCCTGTGCCAGCGATCTGTTTCAGCTGATCTTTGCGAACGTGCACTGAAGTCTTAGATCAAAATAAACTAAGCTGAAACCACGAAATAACTAACCAGCCTGTGCCAGCGATCTGTGTCAGCTGATCCCTGCAACCGTGCACTGAAGTCTTAGATCAAATAAACTAAGCTGAAACCATTAAATAACTAACCAGCCTGTGCCAGCGATCTGTGTCAGCTGATCCCTGCGACCGTGCACTGAAGTTTAAGATAAAATAAACTAAGTTGAAACCATTAAATAACTAACCAGCCTGTGCAAGGGATCTGTGCCAGCGATCTGTTTCAGCTGATCTTTGCGACCATGCACTGAAGTCTTAGATCAAATAAACTAACCTGAAACCATTAAATAACCAACCAGCCTGTGCGAGCGATCTGTGTCAGCTGATCCCTGCAACCGTGCACTGAAGTTTTAGATCAAATAAACTAAGCTGAAACCATTAAATAACCAACCAGGCTGTGCCAGAGATCTGTGTCAGCTGATCCCTGCGAACGTGGACTGAAGTTTTAGATCAAATAAACTAAGCTGAAACCACTAAATAACTAACCAGCCTGTGCCAGCGATCTGTGTCAGCTGATCCCTGCAACCGTGCACTGAATTTTTAGAGAAAATAAACTAAGTTGAAACCATTAAATAACTAACCAGCCTGTGCCAGGGATCTGTGTCAGCTGATCTTTGCGACCATGCACTGAAGTTTTAGATAAAATAAACTAAGCTGAAACCATTAAATAACTAACCAGGCTGTGCCAGCGATCTGTGTCAGCTGATCCCTGCAACCGTGCACTGAAGTCTTAGATCAAATAAACTAAGCTGAAACCACGAAATAACTAACCAGCCTGTGCCAGCGATCTGTGTCAGCTGATCTTTGCGACCATGCACTGAAGTCTTAGATCAAATAAACTAACCTGAAACCATTTAAATAACTAACCAGCCTGTGCCAGCGATCTGTGTCAGCTGATTCCTGCAACCGTGCACTGAAGTTTTAGATAAACTAAGTTGAAACCATTAAATAACTAACCAGCCTGTGCCAACGATCTGTGTCAGCTGATCCCTGCAACCGTGCACTGAAGTTTTAGATAAACTAAGCTGAAACCATTAAATAACTAACCAGCCTGTGCCAGAGATCTGTTTCATCTGATCCCTGCAACCGTGCACTGAAGTTTTAGATAAACTAAGCTGAAACCATTAAATAACTAACCAGCCTGTGCCAGCGATCTGTGTCAGCTGATTCCTGCAACCGTGCACTGAAGTTTTAGATAAACTAAGCTGAAACCATTAAATAACTAACCAGCCTGTGCCAGCGATCTGTGTCAGCTGATCCCTGCAACCGTGCACTGAAGTTTTAGATAAACTAAGTTGAAACCATTAAATAACTAACCAGCCTGTGCCAGCTATCTTTGTCATCTGATCCCTGCAACCGTGCACTGAAGTTTTAGATAAACTTGGCTGAAACCATTAAATAACTAACCAGCCTGTACCAGCGATCTGTGTCAGCTGATCCCTGAAACCGTGCACTGAAGTTTTAGATAAACTAAGCTGAAACCATTAAATAACTAACCAGCCTGTGCCAGCGATCTGTGTCAGCTGATCCCTGCAACCGTGCACTGAAGTTTTAGATAAAATAAACCAAACCGAAACCATTAAATAACTAACCAGCCTGTGCCAGCGATCTGTGTCAGCTGATCCCTGCAACCGTGCACTGAAGTTTTAGATAAACTAAGTTGAAACCATTAAATAACTAACCAGCCTGTGCCAGCTATCTTTGTCATCTGATCCCTGCAACCGTGCACTGAAGTTTTAGATAAACTTGGCTGAAACCATTAAATAACTAACCAGCCTGTACCAGCGATCTGTGTCAGCTGATCCCTGAAACCGTGCACTGAAGTTTTAGATAAACTAAGCTGAAACCATTAAATAACTAACCAGCCTGTGCCAGCGATCTGTGTCAGCTGATCCCTGCAACCGTGCACTGAAGTTTTAGATAAAATAAACCAAACCGAAACCATTAAATAACTAACCAGCATGTGCCAGCGATCTGTGTCAGCTGATTCCTGCAACCGTGCACTGAAGTTTTAGATCAAATAAACTAAGTTGAAACTATTAAATAACTAACCAGCCTGTACCAGCGATCTGTGTCAGCTGATCCCTGCAACCGTGCACTGAAGTTTTAGATAAACTAAGCTGAAACCATTAAATAACTAACCAGCCTGTGCCAGCGATCTGTGTCAGCTGATCCCTGCAACCGTGCACTGACGTTTTAGATAAAATAAACCAAACCGAAACCATTAAATAACTAACCAGCCTGTGCCAGCTATCTTTGTCATCTGATCCCTGCAACCGTGCACTGAAGTTTTAGATAAACTTGGCTGAAACCATTAAATAACTAACCAGCCTGTGCCAGCGATCTGTGTCAGCTGATCCCTGCAACCGTGCACTGAAGTTTTAGATAAAATAAACCAAACCGAAACCATTAAATAACTAACCAGCCTGTGCCAGCTATCTTTGTCATCTGATCCCTGCAACCGTGCACTGAAGTTTTAGATAAACTTGGCTGAAACCATTAAATAACTAACCAGCCTGTACCAGCGATCTGTGTCAGCTGATCCCTGCAACCGTGCACTGAAGTTTTAGATAAAATAAACCAAACCGAAACCATTAAATAACTAACCAGCCTGTGCCAGCTATCTTTGTCATCTGATCCCTGCAACCGTGCACTGAAGTTTTAGATAAACTTGGCTGAAACCATTAAATAACTAACCAGCCTGTGCCAGCGATCTGTGTCAGCTGATCCCTGCAACCGTGCACTGAAGTTTTAGATAAAATAAACCAAACCGAAACCATTAAATAACTAACCAGCCTGTGACAGCTATCTTTGTCATCTGATCCCTGCAACCGTGCACTGAAGTTTTAGATAAACTTGGCTGAAACCATTAAATAACTAACCAGCCTGTACCAGCGATCTGTGTCAGCTGATCCCTGCAACCGTGCACTGAAGTTTTAGATAAAATAAACCAAACCGAAACCATTAAATAACTAACCAGCATGTGCCAGCGATCTTTGTCAGCTGATCCTTGCAAACGTGCACTGAAGTTTTAGATAAAATTAACTAAGTTGAAACCATTAAATAACTAACCAGCGTGTGTCAGGGATCTGTGTTAGTTGATCCCTGCGACCGTGCACTGAAGTTTTAGATAAAATAAACTAAGTTGAAACCATTAAATAACTAACCAGCCTGTGCCAGGGATCTGTGTCAACTGATCCCTGCGAACGTGGACTGAAGTCTTAGATCAAATAAACTAAGCTGAAACCATTAAATAACCAACCAGGCTGTGCCAGAGATCTGTGTCAGCTGATCCCTGCGAACGTGGACTGAAGTTTTAGATAAACTAAGTTGAAACCATTAAATAACTAACCAGCCTGTGCCAGCGATCTGTGTCAGCTGATCCCTGCGAACGTGGACTGAAGTTTTAGATCAAATAAACCAAACCTAAACCATTAAATAACTAACCAGCCTGTGCCAGCGATCTGTGTCAGCTGATCCCTGCAACCGTGCACTGAAGTTTTAGATAAACTAAGCTGAAACCATTAAATAACTAACCAGCCTGTGCCAGCGATCTGTGTCAGCTGATCCCTGCAACCGTGCACTGAAGTTTTAGATAAAATAAACCAAACCGAAACCATTAAATAACTAACCAGCATGTGCCAGCGATCTGTGTCAGCTGATTCCTGCAACCGTGCACTGAAGTTTTAGATAAAATAAGCTGAAACCATTAAATAACTAACCAGCCTGTGCCAGCGATCTGTGTCAGCTGATCCCTGCAACCGTGCACTGAAGTTTTAGATCAAATAAACTAAGTTGAAACTATTAAATAACTAACCAGCCTGTGCCAGCGATCTGTGTCAGCTGTTCCCTGCAACCGTGCACTGAAGTTTTAGATCAAATAAACTAAGTTGAAACCATTAAATAACTAACCAGCCTGTGCCAGCAATCTGTGTCAGCTGATCTTTGCGACCATGCACTGAAGTCTTAGATCAAATAAACTAACCTGAAACCATTAAATAACTAACCAGCCTGTGCCAGCGATCTGTGTCAGCAGATCCCTGCGACCGTGCACTGAAGTTTTAGATCAAATAAACTAAGTTGAAACCATTAAATAACTAATCAGCCTGTGCCAGCGATCTGTGTCAGCTGATCCCTGCAACCGCGCACTGAAGTTTTAGATAAACTTGGCTGAAACCATTAAATAACTAACCAGCCTGTACCAGCGATCTGTTTCAGCTGATCCCTGCAATCGTGCACTGAAGTTTTAGATCAAATAAACTAAGTTAAAACCATTAAATAACTAACCAGCCTGTGCCAGGGATCTGTGTCAGCTGATCCCTGCAACCGTGCACTGAAGTTTTAGATAAACTAAGCTGAAACCATTAAATAACTAACCAGCCTGTGCCAGCGATCTGTTTCAGCTGATCTTTGCGAACGTGCACTGAAGTCTTAGATCAAAATAAACTAAGCTGAAACCACGAAATAACTAACCAGCCTGTGCCAGCGATCTGTGTCAGCTGATCCCTGCAACCGTGCACTGAAGTCTTAGATCAAATAAACTAAGCTGAAACCATTAAATAACTAACCAGCCTGTGCCAGCGATCTGTGTCAGCTGATCCCTGCGAACGTGGACTGAAGTTTTAGATCAAATAAACAAAGCTGAAACCATTAAATAACTAACCAGCGATCTGTGTCAGCTGATCCCTGCGACCGTGCACTGAAGTTTAAGATAAAATAAACTAAGTTGAAACCATTAAATAACTAACCAGCCTGTGCAAGGGATCTGTGCCAGCGATCTGTTTCAGCTGATCTTTGCGACCATGCACTGAAGTCTTAGATCAAATAAACTAACCTGAAACCATTAAATAACCAACCAGCCTGTGCGAGCGATCTGTGTCAGCTGATCCCTGCAACCGTGCACTGAAGTTTTAGATCAAATAAACTAAGCTGAAACCATTAAATAACCAACCAGGCTGTGCCAGAGATCTGTGTCAGCTGATCCCTGCGAACGTGGACTGAAGTTTTAGATCAAATAAACTAAGCTGAAACCACTAAATAACTAACCAGCCTGTGCCAGCGATCTGTGTCAGCTGATCCCTGCAACCGTGCACTGAATTTTTAGAGAAAATAAACTAAGTTGAAACCATTAAATAACTAACCAGCCTGTGCCAGGGATCTGTGTCAGCTGATCTTTGCGACCATGCACTGAAGTTTTAGATAAAATAAACTAAGCTGAAACCATTAAATAACTAACCAGGCTGTGCCAGCGATCTGTGTCAGCTGATCCCTGCAACCGTGCACTGAAGTCTTAGATCAAATAAACTAAGCTGAAACCACGAAATAACTAACCAGCCTGTGCCAGCGATCTGTGTCAGCTGATCTTTGCGACCATGCACTGAAGTCTTAGATCAAATAAACTAACCTGAAACCATTTAAATAACTAACCAGCCTGTGCCAGCGATCTGTGTCAGCTGATTCCTGCAACCGTGCACTGAAGTTTTAGATAAACTAAGTTGAAACCATTAAATAACTAACCAGCCTGTGCCAACGATCTGTGTCAGCTGATCCCTGCAACCGTGCACTGAAGTTTTAGATAAACTAAGCTGAAACCATTAAATAACTAACCAGCCTGTGCCAGAGATCTGTTTCATCTGATCCCTGCAACCGTGCACTGAAGTTTTAGATAAACTAAGCTGAAACCATTAAATAACTAACCAGCCTGTGCCAGCGATCTGTGTCAGCTGATTCCTGCAACCGTGCACTGAAGTTTTAGATAAACTAAGCTGAAACCATTAAATAACTAACCAGCCTGTGCCAGCGATCTGTGTCAGCTGATCCCTGCAACCGTGCACTGAAGTTTTAGATAAACTAAGTTGAAACCATTAAATAACTAACCAGCCTGTGCCAGCTATCTTTGTCATCTGATCCCTGCAACCGTGCACTGAAGTTTTAGATAAACTTGGCTGAAACCATTAAATAACTAACCAGCCTGTACCAGCGATCTGTGTCAGCTGATCCCTGAAACCGTGCACTGAAGTTTTAGATAAACTAAGCTGAAACCATTAAATAACTAACCAGCCTGTGCCAGCGATCTGTGTCAGCTGATCCCTGCAACCGTGCACTGAAGTTTTAGATAAAATAAACCAAACCGAAACCATTAAATAACTAACCAGCCTGTGCCAGCGATCTGTGTCAGCTGATCCCTGCAACCGTGCACTGAAGTTTTAGATAAACTAAGTTGAAACCATTAAATAACTAACCAGCCTGTGCCAGCTATCTTTGTCATCTGATCCCTGCAACCGTGCACTGAAGTTTTAGATAAACTTGGCTGAAACCATTAAATAACTAACCAGCCTGTACCAGCGATCTGTGTCAGCTGATCCCTGAAACCGTGCACTGAAGTTTTAGATAAACTTGGCTGAAACCATTAAATAACTAACCAGCCTGTGCCAGCGATCTGTGTCAGCTGATCCCTGCAACCGTGCACTGAAGTTTTAGATAAAATAAACCAAACCGAAACCATTAAATAACTAACCAGCCTGTGCCAGCTATCTTTGTCATCTGATCCCTGCAACCGTGCACTGAAGTTTTAGATAAACTTGGCTGAAACCATTAAATAACTAACCAGCCTGTACCAGCGATCTGTGTCAGCTGATCCCTGCAACCGTGCACTGAAGTTTTAGATAAAATAAACCAAACCGAAACCATTAAATAACTAACCAGCCTGTGCCAGCTATCTTTGTCATCTGATCCCTGCAACCGTGCACTGAAGTTTTAGATAAACTTGGCTGAAACCATTAAATAACTAACCAGCCTGTGCCAGCGATCTGTGTCAGCTGATCCCTGCAACCGTGCACTGAAGTTTTAGATAAAATAAACCAAACCGAAACCATTAAATAACTAACCAGCCTGTGACAGCTATCTTTGTCATCTGATCCCTGCAACCGTGCACTGAAGTTTTAGATAAACTTGGCTGAAACCATTAAATAACTAACCAGCCTGTACCAGCGATCTGTGTCAGCTGATCCCTGCAACCGTGCACTGAAGTTTTAGATAAAATAAACCAAACCGAAACCATTAAATAACTAACCAGCATGTGCCAGCGATCTTTGTCAGCTGATCCCTGAAACCGTGCACTGAAGTTTTAGATAAACTAAGCTGAAACCATTAAATAACTAACCAGCCTGTGCCAGCGATCTGTGTCAGCTGATCCCTGCAACCGTGCACTGAAGTTTTAGATAAAATAAACCAAACCGAAACCATTAAATAACTAACCAGCATGTGCCAGCGATCTGTGTCAGCTGATTCCTGCAACCGTGCACTGAAGTTTTAGATCAAATAAACTAAGTTGAAACTATTAAATAACTAACCAGCCTGTACCAGCGATCTGTGTCAGCTGATCCCTGCAACCGTGCACTGAAGTTTTAGATAAACTAAGCTGAAACCATTAAATAACTAACCAGCCTGTGCCAGCGATCTGTGTCAGCTGATCCCTGCAACCGTGCACTGAAGTTTTAGATAAAATAAACCAAACCGAAACCAATAAATAACTAACCAGCATGTGCCAGCGATCTGTGTCAGCTGATTCCTGCAACCGTGCACTGAAGTTTTAGATAAACTAAGCTGAAACCATTAAATAACTAACCAGCCTGTGCCAGCGATCTGTGTCAGCTGATCCCTGCAACCGTGCACTGAAGTTTTAGATCAAATAAACTAAGTTGAAACTATTAAATAACTAACCAGCCTGTGCAAGGGATCTGTGTCAGCTGATCCCTGCAACCGTGCACTGAAGTTTTAGATAAACTAAGCTGAAACCATTAAATAACTAACCAGCCTGTGCCAGCGATCTGTTTCAGCTGATCCCTGCAACCGTGCACTGAAGTTTTAGATAAACTAAGCTGAAACCATTAAATAACTAACCAGCCTGTGCCAGCGATCTGTGTCAGCTGATCCCTGCAACCGTGCACTGAAGTTTTAGATAAAATAAACCAAACCGAAACCATTAAATAACTAACCAGCATGTGCCAGCGATCTGTGTCAGCTGATTCCTGCAACCGTGCACTGAAGTTTTAGATCAAATAAACTAAGTTGAAACTATTAAATAACTAACCAGCCTGTACCAGCGATCTGTGTCAGCTGATCCCTGCAACCGTGCACTGAAGTTTTAGATAAACTAAGCTGAAACCATTAAATAACTAACCAGCCTGTGCCAGCGATCTGTGTCAGCTGATTCCTGCAACCGTGCACTGAAGTTTTAGATAAACTAAGCTGAAACCATTAAATAACTAACCAGCCTGTGCCAGCGATCTGTGTCAGCTGATCCCTGCAACCGTGCACTGAAGTTTTAGATCAAATAAACTAAGTTGAAACTATTAAATAACTAACCAGCCTGTGCAAGGGATCTGTGTCAGCTGATCCCTGCAACCGTGCATTGAAGTTTTAGATAAACTAAGCTGAAACCATTAAATAACTAACCAGCCTGTGCCAGCGATCTGTGTCAGCTGATCCCTGCAACCGTGCACTGAAGTTTTAGATAAAATAAACCAAACCGAAACCAATAAATAACTAACCAGCATGTGCCAGCGATCTGTGTCAGCTGATTCCTGCAACCGTGCACTGAAGTTTTAGATAAACTAAGCTGAAACCATTAAATAACTAACCAGCCTGTGCCAGCGATCTGTGTCAGCTGATCCCTGCAACCGTGCACTGAAGTTTTAGATCAAATAAACTAAGCTGAAACTATTAAATAACTAACCAGCCTGTGCCAGCGATCTGTGTCAGCTGATCCCTGCAACCGTGCATTGAAGTTTTAGATAAACTAAGCTGAAACCATTAAATAACTAACCAGCCTGTGCCAGCGATCTGTGTCAGCTGATCCCTGCAACCGTGCACTGAAGTTTTAGATCAAAAAAACTAAGCTGAAACCATTAAATAACTAACCAGCCTGTGCAAGCGATCTTTGTCAGCTGATCCTTGCAAACGTGCACTGAAGTTTTAGATAAAATAAACTAAGTTGAAACCATTAAATAACTAACCAGCCTGTGCCAGCGATCTGTTTCAGCTGATCTTTGCGAACGTGCACTGAAGTCTTAGATCAAATAAACTAAGCTGAAACCATTAAATAACTAACCAGCCTGTGCCAGCGCTCTGTGTCAACTGATCCCTGCAACCGTGCACTGAATTTTTAGAGAAAATAAACTAAGCTGAAACCATTAAATAACCAACCAGGCTGTGCCAGGGATCTGTGTCAGCTGTTCCCTGCGAACGTGGACTGAAGTCTTAGATCAAAATAAAATAAGTTGAAAGCATTAAATAACTAACCAGCGTGTGTCAGGGATCTGTGTTAGTTGATCCCTGCGACCGTGCACTGAAGTTTTAGATAAAATAAACTAAGTTGAAACCATTAAATAACTAACCAGCCTTTGCCAGCGATCTGTTTCAGCTGATCTTTGCGAACGTGCACTGAAGTCTTAGATCAAATAAACTAAGCTGAAACCATTAAATAACTAACCAGCCTGTGCCAGCGCTCTGTGTCAACTGATCCCTGCAACCGTGCACTGAATTTTTAGAGAAAATAAACTAAGTTGAAACCATTAAATAACTAACCAGCCTGTGCCAGGGATCTGTGTCAGCTGATCCCTGCAACCGTGCACTGAAGTTTTAGATAAAATAAACTAAGTTCAAACCATTAAATAACTAACCAGCCTGTGCAAGGGATCTGTGTCAGCTGATCCCTGCAACCGTGCACTGAAGTTTTAGATAAACTTGGCTGAAACCATTAAATAACTAACCAGCCTGTACCAGCGATCTGTGTCAGCTGATCCCTGCAACCGTGCACTGAAGTTTTAGATAAACTAAGCTGAAACCATTAAATAACTAACCAGCATGTGCCAGAGATCTTTGTCAGCTGATCCCTGCAACCGTGCACTGAATTTTTAGAGAAAATAAACTAAGTTGAAACCATTAAATAACTAACCAGTGTGTGTCAGGGATCTGTGTTAGCTGATCCCTGCAACTGTGCACTGAAGTTTTACAGAAAATAAAGTAAGCTGAAACAATTAAATAACTAACCAGCCTGTGCCAGGGATCTGTGTCAGCTGATCTTTGCGACCATGCACTGAAGTCTTAGATAAAATAAACTAAGCTGAAACCATTAAATAACTAACCAGCCTGTGCGAGCGATCTGTGTCAGCTGATCCCTGCAACCGTGCACTGAAGTTTTAGATCAAATAAACTAAGCTGAAACTATTAAATAACTAACCAGCCTGTGCCAGCGATCTGTGTCAGCTGATCCCTGCAACCGTGCATTGAAGTTTTAGATAAACTAAGCTGAAACCATTAAATAACTAACCAGCCTGTGCCAGCGATCTGTGTCAGCTGATCCCTGCAACCGTGCACTGAAGTTTTAGATCAAAAAAACTAAGCTGAAACCATTAAATAACTAACCAGCCTGTGCAAGCGATCTTTGTCAGCTGATCCTTGCAAACGTGCACTGAAGTTTTAGATAAAATAAACTAAGTTGAAACCCTTAAATAACTAACCAGCCTGTGCCAGCGATCTGTTTCAGCTGATCTTTGCGAACGTGCACTGAAGTCTTAGATCAAATAAACTAAGCTGAAACCATTAAATAACTAACCAGCCTGTGCCAGCGCTCTGTGTCAACTGATCCCTGCAACCGTGCACTGAATTTTTAGAGAAAATAAACTAAGCTGAAACCATTAAATAACCAACCAGGCTGTGCCAGCGATCTGTGTCAGCTGATCCCTGCAACCGTGCACTGAAGTTTTAGATAAAATAAACTAAGTTGAAACCATTAAATAACTAACCAGCCTGTGCCAGCGATCTGTTTCAGCTGATCTTTGCGAACGTGCACTGAAGTTTTAGATCAAATAAACTAAGTTGAAACCATTAAATAACTAACCAGCCTGTGCAAGGGATCTGTGTCAGCTGATCCCTGCAACCGTGCACTGAAGTTTTAGATAAACTTGGCTGAAACCATTAAATAACTAACCAGCCTGTACCAGCGATCTGTTTCAGCTGATCCTTGCAATCGTGCACTGAAGTTTTAGATCAAATAAACTAAGTTAAAACCATTAAATAACTGACCAGCCTGTGCCAGCGATCTGTTTCAGCTGATCCCTGCGAACGTGGACTGAAGTCTTAGATCAAAATAAACTAAGCTGAAACCACAAAATAACTAACCAGCCTGTGCCAGCGATCTGTGTCAGCTGATCCCTGCAACCGTGCACTGAAGTTTTAGATAAAATAAACTAAGTTGAAACCATTAAATAACTAACCAGCCTGTGCCAGCGATCTGTGTCAGCTGATCACTGCGACCGTGCACTGAAGTTTTAGATCAAATAAACTAAGCTGAAACCACTAAATAACTAACCAGCCTGTGCCAGCGATCTGTGTCAGCTGATCCCTGCAACCGTGCACTGAAGTTTTAGAGAAAATAAACTAAGTTGAAACCATTAAATAACTAACCAGCCTGTGCCAGCGATCTGTGTCAGCTGATCCCTGCAACCGTGCACTGAAGTTTTAGATAAACTAAGTTGAAACCATTAAATAACTAACCAGTCTGTACCAGCGATTCTGTGTCAGCTGATCCCTGCAACCGTGCACTGAAGTTTTAGATTAAATAAACCAAACCTAAACCATTAAATAACTAACCAGCGTGTGTCAGGGATCTGTGTCAGCTGATCTTTGCGACCATGCACTGAAGTCTTAGTCAAATAAACTAACCTGAAACCATTTAAATAACTAACCAGCCTGTACCAGCGATCTGTGTCAGCTGATCCCTGCAACCGTGCACTGAAGTTTTAGATAAACTAAGTTGAAACCATTAAATAACTAACCAGTCTGTACCAGCGATTCTGTGTCAGCTGATCCCTGCAACCGTGCACTGAAGTTTTAGATTAAATAAACCAAACCTAAACCATTAAATAACTAACCAGCCTGTGCCAGCGATCTGTGTCAGCTGATCCCTGCAACCGTGCACTGAAGTTTTAGATAAACTAAGTTGAAACCATTAAATAACTAACCAGCCTGTGCCAGCTATCTTTGTCATCTGATCCCTGCAACCGTGCACTGAAGTTTTAGATAAACTTGGCTGAAACCATTAAATAACTAACCAGCCTGTACCAGCGATCTGTGTCAGCTGATCCCTGAAACCGTGCACTGAAGTTTTAGATAAACTAAGCTGAAACCATTAAATAACTAACCAGCCTGTGCCAGCGATCTGTGTCAGCTGATCCCTGCAACCATGCACTGAAGTTTTAGATAAAATAAACCAAACCGAAACCATTAAATAACTAACCAGCATGTGCCAGCGATCTGTGTCAGCTGATTCCTGCAACCGTGCACTGAAGTTTTAGATCAAATAAACTAAGTTGAAACTATTAAATAACTAACCAGCCTGTACCAGGGATCTGTGTCAGCTGATCCCTGCAACCGTGCACTGAAGTTTTAGATAAAATAAACCAAACCGAAACCAATAAATAACTAACCAGCATGTGCCAGCGATCTGTGTCAGCTGATTCCTGCAACCGTGCACTGAAGTTTTAGATAAACTAAGCTGAAACCATTAAATAACTAACCAGCCTGTGCCAGCGATCTGTGTCAGCTGATCCCTGCAACCGTGCACTGAAGTTTTAGATCAAATAAACTAAGTTGAAACTATTAAATAACTAACCAGCCTGTGCAAGGGATCTGTGTCAGCTGATCCCTGCAACCGTGCATTGAAGTTTTAGATAAACTAAGCTGAAACCATTAAATAACTAACCAGCCTGTGCCAGCGATCTGTGTCAGCTGATCCCTGCAACCGTGCACTGATGTTTTAGATCAAATAAACTAAGTTGAAACTATTAAATAACTAACCAGCCTGTGCCAGCGATCTGTGTCAGCTGATCCCTGCAACCGTGCATTGAAGTTTTAGATAAACTAAGCTGAAACCATTAAATAACTAACCAGCCTGTGCCAGCGATCTGTGTCAGCTGATCCCTGCAACCGTGCACTGAAGTTTTAGATAAAATAAACCAAACCGAAACCAATAAATAACTAACCAGCATGTGCCAGCGATCTGTGTCAGCTGATTCCTGCAACCGTGCACTGAAGTTTTAGATAAACTAAGCTGAAACCATTAAATAACTAACCAGCCTGTGCCAGCAATCTGTGTCAGCTGATCCCTGCAACCGTGCACTGAAGTTTTAGATCAAATAAACTAAGTTGAAACTATTAAATAACTAACCAGCCTGTGCCAGCGATCTGTGTCAGCTGATCCCTGCAACCGTGCATTGAAGTTTTAGATAAACTAAGCTGAAACCATTAAATAACTAACCAGCCTGTGCCAGCGATCTGTTTCAGCTGATCCCTGCGAACGTGGACTGAAGTCTTAGATCAAAATAAAATAAGTTGAAAGCATTAAATAACTAACCAGCGTGTGTCAGGGATCTGTGTTAGTTGATCCCTGCGACCGTGCACTGAAGTTTTAGATAAAATAAACTAAGTTGAAACCATTAAATAACTAACCACCCTTTGCCAGCGATCTGTTTCAGCTGATCTTTGCGAACGTGCACTGAAGTTTTAGATCAAATAAACTAACCTGAAACCATTAAATAACTAACCAGCCTGTACCAGCGATCTGTGTCAGCGGATCCCTGCAACTGTGCACTGAAGTTTTAGATAAACTTGGCTGAAACCATTAAATAACTAACCAGCCTGTACCAGCGATCTGTGTCAGCTGATCCCTGCAACCGTGCACTGAAGTTTTAGATAAAATAAACTAAGTTCAAACCATTAAATAACTAACCAGCATGTGCCAGAGATCTTTGTCAGCTGATCCCTGCAACCGTGCACTGAATTTTTAGAGAAAATAAACTAAGTTGAAACCATTAAATAACTAACCAGCCTGTGCCAGGGATCTGTGTCAGCTGATCCCTGCAACCGTGCACTGAAGTTTTAGATAAACTAAGCTGAAACCATTAAATAACTAACCAGCCTGTGCCAGAGATCTTTGTCAGCTGATCCCTGCAACCGTGCACTGAATTTTTAGAGAAAATAAACTAAGTTGAAACCATTAAATAACTAACCAGTGTGTGTCAGGGATCTGTGTTAGCTGATCCCTGCAACTGTGCACTGAAGTTTTACAGAAAATAAAGTAAGCTGAAACAATTAAATAACTAACCAGCCTGTGCCAGGGATCTGTGTCAGCTGATCTTTGCGACCATGCACTGAAGTTTTAGATAAAATAAACTAAGCTGAAACCATTAAATAACTAACCAGCCTGTGCGAGCGATCTGTGTCAGCTGATCCCTGCAACCGTGCACTGAAGTTTTAGATCAAATAAACTAAGCTGAAACAATTAAATAACCAACCAGGCTGTGCCAGAGATCTGTGTCAGCTGATCCCTGCGAACGTGGACTGAAGTTGTAGATCAAATAAACAAAGCTGAAACCATTAAATAACTAACCAGCGATCTGTGTCAGCTGATCCCTGCAACCGTGCACTGAAGTTTTAGATCAAATAAACTAACCTGAAACCATTTAAATAACTAACCAGCCTGTGCCAGCGATCTGTGTCAGCTGATCCCTGCAACCGTGCACTGAAGTTTTAGATCAAATAAACTAACCTGAAACCATTTAAATAACTAACCAGCCTGTGCCAGCGATCTGTGTCAGCTGATTCCTGCAACCGTGCACTGAAGTTTTAGAGAAAATAAACTAAGCTGAAACCATTAAATAACTACCCAGCCTGTGCCAGCGATCTGTGTCAGCTGATCCCTGCAACCGTGCACTGAAGTTTTAGATCAAATAAACTAACCTGAAACCATTTAAATAACTAACCAGCCTGTGCCAGCGATCTGTGTCAGCTGATCCCTGCAACCGTGCACTGAAGTTTTAGATCAAATAAACTAAGCTGAAACCATTAAATAACTAACCAGCCTGTGCCAGCGATCTGGGTCAGCGGATCCCTGCGACCGTGCACTGAAGTTTAAGATAAAATAAACTAAGTTGAAACCATTAAATAACTAACCAGCCTGTGCAAGGGATCTGTGCCAGCTGATCTTTGCGAACGTGAACTGAAGTCTTAGATCAAATAAACTAACCTGAAACCATTAAATAACCAACCAGCCTGTGCGAGCGATCTGTGTCAGCTGATCCCTGCCACCGTGCACTGAAGTTTTAGATCAAATAAACTAAGCTGAAACAATTAAATAACTAACCAGCCTGTGCCAGGGATCTGTGTCAGCTGATCTTTGCGACCATGCACTGAAGTCTTAGATCAAATAAACAAAGCTGAAACCATTAAATAACTAACCAGCGATCTGTGTCAGCTGATCCCTGCAACCGTGCACTGAAGTTTTAGAGAAAATAAACTAAGTTGAAACCATTAAATAACTAACCAGCGTGTGCCAGCGATCTGTGTCAGCGGATCCCTGCAATCGTGCACTGAAGTTTTAGATCAAATAAACTTGGCTGAAACCATTAAATAACTAACCAGCGTGTGCCAGCGATCTGTTTCAGCTGATCCCTGCAATCGTGCACTGAAGTTTTAGATCAAATAAACTAAGTTGAAACCATTAAATAACTAACCAGCCTGTGCCAGCGATCTGGGTCAGCTGATCCCTGCGAACGTGCACTGAAGTTTTAGATAAAATAAACTAAGCTGAAACCATTAAATAACTAACCAGCGATCTGTGTCAGCTGATCCCTGCGACCGTGCACTGAAGTTTAAGATAAAATAAACTAAGCTGAAACAATTAAATAACTAACCAGCCTGTGCGAGCGATCTGTGTCAGCTGATCTTTGCGACCATGCACTGAAGTTTTAGATAAAATAAACTAAGCTGAAACCATTAAATAACTAACCAGCCTGTGCGAGCGATCTGTGTCAGCTGATCCCTGCGAACGTGGACTGAAGTTGTAGATCAAATAAACTAAGCTGAAACCATTAAATAACTAACCAGCCTGTACCAGCGATCTGTTTCAGCTGATCCCTGCAATCGTGCACTGAAGTTTTAGATCGAATAAACTAAGCTGAAACCATTAAATAACCAACCAGCCTGTGCGAGCGATCTGTGTCAGCTGATCCCTGCGACCGTGCACTGAAGTTTTAGATAAAATAAACTAAGCTGAAACCATTAAATAACTAACCAGCGATCTGTGTCAGCGGATCCCTGCGACCGTGCACTGAAGTTTAAGATAAAATAAACTAAGTTGAAACCATTAAATAACTAACCACCCTGTGCAAGGGATCTGTGCCAGCTGATCCCTGCAACCGTGCACTGAAGTTTTAGATCAAATAAACTAACCTGAAACCATTAAATAACTAACCAGCCTGTGCGAGCGATCTGTGTCAGCTGATCCCTGCAACCGTGCACTGAATTTTTAGAGAAAATAAACTAAGTTGAAACCATTAAATAACTAACCAGCCTGTGCCAGGGATCTGTGTCAGCTGATCCCTGCAACCGTGCACTGAAGTTTTAGATAAACTAAGCTGAAACCATTAAATAACTAACCAGCATGTGCCAGAGATCTTTGTCAGCTGATCCCTGCAACCGTGCACTGAATTTTTAGAGAAAATAAACTAAGTTGAAACCATTAAATAACTAACCAGTGTGTGTCAGGGATCTGTGTTAGCTGATCCCTGCAACTGTGCACTGAAGTTTTACAGAAAATAAAGTAAGCTGAAACAATTAAATAACTAACCAGCCTGTGCCAGGGATCTGTGTCAGCTGATCTTTGCGACCATGCACTGAAGTTTTAGAGAAAATAAACTAAGTTGAAATCATTAAATAACTAACCAGCGTGTGTCAGGGATCTGTGTCAGCTGATCTAACTAACCAGCTAACTAAACCAACTAAACCATCCTACTTTTTATAAAAGGGAACATTATTTAAAGAATATGTATTTAATTAAAAAAACTCTGTATTCATCCAAAGGGTATAACAAGAAGGGTGAGCTTCCTGCTCCAAAATGAAATGACCAAAATAAATGTATTTCTCTGCAATTACAAACTCTGTGTAAACAGTCTTGGTGTCAAAATAAAGCTAACGCTGGTGAGATGTCATCAGAGCTGTAAATATTACTGCAGATGTTACTATGTCAAAGTTACTGTGACTCAAACATAGAAAAATGTCTTTTTCATTTCCCTCACCTAATTTTTCAAAGTATTTTATAGCATATAACACCTTTGAAAATATGCTTTGGTTCCCATTTAACTCCAGAACATCATAAATCAAAATATGGATATTACCTGTCCACAGATTCATGGTGACGTAACTGCTCTTTTAACTGTTTGGTGTCTTTGCTTTGTTTGGTGTTTGTAGAAATGGTTTACATGAGCTTTTAGCTGAGACTCAGAGGTTTCTGTGGACACTACTCATGTCAGCACTTATATTTCTGACCTCGTGTTATAATCGATTAAACGCGATCTCCTCCCTTTTGCCCCCATTTTTGATGGTGTGGGTACAAATGATCAGGCATGACATTCTCATAATAAATCAGATAAGATACTGCAAATAGTTAATCCTGCATTTGTGTGATTGAAAAGTGTGTGCAATGACACTGTTTTAAAGATTTAGCCTAAATCATTTTGGCGTGAATGAGCCTAAACATGATGACCGGACTAGTGACACCATATCACCTGTGACACACACACACGCACGTATGACTTTGCCAGTTTCAGCTGAAACAATTTCAGTGTTTCAAACCATGTTCCAGAGTTTTTAGGTCACCGTTCATGAGGTTTCAAGAAGAAAATGAAAGACAGATCTGAATGTTTGAAAGTGTTTTGGAAAAACTCTGTAAAGATTAGATGAACAATACTCAAAGGATAAATTCAACTGTTTTATTTTGTTAGATAAGTTGAAAAAAAAGTTAAACAAGCAAGTAAATAACGAAACAAGGTTAAATGAGGTAAGAACAAAAAGTTAACAAGCAAATAAAGAAACAAGGTTAAATGAAGTAAGAGCAAAAAGTTAACAAGTAAATAAAGAAACAAGGTTAAATGAAGTAAGAGCAAAAAGTTAACAAGCAAATAAAGAAACAAGGTTAAATGAAGTAAGAGCAAAAAGTTAACAAGTAAATAAAGAAACAAGGTTAAATGAGGTAAGAACAAAAAGTTAACAAGCAAATAAAGAAACAAGGTTAAATGAAGTAAGAGCAAAAAGTTAACAAGTAAATAAAGAAACAAGGCAGAGGAGAGAAACCCCAACAATCCCCTCTGAGCAAGCACTAGGCGACAGTGGGGAGGAAAAACTGCCTTTAAACGGGCAGAAACCTCCGGCAGAACCAGGCTCAGGAGGGGGCAGTCAACTGCCGGGACTGGTTGGGGGGGTGAACAGAGGTGGAGCAAGACGAGGCTACATCAGTTGAAGAAGCAGTATTGTCCCTCTTCCGGAAAAAGCTGAAGAATCTTTTCTTCTTTTTCATGGACTTTTCCACGAGCCCCTTTTTCTCCAGGATGAGGGTTCTCAACTCATGGATGGTTTCGGTGTTTTGCTCCTCAAGTTTCTTGTATGTTTGTTCCACCTGTTCTAATGTTGCTCGTGTTTCTTCAAGCTGTTCTTTGAGCTCTTTGGATGTTGCCTCCTGTGTCAGCTTTGCCTTCTGCAGGTCTGCATTTCTCACTTGATCTTCTTTGTGCAGGCCTTCTAGCTGCTCATTTCTTTTCTGGGTGTCGCGGAGCGTACACTGCAGGTCTTCATGCATTTTGTCTTGCTTTTGCTTTTGCGCCTGCATTTCTGTGTTTTCCCGCTTCAAGTTGTTGAATTCCAACAATATCCCCTTAATGAGCTCTGAGTTGTTTTTGGCCATTTGATCGATCCTTTTTTGCATCTGTGAGCATCGTTTTTCCAGAGTTTCCTTTTCTCCCTGCAGCTCACTTGTTTTGACCTTCAGTTCATTACAGAATCCTTGCAACTTTTGATTTTTACTCTCAAAGTCCTTGATAGTGCACTTTTCTTCTGACAGTCTTTCTTGCTGTTGCGCCTTCTCTTGAAGAAGGTCTTTATTTTTTTCTTCAGCTTCATCAAGCTTTCTTTGGAGCAGGTGATTCTGTTGGTCCATGTATTGGAGATCCCACTCTAGCTTATCAATCGTGGCTTTCCTGCCTTGAAGCTGCTCGGACATTTCTTTCACTTCAGCGCTCTTTTGCTTGTTTTCTTTGATGAGGAATACAATCTGCTCTCTGGCTTGAGCAAACTTGATCCCCCAGCCCTCATTAATAATGTTGATGTCGGGCTGGCGCTGTAGTGTTTCTTCCAGGTGTTTGTTTTGTGCTTCCATTTGTAAGCACTTCTTCTCCAGGTGAACTTTTTCTTTTTCAAGTTGTTGAATTTTGTTCTGGAGATGGTTGTTTTCACTCCTACTCTCCTGTAATGCCCTTTGGGTGGATAAGAGGCCATTTGGAGAAGTTGGCCGGCCACGCAAGGAAGGAGAGGCGGCGTAATCGTTTTGTCTCGGTTGCCGTAATCTTGGATACATGCTGGCGTTTGTATCCGATGACTCTGAGAGGTTTCCGAATGTTTCTGTAGTGAACGTTTGAAAGCTGCGAACACGAAGGCTGCGAAGTAACGAACTAAAAATTGCTGTTTGTCACCCCTATTTAAGGAAAAACTTCCTTGTGACATCATCACTCCTAAGCCAATCAGGTTGTCACATGACATTCTGGAATGTGGAATGGGGATATATATATATTTTTTTAAACAGTTTTCAAATTTAACTTAATATTTAAGTGTTTCTTACTTGACCTGCTTAGTCGATTAAAAAGTTAATTGCCACGAACACCCCTAATGTTATATAACAGACCACAGAAAAAAGACAGCTTTTTTCTGCGTGACAGAGCTATAATAAATGTTTTGTTTTTTTAATGATCCTACTTTTTATAAAAGGGAACATTATTTAAAGAATATGTATTTAATTAAAAACTCTGTATTCATCTAAAGGGTATAACAAGAAGGGTGAGCTTCCTGCTCCAAAATGAAATGACCAAAATAAATGTATTTCTCTGCAATTACAAACTCTGTGTAAACAGTCTTGGTGTCAAAATAAAGCTAACGCTGGTGAGATGTCATCAGAGCTGTAAATATTACTGCAGATGTTACTATGTCAAAGTTACTGTGACTCAAACATAGAAAAATGTCTTTTTCATTTCCCTCACCTAATTTTTCAAAGTATTTTATAGCATATAACACCTTTGAAAATATGCTTTGGTTCCCATTTAACTCCAGAACATCATAAATCAAAATATGGATATTACCTGTCCACAGATTCATGGTGACGTAACTGCTCTTTTAACTGTTTGGTGTCTTTGCTTTGTTTGGTGTTTGTAGAAATGGTTTACATGAGCTTTTAGCTGAGACTCAGAGGTTTCTGTGGACACTACTCATGTCAGCACTTATATTTCTGACCTCGTGTTATAATCGATTAAACGCGATCTCCTCCCTTTTGCCCCCATTTTTGATGGTGTGGGTACAAATGATCAGGCATGACATTCTCATAATAAATCAGATAAGATACTGCAAATAGTTAATCCTGCATTTGTGTGATTGAAAAGTGTGTGCAATGACACTGTTTTAAAGATTTAGCCTAAATCATTTTGGCGTGAATGAGCCTAAACATGATGACCGGACTAGTGACACCATATCACCTGTGACACACACACACGCACGTATGACTTTGCCAGTTTCAGCTGAAACAATTTCAGTGTTTCAAACCATGTTCCAGAGTTTTTAGGTCACCGTTCATGAGGTTTCAAGAAGAAAATGAAAGACAGATCTGAATGTTTGAAAGTGTTTTGGAAAAACTCTGTAAAGATTAGATGAACAATACTCAAAGGATAAATTCAACTGTTTTATTTTGTTAGATAAGTTGAAAAAAAAGTTAAACAAGCAAGTAAATAACGAAACAAGGTTAAATGAAGTAAGAGCAAAAAGTTAACAAGCAAATAAAGAAACAAGGTTAAATGAAGTAAGAGCAAAAAGTTAACAAGTAAATAAAGAAACAAGGCAGAGGAGAGAAACCCCAACAATCCCCTCTGAGCAAGCACTAGGCGACAGTGGGGAGGAAAAACTGCCTTTAAACGGGCAGAAACCTCCGGCAGAACCAGGCTCAGGAGGGGGCAGTCAACTGCCGGGACTGGTTGGGGGGGTGAACAGAGGTGGAGCAAGACGAGGCTACATCAGTTGAAGAAGCAGTATTGTCCCTCTTCCGGAAAAAGCTGAAGAATCTTTTCTTCTTTTTCATGGACTTTTCCACGAGCCCCTTTTTCTCCAGGATGAGGGTTCTCAACTCATGGATGGTTTCGGTGTTTTGCTCCTCAAGTTTCTTGCATGTTTGTTCCACCTGTTCTAATGTTGCTCGTGTTTCTTCAAGCTGTTCTTTGAGCTCTTTGGATGTTGCCTCCTGTGTCAGCTTTGCCTTCTGCAGGTCTGCATTTCTCACTTGATCTTCTTTGTGCAGGCCTTCTAGCTGCTCATTTCTTTTCTGGGTGTCGCGGAGCGTACACTGCAGGTCTTCATGCATTTTGTCTTGCTTTTGCTTTTGCGCCTGCATTTCTGTGTTTTCCCGCTTCAAGTTGTTGAATTCCAACAATATCCCCTTAATGAGCTCTGAGTTGTTTTTGGCCATTTGATCGATCCTTTTCTGCATCTGTGAGCATCGTTTTTCCAGAGTTTCCTTTTCTCCCTGCAGCTCACTTGTTTTGACCTTCAGTTCATTACAGAATCCTTGCAACTTTTGATTTTTACTCTCAAAGTCCTTGATAGTGCACTTTTCTTCTGACAGTCTTTCTTGCTGTTGCTCCTTCTCTTGAAGAAGGTCTTTATTTTTTTCTTCAGCTTCATCAAGCTTTCTTTGGAGCAGGTGATTCTGTTGGTCCATGTATTGGAGATCCCACTCTAGCTTATCAATCGTGGCTTTCCTGCCTTGAAGCTGCTCGGACATTTCTTTCACTTCAGCGCTCTTTTGCTTGTTTTCTTTGATGAGGAATACAATCTGCTCTCTGGCTTGAGCAAACTTGATCCCCCAGCCCTCATTAATAATGTTGATGTCGGGCTGGCGCTGTAGTGTTTCTTCCAGGTGTTTGTTTTGTGCTTCCATCTGTAAGCACTTCTTCTCCAGGTGAACTTTTTCTTTTTCAAGTTGTTGAATTTTGTTCTGGAGATGGTTGTTTTCACTCCTACTCTCCTGTAATGCCCTTTGGGTGGATAAGAGGCCATTTGGAGAAGTTGGCCGGCCACGCAAGGAAGGAGAGGCGGCGTAATCGTTTTGTCTCGGTTGCCGTAATCTTGGATACATGCTGGCGTTTGTATCCGATGACTCTGAGAGGTTTCCGAATGTTTCTGTAGTGAACGTTTGAAAGCTGCGAACACGAAGGCTGCGAAGTAACGAACTAAAAATTGCTGTTTGTCACCCCTATTTAAGGAAAAACTTCCTTGTGACATCATCACTCCTAAGCCAATCAGGTTGTCACATGACATTCTGGAATGTGGAATGGGGATATATATATATTTTTTTAAACAGTTTTCAAATTTAACTTAATATTTAAGTGTTTCTTACTTGACCTGCTTAGTCGATTAAAAAGTTAATTGCCACGAACACCCCTAATGTTATATAACAGACCACAGAAAAAAGACAGCTTTTTTCTGCGTGACAGAGCTATAATAAATGTTTTGTTTTTTTAATGATCCTACTTTTTATAAAAGGGAACATTATTTAAAGAATATGTATTTAATTAAAAAACTCTGTATTCATCTAAAGGGTATAACAAGAAGGGTGAGCTTCCTGCTCCAAAATGAAATGACCAAAATAAATGTATTTCTCTGCAATTACAAACTCTGTGTAAACAGTCTTGGTGTCAAAATAAAGCTAACGCTGGTGAGATGTCATCAGAGCTGTAAATATTACTGCAGATGTTACTATGTCAAAGTTACTGTGACTCAAACATAGAAAAATGTCTTTTTCATTTCCCTCACCTAATTTTTCAAAGTATTTTATAGCATATAACACCTTTGAAAATATGCTTTGGTTCCCATTTAACTCCAGAACATCATAAATCAAAATATGGATATTACCTGTCCACAGATTCATGGTGACGTAACTGCTCTTTTAACTGTTTGGTGTCTTTGCTTTGTTTGGTGTTTGTAGAAATGGTTTACATGAGCTTTTAGCTGAGACTCAGAGGTTTCTGTGGACACTACTCATGTCAGCACTTATATTTCTGACCTCGTGTTATAATCGATTAAACGCGATCTCCTCCCTTTTGCCCCCATTTTTGATGGTGTGGGTACAAATGATCAGGCATGACATTCTCATAATAAATCAGATAAGATACTGCAAATAGTTAATCCTGCATTTGTGTGATTGAAAAGTGTGTGCAATGACACTGTTTTAAAGATTTAGCCTAAATCATTTTGGCGTGAATGAGCCTAAACATGATGACCGGACTAGTGACACCATATCACCTGTGACACACACACACGCACGTATGACTTTGCCAGTTTCAGCTGAAACAATTTCAGTGTTTCAAACCATGTTCCAGAGTTTTTAGGTCACCGTTCATGAGGTTTCAAGAAGAAAATGAAAGACAGATCTGAATGTTTGAAAGTGTTTTGGAAAAACTCTGTAAAGATTAGATGAACAATACTCAAAGGATAAATTCAACTGTTTTATTTTGTTAGATAAGTTGAAAAAAAAGTTAAACAAGCAAGTAAATAACGAAACAAGGTTAAATGAGGTAAGAACAAAAAGTTAACAAGCAAATAAAGAAACAAGGTTAAATGAAGTAAGAGCAAAAAGTTAACAAGTAAATAAAGAAACAAGGCAGAGGAGAGAAACCCCAACAATCCCCTCTGAGCAAGCACTAGGCGACAGTGGGGAGGAAAAACTGCCTTTAAACGGGCAGAAACCTCCGGCAGAACCAGGCTCAGGAGGGGGCAGTCAACTGCCGGGACTGGTTGGGGGGGTGAACAGAGGTGGAGCAAGACGAGGCTACATCAGTTGAAGAAGCAGTATTGTCCCTCTTCCGGAAAAAGCTGAAGAATCTTTTCTTCTTTTTCATGGACTTTTCCACGAGCCCCTTTTTCTCCAGGATGAGGGTTCTCAACTCATGGATGGTTTCGGTGTTTTGCTCCTCAAGTTTCTTGTATGTTTGTTCCACCTGTTCTAATGTTGCTCGTGTTTCTTCAAGCTGTTCTTTGAGCTCTTTGGATGTTGCCTCCTGTGTCAGCTTTGCCTTCTGCAGGTCTGCATTTCTCACTTGATCTTCTTTGTGCAGGCCTTCTAGCTGCTCATTTCTTTTCTGGGTGTCGCGGAGCGTACACTGCAGGTCTTCATGCATTTTGTCTTGCTTTTGCTTTTGCGCCTGCATTTCTGTGTTTTCCCGCTTCAAGTTGTTGAATTCCAACAATATCCCCTTAATGAGCTCTGAGTTGTTTTTGGCCATTTGATCGATCCTTTTCTGCATCTGTGAGCATCGTTTTTCCAGAGTTTCCTTTTCTCCCTGCAGCTCACTTGTTTTGACCTTCAGTTCATTACAGAATCCTTGCAACTTTTGATTTTTACTCTCAAAGTCCTTGATAGTGCACTTTTCTTCTGACAGTCTTTCTTGCTGTTGCGCCTTCTCTTGAAGAAGGTCTTTATTTTTTTCTTCAGCTTCATCAAGCTTTCTTTGGAGCAGGTGATTCTGTTGGTCCATGTATTGGAGATCCCACTCTAGCTTATCAATCGTGGCTTTCCTGCCTTGAAGCTGCTCGGACATTTCTTTCACTTCAGCGCTCTTTTGCTTGTTTTCTTTGATGAGGAATACAATCTGCTCTCTGGCTTGAGCAAACTTGATCCCCCAGCCCTCATTAATAATGTTGATGTCGGGCTGGCGCTGTAGTGTTTCTTCCAGGTGTTTGTTTTGTGCTTCCATTTGTAAGCACTTCTTCTCCAGGTGAACTTTTTCTTTTTCAAGTTGTTGAATTTTGTTCTGGAGATGGTTGTTTTCACTCCTACTCTCCTGTAATGCCCTTTGGGTGGATAAGAGGCCATTTGGAGAAGTTGGCCGGCCACGCAAGGAAGGAGAGGCGGCGTAATCGTTTTGTCTCGGTTGCCGTAATCTTGGATACATGCTGGCGTTTGTATCCGATGACTCTGAGAGGTTTCCGAATGTTTCTGTAGTGAACGTTTGAAAGCTGCGAACACGAAGGCTGCGAAGTAACGAACTAAAAATTGCTGTTTGTCACCCCTATTTAAGGAAAAACTTCCTTGTGACATCATCACTCCTAAGCCAATCAGGTTGTCACATGACATTCTGGAATGTGGAATGGGGATATATATATATTTTTAAACAGTTTTCAAATTTAACTTAATATTTAAGTGTTTCTTACTTGACCTGCTTAGTCGATTAAAAAGTTAATTGCCACGAACACCCCTAATGTTATATAACAGACCACAGAAAAAAGACAGCTTTTTTCTGCGTGACAGAGCTATAATAAATGTTTTGTTTTTTTAATGATCCTACTTTTTATAAAAGGGAACATTATTTAAAGAATATGTATTTAATTAAAAAACTCTGTATTCATCTAAAGGGTATAACAAGAAGGGTGAGCTTCCTGCTCCAAAATGAAATGACCAAAATAAATGTATTTCTCTGCAATTACAAACTCTGTGTAAACAGTCTTGGTGTCAAAATAAAGCTAACGCTGGTGAGATGTCATCAGAGCTGTAAATATTACTGCAGATGTTACTATGTCAAAGTTACTGTGACTCAAACATAGAAAAATGTCTTTTTCATTTCCCTCACCTAATTTTTCAAAGTATTTTATAGCATATAACACCTTTGAAAATATGCTTTGGTTCCCATTTAACTCCAGAACATCATAAATCAAAATATGGATATTACCTGTCCACAGATTCATGGTGACGTAACTGCTCTTTTAACTGTTTGGTGTCTTTGCTTTGTTTGGTGTTTGTAGAAATGGTTTACATGAGCTTTTAGCTGAGACTCAGAGGTTTCTGTGGACACTACTCATGTCAGCACTTATATTTCTGACCTCGTGTTATAATCGATTAAACGCGATCTCCTCCCTTTTGCCCCCATTTTTGATGGTGTGGGTACAAATGATCAGGCATGACATTCTCATAATAAATCAGATAAGATACTGCAAATAGTTAATCCTGCATTTGTGTGATTGAAAAGTGTGTGCAATGACACTGTTTTAAAGATTTAGCCTAAATCATTTTGGCGTGAATGAGCCTAAACATGATGACCGGACTAGTGACACCATATCACCTGTGACACACACACACACGCACGTATGACTTTGCCAGTTTCAGCTGAAACAATTTCAGTGTTTCAAACCATGTTCCAGAGTTTTTAGGTCACCGTTCATGAGGTTTCAAGAAGAAAATGAAAGACAGATCTGAATGTTTGAAAGTGTTTTGGAAAAACTCTGTAAAGATTAGATGAACAATACTCAAAGGATAAATTCAACTGTTTTATTTTGTTAGATAAGTTGAAAAAAAAGTTAAACAAGCAAGTAAATAACGAAACAAGGTTAAATGAAGTAAGAGCAAAAAGTTAACAAGTAAATAAAGAAACAAGGTTAAATGAGGTAAGAACAAAAAGTTAACAAGCAAATAAAGAAACAAGGTTAAATGAAGTAAGAGCAAAAAGTTAACAAGTAAATAAAGAAACAAGGTTAAATGAGGTAAGAACAAAAAGTTAACAAGCAAATAAAGAAACAAGGTTAAATGAAGTAAGAGCAAAAAGTTAACAAGTAAATAAAGAAACAAGGCAGAGGAGAGAAACCCCAACAATCCCCTCTGAGCAAGCACTAGGCGACAGTGGGGAGGAAAAACTGCCTTTAAACGGGCAGAAACCTCCGGCAGAACCAGGCTCAGGAGGGGGCAGTCAACTGCCGGGACTGGTTGGGGGGGTGAACAGAGGTGGAGCAAGACGAGGCTACATCAGTTGAAGAAGCAGTATTGTCCCTCTTCCGGAAAAAGCTGAAGAATCTTTTCTTCTTTTTCATGGACTTTTCCACGAGCCCCTTTTTCTCCAGGATGAGGGTTCTCAACTCATGGATGGTTTCGGTGTTTTGCTCCTCAAGTTTCTTGCATGTTTGTTCCACCTGTTCTAATGTTGCTCGTGTTTCTTCAAGCTGTTCTTTGAGCTCTTTGGATGTTGCCTCCTGTGTCAGCTTTGCCTTCTGCAGGTCTGCATTTCTCACTTGATCTTCTTTGTGCAGGCCTTCTAGCTGCTCATTTCTTTTCTGGGTGTCGCGGAGCGTACACTGCAGGTCTTCATGCATTTTGTCTTGCTTTTGCTTTTGCGCCTGCATTTCTGTGTTTTCCCGCTTCAAGTTGTTGAATTCCAACAATATCCCCTTAATGAGCTCTGAGTTGTTTTTGGCCATTTGATCGATCCTTTTCTGCATCTGTGAGCATCGTTTTTCCAGAGTTTCCTTTTCTCCCTGCAGCTCACTTGTTTTGACCTTCAGTTCATTACAGAATCCTTGCAACTTTTGATTTTTACTCTCAAAGTCCTTGATAGTGCACTTTTCTTCTGACAGTCTTTCTTGCTGTTGCTCCTTCTCTTGAAGAAGGTCTTTATTTTTTTCTTCAGCTTCATCAAGCTTTCTTTGGAGCAGGTGATTCTGTTGGTCCATGTATTGGAGATCCCACTCTAGCTTATCAATCGTGGCTTTCCTGCCTTGAAGCTGCTCGGACATTTCTTTCACTTCAGCGCTCTTTTGCTTGTTTTCTTTGATGAGGAATACAATCTGCTCTCTGGCTTGAGCAAACTTGATCCCCCAGCCCTCATTAATAATGTTGATGTCGGGCTGGCGCTGTAGTGTTTCTTCCAGGTGTTTGTTTTGTGCTTCCATTTGTAAGCACTTCTTCTCCAGGTGAACGTTTTCTTTTTCAAGTTGTTGAATTTTGTTCTGGAGATGGTTGTTTTCACTCCTACTCTCCTGTAATGCCCTTTGGGTGGATAAGAGGCCATTTGGAGAAGTTGGCCGGCCACGCAAGGAAGGAGAGGCGGCGTAATCGTTTTGTCTCGGTTGCCGTAATCTTGGATACATGCTGGCGTTTGTATCCGATGACTCTGAGAGGTTTCCGAATGTTTCTGTAGTGAACGTTTGAAAGCTGCGAACACGAAGGCTGCGAAGTAACGAACTAAAAATTGCTGTTTGTCACCCCTATTTAAGGAAAAACTTCCTTGTGACATCATCACTCCTAAGCCAATCAGGTTGTCACATGACATTCTGGAATGTGGAATGGGGATATATATTTTTTTTTAAACAGTTTTCAAATTTAACTTAATATTTAAGTGTTTCTTACTTGACCTGCTTAGTCGATTAAAAAGTTAATTGCCACGAACACCCCTAATGTTATATAACAGACCACAGAAAAAAGACAGCTTTTTTCTGCGTGACAGAGCTATAATAAATGTTTTGTTTTTTTTAATGATCCTACTTTTTATAAAAGGGAACATTATTTAAAGAATATGTATTTAATTAAAAAAAACTCTGTATTCATCTAAAGGGTATAACAAGAAGGGTGAGCTTCCTGCTCCAAAATGAAATGACCAAAATAAATGTATTTCTCTGCAATTACAAACTCTGTGTAAACAGTCTTGGTGTCAAAATAAAGCTAACGCTGGTGAGATGTCATCAGAGCTGTAAATATTACTGCAGATGTTACTATGTCAAAGTTACTGTGACTCAAACATAGAAAAATGTCTTTTTCATTTCCCTCACCTAATTTTTCAAAGTATTTTATAGCATATAACACCTTTGAAAATATGCTTTGGTTCCCATTTAACTCCAGAACATCATAAATCAAAATATGGATATTACCTGTCCACAGATTCATGGTGACGTAACTGCTCTTTTAACTGTTTGGTGTCTTTGCTTTGTTTGGTGTTTGTAGAAATGGTTTACATGAGCTTTTAGCTGAGACTCAGAGGTTTCTGTGGACACTACTCATGTCAGCACTTATATTTCTGACCTCGTGTTATAATCGATTAAACGCGATCTCCTCCCTTTTGCCCCCATTTTTGATGGTGTGGGTACAAATGATCAGGCATGACATTCTCATAATAAATCAGATAAGATACTGCAAATAGTTAATCCTGCATTTGTGTGATTGAAAAGTGTGTGCAATGACACTGTTTTAAAGATTTAGCCTAAATCATTTTGGCGTGAATGAGCCTAAACATGATGACCGGACTAGTGACACCATATCACCTGTGACACACACACACGCACGTATGACTTTGCCAGTTTCAGCTGAAACAATTTCAGTGTTTCAAACCATGTTCCAGAGTTTTTAGGTCACCGTTCATGAGGTTTCAAGAAGAAAATGAAAGACAGATCTGAATGTTTGAAAGTGTTTTGGAAAAACTCTGTAAAGATTAGATGAACAATACTCAAAGGATAAATTCAACTGTTTTATTTTGTTAGATAAGTTGAAAAAAAAGTTAAACAAGCAAGTAAATAACGAAACAAGGTTAAATGAAGTAAGAGCAAAAAGTTAACAAGTAAATAAAGAAACAAGGTTAAATGAGGTAAGAACAAAAAGTTAACAAGCAAATAAAGAAACAAGGTTAAATGAAGTAAGAGCAAAAAGTTAACAAGTAAATAAAGAAACAAGGTTAAATGAGGTAAGAACAAAAAGTTAGCAAGCAAATAAAGAAACAAGGTTAAATGAAGTAAGAGCAAAAAGTTAACAAGTAAATAAAGAAACAAGGTTAAATGAGGTAAGAACAAAAAGTTAACAAGCAAATAAAGAAACAAGGTTAAATGAAGTAAGAGCAAAAAGTTAACAAGTAAATAAAGAAACAAGGTTAAATGAGGTAAGAACAAAAAGTTAACAAGCAAATAAAGAAACAAGGTTAAATGAAGTAAGAGCAAAAAGTTAACAAGTAAATAAAGAAACAAGGCAGAGGAGAGAAACCCCAACAATCCCCTCTGAGCAAGCACTAGGCGACAGTGGGGAGGAAAAACTGCCTTTAAACGGGCAGAAACCTCCGGCAGAACCAGGCTCAGGAGGGGGCAGTCAACTGCCGGGACTGGTTGGGGGGGTGAACAGAGGTGGAGCAAGACGAGGCTACATCAGTTGAAGAAGCAGTATTGTCCCTCTTCCGGAAAAAGCTGAAGAATCTTTTCTTCTTTTTCATGGACTTTTCCACGAGCCCCTTTTTCTCCAGGATGAGGGTTCTCAACTCATGGATGGTTTCGGTGTTTTGCTCCTCAAGTTTCTTGCATGTTTGTTCCACGTGTTCTAATGTTGCTCGTGTTTCTTCAAGCTGTTCTTTGAGCTCTTTGGATGTTGCCTCCTGTGTCAGCTTTGCCTTCTGCAGGTCTGCATTTCTCACTTGATCTTCTTTGTGCAGGCCTTCTAGCTGCTCATTTCTTTTCTGGGTGTCGCGGAGCGTACACTGCAGGTCTTCATGCATTTTGTCTTGCTTTTGCTTTTGCGCCTGCATTTCTGTGTTTTCCCGCTTCAAGTTGTTGAATTCCAACAATATCCCCTTAATGAGCTCTGAGTTGTTTTTGGCCATTTGATCGATCCTTTTCTGCATCTGTGAGCATCGTTTTTCCAGAGTTTCCTTTTCTCCCTGCAGCTCACTTGTTTTGACCTTCAGTTCATTACAGAATCCTTGCAACTTTTGATTTTTACTCTCAAAGTCCTTGATAGTGCACTTTTCTTCTGACAGTCTTTCTTGCTGTTGCGCCTTCTCTTGAAGAAGGTCTTTATTTTTTTCTTCAGCTTCATCAAGCTTTCTTTGGAGCAGGTGATTCTGTTGGTCCATGTATTGGAGATCCCACTCTAGCTTATCAATCGTGGCTTTCCTGCCTTGAAGCTGCTCGGACATTTCTTTCACTTCAGCGCTCTTTTGCTTGTTTTCTTTGATGAGGAATACAATCTGCTCTCTGGCTTGAGCAAACTTGATCCCCCAGCCCTCATTAATAATGTTGATGTCGGGCTGGCGCTGTAGTGTTTCTTCCAGGTGTTTGTTTTGTGCTTCCATTTGTAAGCACTTCTTCTCCAGGTGAACTTTTTCTTTTTCAAGTTGTTGAATTTTGTTCTGGAGATGGTTGTTTTCACTCCTACTCTCCTGTAATGCCCTTTGGGTGGATAAGAGGCCATTTGGAGAAGTTGGCCGGCCACGCAAGGAAGGAGAGGCGGCGTAATCGTTTTGTCTCGGTTGCCGTAATCTTGGATACATGCTGGCATTTGTATCCGATGACTCTGAGAGGTTTCCGAATGTTTCTGTAGTGAACGTTTGAAAGCTGCGAACACGAAGGCTGCGAAGTAACGAACTAAAAATTGCTGTTTGTCACCCCTATTTAAGGAAAAACTTCCTTGTGACATCATCACTCCTAAGCCAATCAGGTTGTCACATGACATTCTGGAATGTGGAATGGGGATATATATATATTTTTAAACAGTTTTCAAATTTAACTTAATATTTAAGTGTTTCTTACTTGACCTGCTTAGTCGATTAAAAAGTTAATTGCCACGAACACCCCTAATGTTATATAACAGACCACAGAAAAAAGACAGCTTTTTTCTGCGTGACAGAGCTATAATAAATGTTTTGTTTTTTTAATGATCCTACTTTTTATAAAAGGGAACATTATTTAAAGAATATGTATTTAATTAAAAAACTCTGTATTCATCTAAAGGGTATAACAAGAAGGGTGAGCTTCCTGCTCCAAAATGAAATGACCAAAATAAATGTATTTCTCTGCAATTACAAACTCTGTGTAAACAGTCTTGGTGTCAAAATAAAGCTAACGCTGGTGAGATGTCATCAGAGCTGTAAATATTACTGCAGATGTTACTATGTCAAAGTTACTGTGACTCAAACATAGAAAAATGTCTTTTTCATTTCCCTCACCTAATTTTTCAAAGTATTTTATAGCATATAACACCTTTGAAAATATGCTTTGGTTCCCATTTAACTCCAGAACATCATAAATCAAAATATGGATATTACCTGTCCACAGATTCATGGTGACGTAACTGCTCTTTTAACTGTTTGGTGTCTTTGCTTTGTTTGGTGTTTGTAGAAATGGTTTACATGAGCTTTTAGCTGAGACTCAGAGGTTTCTGTGGACACTACTCATGTCAGCACTTATATTTCTGACCTCGTGTTATAATCGATTAAACGCGATCTCCTCCCTTTTGCCCCCATTTTTGATGGTGTGGGTACAAATGATCAGGCATGACATTCTCATAATAAATCAGATAAGATACTGCAAATAGTTAATCCTGCATTTGTGTGATTGAAAAGTGTGTGCAATGACACTGTTTTAAAGATTTAGCCTAAATCATTTTGGCGTGAATGAGCCTAAACATGATGACCGGACTAGTGACACCATATCACCTGTGACACACACACACGCACGTATGACTTTGCCAGTTTCAGCTGAAACAATTTCAGTGTTTCAAACCATGTTCCAGAGTTTTTAGGTCACCGTTCATGAGGTTTCAAGAAGAAAATGAAAGACAGATCTGAATGTTTGAAAGTGTTTTGGAAAAACTCTGTAAAGATTAGATGAACAATACTCAAAGGATAAATTCAACTGTTTTATTTTGTTAGATAAGTTGAAAAAAAAGTTAAACAAGCAAGTAAATAACGAAACAAGGTTAAATGAAGTAAGAGCAAAAAGTTAACAAGTAAATAAAGAAACAAGGTTAAATGAGGTAAGAACAAAAAGTTAACAAGCAAATAAAGAAACAAGGTTAAATGAAGTAAGAGCAAAAAGTTAACAAGTAAATAAAGAAACAAGGTTAAATGAGGTAAGAACAAAAAGTTAACAAGCAAATAAAGAAACAAGGTTAAATGAAGTAAGAGCAAAAAGTTAACAAGTAAATAAAGAAACAAGGCAGAGGAGAGAAACCCCAACAATCCCCTCTGAGCAAGCACTAGGCGACAGTGGGGAGGAAAAACTGCCTTTAAACGGGCAGAAACCTCCGGCAGAACCAGGCTCAGGAGGGGGCAGTCAACTGCCGGGACTGGTTGGGGGGGTGAACAGAGGTGGAGCAAGACGAGGCTACATCAGTTGAAGAAGCAGTATTGTCCCTCTTCCGGAAAAAGCTGAAGAATCTTTTCTTCTTTTTCATGGACTTTTCCACGAGCCCCTTTTTCTCCAGGATGAGGGTTCTCAACTCATGGATGGTTTCGGTGTTTTGCTCCTCAAGTTTCTTGCATGTTTGTTCCACCTGTTCTAATGTTGCTCGTGTTTCTTCAAGCTGTTCTTTGAGCTCTTTGGATGTTGCCTCCTGTGTCAGCTTTGCCTTCTGCAGGTCTGCATTTCTCACTTGATCTTCTTTGTGCAGGCCTTCTAGCTGCTCATTTCTTTTCTGGGTGTCGCGGAGCGTACACTGCAGGTCTTCATGCATTTTGTCTTGCTTTTGCTTTTGCGCCTGCATTTCTGTGTTTTCCCGCTTCAAGTTGTTGAATTCCAACAATATCCCCTTAATGAGCTCTGAGTTGTTTTTGGCCATTTGATCGATCCTTTTCTGCATCTGTGAGCATCGTTTTTCCAGAGTTTCCTTTTCTCCCTGCAGCTCACTTGTTTTGACCTTCAGTTCATTACAGAATCCTTGCAACTTTTGATTTTTACTCTCAAAGTCCTTGATAGTGCACTTTTCTTCTGACAGTCTTTCTTGCTGTTGCTCCTTCTCTTGAAGAAGGTCTTTATTTTTTTCTTCAGCTTCATCAAGCTTTCTTTGGAGCAGGTGATTCTGTTGGTCCATGTATTGGAGATCCCACTCTAGCTTATCAATCGTGGCTTTCCTGCCTTGAAGCTGCTCGGACATTTCTTTCACTTCAGCGCTCTTTTGCTTGTTTTCTTTGATGAGGAATACAATCTGCTCTCTGGCTTGAGCAAACTTGATCCCCCAGCCCTCATTAATAATGTTGATGTCGGGCTGGCGCTGTAGTGTTTCTTCCAGGTGTTTGTTTTGTGCTTCCATTTGTAAGCACTTCTTCTCCAGGTGAACTTTTTCTTTTTCAAGTTGTTGAATTTTGTTCTGGAGATGGTTGTTTTCACTCCTACTCTCCTGTAATGCCCTTTGGGTGGATAAGAGGCCATTTGGAGAAGTTGGCCGGCCACGCAAGGAAGGAGAGGCGGCGTAATCGTTTTGTCTCGGTTGCCGTAATCTTGGATACATGCTGGCGTTTGTATCCGATGACTCTGAGAGGTTTCCGAATGTTTCTGTAGTGAACGTTTGAAAGCTGCGAACACGAAGGCTGCGAAGTAACGAACTAAAAATTGCTGTTTGTCACCCCTATTTAAGGAAAAACTTCCTTGTGACATCATCACTCCTAAGCCAATCAGGTTGTCACATGACATTCTGGAATGTGGAATGGGGATATATATATTTTTTTAAACAGTTTTCAAATGTAACTTAATATTTAAGTGTTTCTTACTTGACCTGCTTAGTCGATTAAAAAGTTAATTGCCACGAACACCCCTAATGTTATATAACAGACCACAGAAAAAAGACAGCTTTTTTCTGCGTGACAGAGCTATAATAAATGTTTTGTTTTTTTAATGATCCTACTTTTTATAAAAGGGAACATTATTTAAAGAATATGTATTTAATTAAAAAACTCTGTATTCATCTAAAGGGTATAACAAGAAGGGTGAGCTTCCTGCTCCAAAATGAAATGACCAAAATAAATGTATTTCTCTGCAATTACAAACTCTGTGTAAACAGTCTTGGTGTCAAAATAAAGCTAACGCTGGTGAGATGTCATCAGAGCTGTAAATATTACTGCAGATGTTACTATGTCAAAGTTACTGTGACTCAAACATAGAAAAATGTCTTTTTCATTTCCCTCACCTAATTTTTCAAAGTATTTTATAGCATATAACACCTTTGAAAATATGCTTTGGTTCCCATTTAACTCCAGAACATCATAAATCAAAATATGGATATTACCTGTCCACAGATTCATGGTGACGTAACTGCTCTTTTAACTATTTGGTGTCTTTGCTTTGTTTGGTGTTTGTAGAAATGGTTTACATGAGCTTTTAGCTGAGACTCAGAGGTTTCTGTGGACACTACTCATGTCAGCACTTATATTTCTGACCTCGTGTTATAATCGATTAAACGCGATCTCCTCCCTTTTGCCCCCATTTTTGATGGTGTGGGTACAAATGATCAGGCATGACATTCTCATAATAAATCAGATAAGATACTGCAAATAGTTAATCCTGCATTTGTGTGATTGAAAAGTGTGTGCAATGACACTGTTTTAAAGATTTAGCCTAAATCATTTTGGCGTGAATGAGCCTAAACATGATGACCGGACTAGTGACACCATATCACCTGTGACACAGACACACGCACGTATGACTTTGCCAGTTTCAGCTGAAACAATTTCAGTGTTTCAAACCATGTTCCAGAGTTTTTAGGTCACCGTTCATGAGGTTTCAAGAAGAAAATGAAAGACAGATCTGAATGTTTGAAAGTGTTTTGGAAAAACTCTGTAAAGATTAGATGAACAATACTCAAAGGATAAATTCAACTGTTTTATTTTGTTAGATAAGTTGAAAAAAAAGTTAAACAAGCAAGTAAATAACGAAACAAGGTTAAATGAGGTAAGAACAAAAAGTTAACAAGTAAATAACGAAACAAGGTTAAATGAGGTAAGAACAAAAAGTTAACAAGTAAATAAAGAAACAAGGTTAAATGAAGTAAGAGCAAAAAGTTAACAAGTAAATAAAGAAACAAGGTTAAATGAGGTAAGAACAAAAAGTTAACAAGCAAATAAAGAAACAAGGTTAAATGAAGTAAGAGCAAAAAGTTAACAAGTAAATAAAGAAACAAGGCAGAGGAGAGAAACCCCAACAATCCCCTCTGAGCAAGCACTAGGCGACAGTGGGGAGGAAAAACTGCCTTTAAACGGGCAGAAACCTCCGGCAGAACCAGGCTCAGGAGGGGGCAGTCAACTGCCGGGACTGGTTGGGGGGGTGAACAGAGGTGGAGCAAGACGAGGCTACATCAGTTGAAGAAGCAGTATTGTCCCTCTTCCGGAAAAAGCTGAAGAATCTTTTCTTCTTTTTCATGGACTTTTCCACGAGCCCCTTTTTCTCCAGGATGAGGGTTCTCAACTCATGGATGGTTTCGGTGTTTTGCTCCTCAAGTTTCTTGCATGTTTGTTCCACCTGTTCTAATGTTGCTCGTGTTTCTTCAAGCTGTTCTTTGAGCTCTTTGGATGTTGCCTCCTGTGTCAGCTTTGCCTTCTGCAGGTCTGCATTTCTCACTTGATCTTCTTTGTGCAGGCCTTCTAGCTGCTCATTTCTTTTCTGGGTGTCGCGGAGCGTACACTGCAGGTCTTCATGCATTTTGTCTTGCTTTTGCTTTTGCGCCTGCATTTCTGTGTTTTCCCGCTTCAAGTTGTTGAATTCCAACAATATCCCCTTAATGAGCTCTGAGTTGTTTTTGGCCATTTGATCGATCCTTTTTTGCATCTGTGAGCATCGTTTTTCCAGAGTTTCCTTTTCTCCCTGCAGCTCACTTGTTTTGACCTTCAGTTCATTACAGAATCCTTGCAACTTTTGATTTTTACTCTCAAAGTCCTTGATAGTGCACTTTTCTTCTGACAGTCTTTCTTGCTGTTGCGCCTTCTCTTGAAGAAGGTCTTTATTTTTTTCTTCAGCTTCATCAAGCTTTCTTTGGAGCAGGTGATTCTGTTGGTCCATGTATTGGAGATCCCACTCTAGCTTATCAATCGTGGCTTTCCTGCCTTGAAGCTGCTCGGACATTTCTTTCACTTCAGCGCTCTTTTGCTTGTTTTCTTTGATGAGGAATACAATCTGCTCTCTGGCTTGAGCAAACTTGATCCCCCAGCCCTCATTAATAATGTTGATGTCGGGCTGGCGCTGTAGTGTTTCTTCCAGGTGTTTGTTTTGTGCTTCCATTTGTAAGCACTTCTTCTCCAGGTGAACTTTTTCTTTTTCAAGTTGTTGAATTTTGTTCTGGAGATGGTTGTTTTCACTCCTACTCTCCTGTAATGCCCTTTGGGTGGATAAGAGGCCATTTGGAGAAGTTGGCCGGCCACGCAAGGAAGGAGAGGCGGCGTAATCGTTTTGTCTCGGTTGCCGTAATCTTGGATACATGCTGGCGTTTGTATCCGATGACTCTGAGAGGTTTCCGAATGTTTCTGTAGTGAACGTTTGAAAGCTGCGAACACGAAGGCTGCGAAGTAACGAACTAAAAATTGCTGTTTGTCACCCCTATTTAAGGAAAAACTTCCTTGTGACATCATCACTCCTAAGCCAATCAGGTTGTCACATGACATTCTGGAATGTGGAATGGGGATATATATATTTTTTTAAACAGTTTTCAAATTTAACTTAATATTTAAGTGTTTCTTACTTGACCTGCTTAGTCGATTAAAAAGTTAATTGCCACGAACACCCCTAATGTTATATAACAGACCACAGAAAAAAGACAGCTTTTTTCTGCGTGACAGAGCTATAATAAATGTTTTGTTTTTTTAATGATCCTACTTTTTATAAAAGGGAACATTATTTAAAGAATATGTATTTAATTAAAAAACTCTGTATTCATCTAAAGGGTATAACAAGAAGGGTGAGCTTCCTGCTCCAAAATGAAATGACCAAAATAAATGTATTTCTCTGCAATTACAAACTCTGTGTAAACAGTCTTGGTGTCAAAATAAAGCTAACGCTGGTGAGATGTCATCAGAGCTGTAAATATTACTGCAGATGTTACTATGTCAAAGTTACTGTGACTCAAACATAGAAAAATGTCTTTTTCATTTCCCTCACCTAATTTTTCAAAGTATTTTATAGCATATAACACCTTTGAAAATATGCTTTGGTTCCCATTTAACTCCAGAACATCATAAATCAAAATATGGATATTACCTGTCCACAGATTCATGGTGACGTAACTGCTCTTTTAACTGTTTGGTGTCTTTGCTTTGTTTGGTGTTTGTAGAAATGGTTTACATGAGCTTTTAGCTGAGACTCAGAGGTTTCTGTGGACACTACTCATGTCAGCACTTATATTTCTGACCTCGTGTTATAATCGATTAAACGCGATCTCCTCCCTTTTGCCCCCATTTTTGATGGTGTGGGTACAAATGATCAGGCATGACATTCTCATAATAAATCAGATAAGATACTGCAAATAGTTAATCCTGCATTTGTGTGATTGAAAAGTGTGTGCAATGACACTGTTTTAAAGATTTAGCCTAAATCATTTTGGCGTGAATGAGCCTAAACATGATGACCGGACTAGTGACACCATATCACCTGTGACACACACACACGCACGTATGACTTTGCCAGTTTCAGCTGAAACAATTTCAGTGTTTCAAACCATGTTCCAGAGTTTTTAGGTCACCGTTCATGAGGTTTCAAGAAGAAAATGAAAGACAGATCTGAATGTTTGAAAGTGTTTTGGAAAAACTCTGTAAAGATTAGATGAACAATACTCAAAGGATAAATTCAACTGTTTTATTTTGTTAGATAAGTTGAAAAAAAAGTTAAACAAGCAAGTAAATAACGAAACAAGGTTAAATGAAGTAAGAGCAAAAAGTTAACAAGTAAATAAAGAAACAAGGTTAAATGAGGTAAGAACAAAAAGTTAACAAGCAAATAAAGAAACAAGGTTAAATGAAGTAAGAGCAAAAAGTTAACAAGTAAATAAAGAAACAAGGTTAAATGAGGTAAGAACAAAAAGTTAACAAGCAAATAAAGAAACAAGGTTAAATGAAGTAAGAGCAAAAAGTTAACAAGTAAATAAAGAAACAAGGCAGAGGAGAGAAACCCCAACAATCCCCTCTGAGCAAGCACTAGGCGACAGTGGGGAGGAAAAACTGCCTTTAAACGGGCAGAAACCTCCGGCAGAACCAGGCTCAGGAGGGGGCAGTCAACTGCCGGGACTGGTTGGGGGGGTGAACAGAGGTGGAGCAAGACGAGGCTACATCAGTTGAAGAAGCAGTATTGTCCCTCTTCCGGAAAAAGCTGAAGAATCTTTTCTTCTTTTTCATGGACTTTTCCACGAGCCCCTTTTTCTCCAGGATGAGGGTTCTCAACTCATGGATGGTTTCGGTGTTTTGCTCCTCAAGTTTCTTGCATGTTTGTTCCACCTGTTCTAATGTTGCTCGTGTTTCTTCAAGCTGTTCTTTGAGCTCTTTGGATGTTGCCTCCTGTGTCAGCTTTGCCTTCTGCAGGTCTGCATTTCTCACTTGATCTTCTTTGTGCAGGCCTTCTAGCTGCTCATTTCTTTTCTGGGTGTCGCGGAGCGTACACTGCAGGTCTTCATGCATTTTGTCTTGCTTTTGCTTTTGCGCCTGCATTTCTGTGTTTTCCCGCTTCAAGTTGTTGAATTCCAACAATATCCCCTTAATGAGCTCTGAGTTGTTTTTGGCCATTTGATCGATCCTTTTCTGCATCTGTGAGCATCGTTTTTCCAGAGTTTCCTTTTCTCCCTGCAGCTCACTTGTTTTGACCTTCAGTTCATTACAGAATCCTTGCAACTTTTGATTTTTACTCTCAAAGTCCTTGATAGTGCACTTTTCTTCTGACAGTCTTTCTTGCTGTTGCTCCTTCTCTTGAAGAAGGTCTTTATTTTTTTCTTCAGCTTCATCAAGCTTTCTTTGGAGCAGGTGATTCTGTTGGTCCATGTATTGGAGATCCCACTCTAGCTTATCAATCGTGGCTTTCCTGCCTTGAAGCTGCTCGGACATTTCTTTCACTTCAGCGCTCTTTTGCTTGTTTTCTTTGATGAGGAATACAATCTGCTCTCTGGCTTGAGCAAACTTGATCCCCCAGCCCTCATTAATAATGTTGATGTCGGGCTGGCGCTGTAGTGTTTCTTCCAGGTGTTTGTTTTGTGCTTCCATTTGTAAGCACTTCTTCTCCAGGTGAACTTTTTCTTTTTCAAGTTGTTGAATTTTGTTCTGGAGATGGTTGTTTTCACTCCTACTCTCCTGTAATGCCCTTTGGGTGGATAAGAGGCCATTTGGAGAAGTTGGCCGGCCACGCAAGGAAGGAGAGGCGGCGTAATCGTTTTGTCTCGGTTGCCGTAATCTTGGATACATGCTGGCGTTTGTATCCGATGACTCTGAGAGGTTTCCGAATGTTTCTGTAGTGAACGTTTGAAAGCTGCGAACACGAAGGCTGCGAAGTAACGAACTAAAAATTGCTGTTTGTCACCCCTATTTAAGGAAAAACTTCCTTGTGACATCATCACTCCTAAGCCAATCAGGTTGTCACATGACATTCTGGAATGTGGAATGGGGATATATATATATTTTTAAACAGTTTTCAAATTTAACTTAATATTTAAGTGTTTCTTACTTGACCTGCTTAGTCGATTAAAAAGTTAATTGCCACGAACACCCCTAATGTTATATAACAGACCACAGAAAAAAGACAGCTTTTTTCTGCGTGACAGAGCTATAATAAATGTTTTGTTTTTTTAATGATCCTACTTTTTATAAAAGGGAACATTATTTAAAGAATATGTATTTAATTAAAAAACTCTGTATTCATCTAAAGGGTATAACAAGAAGGGTGAGCTTCCTGCTCCAAAATGAAATGACCAAAATAAATGTATTTCTCTGCAATTACAAACTCTGTGTAAACAGTCTTGGTGTCAAAATAAAGCTAACGCTGGTGAGATGTCATCAGAGCTGTAAATATTACTGCAGATGTTACTATGTCAAAGTTACTGTGACTCAAACATAGAAAAATGTCTTTTTCATTTCCCTCACCTAATTTTTCAAAGTATTTTATAGCATATAACACCTTTGAAAATATGCTTTGGTTCCCATTTAACTCCAGAACATCATAAATCAAAATATGGATATTACCTGTCCACAGATTCATGGTGACGTAACTGCTCTTTTAACTGTTTGGTGTCTTTGCTTTGTTTGGTGTTTGTAGAAATGGTTTACATGAGCTTTTAGCTGAGACTCAGAGGTTTCTGTGGACACTACTCATGTCAGCACTTATATTTCTGACCTCGTGTTATAATCGATTAAACGCGATCTCCTCCCTTTTGCCCCCATTTTTGATGGTGTGGGTACAAATGATCAGGCATGACATTCTCATAATAAATCAGATAAGATACTGCAAATAGTTAATCCTGCATTTGTGTGATTGAAAAGTGTGTGCAATGACACTGTTTTAAAGATTTAGCCTAAATCATTTTGGCGTGAATGAGCCTAAACATGATGACCGGACTAGTGACACCATATCACCTGTGACACACACACACGCACGTATGACTTTGCCAGTTTCAGCTGAAACAATTTCAGTGTTTCAAACCATGTTCCAGAGTTTTTAGGTCACCGTTCATGAGGTTTCAAGAAGAAAATGAAAGACAGATCTGAATGTTTGAAAGTGTTTTGGAAAAACTCTGTAAAGATTAGATGAACAATACTCAAAGGATAAATTCAACTGTTTTATTTTGTTAGATAAGTTGAAAAAAAAGTTAAACAAGCAAGTAAATAACGAAACAAGGTTAAATGAAGTAAGAGCAAAAAGTTAACAAGTAAATAAAGAAACAAGGTTAAATGAAGTAAGAGCAAAAAGTTAACAAGTAAATAAAGAAACAAGGTTAAATGAGGTAAGAACAAAAAGTTAACAAGCAAATAAAGAAACAAGGTTAAATGAAGTAAGAGCAAAAAGTTAACAAGTAAATAAAGAAACAAGGCAGAGGAGAGAAACCCCAACAATCCCCTCTGAGCAAGCACTAGGCGACAGTGGGGAGGAAAAACTGCCTTTAAACGGGCAGAAACCTCCGGCAGAACCAGGCTCAGGAGGGGGCAGTCAACTGCCGGGACTGGTTGGGGGGGTGAACAGAGGTGGAGCAAGACGAGGCTACATCAGTTGAAGAAGCAGTATTGTCCCTCTTCCGGAAAAAGCTGAAGAATCTTTTCTTCTTTTTCATGGACTTTTCCACGAGCCCCTTTTTCTCCAGGATGAGGGTTCTCAACTCATGGATGGTTTCGGTGTTTTGCTCCTCAAGTTTCTTGCATGTTTGTTCCACCTGTTCTAATGTTGCTCGTGTTTCTTCAAGCTGTTCTTTGAGCTCTTTGGATGTTGCCTCCTGTGTCAGCTTTGCCTTCTGCAGGTCTGCATTTCTCACTTGATCTTCTTTGTGCAGGCCTTCTAGCTGCTCATTTCTTTTCTGGGTGTCGCGGAGCGTACACTGCAGGTCTTCATGCATTTTGTCTTGCTTTTGCTTTTGCGCCTGCATTTCTGTGTTTTCCCGCTTCAAGTTGTTGAATTCCAACAATATCCCCTTAATGAGCTCTGAGTTGTTTTTGGCCATTTGATCGATCCTTTTCTGCATCTGTGAGCATCGTTTTTCCAGAGTTTCCTTTTCTCCCTGCAGCTCACTTGTTTTGACCTTCAGTTCATTACAGAATCCTTGCAACTTTTGATTTTTACTCTCAAAGTCCTTGATAGTGCACTTTTCTTCTGACAGTCTTTCTTGCTGTTGCTCCTTCTCTTGAAGAAGGTCTTTATTTTTTTCTTCAGCTTCATCAAGCTTTCTTTGGAGCAGGTGATTCTGTTGGTCCATGTATTGGAGATCCCACTCTAGCTTATCAATCGTGGCTTTCCTGCCTTGAAGCTGCTCGGACATTTCTTTCACTTCAGCGCTCTTTTGCTTGTTTTCTTTGATGAGGAATACAATCTGCTCTCTGGCTTGAGCAAACTTGATCCCCCAGCCCTCATTAATAATGTTGATGTCGGGCTGGCGCTGTAGTGTTTCTTCCAGGTGTTTGTTTTGTGCTTCCATTTGTAAGCACTTCTTCTCCAGGTGAACTTTTTCTTTTTCAAGTTGTTGAATTTTGTTCTGGAGATGGTTGTTTTCACTCCTACTCTCCTGTAATGCCCTTTGGGTGGATAAGAGGCCATTTGGAGAAGTTGGCCGGCCACGCAAGGAAGGAGAGGCGGCGTAATCGTTTTGTCTCGGTTGCCGTAATCTTGGATACATGCTGGCGTTTGTATCCGATGACTCTGAGAGGTTTCCGAATGTTTCTGTAGTGAACGTTTGAAAGCTGCGAACACGAAGGCTGCGAAGTAACGAACTAAAAATTGCTGTTTGTCACCCCTATTTAAGGAAAAACTTCCTTGTGACATCATCACTCCTAAGCCAATCAGGTTGTCACATGACATTCTGGAATGTGGAATGGGGATATATATATTTTTTTAAACAGTTTTCAAATGTAACTTAATATTTAAGTGTTTCTTACTTGACCTGCTTAGTCGATTAAAAAGTTAATTGCCACGAACACCCCTAATGTTATATAACAGACCACAGAAAAAAGACAGCTTTTTTCTGCGTGACAGAGCTATAATAAATGTTTTGTTTTTTTAATGATCCTACTTTTTATAAAAGGGAACATTATTTAAAGAATATGTATTTAATTAAAAAACTCTGTATTCATCTAAAGGGTATAACAAGAAGGGTGAGCTTCCTGCTCCAAAATGAAATGACCAAAATAAATGTATTTCTCTGCAATTACAAACTCTGTGTAAACAGTCTTGGTGTCAAAATAAAGCTAACGCTGGTGAGATGTCATCAGAGCTGTAAATATTACTGCAGATGTTACTATGTCAAAGTTACTGTGACTCAAACATAGAAAAATGTCTTTTTCATTTCCCTCACCTAATTTTTCAAAGTATTTTATAGCATATAACACCTTTGAAAATATGCTTTGGTTCCCATTTAACTCCAGAACATCATAAATCAAAATATGGATATTACCTGTCCACAGATTCATGGTGACGTAACTGCTCTTTTAACTATTTGGTGTCTTTGCTTTGTTTGGTGTTTGTAGAAATGGTTTACATGAGCTTTTAGCTGAGACTCAGAGGTTTCTGTGGACACTACTCATGTCAGCACTTATATTTCTGACCTCGTGTTATAATCGATTAAACGCGATCTCCTCCCTTTTGCCCCCATTTTTGATGGTGTGGGTACAAATGATCAGGCATGACATTCTCATAATAAATCAGATAAGATACTGCAAATAGTTAATCCTGCATTTGTGTGATTGAAAAGTGTGTGCAATGACACTGTTTTAAAGATTTAGCCTAAATCATTTTGGCGTGAATGAGCCTAAACATGATGACCGGACTAGTGACACCATATCACCTGTGACACAGACACACGCACGTATGACTTTGCCAGTTTCAGCTGAAACAATTTCAGTGTTTCAAACCATGTTCCAGAGTTTTTAGGTCACCGTTCATGAGGTTTCAAGAAGAAAATGAAAGACAGATCTGAATGTTTGAAAGTGTTTTGGAAAAACTCTGTAAAGATTAGATGAACAATACTCAAAGGATAAATTCAACTGTTTTATTTTGTTAGATAAGTTGAAAAAAAAGTTAAACAAGCAAGTAAATAACGAAACAAGGTTAAATGAGGTAAGAACAAAAAGTTAACAAGTAAATAACGAAACAAGGTTAAATGAGGTAAGAACAAAAAGTTAACAAGTAAATAAAGAAACAAGGTTAAATGAAGTAAGAGCAAAAAGTTAACAAGTAAATAAAGAAACAAGGTTAAATGAGGTAAGAACAAAAAGTTAACAAGCAAATAAAGAAACAAGGTTAAATGAAGTAAGAGCAAAAAGTTAACAAGTAAATAAAGAAACAAGGCAGAGGAGAGAAACCCCAACAATCCCCTCTGAGCAAGCACTAGGCGACAGTGGGGAGGAAAAACTGCCTTTAAACGGGCAGAAACCTCCGGCAGAACCAGGCTCAGGAGGGGGCAGTCAACTGCCGGGACTGGTTGGGGGGGTGAACAGAGGTGGAGCAAGACGAGGCTACATCAGTTGAAGAAGCAGTATTGTCCCTCTTCCGGAAAAAGCTGAAGAATCTTTTCTTCTTTTTCATGGACTTTTCCACGAGCCCCTTTTTCTCCAGGATGAGGGTTCTCAACTCATGGATGGTTTCGGTGTTTTGCTCCTCAAGTTTCTTGCATGTTTGTTCCACCTGTTCTAATGTTGCTCGTGTTTCTTCAAGCTGTTCTTTGAGCTCTTTGGATGTTGCCTCCTGTGTCAGCTTTGCCTTCTGCAGGTCTGCATTTCTCACTTGATCTTCTTTGTGCAGGCCTTCTAGCTGCTCATTTCTTTTCTGGGTGTCGCGGAGCGTACACTGCAGGTCTTCATGCATTTTGTCTTGCTTTTGCTTTTGCGCCTGCATTTCTGTGTTTTCCCGCTTCAAGTTGTTGAATTCCAACAATATCCCCTTAATGAGCTCTGAGTTGTTTTTGGCCATTTGATCGATCCTTTTTTGCATCTGTGAGCATCGTTTTTCCAGAGTTTCCTTTTCTCCCTGCAGCTCACTTGTTTTGACCTTCAGTTCATTACAGAATCCTTGCAACTTTTGATTTTTACTCTCAAAGTCCTTGATAGTGCACTTTTCTTCTGACAGTCTTTCTTGCTGTTGCTCCTTCTCTTGAAGAAGGTCTTTATTTTTTTCTTCAGCTTCATCAAGCTTTCTTTGGAGCAGGTGATTCTGTTGGTCCATGTATTGGAGATCCCACTCTAGCTTATCAATCGTGGCTTTCCTGCCTTGAAGCTGCTCGGACATTTCTTTCACTTCAGCGCTCTTTTGCTTGTTTTCTTTGATGAGGAATACAATCTGCTCTCTGGCTTGAGCAAACTTGATCCCCCAGCCCTCATTAATAATGTTGATGTCGGGCTGGCGCTGTAGTGTTTCTTCCAGGTGTTTGTTTTGTGCTTCCATTTGTAAGCACTTCTTCTCCAGGTGAACTTTTTCTTTTTCAAGTTGTTGAATTTTGTTCTGGAGATGGTTGTTTTCACTCCTACTCTCCTGTAATGCCCTTTGGGTGGATAAGAGGCCATTTGGAGAAGTTGGCCGGCCACGCAAGGAAGGAGAGGCGGCGTAATCGTTTTGTCTCGGTTGCCGTAATCTTGGATACATGCTGGCGTTTGTATCCGATGACTCTGAGAGGTTTCCGAATGTTTCTGTAGTGAACGTTTGAAAGCTGCGAACACGAAGGCTGCGAAGTAACGAACTAAAAATTGCTGTTTGTCACCCCTATTTAAGGAAAAACTTCCTTGTGACATCATCACTCCTAAGCCAATCAGGTTGTCACATGACATTCTGGAATGTGGAATGGGGATATGTTTTTTTTTTTTAAACAGTTTTCAAATTTAACTTAATATTTAAGTGTTTCTTACTTGACCTGCTTAGTCGATTAAAAAGTTAATTGCCACGAACACCCCTAATGTTATATAACAGACCACAGAAAAAAGACAGCTTTTTTCTGCGTGACAGAGCTATAATAAATGTTTTGTTTTTTTAATGATCCTACTTTTTATAAAAGGGAACATTATTTAAAGAATATGTATTTAATTAAAAAACTCTGTATTCATCTAAAGGGTATAACAAGAAGGGTGAGCTTCCTGCTCCAAAATGAAATGACCAAAATAAATGTATTTCTCTGCAATTACAAACTCTGTGTAAACAGTCTTGGTGTCAAAATAAAGCTAACGCTGGTGAGATGTCATCAGAGCTGTAAATATTACTGCAGATGTTACTATGTCAAAGTTACTGTGACTCAAACATAGAAAAATGTCTTTTTCATTTCCCTCACCTAATTTTTCAAAGTATTTTATAGCATATAACACCTTTGAAAATATGCTTTGGTTCCCATTTAACTCCAGAACATCATAAATCAAAATATGGATATTACCTGTCCACAGATTCATGGTGACGTAACTGCTCTTTTAACTGTTTGGTGTCTTTGCTTTGTTTGGTGTTTGTAGAAATGGTTTACATGAGCTTTTAGCTGAGACTCAGAGGTTTCTGTGGACACTACTCATGTCAGCACTTATATTTCTGACCTCGTGTTATAATCGATTAAACGCGATCTCCTCCCTTTTGCCCCCATTTTTGATGGTGTGGGTACAAATGATCAGGCATGACATTCTCATAATAAATCAGATAAGATACTGCAAATAGTTAATCCTGCATTTGTGTGATTGAAAAGTGTGTGCAATGACACTGTTTTAAAGATTTAGCCTAAATCATTTTGGCGTGAATGAGCCTAAACATGATGACCGGACTAGTGACACCATATCACCTGTGACACACACACACGCACGTATGACTTTGCCAGTTTCAGCTGAAACAATTTCAGTGTTTCAAACCATGTTCCAGAGTTTTTAGGTCACCGTTCATGAGGTTTCAAGAAGAAAATGAAAGACAGATCTGAATGTTTGAAAGTGTTTTGGAAAAACTCTGTAAAGATTAGATGAACAATACTCAAAGGATAAATTCAACTGTTTTATTTTGTTAGATAAGTTGAAAAAAAAGTTAAACAAGCAAGTAAATAACGAAACAAGGTTAAATGAGGTAAGAACAAAAAGTTAACAAGCAAATAAAGAAACAAGGTTAAATGAAGTAAGAGCAAAAAGTTAACAAGTAAATAAAGAAACAAGGCAGAGGAGAGAAACCCCAACAATCCCCTCTGAGCAAGCACTAGGCGACAGTGGGGAGGAAAAACTGCCTTTAAACGGGCAGAAACCTCCGGCAGAACCAGGCTCAGGAGGGGGCAGTCAACTGCCGGGACTGGTTGGGGGGGTGAACAGAGGTGGAGCAAGACGAGGCTACATCAGTTGAAGAAGCAGTATTGTCCCTCTTCCGGAAAAAGCTGAAGAATCTTTTCTTCTTTTTCATGGACTTTTCCATGAGCCCCTTTTTCTCCAGGATGAGGGTTCTCAACTCATGGATGGTTTCGGTGTTTTGCTCCTCAAGTTTCTTGCATGTTTGTTCCACCTGTTCTAATGTTGCTTGTGTTTCTTCAAGCTTTTCTTTGAGCTCTTTGGATGTTGCCTCCTGTGTCAGCTTTGCCTTCTGCAGGTCTGCATTTCTCACTTGATCTTCTTTGTGCAGGCCTTCTAGCTGCTCATTTCTTTTCTGGGTGTCGCGGAGCGTACACTGCAGGTCTTCATGCATTTTGTCTTGCTTTTGCTTTTGCGCCTGCATTTCTGTGTTTTCCCGCTTCAAGTTGTTGAATTCCAACAATATCCCCTTAATGAGCTCTGAGTTGTTTTTGGCCATTTGATCGATCCTTTTCTGCATCTGTGAGCATCGTTTTTCCAGAGTTTCCTTTTCTCCCTGCAGCTCACTTGTTTTGACCTTCAGTTCATTACAGAATCCTTGCAACTTTTGATTTTTACTCTCAAAGTCCTTGATAGTGCACTTTTCTTCTGACAGTCTTTCTTGCTGTTGCTCCTTCTCTTGAAGAAGGTCTTTATTTTTTTCTTCAGCTTCATCAAGCTTTCTTTGGAGCAGGTGATTCTGTTGGTCCATGTATTGGAGATCCCACTCTAGCTTATCAATCGTGGCTTTCCTGCCTTGAAGCTGCTCGGACATTTCTTTCACTTCAGCGCTCTTTTGCTTGTTTTCTTTGATGAGGAATACAATCTGCTCTCTGGCTTGAGCAAACTTGATCCCCCAGCCCTCATTAATAATGTTGATGTCGGGCTGGCGCTGTAGTGTTTCTTCCAGGTGTTTGTTTTGTGCTTCCATCTGTAAGCACTTCTTCTCCAGGTGAACTTTTTCTTTTTCAAGTTGTTGAATTTTGTTCTGGAGATGGTTGTTTTCACTCCTACTCTCCTGTAATGCCCTTTGGGTGGATAAGAGGCCATTTGGAGAAGTTGGCCGGCCACGCAAGGAAGGAGAGGCGGCGTAATCGTTTTGTCTCGGTTGCCGTAATCTTGGATACATGCTGGCGTTTGTATCCGATGACTCTGAGAGGTTTCCGAATGTTTCTGTAGTGAACGTTTGAAAGCTGCGAACACGAAGGCTGCGAAGTAACGAACTAAAAATTGCTGTTTGTCACCCCTATTTAAGGAAAAACTTCCTTGTGACATCATCACTCCTAAGCCAATCAGGTTGTCACATGACATTCTGGAATGTGGAATGGGGATATATATATTTTTTTTTAAACAGTTTTCAAATTTAACTTAATATTTAAGTGTTTCTTACTTGACCTGCTTAGTCGATTAAAAAGTTAATTGCCACGAACACCCCTAATGTTATATAACAGACCACAGAAAAAAGACAGCTTTTTTCTGCGTGACAGAGCTATAATAAATGTTTTGTTTTTTTAATGATCCTACTTTTTATAAAAGGGAACATTATTTAAAGAATATGTATTTAATTAAAAAACTCTGTATTCATCTAAAGGGTATAACAAGAAGGGTGAGCTTCCTGCTCCAAAATGAAATGACCAAAATAAATGTATTTCTCTGCAATTACAAACTCTGTGTAAACAGTCTTGGTGTCAAAATAAAGCTAACGCTGGTGAGATGTCATCAGAGCTGTAAATATTACTGCAGATGTTACTATGTCAAAGTTACTGTGACTCAAACATAGAAAAATGTCTTTTTCATTTCCCTCACCTAATTTTTCAAAGTATTTTATAGCATATAACACCTTTGAAAATATGCTTTGGTTCCCATTTAACTCCAGAACATCATAAATCAAAATATGGATATTACCTGTCCACAGATTCATGTTGACGTAACTGCTCTTTTAACTGTTTGGTGTCTTTGCTTTGTTTGGTGTTTGTAGAAATGGTTTACATGAGCTTTTAGCTGAGACTCAGAGGTTTCTGTGGACACTACTCATGTCAGCACTTATATTTCTGACCTCGTGTTATAATCGATTAAACGCGATCTCCTCCCTTTTGCCCCCATTTTTGATGGTGTGGGTACAAATGATCAGGCATGACATTCTCATAATAAATCAGATAAGATACTGCAAATAGTTAATCCTGCATTTGTGTGATTGAAAAGTGTGTGCAATGACACTGTTTTAAAGATTTAGCCTAAATCATTTTGGCGTGAATGAGCCTAAACATGATGACCGGACTAGTGACACCATATCACCTGTGACACACACACACGCACGTATGACTTTGCCAGTTTCAGCTGAAACAATTTCAGTGTTTCAAACCATGTTCCAGAGTTTTTAGGTCACCGTTCATGAGGTTTCAAGAAGAAAATGAAAGACAGATCTGAATGTTTGAAAGTGTTTTGGAAAAACTCTGTAAAGATTAGATGAACAATACTCAAAGGATAAATTCAACTGTTTTATTTTGTTAGATAAGTTGAAAAAAAAGTTAAACAAGCAAGTAAATAACGAAACAAGGTTAAATGAGGTAAGAACAAAAAGTTAACAAGCAAATAAAGAAACAAGGTTAAATGAAGTAAGAGCAAAAAGTTAACAAGTAAATAAAGAAACAAGGCAGAGGAGAGAAACCCCAACAATCCCCTCTGAGCAAGCACTAGGCGACAGTGGGGAGGAAAAACTGCCTTTAAACGGGCAGAAACCTCCGGCAGAACCAGGCTCAGGAGGGGGCAGTCAACTGCCGGGACTGGTTGGGGGGGTGAACAGAGGTGGAGCAAGACGAGGCTACATCAGTTGAAGAAGCAGTATTGTCCCTCTTCCGGAAAAAGCTGAAGAATCTTTTCTTCTTTTTCATGGACTTTTCCATGAGCCCCTTTTTCTCCAGGATGAGGGTTCTCAACTCATGGATGGTTTCGGTGTTTTGCTCCTCAAGTTTCTTGCATGTTTGTTCCACCTGTTCTAATGTTGCTTGTGTTTCTTCAAGCTTTTCTTTGAGCTCTTTGGATGTTGCCTCCTGTGTCAGCTTTGCCTTCTGCAGGTCTGCATTTCTCACTTGATCTTCTTTGTGCAGGCCTTCTAGCTGCTCATTTCTTTTCTGGGTGTCGCGGAGCGTACACTGCAGGTCTTCATGCATTTTGTCTTGCTTTTGCTTTTGCGCCTGCATTTCTGTGTTTTCCCGCTTCAAGTTGTTGAATTCCAACAATATCCCCTTAATGAGCTCTGAGTTGTTTTTGGCCATTTGATCGATCCTTTTCTGCATCTGTGAGCATCGTTTTTCCAGAGTTTCCTTTTCTCCCTGCAGCTCACTTGTTTTGACCTTCAGTTCATTACAGAATCCTTGCAACTTTTGATTTTTACTCTCAAAGTCCTTGATAGTGCACTTTTCTTCTGACAGTCTTTCTTGCTGTTGCTCCTTCTCTTGAAGAAGGTCTTTATTTTTTTCTTCAGCTTCATCAAGCTTTCTTTGGAGCAGGTGATTCTGTTGGTCCATGTATTGGAGATCCCACTCTAGCTTATCAATCGTGGCTTTCCTGCCTTGAAGCTGCTCGGACATTTCTTTCACTTCAGCGCTCTTTTGCTTGTTTTCTTTGATGAGGAATACAATCTGCTCTCTGGCTTGAGCAAACTTGATCCCCCAGCCCTCATTAATAATGTTGATGTCGGGCTGGCGCTGTAGTGTTTCTTCCAGGTGTTTGTTTTGTGCTTCCATCTGTAAGCACTTCTTCTCCAGGTGAACTTTTTCTTTTTCAAGTTGTTGAATTTTGTTCTGGAGATGGTTGTTTTCACTCCTACTCTCCTGTAATGCCCTTTGGGTGGATAAGAGGCCATTTGGAGAAGTTGGCCGGCCACGCAAGGAAGGAGAGGCGGCGTAATCGTTTTGTCTCGGTTGCCGTAATCTTGGATACATGCTGGCGTTTGTATCCGATGACTCTGAGAGGTTTCCGAATGTTTCTGTAGTGAACGTTTGAAAGCTGCGAACACGAAGGCTGCGAAGTAACGAACTAAAAATTGCTGTTTGTCACCCCTATTTAAGGAAAAACTTCCTTGTGACATCATCACTCCTAAGCCAATCAGGTTGTCACATGACATTCTGGAATGTGGAATGGGGATATATATATTTTTTTTTAAACAGTTTTCAAATTTAACTTAATATTTAAGTGTTTCTTACTTGACCTGCTTAGTCGATTAAAAAGTTAATTGCCACGAACACCCCTAATGTTATATAACAGACCACAGAAAAAAGACAGCTTTTTTCTGCGTGACAGAGCTATAATAAATGTTTTGTTTTTTTAATGATCCTACTTTTTATAAAAGGGAACATTATTTAAAGAATATGTATTTAATTAAAAAACTCTGTATTCATCTAAAGGGTATAACAAGAAGGGTGAGCTTCCTGCTCCAAAATGAAATGACCAAAATAAATGTATTTCTCTGCAATTACAAACTCTGTGTAAACAGTCTTGGTGTCAAAATAAAGCTAACGCTGGTGAGATGTCATCAGAGCTGTAAATATTACTGCAGATGTTACTATGTCAAAGTTACTGTGACTCAAACATAGAAAAATGTCTTTTTCATTTCCCTCACCTAATTTTTCAAAGTATTTTATAGCATATAACACCTTTGAAAATATGCTTTGGTTCCCATTTAACTCCAGAACATCATAAATCAAAATATGGATATTACCTGTCCACAGATTCATGGTGACGTAACTGCTCTTTTAACTGTTTGGTGTCTTTGCTTTGTTTGGTGTTTGTAGAAATGGTTTACATGAGCTTTTAGCTGAGACTCAGAGGTTTCTGTGGACACTACTCATGTCAGCACTTATATTTCTGACCTCGTGTTATAATCGATTAAACGCGATCTCCTCCCTTTTGCCCCCATTTTTGATGGTGTGGGTACAAATGATCAGGCATGACATTCTCATAATAAATCAGATAAGATACTGCAAATAGTTAATCCTGCATTTGTGTGATTGAAAAGTGTGTGCAATGACACTGTTTTAAAGATTTAGCCTAAATCATTTTGGCGTGAATGAGCCTAAACATGATGACCGGACTAGTGACACCATATCACCTGTGACACACACACACGCACGTATGACTTTGCCAGTTTCAGCTGAAACAATTTCAGTGTTTCAAACCATGTTCCAGAGTTTTTAGGTCACCGTTCATGAGGTTTCAAGAAGAAAATGAAAGACAGATCTGAATGTTTGAAAGTGTTTTGGAAAAACTCTGTAAAGATTAGATGAACAATACTCAAAGGATAAATTCAACTGTTTTATTTTGTTAGATAAGTTGAAAAAAAAGTTAAACAAGCAAGTAAATAACGAAACAAGGTTAAATGAGGTAAGAACAAAAAGTTAACAAGCAAATAAAGAAACAAGGTTAAATGAAGTAAGAGCAAAAAGTTAACAAGTAAATAAAGAAACAAGGCAGAGGAGAGAAACCCCAACAATCCCCTCTGAGCAAGCACTAGGCGACAGTGGGGAGGAAAAACTGCCTTTAAACGGGCAGAAACCTCCGGCAGAACCAGGCTCAGGAGGGGGCAGTCAACTGCCGGGACTGGTTGGGGGGGTGAACAGAGGTGGAGCAAGACGAGGCTACATCAGTTGAAGAAGCAGTATTGTCCCTCTTCCGGAAAAAGCTGAAGAATCTTTTCTTCTTTTTCATGGACTTTTCCATGAGCCCCTTTTTCTCCAGGATGAGGGTTCTCAACTCATGGATGGTTTCGGTGTTTTGCTCCTCAAGTTTCTTGCATGTTTGTTCCACCTGTTCTAATGTTGCTTGTGTTTCTTCAAGCTTTTCTTTGAGCTCTTTGGATGTTGCCTCCTGTGTCAGCTTTGCCTTCTGCAGGTCTGCATTTCTCACTTGATCTTCTTTGTGCAGGCCTTCTAGCTGCTCATTTCTTTTCTGGGTGTCGCGGAGCGTACACTGCAGGTCTTCATGCATTTTGTCTTGCTTTTGCTTTTGCGCCTGCATTTCTGTGTTTTCCCGCTTCAAGTTGTTGAATTCCAACAATATCCCCTTAATGAGCTCTGAGTTGTTTTTGGCCATTTGATCGATCCTTTTCTGCATCTGTGAGCATCGTTTTTCCAGAGTTTCCTTTTCTCCCTGCAGCTCACTTGTTTTGACCTTCAGTTCATTACAGAATCCTTGCAACTTTTGATTTTTACTCTCAAAGTCCTTGATAGTGCACTTTTCTTCTGACAGTCTTTCTTGCTGTTGCTCCTTCTCTTGAAGAAGGTCTTTATTTTTTTCTTCAGCTTCATCAAGCTTTCTTTGGAGCAGGTGATTCTGTTGGTCCATGTATTGGAGATCCCACTCTAGCTTATCAATCGTGGCTTTCCTGCCTTGAAGCTGCTCGGACATTTCTTTCACTTCAGCGCTCTTTTGCTTGTTTTCTTTGATGAGGAATACAATCTGCTCTCTGGCTTGAGCAAACTTGATCCCCCAGCCCTCATTAATAATGTTGATGTCGGGCTGGCGCTGTAGTGTTTCTTCCAGGTGTTTGTTTTGTGCTTCCATCTGTAAGCACTTCTTCTCCAGGTGAACTTTTTCTTTTTCAAGTTGTTGAATTTTGTTCTGGAGATGGTTGTTTTCACTCCTACTCTCCTGTAATGCCCTTTGGGTGGATAAGAGGCCATTTGGAGAAGTTGGCCGGCCACGCAAGGAAGGAGAGGCGGCGTAATCGTTTTGTCTCGGTTGCCGTAATCTTGGATACATGCTGGCGTTTGTATCCGATGACTCTGAGAGGTTTCCGAATGTTTCTGTAGTGAACGTTTGAAAGCTGCGAACACGAAGGCTGCGAAGTAACGAACTAAAAATTGCTGTTTGTCACCCCTATTTAAGGAAAAACTTCCTTGTGACATCATCACTCCTAAGCCAATCAGGTTGTCACATGACATTCTGGAATGTGGAATGGGGATATATATATTTTTTTTTAAACAGTTTTCAAATTTAACTTAATATTTAAGTGTTTCTTACTTGACCTGCTTAGTCGATTAAAAAGTTAATTGCCACGAACACCCCTAATGTTATATAACAGACCACAGAAAAAAGACAGCTTTTTTCTGCGTGACAGAGCTATAATAAATGTTTTGTTTTTTTAATGATCCTACTTTTTATAAAAGGGAACATTATTTAAAGAATATGTATTTAATTAAAAAACTCTGTATTCATCTAAAGGGTATAACAAGAAGGGTGAGCTTCCTGCTCCAAAATGAAATGACCAAAATAAATGTATTTCTCTGCAATTACAAACTCTGTGTAAACAGTCTTGGTGTCAAAATAAAGCTAACGCTGGTGAGATGTCATCAGAGCTGTAAATATTACTGCAGATGTTACTATGTCAAAGTTACTGTGACTCAAACATAGAAAAATGTCTTTTTCATTTCCCTCACCTAATTTTTCAAAGTATTTTATAGCATATAACACCTTTGAAAATATGCTTTGGTTCCCATTTAACTCCAGAACATCATAAATCAAAATATGGATATTACCTGTCCACAGATTCATGTTGACGTAACTGCTCTTTTAACTGTTTGGTGTCTTTGCTTTGTTTGGTGTTTGTAGAAATGGTTTACATGAGCTTTTAGCTGAGACTCAGAGGTTTCTGTGGACACTACTCATGTCAGCACTTATATTTCTGACCTCGTGTTATAATCGATTAAACGCGATCTCCTCCCTTTTGCCCCCATTTTTGATGGTGTGGGTACAAATGATCAGGCATGACATTCTCATAATAAATCAGATAAGATACTGCAAATAGTTAATCCTGCATTTGTGTGATTGAAAAGTGTGTGCAATGACACTGTTTTAAAGATTTAGCCTAAATCATTTTGGCGTGAATGAGCCTAAACATGATGACCGGACTAGTGACACCATATCACCTGTGACACACACACACGCACGTATGACTTTGCCAGTTTCAGCTGAAACAATTTCAGTGTTTCAAACCATGTTCCAGAGTTTTTAGGTCACCGTTCATGAGGTTTCAAGAAGAAAATGAAAGACAGATCTGAATGTTTGAAAGTGTTTTGGAAAAACTCTGTAAAGATTAGATGAACAATACTCAAAGGATAAATTCAACTGTTTTATTTTGTTAGATAAGTTGAAAAAAAAGTTAAACAAGCAAGTAAATAACGAAACAAGGTTAAATGAGGTAAGAACAAAAAGTTAACAAGCAAATAAAGAAACAAGGTTAAATGAAGTAAGAGCAAAAAGTTAACAAGTAAATAAAGAAACAAGGCAGAGGAGAGAAACCCCAACAATCCCCTCTGAGCAAGCACTAGGCGACAGTGGGGAGGAAAAACTGCCTTTAAACGGGCAGAAACCTCCGGCAGAACCAGGCTCAGGAGGGGGCAGTCAACTGCCGGGACTGGTTGGGGGGGTGAACAGAGGTGGAGCAAGACGAGGCTACATCAGTTGAAGAAGCAGTATTGTCCCTCTTCCGGAAAAAGCTGAAGAATCTTTTCTTCTTTTTCATGGACTTTTCCATGAGCCCCTTTTTCTCCAGGATGAGGGTTCTCAACTCATGGATGGTTTCGGTGTTTTGCTCCTCAAGTTTCTTGCATGTTTGTTCCACCTGTTCTAATGTTGCTTGTGTTTCTTCAAGCTTTTCTTTGAGCTCTTTGGATGTTGCCTCCTGTGTCAGCTTTGCCTTCTGCAGGTCTGCATTTCTCACTTGATCTTCTTTGTGCAGGCCTTCTAGCTGCTCATTTCTTTTCTGGGTGTCGCGGAGCGTACACTGCAGGTCTTCATGCATTTTGTCTTGCTTTTGCTTTTGCGCCTGCATTTCTGTGTTTTCCCGCTTCAAGTTGTTGAATTCCAACAATATCCCCTTAATGAGCTCTGAGTTGTTTTTGGCCATTTGATCGATCCTTTTCTGCATCTGTGAGCATCGTTTTTCCAGAGTTTCCTTTTCTCCCTGCAGCTCACTTGTTTTGACCTTCAGTTCATTACAGAATCCTTGCAACTTTTGATTTTTACTCTCAAAGTCCTTGATAGTGCACTTTTCTTCTGACAGTCTTTCTTGCTGTTGCTCCTTCTCTTGAAGAAGGTCTTTATTTTTTTCTTCAGCTTCATCAAGCTTTCTTTGGAGCAGGTGATTCTGTTGGTCCATGTATTGGAGATCCCACTCTAGCTTATCAATCGTGGCTTTCCTGCCTTGAAGCTGCTCGGACATTTCTTTCACTTCAGCGCTCTTTTGCTTGTTTTCTTTGATGAGGAATACAATCTGCTCTCTGGCTTGAGCAAACTTGATCCCCCAGCCCTCATTAATAATGTTGATGTCGGGCTGGCGCTGTAGTGTTTCTTCCAGGTGTTTGTTTTGTGCTTCCATCTGTAAGCACTTCTTCTCCAGGTGAACTTTTTCTTTTTCAAGTTGTTGAATTTTGTTCTGGAGATGGTTGTTTTCACTCCTACTCTCCTGTAATGCCCTTTGGGTGGATAAGAGGCCATTTGGAGAAGTTGGCCGGCCACGCAAGGAAGGAGAGGCGGCGTAATCGTTTTGTCTCGGTTGCCGTAATCTTGGATACATGCTGGCGTTTGTATCCGATGACTCTGAGAGGTTTCCGAATGTTTCTGTAGTGAACGTTTGAAAGCTGCGAACACGAAGGCTGCGAAGTAACGAACTAAAAATTGCTGTTTGTCACCCCTATTTAAGGAAAAACTTCCTTGTGACATCATCACTCCTAAGCCAATCAGGTTGTCACATGACATTCTGGAATGTGGAATGGGGATATATATATTTTTTTTTAAACAGTTTTCAAATTTAACTTAATATTTAAGTGTTTCTTACTTGACCTGCTTAGTCGATTAAAAAGTTAATTGCCACGAACACCCCTAATGTTATATAACAGACCACAGAAAAAAGACAGCTTTTTTCTGCGTGACAGAGCTATAATAAATGTTTTGTTTTTTTAATGATCCTACTTTTTATAAAAGGGAACATTATTTAAAGAATATGTATTTAATTAAAAAACTCTGTATTCATCTAAAGGGTATAACAAGAAGGGTGAGCTTCCTGCTCCAAAATGAAATGACCAAAATAAATGTATTTCTCTGCAATTACAAACTCTGTGTAAACAGTCTTGGTGTCAAAATAAAGCTAACGCTGGTGAGATGTCATCAGAGCTGTAAATATTACTGCAGATGTTACTATGTCAAAGTTACTGTGACTCAAACATAGAAAAATGTCTTTTTCATTTCCCTCACCTAATTTTTCAAAGTATTTTATAGCATATAACACCTTTGAAAATATGCTTTGGTTCCCATTTAACTCCAGAACATCATAAATCAAAATATGGATATTACCTGTCCACAGATTCATGGTGACGTAACTGCTCTTTTAACTGTTTGGTGTCTTTGCTTTGTTTGGTGTTTGTAGAAATGGTTTACATGAGCTTTTAGCTGAGACTCAGAGGTTTCTGTGGACACTACTCATGTCAGCACTTATATTTCTGACCTCGTGTTATAATCGATTAAACGCGATCTCCTCCCTTTTGCCCCCATTTTTGATGGTGTGGGTACAAATGATCAGGCATGACATTCTCATAATAAATCAGATAAGATACTGCAAATAGTTAATCCTGCATTTGTGTGATTGAAAAGTGTGTGCAATGACACTGTTTTAAAGATTTAGCCTAAATCATTTTGGCGTGAATGAGCCTAAACATGATGACCGGACTAGTGACACCATATCACCTGTGACACACACACACGCACGTATGACTTTGCCAGTTTCAGCTGAAACAATTTCAGTGTTTCAAACCATGTTCCAGAGTTTTTAGGTCACCGTTCATGAGGTTTCAAGAAGAAAATGAAAGACAGATCTGAATGTTTGAAAGTGTTTTGGAAAAACTCTGTAAAGATTAGATGAACAATACTCAAAGGATAAATTCAACTGTTTTATTTTGTTAGATAAGTTGAAAAAAAAGTTAAACAAGCAAGTAAATAACGAAACAAGGTTAAATGAGGTAAGAACAAAAAGTTAACAAGCAAATAAAGAAACAAGGTTAAATGAAGTAAGAGCAAAAAGTTAACAAGTAAATAAAGAAACAAGGTTAAATGAAGTAAGAGCAAAAAGTTAACAAGCAAATAAAGAAACAAGGTTAAATGAAGTAAGAGCAAAAAGTTAACAAGTAAATAAAGAAACAAGGTTAAATGAGGTAAGAACAAAAAGTTAACAAGCAAATAAAGAAACAAGGTTAAATGAAGTAAGAGCAAAAAGTTAACAAGTAAATAAAGAAACAAGGCAGAGGAGAGAAACCCCAACAATCCCCTCTGAGCAAGCACTAGGCGACAGTGGGGAGGAAAAACTGCCTTTAAACGGGCAGAAACCTCCGGCAGAACCAGGCTCAGGAGGGGGCAGTCAACTGCCGGGACTGGTTGGGGGGGTGAACAGAGGTGGAGCAAGACGAGGCTACATCAGTTGAAGAAGCAGTATTGTCCCTCTTCCGGAAAAAGCTGAAGAATCTTTTCTTCTTTTTCATGGACTTTTCCATGAGCCCCTTTTTCTCCAGGATGAGGGTTCTCAACTCATGGATGGTTTCGGTGTTTTGCTCCTCAAGTTTCTTGCATGTTTGTTCCACCTGTTCTAATGTTGCTCGTGTTTCTTCAAGCTTTTCTTTGAGCTCTTTGGATGTTGCCTCCTGTGTCAGCTTTGCCTTCTGCAGGTCTGCATTTCTCACTTGATCTTCTTTGTGCAGGCCTTCTAGCTGCTCATTTCTTTTCTGGGTGTCGCGGAGCGTACACTGCAGGTCTTCATGCATTTTGTCTTGCTTTTGCTTTTGCGCCTGCATTTCTGTGTTTTCCCGCTTCAAGTTGTTGAATTCCAACAATATCCCCTTAATGAGCTCTGAGTTGTTTTTGGCCATTTGATCGATCCTTTTCTGCATCTGTGAGCATCGTTTTTCCAGAGTTTCCTTTTCTCCCTGCAGCTCACTTGTTTTGACCTTCAGTTCATTACAGAATCCTTGCAACTTTTGATTTTTACTCTCAAAGTCCTTGATAGTGCACTTTTCTTCTGACAGTCTTTCTTGCTGTTGCTCCTTCTCTTGAAGAAGGTCTTTATTTTTTTCTTCAGCTTCATCAAGCTTTCTTTGGAGCAGGTGATTCTGTTGGTCCATGTATTGGAGATCCCACTCTAGCTTATCAATCGTGGCTTTCCTGCCTTGAAGCTGCTCGGACATTTCTTTCACTTCAGCGCTCTTTTGCTTGTTTTCTTTGATGAGGAATACAATCTGCTCTCTGGCTTGAGCAAACTTGATCCCCCAGCCCTCATTAATAATGTTGATGTCGGGCTGGCGCTGTAGTGTTTCTTCCAGGTGTTTGTTTTGTGCTTCCATCTGTAAGCACTTCTTCTCCAGGTGAACTTTTTCTTTTTCAAGTTGTTGAATTTTGTTCTGGAGATGGTTGTTTTCACTCCTACTCTCCTGTAATGCCCTTTGGGTGGATAAGAGGCCATTTGGAGAAGTTGGCCGGCCACGCAAGGAAGGAGAGGCGGCGTAATCGTTTTGTCTCGGTTGCCGTAATCTTGGATACATGCTGGCGTTTGTATCCGATGACTCTGAGAGGTTTCCGAATGTTTCTGTAGTGAACGTTTGAAAGCTGCGAACACGAAGGCTGCGAAGTAACGAACTAAAAATTGCTGTTTGTCACCCCTATTTAAGGAAAAACTTCCTTGTGACATCATCACTCCTAAGCCAATCAGGTTGTCACATGACATTCTGGAATGTGGAATGGGGATATATATATATTTTTTTAAACAGTTTTCAAATTTAACTTAATATTTAAGTGTTTCTTACTTGACCTGCTTAGTCGATTAAAAAGTTAATTGCCACGAACACCCCTAATGTTATATAACAGACCACAGAAAAAAGACAGCTTTTTTCTGCGTGACAGAGCTATAATAAATGTTTTGTTTTTTTAATGATCCTACTTTTTATAAAAGGGAACATTATTTAAAGAATATGTATTTAATTAAAAAACTCTGTATTCATCTAAAGGGTATAACAAGAAGGGTGAGCTTCCTGCTCCAAAATGAAATGACCAAAATAAATGTATTTCTCTGCAATTACAAACTCTGTGTAAACAGTCTTGGTGTCAAAATAAAGCTAACGCTGGTGAGATGTCATCAGAGCTGTAAATATTACTGCAGATGTTACTATGTCAAAGTTACTGTGACTCAAACATAGAAAAATGTCTTTTTCATTTCCCTCACCTAATTTTTCAAAGTATTTTATAGCATATAACACCTTTGAAAATATGCTTTGGTTCCCATTTAACTCCAGAACATCATAAATCAAAATATGGATATTACCTGTCCACAGATTCATGGTGACGTAACTGCTCTTTTAACTGTTTGGTGTCTTTGCTTTGTTTGGTGTTTGTAGAAATGGTTTACATGAGCTTTTAGCTGAGACTCAGAGGTTTCTGTGGACACTACTCATGTCAGCACTTATATTTCTGACCTCGTGTTATAATCGATTAAACGCGATCTCCTCCCTTTTGCCCCCATTTTTGATGGTGTGGGTACAAATGATCAGGCATGACATTCTCATAATAAATCAGATAAGATACTGCAAATAGTTAATCCTGCATTTGTGTGATTGAAAAGTGTGTGCAATGACACTGTTTTAAAGATTTAGCCTAAATCATTTTGGCGTGAATGAGCCTAAACATGATGACCGGACTAGTGACACCATATCACCTGTGACACACACACACGCACGTATGACTTTGCCAGTTTCAGCTGAAACAATTTCAGTGTTTCAAACCATGTTCCAGAGTTTTTAGGTCACCGTTCATGAGGTTTCAAGAAGAAAATGAAAGACAGATCTGAATGTTTGAAAGTGTTTTGGAAAAACTCTGTAAAGATTAGATGAACAATACTCAAAGGATAAATTCAACTGTTTTATTTTGTTAGATAAGTTGAAAAAAAAGTTAAACAAGCAAGTAAATAACGAAACAAGGTTAAATGAGGTAAGAACAAAAAGTTAACAAGCAAATAAAGAAACAAGGTTAAATGAAGTAAGAACAAAAAGTTAACAAGCAAGCAAATAAAGAAACAAGGTTAAATGAAGTAAGAGCAAAAAGTTAACAAGTAAATAAAGAAACAAGGTTAAATGAAGTAAGAGCAAAAAGTTAACAAGTAAATAAAGAAACAAGGCAGAGGAGAGAAACCCCAACAATCCCCTCTGAGCAAGCACTAGGCGACAGTGGGGAGGAAAAACTGCCTTTAAACGGGCAGAAACCTCCGGCAGAACCAGGCTCAGGAGGGGGCAGTCAACTGCCGGTACTGGTTGGGGGGGTGAACAGAGGTGGAGCAAGACGAGGCTACATCAGTTGAAGAAGCAGTATTGTCCCTCTTCCGGAAAAAGCTGAAGAATCTTTTCTTCTTTTTCATGGACTTTTCCACGAGCCCCTTTTTCTCCAGGATGAGGGTTCTCAACTCATGGATGGTTTCGGTGTTTTGCTCCTCAAGTTTCTTGCATGTTTGTTCCACCTGTTCTAATGTTGCTCGTGTTTCTTCAAGCTGTTCTTTGAGCTCTTTGGATGTTGCCTCCTGTGTCAGCTTTGCCTTCTGCAGGTCTGCATTTCTCACTTGATCTTCTTTGTGCAGGCCTTCTAGCTGCTCATTTCTTTTCTGGGTGTCGCGGAGCGTACACTGCAGGTCTTCATGCATTTTGTCTTGCTTTTGCTTTTGCGCCTGCATTTCTGTGTTTTCCCGCTTCAAGTTGTTGAATTCCAACAATATCCCCTTAATGAGCTCTGAGTTGTTTTTGGCCATTTGATCGATCCTTTTCTGCATCTGTGAGCATCGTTTTTCCAGAGTTTCCTTTTCTCCCTGCAGCTCACTTGTTTTGACCTTCAGTTCATTACAGAATCCTTGCAACTTTTGATTTTTACTCTCAAAGTCCTTGATAGTGCACTTTTCTTCTGACAGTCTTTCTTGCTGTTGCTCCTTCTCTTGAAGAAGGTCTTTATTTTTTTCTTCAGCTTCATCAAGCTTTCTTTGGAGCAGGTGATTCTGTTGGTCCATGTATTGGAGATCCCACTCTAGCTTATCAATCGTGGCTTTCCTGCCTTGAAGCTGCTCGGACATTTCTTTCACTTCAGCGCTCTTTTGCTTGTTTTCTTTGATGAGGAATACAATCTGCTCTCTGGCTTGAGCAAACTTGATCCCCCAGCCCTCATTAATAATGTTGATGTCGGGCTGGCGCTGTAGTGTTTCTTCCAGGTGTTTGTTTTGTGCTTCCATTTGTAAGCACTTCTTCTCCAGGTGAACTTTTTCTTTTTCAAGTTGTTGAATTTTGTTCTGGAGATGGTTGTTTTCACTCCTACTCTCCTGTAATGCCCTTTGGGTGGATAAGAGGCCATTTGGAGAAGTTGGCCGGCCACGCAAGGAAGGAGAGGCGGCGTAATCGTTTTGTCTCGGTTGCCGTAATCTTGGATACATGCTGGCGTTTGTATCCGATGACTCTGAGAGGTTTCCGAATGTTTCTGTAGTGAACGTTTGAAAGCTGCGAACACGAAGGCTGCGAAGTAACGAACTAAAAATTGCTGTTTGTCACCCCTATTTAAGGAAAAACTTCCTTGTGACATCATCACTCCTAAGCCAATCAGGTTGTCACATGACATTCTGGAATGTGGAATGGGGATATATATTTTTTTTTAAACAGTTTTCAAATGTAACTTAATATTTAAGTGTTTCTTACTTGACCTGCTTAGTCGATTAAAAAGTTAATTGCCACGAACACCCCTAATGTTATATAACAGACCACAGAAAAAAGACAGCTTTTTTCTGCGTGACAAAGCTATAATAAATGTTTTGTTTTTTTAATGATCCTACTTTTTATAAAAGGGAACATTATTTAAAGAATATGTATTTAATTAAAAAACTCTGTATTCATCTAAAGGGTATAACAAGAAGGGTGAGCTTCCTGCTCCAAAATGAAATGACCAAAATAAATGTATTTCTCTGCAATTACAAACTCTGTGTAAACAGTCTTGGTGTCAAAATAAAGCTAACGCTGGTGAGATGTCATCAGAGCTGTAAATATTACTGCAGATGTTACTATGTCAAAGTTACTGTGACTCAAACATAGAAAAATGTCTTTTTCATTTCCCTCACCTAATTTTTCAAAGTATTTTATAGCATATAACACCTTTGAAAATATGCTTTGGTTCCCATTTAACTCCAGAACATCATAAATCAAAATATGGATATTACCTGTCCACAGATTCATGGTGACGTAACTGCTCTTTTAACTGTTTGGTGTCTTTGCTTTGTTTGGTGTTTGTAGAAATGGTTTACATGAGCTTTTAGCTGAGACTCAGAGGTTTCTGTGGACACTACTCATGTCAGCACTTATATTTCTGACCTCGTGTTATAATCGATTAAACGCGATCTCCTCCCTTTTGCCCCCATTTTTGATGGTGTGGGTACAAATGATCAGGCATGACATTCTCATAATAAATCAGATAAGATACTGCAAATAGTTAATCCTGCATTTGTGTGATTGAAAAGTGTGTGCAATGACACTGTTTTAAAGATTTAGCCTAAATCATTTTGGCGTGAATGAGCCTAAACATGATGACCGGACTAGTGACACCATATCACCTGTGACACACACACACGCACGTATGACTTTGCCAGTTTCAGCTGAAACAATTTCAGTGTTTCAAACCATGTTCCAGAGTTTTTAGGTCACCGTTCATGAGGTTTCAAGAAGAAAATGAAAGACAGATCTGAATGTTTGAAAGTGTTTTGGAAAAACTCTGTAAAGATTAGATGAACAATACTCAAAGGATAAATTCAACTGTTTTATTTTGTTAGATAAGTTGAAAAAAAAGTTAAACAAGCAAGTAAATAACGAAACAAGGTTAAATGAGGTAAGAACAAAAAGTTAACAAGCAAATAAAGAAACAAGGTTAAATGAAGTAAGAACAAAAAGTTAACAAGCAAGCAAATAAAGAAACAAGGTTAAATGAAGTAAGAGCAAAAAGTTAACAAGTAAATAAAGAAACAAGGTTAAATGAAGTAAGAGCAAAAAGTTAACAAGTAAATAAAGAAACAAGGCAGAGGAGAGAAACCCCAACAATCCCCTCTGAGCAAGCACTAGGCGACAGTGGGGAGGAAAAACTGCCTTTAAACGGGCAGAAACCTCCGGCAGAACCAGGCTCAGGAGGGGGCAGTCAACTGCCGGTACTGGTTGGGGGGGTGAACAGAGGTGGAGCAAGACGAGGCTACATCAGTTGAAGAAGCAGTATTGTCCCTCTTCCGGAAAAAGCTGAAGAATCTTTTCTTCTTTTTCATGGACTTTTCCACGAGCCCCTTTTTCTCCAGGATGAGGGTTCTCAACTCATGGATGGTTTCGGTGTTTTGCTCCTCAAGTTTCTTGCATGTTTGTTCCACCTGTTCTAATGTTGCTCGTGTTTCTTCAAGCTGTTCTTTGAGCTCTTTGGATGTTGCCTCCTGTGTCAGCTTTGCCTTCTGCAGGTCTGCATTTCTCACTTGATCTTCTTTGTGCAGGCCTTCTAGCTGCTCATTTCTTTTCTGGGTGTCGCGGAGCGTACACTGCAGGTCTTCATGCATTTTGTCTTGCTTTTGCTTTTGCGCCTGCATTTCTGTGTTTTCCCGCTTCAAGTTGTTGAATTCCAACAATATCCCCTTAATGAGCTCTGAGTTGTTTTTGGCCATTTGATCGATCCTTTTCTGCATCTGTGAGCATCGTTTTTCCAGAGTTTCCTTTTCTCCCTGCAGCTCACTTGTTTTGACCTTCAGTTCATTACAGAATCCTTGCAACTTTTGATTTTTACTCTCAAAGTCCTTGATAGTGCACTTTTCTTCTGACAGTCTTTCTTGCTGTTGCTCCTTCTCTTGAAGAAGGTCTTTATTTTTTTCTTCAGCTTCATCAAGCTTTCTTTGGAGCAGGTGATTCTGTTGGTCCATGTATTGGAGATCCCACTCTAGCTTATCAATCGTAGCTTTCCTGCCTTGAAGCTGCTCGGACATTTCTTTCACTTCAGCGCTCTTTTGCTTGTTTTCTTTGATGAGGAATACAATCTGCTCTCTGGCTTGAGCAAACTTGATCCCCCAGCCCTCATTAATAATGTTGATGTCGGGCTGGCGCTGTAGTGTTTCTTCCAGGTGTTTGTTTTGTGCTTCCATTTGTAAGCACTTCTTCTCCAGGTGAACTTTTTCTTTTTCAAGTTGTTGAATTTTGTTCTGGAGATGGTTGTTTTCACTCCTACTCTCCTGTAATGCCCTTTGGGTGGATAAGAGGCCATTTGGAGAAGTTGGCCGGCCACGCAAGGAAGGAGAGGCGGCGTAATCGTTTTGTCTCGGTTGCCGTAATCTTGGATACATGCTGGCGTTTGTATCCGATGACTCTGAGAGGTTTCCGAATGTTTCTGTAGTGAACGTTTGAAAGCTGCGAACACGAAGGCTGCGAAGTAACGAACTAAAAATTGCTGTTTGTCACCCCTATTTAAGGAAAAACTTCCTTGTGACATCATCACTCCTAAGCCAATCAGGTTGTCACATGACATTCTGGAATGTGGAATGGGGATATATATTTTTTTTTAAACAGTTTTCAAATTTAACTTAATATTTAAGTGTTTCTTACTTGACCTGCTTAGTCGATTAAAAAGTTAATTGCCACGAACACCCCTAATGTTATATAACAGACCACAGAAAAAAGACAGCTTTTTTCTGCGTGACAGAGCTATAATAAATGTTTTGTTTTTTTAATGATCCTACTTTTTATAAAAGGGAACATTATTTAAAGAATATGTATTTAATTAAAAAACTCTGTATTCATCTAAAGGGTATAACAAGAAGGGTGAGCTTCCTGCTCCAAAATGAAATGACCAAAATAAATGTATTTCTCTGCAATTACAAACTCTGTGTAAACAGTCTTGGTGTCAAAATAAAGCTAACGCTGGTGAGATGTCATCAGAGCTGTAAATATTACTGCAGATGTTACTATGTCAAAGTTACTGTGACTCAAACATAGAAAAATGTCTTTTTCATTTCCCTCACCTAATTTTTCAAAGTATTTTATAGCATATAACACCTTTGAAAATATGCTTTGGTTCCCATTTAACTCCAGAACATCATAAATCAAAATATGGATATTACCTGTCCACAGATTCATGGTGACGTAACTGCTCTTTTAACTGTTTGGTGTCTTTGCTTTGTTTGGTGTTTGTAGAAATGGTTTACATGAGCTTTTAGCTGAGACTCAGAGGTTTCTGTGGACACTACTCATGTCAGCACTTATATTTCTGACCTCGTGTTATAATCGATTAAACGCGATCTCCTCCCTTTTGCCCCCATTTTTGATGGTGTGGGTACAAATGATCAGGCATGACATTCTCATAATAAATCAGATAAGATACTGCAAATAGTTAATCCTGCATTTGTGTGATTGAAAAGTGTGTGCAATGACACTGTTTTAAAGATTTAGCCTAAATCATTTTGGCGTGAATGAGCCTAAACATGATGACCGGACTAGTGACACCATATCACCTGTGACACACACACACGCACGTATGACTTTGCCAGTTTCAGCTGAAACAATTTCAGTGTTTCAAACCATGTTCCAGAGTTTTTAGGTCACCGTTCATGAGGTTTCAAGAAGAAAATGAAAGACAGATCTGAATGTTTGAAAGTGTTTTGGAAAAACTCTGTAAAGATTAGATGAACAATACTCAAAGGATAAATTCAACTGTTTTATTTTGTTAGATAAGTTGAAAAAAAAGTTAAACAAGCAAGTAAATAATGAAACAAGGTTAAATGAGGTAAGAGCAAAAAGTTAACAAGTAAATAAAGAAACAAGGTTAAATGAGGTAAGAGCAAAAAGTTAACAAGTAAATAAAGAAACAAGGTTAAATGAAGTAAGAACAAAAAGTTAACAAGCAAATAAAGAAACAAGGTTAAATGAAGTAAGAGCAAAAAGTTAACAAGTAAATAAAGAAACAAGGCAGAGGAGAGAAACCCCAACAATCCCCTCTGAGCAAGCACTAGGCGACAGTGGGGAGGAAAAACTGCCTTTAAACGGGCAGAAACCTCCGGCAGAACCAGGCTCAGGAGGGGGCAGTCAACTGCCGGTACTGGTTGGGGGGGTGAACAGAGGTGGAGCAAGACGAGGCTACATCAGTTGAAGAAGCAGTATTGTCCCTCTTCCGGAAAAAGCTGAAGAATCTTTTCTTCTTTTTCATGGACTTTTCCACGAGCCCCTTTTTCTCCAGGATGAGGGTTCTCAACTCATGGATGGTTTCGGTGTTTTGCTCCTCAAGTTTCTTGCATGTTTGTTCCACCTGTTCTAATGTTGCTCGTGTTTCTTCAAGCTGTTCTTTGAGCTCTTTGGATGTTGCCTCCTGTGTCAGCTTTGCCTTCTGCAGGTCTGCATTTCTCACTTGATCTTCTTTGTGCAGGCCTTCTAGCTGCTCATTTCTTTTCTGGGTGTCGCGGAGCGTACACTGCAGGTCTTCATGCATTTTGTCTTGCTTTTGCTTTTGCGCCTGCATTTCTGTGTTTTCCCGCTTCAAGTTGTTGAATTCCAACAATATCCCCTTAATGAGCTCTGAGTTGTTTTTGGCCATTTGATCGATCCTTTTCTGCATCTGTGAGCATCGTTTTTCCAGAGTTTCCTTTTCTCCCTGCAGCTCACTTGTTTTGACCTTCAGTTCATTACAGAATCCTTGCAACTTTTGATTTTTACTCTCAAAGTCCTTGATAGTGCACTTTTCTTCTGACAGTCTTTCTTGCTGTTGCTCCTTCTCTTGAAGAAGGTCTTTATTTTTTTCTTCAGCTTCATCAAGCTTTCTTTGGAGCAGGTGATTCTGTTGGTCCATGTATTGGAGATCCCACTCTAGCTTATCAATCGTGGCTTTCCTGCCTTGAAGCTGCTCGGACATTTCTTTCACTTCAGCGCTCTTTTGCTTGTTTTCTTTGATGAGGAATACAATCTGCTCTCTGGCTTGAGCAAACTTGATCCCCCAGCCCTCATTAATAATGTTGATGTCGGGCTGGCGCTGTAGTGTTTCTTCCAGGTGTTTGTTTTGTGCTTCCATTTGTAAGCACTTCTTCTCCAGGTGAACTTTTTCTTTTTCAAGTTGTTGAATTTTGTTCTGGAGATGGTTGTTTTCACTCCTACTCTCCTGTAATGCCCTTTGGGTGGATAAGAGGCCATTTGGAGAAGTTGGCCGGCCACGCAAGGAAGGAGAGGCGGCGTAATCGTTTTGTCTCGGTTGCCGTAATCTTGGATACATGCTGGCGTTTGTATCCGATGACTCTGAGAGGTTTCCGAATGTTTCTGTAGTGAACGTTTGAAAGCTGCGAACACGAAGGCTGCGAAGTAACGAACTAAAAATTGCTGTTTGTCACCCCTATTTAAGGAAAAACTTCCTTGTGACATCATCACTCCTAAGCCAATCAGGTTGTCACATGACATTCTGGAATGTGGAATGGGGATATATATTTTTTTTTAAACAGTTTTCAAATTTAACTTAATATTTAAGTGTTTCTTACTTGACCTGCTTAGTCGATTAAAAAGTTAATTGCCACGAACACCCCTAATGTTATATAACAGACCACAGAAAAAAGACAGCTTTTTTCTGCGTGACAGAGCTATAATAAATGTTTTGTTTTTTTAATGATCCTACTTTTTATAAAAGGGAACATTATTTAAAGAATATGTATTTAATTAAAAAACTCTGTATTCATCTAAAGGGTATAACAAGAAGGGTGAGCTTCCTGCTCCAAAATGAAATGACCAAAATAAATGTATTTCTCTGCAATTACAAACTCTGTGTAAACAGTCTTGGTGTCAAAATAAAGCTAACGCTGGTGAGATGTCATCAGAGCTGTAAATATTACTGCAGATGTTACTATGTCAAAGTTACTGTGACTCAAACATAGAAAAATGTCTTTTTCATTTCCCTCACCTAATTTTTCAAAGTATTTTATAGCATATAACACCTTTGAAAATATGCTTTGGTTCCCATTTAACTCCAGAACATCATAAATCAAAATATGGATATTACCTGTCCACAGATTCATGGTGACGTAACTGCTCTTTTAACTGTTTGGTGTCTTTGCTTTGTTTGGTGTTTGTAGAAATGGTTTACATGAGCTTTTAGCTGAGACTCAGAGGTTTCTGTGGACACTACTCATGTCAGCACTTATATTTCTGACCTCGTGTTATAATCGATTAAACGCGATCTCCTCCCTTTTGCCCCCATTTTTGATGGTGTGGGTACAAATGATCAGGCATGACATTCTCATAATAAATCAGATAAGATACTGCAAATAGTTAATCCTGCATTTGTGTGATTGAAAAGTGTGTGCAATGACACTGTTTTAAAGATTTAGCCTAAATCATTTTGGCGTGAATGAGCCTAAACATGATGACCGGACTAGTGACACCATATCACCTGTGACACACACACACGCACGTATGACTTTGCCAGTTTCAGCTGAAACAATTTCAGTGTTTCAAACCATGTTCCAGAGTTTTTAGGTCACCGTTCATGAGGTTTCAAGAAGAAAATGAAAGACAGATCTGAATGTTTGAAAGTGTTTTGGAAAAACTCTGTAAAGATTAGATGAACAATACTCAAAGGATAAATTCAACTGTTTTATTTTGTTAGATAAGTTGAAAAAAGAGGTAAACGAGCAAGTAAATAACGAAACAAGGTTAAATGAAGTAAGAGCAAAAAGTTAACAAGTAAATAAAGAAACAAGGTTAAATGAGGTAAGAACAAAAAGTTAACAAGCAAATAAAGAAACAAGGTTAAATGAGGTAAGAACAAAAAGTTAACAAGTAAATAAAGAAACAAGGTTAAATGAGGTAAGAACAAAAAGTTAACAAGTAAATAAAGAAACAAGGTTAAATGAGGTAAGAACAAAAAGTTAACAAGTAAATAAAGAAACAAGGTTAAATGAGGTAAGAACAAAAAGTTAACAAGTAAATAAAGAAACAAGGTAGAGGAGAGAAACCCCAACAAACCCCTCTGAGCAAGCACTAGGCGACAGTGGGGAGGAAAAACTGCCTTTAAACGGGCAGAAACCTCTGGCAGAACCAGGCTCAGGAGGGGGCAGTCAACTGCCGGGACTGGTTGGGGGGGTGAACAGAGGTGGAGCAAGACGAGGCTACATCAGTTGAAGAAGCAGTATTGTCCCTCTACCGGAAAAAGCTGAAGAATCTTTTCTTCTTTTTCATGGACTTTTCCACGAGCGCCTTTTTGTCCAGGATGAGGGTTCTCAACTCATGGATGGTTTCGGTGTTTTGCTCCTCAAGTTTCTTGCATGTTTGTTCCACCTGTTCTAATGTTGCTCGTGTTTCTTCAAGCTGTTCTTTGAGCTCTTTGGATGTTGCCTCCTGTGTCAGCTTTGCCTTCTGCAGGTCTGCATTTCTCACTTGATCTTCTTTGTGCAGGCCTTCTAGCTGCTCATTTCTTTTCTGGGTGTCGCGGAGCGTACACTGCAGGTCTTCATGCATTTTGTCTTGCTTTTGCTTTTGCGCCTGCATTTCTGTGTTTTCCCGCTTCAAGTTGTTGAATTCCAACAATATCCCCTTAATGAGCTCTGAGTTGTTTTTGGCCATTTGATCGATCCTTTTCTGCATCTGTGAGCATCGTTTTTCCAGAGTTTCCTTTTCTCCCTGCAGCTCACTTGTTTTGACCTTCAGTTCATTACAGAATCCTTGCAACTTTTGATTTTTACTCTCAAAGTCCTTGATAGTGCACTTTTCTTCTGACAGTCTTTCTTGCTGTTGCTCCTTCTCTTGAAGAAGGTCTTTATTTTTTTCTTCAGCTTCATCAAGCTTTCTTTGGAGCAGGTGATTCTGTTGGTCCATGTATTGGAGATCCCACTCTAGCTTATCAATCGTGGCTTTCCTGCCTTGAAGCTGCTCGGACATTTCTTTCACTTCAGCGCTCTTTTGCTTGTTTTCTTTGATGAGGAATACAATCTGCTCTCTGGCTTGAGCAAACTTGATCCCCCAGCCCTCATTAATAATGTTGATGTCGGGCTGGCGCTGTAGTGTTTCTTCCAGGTGTTTGTTTTGTGCTTCCATCTGTAAGCACTTCTTCTCCAGGTGAACTTTTTCTTTTTCAAGTTGTTGAATTTTGTTCTGGAGATGGTTGTTTTCACTCCTACTCTCCTGTGATGCCCTTTGGGTGGATAAGAGGCCATTTGGAGAAGTTGGCCGGCCACGCAAGGAAGGAGAGGCGGCGTAATCGTTTTGTCTCGGTTGCCGTAATCTTGGATACATGCTGGCGTTTGTATCCGATGACTCTGAGAGGTTTCCGAATGTTTCTGTAGTGAACGTTTGAAAGCTGCGAACACGAAGGCTGCGAAGTAACGAACTAAAAATTGCTGTTTGTCACCCCTATTTAAGGAAAAACTTCCTTGTGACATCATCACTCCTAAGCCAATCAGGTTGTCACATGACATTCTGGAATGTGGAATGGGGATATATATTTTTTTTTAAACAGTTTTCAAATTTAACTTAATATTTAAGTGTTTCTTACTTGACCTGCTTAGTCGATTAAAAAGTTAATTGCCACGAACACCCCTAATGTTATATAACAGACCACAGAAAAAAGACAGCTTTTTTCTGCGTGACAGAGCTATAATAAATGTTTTGTTTTTTTAATGATCCTACTTTTTATAAAAGGGAACATTATTTAAAGAATATGTATTTAATTAAAAAACTCTGTATTCATCTAAAGGGTATAACAAGAAGGGTGAGCTTCCTGCTCCAAAATGAAATGACCAAAATAAATGTATTTCTCTGCAATTACAAACTCTGTGTAAACAGTCTTGGTGTCAAAATAAAGCTAACGCTGGTGAGATGTCATCAGAGCTGTAAATATTACTGCAGATGTTACTATGTCAAAGTTACTGTGACTCAAACATAGAAAAATGTCTTTTTCATTTCCCTCACCTAATTTTTCAAAGTATTTTATAGCATATAACACCTTTGAAAATATGCTTTGGTTCCCATTTAACTCCAGAACATCATAAATCAAAATATGGATATTACCTGTCCACAGATTCATGGTGACGTAACTGCTCTTTTAACTGTTTCAGCTGATCACTGCGACCATGCACTGAAGTTTTAGATCAAATAAACTAAGCTGAAACCACTAAATAACTAACCAGCCTGTGCCAGCGATCTGTGTCAGCTGATCCCTGCAACCGTGCACTGAAGTTTTAGAGAAAATAAACTAAGTTGAAACCATTAAATAACTAACCAGCGTGTGTCAGGGATCTGTGTCAGCTGATCTTTGCGACCATGCACTGAAGTCTTAGATCAAATAAACTAACCTGAAACCATTTAAATAACTAACCAGCCTGTGACAGCGATCTGTGTCAGCTGATTCCTGCAACCGTGCACTGAAGTTTTTTATGATAAACTAAGTTGAAACCATTTAAATAACTAACCAGCCTGTGCCAGCGATCTGTGTCAGCTGATCCCTGCAACCGTGCACTTACGTCTTAGATCAAATAAACTAAGCTGAAACCATTAAATAACTAACCAGCCTGTGCGAGCGATCTGTGTCAGCTGATCCCTGCAACCGTGCACTGAAGTTTTAGATCAAATAAACTAAGCTGAAACCATTAAATAACCAACCAGCCTGTGCCAGAGATCTGTGTCAGCTGATCCCTGCGAACGTGGACTGAAGTTTTAGATCAAATAAACTAAGTTGAAACCATTAAATAACTAACCAGCGATCTGTGTCAGCTGATCACTGCGACCGTGCACTGAAGTTTTAGATAAAATAAACTAAGTTGAAACCATTAAATAACTAACCAGCCTGTGCCAGCGATCTGTGTCAGCTGATCCTTGCAACCGTGCACTGAAGTCTTAGATCAAATAAACTAAGCTGAAACCATTAAATAACTAACCAGCCTGTGCCAGCGATCTGTGTCAGCTGATCCTTGCAACCGTGCACTGAAGTTTTAGATCAAATAAACTAAGCTGAAACCATTAAATAACCAACCAGCCTGTGCCAGAGATCTGTGTCAGCTGATCCCTGCGAACGTGGACTGAAGTTTTAGATCAAATAAACTAAGTTGAAACCATTAAATAACTAACCAGCGATCTGTGTCAGCTGATCCCTGCGACCGTGCACTGAAGTTTTAGATAAAATAAACTAAGTTGAAACCATTAAATAACTAACCAGCGATCTGTGTCAGCTGATCCCTGCGACCGTGCACTGAAGTCTTAGATCAAATAAACTAAGCTGAAACCATTAAATAACTAACCAGCCTGTGCCAGCGATCTGTGTCAGCTGATCTTTGCGAACGTGCACTGAAGTCTTAGATCAAATAAACTAACCTGAAACCATTAAATAACCAACCAGCCTGTGCGAGCGATCTGTGTCAGCTGATCCCTGCAACCGTGCACTGAAGTTTTAGATCAAATAAACTAAGCTGAAACCATTAAATAACCAACCAGGCTGTGCCAGGAATCTTTGTCAACTGATCCCTGCAACCGTGCACTGAATTTTTAGAGAAAATAAACTAAGTTGAAACCATTAAATAACTAACCAGCGTGTGTCAGGGATCTGTATTAGCTGATCCCTGCAACCGTGCACTGAAGTTTTAGATAAACTTGGCTGAAACCATTAAATAACTAACCAGCCTGTACCAGCGATCTGTTTCAGCTGATCCCTGCAACCGTGCACTGAAGTTTTAGATAAAATAAACCAAACCGAAACCATTAAATAACTAACCAGCCTGTGCCAGGGATCTGTGTCAGCTGATCCCTGCAACCGTGCACTGAAGTTTTAGATAAACTAAGCTGAAACCATTAAATAACTAACCAGCCTGTGCCAGAGATCTGTGTCAGCTGATCCCTGCGACCGTGCACTGAAGTTTTAGATAAAATAAACTAAGCTGAAACCATTAAATAACTAACCAGCCTGTGCAAGGGATCTGTGCCAGCGATCTGTGTCAGCTGATCCCTGCAACTGTGCACTGAAGTTTTAGATAAACTAAGCTGAAACCATTAAATAACTAACCAGCCTGTGCCAGCGATCTGTGTCAGCTGATCCCTGCAACCGTGCACTGAAGTTTTAGATCAAATAAACTAAGCTGAAACCATTAAATAACTAACCAGCCTGTGCCAGCGATCTATGTCAGCTGATCCCTGCAACCGTGCACTGAAGTTTTAGATCAAATAAACAAAGCTGAAACCATTAAATAACTAACCAGCGATCTGTGTCAGCTGATCACTGCGACCGTGCACTGAAGTTTTAGATCAAATAAACTAACCTGAAACCATTAAATAACTAACCAGCCTGTGCCAGCGATCTGTTTCAGCTGATCTTTGCGAACGTGCACTGAAGTCTTAGATCAAATAAACTAACCTGAAACCATTAAATAACTAACCAGCCTGTACCAGCGATCTGTTTCAGCTGATCCCTGCAATCGTGCACTGAAGTTTTAGATCAAATAAACTAAGCTGAAACCATTAAATAACCAACCAGGCTGTGCCAGAGATCTGTGTCAGCTGATCCCTGCGAACGTGGACTGAAGTTTTAGATCAAATAAACAAAGCTGAAACCATTAAATAACTAACCAGGGATCTGTGTCAGCTGATCTTTGCGACCATGCACTGAAGTCTTAGATCAAATAAACTAACCTGAAACCATTTAAATAACTAACCAGCCTGTGACAGCGATCTGTGTCAGCTGATCCCTGCAACCGTGCACTGAAGTTTTAGATCAAATAAACTAAGCTGAAACCATTAAATAACTAACCAGCCTGTGCCAGCGATCTGTGTCAGCGGATCCCTGCGAACGTGGACTGAAGTTTTAGATCAAATAAACAAAGCTGAAACCATTAAATAACTAACCAGCCTGTGCCAGCGATCTGTGTCAGCTGATCCCTGCAACCGTGCACTGAAGTCTTAGATCAAATAAACTAAGCTGAAACCATTAAATAACTAACCAGCGATCTGTGTCAGCGGATCCCTGCAACCGTGCACTGAAGTTTTAGATAAAATAAACTAAGCTGAAACCATTAAATAACTAACCAGCGATCTGTGTCAGCGGATCCCTGCAACCGTGCACTGAAGTTTTAGATCAAATAAACTAAGCTGAAACCATTAAATAACTAACCAGCCTGTGCCAGCGATCTGTGTCAGCTGATCCCTGCAACCGTGCACTGAAGTGTTAGATAAACTAAGCTGAAACCATTAAATAACTAACCAGCCTGTGCCAGCGATCTGTGTCAGCTGATCTTTGCGACCATGCACTGAAGTCTTAGATCAAATAAACTAACCTGAAACCATTAAATAACTAACCAGCCTGTGCCAGCGATCTGTGTCAGCTGATCCCTGCAACCGTGCACTGAAGTTTTAGATCAAATAAACTAAGCTGAAACCACTAAATAACTAACCTGCGATCTGTGTCAGCTGATCCCTGCGACCGTGCACTGAAGTTTTAGAGAAAATAAACTAAGTTGAAACCATTAAATAACTAACCAGCGTGTGTCAGGGATCTGTGTTAGCTGATCCCTGCAACTGTGCACTGAAGTTTTAGATCAAATAAACTAACCTGAAACCATTAAATAACTAACCAGCCTGTGCCAGCGATCTGTGTCAGCTGATCCCTGCAACCGTGCACTGAAGTTTTAGATCAAATAAACTAAGCTGAAACCATTAAATAACTAACCAGCCTGTGCAAGGGATCTGTGCCAGCGATCTGTTTCAGCTGATCTTTGCGAACGTGCACTGAAGTCTTAGATCAAATAAACTAACCTGAAACCATTAAATAACCAACCAGCCTGTGCGAGCGATCTGTGTCAGCTGATCCCTGCAACCGTGCACTGAAGTTTTAGATCAAATAAACTAAGCTGAAACCACTAAATAACTAACCAGCCTGTGCCAGCGATCTGTGTCAGCTGATCCCTGCAACCGTGCACTGAAGTTTTAGAGAAAATAAACTAAGTTGAAACCATTAAATAACTAACCAGCGTGTGTCAGGGATCTGTGTTAGCTGATCCCTGCAACTGTGCACTGAAGTTTTACAGAAAATAAACTAAGTTGAAACCATTAAATAACTAACCAGCCTGTGCCAACGATCTGTGTCAGCTGATTCCTGCAACCGTGCACTGAAGTTTTAGATAAAATAAACCAAACCGAAACCATTAAATAACTAACCAGCCTGTGCCAGCGATCTCTGTCAGCTGATTCCTGCAACCGTGCACTGAAGTTTTAGATAAACTAAGTTGAAACCATTAAATAACTAACCAGCCTGTGCCAGGGATCTGTGTCAGCTGATCCCTGCAACCGTGCACTGAAGTTTTAGATCAAATAAACTAAGTTGAAACCATTAAATAACTAACCAGCCTGTGCCAGGGATCTGTGTCAGCTGATCCCTGCAACCGTGCACTGAAGTCTTAGATCAAATAAACTAAGCTGAAACCATTAAATAACTAACCAGCCTGTGCCAGCGATCTCTGTCAGCTGATTCCTGCAACCGTGCACTGAAGTTTTAGATAAACTAAGTTGAAACCATTAAATAACTAACCAGCCTGTGCCAGGGATCTGTGTCAGCTGATCCCTGCAACCGTGCACTGAAGTTTTAGATCAAATAAACTAAGCTGAAACCATTAAATAACTAACCAGCCTGTGCCAGGGATCTGTGTCAGCTGATCCCTGCAACCGTGCACTGAAGTCTTAGATCAAATAAACTAAGCTGAAACCATTAAATAACTAACCAGCCTGTGCCAGCGATCTGTGTCAGCGGATCCCTGCGACCGTGCACTGAAGTTTTAGATAAAATAAACTAAGTTGAAACCATTAAATAACTAACCAGCCTGTGCAAGGGATCTGTGTCAGCTGATCCCTGCAACCGTGCACTGAAGTTTTAGATCAAATAAACTAAGCTGAAACCATTAAATAACTAACCAGCCTGTGCCAGGGATCTGTGTCAGCTGATCTTTGCGACCATGCACTGAAGTTTTAGATCAAATAAACTAAGCTGAAACCATTAAATAACTAACCAGCCTGTGACAGCGATCTGTGTCAGCGGATCCCTGCGAACGTGGACTGAAGTTTTAGATCAAATAAACAAAGCTGAAACCATTAAATAACTAACCAGCGATCTGTGTCAGCTGATCACTGCGACCGTACACTGAAGTTTTAGATAAAATAAACTAAGCTGAAACCATTAAATAACTAACCAGCCTGTGCCAGCGATCTGTGTCAGCTGATCCCTGCAACCGTGCACTGAAGTTTTAGATAAAATAAACTAAGCTGAAACCATTAAATAACTAACCAGCGATCTGTGTCAGCGGATCCCTGTGACCGTGCACTGAAGTTTTAGATAAAATAAACTAAGCTGAAACCATTAAATAACTAACCAGCGATCTGTGTCAGCGGATCCCTGCGACCGTGCACTGAAGTTTAAGATAAAATAAACTAAGTTGAAACCATTAAATAACTAACCAGCCTGTGCAAGGGATCTGTGCCAGCGATCTGTTTCAGCTGATCTTTGCGAACGTGCACTGAAGTCTTAGATCAAATAAACTAACCTGAAACCACTAAATAACTAACCAGCCTGTGCCAGCGATCTGTGTCAGCGGATCCCTGCGACCGTGCACTGAAGTTTAAGATAAAATAAACTAAGTTGAAACCATTAAATAACTAACCAGCCTGTGCAAGGGATCTGTGCCAGCGATCTGTTTCAGCTGATCTTTGCGAACGTGCACTGAAGTCTTAGATCAAATAAACTAACCTGAAACCATTAAATAACCAACCAGCCTGTGCCAGCGATCTGTGTCAGCTGATCCCTGCAACCGTGCACTGAAGTTTTAGATCAAATAAACTAAGCTGAAACCACTAAATAACTAACCAGCCTGTGCCAGCGATCTGTGTCAGCTGATCCCTGCAACCGTGCACTGAAGTTTTAGAGAAAATAAACTAATTTGAAACCATTAAATAACTAACCAGCGTGTGTCAGGGATCTGTGTTAGCTGATCCCTGCAACTGTGCACTGAAGTTTTACAGAAAATAAACTAAGTTGAAACCATTAAATAACTAACCAGCCTGTGCCAGCGATCTGTGTCAGCTGATTCCTGCAACCGTGCACTGAAGTTTTAGATAAAATAAACCAAACCGAAACCATTAAATAACTAACCAGCCTGTGCCAGCGATCTCTGTCAGCTGATTCCTGCAACCGTGCACTGAAGTTTTAGATAAACTAAGTTGAAACCAATAAATAACTAACCAGCCTGTGCCAGGGATCTGTGTCAGCTGATCCCTGCAACCGTGCACTGAAGTTTTAGATCAAATAAACTAAGCTGAAACCATTAAATAACTAACCAGCCTGTGCCAGGGATCTGTGTCAGCTGATCCCTGCAACCGTGCACTGAAGTCTTAGATCAAATAAACTAAGCTGAAACCATTAAATAACTAACCAGCCTGTGCCAGCGATCTGTGTCAGCGGATCCCTGCGACCGTGCACTGAAGTTTTAGATAAAATAAACTAAGTTGAAACCATTAAATAACTAACCAGCCTGTGCAAGGGATCTGTGTCAGCTGATCCCTGCAACCGTGCACTGAAGTTTTAGATAAACTTGGCTGAAACCATTAAATAACTAACCAGCCTGTACCAGCGATTTGTTTCAGCTGATCCCTGCGACCGTGCACTGAAGTTTTAGATAAAATAAACTAAGCTGAAACCATTAAATAACTAACCAGCGATCTGTGTCAGCTGATCCCTGCGACCGTGCACTGAAGTTTTAGATAAAATAAACTAAGCTGAAACCATTAAATAACTAACCAGCGATCTGTGTCAGCGGATCCCTGCGACCGTGCACTGAAGTTTAAGATAAAATAAACTAAGTTGAAACCATTAAATAACTAACCAGCCTGTGCAAGGGATCTGTGCCAGCGATCTGTTTCAGCTGATCTTTGCGAACGTGCACTGAAGTCTTAGATCAAATAAACTAACCTGAAACCATTAAATAACCAACCAGCCTGTGCCAGCGATCTCTGTCAGCTGATCCCTGCAACTGTGCACTGAAGTTTTACAGAAAATAAAGTAAGCTGAAACAATTAAATAACTAACCAGCCTGTGCCAGGGATCTGTGTCAGCTGATCTTTGCGACCATGCACTGAAGTTTTAGATAAAATAAACTAAGCTGAAACCATTAAATAACTAACCAGCCTGTGCGAGCGATCTGTGTCAGCTGATCCCTGCAACCGTGCACTGAAGTTTAAGATCAAATAAACTAAGCTGAAACCATTAAATAACTAACCAGCCTGTGCCAGAGATCTGTGTCAGCTGATCCCTGCAACCGTGCACTGAAATTTTAGATCAAATAAACTAAGCTGAAACCACTAAATAACTAACCAGCCTGTGCCAGCGATCTGTGTCAGCTGATCCCTGCAACCGTGCACTGAAGTTTTAGAGAAAATAAACTAAGTTGAAACCATTAAATAACTAACCAGCGTGTGTCAGGGATCTGTGTCAGCTGATCTTTGCGACCATGCACTGAAATCTTAGATCAAATAAACTAACCTGAAACCATTTAAATAACTAACCAGCCTGTGACAGCGATCTGTGTCAGCTGATCCCTGCAACCGTGCACTGAAGTTTTAGATCAAATAAACTAAGCTGAAACCATTAAATAACTAACCAGCCTGTGCCAGCGATCTGTGTCAGCTGATCCCTGCAACCGTGCACTGAAGTTTTAGATAAAATAAACTAAGCTGAAACCATTAAATAACTAACCAGCCTGTACCAGCGATCTGTTTCACCTGATCCCTGCAATCGTGCACTGAAGTTTTAGATCAAATAAACTAAGTTAAAACCATTAAATAACTAACCAGCCTGTGCCAGGGATCTGTGTCAGCTGATCCCTGCAACCGTGCACTGAAGTTTTAGATCAAATAAACTAAGCTGAAACCATTAAATAACTAACCAGCCTGTGCCAGCGATCTGTGTCAGCGGATCCCTGCGACCGTGCACTGAAGTTTTAGATAAAATAAACTAAGCTGAAACCATTAAATAACTAACCAGCCTGTACCAGCGATCTGTTTCAGCTGATCCCTGCAATCGTGCACTGAAGTTTTAGATCAAATAAACTAAGTTAAAACCATTAAATAACTAACCAGCCTGTGCCAGCGATCTGTGTCAGCTGATCCCTGCAACCGTGCACTGAAGTTTTAGATAAAATAAACTAAGCTGAAACCATTAAATAACTAACCAGCCTGTGCCAGCGATCTGTGTCAGCGGATCCCTGTGACCGTGCACTGAAGTTTTAGATAAAATAAACTAAGCTGAAACCATTAAATAACTAACCAGCCTGTACCAGCGATCTGTTTCAGCTGATCCCTGCAATCGTGCACTGAAGTTTTAGATCAAATAAACTAAGTTAAAACCATTAAATAACTAACCAGCCTGTGCCAGGGATCTGTGTCAGCTGATCCCTGCAACCGTGCACTGAAGTTTTAGATAAACTAAGCTGAAACCATTAAATAACTAACCAGCGATCTGTGTCAGCTGATCCCTGCAACCGTGCACTGAAGTTTTAGATAAACTAAGTTGAAACCATTAAATAACTAACCAGCCTGTGCCAGCGATCTGTGTCAGCTGATCCCTGCAACCGTGCACTGAAGTTTTAGATAAAATAAACTAAGCTGAAACCATTAAATAACTAACCAGCGATCTGTGTCAGCGGATCCCTGTGACCGTGCACTGAAGTTTTAGATAAAATAAACTAAGTTGAAACCATTAAATAACTAACCAGCCTGTGCAAGGGATCTGTGCCAGCGATCTGTTTCAGCTGATCTTTGCGAACGTGCACTGAAGTCTTAGATCAAATAAACTAACCTGAAACCACTAAATAACTAACCAGCCTGTGCCAGCGATCTGTGTCAGCGGATCCCTGCGACCGTGCACTGAAGTTTAAGATAAAATAAACTAAGTTGAAACCATTAAATAACTAACCAGCCTGTGCAAGGGATCTGTGCCAGCGATCTGTTTCAGCTGATCTTTGCGAACGTGCACTGAAGTCTTAGATCAAATAAACTAACCTGAAACCATTAAATAACCAACCAGCCTGTGCCAGCGATCTGTGTCAGCTGATCCCTGCAACCGTGCACTGAAGTTTTAGATCAAATAAACTAAGCTGAAACCACTAAATAACTAACCAGCCTGTGCCAGCGATCTGTGTCAGCTGATCCCTGCAACCGTGCACTGAAGTTTTAGAGAAAATAAACTAATTTGAAACCATTAAATAACTAACCAGCGTGTGTCAGGGATCTGTGTTAGCTGATCCCTGCAACTGTGCACTGAAGTTTTACAGAAAATAAACTAAGTTGAAACCATTAAATAACTAACCAGCCTGTGCCAGCGATCTGTGTCAGCTGATTCCTGCAACCGTGCACTGAAGTTTTAGATAAAATAAACCAAACCGAAACCATTAAATAACTAACCAGCCTGTGCCAGCGATCTCTGTCAGCTGATTCCTGCAACCGTGCACTGAAGTTTTAGATAAACTAAGTTGAAACCAATAAATAACTAACCAGCCTGTGCCAGGGATCTGTGTCAGCTGATCCCTGCAACCGTGCACTGAAGTTTTAGATCAAATAAACTAAGCTGAAACCATTAAATAACTAACCAGCCTGTGCCAGGGATCTGTGTCAGCTGATCCCTGCAACCGTGCACTGAAGTCTTAGATCAAATAAACTAAGCTGAAACCATTAAATAACTAACCAGCCTGTGCCAGCGATCTGTGTCAGCGGATCCCTGCGACCGTGCACTGAAGTTTTAGATAAAATAAACTAAGTTGAAACCATTAAATAACTAACCAGCCTGTGCAAGGGATCTGTGTCAGCTGATCCCTGCAACCGTGCACTGAAGTTTTAGATAAACTTGGCTGAAACCATTAAATAACTAACCAGCCTGTACCAGCGATTTGTTTCAGCTGATCCCTGCGACCGTGCACTGAAGTTTTAGATAAAATAAACTAAGCTGAAACCATTAAATAACTAACCAGCGATCTGTGTCAGCTGATCCCTGCGACCGTGCACTGAAGTTTTAGATAAAATAAACTAAGCTGAAACCATTAAATAACTAACCAGCGATCTGTGTCAGCGGATCCCTGCGACCGTGCACTGAAGTTTAAGATAAAATAAACTAAGTTGAAACCATTAAATAACTAACCAGCCTGTGCAAGGGATCTGTGCCAGCGATCTGTTTCAGCTGATCTTTGCGAACGTGCACTGAAGTCTTAGATCAAATAAACTAACCTGAAACCATTAAATAACCAACCAGCCTGTGCCAGCGATCTCTGTCAGCTGATCCCTGCAACTGTGCACTGAAGTTTTACAGAAAATAAAGTAAGCTGAAACAATTAAATAACTAACCAGCCTGTGCCAGGGATCTGTGTCAGCTGATCTTTGCGACCATGCACTGAAGTTTTAGATAAAATAAACTAAGCTGAAACCATTAAATAACTAACCAGCCTGTGCGAGCGATCTGTGTCAGCTGATCCCTGCAACCGTGCACTGAAGTTTAAGATCAAATAAACTAAGCTGAAACCATTAAATAACTAACCAGCCTGTGCCAGAGATCTGTGTCAGCTGATCCCTGCAACCGTGCACTGAAATTTTAGATCAAATAAACTAAGCTGAAACCACTAAATAACTAACCAGCCTGTGCCAGCGATCTGTGTCAGCTGATCCCTGCAACCGTGCACTGAAGTTTTAGAGAAAATAAACTAAGTTGAAACCATTAAATAACTAACCAGCGTGTGTCAGGGATCTGTGTCAGCTGATCTTTGCGACCATGCACTGAAGTCTTAGATCAAATAAACTAACCTGAAACCATTTAAATAACTAACCAGCCTGTGACAGCGATCTGTGTCAGCTGATCCCTGCAACCGTGCACTGAAGTTTTAGATCAAATAAACTAAGCTGAAACCATTAAATAACTAACCAGCCTGTGCCAGCGATCTGTGTCAGCTGATCCCTGCAACCGTGCACTGAAGTTTTAGATAAAATAAACTAAGCTGAAACCATTAAATAACTAACCAGCCTGTACCAGCGATCTGTTTCACCTGATCCCTGCAATCGTGCACTGAAGTTTTAGATCAAATAAACTAAGTTAAAACCATTAAATAACTAACCAGCCTGTGCCAGGGATCTGTGTCAGCTGATCCCTGCAACCGTGCACTGAAGTTTTAGATCAAATAAACTAAGCTGAAACCATTAAATAACTAACCAGCCTGTGCCAGCGATCTGTGTCAGCGGATCCCTGCGACCGTGCACTGAAGTTTTAGATAAAATAAACTAAGCTGAAACCATTAAATAACTAACCAGCCTGTACCAGCGATCTGTTTCAGCTGATCCCTGCAATCGTGCACTGAAGTTTTAGATCAAATAAACTAAGTTAAAACCATTAAATAACTAACCAGCCTGTGCCAGCGATCTGTGTCAGCTGATCCCTGCAACCGTGCACTGAAGTTTTAGATAAAATAAACTAAGCTGAAACCATTAAATAACTAACCAGCCTGTGCCAGCGATCTGTGTCAGCGGATCCCTGTGACCGTGCACTGAAGTTTTAGATAAAATAAACTAAGCTGAAACCATTAAATAACTAACCAGCCTGTACCAGCGATCTGTTTCAGCTGATCCCTGCAATCGTGCACTGAAGTTTTAGATCAAATAAACTAAGTTAAAACCATTAAATAACTAACCAGCCTGTGCCAGGGATCTGTGTCAGCTGATCCCTGCAACCGTGCACTGAAGTTTTAGATAAACTAAGCTGAAACCATTAAATAACTAACCAGCGATCTGTGTCAGCTGATCCCTGCAACCGTGCACTGAAGTTTTAGATAAACTAAGTTGAAACCATTAAATAACTAACCAGCCTGTGCCAACGATCTGTGTCAGCTGATCCCTGCAACCGTGCACTGAAGTTTTAGATAAACTAAGCTGAAACAATTAAATAACTAACCAGCCTGTGCCAGAGATCTGTGTCAGCTGATCCCTGCAACCGTGCACTGAAGTTTTAGAGAAAATAAACTAAGTTGAAACCATTAAATAACTAACCAGCCTGTGCCAGGAATCTTTGTCAACTGATCCCTGCAACCGTGCACTGAATTTTTAGAGAAAATAAACTAAGTTGAAACCATTAAATAACTAACCAGCCTGTGCCAGCGATCTGGGTCAGCTGATCCCTGCGAACGTGCACTGAAGTTTTAGATAAAATAAACTAAGCTGAAACCATTAAATAACTAACCAGCGATCTGTGTCAGCTGATCCCTGCGACCGTGCACTGAAGTTTTAGATAAAATAAACTAAGTTGAAACCATTAAATAACTAACCAGCCTGTGCCAGGAATCTTTGTCAACTGATCCCTGCAACCGTGCACTGAATTTTTAGAGAAAATAAACTAAGTTGAAACCATTAAATAACTAACCAGCCTGTGCCAGCGATCTGGGTCAGCTGATCCCTGCGAACGTGCACTGAAGTTTTAGATAAAATAAACTAAGCTGAAACCATTAAATAACTAACCAGCGATCTGTGTCAGCTGATCCCTGCGACCGTGCACTGAAGTTTAAGATAAAATAAACTAAGTTGAAACCATTAAATAACTAACCAGCCTGTGCAAGGGATCTGTGCCAGCGATCTGTTTCAGCTGATCTTTGCGAACGTGCACTGAAGTCTTAGATCAAATAAACTAACCTGAAACCATTAAATAACCAACCAGCCTGTGCGAGCGATCTGTGTCAGCTGATCCCTGCGAACGTGGACTGAAGTTTTAGATCAAATAAACTAAGCTGAAACCACTAAATAACTAACCAGCCTGTGCCAGCGATCTGTGTCAGCTGATCCCTGCAACCGTGCACTGAAGTTTAAGAGAAAATAAACTAAGTTGAAACCATTAAATAACTAACCAGCCTGTGCCAGGAATCTTTGTCAACTGATCCCTGCAACCGTGCACTGAATTTTTAGAGAAAATAAACTAAGTTGAAACCATTAAATAACTAACCAGCGTGTGTCAGGGATCTGTGTTAGCTGATCCCTGCAAATGTGCACTGAAGTTTTACAGAAAATAAAGTAAGCTGAAACAATTAAATAACTAACCAGCCTGTGCCAGAGATCTGTGTCAGCTGATCCCTGCAACCGTGCACTGAAGTTTTAGATCAAATAAACTAACCTGAAACCATTAAATAACTAACCAGCCTGTGCCAGAGATCTGTGTCAGCTGATCTTTGCGACCATGCACTGAAGTCTTAGATCAAATAAACTAACCTGAAACCATTAAATAACTAACCAGCCTGTGCCAGAGATCTGTGTCAGCTGATCCCTGCAACCGTGCACTGAAGTTTTAGATCAAATAAACTAAGCTGAAACCATTAAATAACCAACCAGCCTGTGCCAGAGATCTGTGTCAGCTGATCCCTGCAACCGTGCACTGAAGTTTTAGAGAAAATAAACTAACCTGAAACCATTTAAATAACTAACCAGCCTGTACCAGCGATCTGTTTCAGCTGATCCCTGCAATCGTGCACTGAAGTTTTAGATAAACTAAGCTGAAACCATTAAATAACTAACCAGCGATCTGTGTCAGCTGATCCCTGCGACCGTGCACTGAAGTTTTAGATAAAATAAACTAAGCTGAAACCATTAAATAACTAACCAGCGATCTGTGTCAGCTGATCCCTGCGACCGTGCACTGAAGTTTAAGATAAAATAAACTAAGTTGAAACCATTAAATAACTAACCAGCCTGTGCAAGGGATCTGTGCCAGCGATCTGTTTCAGCTGATCTTTGCGAACGTGCACTGAAGTCTTAGATCAAATAAACTAACCTGAAACCATTAAATAACCAACCAGCCTGTGCGAGCGATCTGTGTCAGCTGATCCCTGCAACCGTGCACTGAAGTTTTAGATCAAATAAACTAAGCTGAAACCATTAAATAACCAACCAGGCTGTGCCAGAGATCTGTGTCAGCTGATCCCTGCGAACGTGGACTGAAGTTTTAGATCAAATAAACTAAGCTGAAACCACTAAATAACTAACCAGCCTGTGCCAGCGATCTGTGTCAGCTGATCCCTGCAACCGTGCACTGAAGTTTTAGAGAAAATAAACTAAGTTGAAACCATTAAATAACTAACCAGCCTGTGCCAGAGATCTGTGTCAGCTGATCTTTGCGACCATGCACTGAAGTCTTAGATCAAATAAACTAACCTGAAACCATTAAATAACTAACCAGCCTGTGCCAGAGATCTGTGTCAGCTGATCCCTGCAACCGTGCACTGAAGTTTTAGATCAAATAAACTAAGCTGAAACCATTAAATAACCAACCAGGCTGTGCCAGAGATCTGTGTCAGCTGATCCCTGCAACCGTGCACTGAAGTTTTAGAGAAAATAAACTAAGTTGAAACCATTAAATAACTAACCAGCGTGTGTCAGGGATCTGTGTCAGCTGATCTTTGCGACCATGCACTGAAGTCTTAGATCAAATAAACTAACCTGAAACCATTTAAATAACTAACCAGCCTGTGACAGTGATCTGTGTCAGCTGATCCCTGCAACCGTGCACTGAAGTTTTAGATCAAATAAACTAAGCTGAAACCATTCAATAACTAACCAGCCTGTGCAAGGGATCTGTGTCAGCTGATCCCTGCAACCGCGCACTGAAGTTTTAGATAAACTTGGCTGAAACCATTAAATAACTAACCAGCCTGTGCCAGGGATCTGTGTCAGCTGATCCCTGCAATCGTGCACTGAAGTTTTAGATCAAATAAACTAAGTTAAAACCATTAAATAACTAACCAGCCTGTGCCAGGGATCTGTGTCAGCTGATCCCTGCAACCGTGCACTGAAGTTTTAGATAAACTAAGCTGAAACCATTAAATAACTAGCCAGCCTGTGCCAGCGATCTGTTTCATCTGATCCCTGCAACCGTGCACTGAAGTTTTAGATAAAATAAACCAAACCGAAACCATTAAATAACTAACCAGCCTGTGCCAGGGATCTGTGTCAGCTGATCCCTGCAACTGTGCACTGAAGTTTTAGATAAACTAAGCTGAAACAATTAAATAACTAACCAGCCTGTGCAAGGGATCTGTGCCAGCGATCTGTTTCAGCTGATCTTTGCGAACGTGCACTGAAGTCTTAGATCAAATAAACTAAGCTGAAACCATTAAATAACCAACCAGCCTGTGCCAGCGATCTGTGCCAGAGATCTGTTTCAGCTGAACTTTGCGAACGTGCACTGAAGTCTTAGATCAAATAAACTAAGCTGAAACCACTAAATAACTAACCAGCCTGTGCCAGCGATCTGTGTCAGCTGATCCCTGCAACCGTGCACTGAAGTTTTAGAGAAAATAAACTAAGTTGAAACCATTAAATAACTAACCAGCCTGTGCCAGGAATCTTTGTCAACTGATCCCTGCAACCGTGCACTGAATTTTTAGAGAAAATAAACTAAGTTGAAACCATTAAATAACCAACCAGCCTGTGCCAGGGATCTGTGTTAGCTGATCCCTGCAACTGTGCACTGAAGTTTTAGATAAAATAAACTAAGCTGAAACCATTAAATAACTAACCAGCGATCTGTGTCAGCTGATTCCTCCAACCGTGCACTGAAGTTTTAGATAAACTAAGCTGAAACCATTAAATAACTAGCCAGCCTGTGCCAGCGATCTGTTTCATCTGATCCCTGCAACCGTGCACTGAAGTTTTAGATAAACTAAGCTGAACCCATTAAATAACTAACCAGCCTGTGCCAGCGATCTGTGTCAGCTGATCTTTGCGACCATGCACTGAAGTCTTAGATCAAATAAACTAAGCTGAAACCATTAAATAACTAACCAGCCTGTGCCAGCGATCTGTGTCAGCGGATCCCTGCGACCGTGCACTGAAGTTTTAGATAAAATAAACTTAGTTGAAACCATTAAATAACTAACCAGCCTGTGCCAGCGATCTGTGTCAGCTGATCCCTGCAACCGTGCACTGAAGTTTTAGATAAACTTGGCTGAAACCATTAAATAACTAACCAGCCTGTACCAGCGATCTGTTTCAGCTGATCCCTGCAACCGTGCACTGAAGTTTTAGATAAACTTGGCTGAAACCATTAAATAACTAACCAGCCTGTACCAGCGATCTGTTTCAGCTGATCCCTGCAATCGTGCACTGAAGTTTTAGATCAAATAAACTAAGCTGAAACCATTAAATAACTAACCAGCCTGTGCCAGCGATCTGTGTCAGCTGATCCCTGCAACCGTGCACTGAAGTTTTAGATCAAATAAACTAAGTTGAAACCATTAAATAACTAACCAGCCTGTGCCAGCGATCTGTTTCAGCTGATCCCTGCAACCGTGCACTGAAGTTTTAGATAAAATAAACTAAGCTGAAACCATTAAATAACTAACCAGCGATCTGTGTCAGCGGATCCCTGCGACCGTGCACTGAAGTTTAAGATAAAATAAACTAAGTTGAAACCATTAAATAACTAACCAGCCTGTGCAAGGGATCTGTGCCAGCGATCTGTTTCAGCTGATCTTTGCGAACGTGCACTGAAGTCTTAGATCAAATAAACTAACCTGAAACCATTAAATAACCAACCAGCCTGTGCAAGCGATCTGTGTCAGCTGATCCCTGCAACCGTGCACTGAAGTTTTAGATCAAATAAACTAAGCTGAAACCATTAAATAACCAACCAGGCTGTGCCAGAGATCTGTGTCAGCTGATCCCTGCGAACGTGGACTGAAGTTTTACATCAAATAAACTAAGTTGAAACCATTAAATAACTAACCAGCCTGTGCCAGGAATCTTTGTCAACTGATCCCTGCAACCGTGCACTGAATTTTTAAAGAAAATAAACTAAGTTGAAACCATTAAATAACTAACCAGCCTGTGCCAGGGATCTGTGTCAGCTGATCTTTGCGACCATGCACTGAAGTCTTAGATCAAATAAACTAACCTGAAACCATTAAATAACTAACCAGGCTGTGCCAGAGATCTGTGTCAGCTGATCACTGCGACCGTGCACTGAAGTTTTAGATCAAATAAACTAAGCTGAAACCACTAAATAACTAACCAGCCTGTGCCAGCGATCTGTGTCAGCTGATCCCTGCAACCGTGCACTGAAGTTTTAGAGAAAATAAACTAAGTTGAAACCATTAAATAACTAACCAGCGTGTGTCAGGGATCTGTGTTAGCTGATCCCTGCAACCGTGCACTGAAGTTTTAGAGAAAATAAACTAAGTTGAAACCATTAAATAACTAACCAGCCTGTGACAGCGATCTGTGTCAGCTGATCCCTGCAAGCGTGCACTGAAGTTTTAGATCAAATAAACTAAGCTGAAACCATTAAATAACTAACCAGCCTGTGCCAGCGATCTGTGTCAGCGGATCCCTGCGACCGTGCACTGAAGTTTTAGATAAAATATACTAAGTTGAAACCATTAAATAACTAACCAGCCTGTGCAAGGGATCTGTGTCAGCTGATCCCTGCAACCGTACACTGAAGTTTTAGATAAACTAAGCTGAAACCATTAAATAACTAGCCAGCCTGTGCCAGCGATCTGTTTCATCTGATCCCTGCAACCGTGCACTGAAGTTTTAGATAAAATAAACCAAACCGAAACCATTAAATAACTAACCAGCCTGTGCCAGCGATCTGTGTCAGCTGATCCCTGCAACCGTGCACTGAAGTTTTAGATAAAATAAACCAAACCGAAACCATTAAATAACTAACCAGCCTGTGCCAGCGATCTGTGTCAGCTGATTCCTGCAACCGTGCACTGAAGTTTTAGATAAACTAAGTTGAAACCATTAAATAACTAACCAGCCTGTGCCAACGATCTGTGTCAGCTGATCCCTGCAACCGTGCACTGAAGTTTTAGAGAAAATAAACTAAGTTGAAACCATTAAATAACTAACCAGCCTGTGCCAACGATCTGTGTCAGCTGATCCCTGCAACCGTGCACTGAAGTTTTAGAGAAAATAAACTAAGCTGAAACCATTAAATAACTAACCAGCCTGTACCAGCGATTCTGTGTCAGCTGATCCCTGCAACCGTGCACTGAAGTTTTAGATAAAATAAACCAAACCGAAACCATTAAATAACTAACCAGCCTGTGCCAGCGATCTGTGTCAGCTGATCCCTGCAACCGTGCACTGAAGTTTTAGATAAACTAAGCTGAAACCATTAAATAACTAACCAGCCTGTGCCAGCTATCTTTGTCATCTGATCCCTGCAACCGTGCACTGAAGTTTTAGATAAACTTGGCTGAAACCATTAAATAACTAACCAGCCTGTACCAGCGATCTGTGTCAGCTGATCCCTGCAACCGTGCACTGAAGTTTTAGATCAAATAAACTAAGTTGAAACCATTAAATAACTAACCAGCCTGTGCCAGCGATCTGTGTCAGCTGATCCCTGCGAACGTGGACTGAAGTTTTAGATAAAATAAACTAAGCTGAAACCATTAAATAACTAACCAGCCTGTGCCAGCGATCTTTGTCAGCTGATCCTTGCAAACGTGCACTGAAGTTTTAGATAAAATTAACTAAGTTGAAACCATTAAATAACTAACCAGCGTGTGTCAGGGATCTGTGTTAGTTGATCCCTGCGACCGTGCACTGAAGTTTTAGATAAAATAAACTAAGTTGAAACCATTAAATAACTAACCAGCCTGTGCCAGGGATCTGTGTCAGCTGATCCCTGCAACCGTGCACTGAAGTTTTAGATCAAATAAACTAAGCTGAAACCATTAAATAACCAACCAGGCTGTGCCAGGGATCTGTGTCAGCTGATCCCTGCGAACGTGGACTGAAGTCTTAGATCAAATAAACTAAGCTGAAACCATTAAATAACTAACCAGCCTGTGCCAGCGATCTGTGTCAGCGGATCCCTGCGACCGTGCACTGAAGTTTTAGATAAAATAAACTAAGTTGAAACCATTAAATAACTAACCAGCCTGTGCAAGGGATCTGTGTCAGCTGATCCCTGCAACCGTGCACTGAAGTTTTAGATAAACTTGGCTGAAACCATTAAATAACTAACCAGCCTGTACCAGCGATCTGTTTCAGCTGATCCCTGCAATCGTGCACTGAAGTTTTAGATCAAATAAACTAAGTTAAAACCATTAAATAACTAACCAGCCTGTGCCAGGGATCTGTGTCAGCTGATCCCTGCAACCGTGCACTGAAGTTTTAGATCAAATAAACTAAGCTGAAACCATTAAATAACTAACCAGCGATCTGTGTCAGCTGATCCCTGCGACCGTGCACTGAAGTTTTAGATCAAATAAACTAAGCTGAAACCATTAAATAACTAACCAGCGATCTGTGTCAGCTGATCCCTGCGACCGTGCACTGAAGTTTAAGATAAAATAAACTAAGTTGAAACCATTAAATAACTAACCAGCCTGTGCAAGGGATCTGTGCCAGCGATCTGTTTCAGCTGATCTTTGCGAACGTGCACTGAAGTCTTAGATCAAATAAACTAACCTGAAACCATTAAATAACCAACCAGCCTGTGCGAGCGATCTGTGTCAGCTGATCCCTGCAACCGTGCACTGAAGTTTTAGATAAACTAAGCTGAAACCATTAAATAACTAACCAGCCTGTGCCAGCGATCTGTTTCAGCTGATCCCTGCGAACGTGGACTGAAGTCTTAGATCAAAATAAACTAAGCTGAAACCACAAAATAACTAACCAGCCTGTGCCAGCGATCTGTGTCAGCTGATCCCTGCAACCGTGCACTGAAGTTTTAGATAAAATAAACTAAGCTGAAACCATTAAATAACTAACCAGCCTGTGCCAGCGATCTGTGTCAGCTGATCCCTGCGAACGTGGACTGAAGTTTTAGATAAAATAAACTAAGCTGAAACCATTAAATAACTAACCAGCCTGTGCCAGCGATCTGTGTCAGCTGGTCCCTGCAACCGTGCACTGAAGTTTTAGATAAAATAAACTAAGCTGAAACCATTAAATAACTAACCAGCCTGTGCCAGCGATCTTTGTCAGCTGATCCTTGCAAACGTGCACTGAAGTTTTAGATAAAATTAACTAAGTTGAAACCATTAAATAACTAACCAGCCTGTGCCAGCGCTCTGTGTCAACTGATCCCTGCAACCGTGCACTGAATTTTTAGAGAAAATAAACTAAGTTGAAACCATTAAATAACTAACCAGCCTGTGCCAGGGATCTGTGTCAGCTGATCCCTGCAACCGTGCACTGAAGTTTTAGATCAAATAAACTAAGCTGAAACCATTAAATAACCAACCAGGCTGTGCCAGGGATCTGTGTCAGCTGATCCCTGCGAACGTGGACTGAAGTCTTAGATCAAATAAACTAAGCTGAAACCATTAAATAACTAACCAGCCTGTGCCAGCGATCTGTGTCAGCTGATCCCTGCGAACGTGGACTGAAGTTTTAGATAAAATAAACTAAGCTGAAACCATTAAATAACTAACCAGCCTGTGCCAGCGATCTGTGTCAGCTGATCCCTGCAACCGTGCACTGAAGTTTTAGATAAAATAAACTAAGCTGAAACCATTAAATAACTAACCAGCCTGTGCCAGCGATCTTTGTCAGCTGATCCTTGCAAACGTGCACTGAAGTTTTAGATAAAATTAACTAAGTTGAAACCATTAAATAACTAACCAGCGTGTGTCAGGGATCTGTGTTAGTTGATCCCTGCGACCGTGCACTGAAGTTTTAGATAAAATAAACTAAGTTGAAACCATTAAATAACTAACCAGCCTGTGCCAGCGCTCTGTGTCAACTGATCCCTGCAACCGTGCACTGAATTTTTAGAGAAAATAAACTAAGTTGAAACCATTAAATAACTAACCAGCCTGTGCCAGGGATCTGTGTCAGCTGATCCCTGCAACCGTGCACTGAAGTTTTAGATCAAATAAACTAAGCTGAAACCATTAAATAACCAACCAGGCTGTGCCAGGGATCTGTGTCAGCTGATCCCTGCAACCGTGCACTGAATTTTTAGAGAAAATAAACTAAGTTGAAACCATTAAATAACTAACCAGCGTGTGTCAGGGATCTGTGTTAGTTGATCCCTGCGACCGTGCACTGAAGTTTTAGATAAAATAAACTAAGTTGAAACCATTAAATAACTAACCAGCCTGTGCCAGCGCTCTGTGTCAACTGATCCCTGCAACCGTGCACTGAATTTTTAGAGAAAATAAACTAAGTTGAAACCATTAAATAACTAACCAGCCTGTGCCAGGGATCTGTGTCAGCTGATCCCTGCAACCGTGCACTGAAGTTTTAGATCAAATAAACTAAGCTGAAACCATTAAATAACTAACCAGCCTGTGCCAGCGATCTGTGTCAGCTGATCCCTGCGACCGTGCACTGAAGTTTTAGATAAAATAAACTAAGTTGAAACCATTAAATAACTAACCAGCCTGTGCAAGGGATCTGTGTCAGCTGATCCCTGCAACCGTGCACTGAAGTTTTAGATAAAATAAACTAAGCTGAAACCATTAAATAACTAACCAGCCTGTGCCAGCGATCTTTGTCAGCTGATCCTTGCAAACGTGCACTGAAGTTTTAGATAAAATTAACTAAGTTGAAACCATTAAATAACTAACCAGCCTGTGCCAGCGCTCTGTGTCAACTGATCCCTGCAACCGTGCACTGAATTTTTAGAGAAAATAAACTAAGTTGAAACCATTAAATAACTAACCAGCCTGTGCCAGGGATCTGTGTCAGCTGATCCCTGCAACCGTGCACTGAAGTTTTAGATCAAATAAACTAAGCTGAAACCATTAAATAACCAACCAGGCTGTGCCAGGGATCTGTGTCAGCTGATCCCTGCGAACGTGGACTGAAGTCTTAGATCAAATAAACTAAGCTGAAACCATTAAATAACTAACCAGCCTGTGCCAGCGATCTGTTTCAGCTGATCCCTGCAATCGTGCACTGAAGTTTTAGATCAAATAAACTAAGTTAAAACCATTAAATAACTAACCAGCCTGTGCCAGGGATCTGTGTCAGCTGATCCCTGCAACCGTGCACTGAAGTTTTAGATAAACTTGGCTGAAACCATTAAATAACTAACCAGCCTGTACCAGCGATCTGTTTCAGCTGATCCCTGCAATCGTGCACTGAAGTTTTAGATCAAATAAACTAAGTTAAAACCATTAAATAACTAACCAGCCTGTGCCAGGGATCTGTGTCAGCTGATCCCTGCAACCGTGCACTGAAGTTTTAGATCAAATAAACTAAGCTGAAACCATTAAATAACTAACCAGCGATCTGTGTCAGCTGATCCCTGCGACCGTGCACTGAAGTTTTAGATCAAATAAACTAAGCTGAAACCATTAAATAACTAACCAGCGATCTGTGTCAGCTGATCCCTGCGACCGTGCACTGAAGTTTAAGATAAAATAAACTAAGTTGAAACCATTAAATAACTAACCAGCCTGTGCAAGGGATCTGTGCCAGCGATCTGTTTCAGCTGATCTTTGCGAACGTGCACTGAAGTCTTAGATCAAATAAACTAACCTGAAACCATTAAATAACTAACCAGCCTGTGCCAGGAATCTTTGTCAACTGATCACTGCAACCATGCACTGAAGTTTTAGAGAAAATAAACTAAGTTGAAACCATTAAATAACTAACCAGCGTGTGTCAGGGATCTGTGTCAGCTGATCTTTGCGACCATGCACTGAAGTCTTAGATCAAATAAACTAACCTGAAACCATTTAAATAACTAACCAGCCTGTGACAGCGATCTGTGTCAGCTGATCCCTGCAAGCGTGCACTGAAGTTTTAGATCAAATAAACTAAGCTGAAACCATTAAATAACTAACCAGCCTGTGCCAGCGATCTGTGTCAGCGGATCCCTGCGACCGTGCACTGAAGTTTTAGATAAAATAAACTAAGTTGAAACCATTAAATAACTAACCAGCCTGTGCAAGGGATCTGTGTTAGTTGATCCCTGCGACCGTGCACTGAAGTTTTAGATCAAATAAACTAAGCTGAAACCATTAAATAACTAACCAGCGATCTGTGTCAGCTGATCCCTGCGACCGTGCACTGAAGTTTTAGAGAAAATAAACTAAGTTGAAACCATTAAATAACTAACCAGCGTGTGTCAGCGATCTGTGTCAGCTGATCCCTGCGACCGTGCACTGAAGTTTTAGATCAAATAAACTAAGCTGAAACCATTAAATAACTAACCAGCGATCTGTGTTAGCTGATCCCTGCAACTGTGCACTGAAGTTTTAGATAAAATAAACTAAGCTGAAACCATTAAATAACTAACCAGCGATCTGTGTCAGCTGATTCCTGCAACCGTGCACTGAAGTTTTAGATAAACTAAGCTGAAACCATTAAATAACTAACCAGCCTGTGCCAGGGATCTGTGTCATCTGATCCCTGCAACCGTGCACTGAAGTTTTAGATAAACTAAGCTGAAACCATTAAATAACTAACCAGCCTGTGCCAGCGATCTGTGTCAGCTGATCCCTGCAACCGTGCACTGAAGTTTTAGATAAAATAAACCAAACCGAAACCATTAAATAACTAACCAGCCTGTGCGAGCGATCTGTGTCAGCTGATTCCTGCAACCGTGCACTGAAGTTTTAGATAAACTAAGCTGAAACCATTAAATAACTAACCAGCCTGTGCCAGCGATCTGTTTCAGCTGATTCCTGCAACCGTGCACTGAAGTTTTTTATGATAAACTAAGTTGAAACCATTTAAATAACTAACCAGCCTGTGACAGCGATCTGTGTCAGCTGATCCCTGCAAGCGTGCACTGAAGTTTTAGATCAAATAAACTAAGCTGAAACCATTAAATAACTAACCAGCCTGTGCCAGCGATCTGTGTCAGCTGATCCCTGCAACCGTGCACTGAAGTCTTAGATCAAATAAACTAAGCTGAAACCATTAAATAACTAACCAGCGATCTGTGTCAGCTGATCACTGCGACCGTGCACTGAAGTTTTAGATAAAATAAACTAAGCTGAAACCATTAAATAACTAACCAGCGATCTGTGTCAGCGGATCCCTGCGACCGTGCACTGAAGTTTAAGATAAAATAAACTAAGTTGAAACCATTAAATAACTAACCAGCCTGTGCAAGGGATCTGTGCCAGCGATCTGTTTCAGCTGATCTTTGCAAACGTGCACTGAAGTCTTAGATCAAATAAACTAATCTGAAACCATTAAATAACCAACCAGGCTGTGCCAGAGATCTGTGTCAGCTGATCCCTGCGAACGTGGACTGAAGTTTTAGATCAAATAAACTAAGCTGAAACCATTAAATAACTAACCAGCCTGTGCCAGCGATCTGTGTCAGCTGATTCCTGCAACCGTGCACTGAAGTTTTAGATAAACTAAGTTGAAACCATTAAATAACTAACCAGCCTGTGCCAGCGATCTGTTTCAGCTGATTCCTGCAACCGTGCACTGAAGTTTTTTATGATAAACTAAGGTGAAACCATTTAAATAACTAACCAGCCTGTGACAGCGATCTGTGTCAGCTGATCCCTGCAACCGTGCACTGAAGTTTTAGATCAAATAAACTAAGCTGAAACCATTAAATAACTAACCAGCCTGTGCCAGCGATCTGTGTCAGCTGATCCCTGCAACCGTGCACTTACGTCTTAGATCAAATAAACTAAGCTGAAACCATTAAATAACTAACCAGCCTGTGCCAGCGATCTGTGTCAGCTGATCCCTGCAACCGTGCACTGAAGTCTTAGATCAAATAAACTAAGCTGAAACCATTAAATAACTAACCAGCCTGTGCCAGCGATCTGGGTCAGCTGATCCCTGCGAACGTGGACTGAAGTTTTAGATCAAATAAACAAAGCTGAAACCATTAAATAACTAACCAGCGATCTGTTTCAGCTGATCACTGCGACCGTGCACTGAAGTTTTAGATAAAATAAACTAAGCTGAAACCATTAAATAACTAACCAGCGATCTGTTTCAGCTGATCACTGCGACCGTGCACTGAAGTTTAAGATAAAATAAACTAAGTTGAAACCATTAAATAACTAACCAGCCTGTGCAAGCGATCTGTGTCAGCTGATCCCTGCAACCGTGCACTGAAGTTTTAGATCAAATAAACTACGCTGAAACCATTAAATAACTAACCAGCCTGTGCAAGGGATCTGTGCCAGCGATCTGTTTCAGCTGATCTTTGCGAACGTGCACTGAAGTCTTAGATCAAATAAACTAACCTGAAACCATTAAATAACCAACCAGCCTGTGCAAGCGATCTGTGTCAGCTGATCCCTGCAACCGTGCACTGAAGTTTTAGATCAAATAAACTAAGCTGAAACCATTAAATAACCAACCAGGCTGTGCCAGAGATCTGTGTCAGCTGATCCCTGCGAACGTGGACTGAAGTTTTAGATCAAATAAACTAAGCGGAAACCATTAAATAACTAACCAGCCTGTGCCAGCGATCTGTGTCAGCTGATCCCTGCAACCGTGCACTGAAGTTTTAGAGAAAATAAACTAAGTTGAAACCATTAAATAACTAACCAGCCTGTGCCAGGAATCTTTGTCAACTGATCTTTGCGACCATGCACTGAAGTCTTAGATCAAATAAACTAACCTGAAACCATTAAATAACTAACCAGGCTGTGCCAGAGATCTGTGTCAGCTGATCACTGCGACCGTCCACTGAAGTTTTAGATCAAATAAACTAAGCTGAAACCACTAAATAACTAACCAGCCTGTGCCAGCGATCTGTGTCAGCTGATCCCTGCAACCGTGCACTGAAGTTTTAGAGAAAATAAACTAAGTTGAAACCATTAAATAACTAACCAGCGTGTGTCAGGGATCTGTGTTAGCTGATCCCTGCAACCGTGCACTGAAGTTTTAGAGAAAATAAACTAAGTTGAAACCATTAAATAACTAACCAGCCTGTGCCAGGGATCTGTGTCAGCTGATCTTTGCGACCATGCACTGAAGTCTTAGATCAAATAAACTAACCTGAAACCATTTAAATAACTAACCAGCCTGTGACAGCGATCTGTGTCAGCTGATCCCTGCAAGCGTGCACTGAAGTTTTAGATCAAATAAACTAAGCTGAAACCATTAAATAACTAACCAGCCTGTGCCAGCGATCTGTGTCAGCGGATCCCTGCGACCGTGCACTGAAGTTTTAGATAAAATAAACTAAGTTGAAACCATTAAATAACTAACCAGCCTGTGCAAGGGATCTGTGTCAGCTGATCCCTGCAACCGCGCACTGAAGTTTTAGATAAACTTGGCTGAAACCATTAAATAACTAACCAGCCTGTACCAGTGATCTGTTTCAGCTGATCCCTGCAATCGTGCACTGAAGTTTTAGATCAAATAAACTAAGTTAAAACCATTAAATAACTAACCAGCCTGTGCCAGGGATCTGTGTCAGCTGATCCCTGCAACCGTGCACTGAAGTTTTAGATAAACTAAGCTGAAACCATTAAATAACTAGCCAGCCTGTGCCAGCGATCTGTTTCATCTGATCCCTGCAACCGTGCACTGAAGTTTTAGATAAACTAAGCTGAAACCATTAAATAACTAACCAGCCTGTACCAGCGATTCTGTGTCAGCTGATCCCTGCAACCGTGCACTGAAGTTTTAGATAAAATAAACCAAACCGAAACCATTAAATAACTAACCAGCCTGTGCCAGCGATCTGTGTCAGCTGATCCCTGCAACCGTGCACTGAAGTTTTAGATAAACTAAGCTGAAACCATTAAATAACTAACCAGCCTGTGCCAGGGATCTGTGTCAGCTGATCCCTGCAACCGTGCACTGAAGTTTTAGATCAAATAAACTAAGTTGAAACTATTAAATAACTAACCAGCCTGTGCCAGCGATCTGTGTCAGCTGATCCCTGCAACCGTGCACTGAAGTTTTAGATCAAATAAACTAAGTTGAAACCATTAAATAACTAACCAGCCTGTGCCAGCGATCTGTGTCAGCTGATCCCTGCAACCGTGCACTGAAGTTTTAGATAAACTAAGCTGAAACCATTAAATAACTAACCAGCCTGTGCCAGCGATCTGTATAAGCTGATCCCTGCGACCGTGCACTGAAGTTTTAGATCAAAAAAACTAAGTTGAAACCATTAAATAACTGACCAGCCTGTGCCAGCGATCTGTTTCAGCTGATCCCTGCGAACGTGGACTGAAGTCTTAGATCAAAATAAACTAAGCTGAAACCACAAAATAACTAACCAGCCTGTGCCAGCGATCTGTGTCAGCTGATCCCTGCAACCGTGCACTGAAGTTTTAGATAAAATAAACTAAGCTGAAACCATTAAATAACTAACCAGCCTGTGCCAGCGATCTGTGTCAGCTGATCCCTGCGAACGTGGACTGAAGTTTTAGATAAAATAAACTAAGCTGAAACCATTAAATAACTAACCAGCCTGTGCCAGCGATCTTTGTCAGCTGATCCTTGCAAACGTGCACTGAAGTTTTAGATAAAATTAACTAAGTTGAAACCATTAAATAACTAACCAGCGTGTGTCAGGGATCTGTGTTAGTTGATCCCTGCGACCGTGCACTGAAGTTTTAGATAAAATAAACTAAGTTGAAACCATTAAATAACTAACCAGCCTGTGCCAGCGCTCTGTGTCAACTGATCCCTGCAACCGTGCACTGAATTTTTAGAGAAAATAAACTAAGTTGAAACCATTAAATAACTAACCAGCCTGTGCCAGGGATCTGTGTCAGCTGATCCCTGCAACCGTGCACTGAAGTTTTAGATCAAATAAACTAAGCTGAAACCATTAAATAACCAACCAGGCTGTGCCAGGGATCTGTGTCAGCTGATCCCTGCGAACGTGGACTGAAGTCTTAGATCAAATAAACTAAGCTGAAACCATTAAGTAACTAACCAGCCTGTGCCAGCGATCTGTGTCAGCGGATCCCTGCGACCGTGCACTGAAGTTTTAGATAAAATAAACTAAGTTGAAACCATTAAATAACTAACCAGCCTGTGCAAGGGATCTGTGTCAGCTGATCCCTGCAACCGTGCACTGAAGTTTTAGATAAACTTGGCTGAAACCATTAAATAACTAACCAGCCTGTACCAGCGATCTGTTTCAGCTGATCCCTGCAATCGTGCACTGAAGTTTTAGATCAAATAAACTAAGTTAAAACCATTAAATAACTAACCAGCCTGTGCCAGGGATCTGTGTCAGCTGATCCCTGCAACCGTGCACTGAAGTTTTAGATCAAATAAACTAAGCTGAAACCATTAAATAACTAACCAGCGATCTGTGTCAGCTGATCCCTGCGACCGTGCACTGAAGTTTTAGATCAAATAAACTAAGCTGAAACCATTAAATAACTAACCAGCGATCTGTGTCAGCTGATCCCTGCGACCGTGCACTGAAGTTTAAGATAAAATAAACTAAGTTGAAACCATTAAATAACTAACCAGCCTGTGCCAGCGATCTGTTTCAGCTGATCTTTGCGAACGTGCACTGAAGTCTTAGATCAAATAAACTAACCTGAAACCATTAAATAACCAACCAGCCTGTGCGAGCGATCTGTGTCAGCTGATCCCTGCAACCGAGCACTGAAGTTTTAGATAAACTAAGCTGAAACCATTAAATAACTAACCAGCCTGTGCCAGCGATCTGTGTCAGCTGATCCCTGCAACCGTGCACTGAAGTTTTAGATAAACTAAGCTGAAACCATTAAATAACTAACCAGCCTGTGCCAGCGATCTGTTTCAGCTGATCCCTGCGAACGTGGACTGAAGTCTTAGATCAAAATAAACTAAGCTGAAACCACAAAATAACTAACCAGCCTGTGCCAGCGATCTGTGTCAGCTGATCCCTGCGAACGTGGACTGAAGTTTTAGATAAAATAAACTAAGCTGAAACCATTAAATAACTAACCAGCCTGTGCCAGCGATCTGTGTCAGCTGATCCCTGCAACCGTGCACTGAAGTTTTAGATAAAATAAACTAAGCTGAAACCATTAAATAACTAACCAGCCTGTGCCAGCGATCTTTGTCAGCTGATCCTTGCAAACGTGCACTGAAGTTTTAGATAAAATTAACTAAGTTGAAACCATTAAATAACTAACCAGCGTGTGTCAGGGATCTGTGTTAGTTGATCCCTGCGACCGTGCACTGAAGTTTTAGATAAAATAAACTAAGTTGAAACCATTAAATAACTAACCAGCCTGTGCCAGCGCTCTGTGTCAACTGATCCCTGCAACCGTGCACTGAATTTTTAGAGAAAATAAACTAAGTTGAAACCATTAAATAACTAACCAGCCTGTGCCAGGGATCTGTGTCAGCTGATCCCTGCAACCGTGCACTGAAGTTTTAGATCAAATAAACTAAGCTGAAACCATTAAATAACCAACCAGGCTGTGCCAGGGATCTGTGTCAGCTGATCCCTGCGAACGTGGACTGAAGTCTTAGATCAAATAAACTAAGCTGAAACCATTAAATAACTAACCAGCCTGTGCCAGCGATCTGTGTCAGCTGATCCCTGCGACCGTGCACTGAAGTTTTAGATAAAATAAACTAAGTTGAAACCATTAAATAACTAACCAGCCTGTGCAAGGGATCTGTGTCAGCTGATCCCTGCAACCGTGCACTGAAGTTTTAGATAAACTTGGCTGAAACCATTAAATAACTAACCAGCCTGTGCCAGCGATCTGTTTCAGCTGATCCCTGCAATCGTGCACTGAAGTTTTAGATCAAATAAACTAAGTTAAAACCATTAAATAACTAACCAGCCTGTGCCAGGGATCTGTGTCAGCTGATCCCTGCAACCGTGCACTGAAGTTTTAGATCAAATAAACTAAGCTGAAACCATTAAATAACTAACCAGCGATCTGTGTCAGCTGATCCCTGCGACCGTGCACTGAAGTTTTAGATCAAATAAACTAAGCTGAAACCATTAAATAACTAACCAGCGATCTGTGTCAGCTGATCCCTGCGACCGTGCACTGAAGTTTAAGATAAAATAAACTAAGTTGAAACCATTAAATAACTAACCAGCCTGTGCAAGGGATCTGTGCCAGCGATCTGTTTCAGCTGATCTTTGCGAACGTGCACTGAAGTCTTAGATCAAATAAACTAACCTGAAACCATTAAATAACCAACCAGCCTGTGCGAGCGATCTGTGTCAGCTGATCCCTGCAACCGTGCACTGAAGTTTTAGATCAAATAAACTAAGCTGAAACCATTAAATAACTAACCAGCGATCTGTGTCAGCTGATCACTGCGACCGTGCACTGAAGTTTTAGATCAAATAAACTAAGCTGAAACCACTAAATAACTAACCAGCCTGTGCCAGCGATCTGTGTCAGCTGATCCCTGCAACCATGCACTGAAGTTTTAGATCAAATAAACTAAGCTGAAACCATTAAATAACTAACCAGCCTGTGCCAGCGATCTGTGTCAGCGGATCCCTGCGACCGTGCACTGAAGTTTTAGATAAAATAAACTAAGTTGAAACCATTAAATAACTAACCAGCCTGTGCAAGGGATCTGTGTGAGCTGATCCCTGCAACCGCGCACTGAAGTTTTAGATAAACTTGGCTGAAACCATTAAATAACTAACCAGCCTGTACCAGCGATCTGTTTCAGCTGATCCCTGCAATCGTGCACTGAAGTTTTAGATCAAATAAACTAAGTTAAAACCATTAAATAACTAACCAGCCTGTGCCAGCGATCTGTGTCAGCTGATTCCTGCAACCGTGCACTGAAGTTTTAGATAAACTAAGTTGAAACCATTAAATAACTAACCAGCCTGTGCGAGCGATCTGTGTCAGCTGATCCCTGCGAACGTGGACTGAAGTTGTAGATCAAATAAACTAAGCTGAAATCATTAAATAACTAACCAGCGATCTGTGTCAGCTGATCACTGCGACCGTGCACTGAAGTTTTAGATCAAATAAACTAAGCTGAAACCACTAAATAACTAACCAGCCTGTGCCAGCGATCTGTGTCAGCTGATCCCTGCAACCATGCACTGAAGTTTTAGAGAAAATAAACTAAGTTGAAACCATTAAATAACTAACCAGCCTGTGTCAGGGATCTGTGTCAGCTGATCTTTGCGACCATGCACTGAAGTCTTAGATCAAATAAACTAACCTGAAACCATTTAAATAACTAACCAGCCTGTGACAGCGATCTGTGTCAGCTGATCCCTGCAAGCGTGCACTGAAGTTTTAGATCAAATAAACTAAGCTGAAACCATTAAATAACTAACCAGCCTGTGCCAGCGATCTGTGTCAGCGGATCCCTGCGACCGTGCACTGAAGTTTTAGATAAAATAAACTAAGTTGAAACCATTAAATAACTAACCAGCCTGTGCAAGGGATCTGTGTCAGCTGATCCCTGCAACCGCGCACTGAAGTTTTAGATAAACTTGGCTGAAACCATTAAATAACTAACCAGCCTGTACCAGCGATCTGTTTCAGCTGATCCCTGCAATCGTGCACTGAAGTTTTAGATCAAATAAACTAAGTTGAAACCATTAAATAACTAACCAGCCTGTGCCAGCGATCTGTGTCAGCTGATCCCTGCAACCGTGCACTGAAGTTTTAGATAAACTAAGCTGAAACCATTAAATAACTAACCAGCCTGTGCCAGCGATCTGTTTCAGCTGATCCCTGCGAACGTGGACTGAAGTTTTAGATCAAAAAAACTAAGCTGAAACCATTAAATAACTAACCAGCCTGTGCCAGCGATCTTTGTCAGCTGATCCTTGCAAACGTGCACTGAAGTTTTAGATAAAATTAACTAAGCTGAAACCATTAAATAACTAACCAGCCTGTACCAGCGATCTGTTTCAGCTGATCCCTGCAATCGTGCACTGAAGTTTTAGATCAAATAAACTAAGTTAAAACCATTAAATAACTAACCAGCCTGTGCCAGGGATCTGTGTCAGCTGATCCCTGCAACCGTGCACTGAAGTTTTAGATAATCTAAGCTGAAACCATTAAATAACTAACCAGCGATCTGTGTCAGCTGATCCCTGCGACCGTGCACTGAAGTTTAAGATAAAATAAACTAAGTTGAAACCATTAAATAACTAACCAGCCTGTGCAAGGGATCTGTGCCAGCGATCTGTTTCAGCTGATCTTTGCGAACGTGCACTGAAGTCTTAGATCAAATAAACTAACCTGAAACCATTAAATAACCAACCAGCCTGTGCGAGCGATCTGTGTCAGCTGATCCCTGCAACCGTGCACTGAAGTTTTAGATCAAATAAACTAAGCTGAAACCATTAAATAACTAACCAGCGATCTGTGTCAGCTGATCACTGCGACCGTGCACTGAAGTTTTAGATCAAATAAACTAAGCTGAAACCACTAAATAACTAACCAGCCTGTGCCAGCGATCTGTGTCAGCTGATCCCTGCAACCATGCACTGAAGTTTTAGATCAAATAAACTAAGCTGAAACCATTAAATAACTAACCAGCCTGTGCCAGCGATCTGTGTCAGCGGATCCCTGCGACCGTGCACTGAAGTTTTAGATAAAATAAACTAAGTTGAAACCATTAAATAACTAACCAGCCTGTGCAAGGGATCTGTGTCAGCTGATCCCTGCAACCGCGCACTGAAGTTTTAGATAAACTTGGCTGAAACCATTAAATAACTAACCAGCCTGTACCAGCGATCTGTTTCAGCTGATCCCTGCAATCGTGCACTGAAGTTTTAGATCAAATAAACTAAGTTAAAACCATTAAATAACTAACCAGCCTGTGCCAGCGATCTGTGTCAGCTGATTCCTGCAACCGTGCACTGAAGTTTTAGATAAACTAAGTTGAAACCATTAAATAACTAACCAGCCTGTGCGAGCGATCTGTGTCAGCTGATCCCTGCGAACGTGGACTGAAGTTGTAGATCAAATAAACTAAGCTGAAACCATTAAATAACTAACCAGCGATCTGTGTCAGCTGATCACTGCGACCGTGCACTGAAGTTTTAGATCAAATAAACTAAGCTGAAACCACTAAATAACTAACCAGCCTGTGCCAGCGATCTGTGTCAGCTGATCCCTGCAACCATGCACTGAAGTTTTAGAGAAAATAAACTAAGTTGAAACCATTAAATAACTAACCAGCGTGTGTCAGGGATCTGTGTCAGCTGATCTTTGCGACCATGCACTGAAGTCTTAGATCAAATAAACTAACCTGAAACCATTTAAATAACTAACCAGCCTGTGACAGCGATCTGTGTCAGCTGATCCCTGCAAGCGTGCACTGAAGTTTTAGATCAAATAAACTAAGCTGAAACCATTAAATAACTAACCAGCCTGTGCCAGCGATCTGTGTCAGCGGATCCCTGCGACCGTGCACTGAAGTTTTAGATAAAATAAACTAAGTTGAAACCATTAAATAACTAACCAGCCTGTGCAAGGGATCTGTGTCAGCTGATCCCTGCAACCGCGCACTGAAGTTTTAGATAAACTTGGCTGAAACCATTAAATAACTAACCAGCCTGTACCAGCGATCTGTTTCAGCTGATCCCTGCAATCGTGCACTGAAGTTTTAGATCAAAAAAACTAAGCTGAAACCATTAAATAACTAACCAGCCTGTGCCAGCGATCTGTTTCAGCTGATCCCTGCGAACGTGGACTGAAGTTTTAGATCAAAAAAACTAAGCTGAAACCATTAAATAACTAACCAGCCTGTGCCAGCGATCTTTGTCAGCTGATCCTTGCAAACGTGCACTGAAGTTTTAGATAAAATTAACTAAGCTGAAACCATTAAATAACTAACCAGCCTGTACCAGCGATCTGTTTCAGCTGATCCCTGCAATCGTGCACTGAAGTTTTAGATCAAATAAACTAAGTTAAAACCATTAAATAACTAACCAGCCTGTGCCAGGGATCTGTGTCAGCTGATCCCTGCAACCGTGCACTGAAGTTTTAGATAATCTAAGCTGAAACCATTAAATAACTAACCAGCGATCTGTGTCAGCTGATCCCTGCGACCGTGCACTGAAGTTTAAGATAAAATAAACTAAGTTGAAACCATTAAATAACTAACCAGCCTGTGCAAGGGATCTGTGCCAGCGATCTGTGTCAGCTGATCCCTGCAACCGTGCACTGAAGTTTTAGATCAAATAAACTAAGCTGAAACCATTAAATAACTAACCAGCGATCTGTGTCAGCTGATCACTGCGACCGTGCACTGAAGTTTTAGATCAAATAAACTAAGCTGAAACCACTAAATAACTAACCAGCCTGTGCCAGCGATCTGTGTCAGCTGATCCCTGCAACCATGCACTGAAGTTTTAGATCAAATAAACTAAGCTGAAACCATTAAATAACTAACCAGCCTGTGCCAGCGATCTGTGTCAGCGGATCCCTGCGACCGTGCACTGAAGTTTTAGATAAAATAAACTAAGTTGAAACCATTAAATAACTAACCAGCCTGTGCAAGGGATCTGTGTCAGCTGATCCCTGCAACCGCGCACTGAAGTTTTAAATAAACTTGGCTGAAACCATTAAATAACTAACCAGCCTGTACCAGCGATCTGTTTCAGCTGATCCCTGCAATCGTGCACTGAAGTTTTAGATCAAATAAACTAAGTTAAAACCATTAAATAACTAACCAGCCTGTGCCAGCGATCTGTGTCAGCTGATTCCTGCAACCGTGCACTGAAGTTTTAGATAAACTAAGTTGAAACCATTAAATAACTAACCAGCCTGTGCCAACGATCTGTGTCAGCTGATCCCTGCAACCGTGCACTGAAGTTTTAGATAAACTAAGCTGAAACCATTAAATAACTAACCAGCCTGTGCCAGCGATCTGTGTCACCTGATTCCTGCAACCGTGCACTGAAGTTTTAGATAAACTAAGTTGAAACCATTAAATAACTAACCAGCCTGTGCCAGCGATCTGTGTCAGCTGATCCCTGCAACCGTGCACTGAAGTTTTAGATAAACTAAGCTGAAACCATTAAATAACTAACCAGTCTGTACCAGCGATTCTGTGTCAGCTGATCCCTGCAACCATGCACTGAAGTTTTAGATTAAATAAACCAAACCTAAACCATTAAATAACTAACCAGCCTGTGCCAGCGATCTGTGTCAGCTGATCCCTGAAACCGTGCACTGAAGTTTTAGATAAGCTAAGCTGAAACCATTAAATAACTAACCAGCCTGTGCCAGCGATCTGTGTCAGCTGATCCCTGCAACCGTGCACTGAAGTTTTATATCAAATAAACTAAGTTGAAACTATTAAATAACTAACCAGCCTGTGCCAGCGATCTGTGTCAGCTGATCCCTGCAACCGTGCACTGAAGTTTTAGATCAAATAAACTAAGTTGAAACCATTAAATAACTAACCAGCCTGTGCCAGCGATCTGTGTCAGCTGATCCCTGCAACCGTGCACTGAAGTTTTAGATCAAAAAAACTAAGTTGAAACCATTAAATAACTAACCAGCCTGTGCCAGCGATCTGTTTCAGCTGATCCCTGCGAACGTGGACTGAAGTCTTAGATCAAAATAAACTAAGCTGAAACCACAAAATAACTAACCAGCCTGTGCCAGCGATCTGTGTCAGCTGATCCCTGCAACCGTGCACTGAAGTTTTAGATAAAATAAACTAAGCTGAAACCATTAAATAACTAACCAGCCTGTGCCAGCGATCTTTGTCAGCTGATCCTTGCAAACGTGCACTGAAGTTTTAGATAAAATTAACTAAGTTGAAAGCATTAAATAACTAACCAGCGTGTGTCAGGGATCTGTGTTAGTTGATCCCTGCGACCGTGCACTGAAGTTTTAGATAAAATAAACTAAGTTGAAACCATTAAATAACTAACCAGCCTGTGCCAGCGATCTGTTTCAGCTGATCTTTGCGAACGTGCACTGAAGTTTTAGATAAAATTAACTAAGTTGAAAGCATTAAATAACTAACCAGCGTGTGTCAGGGATCTGTGTTAGTTGATCCCTGCGACCGTGCACTGAAGTTTTAGATAAAATAAACTAAGTTGAAACCATTAAATAACTAACCAGCCTGTGCCAGCGCTCTGTGTCAACTGATCCCTGCAACCGTGCACTGAATTTTTAGAGAAAATAAACTACGTTAAAACCATTAAATAACTAACCAGCCTGTGCCAGCGATCTGTTTCAGCTGATCTTTGCGAACGTGCACTGAAGTCTTAGATCAAATAAACTAAGCTGAAACCATTAAATAACTAACCAGCCTGTGCCAGCGCTCTGTGTCAACTGATCCCTGCAACCGTGCACTGAATTTTTAGAGAAAATAAACTACGTTGAAACCATTAAATAACTAACCAGCCTGTGCCAGGGATCTGTGTCAGCTGATCCCTGCAACCGTGCACTGAAGTTTTAGATCAAATAAACTAACCTGAAACCATTAAATAACCAACCAGGCTGTGCCAGGGATCTGTGTCAGCTGATCCCTGCGAACGTGGACTGAAGTCTTAGATCAAATAAACTAAGCTGAAACCATTAAATAACTAACCAGCCTGTGCCAGGGATCTGTGTCAGCTGATCCCTGCAACCGTGCACTGAAGTTTTAGATCAAATAAACTAAGTTGAAACCATTAAATAACTAACCAGCCTGTGCCAGCGATCTGTGTCAGCGGATCCCTGCGACCGTGCACTGAAGTTTTAGATCAAATAAACTAAGTTGAAACCATTAAATAACTAACCAGACTGTGCAAGGGATCTGTGTCAGCTGATCCCTGCAACCGTGCACTGAAGTTTTAGATAAACTTGGCTGAAACCATTAAATAACTAACCAGCCTGTACCAGCGATCTGTTTCAGCTGATCCTTGCAATCGTGCACTGAAGTTTTAGATCAAATAAACTAAGTTAAAACCATTAAATAACTAACCAGCCTGTGCCAGGGATCTGTGTCAGCTGATCCCTGCAACCGTGCACTGAAGTTTTAGATAAACTAAGCTGAAACCATTAAATAACTAGCCAGCCTGTGCCAGCGATCTGTTTCATCTGATCCCTGCAACCGTGCACTGAAGTTTTAGATAAACTAAGCTGAAACCATTAAATAACTAACCAGCCTGTGCCAGCGATCTGTTTAAGCTGATCCCTGCGACCGTGCACTGAAGTTTTAGATCAAAAAAACTAAGTTGAAACCATTAAATAACTGACCAGCCTGTGCCAGCGATCTGTTTCAGCTGATCCCTGCGAACGTGGACTGAAGTCTTAGATCAAAATAAACTAAGCTGAAACCATTAAATAACTAACCAGCCTGTGCCAGCGCTCTGTGTCAACTGATCCCTGCAACCGTGCACTGAATTTTTAGAGAAAATAAACTAAGTTGAAACCATTAAATAACTAACCAGCCTGTGCCAGGGATCTGTGTCAGCTGATCCCTGCAACTGTGCACTGAAGTTTTACAGAAAATAAAGTAAGCTGAAACAATTAAATAACTAACCAGCTTGTGCCAGGGATCTGTGTCAGCTGATCTTTGCGACCATGCACTGAAGTTTTAGAGAAAATAAACTAAGCTGAAACCATTAAATAACCAACCAGCCTGTGCCAGAGATCTGTGTCAGCTGATCCCTGCGAACGTGGACTGAAGTTGTAGATCAAATAAACAAAGCTGAAACCATTAAATAACTAACCAGCGATCTGTGTCAGCTGATCACTGCGACCGTGCACTGAAGTTTTAGATCAAATAAACTAAGCTGAAACCATTAAATAACCAACCAGGCTGTGCCAGAGATCTGTGTCAGCTGATCCCTGCGAACGTGGACTGAAGTTTTAGATCAAATAAACTAAGCTGAAACCACTAAATAACTAACCAGCCTGTGCCAGCGATCTGTGTCAGCTGATCCCTGCAACCGTGCACTGAAGTTTTAGAGAAAATAAACTAAGTTGAAACCATTAAATAACTAACCAGCCTGTGCCAGAGATCTGTGTCAGCTGATCTTTGCGACCATGCACTGAAGTCTTAGATCAAATAAACTAACCTGAAACCATTAAATAACTAACCAGCCTGTGCCAGCGATCTGTGTCAGCTGATCCCTGCAACCGTGCACTGAAGTTTTAGATCAAATAAACTAAGCTGAAACCATTAAATAACCAACCAGGCTGTGCCAGAGATCTGTGTCAGCTGATCCCTGCAACCGTGCACTGAAGTTTTAGATCAAATAAACTAAGTTAAAACCATTAAATAACTAACCAGCCTGTGCCAGGGATCTGTGTCAGCTGATCCCTGCAACCGTGCACTGAAGTTTTAGATAAACTAAGCTGAAACCATTAAATAACTAACCAGCCTGTGCCAGCGATCTGTTTCATCTGATCCCTGCAACCGTGCACTGAAGTTTTAGATAAAATAAACCAAACCGAAACCATTAAATAACTAACCAGCCTGTGCCAGGGATCTGTGTCAGCTGATCCCTGCAACTGTGCACTGAAGTTTTAGATAAACTAAGCTGAAACAATTAAATAACTAACCAGCCTGTGCCAGCGATCTGTGTCAGCTGATCCCTGCAACCGTGCACTGAAGTTTTAGATCAAATAAACTAAGCTGAAACCATTAAATAACCAACCAGGCTGTGCCAGGGATCTGTGTCAGCTGATCTTTGCGACCATGCACTGAAGTCTTAGATCAAATAAACTAACCTGAAACCATTTAAATAACTAACCAGCCTGTGACAGTGATCTGTGTCAGCTGATCCCTGCAACCGTGCACTTACGTCTTAGATCAAATAAACTAACCTGAAACCATTTAAATAACTAACCAGCCTGTGCAAGGGATCTGTGTCAGCTGATCCCTGCAACCGCGCACTGAAGTTTTAGATAAACTTGGCTGAAACCATTAAATAACTAACCAGCCTGTACCAGCGATCTGTGTCAGCTGATCCCTGCAATCGTGCACTGAAGTTTTAGATCAAATAAACTAAGTTAAAACCATTAAATAACTAACCAGCCTGTGCCAGGGATCTGTGTCAGCTGATCCCTGCAACCGTGCACTGAAGTTTTAGATAAACTAAGCTGAAACCATTAAATAACTAGCCAGCCTGTGCCAGCGATCTGTTTCATCTGATCCCTGCAACCGTGCACTGAAGTTTTAGATAAACTAAGCTGAAACCATTAAATAACTAACCAGCCTGTGCCAGCGATCTGTGTCAGCTGATCCCTGCAACCGTGCACTGAAGTTTTAGATAAAATAAACCAAACCGAAACCATTAAATAACTAACCAGCCTGTGCCAGCGATCTGTGTCAGCTGATTCCTGCAACCGTGCACTGAAGTTTTAGATAAACTAAGCTGAAACCATTAAATAACTAACCAGCCTGTGCCAGCGATCTGTTTCAGCTGATTCCTGCAACCGTGCACTGAAGTTTTTTATGATAAACTAAGTTGAAACCATTTAAATAACTAACCAGCCTGTGACAGCGATCTGTGTCAGCTGATCCCTGCAACCGTGCACTGAAGTTTTAGATAAACTAAGCTGAAACCATTAAATAACTAACCAGCCTGTGCCAGCGATCTGTTTCAGCTGATCCCTGCAACCGTGCACTGAAGTTTTAGATAAACTAAGCTGAAACCATTAAATAACTAATCAGCCTGTGCCAGCGATCTGTTTCAGCTGATTCCTGCAACCGTGCACTGAAGTTTTTTATGATAAACTAAGTTGAAACCATTTAAATAACTAACCAGCCTGTGACAGCGATCTGTGTCAGCTGATCCCTGCAACCGTGCACTTACGTCTTAGATCAAATAAACTAAGCTGAAACCATTAAATAACTAACCAGCCTGTGCCAGCGATCTGTGTCAGCTGATCCCTGCAACCGTGCACTTACGTCTTAGATCAAATAAACTAAGCTGAAACCATTAAATAACTAACCAGCCTGTGCCAGCGATCTGGGTCAGCTGATCCCTGCGAACGTGCACTGAAGTTTTAGATAAAATAAACTAAGCTGAAACCATTAAATAACTAACCAGCGATCTGTGTCAGCTGATCCCTGCGACCGTGCACTGAAGTTTAAGATAAAATAAACTAAGTTGAAACCATTAAATAACTAACCAGCCTGTGCAAGGGATCTGTGCCAGCGATCTGTTTCAGCTGATCTTTGCGAACGTGCACTGAAGTCTTAGATCAAATAAACTAACCTGAAACCATTAAATAACCAACCAGCCTGTGCGAGCGATCTGTGTCAGCTGATCCCTGCAACCGTGCACTGAAGTTTTAGATCAAATAAACTAAGCTGAAACCATTAAATAACCAACCAGGCTGTGCCAGAGATCTGTGTCAGCTGATCCCTGCGAACGTGGACTGAAGTTTTAGATCAAATAAACTAAGCTGAAACCACTAAATAACTAACCAGCCTGTGCCAGCGATCTGTGTCAGCTGATCCCTGCAACCGTGCACTGAAGTTTTAGAGAAAATAAACTAAGTTGAAACCATTAAATAACTAACCACCCTGTGCCAGGAATCTTTGTCAACTGATCCCTGCAACCGTGCACTGAATTTTTAGAGAAAATAAACTAAGTTGAAACCATTAAATAACTAACCAGCGTGTGTCAGGGATCTGTGTCAGCTGATCTTTGCGACCATGCACTGAAGTCTTAGATCAAATAAACTAACCTGAAACCATTAAATAACTAACCAGCCTATGCCAGAGATCTGTGTTAGCTGATCCCTGCAAATGTGCACTGAAGTTTTACAGAAAATAAAGTAAGCTGAAACAATTAAATAACTAACCAGCCTGTGCCAGGGATCTGTGTCAGCTGATCTTTGCGACCATGCACTGAAGTCTTAGATCAAATAAACTAACCTGAAACCATTAAATAACTAACCAGCCTATGCCAGAGATCTGTGTCAGCTGATCCCTGCAACCGTGCACTGAAGTTTTAGATCAAATAAACTAAGCTGAAACCATTAAATAACCAACCAGGCTGTGCCAGCGATCTGTTTCAGCTGATCCCTGCAACCGTGCACTGAAGTTTTAGAGAAAATAAACTAAGTTGAAACCATTAAATAACTAACCAGCGTGTGTCAGGGATCTGTGTCAGCTGATCTTTGCGACCATGCACTGAAGTCTTAGATCAAATAAACTAACCTGAAACCATTTAAATAACTAACCAGCCTGTGACAGTGATCTGTGTCAGCTGATCCCTGCAACCGTGCACTGAAGTTTTAGATCAAATAAACTAAGCTGAAACCATTCAATAACTAACCAGCCTGTGCAAGGGATCTGTGTCAGCTGATCCCTGCAACCGCGCACTGAAGTTTTAGATAAACTTGGCTGAAACCATTAAATAACTAACCAGCCTGTACCAGCGATCTGTTTCAGCTGATCCCTGCAACCGTGCACTGAAGTTTTAGATCAAATAAACTAAGTTAAAACCATTAAATAACTAACCAGCCTGTGCCAGGGATCTGTGTCAGCTGATCCCTGCAACCGTGCACTGAAGTCTTAGATAAACTAAGCTGAAACCATTAAATAACTAACCAGCCTGTGCCAGCGATCTGTTTCATCTGATTCCTGCAACCGTGCACTGAAGTTTTAGATAAAGTAAGCTGAAACCATTAAATAACTAGCCAGCCTGTGCCAGCGATCTGTTTCATCTGATCCCTGCAACCGTGCACTGAAGTTTTAGATAAACTAAGCTGAAACCATTAAATAACTAACCAGCCTGTGCCAGCGATCTGTGTCAGCTGATCCCTGCAACCATGCACTGAAGTTTTAGATAAAATAAACCAAACCGAAACCATTAAATAACTAACCAGCCTGTGCCAGCAATCTGTGTCAGCTGATTCCTGCAACCGTGCACTGAAGTTTTAGATAATCTAAGCTGAAACCATTAAATAACTAGCCAGCCTGTGCCAGGGATCTGTGTCAGCTGATCCCTGCAACCGTGCACTGAAGTTTTAGATAAACTAAGCTGAAACCATTAAATAACTAGCCAGCCTGTGCCAGCGATCTGTGTCAGCTGATCCCTGCAACCGTGCACTGAAGTTTTAGATAAACTAAGCTGAAACCATTAAATAACTAACCAGCCTGTGCCAGCGATCTGTGTCAGCTGATCCCTGCAACCGTGCACTGAAGTTTTAGATAAAATAAACCAAACCGAAACCATTAAATAACTAACCAGCCTGTGCCAGCGATCTGTTTCAGCTGATTCCTGCAACCGTGCACTGAAGTTTTTTATGATAAACTAAGTTGAAACCATTTAAATAACTAACCAGCCTGTGACAGCGATCTGTGTCAGCTGATCCCTGCAACCGTGCACTGAAGTTTTAGATAAACTAAGCTGAAACCATTAAATAACTAACCAGCCTGTGCCAGCGATCTGTTTCAGCTGATCCCTGCAACCGTGCACTGAAGTTTTAGATAAACTAAGCTGAAACCATTAAATAACTAACCAGCCTGTGCCAGCGATCTGTTTCAGCTGATTCCTGCAACCGTGCACTGAAGTTTTTTATGATAAACTAAGTTGAAACCATTTAAATAACTAACCAGCCTATGACAGCGATCTGTGTCAGCTGATCCCTGCAACCGTGCACTTACGTCTTAGATCAAATAAACTAAGCTGAAACCATTAAATAACTAACCAGCCTGTGCCAGCGATCTGTGTCAGCTGATCCCTGCAACCGTGCACTTACGTCTTAGATCAAATAAACTAAGCTGAAACCATTTAAATAACTAACCAGCCTGTGACAGCGATCTGTGTCAGCTGATCCCTGCAACCGTGCACTTACGTCTTAGATCAAATAAACTAAGCTGAAACCATTAAATAACTAACCAGCCTGTGCCAGCGATCTGTGTCAGCTGATCCCTGCAACCGTTTTAGATCAAATAAACTAAGCTGAAACCATTAAATAACCAACCAGCCTGTGCCAGAGATCTGTGTCAGCTGATCTTTGCGACCATGCACTGAAGTCTTAGATCAAATAAACTAACCTGAAACCATTAAATAACTAACCAGCCTGTGCCAGCGATCTGTTTCAGCTGATCTTTGCGAACGTGCACTGAAGTCTTAGATCAAAACAAGTAACCTGAAACCATTAAATAACTAACCAGCCTGTACCAGCGATCTGTTTCAGCTGATCCCTGCAACCGTGCACTGAAGTTTTAGATAAACTAAGCTGAAACCATTAAATAACTAACCAGCCTGTACCAGCGATCTGTTTCAGCTGATCCCTGCAATCGTGCACTGAAGTTTTAGATCAAATAAACTAAGCTGAAACCATTAAATAACTAACCAGCCTGTACCAGCGATCTGTGTCAGCTGATCCCTGCAACCGTGCACTGAAGTCTTAGATCAAATAAACTAAGCTGAAACCATTAAATAACTAACCAGCCTGTGCCAGCGATCTGTGTCAGCTGATCTTTGCGATCATGCCCTGAAGTCTTAGATCAAATAAACTAAGCTGAAACCATTAAATAACTAACCAGCCTGTGCCAGAGATCTGTGTCAGCTGATCCCTGCGAACGTGGACTGAAGTTTTAGATCAAATAAACAAAGCTGAAACCATTAAATAACTAACCAGCGATCTGTGTCAGCTGATCACTGCGACCGTGCACTGAAGTTTTAGATAAAATAAACTAAGTTGAAACCATTAAATAACTAACCAGCCTGTGCCAGCGATCTGTGTCAGCTGATCCCTGCAACCGTGCACTGAAGTCTTAGATCAAATAAACTAAGCTGAAACCATTAAATAACTAACCAGCCTGTGCCAGCGATCTGGGTCAGCTGATCCCTGCGAACGTGGACTGAAGTTTTAGATCAAATAAACAAAGCTGAAACCATTAAATAACTAACCAGCGATCTGTGTCAGCTGATCCCTGCGACCGTGCACTGAAGTTTTAGATCAAATAAACAAAGCTGAAACCATTAAATAACTAACCAGCGATCTGTGTCAGCTGATCCCTGCGACCGTGCACTGAAGTTTTAGATAAAATAAACTAAGTTGAAACCATTAAATAACTAACCAGCCTGTGCAAGGGATCTGTGCCAGCGATCTGTTTCAGCTGATCTTTGCGAACGTGCACTGAAGATTTAGATCAAATAAACTAAGCTGAAACCATTAAATAACCAACCAGGCTGTGCCAGAGATCTGTGTCAGCTGATCCCTGCGAACGTGGACTGAAGTTTTAGATCAAATAAACTAAGCTGAAACCATTAAATAACCAACCAGGCTGTGCCAGAGATCTGTGTCAGCTGATCCCTGCAACCGTGCACTGAAGTTTTAGAGAAAATAAACTAAGTTGAAACCATTAAATAACTAACCAGCCTGTGCCAGGAATCTTTGTCAACTGATCCCTGCAACCGTGCACTGAATTTTTAGAGAAAATAAACTAAGTTGAAACCATTAAATAACTAACCAGCGTGTGTCAGGGATCTGTGTTAGCTGATCCCTGCAACTGTGCACTGAAGTTTTACAGAAAATAAAGTAAGCTGAAACAATTAAATAACTAACCAGCCTGTGCCAGCAATCTGTGTCAGCTGATCTTTGCGACCATGCACTGAAGTCTTAGATCAAATAAACTAACCTGAAACCATTAAATAACTAACCAGCCTGTGCGAGCGATCTGTGTCAGCTGATCCCTGCAAGCGTGCACTGAAGTTTTAGATCAAATAAACTAAGCTGAAACCATTAAATAACTAACCAGCCTGTGCCAGCGATCTGTTTCAGCTGATCCCTGCAATCGTGCACTGAAGTTTTAGATCAAATAAACTAAGTTAAAACCATTAAATAACTAACCAGCCTGTGCCAGGGATCTGTGTCAGCTGATCCCTGCAACCGTGCACTGAAGTTTTAGATAAACTAAGCTGAAACCATTAAATAACTAACCAGCCTGTGCCAGCGATCTGTTTCATCTGATCCCTGCAACCGTGCACTGAAGTTTTAGATAAAATAAACCAAACCGAAACCATTAAATAACTAACCAGCCTGTGCCAGGGATCTGTGTCAGCTGATCCCTGCAACTGTGCACTGAAGTTTTAGATAAACTAAGCTGAAACAATTAAATAACTAACCAGCCTGTGCCAGCGATCTGTGTCAGCTGATCCCTGCAACCGTGCACTGAAGTTTTAGATCAAATAAACTAAGCTGAAACCATTAAATAACTAACCAGCCTGTGCCAGCGGTCTGTGTCAGCTGATCCCTGCGAACGTGGACTGAAGTTTTAGATCAAATAAACAAAGCTGAAACCATTAAATAACTAACCAGCGATCTGTGTCAGCTGATCCCTGCGACCGTGCACTGAAGTTTTAGATAAAATAAACTAAGTTGAAACCATTAATTAACTAACCAGCCTGTGCAAGGGATCTGTGCCAGCGATCTGTTTCAGCTGATCTTTGCGAACGTGCACTGAAGTCTTAGATCAAAAAAACTAACCTGAAACCATTAAATAACTAACCAGCCTGTACCAGCGATCTGTTTCAGCTGATCCCTGCAACCGTGCACTGAAGTTTTAGATAAACTAAGCTGAAACCATTAAATAACTAACCAGCCTGTGCCAGAGATCTGTTTCAGCTGATCCCTGCAATCGTGCACTGAAGTTTTAGATCAAATAAACTAAGCTGAAACCATTAAATAACCAACCAGGCTGTGCCAGGGATCTGTGTCAGCTGATCTTTGCGACCATGCACTGAAGTCTTAGATCAAATAAACTAACCTGAAACCATTTAAATAACTAACCAGCCTGTGACAGTGATCTGTGTCAGCTGATCCCTGCAACCGTGCACTGAAGTTTTAGATCAAATAAACTAAGCTGAAACCATTCAATAACTAACCAGCCTGTGCAAGGGATCTGTGTCAGCTGATCCCTGCAACCGTGCACTGAAGTTTTAGATAAACTAAGCTGAAACCATTAAATAACTAACCAGCCTGTACCAGCGATCTGTGTCAGCTGATCCCTGCAATCGTGCACTGAAGTTTTAGATCAAATAAACTAAGTTAAAACCATTAAATAACTAACCAGCCTGTGCCAGGGATCTGTGTCAGCTGATCCCTGCAACCGTGCACTGAAGTTTTAGATAAACTAAGCTGAAACCATTAAATAACTAGCCAGCCTGTGCCAGCGATCTGTTTCATCTGATCCCTGCAACCGTGCACTGAAGTTTTAGATAAACTAAGCTGAAACCATTAAATAACTAACCAGCCTGTGCCAGCGATCTGTGTCAGCTGATCCCTGCAACCGTGCACTGAAGTTTTAGATAAAATAAACCAAACCGAAACCATTAAATAACTAACCAGCCTGTGCCAGCGATCTGTGTCAGCTGATTCCTGCAACCGTGCACTGAAGTTTTAGATAAACTAAGCTGAAACCATTAAATAACTAACCAGCCTGTGCCAGCGATCTGTTTCAGCTGATTCCTGCAACCGTGCACTGAAGTTTTTTATGATAAACTAAGTTGAAACCATTTAAATAACTAACCAGCCTGTGACAGCGATCTGTGTCAGCTGATCCCTGCAACCGTGCACTGAAGTTTTAGATAAACTAAGCTGAAACCATTAAATAACTAACCAGCCTGTGCCAGCGATCTGTTTCAGCTGATCCCTGCAACCGTGCACTGAAGTTTTAGATAAACTAAGCTGAAACCATTAAATAACTAATCAGCCTGTGCCAGCGATCTGTTTCAGCTGATTCCTGCAACCGTGCACTGAAGTTTTTTATGATAAACTAAGTTGAAACCATTTAAATAACTAACCAGCCTGTGCCAGCGATCTGTTTCAGCTGATCCCTGCAACCGTGCACTGAAGTTTTAGATAAACTAAGCTGAAACCATTAAATAACTAATCAGCCTGTGCCAGCGATCTGTTTCAGCTGATTCCTGCAACCGTGCACTGAAGTTTTTTATGATAAACTAAGTTGAAACCATTAAATAACTAACCAGCCTGTGCCAGCGATCTGTTTCAGCTGATCCCTGCAACCGTGCACTGAAGTTTTAGATAAACTAAGCTGAAACCATTAAATAACTAATCAGCCTGTGCCAGCGATCTGTGTCAGCTGATCCCTGCAACCGTGCACTGAAGTCTTAGATCAAATAAACTAAGCTGAAACCATTAAATAACTAACCAGCCTGTGCCAGCGATCTGTGTCAGCTGATCCCTGCAACCGTGCACTTACGTCTTAGATCAAATAAACTAAGCTGAAACCATTAAATAACTAACCAGCCTGTGCCAGCGATCTGGGTCAGCTGATCCCTGCGAACGTGCACTGAAGTTTTAGATAAAATAAACTAAGCTGAAACCATTAAATAACTAACCAGTGATCTGTGTCAGCTGATCCCTGCGACCGTGCACTGAAGTTTAAGATAAAATAAACTAAGTTGAAACCATTAAATAACTAACCAGCCTGTGCAAGGGATCTGTGCCAGCGATCTGTTTCAGCTGATCTTTGCGAACGTGCACTGAAGTCTTAGATCAAATAAACTAACCTGAAACCATTAAATAACCAACCAGCCTGTGCGAGCGATCTGTGTCAGCTGATCCCTGCAACCGTGCACTGAAGTTTTAGATCAAATAAACTAAGCTGAAACCATTAAATAACCAACCAGGCTGTGCCAGAGATCTGTGTCAGCTGATCCCTGCGAACGTGGACTGAAGTTTTAGATCAAATAAACTAAGCTGAAACCACTAAATAACTAACCAGCCTGTGCCAGCGATCTGTGTCAGCTGATCCCTGCAACCGTGCACTGAAGTTTTAGAGAAAATAAACTAAGTTGAAACCATTAAATAACTAACCACCCTGTGCCAGGAATCTTTGTCAACTGATCCCTGCAACCGTGCACTGAATTTTTAGAGAAAATAAACTAAGTTGAAACCATTAAATAACTAACCAGCGTGTGTCAGGGATCTGTGTTAGCTGATCCCTGCAAATGTGCACTGAAGTTTTACAGAAAATAAAGTAAGCTGAAACAATTAAATAACTAACCAGCCTGTGCCAGGGATCTGTGTCAGCTGATCTTTGCGACCATGCACTGAAGTCTTAGATCAAATAAACTAACCTGAAACCATTAAATAACTAACCAGCCTATGCCAGAGATCTGTGTCAGCTGATCCCTGCAACCGTGCACTGAAGTTTTAGATCAAATAAACTAAGCTGAAACCATTAAATAACCAACCAGGCTGTGCCAGCGATCTGTTTCAGCTGATCCCTGCAACCGTGCACTGAAGTTTTAGAGAAAATAAACTAAGTTGAAACCATTAAATAACTAACCAGCGTGTGTCAGGGATCTGTGTCAGCTGATCTTTGCGACCATGCACTGAAGTCTTAGATCAAATAAACTAACCTGAAACCATTTAAATAACTAACCAGCCTGTGACAGTGATCTGTGTCAGCTGATCCCTGCAACCGTGCACTGAAGTTTTAGATCAAATAAACTAAGCTGAAACCATTCAATAACTAACCAGCCTGTGCAAGGGATCTGTGTCAGCTGATCCCTGCAACCGCGCACTGAAGTTTTAGATAAACTTGGCTGAAACCATTAAATAACTAACCAGCCTGTACCAGCGATCTGTTTCAGCTGATCCCTGCAACCGTGCACTGAAGTTTTAGATCAAATAAACTAAGTTAAAACCATTAAATAACTAACCAGCCTGTGCCAGGGATCTGTGTCAGCTGATCCCTGCAACCGTGCACTGAAGTCTTAGATAAACTAAGCTGAAACCATTAAATAACTAACCAGCCTGTGCCAGCGATCTGTTTCATCTGATTCCTGCAACCGTGCACTGAAGTTTTAGATAAAGTAAGCTGAAACCATTAAATAACTAGCCAGCCTGTGCCAGCGATCTGTTTCATCTGATCCCTGCAACCGTGCACTGAAGTTTTAGATAAACTAAGCTGAAACCATTAAATAACTAACCAGCCTGTGCCAGCGATCTGTGTCAGCTGATCCCTGCAACCATGCACTGAAGTTTTAGATAAAATAAACCAAACCGAAACCATTAAATAACTAACCAGCCTGTGCCAGCAATCTGTGTCAGCTGATTCCTGCAACCGTGCACTGAAGTTTTAGATAATCTAAGCTGAAACCATTAAATAACTAGCCAGCCTGTGCCAGGGATCTGTGTCAGCTGATCCCTGCAACCGTGCACTGAAGTTTTAGATAAACTAAGCTGAAACCATTAAATAACTAGCCAGCCTGTGCCAGCGATCTGTGTCAGCTGATCCCTGCAACCGTGCACTGAAGTTTTAGATAAACTAAGCTGAAACCATTAAATAACTAACCAGCCTGTGCCAGCGATCTGTGTCAGCTGATCCCTGCAACCGTTTTAGATCAAATAAACTAAGCTGAAACCATTAAATAACCAACCAGCCTGTGCCAGAGATCTGTGTCAGCTGATCTTTGCGACCATGCACTGAAGTCTTAGATCAAATAAACTAACCTGAAACCATTAAATAACTAACCAGCCTGTGCCAGCGATCTGTTTCAGCTGATTCCTGCAACCGTGCACTGAAGTTTTTTATGATAAACTAAGTTGAAACCATTTAAATAACTAACCAGCCTGTGACAGCGATCTGTGTCAGCTGATCCCTGCAACCGTGCACTGAAGTTTTAGATAAACTAAGCTGAAACCATTAAATAACTAACCAGCCTGTGCCAGCGATCTGTTTCAGCTGATTCCTGCAACCGTGCACTGAAGTTTTTTATGATAAACTAAGTTGAAACCATTTAAATAACTAACCAGCCTATGACAGCGATCTGTGTCAGCTGATCCCTGCAACCGTGCACTTACGTCTTAGATCAAATAAACTAAGCTGAAACCATTAAATAACTAACCAGCCTGTGCCAGCGATCTGTGTCAGCTGATCCCTGCAACCGTGCACTTACGTCTTAGATCAAATAAACTAAGCTGAAACCATTTAAATAACTAACCAGCCTGTGACAGCGATCTGTGTCAGCTGATCCCTGCAACCGTGCACTTACGTCTTAGATCAAATAAACTAAGCTGAAACCATTAAATAACTAACCAGCCTGTGCCAGCGATCTGTGTCAGCTGATCCCTGCAACCGTTTTAGATCAAATAAACTAAGCTGAAACCATTAAATAACCAACCAGCCTGTGCCAGCGATCTGTTTCAGCTGATCTTTGCGAACGTGCACTGAAGTCTTAGATCAAAACAAGTAACCTGAAACCATTAAATAACTAACCAGCCTGTACCAGCGATCTGTTTCAGCTGATCCCTGCAACCGTGCACTGAAGTTTTAGATAAACTAAGCTGAAACCATTAAATAACTAACCAGCCTGTGCCAGCGATCTGTGTCAGCTGATCTTTGCGATCATGCCCTGAAGTCTTAGATCAAATAAACTAACCTGAAACCATTAAATAACTAACCAGCCTGTGCCAGCGATCTGTGTCAGCTGATCCCTGCGAACGTGGACTGAAGTTTTAGATCAAATAAACAAAGCTGAAACCATTAAATAACTAACCAGCGATCTGTGTCAGCTGATCACTGCGACCGTGCACTGAAGTTTTAGATAAAATAAACTAAGTTGAAACCATTAAATAACTAACCAGCCTGTGCCAGCGATCTGTGTCAGCTGATCCCTGCAACCGTGCACTGAAGTCTTAGATCAAATAAACTAAGCTGAAACCATTAAATAACTAACCAGCCTGTGCCAGCGATCTGTGTCAGCTGATCCCTGCGAACGTGGACTGAAGTTTTAGATCAAATAAACAAAGCTGAAACCATTAAATAACTAACCAGCGATCTGTGTCAGCTGATCCCTGCGACCGTGCACTGAAGTTTTAGATAAAATAAACTAAGTTGAAACCATTAAATAACTAACCAGCGATCTGTGTCAGCTGATCTTTGCGATCATGCCCTGAAGTCTTAGATCAAATAAACTAACCTGAAACCATTAAATAACTAACCAGCCTGTGCCAGCGATCTGTGTCAGCTGATCCCTGCGAACGTGGACTGAAGTTTTAGATCAAATAAACAAAGCTGAAACCATTAAATAACTAACCAGCGATCTGTGTCAGCTGATCCCTGCGACCGTGCACTGAAGTTTTAGATAAAATAAACTAAGTTGAAACCATTAAATAACTAACCAGCGATCTGTGTCAGCGGATCCCTGCGACCGTGCACTGAAGTTTTAGATAAAATAAACTAAGTTGAAACCATTAAATAACTAACCAGCGATCTGTGTCAGCGGATCCCTGCGACCGTGCACTGAAGTTTTAGATAAAATAAACTAAGTTGAAACCATTAAATAACTAACCAGCCTGTGCAAGGGATCTGTGCCAGCGATCTGTTTCAGCTGATCTTTGCGAACGTGCACTGAAGTCTTGGATCAAATAAACTAACCTGAAACCATTAAATAACTAACCAGCCTGTACCAGCGATCTGTTTCAGCTGATCCCTGCAACCGTGCACTGAAGTTTTAGATAAACTAAGCTGAAACCATTAAATAACTAACCAGCCTGTACCAGCGATCTGTTTCAGCTGATCCCTGCAATCGTGCACTGAAGTTTTAGATCAAATAAACTAAGCTGAAACCATTAAATAACTAACCAGCCTGTGCCAGGGATCTGTGTCAGCTGATCCCTGCAACCGTGCACTGAAGTTTTAGATAAACTAAGCTGAAACCATTAAATAACTAACCAGCCTGTACCAGCGATCTGTTTCAGCTGATCCCTGCAATCGTGCACTGAAGTTTTAGATCAAATAAACTAAGCTGAAACCATTAAATAACTAACCAGCCTGTGCCAGCGATCTGTGTCAGCTGATCCCTGCAATCGTGCACTGAAGTTTTAGATAAACTAAGCTGAAACCATTAAATAACTAACCAGCCTGTCCCAGCGATCTGTGTCAGCTGATCCCTGCAACCGTGCACTGAAGTCTTAGATCAAATAAACTAAGCTGAAACCATTAAATAACTAACCAGCCTGTGCCAGCGATCTGTGTCAGCTGATCCCTGCGAACGTGGACTGAAGTTTTAGATCAAATAAACAAAGCTGAAACCATTAAATAACTAACCAGCGATCTGTGTCAGCTGATCCCTGCGACCGTGCACTGAAGTTTTAGATAAAATAAACTAAGTTGAAACCATTAAATAACTAACCAGCGATCTGTGTCAGCGGATCCCTGCGACCGTGCACTGAAGTTTTAGATAAAATAAACTAAGTTGAAACCATTAAATAACTAACCAGCGATCTGTGTCAGCGGATCCCTGCGACCGTGCACTGAAGTTTTAGATAAAATAAACTAAGTTGAAACCATTAAATAACTAACCAGCCTGTGCAAGGGATCTGTGCCAGCGATCTGTTTCAGCTGATCTTTGCGAACGTGCACTGAAGTCTTGGATCAAATAAACTAACCTGAAACCATTAAATAACTAACCAGCCTGTGCCAGCGATCTGTGTCAGCTGATCCCTGCAACCGTGCACTGAAGTCTTAGATCAAATAAACTAAGCTGAAACCATTAAATAACTAACCAGCCTGTGCCAGCGATCTGTGTCAGCTGATCCCTGCGAACGTGGACTGAAGTTTTAGATCAAATAAACAAAGCTGAAACCATTAAATAACTAACCAGCGATCTGTGTCAGCTGATCCCTGCGACCGTGCACTGAAGTTTTAGATAAAATAAACTAAGTTGAAACCATTAAATAACTAACCAGCGATCTGTGTCAGCTGATCTTTGCGATCATGCCCTGAAGTCTTAGATCAAATAAACTAACCTGAAACCATTAAATAACTAACCAGCCTGTGCCAGCGATCTGTGTCAGCTGATCCCTGCGAACGTGGACTGAAGTTTTAGATCAAATAAACAAAGCTGAAACCATTAAATAACTAACCAGCGATCTGTGTCAGCTGATCCCTGCGACCGTGCACTGAAGTTTTAGATAAAATAAACTAAGTTGAAACCATTAAATAACTAACCAGCGATCTGTGTCAGCGGATCCCTGCGACCGTGCACTGAAGTTTTAGATAAAATAAACTAAGTTGAAACCATTAAATAACTAACCAGCGATCTGTGTCAGCGGATCCCTGCGACCGTGCACTGAAGTTTTAGATAAAATAAACTAAGTTGAAACCATTAAATAACTAACCAGCCTGTGCAAGGGATCTGTGCCAGCGATCTGTTTCAGCTGATCTTTGCGAACGTGCACTGAAGTCTTGGATCAAATAAACTAACCTGAAACCATTAAATAACTAACCAGCCTGTACCAGCGATCTGTTTCAGCTGATCCCTGCAACCGTGCACTGAAGTTTTAGATAAACTAAGCTGAAACCATTAAATAACTAACCAGCCTGTACCAGCGATCTGTTTCAGCTGATCCCTGCAATCGTGCACTGAAGTTTTAGATCAAATAAACTAAGCTGAAACCATTAAATAACTAACCAGCCTGTGCCAGGGATCTGTGTCAGCTGATCCCTGCAACCGTGCACTGAAGTTTTAGATAAACTAAGCTGAAACCATTAAATAACTAACCAGCCTGTACCAGCGATCTGTTTCAGCTGATCCCTGCAATCGTGCACTGAAGTTTTAGATCAAATAAACTAAGCTGAAACCATTAAATAACTAACCAGCCTGTGCCAGCGATCTGTGTCAGCTGATCCCTGCAATCGTGCACTGAAGTTTTAGATAAACTAAGCTGAAACCATTAAATAACTAACCAGCCTGTCCCAGCGATCTGTGTCAGCTGATCCCTGCAACCGTGCACTGAAGTCTTAGATCAAATAAACTAAGCTGAAACCATTAAATAACTAACCAGCCTGTGCCAGCGATCTGTGTCAGCTGATCCCTGCGAACGTGGACTGAAGTTTTAGATCAAATAAACAAAGCTGAAACCATTAAATAACTAACCAGCGATCTGTGTCAGCTGATCCCTGCGACCGTGCACTGAAGTTTTAGATAAAATAAACTAAGTTGAAACCATTAAATAACTAACCAGCGATCTGTGTCAGCGGATCCCTGCGACCGTGCACTGAAGTTTTAGATAAAATAAACTAAGTTGAAACCATTAAATAACTAACCAGCGATCTGTGTCAGCGGATCCCTGCGACCGTGCACTGAAGTTTTAGATAAAATAAACTAAGTTGAAACCATTAAATAACTAACCAGCCTGTGCAAGGGATCTGTGCCAGCGATCTGTTTCAGCTGATCTTTGCGAACGTGCACTGAAGTCTTGGATCAAATAAACTAACCTGAAACCATTAAATAACTAACCAGCCTGTACCAGCGATCTGTTTCAGCTGATCCCTGCAACCGTGCACTGAAGTTTTAGATAAACTAAGCTGAAACCATTAAATAACTAACCAGCCTGTACCAGCGATCTGTTTCAGCTGATCCCTGCAATCGTGCACTGAAGTTTTAGATCAAATAAACTAAGCTGAAACCATTAAATAACTAACCAGCCTGTGCCAGCGATCTGTGTCAGCTGATCCCTGCAATCGTGCACTGAAGTTTTAGATAAACTAAGCTGAAACCATTAAATAACTAACCAGCCTGTCCCAGCGATCTGTGTCAGCTGATCCCTGCAACCGTGCACTGAAGTCTTAGATCAAATAAACTAAGCTGAAACCATTAAATAACTAACCAGCCTGTGCCAGCGATCTGTGTCAGCTGATCCCTGCGAACGTGGACTGAAGTTTTAGATCAAATAAACTAAGCTGAAACCATTAAATAACTAACCAGCCTGTGCCAGCGATCTGTGTCAGCTGATCCCTGCGAACGTGGACTGAAGTTTTAGATCAAATAAACAAAGCTGAAACCATTAAATAACTAACCAGCGATCTGTGTCAGCTGATCCCTGCGACCGTGCACTGAAGTTTTAGATAAAATAAACTAAGTTGAAACCATTAAATAACTAACCAGCGATCTGTGTCAGCGGATCCCTGCGACCGTGCACTGAAGTTTTAGATAAAATAAACTAAGTTGAAACCATTAAATAACTAACCAGCGATCTGTGTCAGCGGATCCCTGCGACCGTGCACTGAAGTTTTAGATAAAATAAACTAAGTTGAAACCATTAAATAACTAACCAGCGATCTGTGTCAGCGGATCCCTACGACCGTGCACTGAAGTTTTAGATAAAATAAACTAAGTTGAAACCATTAAATAACTAACCAGCCTGTGCAAGGGATCTGTGCCAGCGATCTGTTTCAGCTGATCACTGCAACCGTGCACTGAAGTTTTAGATAAACTAAGCTGAAACCATTAAATAACTAACCAGCCTGTACCAGCGATCTGTTTCAGCTGATCCCTGCAATCGTGCACTGAAGTTTTAGATCAAATAAACTAAGCTGAAACCATTAAATAACTAACCAGCCTGTGCCAGGGATCTGTGTCAGCTGATCCCTGCAACCGTGCACTGAAGTTTTAGATAAACTAAGCTGAAACCATTAAATAACTAACCAGCCTGTACCAGCGATCTGTTTCAGCTGATCCCTGCAATCGTGCACTGAAGTTTTAGATCAAATAAACTAAGCTGAAACCATTAAATAACTAACCAGCCTGTGCCAGCGATCTGTGTCAGCTGATCCCTGCAATCGTGCACTGAAGTTTTAGATAAACTAAGCTGAAACCATTAAATAACTAACCAGCCTGTCCCAGCGATCTGTGTCAGCTAATCCCTGCAATCGTGCACTGAAGTTTTAGATCAAATAAACTAACCTGAAACCATTAAATAACTAACCAGCCTGTGCGAGCGATCTGTGTCAGCTGATCCCTGCAACCGTGCACTGAAGTTTTAGATAAAATAAACTAAGCTGAAACCATTAAATAACTAACCAGCCTGTGCCAGCGATCTGTGTCAGCTGATCCCTGCAACCGTGCACTGAAGTCTTAGATCAAATAAACTAAGCTGAAACCATTAAATAACTAACCAGCCTGTGCCAGCGATCTGTTTCAGCTGATCTTTGCGAACGTGCACTGAAGTTTTAGAGAAAATAAACTAAGTTGAAACCATTAAATAACTAACCAGCCTGTGCCAGCGATCTGTGTCAGCTGATCCCTGCAACCGTGCACTGAAGTTTTAGAGAAAATAAACTTAGTTGAAACCATTAAATAACTAACCAGCGTGTGTCAGGGATCTGTGTTAGCTGATCCCTGCAACTGTGCACTGAAGTTTTACAGAAAATAAAGTAAGCTGAAACAATTAAATAACTAACCAGCCTGTGCGAGCGATCTGTGTCAGCTGATCCCTGCAACCGTGCACTGAAGTTTTAGATCAAATAAACTAAGCTGAAACCATTAAATAACTAACCAGCGATCTGTGTCAGCTGATCCCTGCGACCGTGCACTGAAGTTTTACAGAAAATAAAGTAAGCTGAAACAATTAAATAACTAACCAGCCTGTGTCAGGGATCTGTGTCAGCTGATCTTTGCGACCATGCACTGAAGTCTTAGATCAAATAAACTAACCTGAAACCATTTAAATAACTAACCAGCCTGTGACAGCGATCTGTGTCAGCTGATCCCTGCAACCGTGCACTGAAGTTTTAGATCAAATAAACTAAGCTGAAACCATTAAATAACTAACCAGCCTGTGCCAGCGATCTGTGTCAGCGGATCCCTGCGACCGTGCACTGAAGTTTTAGATAAACTTGGCTGAAACCATTAAATAACTAACCAGCCTGTACCAGCGATCTGTTTCAGCTGATCCCTGCAACCGTGCACTGAAGTTTTAGATAAACTTGGCTGAAACCATTAAATAACTAACCAGCCTGTGCCAGGGATCTGTGTCAGCTGATCCCTGCAACCGTGCACTGAAGTTTTAGATCAAATAAACTAAGCTGAAACCATTAAATAACTAACCAGCCTGTGCCAGAGATCTGTGTCAGCTGATCCCTGCAACCGTGCACTGAAGTTTTAGATCAAATAAACTAAGCTGAAACCATTAAATAACTAACCAGCCTGTGCCAGCGATCTGTGTCAGCTGATCCCTGCAACCGTGCACTGAAGTATTAGATAAACTAAGCTGAAACCATTAAATAACCAACCAGGCTGTGCCAGAGATCTGTGTCAGCTGATCCCTGCAACCGTGCACTGAAGTATTAGATAAACTAAGCTGAAACCATTAAATAACCAACCAGGGTGTGCCAGCGATCTGTGTCAGCTGATCCCTGCAACCGTGCACTGAAGTATTAGATAAACTAAGCTGAAACCATTAAATAACTAACCAGCCTGTGCCAGCGATCTGTTTCAGCTGATCCCTGCAACCGTGCACTGAAGTTTTAGATCAAATAAACTAAGCTGAAACCATTAAATAACTAACCAGCCTGTGCCAGCGATCTGTGTCAGCTGATCCCTGCAACCGTGCACTGAAGTTTTAGATAAACTAAGCTGAAACCATTAAATAACCAACCAGGCTGTGCCAGAGATCTGTGTCAGCTGATCCCTGCAACCGTGCACTGAAGTTTTAGATCAAATAAACTAAGTTGAAACCATTAAATAACTAACCAGACTGTGCCAGGGATCTGTGTCAGCGATCTTTGCGACCATGCACTGAAGTCTTAGATCAAATAAACTAAGCTGAAACCATTAAATAACTAACCAGCCTGTGCCAGCGATCTGTGTCAGCGGATCCCTGCAAACGTGGACTGAAGTTTTAGATCAAATAAACAAAGCTGAAACCATTAAATAATTAACCAGCGATCTGTGTCAGCTGATCAGTGCGACCGTGCACTGACGTTTTAGATAAAATAAACAAAGTTGAAACCATTAAATAACTAACCAGCCTGTGCCAGCGATCTGTGTCAGCTGATCCCTGCAACCGTGCACTGAAGTTTTAGATAAAATTAACTAAGCTGAAACCATTAAATAACTAACCAGCGATCTGTGTCAGCGGATCCCTGCGACCGTGCACTGAAGTTTTAGATAAAATAAACTAAGCTGAAACCATTAAATAACTAACCAGCGATCTGTGTCAGCGGATCCCTGCGACCGTGCACTGAAGTTTAGGATAAAATAAACTAAGTTGAAACCATTAAATAACTAACCAGCCTGTGCAAGGGATCTGTGCCAGCGATCTGTTTCAGCTGATCTTTGCGAACGTGCACTGAAGTCTTAGATCAAATAAACTAACCTGAAACCATTAAATAACCAACCAGCCTGTGCGAACGATCTGTGTCAGCTGATCCCTGCAACCGTGCACTGAAGTTTTAGATCAAATAAACTAAGCTGAAACCATTAAATAACCAACCAGCCTGTGCCAGAGATCTGTGTCAGCTGAACTTTGCGAACGTGCACTGAAGTCTTAGATCAAATAAACTAAGCTGAAACCACTAAATAACTAACCAGCCTGTGCCAGCGATCTGTGTCAGCTGATCCCTGCAACCGTGCACTGAAGTTTTAGAGAAAATAAACTAAGTTGAAACCATTAAATAACTAACCAGCCTGTGCCAGGAATCTTTGTCAACTGATCCCTGCAACCGTGCACTGAATTTTTAGAGAAAATAAACTAAGTTGAAACCATTAAATAACTAACCAGCGTGTGTCAGGGATCTGTGTTAGCTGATCCCTGCAACTGTGCACTGAAGTTTTAGATAAAATAAACTAAGCTGAAACCATTAAATACCTAACCAGCGATCTGTGTCAGCTGATTCCTGCAACCGTGCACTGAAGTTTTAGATAAACTAAGCTGAAACCATTAAATAACTAACCAGCCTGTGACAGCGATCTGTGTCAGCTGATCCCTGCAACCGTGCACTGAAGTTTTAGATCAAATAAACTAAGCTGAAACCATTAAATAACTAACCAGCCTGTGCCAGCGATCTGTGTCAGCTGATCCCTGCAACCGTGCACTGAAGTTTTAGATAAAATAAACTAAGCTGAAACCATTAAATAACTAACCAGCGATCTGTGTCAGCGGATCCCTGCGACCGTGCACTGAAGTTTAAGATAAAATAAACTAAGTTGAAACCATTAAATAACTAACCAGCCTGTGCAAGGGATCTGTGCCAGCGATCTGTTTCAGCTGATCTTTGCGAACGTGCACTGAAGTCTTAGATCAAATAAACTAACCTGAAACCATTAAATAACCAACCAGCCTGTGCAAGCGATCTGTGTCAGCTGATCCCTGCAACCGTGCACTGAAGTTTTAGATCAAATAAACTAAGCTGAAACCATTAAATAACTAACCAGCGATCTGTGTCAGCGGATCCCTGCGACCGTGCACTGAAGTTTTAGATAAAATAAACCAAACCGAAACCATTAAATAACTAACCAGCCTGTGCCAGGGATCTGTTTCAGCTGATCCCTGCAACCGTGCACTGAAGTCTTAGATCAAATAAACTAACCTGAAACCATTAAATAACCAACCAGGCTGTGCCAGAGATCTGTGTCAGCTGATCCCTGCAACCGTGCACTGAAGTTTTAGATAAACTAAGCTGAAACCATTAAATAACTAACCAGCGATCTGTGTCAGCTGATTCCTACAACCGTGCACTGAAGTTTTAGATAAACTAAGCTGAAACCATTAAATAACTAACCAGCCTGTGCCAGGGATCTGTGTCAGCTGATCCCTGCAACCGTGCACTGAAGTTTTAGATAAACTAAGCTGAAACCATTAAATAACTAGCCAGCCTGTGCCAGCGATCTGTTTCATCTGATCCCTGCAACCGTGCACTGAAGTTTTAGATAAACTAAGCTGAAACCATTAAATAACTAACCAGCCTGTGCCAGCGATCTGTGTCAGCTGATCCCTGCAACCGTGCACTGAAGTTTTAGATAAAATAAACCAAACCGAAACCATTAAATAACTAACCAGCCTGTGCGAGCGATCTGTGTCAGCTGATTCCTGCAACCGTGCACTGAAGTTTTAGATAAACTAAGTTGAAACCATTAAATAACTAACCAGCCTGTGCCAGCGATCTGTTTCAGCTGATTCCTGCAACCGTGCACTGAAGTTTTTTATGATAAACTAAGTTGAAACCATTTAAATAACTAACCAGCCTGTGCGAGCGATCTGTGTCAGCTGATTCCTGCAACCGTGCACTGAAGTTTTAGATAAACTAAGTTGAAACCATTAAATAACTAACCAGCCTGTGACAGCGATCTGTGTCAGCTGATCCCTGCAACCGTGCACTTACGTCTTAGATCAAATAAACTAAGCTGAAACCATTAAATAACTAACCAGCCTGTGCCAGCGATCTGGGTCAGCTGATCCCTGCGAACGTGGACTGAAGTTTTAGATCAAATAAACAAAGCTGAAACCATTAAATAACTAACCAGCGATCTGTGTCAGCTGATCACTGCGACCGTGCACTGAAGTTTTAGATAAAATAAACTAAGCTGAAACCATTAAATAACTAACCAGCGATCTGTGTCAGCGGATCCCTGCGACCGTGCACTGAAGTTTAAGATAAAATAAACTAAGTTGAAACCATTAAATAACTAACCAGCCTGTGCAAGGGATCTGTGCCAGCGATCTGTTTCAGCTGATCTTTGCGAACGTGCACTGAAGTCTTAGATCAAATAAACTAACCTGAAACCATTAAATAACCAACCAGCCTGTGCAAGCGATCTGTGTCAGCTGATCCCTGCAACCGTGCACTGAAGTTTTAGATCAAATAAACTAAGCTGAAACCATTAAATAACTAACCAGCGATCTGTGTCAGCGGATCCCTGCGACCGTGCACTGAAGTTTAAGATAAAATAAACTAAGTTGAAACCATTAAATAACTAACCAGCCTGTGCAAGGGATCTGTGCCAGCGATCTGTTTCAGCTGATCTTTGCGAACGTGCACTGAAGTTTTAGATCAAATAAACTAAGCTGAAACCATTAAATAACCAACCAGCCTGTGCAAGCGATCTGTGTCAGCTGATCCCTGCAACCGTGCACTGAAGTTTTAGATCAAATAAACTAAGCTGAAACCATTAAATAACCAACCAGGCTGTGCCAGAGATCTGTGTCAGCTGATCCCTGCGAACGTGGACTGAAGTTTTAGATCAAATAAACTAAGCTGAAACCACTAAACAACTAACCAGCCTGTGCCAGCGATCTGTGTCAGCTGATCCCTGCAACCGTGCACTGAAGTTTTAGAGAAAATAAACTAAGTTGAAACCATTAAATAACTAACCAGCCTGTGCCAGGATTCTTTGTCAACTGATCCCTGCAACCGTGCACTGAATTTTTAAAGAAAATAAACTAAGTTGAAACCATTAAATAACTAACCAGCCTGTGCCAGGGATCTGTGTCAGCTGATCTTTGCGACCATGCACTGAAGTCTTAGATCAAATAAACTAACCTGAAACCATTAAATAACTAACCAGGCTGTGCCAGAGATCTGTGTCAGCTGATCACTGCGACCGTGCACTGAAGTTTTAGAGAAAATAAACTAAGTTGAAACCATTAAATAACTAACCAGCCTGAGCCAGGGATCTGTGTCAGCTGATCTTTGCGACCATGCACTGAAGTCTTAGATCAAATAAACTAACCTGAAACCATTTAAATAACTAACCAGCCTGTGACAGCGATCTGTGTCAGCTGATCCCTGCAAGCGTGCACTGAAGTTTTAGATCAAATAAACTAAGCTGAAACCATTAAATAACTAACCAGCCTGTGCCAGCGATCTGTGTCAGCGGATCCCTGCGACCGTGCACTGAAGTTTTAGATAAAATAAACTAAGTTGAAACCATTAAATAACTAACCAGCCTGTGCAAGGGATCTGTGTCAGCTGATCCCTGCAACCGCGCACTGAAGTTTTAGATAAACTTGGCTGAAACCATTAAATAACTAACCAGCCTGTACCAGCGATCTGTTTCAGCTGATCCCTGCAATCGTGCACTGAAGTTTTAGATCAAATAAACTAAGTTAAAACCATTAAATAACTAACCAGCCTGTACCAGCGATCTGTTTCAGCTGATCCCTGCAATCGTGCACTGAAGTTTTAGATCAAATAAACTAAGTTAAAACCATTAAATAACTAACCAGCCTGTGCCAGCGATCTGTGTCAGCTGATCCCTGCGAACGTGGACTGAAGTTTTAGATAAAATAAACTAAGCTGAAACCATTAAATAACTAACCAGCCTGTGCCAGCGATCTTTGTCAGCTGATCCTTGCAAACGTGCACTGAAGTTTTAGATAAAATAAACTAAGTTGAAACCATTAAATAACTAACCAGCCTGTGCCAGCGCTCTGTGTCAACTGATCCCTGCAACCGTGCACTGAATTTTTAGAGAAAATAAACTAAGTTGAAACCATTAAATAACTAACCAGCCTGTGCCAGGGATCTGTGTCAGCTGATCCCTGCAACCGTGCACTGAAGTTTTAGATCAAATAAACTAAGCTGAAACCATTAAATAACCAACCAGGCTGTGCCAGGGATCTGTGTCAGCTGATCCCTGCGAACGTGGACTGAAGTCTTAGATCAAATAAACTAAGCTGAAACCATTAAATAACCAACCAGGCTGTGCCAGGGATCTGTGTCAGCTGATCCCTGCGACCGTGCACTGAAGTTTTAGATAAAATAAACTAAGTTGAAACCATTAAATAACTAACCAGCCTGTGCAAGGGATCTGTGTCAGCTGATCCCTGCAACCGTGCACTGAAGTTTTAGATAAACTTGGCTGAAACCATTAAATAACTAACCAGCCTGTACCAGCGATCTGTTTCAGCTGATCCCTGCAATCGTGCACTGAAGTTTTAGATCAAATAAACTAAGTTAAAACCATTAAATAACTAACCAGCCTGTGCCAGGGATCTGTGTCAGCTGATCCCTGCAACCGTGCACTGAAGTTTTAGATCAAATAAACTAAGCTGAAACCATTAAATAACTAACCAGCGATCTGTGTCAGCTGATCCCTGCGACCGTGCACTGAAGTTTAAGATAAAATAAACTAAGTTGAAACCATTAAATAACTAACCAGCCTGTGCAAGGGATCTGTGCCAGCGATCTGTTTCAGCTGATCTTTGCGAACGTGCACTGAAGTCTTAGATCAAATAAACTAACCTGAAACCATTAAATAACCAACCAGCCTGTGCGAGCGATCTGTGTCAGCTGATCCCTGCAACCGTGCACTGAAGTTTTAGATAAACTAAGCTGAAACCATTAAATAACTAACCAGCCTGTGCCAGCGATCTGTGTCAGCTGATCCCTGCAACCGTGCACTGAAGTTTTAGATAAACTAAGCTGAAACCATTAAATAACTAACCAGCCTGTGCCAGCGATCTGTTTCAGCTGATCCCTGCGAACGTGGACTGAAGTCTTAGATCAAAATAAACTAAGCTGAAACCACAAAATAACTAACCAGCCTGTGCCAGCGATCTGTGTCAGCTGATCCCTGCAACCGTGCACTGAAGTTTTAGATAAACTAAACTAAGCTGAAACCATTAAATAACTAACCAGCCTGTGCCAGCGATCTGTGTCAGCTTATTCCTGCGAACGTGGACTGAAGTTTTAGATAAAATAAACTAAGCTGAAACCATTAAATAACTAACCAGCCTGTGCCAGCGATCTGTGTCAGCTGATCCCTGCAACCGTGCACTGAAGTTTTAGATAAAATAAACTAAGCTGAAACCATTAAATAACTAACCAGCCTGTGCCAGCGATCTTTGTCAGCTGATCCTTGCAAACGTGCACTGAAGTTTTAGATAAAATTAACTAAGTTGAAACCATTAAATAACTAACCAGCGTGTGTCAGGGATCTGTGTCAACTGATCCCTGCAACCGTGCACTGAATTTTTAGAGAAAATAAACTAAGTTGAAACCATTAAATAACTAACCAGCCTGTGCCAGGGATCTGTGTCAGCTGATCCCTGCAACCGTGCACTGAAGTTTTAGATCAAATAAACTAAGCTGAAACCATTAAATAACTAACCAGCCTGTGCCAGCGATCTGTGTCAGCTGATCCCTGCGACCGTGCACTGAAGTTTTAGATAAAATAAACTAAGTTGAAACCATTAAATAACTAACCAGCCTGTGCAAGGGATCTGTGTCAGCTGATCCCTGCAACCGTGCACTGAAGTTTTAGATAAACTTGGCTGAAACCATTAAATAACTAACCAGCCTGTACCAGCGATCTGTTTCAGCTGATCCCTGCAATCGTGCACTGAAGTTTTAGATCAAATAAACTAAGTTAAAACCATTAAATAACTAACCAGCCTGTGCCAGGGATCTGTGTCAGCTGATCCCTGCAACCGTGCACTGAAGTTTTAGATCAAATAAACTAAGCTGAAACCATTAAATAACTAACCAGCGATCTGTGTCAGCTGATCCCTGCGACCGTGCACTGAAGTTTTAGATCAAATAAACTAAGCTGAAACCATTAAATAACTAACCAGCGATCTGTGTCAGCTGATCCCTGCGACCGTGCACTGAAGTTTAAGATAAAATAAACTAAGTTGAAACCATTAAATAACTAACCAGCCTGTGCAAGGGATCTGTGCCAGCGATCTGTTTCAGCTGATCCTTGCGAACGTGCACTGAAGTCTTAGATCAAATAAACTAACCTGAAACCATTAAATAACCAACCAGCCTGTGCGAGTGATCTGTGTCAGCTGATCCCTGCAACCGTGCACTGAAGTTTTAGAGAAAATAAACTAAGTTGAAATCATTAAATAACTAACCAGCCTGTGTCAGGGATCTGTGTCAGCTGATCTAACTAACCAGCTAACTAAACCAACTAAACCATCCTACTTTTTATAAAAGGGAACATTATTTAAAGAATATGTATTTAATTAAAAAACTCTGTATTCATCTAAAGGGTATAACAAGAAGGGTGAGCTTCCTGCTCCAAAATGAAATGACCAAAATAAATGTATTTCTCTGCAATTACAAACTCTGTGTAAACAGTCTTGGTGTCAAAATAAAGCTAACGCTGGTGAGATGTCATCAGAGCTGTAAATATTACTGCAGATGTTACTATGTCAAAGTTACTGTGACTCAAACATAGAAAAATGTCTTTTTCATTTCCCTCACCTAATTTTTCAAAGTATTTTATAGCATATAACACCTTTGAAAATATGCTTTGGTTCCCATTTAACTCCAGAACATCATAAATCAAAATATGGATATTACCTGTCCACAGATTCATGGTGACGTAACTGCTCTTTTAACTGTTTGGTGTCTTTGCTTTGTTTGGTGTTTGTAGAAATGGTTTACATGAGCTTTTAGCTGAGACTCAGAGGTTTCTGTGGACACTACTCATGTCAGCACTTATATTTCTGACCTCGTGTTATAATCGATTAAACGCGATCTCCTCCCTTTTGCCCCCATTTTTGATGGTGTGGGTACAAATGATCAGGCATGACATTCTCATAATAAATCAGATAAGATACTGCAAATAGTTAATCCTGCATTTGTGTGATTGAAAAGTGTGTGCAATGACACTGTTTTAAAGATTTAGCCTAAATCATTTTGGCGTGAATGAGCCTAAACATGATGACCGGACTAGTGACACCATATCACCTGTGACACACACACACGCACGTATGACTTTGCCAGTTTCAGCTGAAACAATTTCAGTGTTTCAAACCATGTTCCAGAGTTTTTAGGTCACCGTTCATGAGGTTTCAAGAAGAAAATGAAAGACAGATCTGAATGTTTGAAAGTGTTTTGGAAAAACTCTGTAAAGATTAGATGAACAATACTCAAAGGATAAATTCAACTGTTTTATTTTGTTAGATAAGTTGAAAAAAAAGTTAAACAAGCAAGTAAATAAAGAAACAAGGTTAAATGAGGTAAGAACAAAAAGTTAACAAGTAAATAAAGAAACAAGGTTAAATGAGGTAAGAACAAAAAGTTAACAAGCAAATAAAGAAACAAGGTTAAATGAAGTAAGAGCAAAAAGTTAACAGGTAAATAAAGAAACAAGGTTAAATGAGGTAAGAACAAAAAGTTAACAAGCAAATAAAGAAACAAGGTTAAATGAAGTAAGAGCAAAAAGTTAACAAGTAAATAAAGAAACAAGGCAGAGGAGAGAAACCCCAACAATCCCCTCTGAGCAAGCACTAGGCGACAGTGGGGAGGAAAAACTGCCTTTAAACGGGCAGAAACCTCCGGCAGAACCAGGCTCAGGAGGGGGCAGTCAACTGCCGGGACTGGTTGGGGGGGTGAACAGAGGTGGAGCAAGACGAGGCTACATCAGTTGAAGAAGCAGTATTGTCCCTCTTCCGGAAAAAGCTGAAGAATCTTTTCTTCTTTTTCATGGACTTTTCCACGAGCCCCTTTTTCTCCAGGATGAGGGTTCTCAACTCATGGATGGTTTCGGTGTTTTGCTCCTCAAGTTTCTTGCATGTTTGTTCCACCTGTTCTAATGTTGCTCGTGTTTCTTCAAGCTGTTCTTTGAGCTCTTTGGATGTTGCCTCCTGTGTCAGCTTTGCCTTCTGCAGGTCTGCATTTCTCACTTGATCTTCTTTGTGCAGGCCTTCTAGCTGCTCATTTCTTTTCTGGGTGTCGCGGAGCGTACACTGCAGGTCTTCATGCATTTTGTCTTGCTTTTGCTTTTGCGCCTGCATTTCTGTGTTTTCCCGCTTCAAGTTGTTGAATTCCAACAATATCCCCTTAATGAGCTCTGAGTTGTTTTTGGCCATTTGATCGATCCTTTTCTGCATCTGTGAGCATCGTTTTTCCAGAGTTTCCTTTTCTCCCTGCAGCTCACTTGTTTTGACCTTCAGTTCATTACAGAATCCTTGCAACTTTTGATTTTTACTCTCAAAGTCCTTGATAGTGCACTTTTCTTCTGACAGTCTTTCTTGCTGTTGCTCCTTCTCTTGAAGAAGGTCTTTATTTTTTTCTTCAGCTTCATCAAGCTTTGTTTGGAGCAGGTGATTCTGTTGGTCCATGTATTGGAGATCCCACTCTAGCTTATCAATCGTGGCTTTCCTGCCTTGAAGCTGCTCGGACATTTCTTTCACTTCAGCGCTCTTTTGCTTGTTTTCTTTGATGAGGAATACAATCTGCTCTCTGGCTTGAGCAAACTTGATCCCCCAGCCCTCATTAATAATGTTGATGTCGGGCTGGCGCTGTAGTGTTTCTTCCAGGTGTTTGTTTTGTGCTTCCATTTGTAAGCACTTCTTCTCCAGGTGACGTTTTTCTTTTTCAAGTTGTTGAATTTTGTTCTGGAGATGGTTGTTTTCACTCCTACTCTCCTGTAATGCCCTTTGGGTGGATAAGAGGCCATTTGGAGAAGTTGGCCGGCCACGCAAGGAAGGAGAGGCGGCGTAATCGTTTTGTCTCGGTTGCCGTAATCTTGGATACATGCTGGCGTTTGTATCCGATGACTCTGAGAGGTTTCCGAATGTTTCTGTAGTGAACGTTTGAAAGCTGCGAACACGAAGGCTGCGAAGTAACGAACTAAAAATTGCTGTTTGTCACCCCTATTTAAGGAAAAACTTCCTTGTGACATCATCACTCCTAAGCCAATCAGGTTGTCACATGACATTCTGGAATGTGGAATGGGGATATATATATTTTTTTAAACAGTTTTCAAATTTAACTTAATATTTAAGTGTTTCTTACTTGACCTGCTTAGTCGATTAAAAAGTTAATTGCCACGAACACCCCTAATGTTATATAACAGACCACAGAAAAAAGACAGCTTTTTTCTGCGTGACAGAGCTATAATAAATGTTTTGTTTTTTTAATGATCCTACTTTTTATAAAAGGGAACATTATTTAAAGAATATGTATTTAATTAAAAAAACTCTGTATTCATCTAAAGGGTATAACAAGAAGGGTGAGCTTCCTGCTCCAAAATGAAATGACCAAAATAAATGTATTTCTCTGCAATTACAAACTCTGTGTAAACAGTCTTGGTGTCAAAATAAAGCTAACGCTGGTGAGATGTCATCAGAGCTGTAAATATTACTGCAGATGTTACTATGTCAAAGTTACTGTGACTCAAACATAGAAAAATGTCTTTTTCATTTCCCTCACCTAATTTTTCAAAGTATTTTATAGCATATAACACCTTTGAAAATATGCTTTGGTTCCCATTTAACTCCAGAACATCATAAATCAAAATATGGATATTACCTGTCCACAGATTCATGGTGACGTAACTGCTCTTTTAACTGTTTGGTGTCTTTGCTTTGTTTGGTGTTTGTAGAAATGGTTTACATGAGCTTTTAGCTGAGACTCAGAGGTTTCTGTGGACACTACTCATGTCAGCACTTATATTTCTGACCTCGTGTTATAATCGATTAAACGCGATCTCCTCCCTTTTGCCCCCATTTTTGATGGTGTGGGTACAAATGATCAGGCATGACATTCTCATAATAAATCAGATAAGATACTGCAAATAGTTAATCCTGCATTTGTGTGATTGAAAAGTGTGTGCAATGACACTGTTTTAAAGATTTAGCCTAAATCATTTTGGCGTGAATGAGCCTAAACATGATGACCGGACTAGTGACACCATATCACCTGTGACACACACACACGCACGTATGACTTTGCCAGTTTCAGCTGAAACAATTTCAGTGTTTCAAACCATGTTCAAGAGTTTTTAGGTCACCGTTCATGAGGTTTCAAGAAGAAAATGAAAGACAGATCTGAATGTTTGAAAGTGTTTTGGAAAAACTATGTAAAGATTAGATGAACAATACTCAAAGGATAAATTCAACTGTTTTATTTTGTTAGATAAGTTGAAAAAAAAGTTAAACAAGCAAGTAAATAACGAAACAAGGTTAAATGAGGTAAGAACAAAAAGTTAACAAGCAAATAAAGAAACAAGGTTAAATGAAGTAAGAGCAAAAAGTTAACAAGTAAATAAAGAAACAAGGTTAAATGAGGTAAGAACAAAAAGTTAACAAGCAAATAAAGAAACAAGGTTAAATGAAGTAAGAGCAAAAAGTTAACAAGTAAATAAAGAAACAAGGCAGAGGAGAGAAACCCCAACAATCCCCTCTGAGCAAGCACTAGGCGACAGTGGGGAGGAAAAACTGCCTTTAAACGGGCAGAAACCTCCGGCAGAACCAGGCTCAGGAGGGGGCAGTCAACTGCCGGGACTGGTTGGGGGGGTGAACAGAGGTGGAGCAAGACGAGGCTACATCAGTTGAAGAAGCAGTATTGTCCCTCTTCCGGAAAAAGCTGAAGAATCTTTTCTTCTTTTTCATGGACTTTTCCACGAGCCCCTTTTTCTCCAGGATGAGGGTTCTCAACTCATGGATGGTTTCGGTGTTTTGCTCCTCAAGTTTCTTGCATGTTTGTTCCACCTGTTCTAATGTTGCTCGTGTTTCTTCAAGCTGTTCTTTGAGCTCTTTGGATGTTGCCTCCTGTGTCAGCTTTGCCTTCTGCAGGTCTGCATTTCTCACTTGATCTTCTTTGTGCAGGCCTTCTAGCTGCTCATTTCTTTTCTGGGTGTCGCGGAGCGTACACTGCAGGTCTTCATGCATTTTGTCTTGCTTTTGCTTTTGCGCCTGCATTTCTGTGTTTTCCCGCTTCAAGTTGTTGAATTCCAACAATATCCCCTTAATGAGCTCTGAGTTGTTTTTGGCCATTTGATCGATCCTTTTCTGCATCTGTGAGCATCGTTTTTCCAGAGTTTCCTTTTCTCCCTGCAGCTCACTTGTTTTGACCTTCAGTTCATTACAGAATCCTTGCAACTTTTGATTTTTACTCTCAAAGTCCTTGATAGTGCACTTTTCTTCTGACAGTCTTTCTTGCTGTTGCTCCTTCTCTTGAAGAAGGTCTTTATTTTTTTCTTCAGCTTCATCAAGCTTTCTTTGGAGCAGGTGATTCTGTTGGTCCATGTATTGGAGATCCCACTCTAGCTTATCAATCGTGGCTTTCCTGCCTTGAAGCTGCTCGGACATTTCTTTCACTTCAGCGCTCTTTTGCTTGTTTTCTTTGATGAGGAATACAATCTGCTCTCTGGCTTGAGCAAACTTGATCCCCCAGCCCTCATTAATAATGTTGATGTCGGGCTGGCGCTGTAGTGTTTCTTCCAGGTGTTTGTTTTGTGCTTCCATCTGTAAGCACTTCTTCTCCAGGTGAACTTTTTCTTTTTCAAGTTGTTGAATTTTGTTCTGGAGATGGTTGTTTTCACTCCTACTCTCCTGTAATGCCCTTTGGGTGGATAAGAGGCCATTTGGAGAAGTTGGCCGGCCACGCAAGGAAGGAGAGGCGGCGTAATCGTTTTGTCTCGGTTGCCGTAATCTTGGATACATGCTGGCGTTTGTATCCGATGACTCTGAGAGGTTTCCGAATGTTTCTGTAGTGAACGTTTGAAAGCTGCGAACACGAAGGCTGCGAAGTAACGAACTAAAAATTGCTGTTTGTCACCCCTATTTAAGGAAAAACTTCCTTGTGACATCATCACTCCTAAGCCAATCAGGTTGTCACATGACATTCTGGAATGTGGAATGGGGATATATATATTTTTTTAAACAGTTTTCAAATTTAACTTAATATTTAAGTGTTTCTTACTTGACCTGCTTAGTCGATTAAAAAGTTAATTGCCACGAACACCCCTAATGTTATATAACAGACCACAGAAAAAAGACAGCTTTTTTCTGCGTGACAGAGCTATAATAAATGTTTTGTTTTTTTTAATGATCCTACTTTTTATAAAAGGGAACATTATTTAAAGAATATGTATTTAATTAAAAAAAACTCTGTATTCATCTAAAGGGTATAACAAGAAGGGTGAGCTTCCTGCTCCAAAATGAAATGACCAAAATAAATGTATTTCTCTGCAATTACAAACTCTGTGTAAACAGTCTTGGTGTCAAAATAAAGCTAACGCTGGTGAGATGTCATCAGAGCTGTAAATATTACTGCAGATGTTACTATGTCAAAGTTACTGTGACTCAAACATAGAAAAATGTCTTTTTCATTTCCCTCACCTAATTTTTCAAAGTATTTTATAGCATATAACACCTTTGAAAATATGCTTTGGTTCCCATTTAACTCCAGAACATCATAAATCAAAATATGGATATTACCTGTCCACAGATTCATGGTGACGTAACTGCTCTTTTAACTGTTTGGTGTCTTTGCTTTGTTTGGTGTTTGTAGAAATGGTTTACATGAGCTTTTAGCTGAGACTCAGAGGTTTCTGTGGACACTACTCATGTCAGCACTTATATTTCTGACCTCGTGTTATAATCGATTAAACGCGATCTCCTCCCTTTTGCCCCCATTTTTGATGGTGTGGGTACAAATGATCAGGCATGACATTCTCATAATAAATCAGATAAGATACTGCAAATAGTTAATCCTGCATTTGTGTGATTGAAAAGTGTGTGCAATGACACTGTTTTAAAGATTTAGCCTAAATCATTTTGGCGTGAATGAGCCTAAACATGATGACCGGACTAGTGACACCATATCACCTGTGACACACACACACGCACGTATGACTTTGCCAGTTTCAGCTGAAACAATTTCAGTGTTTCAAACCATGTTCAAGAGTTTTTAGGTCACCGTTCATGAGGTTTCAAGAAGAAAATGAAAGACAGATCTGAATGTTTGAAAGTGTTTTGGAAAAACTATGTAAAGATTAGATGAACAATACTCAAAGGATAAATTCAACTGTTTTATTTTGTTAGATAAGTTGAAAAAAAAGTTAAACAAGCAAGTAAATAAAGAAACAAGGTTAAATGAGGTAAGAACAAAAAGTTAACAAGCAAATAAAGAAACAAGGTTAAATGAAGTAAGAGCAAAAAGTTAACAAGTAAATAAAGAAACAAGGTTAAATGAGGTAAGAACAAAAAGTTAACAAGTAAATAAAGAAACAAGGTTAAATGAGGTAAGAGCAAAAAGTTAACAAGTAAATAAAGAAACAAGGCAGAGGAGAGAAACCCCAACAATCCCCTCTGAGCAAGCACTAGGCGACAGTGGGGAGGAAAAACTGCCTTTAAACGGGCAGAAACCTCCGGCAGAACCAGGCTCAGGAGGGGGCAGTCAACTGCCGGGACTGGTTGGGGGGGTGAACAGAGGTGGAGCAAGACGAGGCTACATCAGTTGAAGAAGCAGTATTGTCCCTCTTCCGGAAAAAGCTGAAGAATCTTTTCTTCTTTTTCATGGACTTTTCCACGAGCCCCTTTTTCTCCAGGATGAGGGTTCTCAACTCATGGATGGTTTCGGTGTTTTGCTCCTCAAGTTTCTTGCATGTTTGTTCCACCTGTTCTAATGTTGCTCGTGTTTCTTCAAGCTGTTCTTTGAGCTCTTTGGATGTTGCCTCCTGTGTCAGCTTTGCCTTCTGCAGGTCTGCATTTCTCACTTGATCTTCTTTGTGCAGGCCTTCTAGCTGCTCATTTCTTTTCTGGGTGTCGCGGAGCGTACACTGCAGGTCTTCATGCATTTTGTCTTGCTTTTGCTTTTGCGCCTGCATTTCTGTGTTTTCCCGCTTCAAGTTGTTGAATTCCAACAATATCCCCTTAATGAGCTCTGAGTTGTTTTTGGCCATTTGATCGATCCTTTTCTGCATCTGTGAGCATCGTTTTTCCAGAGTTTCCTTTTCTCCCTGCAGCTCACTTGTTTTGACCTTCAGTTCATTACAGAATCCTTGCAACTTTTGATTTTTACTCTCAAAGTCCTTGATAGTGCACTTTTCTTCTGACAGTCTTTCTTGCTGTTGCTCCTTCTCTTGAAGAAGGTCTTTATTTTTTTCTTCAGCTTCATCAAGCTTTCTTTGGAGCAGGTGATTCTGTTGGTCCATGTATTGGAGATCCCACTCTAGCTTATCAATCGTGGCTTTCCTGCCTTGAAGCTGCTCGGACATTTCTTTCACTTCAGCGCTCTTTTGCTTGTTTTCTTTGATGAGGAATACAATCTGCTCTCTGGCTTGAGCAAACTTGATCCCCCAGCCCTCATTAATAATGTTGATGTCGGGCTGGCGCTGTAGTGTTTCTTCCAGGTGTTTGTTTTGTGCTTCCATTTGTAAGCACTTCTTCTCCAGGTGAACTTTTTCTTTTTCAAGTTGTTGAATTTTGTTCTGGAGATGGTTGTTTTCACTCCTACTCTCCTGTAATGCCCTTTGGGTGGATAAGAGGCCATTTGGAGAAGTTGGCCGGCCACGCAAGGAAGGAGAGGCGGCGTAATCGTTTTGTCTCGGTTGCCGTAATCTTGGATACATGCTGGCGTTTGTATCCGATGACTCTGAGAGGTTTCCGAATGTTTCTGTAGTGAACGTTTGAAAGCTGCGAACACGAAGGCTGCGAAGTAACGAACTAAAAATTGCTGTTTGTCACCCCTATTTAAGGAAAAACTTCCTTGTGACATCATCACTCCTAAGCCAATCAGGTTGTCACATGACATTCTGGAATGTGGAATGGGGATATATATATTTTTTTAAACAGTTTTCAAATTTAACTTAATATTTAAGTGTTTCTTACTTGACCTGCTTAGTCGATTAAAAAGTTAATTGCCACGAACACCCCTAATGTTATATAACAGACCACAGAAAAAAGACAGCTTTTTTCTGCGTGACAGAGCTATAATAAATGTTTTGTTTTTTTAATGATCCTACTTTTTATAAAAGGGAACATTATTTAAAGAATATGTATTTAATTAAAAAAACTCTGTATTCATCTAAAGGGTATAACAAGAAGGGTGAGCTTCCTGCTCCAAAATGAAATGACCAAAATAAATGTATTTCTCTGCAATTACAAACTCTGTGTAAACAGTCTTGGTGTCAAAATAAAGCTAACGCTGGTGAGATGTCATCAGAGCTGTAAATATTACTGCAGATGTTACTATGTCAAAGTTACTGTGACTCAAACATAGAAAAATGTCTTTTTCATTTCCCTCACCTAATTTTTCAAAGTATTTTATAGCATATAACACCTTTGAAAATATGCTTTGGTTCCCATTTAACTCCAGAACATCATAAATCAAAATATGGATATTACCTGTCCACAGATTCATGGTGACGTAACTGCTCTTTTAACTGTTTGGTGTCTTTGCTTTGTTTGGTGTTTGTAGAAATGGTTTACATGAGCTTTTAGCTGAGACTCAGAGGTTTCTGTGGACACTACTCATGTCAGCACTTATATTTCTGACCTCGTGTTATAATCGATTAAACGCGATCTCCTCCCTTTTGCCCCCATTTTTGATGGTGTGGGTACAAATGATCAGGCATGACATTCTCATAATAAATCAGATAAGATACTGCAAATAGTTAATCCTGCATTTGTGTGATTGAAAAGTGTGTGCAATGACACTGTTTTAAAGATTTAGCCTAAATCATTTTGGCGTGAATGAGCCTAAACATGATGACCGGACTAGTGACACCATATCACCTGTGACACACACACACGCACGTATGACTTTGCCAGTTTCAGCTGAAACAATTTCAGTGTTTCAAACCATGTTCAAGAGTTTTTAGGTCACCGTTCATGAGGTTTCAAGAAGAAAATGAAAGACAGATCTGAATGTTTGAAAGTGTTTTGGAAAAACTATGTAAAGATTAGATGAACAATACTCAAAGGATAAATTCAACTGTTTTATTTTGTTAGATAAGTTGAAAAAAAAGTTAAACAAGCAAGTAAATAACGAAACAAGGTTAAATGAGGTAAGAACAAAAAGTTAACAAGCAAATAAAGAAACAAGGTTAAATGAAGTAAGAGCAAAAAGTTAACAAGTAAATAAAGAAACAAGGTTAAATGAGGTAAGAACAAAAAGTTAACAAGCAAATAAAGAAACAAGGTTAAATGAAGTAAGAGCAAAAAGTTAACAAGTAAATAAAGAAACAAGGCAGAGGAGAGAAACCCCAACAATCCCCTCTGAGCAAGCACTAGGCGACAGTGGGGAGGAAAAACTGCCTTTAAACGGGCAGAAACCTCCGGCAGAACCAGGCTCAGGAGGGGGCAGTCAACTGCCGGGACTGGTTGGGGGGGTGAACAGAGGTGGAGCAAGACGAGGCTACATCAGTTGAAGAAGCAGTATTGTCCCTCTTCCGGAAAAAGCTGAAGAATCTTTTCTTCTTTTTCATGGACTTTTCCACGAGCCCCTTTTTCTCCAGGATGAGGGTTCTCAACTCATGGATGGTTTCGGTGTTTTGCTCCTCAAGTTTCTTGCATGTTTGTTCCACCTGTTCTAATGTTGCTCGTGTTTCTTCAAGCTGTTCTTTGAGCTCTTTGGATGTTGCCTCCTGTGTCAGCTTTGCCTTCTGCAGGTCTGCATTTCTCACTTGATCTTCTTTGTGCAGGCCTTCTAGCTGCTCATTTCTTTTCTGGGTGTCGCGGAGCGTACACTGCAGGTCTTCATGCATTTTGTCTTGCTTTTGCTTTTGCGCCTGCATTTCTGTGTTTTCCCGCTTCAAGTTGTTGAATTCCAACAATATCCCCTTAATGAGCTCTGAGTTGTTTTTGGCCATTTGATCGATCCTTTTCTGCATCTGTGAGCATCGTTTTTCCAGAGTTTCCTTTTCTCCCTGCAGCTCACTTGTTTTGACCTTCAGTTCATTACAGAATCCTTGCAACTTTTGATTTTTACTCTCAAAGTCCTTGATAGTGCACTTTTCTTCTGACAGTCTTTCTTGCTGTTGCTCCTTCTCTTGAAGAAGGTCTTTATTTTTTTCTTCAGCTTCATCAAGCTTTCTTTGGAGCAGGTGATTCTGTTGGTCCATGTATTGGAGATCCCACTCTAGCTTATCAATCGTGGCTTTCCTGCCTTGAAGCTGCTCGGACATTTCTTTCACTTCAGCGCTCTTTTGCTTGTTTTCTTTGATGAGGAATACAATCTGCTCTCTGGCTTGAGCAAACTTGATCCCCCAGCCCTCATTAATAATGTTGATGTCGGGCTGGCGCTGTAGTGTTTCTTCCAGGTGTTTGTTTTGTGCTTCCATCTGTAAGCACTTCTTCTCCAGGTGAACTTTTTCTTTTTCAAGTTGTTGAATTTTGTTCTGGAGATGGTTGTTTTCACTCCTACTCTCCTGTAATGCCCTTTGGGTGGATAAGAGGCCATTTGGAGAAGTTGGCCGGCCACGCAAGGAAGGAGAGGCGGCGTAATCGTTTTGTCTCGGTTGCCGTAATCTTGGATACATGCTGGCGTTTGTATCCGATGACTCTGAGAGGTTTCCGAATGTTTCTGTAGTGAACGTTTGAAAGCTGCGAACACGAAGGCTGCGAAGTAACGAACTAAAAATTGCTGTTTGTCACCCCTATTTAAGGAAAAACTTCCTTGTGACATCATCACTCCTAAGCCAATCAGGTTGTCACATGACATTCTGGAATGTGGAATGGGGATATATATATTTTTTTAAACAGTTTTCAAATTTAACTTAATATTTAAGTGTTTCTTACTTGACCTGCTTAGTCGATTAAAAAGTTAATTGCCACGAACACCCCTAATGTTATATAACAGACCACAGAAAAAAGACAGCTTTTTTCTGCGTGACAGAGCTATAATAAATGTTTTGTTTTTTTTAATGATCCTACTTTTTATAAAAGGGAACATTATTTAAAGAATATGTATTTAATTAAAAAAAACTCTGTATTCATCTAAAGGGTATAACAAGAAGGGTGAGCTTCCTGCTCCAAAATGAAATGACCAAAATAAATGTATTTCTCTGCAATTACAAACTCTGTGTAAACAGTCTTGGTGTCAAAATAAAGCTAACGCTGGTGAGATGTCATCAGAGCTGTAAATATTACTGCAGATGTTACTATGTCAAAGTTACTGTGACTCAAACATAGAAAAATGTCTTTTTCATTTCCCTCACCTAATTTTTCAAAGTATTTTATAGCATATAACACCTTTGAAAATATGCTTTGGTTCCCATTTAACTCCAGAACATCATAAATCAAAATATGGATATTACCTGTCCACAGATTCATGGTGACGTAACTGCTCTTTTAACTGTTTGGTGTCTTTGCTTTGTTTGGTGTTTGTAGAAATGGTTTACATGAGCTTTTAGCTGAGACTCAGAGGTTTCTGTGGACACTACTCATGTCAGCACTTATATTTCTGACCTCGTGTTATAATCGATTAAACGCGATCTCCTCCCTTTTGCCCCCATTTTTGATGGTGTGGGTACAAATGATCAGGCATGACATTCTCATAATAAATCAGATAAGATACTGCAAATAGTTAATCCTGCATTTGTGTGATTGAAAAGTGTGTGCAATGACACTGTTTTAAAGATTTAGCCTAAATCATTTTGGCGTGAATGAGCCTAAACATGATGACCGGACTAGTGACACCATATCACCTGTGACACACACACACGCACGTATGACTTTGCCAGTTTCAGCTGAAACAATTTCAGTGTTTCAAACCATGTTCAAGAGTTTTTAGGTCACCGTTCATGAGGTTTCAAGAAGAAAATGAAAGACAGATCTGAATGTTTGAAAGTGTTTTGGAAAAACTATGTAAAGATTAGATGAACAATACTCAAAGGATAAATTCAACTGTTTTATTTTGTTAGATAAGTTGAAAAAAAAGTTAAACAAGCAAGTAAATAAAGAAACAAGGTTAAATGAGGTAAGAACAAAAAGTTAACAAGCAAATAAAGAAACAAGGTTAAATGAAGTAAGAGCAAAAAGTTAACAAGTAAATAAAGAAACAAGGTTAAATGAGGTAAGAACAAAAAGTTAACAAGTAAATAAAGAAACAAGGTTAAATGAGGTAAGAGCAAAAAGTTAACAAGTAAATAAAGAAACAAGGCAGAGGAGAGAAACCCCAACAATCCCCTCTGAGCAAGCACTAGGCGACAGTGGGGAGGAAAAACTGCCTTTAAACGGGCAGAAACCTCCGGCAGAACCAGGCTCAGGAGGGGGCAGTCAACTGCCGGGACTGGTTGGGGGGGTGAACAGAGGTGGAGCAAGACGAGGCTACATCAGTTGAAGAAGCAGTATTGTCCCTCTTCCGGAAAAAGCTGAAGAATCTTTTCTTCTTTTTCATGGACTTTTCCACGAGCCCCTTTTTCTCCAGGATGAGGGTTCTCAACTCATGGATGGTTTCGGTGTTTTGCTCCTCAAGTTTCTTGCATGTTTGTTCCACCTGTTCTAATGTTGCTCGTGTTTCTTCAAGCTGTTCTTTGAGCTCTTTGGATGTTGCCTCCTGTGTCAGCTTTGCCTTCTGCAGGTCTGCATTTCTCACTTGATCTTCTTTGTGCAGGCCTTCTAGCTGCTCATTTCTTTTCTGGGTGTCGCGGAGCGTACACTGCAGGTCTTCATGCATTTTGTCTTGCTTTTGCTTTTGCGCCTGCATTTCTGTGTTTTCCCGCTTCAAGTTGTTGAATTCCAACAATATCCCCTTAATGAGCTCTGAGTTGTTTTTGGCCATTTGATCGATCCTTTTCTGCATCTGTGAGCATCGTTTTTCCAGAGTTTCCTTTTCTCCCTGCAGCTCACTTGTTTTGACCTTCAGTTCATTACAGAATCCTTGCAACTTTTGATTTTTACTCTCAAAGTCCTTGATAGTGCACTTTTCTTCTGACAGTCTTTCTTGCTGTTGCTCCTTCTCTTGAAGAAGGTCTTTATTTTTTTCTTCAGCTTCATCAAGCTTTCTTTGGAGCAGGTGATTCTGTTGGTCCATGTATTGGAGATCCCACTCTAGCTTATCAATCGTGGCTTTCCTGCCTTGAAGCTGCTCGGACATTTCTTTCACTTCAGCGCTCTTTTGCTTGTTTTCTTTGATGAGGAATACAATCTGCTCTCTGGCTTGAGCAAACTTGATCCCCCAGCCCTCATTAATAATGTTGATGTCGGGCTGGCGCTGTAGTGTTTCTTCCAGGTGTTTGTTTTGTGCTTCCATTTGTAAGCACTTCTTCTCCAGGTGAACTTTTTCTTTTTCAAGTTGTTGAATTTTGTTCTGGAGATGGTTGTTTTCACTCCTACTCTCCTGTAATGCCCTTTGGGTGGATAAGAGGCCATTTGGAGAAGTTGGCCGGCCACGCAAGGAAGGAGAGGCGGCGTAATCGTTTTGTCTCGGTTGCCGTAATCTTGGATACATGCTGGCGTTTGTATCCGATGACTCTGAGAGGTTTCCGAATGTTTCTGTAGTGAACGTTTGAAAGCTGCGAACACGAAGGCTGCGAAGTAACGAACTAAAAATTGCTGTTTGTCACCCCTATTTAAGGAAAAACTTCCTTGTGACATCATCACTCCTAAGCCAATCAGGTTGTCACATGACATTCTGGAATGTGGAATGGGGATATATATTTTTTTTTAAACAGTTTTCAAATTTAACTTAATATTTAAGTGTTTCTTACTTGACCTGCTTAGTCGATTAAAAAGTTAATTGCCACGAACACCCCTAATGTTATATAACAGACCACAGAAAAAAGACAGCTTTTTTCTGCGTGACAGAGCTATAATAAATGTTTTGTTTTTTTAATGATCCTACTTTTTATAAAAGGGAACATTATTTAAAGAATATGTATTTAATTAAAAAACTCTGTATTCATCTAAAGGGTATAACAAGAAGGGTGAGCTTCCTGCTCCAAAATGAAATGACCAAAATAAATGTATTTCTCTGCAATTACAAACTCTGTGTAAACAGTCTTGGTGTCAAAATAAAGCTAACGCTGGTGAGATGTCATCAGAGCTGTAAATATTACTGCAGATGTTACTATGTCAAAGTTACTGTGACTCAAACATAGAAAAATGTCTTTTTCATTTCCCTCACCTAATTTTTCAAAGTATTTTATAGCATATAACACCTTTGAAAATATGCTTTGGTTCCCATTTAACTCCAGAACATCATAAATCAAAATATGGATATTACCTGTCCACAGATTCATGGTGACGTAACTGCTCTTTTAACTGTTTGGTGTCTTTGCTTTGTTTGGTGTTTGTAGAAATGGTTTACATGAGCTTTTAGCTGAGACTCAGAGGTTTCTGTGGACACTACTCATGTCAGCACTTATATTTCTGACCTCGTGTTATAATCGATTAAACGCGATCTCCTCCCTTTTGCCCCCATTTTTGATGGTGTGGGTACAAATGATCAGGCATGACATTCTCATAATAAATCAGATAAGATACTGCAAATAGTTAATCCTGCATTTGTGTGATTGAAAAGTGTGTGCAATGACACTGTTTTAAAGATTTAGCCTAAATCATTTTGGCGTGAATGAGCCTAAACATGATGACCGGACTAGTGACACCATATCACCTGTGACACACACACACGCACGTATGACTTTGCCAGTTTCAGCTGAAACAATTTCAGTGTTTCAAACCATGTTCCAGAGTTTTTAGGTCACCGTTCATGAGGTTTCAAGAAGAAAATGAAAGACAGATCTGAATGTTTGAAAGTGTTTTGGAAAAACTCTGTAAAGATTAGATGAACAATACTCAAAGGATAAATTCAACTGTTTTATTTTGTTAGATAAGTTGAAAAAAAAGTTAAACAAGCAAGTAAATAACGAAACAAGGTTAAATGAGGTAAGAACAAAAAGTTAACAAGTAAATAAAGAAACAAGGTTAAATGAGGTAAGAACAAAAAGTTAACAAGCAAATAAAGAAACAAGGTTAAATGAAGTAAGAGCAAAAAGTTAACAAGTAAATAAAGAAACAAGGCAGAGGAGAGAAACCCCAACAATCCCCTCTGAGCAAGCACTAGGCGACAGTGGGGAGGAAAAACTGCCTTTAAACGGGCAGAAACCTCCGGCAGAACCAGGCTCAGGAGGGGGCAGTCAACTGCCGGGACTGGTTGGGGGGGTGAACAGAGGTGGAGCAAGACGAGGCTACATCAGTTGAAGAAGCAGTATTGTCCCTCTTCCGGAAAAAGCTGAAGAATCTTTTCTTCTTTTTCATGGACTTTTCCACGAGCCCCTTTTTCTCCAGGATGAGGGTTCTCAACTCATGGATGGTTTCGGTGTTTTGCTCCTCAAGTTTCTTGCATGTTTGTTCCACCTGTTCTAATGTTGCTCGTGTTTCTTCAAGCTGTTCTTTGAGCTCTTTGGATGTTGCCTCCTGTGTCAGCTTTGCCTTCTGCAGGTCTGCATTTCTCACTTGATCTTCTTTGTGCAGGCCTTCTAGCTGCTCATTTCTTTTCTGGGTGTCGCGGAGCGTACACTGCAGGTCTTCATGCATTTTGTCTTGCTTTTGCTTTTGCGCCTGCATTTCTGTGTTTTCCCGCTTCAAGTTGTTGAATTCCAACAATATCCCCTTAATGAGCTCTGAGTTGTTTTTGGCCATTTGATCGATCCTTTTCTGCATCTGTGAGCATCGTTTTTCCAGAGTTTCCTTTTCTCCCTGCAGCTCACTTGTTTTGACCTTCAGTTCATTACAGAATCCTTGCAACTTTTGATTTTTACTCTCAAAGTCCTTGATAGTGCACTTTTCTTCTGACAGTCTTTCTTGCTGTTGCTCCTTCTCTTGAAGAAGGTCTTTATTTTTTTCTTCAGCTTCATCAAGCTTTCTTTGGAGCAGGTGATTCTGTTGGTCCATGTATTGGAGATCCCACTCTAGCTTATCAATCGTGGCTTTCCTGCCTTGAAGCTGCTCGGACATTTCTTTCACTTCAGCGCTCTTTTGCTTGTTTTCTTTGATGAGGAATACAATCTGCTCTCTGGCTTGAGCAAACTTGATCCCCCAGCCCTCATTAATAATGTTGATGTCGGGCTGGCGCTGTAGTGTTTCTTCCAGGTGTTTGTTTTGTGCTTCCATTTGTAAGCACTTCTTCTCCAGGTGAACTTTTTCTTTTTCAAGTTGTTGAATTTTGTTCTGGAGATGGTTGTTTTCACTCCTACTCTCCTGTAATGCCCTTTGGGTGGATAAGAGGCCATTTGGAGAAGTTGGCCGGCCACGCAAGGAAGGAGAGGCGGCGTAATCGTTTTGTCTCGGTTGCCGTAATCTTGGATACATGCTGGCGTTTGTATCCGATGACTCTGAGAGGTTTCCGAATGTTTCTGTAGTGAACGTTTGAAAGCTGCGAACACGAAGGCTGCGAAGTAACGAACTAAAAATTGCTGTTTGTCACCCCTATTTAAGGAAAAACTTCCTTGTGACATCATCACTCCTAAGCCAATCAGGTTGTCACATGACATTCTGGAATGTGGAATGGGGATATATATATTTTTTTAAACAGTTTTCAAATTTAACTTAATATTTAAGTGTTTCTTACTTGACCTGCTTAGTCGATTAAAAAGTTAATTGCCACGAACACCCCTAATGTTATATAACAGACCACAGAAAAAAGACAGCTTTTTTCTGCGTGACAGAGCTATAATAAATGTTTTGTTTTTTTAATGATCCTACTTTTTATAAAAGGGAACATTATTTAAAGAATATGTATTTAATTAAAAAACTCTGTATTCATCTAAAGGGTATAACAAGAAGGGTGAGCTTCCTGCTCCAAAATGAAATGACCAAAATAAATGTATTTCTCTGCAATTACAAACTCTGTGTAAACAGTCTTGGTGTCAAAATAAAGCTAACGCTGGTGAGATGTCATCAGAGCTGTAAATATTACTGCAGATGTTACTATGTCAAAGTTACTGTGACTCAAACATAGAAAAATGTCTTTTTCATTTCCCTCACCTAATTTTTCAAAGTATTTTATAGCATATAACACCTTTGAAAATATGCTTTGGTTCCCATTTAACTCCAGAACATCATAAATCAAAATATGGATATTACCTGTCCACAGATTCATGGTGACGTAACTGCTCTTTTAACTGTTTGGTGTCTTTGCTTTGTTTGGTGTTTGTAGAAATGGTTTACATGAGCTTTTAGCTGAGACTCAGAGGTTTCTGTGGACACTACTCATGTCAGCACTTATATTTCTGACCTCGTGTTATAATCGATTAAACGCGATCTCCTCCCTTTTGCCCCCATTTTTGATGGTGTGGGTACAAATGATCAGGCATGACATTCTCATAATAAATCAGATAAGATACTGCAAATAGTTAATCCTGCATTTGTGTGATTGAAAAGTGTGTGCAATGACACTGTTTTAAAGATTTAGCCTAAATCATTTTGGCGTGAATGAGCCTAAACATGATGACCGGACTAGTGACACCATATCACCTGTGACACACACACACGCACGTATGACTTTGCCAGTTTCAGCTGAAACAATTTCAGTGTTTCAAACCATGTTCCAGAGTTTTTAGGTCACCGTTCATGAGGTTTCAAGAAGAAAATGAAAGACAGATCTGAATGTTTGAAAGTGTTTTGGAAAAACTCTGTAAAGATTAGATGAACAATACTCAAAGGATAAATTCAACTGTTTTATTTTGTTAGATAAGTTGAAAAAAAAGTTAAACAAGCAAGTAAATAACGAAACAAGGTTAAATGAGGTAAGAACAAAAAGTTAACAAGCAAATAAAGAAACAAGGTTAAATGAGGTAAGAGCAAAAAGTTAACAAGTAAATAAAGAAACAAGGTTAAATGAGGTAAGAACAAAAAGTTAACAAGCAAATAAAGAAACAAGGTTAAATGAAGTAAGAGCAAAAAGTTAACAAGTAAATAAAGAAACAAGGTTAAATGAGGTAAGAACAAAAAGTTAACAAGCAAATAAAGAAACAAGGTTAAATGAAGTAAGAGCAAAAAGTTAACAAGTAAATAAAGAAACAAGGTTAAATGAAGTAAGAGCAAAAAGTTAACAAGTAAATAAAGAAACAAGGTTAAATGAAGTAAGAGCAAAAAGTTAACAAGTAAATAAAGAAACAAGGTTAAATGAAGTAAGAGCAAAAAGTTAACAAGTAAATAAAGAAACAAGGTTAAATGAGGTAAGAACAAAAAGTTAACAAGCAAATAAAGAAACAAGGTTAAATGAAGTAAGAGCAAAAAGTTAACAAGCAAATAAAGAAACAAGGTTAAATGAAGTAAGAGCAAAAAGTTAACAAGTAAATAAAGAAACAAGGTTAAATGAAGTAAGAGCAAAAAGTTAACAAGTAAATAAAGAAACAAGGTTAAATGAAGTAAGAGCAAAAAGTTAACAAGTAAATAAAGAAACAAGGCAGAGGAGAGAAACCCCAACAATCCCCTCTGAGCAAGCACTAGGCGACAGTGGGGAGGAAAAACTGCCTTTAAACGGGCAGAAACCTCCGGCAGAACCAGGCTCAGGAGGGGGCAGTCAACTGCCGGGACTGGTTGGGGGGGTGAACAGAGGTGGAGCAAGACGAGGCTACATCAGTTGAAGAAGCAGTATTGTCCCTCTTCCGGAAAAAGCTGAAGAATCTTTTCTTCTTTTTCATGGACTTTTCCACGAGCCCCTTTTTCTCCAGGATGAGGGTTCTCAACTCATGGATGGTTTCGGTGTTTTGCTCCTCAAGTTTCTTGCATGTTTGTTCCACCTGTTCTAATGTTGCTCGTGTTTCTTCAAGCTGTTCTTTGAGCTCTTTGGATGTTGCCTCCTGTGTCAGCTTTGCCTTCTGCAGGTCTGCATTTCTCACTTGATCTTCTTTGTGCAGGCCTTCTAGCTGCTCATTTCTTTTCTGGGTGTCGCGGAGCGTACACTGCAGGTCTTCATGCATTTTGTCTTGCTTTTGCTTTTGCGCCTGCATTTCTGTGTTTTCCCGCTTCAAGTTGTTGAATTCCAACAATATCCCCTTAATGAGCTCTGAGTTGTTTTTGGCCATTTGATCGATCCTTTTTTGCATCTGTGAGCATCGTTTTTCCAGAGTTTCCTTTTCTCCCTGCAGCTCACTTGTTTTGACCTTCAGTTCATTACAGAATCCTTGCAACTTTTGATTTTTACTCTCAAAGTCCTTGATAGTGCACTTTTCTTCTGACAGTCTTTCTTGCTGTTGCTCCTTCTCTTGAAGAAGGTCTTTATTTTTTTCTTCAGCTTCATCAAGCTTTCTTTGGAGCAGGTGATTCTGTTGGTCCATGTATTGGAGATCCCACTCTAGCTTATCAATCGTGGCTTTCCTGCCTTGAAGCTGCTCGGACATTTCTTTCACTTCAGCGCTCTTTTGCTTGTTTTCTTTGATGAGGAATACAATCTGCTCTCTGGCTTGAGCAAACTTGATCCCCCAGCCCTCATTAATAATGTTGATGTCGGGCTGGCGCTGTAGTGTTTCTTCCAGGTGTTTGTTTTGTGCTTCCATTTGTAAGCACTTCTTCTCCAGGTGAACTTTTTCTTTTTCAAGTTGTTGAATTTTGTTCTGGAGATGGTTGTTTTCACTCCTACTCTCCTGTAATGCCCTTTGGGTGGATAAGAGGCCATTTGGAGAAGTTGGCCGGCCACGCAAGGAAGGAGAGGCGGCATAATCGTTTTGTCTCGGTTGCCGTAATCTTGGATACATGCTGGCGTTTGTATCCGATGACTCTGAGAGGTTTCCGAATGTTTCTGTAGTGAACGTTTGAAAGCTGCGAACACGAAGGCTGCGAAGTAACGAACTAAAAATTGCTGTTTGTCACCCCTATTTAAGGAAAAACTTCCTTGTGACATCATCACTCCTAAGCCAATCAGGTTGTCACATGACATTCTGGAATGTGGAATGGGGATATATATTTTTTTTTAAACAGTTTTCAAATTTAACTTAATATTTAAGTGTTTCTTACTTGACCTGCTTAGTCGATTAAAAAGTTAATTGCCACGAACACCCCTAATGTTATATAACAGACCACAGAAAAAAGACAGCTTTTTTCTGCGTGACAGAGCTATAATAAATGTTTTGTTTTTTTAATGATCCTACTTTTTATAAAAGGGAACATTATTTAAAGAATATGTATTTAATTAAAAAACTCTGTATTCATCTAAAGGGTATAACAAGAAGGGTGAGCTTCCTGCTCCAAAATGAAATGACCAAAATAAATGTATTTCTCTGCAATTACAAACTCTGTGTAAACAGTCTTGGTGTCAAAATAAAGCTAACGCTGGTGAGATGTCATCAGAGCTGTAAATATTACTGCAGATGTTACTATGTCAAAGTTACTGTGACTCAAACATAGAAAAATGTCTTTTTCATTTCCCTCACCTAATTTTTCAAAGTATTTTATAGCATATAACACCTTTGAAAATATGCTTTGGTTCCCATTTAACTCCAGAACATCATAAATCAAAATATGGATATTACCTGTCCACAGATTCATGGTGACGTAACTGCTCTTTTAACTGTTTCAGCTGATCACTGCGACCGTGCACTGAAGTTTTAGAGAAAATAAACTAAGTTGAAACCATTAAATAACTAACCAGCGTGTGTCAGGGATCTGTGTCAGCTGATCTTTGCGACCATGCACTGAAGTCTTAGATCAAATAAACTAACCTGAAACCATTTAAATAACTAACCAGCCTGTGACAGCGATCTGTGTCAGCTGATCCCTGCAACCGTGCACTGAAGTTTTAGATCAAATAAACTAAGCTGAAACCATTAAATAACTAACCAGCCTGTGCAAGGGATCTGTGTCAGCTCATCCCTGCAACCGCGCACTGAAGTTTTAGATAAACTTGGCTGAAACCATTAAATAACTAACCAGCCTGTACCAGCGATCTGTTTCAGCTGATCCCTGCAATCGTGCACTGAAGTTTTAGATCAAATAAACTAAGTTAAAACCATTAAATAACTAACCAGCCTGTGCCAGGGATCTGTGTCAGCTGATCCCTGCAACCGTGCACTGAAGTTTTAGATAAACTAAGCTGAAACCATCAAATAACTAACCAGCCTGTGCCAGCGATCTGTGTCAGCTGATCTTTGCGACCATGCACTGAAGTCTTAGATCAAATAAACTAAGCTGAAACCATTAAATAACTAACCAGCCTGTGCCAGCGATCTGTGTCAGCTGATCCCTGCGACCGTGCACTGAAGTTTTAGATAAAATAAACTAAGTTGAAACCATTAAATAACTAACCAGCCTGTGCCAGCGATCTGTGTCAGCTGATCCCTGCGACCGTGCACTGAAGTTTTAGATAAAATAAACTAAGTTGAAACCATTAAATAACTAACCAGCCTGTGCCAGCGATCTGTGTCAGCTGATCCCTGCAACCGTGCACTGAAGTTTTAGATAAACTAAGCTGAAACCATTAAATAACTAACCAGCCTGTACCAGCGATCTGTTTCAGCTGATCCCTGCAACCGTGCACTGAAGTTTTAGATAAACTAAGCTGAAACCATTAAATAACTAACCAGCCTGTGCCAGCGATCTGTGTCAGCTGATCCCTGCAACCGTGCACTGAAGTTTTAGATAAACTTGGCTGAAACCATTAAATAACTAACCAGCCTGTGCCAGCGATCTGTGTCAGCTGATCCCTGCAACCGTGCACTGAAGTTTTAGATAAAATAAACCAAACCGAAACCATTAAATAACTAACCAGCCTGTGCCAGCGATCTCTGTCAGCTGATTCCTGCAACCGTGCACTGAAGTTTTAGATAAACTAAGCTGAAACCATTAAATAACTAACCAGCCTGTGCCAGGGATCTGTGTCAGCTGATCCCTGCAACCGTGCACTGAAGTTTTAGATAAACTAAGCTGAAACCATTAAATAACTAGCCAGCCTGTGCCAGCGATCTGTTTCATCTGATCCCTGCAACCGTGCACTGAAGTTTTAGATAAACTAAGCTGAAACCATTAAATAACTAACCAGCCTGTGCCAGCGATCTGTGTCAGCGGATCCCTGCGACCGTGCACTGAAGTTTTAGATAAACTAAGCTGAAACCATTAAATAACTAGCCAGCCTGTGCCAGCGATCTGTTTCATCTGATCCCTGCAACCGTGCACTGAAGTTTTAGATAAACTAAGCTGAAACCATTAAATAACTAACCAGCCTGTGCCAGCGATCTGTGTCAGCGGATCCCTGCGACCGTGCACTGAAGTTTTAGATAAACTAAGCTGAAACCATTAAATAACTAACCAGCCTGTGCCAGCGATCTGTGTCAGCTGATTCCTGCAACCGTGCACTGAAGTTTTAGATAAACTAAGTTGAAACCATTAAATAACTAACCAGCCTGTGCCAACGATCTGTGTCAGCTGATCCCTGCGACCGTGCACTGAAGTTTAAGATAAAATAAACTAAGTTGAAACCATTAAATAACTAACCAGCCTGTGCAAGGGATCTGTGCCAGCGATCTGTTTCAGCTGATCTTTGCGATCATGCCCTGAAGTCTTAGATCAAATAAACTAACCTGAAACCATTAAATAACCAACCAGCCTGTGCGAGCGATCTGTGTCAGCTGATCCCTGCAACCGTGCACTGAAGATTTAGATCAAATAAACTAAGCTGAAACCATTAAATAACCAACCAGGCTGTGCCAGAGATCTGTGTCAGCTGATCCCTGCGAACGTGGACTGAAGTTTTAGATCAAATAAACTAAGCTGAAACCACTAAATAACTAACCAGCCTGTGCCAGGAATCTTTGTCAACTGATCCCTGCAACCGTGCACTGAATTTTTAGAGAAAATAAACTAAGTTGAAACCATTAAATAACTAACCAGCGTGTGTCAGGGATCTGTGTTAGCTGATCCCTGCAAATGTGCACTGAAGTTTTACAGAAAATAAAGTAAGCTGAAACAATTAAATAACTAACCAGCCTGTGCCAGGGATCTGTGTCAGCTGATCATTGCAACCATGCACTGAAGTCTTAGATCAAATAAACTAACCTGAAACCATTAAATAACTAACCAGCCTGTGCCAGAGATCTGTGTCAGCTGATCCCTGCAACCGTGCACTGAAGTTTTAGATCAAATAAACTAAGCTGAAACCATTAAATAACCAACCAGGCTGTGCCAGAGATCTGTGTCAGCTGATCCCTGCAACCGTGCACTGAAGTTTTAGATCAAATAAACTAAGCTGAAACCATTAAATAACCAACCAGCCTGTGCCAGGGATCTGTGTCAGCTGATCCCTGCGACCGTGCACTGAAGTTTTAGATAAAATAAACAAAGTTGAAACCATTAAATAACTAACCAGCCTGTGCCAGAGATCTGTGTCAGCTGATCCCTGCGACCGTGCACTGAAGTTTTAGATAAAATAAACTAAGTTGAAACCATTAAATAACTAACCAGCCTGTGCCAGCCATCTGTGTCAGCTGATCCCTGCAACCGTGCACTGAAGTTTTAGATAAACTTGGCTGAAACCATTAAATAACTAACCAGCCTGTGCCAGCGATCTGTGTCAGCTGATCCCTGCAACCGTGCACTGAAGTTTTAGATAAAATAAACCAAACCGAAACCATTAAATAACTAACCAGCCTGTGCCAGCGATCTCTGTCAGCTGATTCCTGCAACCGTGCACTGAAGTTTTAGATAAACTAAGCTGAAACCATTAAACAACTAGCCAGCCTGTGCCAGCGATCTGTTTCATCTGATCCCTGCAACCGTGCACTGAAGTTTTAGATAAACTAAGCTGAAACCATTAAATAACTAACCAGCCTGTGCCAGGGATCTGTGTCAGCTGATCCCTGCAACCGTGCACTGAAGTTTTAGATAAACTAAGCTGAAACCATTAAATAACTAACCAGCCTGTGCCAGCGATCTGTGTCAGCTGATTCCTGCAACCGTGCACTGAAGTTTTAGATAAACTAAGTTGAAACCATTAAATAACTAACCAGCCTGTGCCAACGATCTGTGTCAGCTGATCCCTACAACCGTGCACTGAAGTTTTAGATAAACTAAGCTGAAATCATTAAATAACTAACCAGCCTGTGCCAGCGATCTGTTTCAGCTGATTCCTGCAACCGTGCACTGAAGTTTTTTATGATAAACTAAGTTGAAACCATTAAATAACCAACCAGGCTGTGCCAGAGATCTGTGTCAGCTGATCCCTGCAACCGTGCACTGAAGTTTTAGATCAAATAAACTAAGCTGAAACCATTAAATAACCAACCAGCCTGTGCCAGAGATCTGTGTCAGCTGATCCCTGCGAACGTGGACTGAAGTTGTAGATCAAATAAACAAAGTTGAAACCATTAAATAACTAACCAGCCTGTGCCAGAGATCTGTGTCAGCTGATCCCTGCAACCGTGCACTGAAGTTTTAGAGAAAATAAACTAAGTTGAAACCATTAAATAACTAACCAGCGTGTGTCAGGGATCTGTGTCAGCTGATCTTTGCGACCATGCACTGAAGTCTTAGATCAAATAAACTAACCTGAAACCATTTAAATAACTAACCAGCCTGTGCCAGCGATCTGTGTCAGCTGATCCCTGCGACCGTGCACTGAAGTTTTAGATAAAATAAACTAAGTTGAAACCATTAAATAACTAACCAGCCTGTGCCAGCGATCTGTGTCAGCTGATCCCTGCAACCGTGCACTGAAGTTTTAGATAAAATAAACTAAGTTGAAACCATTAAATAACTAACCAGCCTGTGCCAGCGATCTGTGTCAGCTGATCCCTGCAACCGTGCACTGAAGTTTTAGATAAACTTGGCTGAAACCATTAAATAACTAACCAGCCTGTGCCAGCGATCTGTGTCAGCTGATCCCTGCAACCGTGCACTGAAGTTTTAGATAAAATAAACCAAACCGAAACCATTAAATAACTAACCAGCCTGTGCCAGCGATCTCTGTCAGCTGATTCCTGCAACCGTGCACTGAAGTTTTAGATAAACTAAGCTGAAACCATTAAATAACTAGCCAGCCTGTGCCAGCGATCTGTTTCATCTGATCCCTGCAACCGTGCACTGAAGTTTTAGATAAACTAAGCTGAAACCATTAAATAACTAACCAGCCTGTGCCAGGGATCTGTGTCAGCTGATCCCTGCAACCGTGCACTGAAGTTTTAGATAAACTAAGCTGAAACCATTAAATAACTAGCCAGCCTGTGCCAGCGATCTGTTTCATCTGATCCCTGCAACCGTGCACTGAAGTTTTAGATAAACTAAGCTGAAACCATTAAATAACTAACCAGCCTGTGCCAGCGATCTGTTTCAGCTGATTCCTGCAACCGTGCACTGAAGTTTTTTATGATAAACTAAGTTGAAACCATTTAAATAACTAACCAGCCTGTGCCAGCGATCTGTGTCAGCTGATCCCTGCAACCGTGCACTTACGTCTTAGATCAAATAAACTAAGCTGAAACCATTAAATAACTAACCAGCCTGTGCCAGCGATCTGTGTCAGCTGATCCCTGCAACCGTGCACTGAAGTTTTAGATCAAATAAACTAAGCTGAAACCATTAAATAACCAACCAGCCTGTGCCAGAGATCTGTGTCAGCTGATCCCTGCGAACGTGGACTGAAGTTTTAGATCAAATAAACTAAGTTGAAACCATTAAATAACTAACCAGCGATCTGTGTCAGCTGATCACTGCGACCGTGCACTGAAGTTTTAGATAAAATAAACTAAGTTGAAACCATTAAATAACTAACCAGCCTGTGCCAGCGATCTGTGTCAGCTGATCCTTGCAACCGTGCACTGAAGTCTTAGATCAAATAAACTAAGCTGAAACCATTAAATAACTAACCAGCCTGTGCCAGCGATCTGTGTCAGCTGATCCTTGCAACCGTGCACTGAAGTTTTAGATCAAATAAACTAAGCTGAAACCATTAAATAACCAACCAGCCTGTGCCAGAGATCTGTGTCAGCTGATCCCTGCGAACGTGGACTGAAGTTTTAGATCAAATAAACTAAGTTGAAACCATTAAATAACTAACCAGCGATCTGTGTCAACTGATCCCTGCGACCGTGCACTGAAGTTTTAGATAAAATAAACTAAGCTGAAACCATTAAATAACTAACCAGCCTGTGCAAGGGATCTGTGCCAGCGATCTGTTTCAGCTGATCTTTGCGAACGTGCACTGAAGTCTTAGATCAAATAAACTAACCTGAAACCATTAAATAACCAACCAGCCTGTGCGAGCGATCTGTGTCAGCTGATCCCTGCAACCGTGCACTGAAGTTTTAGATCAAATAAACTAAGCTGAAACCATTAAATAACTAACCAGCCTGTGCCAGGAATCTTTGTCAACTGATCCCTGCAACCGTGCACTGAATTTTTAGAGAAAATAAACTAAGTTGAAACCATTAAATAACTAACCATCGTGTGTCAGGGATCTGTATTAGCTGATCCCTGCAACTGTGCACTGAAGTTTTACAGAAAATAAAGTAAGCTGAAACCATTAAATAACTAACCAGCCTGTGCCAGCGATCTGTGTCAGCTGATCCCTGCAACCGTGCACTGAAGTTTTAGATAAACTTGGCTGAAACCATTAAATAACTAACCAGCCTGTGCCAGCGATCTGTGCCAGCTGATCCCTGCAACCGTGCACTGAAGTTTTAGATAAACTTGGCTGAAACCATTAAATAACTAACCAGCCTGTGCCAGCGATCTGTGTCAGCTGATCCCTGCAACCGTGCACTGAAGTTTTAGATAAACTAAGCTGAAACCATTAAATAACTAACCAGCCTGTGCCAGCGATCTGTGTCAGCGGATCCCTGCAACCGTGCACTGAAGTTTTAGATAAACTTGGCTGAAACCATTAAATAACTAACCAGCCTGTACCAGCGATCTGTTTCAGCTGATCCCTGCAACCGTGCACTGAAGTTTTAGATAAACTAAGCTGAAACCATTAAATAACTAACCAGCCTGTGCCAGCGATCTGTGTCAGCTGATCCCTGCAACCGTGCACTGAAGTTTTAGATAAACTTGGCTGAAACCATTAAGTAACTAACCAGCCTGTGCCAGCGATCTGTGTCAGCTGATCCTTGCAACCGTGCACTGAAGTCTTAGATCAAATAAACTAAGCTGAAACCATTAAATAACTAACCAGCCTGTGCCAGCGATCTGTGTCAGCTGATCCTTGCAACCGTGCACTGAAGTTTTAGATCAAATAAACTAAGCTGAAACCATTAAATAACCAACCAGCCTGTGCCAGAGATCTGTGTCAGCTGATCCCTGCGAACGTGGACTGAAGTTTTAGATCAAATAAACTAAGTTGAAACCATTAAATAACTAACCAGCGATCTGTGTCAGCTGATCCCTGCGACCGTGCACTGAAGTTTTAGATAAAATAAACTAAGCTGAAACCATTAAATAACTAACCAGCCTGTGCAAGGGATCTGTGCCAGCGATCTGTTTCAGCTGATCTTTGCGAACGTGCACTGAAGTTTTAGATCAAATAAACTAAGCTGAAACCATTAAATAACTAACCAGCCTGTGCCAGCGATCTGTGTCAGCTGATCTTTGCGACCATGCACTGAAGTCTTAGATCAAATAAACTAACCTGAAACCATTTAAATAACTAACCAGCCTGTGACAGCGATCTGTGTCAGCTGATCCCTGCAACCGTGCACTGAAGTTTTAGATCAAATAAACTAAGTTGAAACCATTAAATAACTAACCAGCCTGTGCCAGGGATCTGTGTCTGCTGATCCCTGCAACCGTGCACTGAAGTTTTAGATCAAATAAACTAAGCTGAAACCATTAAATAACTAACCAGCCTGTGCCAGCGATCTGTGTCAGCGGATCCCTGCGACCGTGCACTGAAGTTTTAGATAAAATAAACTAAGTTGAAACCATTAAATAACTAACCAGCCTGTGCAAGGGATCTGTGTCAGCTGATCCCTGCAACCGTGCACTGAAGTTTTAGATAAACTTGGCTGAAACCATTAAATAACTAACCAGCCTGTACCAGCGATCTGTTTCAGCTGATCCCTGCAATCGTGTATTGAAGTTTTAGATAAACTTGGCTGAAACCATTAAATAACTAACCAGCGATCTGTGTCAGCTGATCCCTGCGACCGTGCACTGAAGTTTTAGATAAAATAAACTAAGCTGAAACCATTAAATAACTAACCAGCCTGTACCAGCGATCTGTTTCAGCTGATCCTTGCAATCGTGCACTGAAGTTTTAGATAAAATAAACTAAGTTAAAACCATTAAATAACTAACCAGCCTGTGCCAGGGATCTGTGTCAGCTGATCCCTGCAACCGTGCACTGAAGTTTTAGATAAACTAAGCTGAAACCATTAAATAACTAGCCAGCCTGTGCCAGCGATCTGTTTCATCTGATCCCTGCAACCGTGCACTGAAGTTTTAGATAAACTAAGCTGAAACCATTAAATAACTAACCAGCCTGTGCCAGCGATCTGTTTAAGCTGATCCCTGCGACCGTGCACTGAAGTTTTAGATCAAAAAAACTAAGTTGAAACCATTAAATAACTGACCAGCCTGTGCCAGCGATCTGTTTCAGCTGATCCCTGCGAACGTGGACTGAAGTCTTAGATCAAAATAAACTAAGCTGAAACCATTAAATAACTAACCAGCCTGTGCCAGCGCTCTGTGTCAACTGATCCCTGCAACCGTGCACTGAATTTTTAGAGAAAATAAACTAAGTTGAAACCATTAAATAACTAACCAGCCTGTGCCAGGGATCTGTGTCAGCTGATCCCTGCAACTGTGCACTGAAGTTTTACAGAAAATAAAGTAAACTGAAACAATTAAATAACTAACCAGCTTGTGCCAGGGATCTGTGTCAGCTGATCTTTGCGACCATGCACTGAAGTTTTAGAGAAAATAAACTAAGCTGAAACCATTAAATAACCAACCAGCCTGTGCCAGAGATCTGTGTCAGCTGATCCCTGCGAACGTGGACTGAAGTTGTAGATCAAATAAACTAAGCTGAAACCATTAAATAACTAACCAGCGTGTGCCAGCGATCTGTGTCAGCTGATCCCTGCGAACGTGGACTGAAGTTGTAGATCAAATAAACTAAGCTGAAACCATTAAATAACTAACCAGCGATCTGTGTCAGCTGATCACTGCGACCGTGCACTGAAGTTTTAGATCAAATAAACTAAGCTGAAACCATTAAATAACTAACCAGCGTGTGCCAGCGATCTGTGTCAGCTGATCCCTGCAACCGTGCACTGAAGTCTTAGATCAAATAAACTAAGCTGAAACCATTAAATAACTAACCAGCGTGTGCCAGCGATCTGTGTCAGCTGATCCCTGCAACCGTGCACTGAAGTTTTAGATCAAATAAACTAAGCTGAAACCATTAAATAACTAACCAGCCTGTGCCAGCAATCTGTGTCAGCTGATCCCTGCAACCGTGCACTGAAGTTTTAGAGAAAATAAACTAAGCTGAAACCATTAAATAACTAACCAGCGTGTGTCAGGGATCTGTGTCAGCTGATCTTTGCGACCATGCACTGAAGTCTTAGATCAAATAAACTAACCTGAAACCATTTAAATAACTAACCAGCCTGTGACAGCGATCTGTGTCAGCTGATCCCTGCAACCGTGCACTGAAGTTTTAGATAAAATAAACTAAGTTGAAACCATTAAATAACTAACCAGCCTGTGCCAGCAATCTGTGTCAGCTGATCCCTGCAACCGTGCACTGAAGTCTTAGATCAAATAAACTAACCTGAAACCATTTAAATAACTAACCAGCCTGTGACAGCGATCTGTGTCAGCTGATCCCTGCAACCGTGCACTGAAGTTTTAGATAAAATAAACTAAGTTGAAACCATTAAATAACTAACCAGCCTGTGACAGCGATCTGTGTCAGCTAATCCCTGCAACCGTGCACTGAAGTTTTAGATAAAATAAACTAAGTTGAAACCATTAAATAACTAACCAGCCTGTGCCAGGGATCTGTGTCAGCTGATCCCTGCAACCGCGCACTGAAGTTTTAGATAAACTTGGCTGAAACCATTAAATAACTAACCAGCCTGTACCAGCGATCTGTTTCAGCTGATCCCTGCAATCGTGCACTGAAGTTTTAGATCAAATAAACTAAGTTAAAACCATTAAATAACTAACCAGCCTGTGCCAGGGATCTGTGTCAGCTGATCCCTGCAACCGTGCACTGAAGTTTTAGATAAAATAAACCAAACCGAAACCATTAAATAACTAACCAGCCTGTGCCAACGATCTGTGTCAGCTGATCCCTGCAACCGTGCACTGAAGTTTTAGATTAAATAAACCAAACCTAAACCATTAAATAACTAACCAGCCTGTGCCAGCGATCTGTGTCAGCTGATCCCTGCAACCGTGCACTGAAGTTTTAGATAAATTAAGCTGAAACCATTAAATAACTAACCAGTCTGTACCAGCGATTCTGTGTCAGCTGATCCCTGCAACCGTGTACTGAAGTTTTAGATTAAATAAACCAAACCTAAACCATTAAATAACTAACCAGCCTGTGCCAGCGATCTGTGTCAGCTGATCCCTGCAACCGTGCACTGAAGTTTTAGATAAACTAAGCTGAAACCATTAAATAACTAACCAGCCTGTGCCAGCGATCTGTTTCAGCTGATCCCTGCGAACGTGGACTGAAGTTTTAGATCAAATAAACTAACCTGAAACCATTAAATAACCAACCAGCCTTTGCGAGCGATCTGTGTCAGCTGATTCCTGCAACCGTGCACTGAAGTTTTAGATAAACTAAGCTGAAACCATTAAATAACTAACCAGCCTGTGCCAGCGATCTGTGTCAGCTGATCCCTGCAACCGTGCACTGAAGTTTAAGATAAAATAAACTAAGTTGAAACCATTAAATAACTAACCAGCCTGTGCAAGGGATCTGTGCCAGCTGATTTTTGCGAACGTGCACTGAAGTCTTAGATCAAATAAACTAACCTGAAACCATTAAATAACCAACCAGCCTGTGCGAGCGATCTGTGTCAGCTGATCCCTGCAACCGTGCACTGAAGTTTTAGATCAAATAAACTAAGCTGAAACCACTAAATAACTAACCAGCCTGTGCCAGCGATCTGTTCCAGCTGATCCCTGCAACCGTGCACTGAAGTTTTAGAGAAAATAAACTAAGTTGAAACCATTAAATAACTAACCAGCCTGTGCCAGCGATCTGTGTCAGCTGATTCCTGCAACCGTGCACTGAATTTTTAGAGAAAATAAACTAAGTTGAAACCATTAAATAACTAACCAGCGTGTGTCAGGGATCTGTGTTAGCTGATCCCTGCAAATGTGCACTGAAGTTTTACAGAAAATAAAGTAAGCTGAAACAATTAAATAACTAACCAGCCTGTGCCAGGGATCTGTGTCAGCTGATCTTTGCGACCATGCACTGAAGTCTTAGATCAAATAAACTAACCTGAAACCATTAAATAACTAACCAGCCTGTGCGAGCGATCTGTGTCAGCTGATCCCTGCAACCGTGCACTGAAGTTTTAGATCAAATAAACTAAGCTGAAACCATTAAATAACCAACCAGCCTTTGCCAGAGATCTGTGTCAGCTGATCCCTGCGAACGTGGACTGAAGTTGTAGATCAAATAAACAAAGCTGAAACCATTAAATAACTAACCAGCGATCTGTGTCAGCTGATCCCTGCAACCGTGCACTGAAGTTTTAGATCAAATAAACTAAGCTGAAACCATTAAATAACTAACCAGCCTGTGCAAGGGATCTGTGTCAGCTGATCCCTGCAACCGCGCACTGAAGTTTTAGATAAACTAAGCTGAAACCATTAAATAACTAACCAGCCTGTACCAGCGATCTGTTTCAGCTGATCCCTGCAATCGTGCACTGAAGTTTTAGATCAAATAAACTAAGTTAAAACCATTAAATAACTAACCAGCCTGTGCCAGGGATCTGTGTCAGCTGATCCCTGCAACCGTGCACTGAAGTTTTAGATAAACTAAGCTGAAACCATTAAATAACTAGCCAGCCTGTGCCAGCGATCTGTTTCATCTGATCCCTGCAACCGTGCACTGAAGTTTTAGATAAAATAAACCAAACCGAAACCATTAAATAACTAACCAGCCTGTGCCAGCGATCTGTGTCAGCTGATTCCTGCAACCGTGCACTGAAGTTTTAGATAAACTAAGCTGAAACCATTAAATAACTAACCAGCCTGTGCCAGCGATCTGTTTCAGCTGATCCCTGCAACCGTGCACTGAAGTTTTAGATTAAATAAACCAAACCTAAACCATTAAATAACTAACCAGCCTGTGCCAGCGATCTGTGTCAGCTGATCCCTGCAACCGTGCACTGAAGTTTTAGATAAACTAAGCTGAAACCATTAAATAACTAGCCAGCCTGTGCCAGCTATCTTTGTCATCTGATCCCTGCAACCGTGCACTGAAGTTTTAGATAAACTTGGCTGAAACCATTAAATAACTAACCAGCCTGTACCAGCGATCTGTGTCAGCTGATCCCTGCAACCGTGCACTGAAGTTTTAGATAAAATAAACCAAACCGAAACCATTAAATAACTAACCAGCCTGTGCCAGCGATCTGTGTCAGCTGATCCCTGCAACCGTGCACTGAAGTTTTAGATAAACTAAGCTGAAACCATTAAATAACTAGCCAGCCTGTGCCAGCTATCTTTGTCATCTGATCCCTGCAACCGTGCACTGAAGTTTTAGATAAACTTGGCTGAAACCATTAAATAACTAACCAGCATGTGCCAGCGATCTGTGTCAGCTGATTCCTGCAACCGTGCACTGAAATTTTAGATCAAATAAACTAAGTTGAAACTATTAAATAACTAACCAGCCTGTACCAGCGATCTGTGTCAGCTGATCCCTGCAACCGTGCACTGAAGTTTTAGATAAACTAAGCTGAAACCATTAAATAACTAACCAGCCTGTGCCAGCGATCTGTGTCAGCTGATCCCTGCAACCGTGCACTGAAGTTTTAGATAAAATAAACCAAACCGAAACCAATAAATAACTAACCAGCATGTGCCAGCGATCTGTGTCAGCTGATCTTTGCGACCATGCACTGAAGTTTTAGATAAACTAAGCTGAAACCATTAAATAACTAACCAGCCTGTGCCAGCGATCTGTGTCAGCTGATCCCTGCAACCGTGCACTGAAGTCTTAGATCAAATAAACTAAGCTGAAACCATTAAATAACTAACCAGCCTGTGCCAGCGATCTGTGTCAGCTGATCCCTGCAACCGTGCACTGAAGTTTTAGATAAACTAAGCTGAAACCATTAAATAACTAGCCAGCCTGTGCCAGGGATCTGTGTCAGCTGATCCCTGCAACCGTGCACTGAAGTTTTAGATAAACTAAGCTGAAACCATTAAATAACTAGCCAACCTGTGCCAGCGATATCTTTCATCTGATCCCTGCAACCGTGCACTGAAGTCTTAGATCAAATAAACTAAGCTGAAACCATTAAATAACTAACCAGCCTGTGCCAGCGATCTGGGTCAGCTGATCCCTGCGAACGTGGACTGAAGTTTTAGATCAAATAAACTAAGCTGAAACCATTAAATAACTAACCAGCGATCTGTGTCAGCTGATCCCTGCGACCGTGCACTGAAGTTTTAGATAAAATAAACTAAGCTGAAACCATTAAATAACTAACCAGCGATCTGTGTCAGCGGATCCCTGCGACCGTGCACTGAAGTTTAAGATAAAATAAACTAAGTTGAAACCATTAAATAACTAACCAGCCTGTGCAAGGGATCTGTGCCAGCGATCTGTTTCAGCTGATCTTTGCGAACGTGCACTGAAGTCTTAGATCAAATAAACTAACCTGAAACCATTAAATAACCAACCAGCCTGTGCGAGCGATCTGTGTCAGCTGATCCCTGCAACCGTGCACTGAAGTTTTAGATCAAATAAACTAAGCTGAAACCATTAAATAACCAACCAGGCTGTGCCAGAGATCTGTGTCAGCTGATCCCTGCGAACGTGGACTGAAGTTTTAGATCAAATAAACTAAGCTGAAACCACTAAACAACTAACCAGCCTGTGCCAGCGATCTGTGTCAGCTGATCCCTGCAACCGTGCACTGAAGTTTTAGAGAAAATAAACTAAGTTGAAACCATTAAATAACTAACCAGCCTGTGCCAGGGATCTGTGTCAGCTGATCTTTGCGACCATGCACTGAAGTCTTAGATCAAATAAACTAACCTGAAACCATTTAAATAACTAACCAGCCTGTGACAGCGATCTGTGTCAGCTGATCCCTGCAACCGTGCACTGAAGTTTTAGATAAACTAAGCTGAAACCATTAAATAACTAGCCAGCCTGTGCCAGGGATCTGTGTCAGCTGATCCCTGCAACCGTGCACTGAAGTTTTAGATAAACTAAGCTGAAACCATTAAATAACTAGCCAGCCTGTGCCAGCGATATGTTTCATCTGATCCCTGCAACCGTGCACTGAAGTTTTAGATAAACTAAGCTGAAACCATTAAATAACTAACCAGCCTGTGCCAGCGATCTGTGTCAGCTGATCCCTGCAACCGTGCACTGAAGTTTTAGATAAAATAAACCAAACCGAAACCATTAAATAACTAACCAGCCTGTGCCAGCGATCTGTGTCAGCTGATTCCTGCAACCGTGCACTGAAGTTTTAGATAAACTAAGTTGAAACCATTAAATAACTAACCAGCCTGTGCCAACGATCTGTGTCAGCTGATCCCTGCAACCGTGCACTGAAGTTTTAGATAAACTAAGCTGAAACCATTAAATAACTAACCAGCCTGTGCCAGCGATCTGTTTCAGCTGATTCCTGCAACCGTGCACTGAAGTTTTTTATGATAAACTAAGTTGAAACCATTTAAATAACTAACCAGCCTGTGACAGCGATCTGTGTCAGCTGATCCCTGCAACCGTGCACTGAAGTTTTAGATCAAATAAACTAAGCTGAAACCATTAAATAACCAACCAGGCTGTGCCAGAGATCTGTGTCAGCTGATCCCTGCGAACGTGGACTGAAGTTGTAGATCAAATAAACAAAGCTGAAACCATTAAATAACTAACCAGCCTGTGCCAGCGATCTGTGTCAGCTGATCCCTGCAAGCGTGCACTGAAGTTTTAGATCAAATAAACTAAGCTGAAACCATTAAATAACTAACCAGCCTGTGCCAGCGATCTGTGTCAGCGGATCCCTGCGACCGCGCACTGAAGTTTTAGATAAAATAAACTAAGTTGAAACCATTAAATAACTAACCAGCCTGTGCCAGCGATCTGTGTCAGCTGATCCCTGCAACCGTGCACTGAAGTTTTAGATTAAATAAACCAAACCTAAACCATTAAATAACTAACCAGCCTGTGCCAGCGATCTGTGTCAGCTGATCCCTGCAACCGTGCACTGAAGTTTTAGATAAACTAAGCTGAAACCATTAAATAACTAACCAGTCTGTACCAGCGATTCTGTGTCAGCTGATCCCTGCAACCGTGCACTGAAGTTTTAGATTAAATAAACCAAACCTAAACCATTAAATAACTAACCAGCCTGTGCCAGCGATCTGTGTCAGCTGATCCCTGCAACCGTGCACTGAAGTTTTAGATAAACTAAGCTGAAACCATTAAATAACTAACCAGCCTGTGCCAGCTATCTTTGTCATCTGATCCCTGCAACCGTGCACTGAAGTTTTAGATAAACTAAGCTGAAACCATTAAATAACTAACCAGCCTGTGCCAGCGATCTGTGTCAGCTGATCCCTGCAACCGTGCACTGAAGTTTAAGATAAAATAAACTAAGTTGAAACCATTAAATAACTAACCAGTCTGTACCAGCGATTCTGTGTCAGCTGATCCCTGCAACCGTGCACTGAAGTTTTAGATTAAATAAACCAAACCTAAACCATTAAATAACTAACCAGCCTGTACCAGCGATCTGTGTCAGCTGATCCCTGCAACCGTGCACTGAAGTTTTAGATAAACTAAGCTGAAACCATTAAATAACTAACCAGCCTGTGCCAGCGATCTGTGTCAGCTGATCCCTGCAACCGTGCACTGAAGTTTTAGATCAAATAAACTAAGTTGAAACCATTAAATAACTAACCAGCCTGTGCCAGCGATCTGTGTCAGCTGATCCCTGCAACCGTGCACTGAAGTTTTAGATAAACTAAGCTGAAACCATTAAATAACTGACCAGCCTGTGCCAGCGATCTGTTTCAGCTGATCCCTGCGAACGTGGACTGAAGTTTTAGATCAAATAAACTAAGCTGAAACCATTAAATAACTGACCAGCCTGTGCCAGCGATCTGTTTCAGCTGATCCCTGCGAACGTGTACTGAAGTTTTAGATCAAAATAAACTAAGCTGAAACCACTAAATAACTAACCAGCCTGTGCCAGCGATCTGTGTCAGCTGATCCCTGCAACCGTGCACTGAAGTTTTAGAGAAAATAAACTAAGCTGAAACCATTAAATAACTAACCAGCCTGTGCCAGCGATCTGTGTCAGCTGATCCCTGCGAACGTGGACTGAAGTTTTAGATCAAATAAACTAAGCTGAAACCATTAAATAACTAACCAGCCTGTGCCAGCGATCTGTGTCAGCTGATCCCTGCGAACGTGGACTGAAGTTTTAGATCAAATAAACAAAGCTGAAACCATTAAATAACTAACCAGCGATCTGTGTCAGCGGATCCCTGCAACCGTGCACTGAAGTTTTAGATAAACTTGGCTGAAACCATTAAATAACTAACCAGCCTGTACCAGCGATCTGTTTCAGCTGATCCCTGCAATCGTGCACTGAAGTTTTAGATCAAATAAACTAAGTTGAAACCATTAAATAACTAACCAGCCTGTGCCAGGGATCTGTGTCAGCTGATCCCTGCAACCGTGCACTGAAGTTTTAGATAAACTAAGCTGAAACCATTAAATAACTAACCAGCGATCTGTGTCAGCTGATCCCTGCGACCGTGCACTGAAGTTTTAGATAAAATAAACTAAGCTGAAACCATTAAATAACTAACCAGCCTGTGCAAGGGATCTGTGCCAGCGATCTGTTTCAGCTGATCTTTGCGAACGTGCACTGAAGTCTTAGATCAAATAAACTAACCTGAAACCATTAAATAACCAACCAGCCTGTGCGAGCGATCTGTGTCAGCTGATCCCTGCGACCGTGCACTGAAGTTTTAGATAAAATAAACTAAGCTGAAACCATTAAATAACTAACCAGCCTGTGCCAGCGATCTGTGTCAGCGGATCCCTGCAACCGTGCACTGAAGTTTTAGATAAACTTGGCTGAAACCATTAAATAACTAACCAGCCTGTACCAGCGATCTGTTTCAGCTGATCCCTGCAATCGTGCACTGAAGTTTTAGATCAAATAAACTAAGTTGAAACCATTAAATAACTAACCAGCCTGTGCAAGGGATCTGTGTCAGCTGATCCCTGCAACCGTGCACTGAAGTTTTAGATAAACTTGGCTGAAACCATTAAATAACTAACCAGCCTGTACCAGCGATCTGTTTCAGCTGATCCCTGCAATCGTGCACTGAAGTTTTAGATCAAATAAACTAAGTTAAAACCATTAAATAACTAACCAGCCTGTGCCAGGGATCTGTGTCAGCTGATCCCTGCAACCGTGCACTGAAGTTTTAGATAAACTAAGCTGAAACCATTAAATAACTAACCAGCGATCTGTGTCAGCTGATCCCTGCAACCGTGCACTGAAGTTTAAGATAAAATAAACTAAGTTGAAACCATTAAATAACTAACCAGCCTGTGCAAGGGATCTGTGCCAGCGATCTGTTTCAGCTGATCTTTGCGAACGTGCACTGAAGTCTTAGATCAAATAAACTAACCTGAAACCATTAAATAACTAACCAGGCTGTGCCAGAGATCTGTGTCAGCTGATCCCTGCGAACGTGGACTGAAGTTTTAGATCAAATAAACTAAGCTGAAACCACTAAATAACTAACCAGCCTGTGCCAGCGATCTGTGTCAGCTGATCCCTGCGAACGTGGACTGAAGTTGTAGATCAAATAAACTAAGTTGAAACCATTAAATAACTAACCAGTGTGTGTCAGGGATCTGTGTTAGCTGATCCCTGCAACCGTGCACTGAATTTTTAGAGAAAATAAACTAAGCTGAAACAATTAAATAACTAACCAGCCTGTGCGAGCGATCTGTGTCAGCTGATCCCTGCAACCGTGCACTGAAGTTTTAGATCAAATAAACTAAGCTGAAACCATTAAATAACCAACCAGGCTGTGCCAGAGATCTGTGTCAGCTGATCCCTGCGAACGTGGACTGAAGTTGTAGATCAAATAAACTAAGTTGAAACCATTAAATAACTAACCAGCCTGTGCAAGGGATCTGTTTCAGCTGATCCCTGCAATCGTGCACTGAAGTTTTAGATAAAATAAACTAAGTTAAAACCATTAAATAACTAACCAGCCTGTGCCAGGGATCTGTGTCAGCTGATCCCTGCAACCCGTGCACTGAAGTTTTAGATAAACTAAACTAAGCTGAAACCATTAAATAACTAACCAGCCTGTGCAAGGGATCTGTGCCAGCGATCTGTTTCAGCTGATCTTTGCGAACGTGCACTGAAGTCTTAGATCAAATAAACTAACCTGAAACCATCAAATAACCAACCAGCCTGTGCGAGCGATCTGTGTCAGCTGATCCCTGCAACCGTGCACTGAAGTTTTAGATCAAATAAACTAAGCTGAAACCACTAAATAACTAACCAGCCTGTGCCAGCGATCTGTGTCAGCTGATCCCTACAACCGTGCACTGAATTTTTAGAGAAAATAAACTAAGTTGAAACCATTAAATAACTAACCAGTGTGTGTCAGGGATCTGTGTTAGCTGATCCCTGCAACTGTGCACTGAAGTTTTACAGAAAATAAAGTAAGCTGAAACAATTAAATAACTAACCAGCCTGTGCGAGCGATCTGTGTCAGCTGATTTGATTAAATAACTAACCAGCCTGTACCAGCGATCTGTTTCAGCTGATCCCTGCAACCGTGCACTGAAGTTTTAGAGAAAATAAACTAAGTTGAAATCATTAAATAACTAACCAGCGTTTGTCAGGGATCTGTGTCAGCTGATCTAACTAACCAGCTAACTAAACCAACTAAACCATCCTACTTTTTATAAAAGGGAACATTATTTAAAGAATATGTATTTAATTAAAAAACTCTGTATTCATCTAAAGGGTATAACAAGAAGGGTGAGCTTCCTGCTCCAAAATGAAATGACCAAAATAAATGTATTTCTCTGCAATTACAAACTCTGTGTAAACAGTCTTGGTGTCAAAATAAAGCTAACGCTGGTGAGATGTCATCAGAGCTGTAAATATTACTGCAGATGTTACTATGTCAAAGTTACTGTGACTCAAACATAGAAAAATGTCTTTTTCATTTCCCTCACCTAATTTTTCAAAGTATTTTATAGCATATAACACCTTTGAAAATATGCTTTGGTTCCCATTTAACTCCAGAACATCATAAATCAAAATATGGATATTACCTGTCCACAGATTCATGGTGACGTAACTGCTCTTTTAACTGTTTGGTGTCTTTGCTTTGTTTGGTGTTTGTAGAAATGGTTTACATGAGCTTTTAGCTGAGACTCAGAGGTTTCTGTGGACACTACTCATGTCAGCACTTATATTTCTGACCTCGTGTTATAATCGATTAAACGCGATCTCCTCCCTTTTGCCCCCATTTTTGATGGTGTGGGTACAAATGATCAGGCATGACATTCTCATAATAAATCAGATAAGATACTGCAAATAGTTAATCCTGCATTTGTGTGATTGAAAAGTGTGTGCAATGACACTGTTTTAAAGATTTAGCCTAAATCATTTTGGCGTGAATGAGCCTAAACATGATGACCGGACTAGTGACACCATATCACCTGTGACACACACACACGCACGTATGACTTTGCCAGTTTCAGCTGAAACAATTTCAGTGTTTCAAACCATGTTCCAGAGTTTTTAGGTCACCGTTCATGAGGTTTCAAGAAGAAAATGAAAGACAGATCTGAATGTTTGAAAGTGTTTTGGAAAAACTCTGTAAAGATTAGATGAACAATACTCAAAGGATAAATTCAACTGTTTTATTTTGTTAGATAAGTTGAAAAAAGAGTTAAACAAGCAAGTAAATAAAGAAACAAGGTTAAATGAGGTAAGAACAAAAAGTTAACAAGTAAATAAAGAAACAAGGTTAAATGAGGTAAGAACAAAAAGTTAACAAGCAAATAAAGAAACAAGGTTAAATGAAGTAAGAGCAAAAAGTTAACAAGTAAATAAAGAAACAAGGTTAAATGAGGTAAGAACAAAAAGTTAACAAGCAAATAAAGAAACAAGGTTAAATGAGGTAAGAACAAAAAGTTAACAAGCAAATAAAGAAACAAGGTTAAATGAGGTAAGAGCAAAAAGTTAACAAGTAAATAAAGAAACAAGGCAGAGGAGAGAAACCCCAACAATCCCCTCTGAGCAAGCACTAGGCGACAGTGGGGAGGAAAAACTGCCTTTAAACGGGCAGAAACCTCCGGCAGAACCAGGCTCAGGAGGGGGCAGTCAACTGCCGGGACTGGTTGGGGGGGTGAACAGAGGTGGAGCAAGACGAGGCTACATCAGTTGAAGAAGCAGTATTGTCCCTCTTCCGGAAAAAGCTGAAGAATCTTTTCTTCTTTTTCATGGACTTTTCCACGAGCCCCTTTTTCTCCAGGATGAGGGTTCTCAACTCATGGATGGTTTCGGTGTTTTGCTCCTCAAGTTTCTTGCATGTTTGTTCCACCTGTTCTAATGTTGCTCGTGTTTCTTCAAGCTGTTCTTTGAGCTCTTTGGATGTTGCCTCCTGTGTCAGCTTTGCCTTCTGCAGGTCTGCATTTCTCACTTGATCTTCTTTGTGCAGGCCTTCTAGCTGCTCATTTCTTTTCTGGGTGTCGCGGAGCGTACACTGCAGGTCTTCATGCATTTTGTCTTGCTTTTGCTTTTGCGCCTGCATTTCTGTGTTTTCCCGCTTCAAGTTGTTGAATTCCAACAATATCCCCTTAATGAGCTCTGAGTTGTTTTTGGCCATTTGATCGATCCTTTTCTGCATCTGTGAGCATCGTTTTTCCAGAGTTTCCTTTTCTCCCTGCAGCTCACTTGTTTTGACCTTCAGTTCATTACAGAATCCTTGCAACTTTTGATTTTTACTCTCAAAGTCCTTGATAGTGCACTTTTCTTCTGACAGTCTTTCTTGCTGTTGCTCCTCTTGAAGAAGGTCTTTATTTTTTTCTTCAGCTTCATCAAGCTTTCTTTGGAGCAGGTGATTCTGTTGGTCCATGTATTGGAGATCCCACTCTAGCTTATCAATCGTGGCTTTCCTGCCTTGAAGCTGCTCGGACATTTCTTTCACTTCAGCGCTCTTTTGCTTGTTTTCTTTGATGAGGAATACAATCTGCTCTCTGGCTTGAGCAAACTTGATCCCCCAGCCCTCATTAATAATGTTGATGTCGGGCTGGCGCTGTAGTGTTTCTTCCAGGTGTTTGTTTTGTGCTTCCATTTGTAAGCACTTCTTCTCCAGGTGAACTTTTTCTTTTTCAAGTTGTTGAATTTTGTTCTGGAGATGGTTGTTTTCACTCCTACTCTCCTGTAATGCCCTTTGGGTGGATAAGAGGCCATTTGGAGAAGTTGGCCGGCCACGCAAGGAAGGAGAGGCGGCGTAATCGTTTTGTCTCGGTTGCCGTAATCTTGGATACATGCTGGCGTTTGTATCCGATGACTCTGAGAGGTTTCCGAATGTTTCTGTAGTGAACGTTTGAAAGCTGCGAACACGAAGGCTGCGAAGTAACGAACTAAAAATTGCTGTTTGTCACCCCTATTTAAGGAAAAACTTCCTTGTGACATCATCACTCCTAAGCCAATCAGGTTGTCACATGACATTCTGGAATGTGGAATGGGGATATATTTTTTTTTTTAAACAGTTTTCAAATTTAACTTAATATTTAAGTGTTTCTTACTTGACCTGCTTAGTCGATTAAAAAGTTAATTGCCACGAACACCCCTAATGTTATATAACAGACCACAGAAAAAAGACAGCTTTTTTCTGCGTGACAGAGCTATAATAAATGTTTTGTTTTTTTAATGATCCTACTTTTTATAAAAGGGAACATTATTTAAAGAATATGTATTTAATTAAAAAACTCTGTATTCATCTAAAGGGTATAACAAGAAGGGTGAGCTTCCTGCTCCAAAATGAAATGACCAAAATAAATGTATTTCTCTGCAATTACAAACTCTGTGTAAACAGTCTTGGTGTCAAAATAAAGCTAACGCTGGTGAGATGTCATCAGAGCTGTAAATATTACTGCAGATGTTACTATGTCAAAGTTACTGTGACTCAAACATAGAAAAATGTCTTTTTCATTTCCCTCACCTAATTTTTCAAAGTATTTTATAGCATATAACACCTTTGAAAATATGCTTTGGTTCCCATTTAACTCCAGAACATCATAAATCAAAATATGGATATTACCTGTCCACAGATTCATGGTGACGTAACTGCTCTTTTAACTGTTTGGTGTCTTTGCTTTGTTTGGTGTTTGTAGAAATGGTTTACATGAGCTTTTAGCTGAGACTCAGAGGTTTCTGTGGACACTACTCATGTCAGCACTTATATTTCTGACCTCTTGTTATAATCGATTAAACGCGATCTCCTCCCTTTTGCCCCCATTTTTGATGGTGTGGGTACAAATGATCAGGCATGACATTCTCATAATAAATCAGATAAGATACTGCAAATAGTTAATCCTGCATTTGTGTGATTGAAAAGTGTGTGCAATGACACTGTTTTAAAGATTTAGCCTAAATCATTTTGGCGTGAATGAGCCTAAACATGATGACCGGACTAGTGACACCATATCACCTGTGACACACACACACGCACGTATGACTTTGCCAGTTTCAGCTGAAACAATTTCAGTGTTTCAAACCATGTTCCAGAGTTTTTAGGTCACCGTTCATGAGGTTTCAAGAAAAAAATGAAAGACAGATCTGAATGTTTGAAAGTGTTTTGGAAAAACTCTGTAAAGATTAGATGAACAATACTCAAAGGATAAATTCAACTGTTTTATTTTGTTAGATAAGTTGAAAAAAGAGGTAAACGAGCAAGTAAATAAAGAAACAAGGTTAAATGAAGTAAGAGCAAAAAGTTAACAAGTAAATAACGAAACAAGGTTAAATGAGGTAAGAGCAAAAAGTTAACAAGTAAATAAAGAAACAAGGTTAAATGAGGTAAGAGCAAAAAGTTAACAAGTAAATAAAGAAACAAGGTTAAATGAGGTAAGAGCAAAAAGTTAACAAGTAAATAAAGAAACAAGGTTAAATGAGGTAAGAACAAAAAGTTAACAAGCAAATAAAGAAACAAGGTTAAATGAGGTAAGAGCAAAAAGTTAACAAGCAAATAAAGAAACAAGGTTAAATGAGGTAAGAGCAAAAAGTTAACAAGTAAATAACGAAACAAGGTTAAATGAGGTAAGAACAAAAAGTTAACAAGCAAATAAAGAAACAAGGTTAAATGAGGTAAGAACAAAAAGTTAACAAGCAAATAAAGAAACAAGGTTAAATGAGGTAAGAGCAAAAAGTTAACAAGCAAATAAAGAAACAAGGTTAAATGAGGTAAGAGCAAAAAGTTAACAAGTAAATAACGAAACAAGGTTAAATGAGGTAAGAGCAAAAAGTTAACAAGTAAATAAAGAAACAAGGTTAAATGAGGTAAGAGCAAAAAGTTAACAAGCAAGTAAAGAAACAAGGTTAAATGAAGTAAGAGCAAAAAGTTAACAAGTAAATAAAGAAACAAGGCAGAGGAGAGAAACCCCAACAATCCCCTCTGAGCAAGCACTAGGCGACAGTGGGGAGGAAAAACTGCCTTTAAACGGGCAGAAACCTCCGGCAGAACCAGGCTCAGGAGGGGGCAGTCAACTGCCGGGACTGGTTGGGGGGGTGAACAGAGGTGGAGCAAGACGAGGCTACATCAGTTGAAGAAGCAGTATTGTCCCTCTTCCGGAAAAAGCTGAAGAATCTTTTCTTCTTTTTCATGGACTTTTCCACGAGCCCCTTTTTCTCCAGGATGAGGGTTCTCAACTCATGGATGGTTTCGGTGTTTTGCTCCTCAAGTTTCTTGCATGTTTGTTCCACCTGTTCTAATGTTGCTCGTGTTTCTTCAAGCTGTTCTTTGAGCTCTTTGGATGTTGCCTCCTGTGTCAGCTTTGCCTTCTGCAGGTCTGCATTTCTCACTTGATCTTCTTTGTGCAGGCCTTCTAGCTGCTCATTTCTTTTCTGGGTGTCGCGGAGCGTACACTGCAGGTCTTCATGCATTTTGTCTTGCTTTTGCTTTTGCGCCTGCATTTCTGTGTTTTCCCGCTTCAAGTTGTTGAATTCCAACAATATCCCCTTAATGAGCTCTGAGTTGTTTTTGGCCATTTGATCGATCCTTTTCTGCATCTGTGAGCATCGTTTTTCCAGAGTTTCCTTTTCTCCCTGCAGCTCACTTGTTTTGACCTTCAGTTCATTACAGAATCCTTGCAACTTTTGATTTTTACTCTCAAAGTCCTTGATAGTGCACTTTTCTTCTGACAGTCTTTCTTGCTGTTGCTCCTTCTCTTGAAGAAGGTCTTTATTTTTTTCTTCAGCTTCATCAAGCTTTCTTTGGAGCAGGTGATTCTGTTGGTCCATGTATTGGAGATCCCACTCTAGCTTATCAATCGTGGCTTTCCTGCCTTGAAGCTGCTCGGACATTTCTTTCACTTCAGCGCTCTTTTGCTTGTTTTCTTTGATGAGGAATACAATCTGCTCTCTGGCTTGAGCAAACTTGATCCCCCAGCCCTCATTAATAATGTTGATGTCGGGCTGGCGCTGTAGTGTTTCTTCCAGGTGTTTGTTTTGTGCTTCCATTTGTAAGCACTTCTTCTCCAGGTGAACTTTTTCTTTTTCAAGTTGTTGAATTTTGTTCTGGAGATGGTTGTTTTCACTCCTACTCTCCTGTAATGCCCTTTGGGTGGATAAGAGGCCATTTGGAGAAGTTGGCCGGCCACGCAAGGAAGGAGAGGCGGCGTAATCGTTTTGTCTCGGTTGCCGTAATCTTGGATACATGCTGGCGTTTGTATCCGATGACTCTGAGAGGTTTCCGAATGTTTCTGTAGTGAACGTTTGAAAGCTGCGAACACGAAGGCTGCGAAGTAACGAACTAAAAATTGCTGTTTGTCACCCCTATTTAAGGAAAAACTTCCTTGTGACATCATCACTCCTAAGCCAATCAGGTTGTCACATGACATTCTGGAATGTGGAATGGGGATATATTTTTTTTTTTAAACAGTTTTCAAATTTAACTTAATATTTAAGTGTTTCTTACTTGACCCGCTTAGTCGATTAAAAAGTTAATTGCCACGAACACCCCTAATGTTATATAACAGACCACAGAAAAAAGACAGCTTTTTTCTGCGTGACAGAGCTATAATAAATGTTTTGTTTTTTTAATGATCCTACTTTTTATAAAAGGGAACATTATTTAAAGAATATGTATTTAATTAAAAAACTCTGTATTCATCTAAAGGGTATAACAAGAAGGGTGAGCTTCCTGCTCCAAAATGAAATGACCAAAATAAATGTATTTCTCTGCAATTACAAACTCTGTGTAAACAGTCTTGGTGTCAAAATAAAGCTAACGCTGGTGAGATGTCATCAGAGCTGTAAATATTACTGCAGATGTTACTATGTCAAAGTTACTGTGACTCAAACATAGAAAAATGTCTTTTTCATTTCCCTCACCTAATTTTTCAAAGTATTTTATAGCATATAACACCTTTGAAAATATGCTTTGGTTCCCATTTAACTCCAGAACATCATAAATCAAAATATGGATATTACCTGTCCACAGATTCATGGTGACGTAACTGCTCTTTTAACTGTTTGGTGTCTTTGCTTTGTTTGGTGTTTGTAGAAATGGTTTACATGAGCTTTTAGCTGAGACTCAGAGGTTTCTGTGGACACTACTCATGTCAGCACTTATATTTCTGACCTCGTGTTATAATCGATTAAACGCGATCTCCTCCCTTTTGCCCCCATTTTTGATGGTGTGGGTACAAATGATCAGGCATGACATTCTCATAATAAATCAGATAAGATACTGCAAATAGTTAATCCTGCATTTGTGTGATTGAAAAGTGTGTGCAATGACACTGTTTTAAAGATTTAGCCTAAATCATTTTGGCGTGAATGAGCCTAAACATGATGACCGGACTAGTGACACCATATCACCTGTGACACACACACACGCACGTATGACTTTGCCAGTTTCAGCTGAAACAATTTCAGTGTTTCAAACCATGTTCCAGAGTTTTTAGGTCACCGTTCATGAGGTTTCAAGAAGAAAATGAAAGACAGATCTGAATGTTTGAAAGTGTTTTGGAAAAACTCTGTAAAGATTAGATGAACAATACTCAAAGGATAAATTCAACTGTTTTATTTTGTTAGATAAGTTGAAAAAAGAGTTAAACAAGCAAGTAAATAAAGAAACAAGGTTAAATGAGGTAAGAACAAAAAGTTAACAAGTAAATAAAGAAACAAGGTTAAATGAGGTAAGAACAAAAAGTTAACAAGCAAATAAAGAAACAAGGTTAAATGAAGTAAGAGCAAAAAGTTAACAAGTAAATAAAGAAACAAGGTTAAATGAGGTAAGAGCAAAAAGTTAACAAGTAAATAAAGAAACAAGGTTAAATGAGGTAAGAGCAAAAAGTTAACAAGCAAATAAAGAAACAAGGTTAAATGAGGTAAGAGCAAAAAGTTAACAAGTAAATAACGAAACAAGGTTAAATGAGGTAAGAACAAAAAGTTAACAAGCAAATAAAGAAACAAGGTTAAATGAGGTAAGAACAAAAAGTTAACAAGCAAATAAAGAAACAAGGTTAAATGAGGTAAGAGCAAAAAGTTAACAAGCAAATAAAGAAACAAGGTTAAATGAGGTAAGAGCAAAAAGTTAACAAGTAAATAACGAAACAAGGTTAAATGAGGTAAGAGCAAAAAGTTAACAAGTAAATAAAGAAACAAGGTTAAATGAGGTAAGAGCAAAAAGTTAACAAGCAAATAAAGAAACAAGGTTAAATGAAGTAAGAGCAAAAAGTTAACAAGTAAATAAAGAAACAAGGCAGAGGAGAGAAACCCCAACAATCCCCTCTGAGCAAGCACTAGGCGACAGTGGGGAGGAAAAACTGCCTTTAAACGGGCAGAAACCTCCGGCAGAACCAGGCTCAGGAGGGGGCAGTCAACTGCCGGGACTGGTTGGGGGGGTGAACAGAGGTGGAGCAAGACGAGGCTACATCAGTTGAAGAAGCAGTATTGTCCCTCTTCCGGAAAAAGCTGAAGAATCTTTTCTTCTTTTTCATGGACTTTTCCACGAGCCCCTTTTTCTCCAGGATGAGGGTTCTCAACTCATGGATGGTTTCGGTGTTTTGCTCCTCAAGTTTCTTGCATGTTTGTTCCACCTGTTCTAATGTTGCTCGTGTTTCTTCAAGCTGTTCTTTGAGCTCTTTGGATGTTGCCTCCTGTGTCAGCTTTGCCTTCTGCAGGTCTGCATTTCTCACTTGATCTTCTTTGTGCAGGCCTTCTAGCTGCTCATTTCTTTTCTGGGTGTCGCGGAGCGTACACTGCAGGTCTTCATGCATTTTGTCTTGCTTTTGCTTTTGCGCCTGCATTTCTGTGTTTTCCCGCTTCAAGTTGTTGAATTCCAACAATATCCCCTTAATGAGCTCTGAGTTGTTTTTGGCCATTTGATCGATCCTTTTCTGCATCTGTGAGCATCGTTTTTCCAGAGTTTCCTTTTCTCCCTGCAGCTCACTTGTTTTGACCTTCAGTTCATTACAGAATCCTTGCAACTTTTGATTTTTACTCTCAAAGTCCTTGATAGTGCACTTTTCTTCTGACAGTCTTTCTTGCTGTTGCTCCTTCTCTTGAAGAAGGTCTTTATTTTTTTCTTCAGCTTCATCAAGCTTTCTTTGGAGCAGGTGATTCTGTTGGTCCATGTATTGGAGATCCCACTCTAGCTTATCAATCGTGGCTTTCCTGCCTTGAAGCTGCTCGGACATTTCTTTCACTTCAGCGCTCTTTTGCTTGTTTTCTTTGATGAGGAATACAATCTGCTCTCTGGCTTGAGCAAACTTGATCCCCCAGCCCTCATTAATAATGTTGATGTCGGGCTGGCGCTGTAGTGTTTCTTCCAGGTGTTTGTTTTGTGCTTCCATCTGTAAGCACTTCTTCTCCAGGTGAACTTTTTCTTTTTCAAGTTGTTGAATTTTGTTCTGGAGATGGTTGTTTTCACTCCTACTCTCCTGTAATGCCCTTTGGGTGGATAAGAGGCCATTTGGAGAAGTTGGCCGGCCACGCAAGGAAGGAGAGGCGGCGTAATCGTTTTGTCTCGGTTGCCGTAATCTTGGATACATGCTGGCGTTTGTATCCGATGACTCTGAGAGGTTTCCGAATGTTTCTGTAGTGAACGTTTGAAAGCTGCGAACACGAAGGCTGCGAAGTAACGAACTAAAAATTGCTGTTTGTCACCCCTATTTAAGGAAAAACTTCCTTGTGACATCATCACTCCTAAGCCAATCAGGTTGTCACATGACATTCTGGAATGTGGAATGGGGATATATATTTTTTTTTAAACAGTTTTCAAATTTAACTTAATATTTAAGTGTTTCTTACTTGACCCGCTTAGTCGATTAAAAAGTTAATTGCCACGAACACCCCTAATGTTATATAACAGACCACAGAAAAAAGACAGCTTTTTTCTGCGTGACAGAGCTATAATAAATGTTTTGTTTTTTTAATGATCCTACTTTTTATAAAAGGGAACATTATTTAAAGAATATGTATTTAATTAAAAAACTCTGTATTCATCTAAAGGGTATAACAAGAAGGGTGAGCTTCCTGCTCCAAAATGAAATGACCAAAATAAATGTATTTCTCTGCAATTACAAACTCTGTGTAAACAGTCTTGGTGTCAAAATAAAGCTAACGCTGGTGAGATGTCATCAGAGCTGTAAATATTACTGCAGATGTTACTATGTCAAAGTTACTGTGACTCAAACATAGAAAAATGTCTTTTTCATTTCCCTCACCTAATTTTTCAAAGTATTTTATAGCATATAACACCTTTGAAAATATGCTTTGGTTCCCATTTAACTCCAGAACATCATAAATCAAAATATGGATATTACCTGTCCACAGATTCATGGTGACGTAACTGCTCTTTTAACTGTTTGGTGTCTTTGCTTTGTTTGGTGTTTGTAGAAATGGTTTACATGAGCTTTTAGCTGAGACTCAGAGGTTTCTGTGGACACTACTCATGTCAGCACTTATATTTCTGACCTCGTGTTATAATCGATTAAACGCGATCTCCTCCCTTTTGCCCCCATTTTTGATGGTGTGGGTACAAATGATCAGGCATGACATTCTCATAATAAATCAGATAAGATACTGCAAATAGTTAATCCTGCATTTGTGTGATTGAAAAGTGTGTGCAATGACACTGTTTTAAAGATTTAGCCTAAATCATTTTGGCGTGAATGAGCCTAAACATGATGACCGGACTAGTGACACCATATCACCTGTGACACACACACACGCACGTATGACTTTGCCAGTTTCAGCTGAAACAATTTCAGTGTTTCAAACCATGTTCCAGAGTTTTTAGGTCACCGTTCATGAGGTTTCAAGAAGAAAATGAAAGACAGATCTGAATGTTTGAAAGTGTTTTGGAAAAACTCTGTAAAGATTAGATGAACAATACTCAAAGGATAAATTCAACTGTTTTATTTTGTTAGATAAGTTGAAAAAAGAGTTAAACAAGCAAGTAAATAAAGAAACAAGGTTAAATGAGGTAAGAACAAAAAGTTAACAAGTAAATAAAGAAACAAGGTTAAATGAGGTAAGAACAAAAAGTTAACAAGCAAATAAAGAAACAAGGTTAAATGAAGTAAGAGCAAAAAGTTAACAAGTAAATAAAGAAACAAGGTTAAATGAGGTAAGAACAAAAAGTTAACAAGCAAATAAAGAAACAAGGTTAAATGAGGTAAGAACAAAAAGTTAACAAGCAAATAAAGAAACAAGGTTAAATGAGGTAAGAGCAAAAAGTTAACAAGTAAATAAAGAAACAAGGCAGAGGAGAGAAACCCCAACAATCCCCTCTGAGCAAGCACTAGGCGACAGTGGGGAGGAAAAACTGCCTTTAAACGGGCAGAAACCTCCGGCAGAACCAGGCTCAGGAGGGGGCAGTCAACTGCCGGGACTGGTTGGGGGGGTGAACAGAGGTGGAGCAAGACGAGGCTACATCAGTTGAAGAAGCAGTATTGTCCCTCTTCCGGAAAAAGCTGAAGAATCTTTTCTTCTTTTTCATGGACTTTTCCACGAGCCCCTTTTTCTCCAGGATGAGGGTTCTCAACTCATGGATGGTTTCGGTGTTTTGCTCCTCAAGTTTCTTGCATGTTTGTTCCACCTGTTCTAATGTTGCTCGTGTTTCTTCAAGCTGTTCTTTGAGCTCTTTGGATGTTGCCTCCTGTGTCAGCTTTGCCTTCTGCAGGTCTGCATTTCTCACTTGATCTTCTTTGTGCAGGCCTTCTAGCTGCTCATTTCTTTTCTGGGTGTCGCGGAGCGTACACTGCAGGTCTTCATGCATTTTGTCTTGCTTTTGCTTTTGCGCCTGCATTTCTGTGTTTTCCCGCTTCAAGTTGTTGAATTCCAACAATATCCCCTTAATGAGCTCTGAGTTGTTTTTGGCCATTTGATCGATCCTTTTCTGCATCTGTGAGCATCGTTTTTCCAGAGTTTCCTTTTCTCCCTGCAGCTCACTTGTTTTGACCTTCAGTTCATTACAGAATCCTTGCAACTTTTGATTTTTACTCTCAAAGTCCTTGATAGTGCACTTTTCTTCTGACAGTCTTTCTTGCTGTTGCGCCTTCTCTTGAAGAAGGTCTTTATTTTTTTCTTCAGCTTCATCAAGCTTTCTTTGGAGCAGGTGATTCTGTTGGTCCATGTATTGGAGATCCCACTCTAGCTTATCAATCGCGGCTTTCCTGCCTTGAAGCTGCTCGGACATTTCTTTCACTTCAGCGCTCTTTTGCTTGTTTTCTTTGATGAGGAATACAATCTGCTCTCTGGCTTGAGCAAACTTGATCCCCCAGCCCTCATTAATAATGTTGATGTCGGGCTGGCGCTGTAGTGTTTCTTCCAGGTGTTTGTTTTGTGCTTCCATTTGTAAGCACTTCTTCTCCAGGTGAACTTTTTCTTTTTCAAGTTGTTGAATTTTGTTCTGGAGATGGTTGTTTTCACTCCTACTCTCCTGTAATGCCCTTTGGGTGGATAAGAGGCCATTTGGAGAAGTTGGCCGGCCACGCAAGGAAGGAGAGGCGGCGTAATCGTTTTGTCTCGGTTGCCGTAATCTTGGATACATGCTGGCGTTTGTATCCGATGACTCTGAGAGGTTTCCGAATGTTTCTGTAGTGAACGTTTGAAAGCTGCGAACACGAAGGCTGCGAAGTAACGAACTAAAAATTGCTGTTTGTCACCCCTATTTAAGGAAAAACTTCCTTGTGACATCATCACTCCTAAGCCAATCAGGTTGTCACATGACATTCTGGAATGTGGAATGGGGATATATATATTTTTTTTAAACAGTTTTCAAATTTAACTTAATATTTAAGTGTTTCTTACTTGACCTGCTTAGTCGATTAAAAAGTTAATTGCCACGAACACCCCTAATGTTATATAACAGACCACAGAAAAAAGACAGCTTTTTTCTGCGTGACAGAGCTATAATAAATGTTTTGTTTTTTTAATGATCCTACTTTTTATAAAAGGGAACATTATTTAAAGAATATGTATTTAATTAAAAAAACTCTGTATTCATCTAAAGGGTATAACAAGAAGGGTGAGCTTCCTGCTCCAAAATGAAATGACCAAAATAAATGTATTTCTCTGCAATTACAAACTCTGTGTAAACAGTCTTGGTGTCAAAATAAAGCTAACGCTGGTGAGATGTCATCAGAGCTGTAAATATTACTGCAGATGTTACTATGTCAAAGTTACTGTGACTCAAACATAGAAAAATGTCTTTTTCATTTCCCTCACCTAATTTTTCAAAGTATTTTATAGCATATAACACCTTTGAAAATATGCTTTGGTTCCCATTTAACTCCAGAACATCATAAATCAAAATATGGATATTACCTGTCCACAGATTCATGGTGACGTAACTGCTCTTTTAACTGTTTGGTGTCTTTGCTTTGTTTGGTGTTTGTAGAAATGGTTTACATGAGCTTTTAGCTGAGACTCAGAGGTTTCTGTGGACACTACTCATGTCAGCACTTATATTTCTGACCTCGTGTTATAATCGATTAAACGCGATCTCCTCCCTTTTGCCCCCATTTTTGATGGTGTGGGTACAAATGATCAGGCATGACATTCTCATAATAAATCAGATAAGATACTGCAAATAGTTAATCCTGCATTTGTGTGATTGAAAAGTGTGTGCAATGACACTGTTTTAAAGATTTAGCCTAAATCATTTTGGCGTGAATGAGCCTAAACATGATGACCGGACTAGTGACACCATATCACCTGTGACACACACACACGCACGTATGACTTTGCCAGTTTCAGCTGAAACAATTTCAGTGTTTCAAACCATGTTCAAGAGTTTTTAGGTCACCGTTCATGAGGTTTCAAGAAGAAAATGAAAGACAGATCTGAATGTTTGAAAGTGTTTTGGAAAAACTATGTAAAGATTAGATGAACAATACTCAAAGGATAAATTCAACTGTTTTATTTTGTTAGATAAGTTGAAAAAAAAGTTAAACAAGCAAGTAAATAAAGAAACAAGGTTAAATGAGGTAAGAACAAAAAGTTAACAAGCAAATAAAGAAACAAGGTTAAATGAAGTAAGAGCAAAAAGTTAACAAGTAAATAAAGAAACAAGGTTAAATGAGGTAAGAACAAAAAGTTAACAAGCAAATAAAGAAACAAGGTTAAATGAAGTAAGAGCAAAAAGTTAACAAGTAAATAAAGAAACAAGGCAGAGGAGAGAAACCCCAACAATCCCCTCTGAGCAAGCACTAGGCGACAGTGGGGAGGAAAAACTGCCTTTAAACGGGCAGAAACCTCCGGCAGAACCAGGCTCAGGAGGGGGCAGTCAACTGCCGGGACTGGTTGGGGGGGTGAACAGAGGTGGAGCAAGACGAGGCTACATCAGTTGAAGAAGCAGTATTGTCCCTCTTCCGGAAAAAGCTGAAGAATCTTTTCTTCTTTTTCATGGACTTTTCCACGAGCCCCTTTTTCTCCAGGATGAGGGTTCTCAACTCATGGATGGTTTCGGTGTTTTGCTCCTCAAGTTTCTTGCATGTTTGTTCCACCTGTTCTAATGTTGCTCGTGTTTCTTCAAGCTGTTCTTTGAGCTCTTTGGATGTTGCCTCCTGTGTCAGCTTTGCCTTCTGCAGGTCTGCATTTCTCACTTGATCTTCTTTGTGCAGGCCTTCTAGCTGCTCATTTCTTTTCTGGGTGTCGCGGAGCGTACACTGCAGGTCTTCATGCATTTTGTCTTGCTTTTGCTTTTGCGCCTGCATTTCTGTGTTTTCCCGCTTCAAGTTGTTGAATTCCAACAATATCCCCTTAATGAGCTCTGAGTTGTTTTTGGCCATTTGATCGATCCTTTTCTGCATCTGTGAGCATCGTTTTTCCAGAGTTTCCTTTTCTCCCTGCAGCTCACTTGTTTTGACCTTCAGTTCATTACAGAATCCTTGCAACTTTTGATTTTTACTCTCAAAGTCCTTGATAGTGCACTTTTCTTCTGACAGTCTTTCTTGCTGTTGCTCCTTCTCTTGAAGAAGGTCTTTATTTTTTTCTTCAGCTTCATCAAGCTTTCTTTGGAGCAGGTGATTCTGTTGGTCCATGTATTGGAGATCCCACTCTAGCTTATCAATCGTGGCTTTCCTGCCTTGAAGCTGCTCGGACATTTCTTTCACTTCAGCGCTCTTTTGCTTGTTTTCTTTGATGAGGAATACAATCTGCTCTCTGGCTTGAGCAAACTTGATCCCCCAGCCCTCATTAATAATGTTGATGTCGGGCTGGCGCTGTAGTGTTTCTTCCAGGTGTTTGTTTTGTGCTTCCATTTGTAAGCACTTCTTCTCCAGGTGACGTTTTTCTTTTTCAAGTTGTTGAATTTTGTTCTGGAGATGGTTGTTTTCACTCCTACTCTCCTGTAATGCCCTTTGGGTGGATGAGAGGCCATTTGGAGAAGTTGGCCGGCCACGCAAGGAAGGAGAGGCGGCGTAATCGTTTTGTCTCGGTTGCCGTAATCTTGGATACATGCTGGCGTTTGTATCCGATGACTCTGAGAGGTTTCCGAATGTTTCTGTAGTGAACGTTTGAAAGCTGCGAACACGAAGGCTGCGAAGTAACGAACTAAAAATTGCTGTTTGTCACCCCTATTTAAGGAAAAACTTCCTTGTGACATCATCACTCCTAAGCCAATCAGGTTGTCACATGACATTCTGGAATGTGGAATGGGGATATATATATATTTTTTTTTAAACAGTTTTCAAATTTAACTTAATATTTAAGTGTTTCTTACTTGACCTGCTTAGTCGATTAAAAAGTTAATTGCCACGAACACCCCTAATGTTATATAACAGACCACAGAAAAAAGACAGCTTTTTTCTGCGTGACAGAGCTATAATAAATGTTTTGTTTTTTTTAATGATCCTACTTTTTCTAAAAGGGAACATTATTTAAAGAATATGTATTTAATTAAAAAAACTCTGTATTCATCTAAAGGGTATAACAAGAAGGGTGAGCTTCCTGCTCCAAAATGAAATGACCAAAATAAATGTATTTCTCTGCAATTACAAACTCTGTGTAAACAGTCTTGGTGTCAAAATAAAGCTAACGCTGGTGAGATGTCATCAGAGCTGTAAATATTACTGCAGATGTTACTATGTCAAAGTTACTGTGACTCAAACATAGAAAAATGTCTTTTTCATTTCCCTCACCTAATTTTTCAAAGTATTTTATAGCATATAACACCTTTGAAAATATGCTTTGGTTCCCATTTAACTCCAGAACATCATAAATCAAAATATGGATATTACCTGTCCACAGATTCATGGTGACGTAACTGCTCTTTTAACTGTTTGGTGTCTTTGCTTTGTTTGGTGTTTGTAGAAATGGTTTACATGAGCTTTTAGCTGAGACTCAGAGGTTTCTGTGGACACTACTCATGTCAGCACTTATATTTCTGACCTCGTGTTATAATCGATTAAACGCGATCTCCTCCCTTTTGCCCCCATTTTTGATGGTGTGGGTACAAATGATCAGGCATGACATTCTCATAATAAATCAGATAAGATACTGCAAATAGTTAATCCTGCATTTGTGTGATTGAAAAGTGTGTGCAATGACACTGTTTTAAAGATTTAGCCTAAATCATTTTGGCGTGAATGAGCCTAAACATGATGACCGGACTAGTGACACCATATCACCTGTGACACACACACACGCACGTATGACTTTGCCAGTTTCAGCTGAAACAATTTCAGTGTTTCAAACCATGTTCAAGAGTTTTTAGGTCACCGTTCATGAGGTTTCAAGAAGAAAATGAAAGACAGATCTGAATGTTTGAAAGTGTTTTGGAAAAACTATGTAAAGATTAGATGAACAATACTCAAAGGATAAATTCAACTGTTTTATTTTGTTAGATAAGTTGAAAAAAAAGTTAAACAAGCAAGTAAATAAAGAAACAAGGTTAAATGAGGTAAGAACAAAAAGTTAACAAGTAAATAAAGAAACAAGGTTAAATGAGGTAAGAACAAAAAGTTAACAAGCAAATAAAGAAACAAGGTTAAATGAAGTAAGAGCAAAAAGTTAACAAGTAAATAAAGAAACAAGGTTAAATGAGGTAAGAACAAAAAGTTAACAAGTAAATAAAGAAACAAGGTTAAATGAGGTAAGAGCAAAAAGTTAACAAGTAAATAAAGAAACAAGGCAGAGGAGAGAAACCCCAACAATCCCCTCTGAGCAAGCACTAGGCGACAGTGGGGAGGAAAAACTGCCTTTAAACGGGCAGAAACCTCCGGCAGAACCAGGCTCAGGAGGGGGCAGTCAACTGCCGGGACTGGTTGGGGGGGTGAACAGAGGTGGAGCAAGACGAGGCTACATCAGTTGAAGAAGCAGTATTGTCCCTCTTCCGGAAAAAGCTGAAGAATCTTTTCTTCTTTTTCATGGACTTTTCCACGAGCCCCTTTTTCTCCAGGATGAGGGTTCTCAACTCATGGATGGTTTCGGTGTTTTGCTCCTCAAGTTTCTTGCATGTTTGTTCCACCTGTTCTAATGTTGCTCGTGTTTCTTCAAGCTGTTCTTTGAGCTCTTTGGATGTTGCCTCCTGTGTCAGCTTTGCCTTCTGCAGGTCTGCATTTCTCACTTGATCTTCTTTGTGCAGGCCTTCTAGCTGCTCATTTCTTTTCTGGGTGTCGCGGAGCGTACACTGCAGGTCTTCATGCATTTTGTCTTGCTTTTGCTTTTGCGCCTGCATTTCTGTGTTTTCCCGCTTCAAGTTGTTGAATTCCAACAATATCCCCTTAATGAGCTCTGAGTTGTTTTTGGCCATTTGATCGATCCTTTTCTGCATCTGTGAGCATCGTTTTTCCAGAGTTTCCTTTTCTCCCTGCAGCTCACTTGTTTTGACCTTCAGTTCATTACAGAATCCTTGCAACTTTTGATTTTTACTCTCAAAGTCCTTGATAGTGCACTTTTCTTCTGACAGTCTTTCTTGCTGTTGCTCCTTCTCTTGAAGAAGGTCTTTATTTTTTTCTTCAGCTTCATCAAGCTTTCTTTGGAGCAGGTGATTCTGTTGGTCCATGTATTGGAGATCCCACTCTAGCTTATCAATCGTGGCTTTCCTGCCTTGAAGCTGCTCGGACATTTCTTTCACTTCAGCGCTCTTTTGCTTGTTTTCTTTGATGAGGAATACAATCTGCTCTCTGGCTTGAGCAAACTTGATCCCCCAGCCCTCATTAATAATGTTGATGTCGGGCTGGCGCTGTAGTGTTTCTTCCAGGTGTTTGTTTTGTGCTTCCATTTGTAAGCACTTCTTCTCCAGGTGACGTTTTTCTTTTTCAAGTTGTTGAATTTTGTTCTGGAGATGGTTGTTTTCACTCCTACTCTCCTGTAATGCCCTTTGGGTGGATGAGAGGCCATTTGGAGAAGTTGGCCGGCCACGCAAGGAAGGAGAGGCGGCGTAATCGTTTTGTCTCGGTTGCCGTAATCTTGGATACATGCTGGCGTTTGTATCCGATGACTCTGAGAGGTTTCCGAATGTTTCTGTAGTGAACGTTTGAAAGCTGCGAACACGAAGGCTGCGAAGTAACGAACTAAAAATTGCTGTTTGTCACCCCTATTTAAGGAAAAACTTCCTTGTGACATCATCACTCCTAAGCCAATCAGGTTGTCACATGACATTCTGGAATGTGGAATGGGGATATATATATATTTTTTTTTAAACAGTTTTCAAATTTAACTTAATATTTAAGTGTTTCTTACTTGACCTGCTTAGTCGATTAAAAAGTTAATTGCCACGAACACCCCTAATGTTATATAACAGACCACAGAAAAAAGACAGCTTTTTTCTGCGTGACAGAGCTATAATAAATGTTTTGTTTTTTTTAATGATCCTACTTTTTCTAAAAGGGAACATTATTTAAAGAATATGTATTTAATTAAAAAAACTCTGTATTCATCTAAAGGGTATAACAAGAAGGGTGAGCTTCCTGCTCCAAAATGAAATGACCAAAATAAATGTATTTCTCTGCAATTACAAACTCTGTGTAAACAGTCTTGGTGTCAAAATAAAGCTAACGCTGGTGAGATGTCATCAGAGCTGTAAATATTACTGCAGATGTTACTATGTCAAAGTTACTGTGACTCAAACATAGAAAAATGTCTTTTTCATTTCCCTCACCTAATTTTTCAAAGTATTTTATAGCATATAACACCTTTGAAAATATGCTTTGGTTCCCATTTAACTCCAGAACATCATAAATCAAAATATGGATATTACCTGTCCACAGATTCATGGTGACGTAACTGCTCTTTTAACTGTTTGGTGTCTTTGCTTTGTTTGGTGTTTGTAGAAATGGTTTACATGAGCTTTTAGCTGAGACTCAGAGGTTTCTGTGGACACTACTCATGTCAGCACTTATATTTCTGACCTCGTGTTATAATCGATTAAACGCGATCTCCTCCCTTTTGCCCCCATTTTTGATGGTGTGGGTACAAATGATCAGGCATGACATTCTCATAATAAATCAGATAAGATACTGCAAATAGTTAATCCTGCATTTGTGTGATTGAAAAGTGTGTGCAATGACACTGTTTTAAAGATTTAGCCTAAATCATTTTGGCGTGAATGAGCCTAAACATGATGACCGGACTAGTGACACCATATCACCTGTGACACACACACACGCACGTATGACTTTGCCAGTTTCAGCTGAAACAATTTCAGTGTTTCAAACCATGTTCAAGAGTTTTTAGGTCACCGTTCATGAGGTTTCAAGAAGAAAATGAAAGACAGATCTGAATGTTTGAAAGTGTTTTGGAAAAACTATGTAAAGATTAGATGAACAATACTCAAAGGATAAATTCAACTGTTTTATTTTGTTAGATAAGTTGAAAAAAAAGTTAAACAAGCAAGTAAATAAAGAAACAAGGTTAAATGAGGTAAGAACAAAAAGTTAACAAGTAAATAAAGAAACAAGGTTAAATGAGGTAAGAACAAAAAGTTAACAAGCAAATAAAGAAACAAGGTTAAATGAAGTAAGAGCAAAAAGTTAACAAGTAAATAAAGAAACAAGGTTAAATGAGGTAAGAACAAAAAGTTAACAAGTAAATAAAGAAACAAGGTTAAATGAGGTAAGAGCAAAAAGTTAACAAGTAAATAAAGAAACAAGGCAGAGGAGAGAAACCCCAACAATCCCCTCTGAGCAAGCACTAGGCGACAGTGGGGAGGAAAAACTGCCTTTAAACGGGCAGAAACCTCCGGCAGAACCAGGCTCAGGAGGGGGCAGTCAACTGCCGGGACTGGTTGGGGGGGTGAACAGAGGTGGAGCAAGACGAGGCTACATCAGTTGAAGAAGCAGTATTGTCCCTCTTCCGGAAAAAGCTGAAGAATCTTTTCTTCTTTTTCATGGACTTTTCCACGAGCCCCTTTTTCTCCAGGATGAGGGTTCTCAACTCATGGATGGTTTCGGTGTTTTGCTCCTCAAGTTTCTTGCATGTTTGTTCCACCTGTTCTAATGTTGCTCGTGTTTCTTCAAGCTGTTCTTTGAGCTCTTTGGATGTTGCCTCCTGTGTCAGCTTTGCCTTCTGCAGGTCTGCATTTCTCACTTGATCTTCTTTGTGCAGGCCTTCTAGCTGCTCATTTCTTTTCTGGGTGTCGCGGAGCGTACACTGCAGGTCTTCATGCATTTTGTCTTGCTTTTGCTTTTGCGCCTGCATTTCTGTGTTTTCCCGCTTCAAGTTGTTGAATTCCAACAATATCCCCTTAATGAGCTCTGAGTTGTTTTTGGCCATTTGATCGATCCTTTTCTGCATCTGTGAGCATCGTTTTTCCAGAGTTTCCTTTTCTCCCTGCAGCTCACTTGTTTTGACCTTCAGTTCATTACAGAATCCTTGCAACTTTTGATTTTTACTCTCAAAGTCCTTGATAGTGCACTTTTCTTCTGACAGTCTTTCTTGCTGTTGCTCCTTCTCTTGAAGAAGGTCTTTATTTTTTTCTTCAGCTTCATCAAGCTTTCTTTGGAGCAGGTGATTCTGTTGGTCCATGTATTGGAGATCCCACTCTAGCTTATCAATCGTGGCTTTCCTGCCTTGAAGCTGCTCGGACATTTCTTTCACTTCAGCGCTCTTTTGCTTGTTTTCTTTGATGAGGAATACAATCTGCTCTCTGGCTTGAGCAAACTTGATCCCCCAGCCCTCATTAATAATGTTGATGTCGGGCTGGCGCTGTAGTGTTTCTTCCAGGTGTTTGTTTTGTGCTTCCATTTGTAAGCACTTCTTCTCCAGGTGACGTTTTTCTTTTTCAAGTTGTTGAATTTTGTTCTGGAGATGGTTGTTTTCACTCCTACTCTCCTGTAATGCCCTTTGGGTGGATAAGAGGCCATTTGGAGAAGTTGGCCGGCCACGCAAGGAAGGAGAGGCGGCGTAATCGTTTTGTCTCGGTTGCCGTAATCTTGGATACATGCTGGCGTTTGTATCCGATGACTCTGAGAGGTTTCCGAATGTTTCTGTAGTGAACGTTTGAAAGCTGCGAACACGAAGGCTGCGAAGTAACGAACTAAAAATTGCTGTTTGTCACCCCTATTTAAGGAAAAACTTCCTTGTGACATCATCACTCCTAAGCCAATCAGGTTGTCACATGACATTCTGGAATGTGGAATGGGGATATATATTTTTTTTTAAACAGTTTTCAAATTTAACTTAATATTTAAGTGTTTCTTACTTGACCTGCTTAGTCGATTAAAAAGTTAATTGCCACGAACACCCCTAATGTTATATAACAGACCACAGAAAAAAGACAGCTTTTTTCTGCGTGACAGAGCTATAATAAATGTTTTGTTTTTTTTAATGATCCTACTTTTTCTAAAAGGGAACATTATTTAAAGAATATGTATTTAATTAAAAAAACTCTGTATTCATCTAAAGGGTATAACAAGAAGGGTGAGCTTCCTGCTCCAAAATGAAATGACCAAAATAAATGTATTTCTCTGCAATTACAAACTCTGTGTAAACAGTCTTGGTGTCAAAATAAAGCTAACGCTGGTGAGATGTCATCAGAGCTGTAAATATTACTGCAGATGTTACTATGTCAAAGTTACTGTGACTCAAACATAGAAAAATGTCTTTTTCATTTCCCTCACCTAATTTTTCAAAGTATTTTATAGCATATAACACCTTTGAAAATATGCTTTGGTTCCCATTTAACTCCAGAACATCATAAATCAAAATATGGATATTACCTGTCCACAGATTCATGGTGACGTAACTGCTCTTTTAACTGTTTGGTGTCTTTGCTTTGTTTGGTGTTTGTAGAAATGGTTTACATGAGCTTTTAGCTGAGACTCAGAGGTTTCTGTGGACACTACTCATGTCAGCACTTATATTTCTGACCTCGTGTTATAATCGATTAAACGCGATCTCCTCCCTTTTGCCCCCATTTTTGATGGTGTGGGTACAAATGATCAGGCATGACATTCTCATAATAAATCAGATAAGATACTGCAAATAGTTAATCCTGCATTTGTGTGATTGAAAAGTGTGTGCAATGACACTGTTTTAAAGATTTAGCCTAAATCATTTTGGCGTGAATGAGCCTAAACATGATGACCGGACTAGTGACACCATATCACCTGTGACACACACACACGCACGTATGACTTTGCCAGTTTCAGCTGAAACAATTTCAGTGTTTCAAACCATGTTCAAGAGTTTTTAGGTCACCGTTCATGAGGTTTCAAGAAGAAAATGAAAGACAGATCTGAATGTTTGAAAGTGTTTTGGAAAAACTATGTAAAGATTAGATGAACAATACTCAAAGGATAAATTCAACTGTTTTATTTTCTAAGATAAGTTGAAAAAAAAGTTAAACAAGCAAGTAAATAAAGAAACAAGGTTAAATGAGGTAAGAACAAAAAGTTAACAAGTAAATAAAGAAACAAGGTTAAATGAGGTAAGAACAAAAAGTTAACAAGCAAATAAAGAAACAAGGTTAAATGAAGTAAGAGCAAAAAGTTAACAAGTAAATAAAGAAACAAGGTTAAATGAGGTAAGAACAAAAAGTTAACAAGTAAATAAAGAAACAAGGTTAAATGAGGTAAGAGCAAAAAGTTAACAAGTAAATAAAGAAACAAGGCAGAGGAGAGAAACCCCAACAATCCCCTCTGAGCAAGCACTAGGCGACAGTGGGGAGGAAAAACTGCCTTTAAACGGGCAGAAACCTCCGGCAGAACCAGGCTCAGGAGGGGGCAGTCAACTGCCGGGACTGGTTGGGGGGGTGAACAGAGGTGGAGCAAGACGAGGCTACATCAGTTGAAGAAGCAGTATTGTCCCTCTTCCGGAAAAAGCTGAAGAATCTTTTCTTCTTTTTCATGGACTTTTCCACGAGCCCCTTTTTCTCCAGGATGAGGGTTCTCAACTCATGGATGGTTTCGGTGTTTTGCTCCTCAAGTTTCTTGCATGTTTGTTCCACCTGTTCTAATGTTGCTCGTGTTTCTTCAAGCTGTTCTTTGAGCTCTTTGGATGTTGCCTCCTGTGTCAGCTTTGCCTTCTGCAGGTCTGCATTTCTCACTTGATCTTCTTTGTGCAGGCCTTCTAGCTGCTCATTTCTTTTCTGGGTGTCGCGGAGCGTACACTGCAGGTCTTCATGCATTTTGTCTTGCTTTTGCTTTTGCGCCTGCATTTCTGTGTTTTCCCGCTTCAAGTTGTTGAATTCCAACAATATCCCCTTAATGAGCTCTGAGTTGTTTTTGGCCATTTGATCGATCCTTTTCTGCATCTGTGAGCATCGTTTTTCCAGAGTTTCCTTTTCTCCCTGCAGCTCACTTGTTTTGACCTTCAGTTCATTACAGAATCCTTGCAACTTTTGATTTTTACTCTCAAAGTCCTTGATAGTGCACTTTTCTTCTGACAGTCTTTCTTGCTGTTGCTCCTTCTCTTGAAGAAGGTCTTTATTTTTTTCTTCAGCTTCATCAAGCTTTCTTTGGAGCAGGTGATTCTGTTGGTCCATGTATTGGAGATCCCACTCTAGCTTATCAATCGTGGCTTTCCTGCCTTGAAGCTGCTCGGACATTTCTTTCACTTCAGCGCTCTTTTGCTTGTTTTCTTTGATGAGGAATACAATCTGCTCTCTGGCTTGAGCAAACTTGATCCCCCAGCCCTCATTAATAATGTTGATGTCGGGCTGGCGCTGTAGTGTTTCTTCCAGGTGTTTGTTTTGTGCTTCCATTTGTAAGCACTTCTTCTCCAGGTGAACTTTTTCTTTTTCAAGTTGTTGAATTTTGTTCTGGAGATGGTTGTTTTCACTCCTACTCTCCTGTAATGCCCTTTGGGTGGATAAGAGGCCATTTGGAGAAGTTGGCCGGCCACGCAAGGAAGGAGAGGCGGCGTAATCGTTTTGTCTCGGTTGCCGTAATCTTGGATACATGCTGGCGTTTGTATCCGATGACTCTGAGAGGTTTCCGAATGTTTCTGTAGTGAACGTTTGAAAGCTGCGAACACGAAGGCTGCGAAGTAACGAACTAAAAATTGCTGTTTGTCACCCCTATTTAAGGAAAAACTTCCTTGTGACATCATCACTCCTAAGCCAATCAGGTTGTCACATGACATTCTGGAATGTGGAATGGGGATATATATTTTTTTTTAAACAGTTTTCAAATTTAACTTAATATTTAAGTGTTTCTTACTTGACCTGCTTAGTCGATTAAAAAGTTAATTGCCACGAACACCCCTAATGTTATATAACAGACCACAGAAAAAAGACAGCTTTTTTCTGCGTGACAGAGCTATAATAAATGTTTTGTTTTTTTAATGATCCTACTTTTTATAAAAGGGAACATTATTTAAAGAATATGTATTTAATTAAAAAAACTCTGTATTCATCTAAAGGGTATAACAAGAAGGGTGAGCTTCCTGCTCCAAAATGAAATGACCAAAATAAATGTATTTCTCTGCAATTACAAACTCTGTGTAAACAGTCTTGGTGTCAAAATAAAGCTAACGCTGGTGAGATGTCATCAGAGCTGTAAATATTACTGCAGATGTTACTATGTCAAAGTTACTGTGACTCAAACATAGAAAAATGTCTTTTTCATTTCCCTCACCTAATTTTTCAAAGTATTTTATAGCATATAACACCTTTGAAAATATGCTTTGGTTCCCATTTAACTCCAGAACATCATAAATCAAAATATGGATATTACCTGTCCACAGATTCATGGTGACGTAACTGCTCTTTTAACTGTTTGGTGTCTTTGCTTTGTTTGGTGTTTGTAGAAATGGTTTACATGAGCTTTTAGCTGAGACTCAGAGGTTTCTGTGGACACTACTCATGTCAGCACTTATATTTCTGACCTCGTGTTATAATCGATTAAACGCGATCTCCTCCCTTTTGCCCCCATTTTTGATGGTGTGGGTACAAATGATCAGGCATGACATTCTCATAATAAATCAGATAAGATACTGCAAATAGTTAATCCTGCATTTGTGTGATTGAAAAGTGTGTGCAATGACACTGTTTTAAAGATTTAGCCTAAATCATTTTGGCGTGAATGAGCCTAAACATGATGACCGGACTAGTGACACCATATCACCTGTGACACACACACACGCACGTATGACTTTGCCAGTTTCAGCTGAAACAATTTCAGTGTTTCAAACCATGTTCAAGAGTTTTTAGGTCACCGTTCATGAGGTTTCAAGAAGAAAATGAAAGACAGATCTGAATGTTTGAAAGTGTTTTGGAAAAACTATGTAAAGATTAGATGAACAATACTCAAAGGATAAATTCAACTGTTTTATTTTGTTAGATAAGTTGAAAAAAAAGTTAAACAAGCAAGTAAATAACGAAACAAGGTTAAATGAGGTAAGAACAAAAAGTTAACAAGCAAATAAAGAAACAAGGTTAAATGAAGTAAGAGCAAAAAGTTAACAAGTAAATAAAGAAACAAGGTTAAATGAAGTAAGAGCAAAAAGTTAACAAGTAAATAAAGAAACAAGGTTAAATGAGGTAAGAACAAAAAGTTAACAAGTAAATAAAGAAACAAGGTTAAATGAGGTAAGAGCAAAAAGTTAACAAGCAAATAAAGAAACAAGGTTAAATGAAGTAAGAGCAAAAAGTTAACAAGTAAATAAAGAAACAAGGTTAAATGAGGTAAGAACAAAAAGTTAACAAGTAAATAAAGAAACAAGGTTAAATGAGGTAAGAACAAAAAGTTAACAAGCAAATAAAGAAACAAGGTTAAATGAAGTAAGAGCAAAAAGTTAACAAGTAAATAAAGAAACAAGGTTAAATGAGGTAAGAACAAAAAGTTAACAAGTAAATAAAGAAACAAGGTTAAATGAGGTAAGAACAAAAAGTTAACAAGCAAATAAAGAAACAAGGTTAAATGAAGTAAGAGCAAAAAGTTAACAAGTAAATAAAGAAACAAGGTTAAATGAGGTAAGAACAAAAAGTTAACAAGTAAATAAAGAAACAAGGTTAAATGAGGTAAGAACAAAAAGTTAACAAGCAAATAAAGAAACAAGGTTAAATGAAGTAAGAGCAAAAAGTTAACAAGTAAATAAAGAAACAAGGCAGAGGAGAGAAACCCCAACAATCCCCTCTGAGCAAGCACTAGGCGACAGTGGGGAGGAAAAACTGCCTTTAAACGGGCAGAAACCTCCGGCAGAACCAGGCTCAGGAGGGGGCAGTCAACTGCCGGGACTGGTTGGGGGGGTGAACAGAGGTGGAGCAAGACGAGGCTACATCAGTTGAAGAAGCAGTATTGTCCCTCTTCCGGAAAAAGCTGAAGAATCTTTTCTTCTTTTTCATGGACTTTTCCACGAGCCCCTTTTTCTCCAGGATGAGGGTTCTCAACTCATGGATGGTTTCGGTGTTTTGCTCCTCAAGTTTCTTGCATGTTTGTTCCACCTGTTCTAATGTTGCTCGTGTTTCTTCAAGCTGTTCTTTGAGCTCTTTGGATGTTGCCTCCTGTGTCAGCTTTGCCTTCTGCAGGTCTGCATTTCTCACTTGATCTTCTTTGTGCAGGCCTTCTAGCTGCTCATTTCTTTTCTGGGTGTCGCGGAGCGTACACTGCAGGTCTTCATGCATTTTGTCTTGCTTTTGCTTTTGCGCCTGCATTTCTGTGTTTTCCCGCTTCAAGTTGTTGAATTCCAACAATATCCCCTTAATGAGCTCTGAGTTGTTTTTGGCCATTTGATCGATCCTTTTCTGCATCTGTGAGCATCGTTTTTCCAGAGTTTCCTTTTCTCCCTGCAGCTCACTTGTTTTGACCTTCAGTTCATTACAGAATCCTTGCAACTTTTGATTTTTACTCTCAAAGTCCTTGATAGTGCACTTTTCTTCTGACAGTCTTTCTTGCTGTTGCTCCTTCTCTTGAAGAAGGTCTTTATTTTTTTCTTCAGCTTCATCAAGCTTTCTTTGGAGCAGGTGATTCTGTTGGTCCATGTATTGGAGATCCCACTCTAGCTTATCAATCGTGGCTTTCCTGCCTTGAAGCTGCTCGGACATTTCTTTCACTTCAGCGCTCTTTTGCTTGTTTTCTTTGATGAGGAATACAATCTGCTCTCTGGCTTGAGCAAACTTGATCCCCCAGCCCTCATTAATAATGTTGATGTCGGGCTGGCGCTGTAGTGTTTCTTCCAGGTGTTTGTTTTGTGCTTCCATTTGTAAGCACTTCTTCTCCAGGTGAACTTTTTCTTTTTCAAGTTGTTGAATTTTGTTCTGGAGATGGTTGTTTTCACTCCTACTCTCCTGTAATGCCCTTTGGGTGGATAAGAGGCCATTTGGAGAAGTTGGCCGGCCACGCAAGGAAGGAGAGGCGGCGTAATCGTTTTGTCTCGGTTGCCGTAATCTTGGATACATGCTGGCGTTTGTATCCGATGACTCTGAGAGGTTTCCGAATGTTTCTGTAGTGAACGTTTGAAAGCTGCGAACACGAAGGCTGCGAAGTAACGAACTAAAAATTGCTGTTTGTCACCCCTATTTAAGGAAAAACTTCCTTGTGACATCATCACTCCTAAGCCAATCAGGTTGTCACATGACATTCTGGAATGTGGAATGGGGATATATATTTTTTTTTAAACAGTTTTCAAATTTAACTTAATATTTAAGTGTTTCTTACTTGACCTGCTTAGTCGATTAAAAAGTTAATTGCCACGAACACCCCTAATGTTATATAACAGACCACAGAAAAAAGACAGCTTTTTTCTGCGTGACAGAGCTATAATAAATGTTTTGTTTTTTTAATGATCCTACTTTTTATAAAAGGGAACATTATTTAAAGAATATGTATTTAATTAAAAAACTCTGTATTCATCTAAAGGGTATAACAAGAAGGGTGAGCTTCCTGCTCCAAAATGAAATGACCAAAATAAATGTATTTCTCTGCAATTACAAACTCTGTGTAAACAGTCTTGGTGTCAAAATAAAGCTAACGCTGGTGAGATGTCATCAGAGCTGTAAATATTACTGCAGATGTTACTATGTCAAAGTTACTGTGACTCAAACATAGAAAAATGTCTTTTTCATTTCCCTCACCTAATTTTTCAAAGTATTTTATAGCATATAACACCTTTGAAAATATGCTTTGGTTCCCATTTAACTCCAGAACATCATAAATCAAAATATGGATATTACCTGTCCACAGATTCATGGTGACGTAACTGCTCTTTTAACTGTTTGGTGTCTTTGCTTTGTTTGGTGTTTGTAGAAATGGTTTACATGAGCTTTTAGCTGAGACTCAGAGGTTTCTGTGGACACTACTCATGTCAGCACTTATATTTCTGACCTCGTGTTATAATCGATTAAACGCGATCTCCTCCCTTTTGCCCCCATTTTTGATGGTGTGGGTACAAATGATCAGGCATGACATTCTCATAATAAATCAGATAAGATACTGCAAATAGTTAATCCTGCATTTGTGTGATTGAAAAGTGTGTGCAATGACACTGTTTTAAAGATTTAGCCTAAATCATTTTGGCGTGAATGAGCCTAAACATGATGACCGGACTAGTGACACCATATCACCTGTGACACACACACACGCACGTATGACTTTGCCAGTTTCAGCTGAAACAATTTCAGTGTTTCAAACCATGTTCAAGAGTTTTTAGGTCACCGTTCATGAGGTTTCAAGAAGAAAATGAAAGACAGATCTGAATGTTTGAAAGTGTTTTGGAAAAACTATGTAAAGATTAGATGAACAATACTCAAAGGATAAATTCAACTGTTTTATTTTGTTAGATAAGTTGAAAAAAAAGTTAAACAAGCAAGTAAATAAAGAAACAAGGTTAAATGAGGTAAGAACAAAAAGTTAACAAGCAAATAAAGAAACAAGGTTAAATGAAGTAAGAGCAAAAAGTTAACAAGTAAATAAAGAAACAAGGTTAAATGAGGTAAGAACAAAAAGTTAACAAGTAAATAAAGAAACAAGGTTAAATGAGGTAAGAGCAAAAAGTTAACAAGTAAATAAAGAAACAAGGCAGAGGAGAGAAACCCCAACAATCCCCTCTGAGCAAGCACTAGGCGACAGTGGGGAGGAAAAACTGCCTTTAAACGGGCAGAAACCTCCGGCAGAACCAGGCTCAGGAGGGGGCAGTCAACTGCCGGGACTGGTTGGGGGGGTGAACAGAGGTGGAGCAAGACGAGGCTACATCAGTTGAAGAAGCAGTATTGTCCCTCTTCCGGAAAAAGCTGAAGAATCTTTTCTTCTTTTTCATGGACTTTTCCACGAGCCCCTTTTTCTCCAGGATGAGGGTTCTCAACTCATGGATGGTTTCGGTGTTTTGCTCCTCAAGTTTCTTGCATGTTTGTTCCACCTGTTCTAATGTTGCTCGTGTTTCTTCAAGCTGTTCTTTGAGCTCTTTGGATGTTGCCTCCTGTGTCAGCTTTGCCTTCTGCAGGTCTGCATTTCTCACTTGATCTTCTTTGTGCAGGCCTTCTAGCTGCTCATTTCTTTTCTGGGTGTCGCGGAGCGTACACTGCAGGTCTTCATGCATTTTGTCTTGCTTTTGCTTTTGCGCCTGCATTTCTGTGTTTTCCCGCTTCAAGTTGTTGAATTCCAACAATATCCCCTTAATGAGCTCTGAGTTGTTTTTGGCCATTTGATCGATCCTTTTCTGCATCTGTGAGCATCGTTTTTCCAGAGTTTCCTTTTCTCCCTGCAGCTCACTTGTTTTGACCTTCAGTTCATTACAGAATCCTTGCAACTTTTGATTTTTACTCTCAAAGTCCTTGATAGTGCACTTTTCTTCTGACAGTCTTTCTTGCTGTTGCTCCTTCTCTTGAAGAAGGTCTTTATTTTTTTCTTCAGCTTCATCAAGCTTTCTTTGGAGCAGGTGATTCTGTTGGTCCATGTATTGGAGATCCCACTCTAGCTTATCAATCGTGGCTTTCCTGCCTTGAAGCTGCTCGGACATTTCTTTCACTTCAGCGCTCTTTTGCTTGTTTTCTTTGATGAGGAATACAATCTGCTCTCTGGCTTGAGCAAACTTGATCCCCCAGCCCTCATTAATAATGTTGATGTCGGGCTGGCGCTGTAGTGTTTCTTCCAGGTGTTTGTTTTGTGCTTCCATTTGTAAGCACTTCTTCTCCAGGTGAACTTTTTCTTTTTCAAGTTGTTGAATTTTGTTCTGGAGATGGTTGTTTTCACTCCTACTCTCCTGTAATGCCCTTTGGGTGGATAAGAGGCCATTTGGAGAAGTTGGCCGGCCACGCAAGGAAGGAGAGGCGGCGTAATCGTTTTGTCTCGGTTGCCGTAATCTTGGATACATGCTGGCGTTTGTATCCGATGACTCTGAGAGGTTTCCGAATGTTTCTGTAGTGAACGTTTGAAAGCTGCGAACACGAAGGCTGCGAAGTAACGAACTAAAAATTGCTGTTTGTCACCCCTATTTAAGGAAAAACTTCCTTGTGACATCATCACTCCTAAGCCAATCAGGTTGTCACATGACATTCTGGAATGTGGAATGGGGATATATATTTTTTTTTAAACAGTTTTCAAATTTAACTTAATATTTAAGTGTTTCTTACTTGACCTGCTTAGTCGATTAAAAAGTTAATTGCCACGAACACCCCTAATGTTATATAACAGACCACAGAAAAAAGACAGCTTTTTTCTGCGTGACAGAGCTATAATAAATGTTTTGTTTTTTTAATGATCCTACTTTTTATAAAAGGGAACATTATTTAAAGAATATGTATTTAATTAAAAAACTCTGTATTCATCTAAAGGGTATAACAAGAAGGGTGAGCTTCCTGCTCCAAAATGAAATGACCAAAATAAATGTATTTCTCTGCAATTACAAACTCTGTGTAAACAGTCTTGGTGTCAAAATAAAGCTAACGCTGGTGAGATGTCATCAGAGCTGTAAATATTACTGCAGATGTTACTATGTCAAAGTTACTGTGACTCAAACATAGAAAAATGTCTTTTTCATTTCCCTCACCTAATTTTTCAAAGTATTTTATAGCATATAACACCTTTGAAAATATGCTTTGGTTCCCATTTAACTCCAGAACATCATAAATCAAAATATGGATATTACCTGTCCACAGATTCATGGTGACGTAACTGCTCTTTTAACTGTTTGGTGTCTTTGCTTTGTTTGGTGTTTGTAGAAATGGTTTACATGAGCTTTTAGCTGAGACTCAGAGGTTTCTGTGGACACTACTCATGTCAGCACTTATATTTCTGACCTCGTGTTATAATCGATTAAACGCGATCTCCTCCCTTTTGCCCCCATTTTTGATGGTGTGGGTACAAATGATCAGGCATGACATTCTCATAATAAATCAGATAAGATACTGCAAATAGTTAATCCTGCATTTGTGTGATTGAAAAGTGTGTGCAATGACACTGTTTTAAAGATTTAGCCTAAATCATTTTGGCGTGAATGAGCCTAAACATGATGACCGGACTAGTGACACCATATCACCTGTGACACACACACACGCACGTATGACTTTGCCAGTTTCAGCTGAAACAATTTCAGTGTTTCAAACCATGTTCCAGAGTTTTTAGGTCACCGTTCATGAGGTTTCAAGAAGAAAATGAAAGACAGATCTGAATGTTTGAAAGTGTTTTGGAAAAACTCTGTAAAGATTAGATGAACAATACTCAAAGGATAAATTCAACTGTTTTATTTTGTTAGATAAGTTGAAAAAAAAGTTAAACAAGCAAGTAAATAACGAAACAAGGTTAAATGAGGTAAGAACAAAAAGTTAACAAGCAAATAAAGAAACAAGGTTAAATGAGGTAAGAACAAAAAGTTAACAAGCAAATAAAGAAACAAGGTTAAATGAGGTAAGAGCAAAAAGTTAACAAGTAAATAAAGAAACAAGGCAGAGGAGAGAAACCCCAACAATCCCCTCTGAGCAAGCACTAGGCGACAGTGGGGAGGAAAAACTGCCTTTAAACGGGCAGAAACCTCCGGCAGAACCAGGCTCAGGAGGGGGCAGTCAACTGCCGGGACTGGTTGGGGGGGTGAACAGAGGTGGAGCAAGACGAGGCTACATCAGTTGAAGAAGCAGTATTGTCCCTCTTCCGGAAAAAGCTGAAGAATCTTTTCTTCTTTTTCATGGACTTTTCCACGAGCCCCTTTTTCTCCAGGATGAGGGTTCTCAACTCATGGATGGTTTCGGTGTTTTGCTCCTCAAGTTTCTTGCATGTTTGTTCCACCTGTTCTAATGTTGCTCGTGTTTCTTCAAGCTGTTCTTTGAGCTCTTTGGATGTTGCCTCCTGTGTCAGCTTTGCCTTCTGCAGGTCTGCATTTCTCACTTGATCTTCTTTGTGCAGGCCTTCTAGCTGCTCATTTCTTTTCTGGGTGTCGCGGAGCGTACACTGCAGGTCTTCATGCATTTTGTCTTGCTTTTGCTTTTGCGCCTGCATTTCTGTGTTTTCCCGCTTCAAGTTGTTGAATTCCAACAATATCCCCTTAATGAGCTCTGAGTTGTTTTTGGCCATTTGATCGATCCTTTTCTGCATCTGTGAGCATCGTTTTTCCAGAGTTTCCTTTTCTCCCTGCAGCTCACTTGTTTTGACCTTCAGTTCATTACAGAATCCTTGCAACTTTTGATTTTTACTCTCAAAGTCCTTGATAGTGCACTTTTCTTCTGACAGTCTTTCTTGCTGTTGCTCCTTCTCTTGAAGAAGGTCTTTATTTTTTTCTTCAGCTTCATCAAGCTTTCTTTGGAGCAGGTGATTCTGTTGGTCCATGTATTGGAGATCCCACTCTAGCTTATCAATCGTGGCTTTCCTGCCTTGAAGCTGCTCGGACATTTCTTTCACTTCAGCGCTCTTTTGCTTGTTTTCTTTGATGAGGAATACAATCTGCTCTCTGGCTTGAGCAAACTTGATCCCCCAGCCCTCATTAATAATGTTGATGTCGGGCTGGCGCTGTAGTGTTTCTTCCAGGTGTTTGTTTTGTGCTTCCATTTGTAAGCACTTCTTCTCCAGGTGAACTTTTTCTTTTTCAAGTTGTTGAATTTTGTTCTGGAGATGGTTGTTTTCACTCCTACTCTCCTGTAATGCCCTTTGGGTGGATAAGAGGCCATTTGGAGAAGTTGGCCGGCCACGCAAGGAAGGAGAGGCGGCGTAATCGTTTTGTCTCGGTTGCCGTAATCTTGGATACATGCTGGCGTTTGTATCCGATGACTCTGAGAGGTTTCCGAATGTTTCTGTAGTGAACGTTTGAAAGCTGCGAACACGAAGGCTGCGAAGTAACGAACTAAAAATTGCTGTTTGTCACCCCTATTTAAGGAAAAACTTCCTCGTGACATCATCACTCCTAAGCCAATCAGGTTGTCACATGACATTCTGGAATGTGGAATGGGGATATATATATTTTTTTAAACAGTTTTCAAATTTAACTTAATATTTAAGTGTTTCTTACTTGACCTGCTTAGTCGATTAAAAAGTTAATTGCCACGAACACCCCTAATGTTATATAACAGACCACAGAAAAAAGACAGCTTTTTTCTGCGTGACAGAGCTATAATAAATGTTTTGTTTTTTTAATGATCCTACTTTTTATAAAAGGGAACATTATTTAAAGAATATGTATTTAATTAAAAAACTCTGTATTCATCTAAAGGGTATAACAAGAAGGGTGAGCTTCCTGCTCCAAAATGAAATGACCAAAATAAATGTATTTCTCTGCAATTACAAACTCTGTGTAAACAGTCTTGGTGTCAAAATAAAGCTAACGCTGGTGAGATGTCATCAGAGCTGTAAATATTACTGCAGATGTTACTATGTCAAAGTTACTGTGACTCAAACATAGAAAAATGTCTTTTTCATTTCCCTCACCTAATTTTTCAAAGTATTTTATAGCATATAACACCTTTGAAAATATGCTTTGGTTCCCATTTAACTCCAGAACATCATAAATCAAAATATGGATATTACCTGTCCACAGATTCATGGTGACGTAACTGCTCTTTTAACTGTTTGGTGTCTTTGCTTTGTTTGGTGTTTGTAGAAATGGTTTACATGAGCTTTTAGCTGAGACTCAGAGGTTTCTGTGGACACTACTCATGTCAGCACTTATATTTCTGACCTCGTGTTATAATCGATTAAACGCGATCTCCTCCCTTTTGCCCCCATTTTTGATGGTGTGGGTACAAATGATCAGGCATGACATTCTCATAATAAATCAGATAAGATACTGCAAATAGTTAATCCTGCATTTGTGTGATTGAAAAGTGTGTGCAATGACACTGTTTTAAAGATTTAGCCTAAATCATTTTGGCGTGAATGAGCCTAAACATGATGACCGGACTAGTGACACCATATCACCTGTGACACACACACACGCACGTATGACTTTGCCAGTTTCAGCTGAAACAATTTCAGTGTTTCAAACCATGTTCCAGAGTTTTTAGGTCACCGTTCATGAGGTTTCAAGAAGAAAATGAAAGACAGATCTGAATGTTTGAAAGTGTTTTGGAAAAACTCTGTAAAGATTAGATGAACAATACTCAAAGGATAAATTCAACTGTTTTATTTTGTTAGATAAGTTGAAAAAAAAGTTAAACAAGCAAGTAAATAACGAAACAAGGTTAAATGAGGTAAGAACAAAAAGTTAACAAGTAAATAAAGAAACAAGGTTAAATGAGGTAAGAACAAAAAGTTAACAAGCAAATAAAGAAACAAGGTTAAATGAGGTAAGAACAAAAAGTTAACAAGCAAATAAAGAAACAAGGCAGAGGAGAGAAACCCCAACAATCCCCTCTGAGCAAGCACTAGGCGACAGTGGGGAGGAAAAACTGCCTTTAAACGGGCAGAAACCTCCGGCAGAACCAGGCTCAGGAGGGGGCAGTCAACTGCCGGGACTGGTTGGGGGGGTGAACAGAGGTGGAGCAAGACGAGGCTACATCAGTTGAAGAAGCAGTATTGTCCCTCTTCCGGAAAAAGCTGAAGAATCTTTTCTTCTTTTTCATGGACTTTTCCACGAGCCCCTTTTTCTCCAGGATGAGGGTTCTCAACTCATGGATGGTTTCGGTGTTTTGCTCCTCAAGTTTCTTGCATGTTTGTTCCACCTGTTCTAATGTTGCTCGTGTTTCTTCAAGCTGTTCTTTGAGCTCTTTGGATGTTGCCTCCTGTGTCAGCTTTGCCTTCTGCAGGTCTGCATTTCTCACTTGATCTTCTTTGTGCAGGCCTTCTAGCTGCTCATTTCTTTTCTGGGTGTCGCGGAGCGTACACTGCAGGTCTTCATGCATTTTGTCTTGCTTTTGCTTTTGCGCCTGCATTTCTGTGTTTTCCCGCTTCAAGTTGTTGAATTCCAACAATATCCCCTTAATGAGCTCTGAGTTGTTTTTGGCCATTTGATCGATCCTTTTCTGCATCTGTGAGCATCGTTTTTCCAGAGTTTCCTTTTCTCCCTGCAGCTCACTTGTTTTGACCTTCAGTTCATTACAGAATCCTTGCAACTTTTGATTTTTACTCTCAAAGTCCTTGATAGTGCACTTTTCTTCTGACAGTCTTTCTTGCTGTTGCTCCTTCTCTTGAAGAAGGTCTTTATTTTTTTCTTCAGCTTCATCAAGCTTTCTTTGGAGCAGGTGATTCTGTTGGTCCATGTATTGGAGATCCCACTCTAGCTTATCAATCGTGGCTTTCCTGCCTTGAAGCTGCTCGGACATTTCTTTCACTTCAGCGCTCTTTTGCTTGTTTTCTTTGATGAGGAATACAATCTGCTCTCTGGCTTGAGCAAACTTGATCCCCCAGCCCTCATTAATAATGTTGATGTCGGGCTGGCGCTGTAGTGTTTCTTCCAGGTGTTTGTTTTGTGCTTCCATTTGTAAGCACTTCTTCTCCAGGTGAACTTTTTCTTTTTCAAGTTGTTGAATTTTGTTCTGGAGATGGTTGTTTTCACTCCTACTCTCCTGTAATGCCCTTTGGGTGGATAAGAGGCCATTTGGAGAAGTTGGCCGGCCACGCAAGGAAGGAGAGGCGGCGTAATCGTTTTGTCTCGGTTGCCGTAATCTTGGATACATGCTGGCGTTTGTATCCGATGACTCTGAGAGGTTTCCGAATGTTTCTGTAGTGAACGTTTGAAAGCTGCGAACACGAAGGCTGCGAAGTAACGAACTAAAAATTGCTGTTTGTCACCCCTATTTAAGGAAAAACTTCCTTGTGACATCATCACTCCTAAGCCAATCAGGTTGTCACATGACATTCTGGAATGTGGAATGGGGATATATATTTTTTTTTAAACAGTTTTCAAATTTAACTTAATATTTAAGTGTTTCTTACTTGACCTGCTTAGTCGATTAAAAAGTTAATTGCCACGAACACCCCTAATGTTATATAACAGACCACAGAAAAAAGACAGCTTTTTTCTGCGTGACAGAGCTATAATAAATGTTTTGTTTTTTTAATGATCCTACTTTTTATAAAAGGGAACATTATTTAAAGAATATGTATTTAATTAAAAAAACTCTGTATTCATCTAAAGGGTATAACAAGAAGGGTGAGCTTCCTGCTCCAAAATGAAATGACCAAAATAAATGTATTTCTCTGCAATTACAAACTCTGTGTAAACAGTCTTGGTGTCAAAATAAAGCTAACGCTGGTGAGATGTCATCAGAGCTGTAAATATTACTGCAGATGTTACTATGTCAAAGTTACTGTGACTCAAACATAGAAAAATGTCTTTTTCATTTCCCTCACCTAATTTTTCAAAGTATTTTATAGCATATAACACCTTTGAAAATATGCTTTGGTTCCCATTTAACTCCAGAACATCATAAATCAAAATATGGATATTACCTGTCCACAGATTCATGGTGACGTAACTGCTCTTTTAACTGTTTGGTGTCTTTGCTTTGTTTGGTGTTTGTAGAAATGGTTTACATGAGCTTTTAGCTGAGACTCAGAGGTTTCTGTGGACACTACTCATGTCAGCACTTATATTTCTGACCTCGTGTTATAATCGATTAAACGCGATCTCCTCCCTTTTGCCCCCATTTTTGATGGTGTGGGTACAAATGATCAGGCATGACATTCTCATAATAAATCAGATAAGATACTGCAAATAGTTAATCCTGCATTTGTGTGATTGAAAAGTGTGTGCAATGACACTGTTTTAAAGATTTAGCCTAAATCATTTTGGCGTGAATGAGCCTAAACATGATGACCGGACTAGTGACACCATATCACCTGTGACACACACACACGCACGTATGACTTTGCCAGTTTCAGCTGAAACAATTTCAGTGTTTCAAACCATGTTCAAGAGTTTTTAGGTCACCGTTCATGAGGTTTCAAGAAGAAAATGAAAGACAGATCTGAATGTTTGAAAGTGTTTTGGAAAAACTATGTAAAGATTAGATGAACAATACTCAAAGGATAAATTCAACTGTTTTATTTTGTTAGATAAGTTGAAAAAAAAGTTAAACAAGCAAGTAAATAACGAAACAAGGTTAAATGAGGTAAGAACAAAAAGTTAACAAGCAAATAAAGAAACAAGGTTAAATGAAGTAAGAGCAAAAAGTTAACAAGTAAATAAAGAAACAAGGTTAAATGAAGTAAGAGCAAAAAGTTAACAAGTAAATAAAGAAACAAGGTTAAATGAGGTAAGAACAAAAAGTTAACAAGTAAATAAAGAAACAAGGTTAAATGAGGTAAGAGCAAAAAGTTAACAAGCAAATAAAGAAACAAGGTTAAATGAAGTAAGAGCAAAAAGTTAACAAGTAAATAAAGAAACAAGGTTAAATGAGGTAAGAACAAAAAGTTAACAAGTAAATAAAGAAACAAGGTTAAATGAGGTAAGAACAAAAAGTTAACAAGCAAATAAAGAAACAAGGTTAAATGAAGTAAGAGCAAAAAGTTAACAAGTAAATAAAGAAACAAGGTTAAATGAGGTAAGAACAAAAAGTTAACAAGTAAATAAAGAAACAAGGTTAAATGAGGTAAGAACAAAAAGTTAACAAGCAAATAAAGAAACAAGGTTAAATGAAGTAAGAGCAAAAAGTTAACAAGTAAATAAAGAAACAAGGTTAAATGAGGTAAGAACAAAAAGTTAACAAGTAAATAAAGAAACAAGGTTAAATGAGGTAAGAACAAAAAGTTAACAAGCAAATAAAGAAACAAGGTTAAATGAAGTAAGAGCAAAAAGTTAACAAGTAAATAAAGAAACAAGGCAGAGGAGAGAAACCCCAACAATCCCCTCTGAGCAAGCACTAGGCGACAGTGGGGAGGAAAAACTGCCTTTAAACGGGCAGAAACCTCCGGCAGAACCAGGCTCAGGAGGGGGCAGTCAACTGCCGGGACTGGTTGGGGGGGTGAACAGAGGTGGAGCAAGACGAGGCTACATCAGTTGAAGAAGCAGTATTGTCCCTCTTCCGGAAAAAGCTGAAGAATCTTTTCTTCTTTTTCATGGACTTTTCCACGAGCCCCTTTTTCTCCAGGATGAGGGTTCTCAACTCATGGATGGTTTCGGTGTTTTGCTCCTCAAGTTTCTTGCATGTTTGTTCCACCTGTTCTAATGTTGCTCGTGTTTCTTCAAGCTGTTCTTTGAGCTCTTTGGATGTTGCCTCCTGTGTCAGCTTTGCCTTCTGCAGGTCTGCATTTCTCACTTGATCTTCTTTGTGCAGGCCTTCTAGCTGCTCATTTCTTTTCTGGGTGTCGCGGAGCGTACACTGCAGGTCTTCATGCATTTTGTCTTGCTTTTGCTTTTGCGCCTGCATTTCTGTGTTTTCCCGCTTCAAGTTGTTGAATTCCAACAATATCCCCTTAATGAGCTCTGAGTTGTTTTTGGCCATTTGATCGATCCTTTTCTGCATCTGTGAGCATCGTTTTTCCAGAGTTTCCTTTTCTCCCTGCAGCTCACTTGTTTTGACCTTCAGTTCATTACAGAATCCTTGCAACTTTTGATTTTTACTCTCAAAGTCCTTGATAGTGCACTTTTCTTCTGACAGTCTTTCTTGCTGTTGCTCCTTCTCTTGAAGAAGGTCTTTATTTTTTTCTTCAGCTTCATCAAGCTTTCTTTGGAGCAGGTGATTCTGTTGGTCCATGTATTGGAGATCCCACTCTAGCTTATCAATCGTGGCTTTCCTGCCTTGAAGCTGCTCGGACATTTCTTTCACTTCAGCGCTCTTTTGCTTGTTTTCTTTGATGAGGAATACAATCTGCTCTCTGGCTTGAGCAAACTTGATCCCCCAGCCCTCATTAATAATGTTGATGTCGGGCTGGCGCTGTAGTGTTTCTTCCAGGTGTTTGTTTTGTGCTTCCATTTGTAAGCACTTCTTCTCCAGGTGAACTTTTTCTTTTTCAAGTTGTTGAATTTTGTTCTGGAGATGGTTGTTTTCACTCCTACTCTCCTGTAATGCCCTTTGGGTGGATAAGAGGCCATTTGGAGAAGTTGGCCGGCCACGCAAGGAAGGAGAGGCGGCGTAATCGTTTTGTCTCGGTTGCCGTAATCTTGGATACATGCTGGCGTTTGTATCCGATGACTCTGAGAGGTTTCCGAATGTTTCTGTAGTGAACGTTTGAAAGCTGCGAACACGAAGGCTGCGAAGTAACGAACTAAAAATTGCTGTTTGTCACCCCTATTTAAGGAAAAACTTCCTTGTGACATCATCACTCCTAAGCCAATCAGGTTGTCACATGACATTCTGGAATGTGGAATGGGGATATATATATATTTTTAAACAGTTTTCAAATTTAACTTAATATTTAAGTGTTTCTTACTTGACCTGCTTAGTCGATTAAAAAGTTAATTGCCACGAACACCCCTAATGTTATATAACAGACCACAGAAAAAAGACAGCTTTTTTCTGCGTGACAGAGCTATAATAAATGTTTTGTTTTTTTAATGATCCTACTTTTTATAAAAGGGAACATTATTTAAAGAATATGTATTTAATTAAAAAACTCTGTATTCATCTAAAGGGTATAACAAGAAGGGTGAGCTTCCTGCTCCAAAATGAAATGACCAAAATAAATGTATTTCTCTGCAATTACAAACTCTGTGTAAACAGTCTTGGTGTCAAAATAAAGCTAACGCTGGTGAGATGTCATCAGAGCTGTAAATATTACTGCAGATGTTACTATGTCAAAGTTACTGTGACTCAAACATAGAAAAATGTCTTTTTCATTTCCCTCACCTAATTTTTCAAAGTATTTTATAGCATATAACACCTTTGAAAATATGCTTTGGTTCCCATTTAACTCCAGAACATCATAAATCAAAATATGGATATTACCTGTCCACAGATTCATGGTGACGTAACTGCTCTTTTAACTGTTTGGTGTCTTTGCTTTGTTTGGTGTTTGTAGAAATGGTTTACATGAGCTTTTAGCTGAGACTCAGAGGTTTCTGTGGACACTACTCATGTCAGCACTTATATTTCTGACCTCGTGTTATAATCGATTAAACGCGATCTCCTCCCTTTTGCCCCCATTTTTGATGGTGTGGGTACAAATGATCAGGCATGACATTCTCATAATAAATCAGATAAGATACTGCAAATAGTTAATCCTGCATTTGTGTGATTGAAAAGTGTGTGCAATGACACTGTTTTAAAGATTTAGCCTAAATCATTTTGGCGTGAATGAGCCTAAACATGATGACCGGACTAGTGACACCATATCACCTGTGACACACACACACGCACGTATGACTTTGCCAGTTTCAGCTGAAACAATTTCAGTGTTTCAAACCATGTTCCAGAGTTTTTAGGTCACCGTTCATGAGGTTTCAAGAAGAAAATGAAAGACAGATCTGAATGTTTGAAAGTGTTTTGGAAAAACTCTGTAAAGATTAGATGAACAATACTCAAAGGATAAATTCAACTGTTTTATTTTGTTAGATAAGTTGAAAAAAAAGTTAAACAAGCAAGTAAATAACGAAACAAGGTTAAATGAGGTAAGAACAAAAAGTTAACAAGTAAATAAAGAAACAAGGTTAAATGAGGTAAGAACAAAAAGTTAACAAGCAAATAAAGAAACAAGGTTAAATGAGGTAAGAACAAAAAGTTAACAAGCAAATAAAGAAACAAGGCAGAGGAGAGAAACCCCAACAATCCCCTCTGAGCAAGCACTAGGCGACAGTGGGGAGGAAAAACTGCCTTTAAACGGGCAGAAACCTCCGGCAGAACCAGGCTCAGGAGGGGGCAGTCAACTGCCGGGACTGGTTGGGGGGGTGAACAGAGGTGGAGCAAGACGAGGCTACATCAGTTGAAGAAGCAGTATTGTCCCTCTTCCGGAAAAAGCTGAAGAATCTTTTCTTCTTTTTCATGGACTTTTCCACGAGCCCCTTTTTCTCCAGGATGAGGGTTCTCAACTCATGGATGGTTTCGGTGTTTTGCTCCTCAAGTTTCTTGCATGTTTGTTCCACCTGTTCTAATGTTGCTCGTGTTTCTTCAAGCTGTTCTTTGAGCTCTTTGGATGTTGCCTCCTGTGTCAGCTTTGCCTTCTGCAGGTCTGCATTTCTCACTTGATCTTCTTTGTGCAGGCCTTCTAGCTGCTTATTTCTTTTCTGGGTGTCGCGGAGCGTACACTGCAGGTCTTCATGCATTTTGTCTTGCTTTTGCTTTTGCGCCTGCATTTCTGTGTTTTCCCGCTTCAAGTTGTTGAATTCCAACAATATCCCCTTAATGAGCTCTGAGTTGTTTTTGGCCATTTGATCGATCCTTTTCTGCATCTGTGAGCATCGTTTTTCCAGAGTTTCCTTTTCTCCCTGCAGCTCACTTGTTTTGACCTTCAGTTCATTACAGAATCCTTGCAACTTTTGATTTTTACTCTCAAAGTCCTTGATAGTGCACTTTTCTTCTGACAGTCTTTCTTGCTGTTGCTCCTTCTCTTGAAGAAGGTCTTTATTTTTTTCTTCAGCTTCATCAAGCTTTCTTTGGAGCAGGTGATTCTGTTGGTCCATGTATTGGAGATCCCACTCTAGCTTATCAATCGTGGCTTTCCTGCCTTGAAGCTGCTCGGACATTTCTTTCACTTCAGCGCTCTTTTGCTTGTTTTCTTTGATGAGGAATACAATCTGCTCTCTGGCTTGAGCAAACTTGATCCCCCAGCCCTCATTAATAATGTTGATGTCGGGCTGGCGCTGTAGTGTTTCTTCCAGGTGTTTGTTTTGTGCTTCCATTTGTAAGCACTTCTTCTCCAGGTGAACTTTTTCTTTTTCAAGTTGTTGAATTTTGTTCTGGAGATGGTTGTTTTCACTCCTACTCTCCTGTAATGCCCTTTGGGTGGATAAGAGGCCATTTGGAGAAGTTGGCCGGCCACGCAAGGAAGGAGAGGCGGCGTAATCGTTTTGTCTCGGTTGCCGTAATCTTGGATACATGCTGGCGTTTGTATCCGATGACTCTGAGAGGTTTCCGAATGTTTCTGTAGTGAACGTTTGAAAGCTGCGAACACGAAGGCTGCGAAGTAACGAACTAAAAATTGCTGTTTGTCACCCCTATTTAAGGAAAAACTTCCTTGTGACATCATCACTCCTAAGCCAATCAGGTTGTCACATGACATTCTGGAATGTGGAATGGGGATATATATTTTTTTTTAAACAGTTTTCAAATTTAACTTAATATTTAAGTGTTTCTTACTTGACCTGCTTAGTCGATTAAAAAGTTAATTGCCACGAACACCCCTAATGTTATATAACAGACCACAGAAAAAAGACAGCTTTTTTCTGCGTGACAGAGCTATAATAAATGTTTTGTTTTTTTAATGATCCTACTTTTTATAAAAGGGAACATTATTTAAAGAATATGTATTTAATTAAAAAAACTCTGTATTCATCTAAAGGGTATAACAAGAAGGGTGAGCTTCCTGCTCCAAAATGAAATGACCAAAATAAATGTATTTCTCTGCAATTACAAACTCTGTGTAAACAGTCTTGGTGTCAAAATAAAGCTAACGCTGGTGAGATGTCATCAGAGCTGTAAATATTACTGCAGATGTTACTATGTCAAAGTTACTGTGACTCAAACATAGAAAAATGTCTTTTTCATTTCCCTCACCTAATTTTTCAAAGTATTTTATAGCATATAACACCTTTGAAAATATGCTTTGGTTCCCATTTAACTCCAGAACATCATAAATCAAAATATGGATATTACCTGTCCACAGATTCATGGTGACGTAACTGCTCTTTTAACTGTTTGGTGTCTTTGCTTTGTTTGGTGTTTGTAGAAATGGTTTACATGAGCTTTTAGCTGAGACTCAGAGGTTTCTGTGGACACTACTCATGTCAGCACTTATATTTCTGACCTCGTGTTATAATCGATTAAACGCGATCTCCTCCCTTTTGCCCCCATTTTTGATGGTGTGGGTACAAATGATCAGGCATGACATTCTCATAATAAATCAGATAAGATACTGCAAATAGTTAATCCTGCATTTGTGTGATTGAAAAGTGTGTGCAATGACACTGTTTTAAAGATTTAGCCTAAATCATTTTGGCGTGAATGAGCCTAAACATGATGACCGGACTAGTGACACCATATCACCTGTGACACACACACACGCACGTATGACTTTGCCAGTTTCAGCTGAAACAATTTCAGTGTTTCAAACCATGTTCAAGAGTTTTTAGGTCACCGTTCATGAGGTTTCAAGAAGAAAATGAAAGACAGATCTGAATGTTTGAAAGTGTTTTGGAAAAACTATGTAAAGATTAGATGAACAATACTCAAAGGATAAATTCAACTGTTTTATTTTGTTAGATAAGTTGAAAAAAAAGTTAAACAAGCAAGTAAATAACGAAACAAGGTTAAATGAGGTAAGAACAAAAAGTTAACAAGCAAATAAAGAAACAAGGTTAAATGAAGTAAGAGCAAAAAGTTAACAAGTAAATAAAGAAACAAGGTTAAATGAAGTAAGAGCAAAAAGTTAACAAGTAAATAAAGAAACAAGGTTAAATGAGGTAAGAACAAAAAGTTAACAAGTAAATAAAGAAACAAGGTTAAATGAGGTAAGAGCAAAAAGTTAACAAGCAAATAAAGAAACAAGGTTAAATGAAGTAAGAGCAAAAAGTTAACAAGTAAATAAAGAAACAAGGTTAAATGAGGTAAGAACAAAAAGTTAACAAGTAAATAAAGAAACAAGGTTAAATGAGGTAAGAACAAAAAGTTAACAAGCAAATAAAGAAACAAGGTTAAATGAAGTAAGAGCAAAAAGTTAACAAGTAAATAAAGAAACAAGGTTAAATGAGGTAAGAACAAAAAGTTAACAAGTAAATAAAGAAACAAGGTTAAATGAGGTAAGAACAAAAAGTTAACAAGCAAATAAAGAAACAAGGTTAAATGAAGTAAGAGCAAAAAGTTAACAAGTAAATAAAGAAACAAGGTTAAATGAGGTAAGAACAAAAAGTTAACAAGTAAATAAAGAAACAAGGTTAAATGAGGTAAGAACAAAAAGTTAACAAGCAAATAAAGAAACAAGGTTAAATGAAGTAAGAGCAAAAAGTTAACAAGTAAATAAAGAAACAAGGCAGAGGAGAGAAACCCCAACAATCCCCTCTGAGCAAGCACTAGGCGACAGTGGGGAGGAAAAACTGCCTTTAAACGGGCAGAAACCTCCGGCAGAACCAGGCTCAGGAGGGGGCAGTCAACTGCCGGGACTGGTTGGGGGGGTGAACAGAGGTGGAGCAAGACGAGGCTACATCAGTTGAAGAAGCAGTATTGTCCCTCTTCCGGAAAAAGCTGAAGAATCTTTTCTTCTTTTTCATGGACTTTTCCACGAGCCCCTTTTTCTCCAGGATGAGGGTTCTCAACTCATGGATGGTTTCGGTGTTTTGCTCCTCAAGTTTCTTGCATGTTTGTTCCACCTGTTCTAATGTTGCTCGTGTTTCTTCAAGCTGTTCTTTGAGCTCTTTGGATGTTGCCTCCTGTGTCAGCTTTGCCTTCTGCAGGTCTGCATTTCTCACTTGATCTTCTTTGTGCAGGCCTTCTAGCTGCTCATTTCTTTTCTGGGTGTCGCGGAGCGTACACTGCAGGTCTTCATGCATTTTGTCTTGCTTTTGCTTTTGCGCCTGCATTTCTGTGTTTTCCCGCTTCAAGTTGTTGAATTCCAACAATATCCCCTTAATGAGCTCTGAGTTGTTTTTGGCCATTTGATCGATCCTTTTCTGCATCTGTGAGCATCGTTTTTCCAGAGTTTCCTTTTCTCCCTGCAGCTCACTTGTTTTGACCTTCAGTTCATTACAGAATCCTTGCAACTTTTGATTTTTACTCTCAAAGTCCTTGATAGTGCACTTTTCTTCTGACAGTCTTTCTTGCTGTTGCTCCTTCTCTTGAAGAAGGTCTTTATTTTTTTCTTCAGCTTCATCAAGCTTTCTTTGGAGCAGGTGATTCTGTTGGTCCATGTATTGGAGATCCCACTCTAGCTTATCAATCGTGGCTTTCCTGCCTTGAAGCTGCTCGGACATTTCTTTCACTTCAGCGCTCTTTTGCTTGTTTTCTTTGATGAGGAATACAATCTGCTCTCTGGCTTGAGCAAACTTGATCCCCCAGCCCTCATTAATAATGTTGATGTCGGGCTGGCGCTGTAGTGTTTCTTCCAGGTGTTTGTTTTGTGCTTCCATTTGTAAGCACTTCTTCTCCAGGTGAACTTTTTCTTTTTCAAGTTGTTGAATTTTGTTCTGGAGATGGTTGTTTTCACTCCTACTCTCCTGTAATGCCCTTTGGGTGGATAAGAGGCCATTTGGAGAAGTTGGCCGGCCACGCAAGGAAGGAGAGGCGGCGTAATCGTTTTGTCTCGGTTGCCGTAATCTTGGATACATGCTGGCGTTTGTATCCGATGACTCTGAGAGGTTTCCGAATGTTTCTGTAGTGAACGTTTGAAAGCTGCGAACACGAAGGCTGCGAAGTAACGAACTAAAAATTGCTGTTTGTCACCCCTATTTAAGGAAAAACTTCCTTGTGACATCATCACTCCTAAGCCAATCAGGTTGTCACATGACATTCTGGAATGTGGAATGGGGATATATATTTTTTTTTAAACAGTTTTCAAATTTAACTTAATATTTAAGTGTTTCTTACTTGACCTGCTTAGTCGATTAAAAAGTTAATTGCCACGAACACCCCTAATGTTATATAACAGACCACAGAAAAAAGACAGCTTTTTTCTGCGTGACAGAGCTATAATAAATGTTTTGTTTTTTTAATGATCCTACTTTTTATAAAAGGGAACATTATTTAAAGAATATGTATTTAATTAAAAAACTCTGTATTCATCTAAAGGGTATAACAAGAAGGGTGAGCTTCCTGCTCCAAAATGAAATGACCAAAATAAATGTATTTCTCTGCAATTACAAACTCTGTGTAAACAGTCTTGGTGTCAAAATAAAGCTAACGCTGGTGAGATGTCATCAGAGCTGTAAATATTACTGCAGATGTTACTATGTCAAAGTTACTGTGACTCAAACATAGAAAAATGTCTTTTTCATTTCCCTCACCTAATTTTTCAAAGTATTTTATAGCATATAACACCTTTGAAAATATGCTTTGGTTCCCATTTAACTCCAGAACATCATAAATCAAAATATGGATATTACCTGTCCACAGATTCATGGTGACGTAACTGCTCTTTTAACTGTTTGGTGTCTTTGCTTTGTTTGGTGTTTGTAGAAATGGTTTACATGAGCTTTTAGCTGAGACTCAGAGGTTTCTGTGGACACTACTCATGTCAGCACTTATATTTCTGACCTCGTGTTATAATCGATTAAACGCGATCTCCTCCCTTTTGCCCCCATTTTTGATGGTGTGGGTACAAATGATCAGGCATGACATTCTCATAATAAATCAGATAAGATACTGCAAATAGTTAATCCTGCATTTGTGTGATTGAAAAGTGTGTGCAATGACACTGTTTTAAAGATTTAGCCTAAATCATTTTGGCGTGAATGAGCCTAAACATGATGACCGGACTAGTGACACCATATCACCTGTGACACACACACACGCACGTATGACTTTGCCAGTTTCAGCTGAAACAATTTCAGTGTTTCAAACCATGTTCAAGAGTTTTTAGGTCACCGTTCATGAGGTTTCAAGAAGAAAATGAAAGACAGATCTGAATGTTTGAAAGTGTTTTGGAAAAACTATGTAAAGATTAGATGAACAATACTCAAAGGATAAATTCAACTGTTTTATTTTGTTAGATAAGTTGAAAAAAAAGTTAAACAAGCAAGTAAATAAAGAAACAAGGTTAAATGAGGTAAGAACAAAAAGTTAACAAGCAAATAAAGAAACAAGGTTAAATGAAGTAAGAGCAAAAAGTTAACAAGTAAATAAAGAAACAAGGTTAAATGAGGTAAGAACAAAAAGTTAACAAGTAAATAAAGAAACAAGGTTAAATGAGGTAAGAGCAAAAAGTTAACAAGTAAATAAAGAAACAAGGCAGAGGAGAGAAACCCCAACAATCCCCTCTGAGCAAGCACTAGGCGACAGTGGGGAGGAAAAACTGCCTTTAAACGGGCAGAAACCTCCGGCAGAACCAGGCTCAGGAGGGGGCAGTCAACTGCCGGGACTGGTTGGGGGGGTGAACAGAGGTGGAGCAAGACGAGGCTACATCAGTTGAAGAAGCAGTATTGTCCCTCTTCCGGAAAAAGCTGAAGAATCTTTTCTTCTTTTTCATGGACTTTTCCACGAGCCCCTTTTTCTCCAGGATGAGGGTTCTCAACTCATGGATGGTTTCGGTGTTTTGCTCCTCAAGTTTCTTGCATGTTTGTTCCACCTGTTCTAATGTTGCTCGTGTTTCTTCAAGCTGTTCTTTGAGCTCTTTGGATGTTGCCTCCTGTGTCAGCTTTGCCTTCTGCAGGTCTGCATTTCTCACTTGATCTTCTTTGTGCAGGCCTTCTAGCTGCTCATTTCTTTTCTGGGTGTCGCGGAGCGTACACTGCAGGTCTTCATGCATTTTGTCTTGCTTTTGCTTTTGCGCCTGCATTTCTGTGTTTTCCCGCTTCAAGTTGTTGAATTCCAACAATATCCCCTTAATGAGCTCTGAGTTGTTTTTGGCCATTTGATCGATCCTTTTCTGCATCTGTGAGCATCGTTTTTCCAGAGTTTCCTTTTCTCCCTGCAGCTCACTTGTTTTGACCTTCAGTTCATTACAGAATCCTTGCAACTTTTGATTTTTACTCTCAAAGTCCTTGATAGTGCACTTTTCTTCTGACAGTCTTTCTTGCTGTTGCTCCTTCTCTTGAAGAAGGTCTTTATTTTTTTCTTCAGCTTCATCAAGCTTTCTTTGGAGCAGGTGATTCTGTTGGTCCATGTATTGGAGATCCCACTCTAGCTTATCAATCGTGGCTTTCCTGCCTTGAAGCTGCTCGGACATTTCTTTCACTTCAGCGCTCTTTTGCTTGTTTTCTTTGATGAGGAATACAATCTGCTCTCTGGCTTGAGCAAACTTGATCCCCCAGCCCTCATTAATAATGTTGATGTCGGGCTGGCGCTGTAGTGTTTCTTCCAGGTGTTTGTTTTGTGCTTCCATTTGTAAGCACTTCTTCTCCAGGTGAACTTTTTCTTTTTCAAGTTGTTGAATTTTGTTCTGGAGATGGTTGTTTTCACTCCTACTCTCCTGTAATGCCCTTTGGGTGGATAAGAGGCCATTTGGAGAAGTTGGCCGGCCACGCAAGGAAGGAGAGGCGGCGTAATCGTTTTGTCTCGGTTGCCGTAATCTTGGATACATGCTGGCGTTTGTATCCGATGACTCTGAGAGGTTTCCGAATGTTTCTGTAGTGAACGTTTGAAAGCTGCGAACACGAAGGCTGCGAAGTAACGAACTAAAAATTGCTGTTTGTCACCCCTATTTAAGGAAAAACTTCCTTGTGACATCATCACTCCTAAGCCAATCAGGTTGTCACATGACATTCTGGAATGTGGAATGGGGATATATATATTTTTTTAAACAGTTTTCAAATTTAACTTAATATTTAAGTGTTTCTTACTTGACCTGCTTAGTCGATTAAAAAGTTAATTGCCACGAACACCCCTAATGTTATATAACAGACCACAGAAAAAAGACAGCTTTTTTCTGCGTGACAGAGCTATAATAAATGTTTTGTTTTTTTAATGATCCTACTTTTTATAAAAGGGAACATTATTTAAAGAATATGTATTTAATTAAAAAACTCTGTATTCATCTAAAGGGTATAACAAGAAGGGTGAGCTTCCTGCTCCAAAATGAAATGACCAAAATAAATGTATTTCTCTGCAATTACAAACTCTGTGTAAACAGTCTTGGTGTCAAAATAAAGCTAACGCTGGTGAGATGTCATCAGAGCTGTAAATATTACTGCAGATGTTACTATGTCAAAGTTACTGTGACTCAAACATAGAAAAATGTCTTTTTCATTTCCCTCACCTAATTTTTCAAAGTATTTTATAGCATATAACACCTTTGAAAATATGCTTTGGTTCCCATTTAACTCCAGAACATCATAAATCAAAATATGGATATTACCTGTCCACAGATTCATGGTGACGTAACTGCTCTTTTAACTGTTTGGTGTCTTTGCTTTGTTTGGTGTTTGTAGAAATGGTTTACATGAGCTTTTAGCTGAGACTCAGAGGTTTCTGTGGACACTACTCATGTCAGCACTTATATTTCTGACCTCGTGTTATAATCGATTAAACGCGATCTCCTCCCTTTTGCCCCCATTTTTGATGGTGTGGGTACAAATGATCAGGCATGACATTCTCATAATAAATCAGATAAGATACTGCAAATAGTTAATCCTGCATTTGTGTGATTGAAAAGTGTGTGCAATGACACTGTTTTAAAGATTTAGCCTAAATCATTTTGGCGTGAATGAGCCTAAACATGATGACCGGACTAGTGACACCATATCACCTGTGACACACACACACGCACGTATGACTTTGCCAGTTTCAGCTGAAACAATTTCAGTGTTTCAAACCATGTTCCAGAGTTTTTAGGTCACCGTTCATGAGGTTTCAAGAAGAAAATGAAAGACAGATCTGAATGTTTGAAAGTGTTTTGGAAAAACTCTGTAAAGATTAGATGAACAATACTCAAAGGATAAATTCAACTGTTTTATTTTGTTAGATAAGTTGAAAAAAAAGTTAAACAAGCAAGTAAATAACGAAACAAGGTTAAATGAGGTAAGAACAAAAAGTTAACAAGTAAATAAAGAAACAAGGTTAAATGAGGTAAGAACAAAAAGTTAACAAGCAAATAAAGAAACAAGGTTAAATGAGGTAAGAACAAAAAGTTAACAAGCAAATAAAGAAACAAGGCAGAGGAGAGAAACCCCAACAATCCCCTCTGAGCAAGCACTAGGCGACAGTGGGGAGGAAAAACTGCCTTTAAACGGGCAGAAACCTCCGGCAGAACCAGGCTCAGGAGGGGGCAGTCAACTGCCGGGACTGGTTGGGGGGGTGAACAGAGGTGGAGCAAGACGAGGCTACATCAGTTGAAGAAGCAGTATTGTCCCTCTTCCGGAAAAAGCTGAAGAATCTTTTCTTCTTTTTCATGGACTTTTCCACGAGCCCCTTTTTCTCCAGGATGAGGGTTCTCAACTCATGGATGGTTTCGGTGTTTTGCTCCTCAAGTTTCTTGCATGTTTGTTCCACCTGTTCTAATGTTGCTCGTGTTTCTTCAAGCTGTTCTTTGAGCTCTTTGGATGTTGCCTCCTGTGTCAGCTTTGCCTTCTGCAGGTCTGCATTTCTCACTTGATCTTCTTTGTGCAGGCCTTCTAGCTGCTCATTTCTTTTCTGGGTGTCGCGGAGCGTACACTGCAGGTCTTCATGCATTTTGTCTTGCTTTTGCTTTTGCGCCTGCATTTCTGTGTTTTCCCGCTTCAAGTTGTTGAATTCCAACAATATCCCCTTAATGAGCTCTGAGTTGTTTTTGGCCATTTGATCGATCCTTTTCTGCATCTGTGAGCATCGTTTTTCCAGAGTTTCCTTTTCTCCCTGCAGCTCACTTGTTTTGACCTTCAGTTCATTACAGAATCCTTGCAACTTTTGATTTTTACTCTCAAAGTCCTTGATAGTGCACTTTTCTTCTGACAGTCTTTCTTGCTGTTGCTCCTTCTCTTGAAGAAGGTCTTTATTTTTTTCTTCAGCTTCATCAAGCTTTCTTTGGAGCAGGTGATTCTGTTGGTCCATGTATTGGAGATCCCACTCTAGCTTATCAATCGTGGCTTTCCTGCCTTGAAGCTGCTCGGACATTTCTTTCACTTCAGCGCTCTTTTGCTTGTTTTCTTTGATGAGGAATACAATCTGCTCTCTGGCTTGAGCAAACTTGATCCCCCAGCCCTCATTAATAATGTTGATGTCGGGCTGGCGCTGTAGTGTTTCTTCCAGGTGTTTGTTTTGTGCTTCCATTTGTAAGCACTTCTTCTCCAGGTGAACTTTTTCTTTTTCAAGTTGTTGAATTTTGTTCTGGAGATGGTTGTTTTCACTCCTACTCTCCTGTAATGCCCTTTGGGTGGATAAGAGGCCATTTGGAGAAGTTGGCCGGCCACGCAAGGAAGGAGAGGCGGCGTAATCGTTTTGTCTCGGTTGCCGTAATCTTGGATACATGCTGGCGTTTGTATCCGATGACTCTGAGAGGTTTCCGAATGTTTCTGTAGTGAACGTTTGAAAGCTGCGAACACGAAGGCTGCGAAGTAACGAACTAAAAATTGCTGTTTGTCACCCCTATTTAAGGAAAAACTTCCTTGTGACATCATCACTCCTAAGCCAATCAGGTTGTCACATGACATTCTGGAATGTGGAATGGGGATATATATTTTTTTTTAAACAGTTTTCAAATTTAACTTAATATTTAAGTGTTTCTTACTTGACCTGCTTAGTCGATTAAAAAGTTAATTGCCACGAACACCCCTAATGTTATATAACAGACCACAGAAAAAAGACAGCTTTTTTCTGCGTGACAGAGCTATAATAAATGTTTTGTTTTTTTAATGATCCTACTTTTTATAAAAGGGAACATTATTTAAAGAATATGTATTTAATTAAAAAACTCTGTATTCATCTAAAGGGTATAACAAGAAGGGTGAGCTTCCTGCTCCAAAATGAAATGACCAAAATAAATGTATTTCTCTGCAATTACAAACTCTGTGTAAACAGTCTTGGTGTCAAAATAAAGCTAACGCTGGTGAGATGTCATCAGAGCTGTAAATATTACTGCAGATGTTACTATGTCAAAGTTACTGTGACTCAAACATAGAAAAATGTCTTTTTCATTTCCCTCACCTAATTTTTCAAAGTATTTTATAGCATATAACACCTTTGAAAATATGCTTTGGTTCCCATTTAACTCCAGAACATCATAAATCAAAATATGGATATTACCTGTCCACAGATTCATGGTGACGTAACTGCTCTTTTAACTGTTTGGTGTCTTTGCTTTGTTTGGTGTTTGTAGAAATGGTTTACATGAGCTTTTAGCTGAGACTCAGAGGTTTCTGTGGACACTACTCATGTCAGCACTTATATTTCTGACCTCGTGTTATAATCGATTAAACGCGATCTCCTCCCTTTTGCCCCCATTTTTGATGGTGTGGGTACAAATGATCAGGCATGACATTCTCATAATAAATCAGATAAGATACTGCAAATAGTTAATCCTGCATTTGTGTGATTGAAAAGTGTGTGCAATGACACTGTTTTAAAGATTTAGCCTAAATCATTTTGGCGTGAATGAGCCTAAACATGATGACCGGACTAGTGACACCATATCACCTGTGACACACACACACGCACGTATGACTTTGCCAGTTTCAGCTGAAACAATTTCAGTGCACTGAAAAAAAGGGACTGGCCATCTCTTGGATTTATGTAAGCACCTTGCATGTATTTAACACAATTGCCTCATGTTTTAAAGATAAATGTAACTATATAGTGTAAAAACTACATGATATGCAGAAAGGGTGTATTAAATTGTTCATATCATGTTCAGGTGAAGTAAGTCAATAAGATAGCAACGTTAAATCTCGTGAAACCACGCGTGATTTCATCTCGCGGGCTTTGGATCGTGGTTTAAAAAATGCATCCATCTCAGTCAAGTCGAGCAGCCAACTCTACGTTTTTTGGTATGTCTTGATTTTTTGAATTAATATTTACCATATTTCAGCCAAATGTAGTTAAACGTCTAAAGTGCCGCCATGTAACATGCTAAAAAAGAGCCGTTAGCTTATTTGCTGTTTTATCTGTTATCAAAGAATTGGCGCTTTTTCATTTGAATTTGTCTTTGGCACAAGAGCCGTAATATCACATTAAACCTAATTACGAGGCACTCATAACATAATTTGGTTTTCTGTGTGAATAGATTTGCCAACTGACTCTTCAGTTACATTGTGTATTTACTGCACCGTGGTGTTAGTGAGATTTTGGACATTGAACAGCTTTAGCTAATATCATCAGCGGTATTATGCTAGCTTACATCCCTACCCCTCCTGCCCTCACCTGCTGTCCTTTTGTTTTTGTTTTTGTTTTTGTTGATGCACATTGAGAGACCACATCTATTCTGCATTTCACCAGGAGTCAGCTGATGGATTGTGGGTTCAAGGTGTTATGGTAAGAAAGTATATTCTATTTTCGCTTAAGGTTTCTGTAACTTAATTATAATAGGTTTTTTATAATTATTAGGTGCATGCATACTCAAATAGACCACCCTATTAATACAACTGAGAAATCCAAAATCTGCCATAGGTTTAACTTATACCTGTATGTATTGTCAGAAAGGTGATTACTGGACTCACATTAATGCACACTTGAACTAAAATGAGGTTGTAACTTGTGGGTTCTTGGGTTGCAAATCAGAAATAAACATCTTTGGATTTTTTTAATCCCATAAGATCTGGAAACACAGTTTTTATTCAACAAAACATTACTGATTATTAACCAAGCACAGTGCCTGCTGTTATTTCAAAATAATTTTATGTCATTTCAGATGAAATGCAGCATTCCAGTGCATCCCAACCATGCCTTTACAGTCAAGGTTTCTGACGGAGCTGAGTTTCTCTCTGACAGTCTGCTGAAAGTGTTTGCAAAGTGATCGGGGGAACAGGGCACAAAGCTAAAGGATGTAGCTGCCATGATGACAGTAAGAACTTTAAAATTCTTTAACTACAAAGTGTATATGTATTGCATTAGGTCAGTAAAAGATTTTTATGCTGCATCCATTGAAACAGTCAACTATTACCTGTGAGTACTGATTCCACCGAAAGGATGCCATAATTTTCGTCATGCATTTACTGGCCCACTGAGAAAAATTGATCTTTTTAAAAAAATAAATGTTCTGGAAACTATATATCCATAAAGTTGATGTCAAACAGGAACTTTTGATATTGCTTTGTAGATGCTGGTGTTGCATGTTGACTGGTTTAAGTTTTGGTCTGGGATCATTTTCTTCTGTGCTACTGAAAAGTTCACAAATCTCTGTTTTCTTTGTTATAATACTTTAGGATGACATTAATGCTCAAAGGGAGTCTCATCAAAGTGCTCCGCATCTGTGTGAAAGACAATTGCAACATCTTGGTGCAGGAGTTCATGGTGAGTGTTTTATGAGTAGATTGTGGCTTTGCAACATTTAAAAATGCATTTAGTTATCCACTTGATCCTCATTGGACCAGTTAGGACCAGTAGTCCTCTTTAATAATTTGAAGTTCACATGAGGCCTGGTAGTGAACTCAGCCGCCGGCCCTTGAGGCCCCACCCCTGTATTAGGGGTCACATCAGTGTGAAAAAACTTTAAATTTGTCATTCTAGTGAACAAAGGAAAATCCCACCAATATTTACATTAGCTTTTGTTTGAAAAAAAAAAAAGACCAACAGCTAACCAAATTGTGGGGCTGAAAGTCTAAATTCTAACATCTTCTGAGTGACAAAACCTGGATTTCTGATGGGCCGGTGTCTTTCTAAGAAAAACTAATGTAAAGCATTTGAAATTATGTTTTTCACCCTCTCTTAGAAACTCTGTTAGACCATGAATGGCAGCATGGCAGGCCACTCTTTGGCTATAGCTATTTACTATGTTGCTTGCATTGGTTTAAATTACTCTAACATTAGAACTGGTAGATTCAAAAGAGATGAGTTTAAAAAGGAATCTTAAAGAAATGTTTTGTGTTTAACCAGGACTTGACTGAGGCCACTGCACAGATTGAGAAAACCACAATGAACATCTGTCTCCAGAGGATGCACCAGGCAATGACTTTTCTGACGTTGGCATCATCATCGAGGGTATAGTAGTTCTTCAAGATCTGGATAACGTGACCTTTGCAGTAGCCATGCTGTTTGGACCTTTTTTATTCCTTCAATATGAGTTACCCATCACAACTCTGCTACACTTTTGAGGTGATTCAAAGGGTGGTAATGGAGTTGGATGCAACTCAGCTCTCAAGAAAAGCTCACAACTAAGACAAAACTGCTCCTGCAACGAAGCTCACTGTTATGCATGTGAGGTGACCAGCTCTAGGTGAGAAGACATTTAAATCTCACACTTGTTCTGCTGCATTTTTGAAGCTCAATTCCAGGAACAGATCGCAGGGTTCATTTTTATATACACTGCAACTGCCATGAGGACGAGCCGTTTTTTTGTTGTTGTTGTTGTTTGTTTTTCCTTTTGCTCTGTACAAGTTCTCTGTCTGTTTGGCAGCATTTTTAAATTTCTCTTTGTATTTTTTCTTTCTTTTACTAGTGAAGAGATGTAGCATGAACAGTTATGCAGTCTAAATATCCCATATGGGCCGTGTGAAATGGTATTTTCAGTTTCATTCAGTTGAAGTAAGGAACGTTGAATATTTCTAAGTGTGCTGTTTTGAACCAAGATGTCACAGTATGATCAGTGCCGTAATTTTTGACAGTCACTGTATCAATGTTATTTTTGCATCTCTTGAATAAAGGTTTTGACCTGCAAGTGCTAATTTCTTTAGTTATTGGGGTAAAATGGGTAATGTTAATAGGAAGGTGTTTGCCAATTCAGTAACCTAATTTAATGTTAATGGAAACTAACATTACCTCAAATTGTTTAGTTATAATTGTTGTTTAACTGAATCTTGACGTTAGAGGCCTTAAATAGAATGTTTTGTATTGTTCTTTCCCAACATTTTTCAAAAGAAACAGTCTAATTTCTTTGCTGTGATTGATTCCAGAGAACACGGAAGAACTGACATTATTTAACTGTTGATTTATATAGATTCAGTAGTGGAGTAATGTCAGTTTAATTCTTTACCTACTGTCAATGCAGTGAAATTAGACATTTTGTTTTGAAAGGTTACTGGTGGATGCCAGCAACCATCTTGGAAGAGAACAATACAATCTGTTATAAGGCCTCCATTTGAAAATTGTGTATTTGATACTAGAATATAATAGCAAAATGTAATTTGAAGATAACATGTAGTATTTAAGTGACCAAGTAGTATTGGGTAAAAGTTATTGAATGGTGTTGGGATAAAGTGAGAAAATTGTGAAGGATTAAAATATTTCAAGAGCTCAAATTACTTCATCAAAACATGTTTAAGTCACATTTTATCAACACAAATTGCACAGGTTTATTGAACATGAATAAATTGTGTTAATTTAACTCAATTGTTTAAGTTGCTGCCAAAGCAAAACATCTGTGTGCAACAAATGTCCACCATTGAATTAAATAAATCCAACAACATATTTTTTTCAGTGTGTTTCAAACCATGTTCCAGAGTTTTTAGGTCACCGTTCATGAGGTTTCAAGAAGAAAATGAAAGACAGATCTGAATGTTTGAAAGTGTTTTGGAAAAACTCTGTAAAGATTAGATGAACAATACTCAAAGGATAAATTCAACTGTTTTATTTTGTTAGATAAGTTGAAAAAAAAGTTAAACAAGCAAGTAAATAACGAAACAAGGTTAAATGAGGTAAGAACAAAAAGTTAACAAGTAAATAAAGAAACAAGGTTAAATGAAGTAAGAGCAAAAAGTTAACAAGCAAATAAAGAAACAAGGTTAAATGAAGTAAGAGCAAAAAGTTAACAAGTAAATAAAGAAACAAGGTTAAATGAAGTAAGAGCAAAAAGTTAACAAGCAAATAACGAAACAAGGTTAAATGAAGTAAGAGCAAAAAGTTAACAAGTAAATAAAGAAACAAGGTTAAATGAAGTAAGAGCAAAAAGTTAACAAGCAAATAAAGAAACAAGGTTAAATGAAGTAAGAACAAAAAGTTAACAAGTAAATAAAGAAACAAGGTTAAATGAAGTAAGAGCAAAAAGTTAACAAGTAAATAAAGAAACAAGGCAGAGGAGAGAAACCCCAACAATCCCCTCTGAGCAAGCACTAGGCGACAGTGGGGAGGAAAAACTGCCTTTAAACGGGCAGAAACCTCCGGCAGAACCAGGCTCAGGAGGGGGCAGTCAACTGCCGGGACTGGTTGGGGGGGTGAACAGAGGTGGAGCAAGACGAGGCTACATCAGTTGAAGAAGCAGTATTGTCCCTCTTCCGGAAAAAGCTGAAGAATCTTTTCTTCTTTTTCATGGACTTTTCCACGAGCCCCTTTTTCTCCAGGATGAGGGTTCTCAACTCATGGATGGTTTCGGTGTTTTGCTCCTCAAGTTTCTTGCATGTTTGTTCCACCTGTTCTAATGTTGCTCGTGTTTCTTCAAGCTGTTCTTTGAGCTCTTTGGATGTTGCCTCCTGTGTCAGCTTTGCCTTCTGCAGGTCTGCATTTCTCACTTGATCTTCTTTGTGCAGGCCTTCTAGCTGCTCATTTCTTTTCTGGGTGTCGCGGAGCGTACACTGCAGGTCTTCATGCATTTTGTCTTGCTTTTGCTTTTGCGCCTGCATTTCTGTGTTTTCCCGCTTCAAGTTGTTGAATTCCAACAATATCCCCTTAATGAGCTCTGAGTTGTTTTTGGCCATTTGATCGATCCTTTTCTGCATCTGTGAGCATCGTTTTTCCAGAGTTTCCTTTTCTCCCTGCAGCTCACTTGTTTTGACCTTCAGTTCATTACAGAATCCTTGCAACTTTTGATTTTTACTCTCAAAGTCCTTGATAGTGCACTTTTCTTCTGACAGTCTTTCTTGCTGTTGCTCCTTCTCTTGAAGAAGGTCTTTATTTTTTTCTTCAGCTTCATCAAGCTTTCTTTGGAGCAGGTGATTCTGTTGGTCCATGTATTGGAGATCCCACTCTAGCTTATCAATCGTGGCTTTCCTGCCTTGAAGCTGCTCGGACATTTCTTTCACTTCAGCGCTCTTTTGCTTGTTTTCTTTGATGAGGAATACAATCTGCTCTCTGGCTTGAGCAAACTTGATCCCCCAGCCCTCATTAATAATGTTGATGTCGGGCTGGCGCTGTAGTGTTTCTTCCAGGTGTTTGTTTTGTGCTTCCATTTGTAAGCACTTCTTCTCCAGGTGAACTTTTTCTTTTTCAAGTTGTTGAATTTTGTTCTGGAGATGGTTGTTTTCACTCCTACTCTCCTGTAATGCCCTTTGGGTGGATAAGAGGCCATTTGGAGAAGTTGGCCGGCCACGCAAGGAAGGAGAGGCGGCGTAATCATTTTGTCTCGGTTGCCGTAATCTTGGATACATGCTGGCGTTTGTATCCGATGACTCTGAGAGGTTTCCGAATGTTTCTGTAGTGAACGTTTGAAAGCTGCGAACACGAAGGCTGCGAAGTAACGAACTAAAAATTGCTGTTTGTCACCCCTATTTAAGGAAAAACTTCCTTGTGACATCATCACTCCTAAGCCAATCAGGTTGTCACATGACATTCTGGAATGTGGAATGGGGATATATATTTTTTTTTAAACAGTTTTCAAATTTAACTTAATATTTAAGTGTTTCTTACTTGACCTGCTTAGTCGATTAAAAAGTTAATTGCCACGAACACCCCTAATGTTATATAACAGACCACAGAAAAAAGACAGCTTTTTTCTGCGTGACAGAGCTATAATAAATGTTTTGTTTTTTTAATGATCCTACTTTTTATAAAAGGGAACATTATTTAAAGAATATGTATTTAATTAAAAAACTCTGTATTCATCTAAAGGGTATAACAAGAAGGGTGAGCTTCCTGCTCCAAAATGAAATGACCAAAATAAATGTATTTCTCTGCAATTACAAACTCTGTGTAAACAGTCTTGGTGTCAAAATAAAGCTAACGCTGGTGAGATGTCATCAGAGCTGTAAATATTACTGCAGATGTTACTATGTCAAAGTTACTGTGACTCAAACATAGAAAAATGTCTTTTTCATTTCCCTCACCTAATTTTTCAAAGTATTTTATAGCATATAACACCTTTGAAAATATGCTTTGGTTCCCATTTAACTCCAGAACATCATAAATCAAAATATGGATATTACCTGTCCACAGATTCATGGTGACGTAACTGCTCTTTTAACTGTTTGGTGTCTTTGCTTTGTTTGGTGTTTGTAGAAATGGTTTACATGAGCTTTTAGCTGAGACTCAGAGGTTTCTGTGGACACTACTCATGTCAGCACTTATATTTCTGACCTCGTGTTATAATCGATTAAACGCGATCTCCTCCCTTTTGCCCCCATTTTTGATGGTGTGGGTACAAATGATCAGGCATGACATTCTCATAATAAATCAGATAAGATACTGCAAATAGTTAATCCTGCATTTGTGTGATTGAAAAGTGTGTGCAATGACACTGTTTTAAAGATTTAGCCTAAATCATTTTGGCGTGAATGAGCCTAAACATGATGACCGGACTAGTGACACCATATCACCTGTGACACACACACACGCACGTATGACTTTGCCAGTTTCAGCTGAAACAATTTCAGTGTTTCAAACCATGTTCCAGAGTTTTTAGGTCACCGTTCATGAGGTTTCAAGAAGAAAATGAAAGACAGATCTGAATGTTTGAAAGTGTTTTGGAAAAACTCTGTAAAGATTAGATGAACAATACTCAAAGGATAAATTCAACTGTTTTATTTTGTTAGATAAGTTGAAAAAAAAGTTAAACAAGCAAGTAAATAACGAAACAAGGTTAAATGAGGTAAGAACAAAAAGTTAACAAGCAAATAAAGAAACAAGGTTAAATGAAGTAAGAGCAAAAAGTTAACAAGTAAATAAAGAAACAAGGCAGAGGAGAGAAACCCCAACAATCCCCTCTGAGCAAGCACTAGGCGACAGTGGGGAGAAAAAACTGCCTTTAAACGGGCAGAAACCTCCGGCAGAACCAGGCTCAGGAGGGGGCAGTCAACTGCCGGGACTGGTTGGGGGGGTGAACAGAGGTGGAGCAAGACGAGGCTACATCAGTTGAAGAAGCAGTATTGTCCCTCTTCCAGAAAAAGCTGAAGAATCTTTTCTTCTTTTTCATGGACTTTTCCACGAGCCCCTTTTTCTCCAGGATGAGGGTTCTCAACTCATGGATGGTTTCGGTGTTTTGCTCCTCAAGTTTCTTGCATGTTTGTTCCACCTGTTCTAATGTTGCTCGTGTTTCTTCAAGCTGTTCTTTGAGCTCTTTGGATGTTGCCTCCTGTGTCAGCTTTGCCTTCTGCAGGTCTGCATTTCTCACTTGATCTTCTTTGTGCAGGCCTTCTAGCTGCTCATTTCTTTTCTGGGTGTCGCGGAGCGTACACTGCAGGTCTTCATGCATTTTGTCTTGCTTTTGCTTTTGCGCCTGCATTTCTGTGTTTTCCCGCTTCAAGTTGTTGAATTCCAACAATATCCCCTTAATGAGCTCTGAGTTGTTTTTGGCCATTTGATCGATCCTTTTTTGCATCTGTGAGCATCGTTTTTCCAGAGTTTCCTTTTCTCCCTGCAGCTCACTTGTTTTGACCTTCAGTTCATTACAGAATCCTTGCAACTTTTGATTTTTACTCTCAAAGTCCTTGATAGTGCACTTTTCTTCTGACAGTCTTTCTTGCTGTTGCTCCTTCTCTTGAAGAAGGTCTTTATTTTTTTCTTCAGCTTCATCAAGCTTTCTTTGGAGCAGGTGATTCTGTTGGTCCATGTATTGGAGATCCCACTCTAGCTTATCAATCGTGGCTTTCCTGCCTTGAAGCTGCTCGGACATTTCTTTCACTTCAGCGCTCTTTTGCTTGTTTTCTTTGATGAGGAATACAATCTGCTCTCTGGCTTGAGCAAACTTGATCCCCCAGCCCTCATTAATAATGTTGATGTCGGGCTGGCGCTGTAGTGTTTCTTCCAGGTGTTTGTTTTGTGCTTCCATTTGTAAGCACTTCTTCTCCAGGTGAACTTTTTCTTTTTCAAGTTGTTGAATTTTGTTCTGGAGATGGTTGTTTTCACTCCTACTCTCCTGTAATGCCCTTTGGGTGGATAAGAGGCCATTTGGAGAAGTTGGCCGGCCACGCAAGGAAGGAGAGGCGGCGTAATCGTTTTGTCTCGGTTGCCGTAATCTTGGATACATGCTGGCGTTTGTATCCGATGACTCTGAGAGGTTTCCGAATGTTTCTGTAGTGAACGTTTGAAAGCTGCGAACACGAAGGCTGCGAAGTAACGAACTAAAAATTGCTGTTTGTCACCCCTATTTAAGGAAAAACTTCCTTGTGACATCATCACTCCTAAGCCAATCAGGTTGTCACATGACATTCTGGAATGTGGAATGGGGATATATATTTTTTTTTAAACAGTTTTCAAATTTAACTTAATATTTAAGTGTTTCTTACTTGACCTGCTTAGTCGATTAAAAAGTTAATTGCCACGAACACCCCTAATGTTATATAACAGACCACAGAAAAAAGACAGCTTTTTTCTGCGTGACAGAGCTATAATAAATGTTTTGTTTTTTTAATGATCCTACTTTTTATAAAAGGGAACATTATTTAAAGAATATGTATTTAATTAAAAAACTCTGTATTCATCTAAAGGGTATAACAAGAAGGGTGAGCTTCCTGCTCCAAAATGAAATGACCAAAATAAATGTATTTCTCTGCAATTACAAACTCTGTGTAAACAGTCTTGGTGTCAAAATAAAGCTAACGCTGGTGAGATGTCATCAGAGCTGTAAATATTACTGCAGATGTTACTATGTCAAAGTTACTGTGACTCAAACATAGAAAAATGTCTTTTTCATTTCCCTCACCTAATTTTTCAAAGTATTTTATAGCATATAACACCTTTGAAAATATGCTTTGGTTCCCATTTAACTCCAGAACATCATAAATCAAAATATGGATATTACCTGTCCACAGATTCATGGTGACGTAACTGCTCTTTTAACTGTTTGGTGTCTTTGCTTTGTTTGGTGTTTGTAGAAATGGTTTACATGAGCTTTTAGCTGAGACTCAGAGGTTTCTGTGGACACTACTCATGTCAGCACTTATATTTCTGACCTCGTGTTATAATCGATTAAACGCGATCTCCTCCCTTTTGCCCCCATTTTTGATGGTGTGGGTACAAATGATCAGGCATGACATTCTCATAATAAATCAGATAAGATACTGCAAATAGTTAATCCTGCATTTGTGTGATTGAAAAGTGTGTGCAATGACACTGTTTTAAAGATTTAGCCTAAATCATTTTGGCGTGAATGAGCCTAAACATGATGACCGGACTAGTGACACCATATCACCTGTGACACACACACACGCACGTATGACTTTGCCAGTTTCAGCTGAAACAATTTCAGTGTTTCAAACCATGTTCCAGAGTTTTTAGGTCACCGTTCATGAGGTTTCAAGAAGAAAATGAAAGACAGATCTGAATGTTTGAAAGTGTTTTGGAAAAACTCTGTAAAGATTAGATGAACAATACTCAAAGGATAAATTCAACTGTTTTATTTTGTTAGATAAGTTGAAAAAAAAGTTAAACAAGCAAGTAAATAACGAAACAAGGTTAAATGAGGTAAGAACAAAAAGTTAACAAGCAAATAAAGAAACAAGGTTAAATGAAGTAAGAGCAAAAAGTTAACAAGCAAATAACGAAACAAGGTTAAATGAAGTAAGAGCAAAAAGTTAACAAGTAAATAAAGAAACAAGGTTAAATGAAGTAAGAGCAAAAAGTTAACAAGCAAATAAAGAAACAAGGTTAAATGAAGTAAGAACAAAAAGTTAACAAGTAAATAAAGAAACAAGGCAGAGGAGAGAAACCCCAACAATCCCCTCTGAGCAAGCACTAGGCGACAGTGGGGAGGAAAAACTGCCTTTAAACGGGCAGAAACCTCCGGCAGAACCAGGCTCAGGAGGGGGCAGTCAACTGCCGGGACTGGTTGGGGGGGTGAACAGAGGTGGAGCAAGACGAGGCTACATCAGTTGAAGAAGCAGTATTGTCCCTCTTCCGGAAAAAGCTGAAGAATCTTTTCTTCTTTTTCATGGACTTTTCCACGAGCCCCTTTTTCTCCAGGATGAGGGTTCTCAACTCATGGATGGTTTCGGTGTTTTGCTCCTCAAGTTTCTTGCATGTTTGTTCCACCTGTTCTAATGTTGCTCGTGTTTCTTCAAGCTGTTCTTTGAGCTCTTTGGATGTTGCCTCCTGTGTCAGCTTTGCCTTCTGCAGGTCTGCATTTCTCACTTGATCTTCTTTGTGCAGGCCTTCTAGCTGCTCATTTCTTTTCTGGGTGTCGCGGAGCGTACACTGCAGGTCTTCATGCATTTTGTCTTGCTTTTGCTTTTGCGCCTGCATTTCTGTGTTTTCCCGCTTCAAGTTGTTGAATTCCAACAATATCCCCTTAATGAGCTCTGAGTTGTTTTTGGCCATTTGATCGATCCTTTTCTGCATCTGTGAGCATCGTTTTTCCAGAGTTTCCTTTTCTCCCTGCAGCTCACTTGTTTTGACCTTCAGTTCATTACAGAATCCTTGCAACTTTTGATTTTTACTCTCAAAGTCCTTGATAGTGCACTTTTCTTCTGACAGTCTTTCTTGCTGTTGCTCCTTCTCTTGAAGAAGGTCTTTATTTTTTTCTTCAGCTTCATCAAGCTTTCTTTGGAGCAGGTGATTCTGTTGGTCCATGTATTGGAGATCCCACTCTAGCTTATCAATCGTGGCTTTCCTGCCTTGAAGCTGCTCGGACATTTCTTTCACTTCAGCGCTCTTTTGCTTGTTTTCTTTGATGAGGAATACAATCTGCTCTCTGGCTTGAGCAAACTTGATCCCCCAGCCCTCATTAATAATGTTGATGTCGGGCTGGCGCTGTAGTGTTTCTTCCAGGTGTTTGTTTTGTGCTTCCATTTGTAAGCACTTCTTCTCCAGGTGAACTTTTTCTTTTTCAAGTTGTTGAATTTTGTTCTGGAGATGGTTGTTTTCACTCCTACTCTCCTGTAATGCCCTTTGGGTGGATAAGAGGCCATTTGGAGAAGTTGGCCGGCCACGCAAGGAAGGAGAGGCGGCGTAATCATTTTGTCTCGGTTGCCGTAATCTTGGATACATGCTGGCGTTTGTATCCGATGACTCTGAGAGGTTTCCGAATGTTTCTGTAGTGAACGTTTGAAAGCTGCGAACACGAAGGCTGCGAAGTAACGAACTAAAAATTGCTGTTTGTCACCCCTATTTAAGGAAAAACTTCCTTGTGACATCATCACTCCTAAGCCAATCAGGTTGTCACATGACATTCTGGAATGTGGAATGGGGATATATATTTTTTTTTAAACAGTTTTCAAATTTAACTTAATATTTAAGTGTTTCTTACTTGACCTGCTTAGTCGATTAAAAAGTTAATTGCCACGAACACCCCTAATGTTATATAACAGACCACAGAAAAAAGACAGCTTTTTTCTGCGTGACAGAGCTATAATAAATGTTTTGTTTTTTTAATGATCCTACTTTTTATAAAAGGGAACATTATTTAAAGAATATGTATTTAATTAAAAAACTCTGTATTCATCTAAAGGGTATAACAAGAAGGGTGAGCTTCCTGCTCCAAAATGAAATGACCAAAATAAATGTATTTCTCTGCAATTACAAACTCTGTGTAAACAGTCTTGGTGTCAAAATAAAGCTAACGCTGGTGAGATGTCATCAGAGCTGTAAATATTACTGCAGATGTTACTATGTCAAAGTTACTGTGACTCAAACATAGAAAAATGTCTTTTTCATTTCCCTCACCTAATTTTTCAAAGTATTTTATAGCATATAACACCTTTGAAAATATGCTTTGGTTCCCATTTAACTCCAGAACATCATAAATCAAAATATGGATATTACCTGTCCACAGATTCATGGTGACGTAACTGCTCTTTTAACTGTTTGGTGTCTTTGCTTTGTTTGGTGTTTGTAGAAATGGTTTACATGAGCTTTTAGCTGAGACTCAGAGGTTTCTGTGGACACTACTCATGTCAGCACTTATATTTCTGACCTCGTGTTATAATCGATTAAACGCGATCTCCTCCCTTTTGCCCCCATTTTTGATGGTGTGGGTACAAATGATCAGGCATGACATTCTCATAATAAATCAGATAAGATACTGCAAATAGTTAATCCTGCATTTGTGTGATTGAAAAGTGTGTGCAATGACACTGTTTTAAAGATTTAGCCTAAATCATTTTGGCGTGAATGAGCCTAAACATGATGACCGGACTAGTGACACCATATCACCTGTGACACACACACACGCACGTATGACTTTGCCAGTTTCAGCTGAAACAATTTCAGTGTTTCAAACCATGTTCCAGAGTTTTTAGGTCACCGTTCATGAGGTTTCAAGAAGAAAATGAAAGACAGATCTGAATGTTTGAAAGTGTTTTGGAAAAACTCTGTAAAGATTAGATGAACAATACTCAAAGGATAAATTCAACTGTTTTATTTTGTTAGATAAGTTGAAAAAAAAGTTAAACAAGCAAGTAAATAACGAAACAAGGTTAAATGAGGTAAGAACAAAAAGTTAACAAGCAAATAAAGAAACAAGGTTAAATGAAGTAAGAGCAAAAAGTTAACAAGTAAATAAAGAAACAAGGCAGAGGAGAGAAACCCCAACAATCCCCTCTGAGCAAGCACTAGGCGACAGTGGGGAGAAAAAACTGCCTTTAAACGGGCAGAAACCTCCGGCAGAACCAGGCTCAGGAGGGGGCAGTCAACTGCCGGGACTGGTTGGGGGGGTGAACAGAGGTGGAGCAAGACGAGGCTACATCAGTTGAAGAAGCAGTATTGTCCCTCTTCCAGAAAAAGCTGAAGAATCTTTTCTTCTTTTTCATGGACTTTTCCACGAGCCCCTTTTTCTCCAGGATGAGGGTTCTCAACTCATGGATGGTTTCGGTGTTTTGCTCCTCAAGTTTCTTGCATGTTTGTTCCACCTGTTCTAATGTTGCTCGTGTTTCTTCAAGCTGTTCTTTGAGCTCTTTGGATGTTGCCTCCTGTGTCAGCTTTGCCTTCTGCAGGTCTGCATTTCTCACTTGATCTTCTTTGTGCAGGCCTTCTAGCTGCTCATTTCTTTTCTGGGTGTCGCGGAGCGTACACTGCAGGTCTTCATGCATTTTGTCTTGCTTTTGCTTTTGCGCCTGCATTTCTGTGTTTTCCCGCTTCAAGTTGTTGAATTCCAACAATATCCCCTTAATGAGCTCTGAGTTGTTTTTGGCCATTTGATCGATCCTTTTTTGCATCTGTGAGCATCGTTTTTCCAGAGTTTCCTTTTCTCCCTGCAGCTCACTTGTTTTGACCTTCAGTTCATTACAGAATCCTTGCAACTTTTGATTTTTACTCTCAAAGTCCTTGATAGTGCACTTTTCTTCTGACAGTCTTTCTTGCTGTTGCTCCTTCTCTTGAAGAAGGTCTTTATTTTTTTCTTCAGCTTCATCAAGCTTTCTTTGGAGCAGGTGATTCTGTTGGTCCATGTATTGGAGATCCCACTCTAGCTTATCAATCGTGGCTTTCCTGCCTTGAAGCTGCTCGGACATTTCTTTCACTTCAGCGCTCTTTTGCTTGTTTTCTTTGATGAGGAATACAATCTGCTCTCTGGCTTGAGCAAACTTGATCCCCCAGCCCTCATTAATAATGTTGATGTCGGGCTGGCACTGTAGTGTTTCTTCCAGGTGTTTGTTTTGTGCTTCCATTTGTAAGCACTTCTTCTCCAGGTGAACTTTTTCTTTTTCAAGTTGTTGAATTTTGTTCTGGAGATGGTTGTTTTCACTCCTACTCTCCTGTAATGCCCTTTGGGTGGATAAGAGGCCATTTGGAGAAGTTGGCCGGCCACGCAAGGAAGGAGAGGCGGCGTAATCGTTTTGTCTCGGTTGCCGTAATCTTGGATACATGCTGGCGTTTGTATCCGATGACTCTGAGAGGTTTCCGAATGTTTCTGTAGTGAACGTTTGAAAGCTGCGAACACGAAGGCTGCGAAGTAACGAACTAAAAATTGCTGTTTGTCACCCCTATTTAAGGAAAAACTTCCTTGTGACATCATCACTCCTAAGCCAATCAGGTTGTCACATGACATTCTGGAATGTGGAATGGGGATATATATTTTTTTTTAAACAGTTTTCAAATTTAACTTAATATTTAAGTGTTTCTTACTTGACCTGCTTAGTCGATTAAAAAGTTAATTGCCACGAACACCCCTAATGTTATATAACAGACCACAGAAAAAAGACAGCTTTTTTCTGCGTGACAGAGCTATAATAAATGTTTTGTTTTTTTAATGATCCTACTTTTTATAAAAGGGAACATTATTTAAAGAATATGTATTTAATTAAAAAACTCTGTATTCATCTAAAGGGTATAACAAGAAGGGTGAGCTTCCTGCTCCAAAATGAAATGACCAAAATAAATGTATTTCTCTGCAATTACAAACTCTGTGTAAACAGTCTTGGTGTCAAAATAAAGCTAACGCTGGTGAGATGTCATCAGAGCTGTAAATATTACTGCAGATGTTACTATGTCAAAGTTACTGTGACTCAAACATAGAAAAATGTCTTTTTCATTTCCCTCACCTAATTTTTCAAAGTATTTTATAGCATATAACACCTTTGAAAATATGCTTTGGTTCCCATTTAACTCCAGAACATCATAAATCAAAATATGGATATTACCTGTCCACAGATTCATGGTGACGTAACTGCTCTTTTAACTGTTTGGTGTCTTTGCTTTGTTTGGTGTTTGTAGAAATGGTTTACATGAGCTTTTAGCTGAGACTCAGAGGTTTCTGTGGACACTACTCATGTCAGCACTTATATTTCTGACCTCGTGTTATAATCGATTAAACGCGATCTCCTCCCTTTTGCCCCCATTTTTGATGGTGTGGGTACAAATGATCAGGCATGACATTCTCATAATAAATCAGATAAGATACTGCAAATAGTTAATCCTGCATTTGTGTGATTGAAAAGTGTGTGCAATGACACTGTTTTAAAGATTTAGCCTAAATCATTTTGGCGTGAATGAGCCTAAACATGATGACCGGACTAGTGACACCATATCACCTGTGACACACACACACGCACGTATGACTTTGCCAGTTTCAGCTGAAACAATTTCAGTGTTTCAAACCATGTTCCAGAGTTTTTAGGTCACCGTTCATGAGGTTTCAAGAAGAAAATGAAAGACAGATCTGAATGTTTGAAAGTGTTTTGGAAAAACTCTGTAAAGATTAGATGAACAATACTCAAAGGATAAATTCAACTGTTTTATTTTGTTAGATAAGTTGAAAAAAAAGTTAAACAAGCAAGTAAATAACGAAACAAGGTTAAATGAGGTAAGAACAAAAAGTTAACAAGCAAATAAAGAAACAAGGTTAAATGAAGTAAGAGCAAAAAGTTAACAAGCAAATAACGAAACAAGGTTAAATGAAGTAAGAGCAAAAAGTTAACAAGTAAATAAAGAAACAAGGTTAAATGAAGTAAGAGCAAAAAGTTAACAAGCAAATAAAGAAACAAGGTTAAATGAAGTAAGAACAAAAAGTTAACAAGTAAATAAAGAAACAAGGCAGAGGAGAGAAACCCCAACAATCCCCTCTGAGCAAGCACTAGGCGACAGTGGGGAGGAAAAACTGCCTTTAAACGGGCAGAAACCTCCGGCAGAACCAGGCTCAGGAGGGGGCAGTCAACTGCCGGGACTGGTTGGGGGGGTGAACAGAGGTGGAGCAAGACGAGGCTACATCAGTTGAAGAAGCAGTATTGTCCCTCTTCCGGAAAAAGCTGAAGAATCTTTTCTTCTTTTTCATGGACTTTTCCACGAGCCCCTTTTTCTCCAGGATGAGGGTTCTCAACTCATGGATGGTTTCGGTGTTTTGCTCCTCAAGTTTCTTGCATGTTTGTTCCACCTGTTCTAATGTTGCTCGTGTTTCTTCAAGCTGTTCTTTGAGCTCTTTGGATGTTGCCTCCTGTGTCAGCTTTGCCTTCTGCAGGTCTGCATTTCTCACTTGATCTTCTTTGTGCAGGCCTTCTAGCTGCTCATTTCTTTTCTGGGTGTCGCGGAGCGTACACTGCAGGTCTTCATGCATTTTGTCTTGCTTTTGCTTTTGCGCCTGCATTTCTGTGTTTTCCCGCTTCAAGTTGTTGAATTCCAACAATATCCCCTTAATGAGCTCTGAGTTGTTTTTGGCCATTTGATCGATCCTTTTCTGCATCTGTGAGCATCGTTTTTCCAGAGTTTCCTTTTCTCCCTGCAGCTCACTTGTTTTGACCTTCAGTTCATTACAGAATCCTTGCAACTTTTGATTTTTACTCTCAAAGTCCTTGATAGTGCACTTTTCTTCTGACAGTCTTTCTTGCTGTTGCTCCTTCTCTTGAAGAAGGTCTTTATTTTTTTCTTCAGCTTCATCAAGCTTTCTTTGGAGCAGGTGATTCTGTTGGTCCATGTATTGGAGATCCCACTCTAGCTTATCAATCGTGGCTTTCCTGCCTTGAAGCTGCTCGGACATTTCTTTCACTTCAGCGCTCTTTTGCTTGTTTTCTTTGATGAGGAATACAATCTGCTCTCTGGCTTGAGCAAACTTGATCCCCCAGCCCTCATTAATAATGTTGATGTCGGGCTGGCGCTGTAGTGTTTCTTCCAGGTGTTTGTTTTGTGCTTCCATTTGTAAGCACTTCTTCTCCAGGTGAACTTTTTCTTTTTCAAGTTGTTGAATTTTGTTCTGGAGATGGTTGTTTTCACTCCTACTCTCCTGTAATGCCCTTTGGGTGGATAAGAGGCCATTTGGAGAAGTTGGCCGGCCACGCAAGGAAGGAGAGGCGGCGTAATCATTTTGTCTCGGTTGCCGTAATCTTGGATACATGCTGGCGTTTGTATCCGATGACTCTGAGAGGTTTCCGAATGTTTCTGTAGTGAACGTTTGAAAGCTGCGAACACGAAGGCTGCGAAGTAACGAACTAAAAATTGCTGTTTGTCACCCCTATTTAAGGAAAAACTTCCTTGTGACATCATCACTCCTAAGCCAATCAGGTTGTCACATGACATTCTGGAATGTGGAATGGGGATATATATTTTTTTTTAAACAGTTTTCAAATTTAACTTAATATTTAAGTGTTTCTTACTTGACCTGCTTAGTCGATTAAAAAGTTAATTGCCACGAACACCCCTAATGTTATATAACAGACCACAGAAAAAAGACAGCTTTTTTCTGCGTGACAGAGCTATAATAAATGTTTTGTTTTTTTAATGATCCTACTTTTTATAAAAGGGAACATTATTTAAAGAATATGTATTTAATTAAAAAACTCTGTATTCATCTAAAGGGTATAACAAGAAGGGTGAGCTTCCTGCTCCAAAATGAAATGACCAAAATAAATGTATTTCTCTGCAATTACAAACTCTGTGTAAACAGTCTTGGTGTCAAAATAAAGCTAACGCTGGTGAGATGTCATCAGAGCTGTAAATATTACTGCAGATGTTACTATGTCAAAGTTACTGTGACTCAAACATAGAAAAATGTCTTTTTCATTTCCCTCACCTAATTTTTCAAAGTATTTTATAGCATATAACACCTTTGAAAATATGCTTTGGTTCCCATTTAACTCCAGAACATCATAAATCAAAATATGGATATTACCTGTCCACAGATTCATGGTGACGTAACTGCTCTTTTAACTGTTTGGTGTCTTTGCTTTGTTTGGTGTTTGTAGAAATGGTTTACATGAGCTTTTAGCTGAGACTCAGAGGTTTCTGTGGACACTACTCATGTCAGCACTTATATTTCTGACCTCGTGTTATAATCGATTAAACGCGATCTCCTCCCTTTTGCCCCCATTTTTGATGGTGTGGGTACAAATGATCAGGCATGACATTCTCATAATAAATCAGATAAGATACTGCAAATAGTTAATCCTGCATTTGTGTGATTGAAAAGTGTGTGCAATGACACTGTTTTAAAGATTTAGCCTAAATCATTTTGGCGTGAATGAGCCTAAACATGATGACCGGACTAGTGACACCATATCACCTGTGACACACACACACGCACGTATGACTTTGCCAGTTTCAGCTGAAACAATTTCAGTGTTTCAAACCATGTTCAAGAGTTTTTAGGTCACCGTTCATGAGGTTTCAAGAAGAAAATGAAAGACAGATCTGAATGTTTGAAAGTGTTTTGGAAAAACTATGTAAAGATTAGATGAACAATACTCAAAGGATAAATTCAACTGTTTTATTTTGTTAGATAAGTTGAAAAAAAAGTTAAACAAGCAAGTAAATAACGAAACAAGGTTAAATGAGGTAAGAACAAAAAGTTAACAAGCAAATAAAGAAACAAGGTTAAATGAAGTAAGAGCAAAAAGTTAACAAGTAAATAAAGAAACAAGGTTAAATGAGGTAAGAACAAAAAGTTAACAAGTAAATAAAGAAACAAGGTTAAATGAGGTAAGAGCAAAAAGTTAACAAGTAAATAAAGAAACAAGGCAGAGGAGAGAAACCCCAACAATCCCCTCTGAGCAAGCACTAGGCGACAGTGGGGAGGAAAAACTGCCTTTAAACGGGCAGAAACCTCCGGCAGAACCAGGCTCAGGAGGGGGCAGTCAACTGCCGGGACTGGTTGGGGGGGTGAACAGAGGTGGAGCAAGACGAGGCTACATCAGTTGAAGAAGCAGTATTGTCCCTCTTCCGGAAAAAGCTGAAGAATCTTTTCTTCTTTTTCATGGACTTTTCCACGAGCCCCTTTTTCTCCAGGATGAGGGTTCTCAACTCATGGATGGTTTCGGTGTTTTGCTCCTCAAGTTTCTTGCATGTTTGTTCCACCTGTTCTAATGTTGCTCGTGTTTCTTCAAGCTGTTCTTTGAGCTCTTTGGATGTTGCCTCCTGTGTCAGCTTTGCCTTCTGCAGGTCTGCATTTCTCACTTGATCTTCTTTGTGCAGGCCTTCTAGCTGCTCATTTCTTTTCTGGGTGTCGCGGAGCGTACACTGCAGGTCTTCATGCATTTTGTCTTGCTTTTGCTTTTGCGCCTGCATTTCTGTGTTTTCCCGCTTCAAGTTGTTGAATTCCAACAATATCCCCTTAATGAGCTCTGAGTTGTTTTTGGCCATTTGATCGATCCTTTTCTGCATCTGTGAGCATCGTTTTTCCAGAGTTTCCTTTTCTCCCTGCAGCTCACTTGTTTTGACCTTCAGTTCATTACAGAATCCTTGCAACTTTTGATTTTTACTCTCAAAGTCCTTGATAGTGCACTTTTCTTCTGACAGTCTTTCTTGCTGTTGCTCCTTCTCTTGAAGAAGGTCTTTATTTTTTTCTTCAGCTTCATCAAGCTTTCTTTGGAGCAGGTGATTCTGTTGGTCCATGTATTGGAGATCCCACTCTAGCTTATCAATCGTGGCTTTCCTGCCTTGAAGCTGCTCGGACATTTCTTTCACTTCAGCGCTCTTTTGCTTGTTTTCTTTGATGAGGAATACAATCTGCTCTCTGGCTTGAGCAAACTTGATCCCCCAGCCCTCATTAATAATGTTGATGTCGGGCTGGCGCTGTAGTGTTTCTTCCAGGTGTTTGTTTTGTGCTTCCATTTGTAAGCACTTCTTCTCCAGGTGAACTTTTTCTTTTTCAAGTTGTTGAATTTTGTTCTGGAGATGGTTGTTTTCACTCCTACTCTCCTGTAATGCCCTTTGGGTGGATAAGAGGCCATTTGGAGAAGTTGGCCGGCCACGCAAGGAAGGAGAGGCGGCGTAATCGTTTTGTCTCGGTTGCCGTAATCTTGGATACATGCTGGCGTTTGTATCCGATGACTCTGAGAGGTTTCCGAATGTTTCTGTAGTGAACGTTTGAAAGCTGCGAACACGAAGGCTGCGAAGTAACGAACTAAAAATTGCTGTTTGTCACCCCTATTTAAGGAAAAACTTCCTTGTGACATCATCACTCCTAAGCCAATCAGGTTGTCACATGACATTCTGGAATGTGGAATGGGGATATATATTTTTTTTTAAACAGTTTTCAAATTTAACTTAATATTTAAGTGTTTCTTACTTGACCTGCTTAGTCGATTAAAAAGTTAATTGCCACGAACACCCCTAATGTTATATAACAGACCACAGAAAAAAGACAGCTTTTTTCTGCGTGACAGAGCTATAATAAATGTTTTGTTTTTTTAATGATCCTACTTTTTATAAAAGGGAACATTATTTAAAGAATATGTATTTAATTAAAAAACTCTGTATTCATCTAAAGGGTATAACAAGAAGGGTGAGCTTCCTGCTCCAAAATGAAATGACCAAAATAAATGTATTTCTCTGCAATTACAAACTCTGTGTAAACAGTCTTGGTGTCAAAATAAAGCTAACGCTGGTGAGATGTCATCAGAGCTGTAAATATTACTGCAGATGTTACTATGTCAAAGTTACTGTGACTCAAACATAGAAAAATGTCTTTTTCATTTCCCTCACCTAATTTTTCAAAGTATTTTATAGCATATAACACCTTTGAAAATATGCTTTGGTTCCCATTTAACTCCAGAACATCATAAATCAAAATATGGATATTACCTGTCCACAGATTCATGGTGACGTAACTGCTCTTTTAACTGTTTGGTGTCTTTGCTTTGTTTGGTGTTTGTAGAAATGGTTTACATGAGCTTTTAGCTGAGACTCAGAGGTTTCTGTGGACACTACTCATGTCAGCACTTATATTTCTGACCTCGTGTTATAATCGATTAAACGCGATCTCCTCCCTTTTGCCCCCATTTTTGATGGTGTGGGTACAAATGATCAGGCATGACATTCTCATAATAAATCAGATAAGATACTGCAAATAGTTAATCCTGCATTTGTGTGATTGAAAAGTGTGTGCAATGACACTGTTTTAAAGATTTAGCCTAAATCATTTTGGCGTGAATGAGCCTAAACATGATGACCGGACTAGTGACACCATATCACCTGTGACACACACACACGCACGTATGACTTTGCCAGTTTCAGCTGAAACAATTTCAGTGTTTCAAACCATGTTCCAGAGTTTTTAGGTCACCGTTCATGAGGTTTCAAGAAGAAAATGAAAGACAGATCTGAATGTTTGAAAGTGTTTTGGAAAAACTCTGTAAAGATTAGATGAACAATACTCAAAGGATAAATTCAACTGTTTTATTTTGTTAGATAAGTTGAAAAAAAAGTTAAACAAGCAAGTAAATAACGAAACAAGGTTAAATGAGGTAAGAACAAAAAGTTAACAAGTAAATAAAGAAACAAGGTTAAATGAGGTAAGAACAAAAAGTTAACAAGCAAATAAAGAAACAAGGTTAAATGAGGTAAGAACAAAAAGTTAACAAGCAAATAAAGAAACAAGGCAGAGGAGAGAAACCCCAACAATCCCCTCTGAGCAAGCACTAGGCGACAGTGGGGAGGAAAAACTGCCTTTAAACGGGCAGAAACCTCCGGCAGAACCAGGCTCAGGAGGGGGCAGTCAACTGCCGGGACTGGTTGGGGGGGTGAACAGAGGTGGAGCAAGACGAGGCTACATCAGTTGAAGAAGCAGTATTGTCCCTCTTCCGGAAAAAGCTGAAGAATCTTTTCTTCTTTTTCATGGACTTTTCCACGAGCCCCTTTTTCTCCAGGATGAGGGTTCTCAACTCATGGATGGTTTCGGTGTTTTGCTCCTCAAGTTTCTTGCATGTTTGTTCCACCTGTTCTAATGTTGCTCGTGTTTCTTCAAGCTGTTCTTTGAGCTCTTTGGATGTTGCCTCCTGTGTCAGCTTTGCCTTCTGCAGGTCTGCATTTCTCACTTGATCTTCTTTGTGCAGGCCTTCTAGCTGCTCATTTCTTTTCTGGGTGTCGCGGAGCGTACACTGCAGGTCTTCATGCATTTTGTCTTGCTTTTGCTTTTGCGCCTGCATTTCTGTGTTTTCCCGCTTCAAGTTGTTGAATTCCAACAATATCCCCTTAATGAGCTCTGAGTTGTTTTTGGCCATTTGATCGATCCTTTTCTGCATCTGTGAGCATCGTTTTTCCAGAGTTTCCTTTTCTCCCTGCAGCTCACTTGTTTTGACCTTCAGTTCATTACAGAATCCTTGCAACTTTTGATTTTTACTCTCAAAGTCCTTGATAGTGCACTTTTCTTCTGACAGTCTTTCTTGCTGTTGCTCCTTCTCTTGAAGAAGGTCTTTATTTTTTTCTTCAGCTTCATCAAGCTTTCTTTGGAGCAGGTGATTCTGTTGGTCCATGTATTGGAGATCCCACTCTAGCTTATCAATCGTGGCTTTCCTGCCTTGAAGCTGCTCGGACATTTCTTTCACTTCAGCGCTCTTTTGCTTGTTTTCTTTGATGAGGAATACAATCTGCTCTCTGGCTTGAGCAAACTTGATCCCCCAGCCCTCATTAATAATGTTGATGTCGGGCTGGCGCTGTAGTGTTTCTTCCAGGTGTTTGTTTTGTGCTTCCATTTGTAAGCACTTCTTCTCCAGGTGAACTTTTTCTTTTTCAAGTTGTTGAATTTTGTTCTGGAGATGGTTGTTTTCACTCCTACTCTCCTGTAATGCCCTTTGGGTGGATAAGAGGCCATTTGGAGAAGTTGGCCGGCCACGCAAGGAAGGAGAGGCGGCGTAATCGTTTTGTCTCGGTTGCCGTAATCTTGGATACATGCTGGCGTTTGTATCCGATGACTCTGAGAGGTTTCCGAATGTTTCTGTAGTGAACGTTTGAAAGCTGCGAACACGAAGGCTGCGAAGTAACGAACTAAAAATTGCTGTTTGTCACCCCTATTTAAGGAAAAACTTCCTTGTGACATCATCACTCCTAAGCCAATCAGGTTGTCACATGACATTCTGGAATGTGGAATGGGGATATATATTTTTTTTTAAACAGTTTTCAAATTTAACTTAATATTTAAGTGTTTCTTACTTGACCTGCTTAGTCGATTAAAAAGTTAATTGCCACGAACACCCCTAATGTTATATAACAGACCACAGAAAAAAGACAGCTTTTTTCTGCGTGACAGAGCTATAATAAATGTTTTGTTTTTTTAATGATCCTACTTTTTATAAAAGGGAACATTATTTAAAGAATATGTATTTAATTAAAAAACTCTGTATTCATCTAAAGGGTATAACAAGAAGGGTGAGCTTCCTGCTCCAAAATGAAATGACCAAAATAAATGTATTTCTCTGCAATTACAAACTCTGTGTAAACAGTCTTGGTGTCAAAATAAAGCTAACGCTGGTGAGATGTCATCAGAGCTGTAAATATTACTGCAGATGTTACTATGTCAAAGTTACTGTGACTCAAACATAGAAAAATGTCTTTTTCATTTCCCTCACCTAATTTTTCAAAGTATTTTATAGCATATAACACCTTTGAAAATATGCTTTGGTTCCCATTTAACTCCAGAACATCATAAATCAAAATATGGATATTACCTGTCCACAGATTCATGGTGACGTAACTGCTCTTTTAACTGTTTGGTGTCTTTGCTTTGTTTGGTGTTTGTAGAAATGGTTTACATGAGCTTTTAGCTGAGACTCAGAGGTTTCTGTGGACACTACTCATGTCAGCACTTATATTTCTGACCTCGTGTTATAATCGATTAAACGCGATCTCCTCCCTTTTGCCCCCATTTTTGATGGTGTGGGTACAAATGATCAGGCATGACATTCTCATAATAAATCAGATAAGATACTGCAAATAGTTAATCCTGCATTTGTGTGATTGAAAAGTGTGTGCAATGACACTGTTTTAAAGATTTAGCCTAAATCATTTTGGCGTGAATGAGCCTAAACATGATGACCGGACTAGTGACACCATATCACCTGTGACACACACACACGCACGTATGACTTTGCCAGTTTCAGCTGAAACAATTTCAGTGTTTCAAACCATGTTCAAGAGTTTTTAGGTCACCGTTCATGAGGTTTCAAGAAGAAAATGAAAGACAGATCTGAATGTTTGAAAGTGTTTTGGAAAAACTATGTAAAGATTAGATGAACAATACTCAAAGGATAAATTCAACTGTTTTATTTTGTTAGATAAGTTGAAAAAAAAGTTAAACAAGCAAGTAAATAACGAAACAAGGTTAAATGAGGTAAGAACAAAAAGTTAACAAGCAAATAAAGAAACAAGGTTAAATGAAGTAAGAGCAAAAAGTTAACAAGTAAATAAAGAAACAAGGTTAAATGAGGTAAGAACAAAAAGTTAACAAGTAAATAAAGAAACAAGGTTAAATGAGGTAAGAGCAAAAAGTTAACAAGTAAATAAAGAAACAAGGCAGAGGAGAGAAACCCCAACAATCCCCTCTGAGCAAGCACTAGGCGACAGTGGGGAGGAAAAACTGCCTTTAAACGGGCAGAAACCTCCGGCAGAACCAGGCTCAGGAGGGGGCAGTCAACTGCCGGGACTGGTTGGGGGGGTGAACAGAGGTGGAGCAAGACGAGGCTACATCAGTTGAAGAAGCAGTATTGTCCCTCTTCCGGAAAAAGCTGAAGAATCTTTTCTTCTTTTTCATGGACTTTTCCACGAGCCCCTTTTTCTCCAGGATGAGGGTTCTCAACTCATGGATGGTTTCGGTGTTTTGCTCCTCAAGTTTCTTGCATGTTTGTTCCACCTGTTCTAATGTTGCTCGTGTTTCTTCAAGCTGTTCTTTGAGCTCTTTGGATGTTGCCTCCTGTGTCAGCTTTGCCTTCTGCAGGTCTGCATTTCTCACTTGATCTTCTTTGTGCAGGCCTTCTAGCTGCTCATTTCTTTTCTGGGTGTCGCGGAGCGTACACTGCAGGTCTTCATGCATTTTGTCTTGCTTTTGCTTTTGCGCCTGCATTTCTGTGTTTTCCCGCTTCAAGTTGTTGAATTCCAACAATATCCCCTTAATGAGCTCTGAGTTGTTTTTGGCCATTTGATCGATCCTTTTCTGCATCTGTGAGCATCGTTTTTCCAGAGTTTCCTTTTCTCCCTGCAGCTCACTTGTTTTGACCTTCAGTTCATTACAGAATCCTTGCAACTTTTGATTTTTACTCTCAAAGTCCTTGATAGTGCACTTTTCTTCTGACAGTCTTTCTTGCTGTTGCGCCTTCTCTTGAAGAAGGTCTTTATTTTTTTCTTCAGCTTCATCAAGCTTTCTTTGGAGCAGGTGATTCTGTTGGTCCATGTATTGGAGATCCCACTCTAGCTTATCAATCGTGGCTTTCCTGCCTTGAAGCTGCTCGGACATTTCTTTCACTTCAGCGCTCTTTTGCTTGTTTTCTTTGATGAGGAATACAATCTGCTCTCTGGCTTGAGCAAACTTGATCCCCCAGCCCTCATTAATAATGTTGATGTCGGGCTGGCGCTGTAGTGTTTCTTCCAGGTGTTTGTTTTGTGCTTCCATTTGTAAGCACTTCTTCTCCAGGTGAACTTTTTCTTTTTCAAGTTGTTGAATTTTGTTCTGGAGATGGTTGTTTTCACTCCTACTCTCCTGTAATGCCCTTTGGGTGGATAAGAGGCCATTTGGAGAAGTTGGCCGGCCACGCAAGGAAGGAGAGGCGGCGTAATCGTTTTGTCTCGGTTGCCGTAATCTTGGATACATGCTGGCGTTTGTATCCGATGACTCTGAGAGGTTTCCGAATGTTTCTGTAGTGAACGTTTGAAAGCTGCGAACACGAAGGCTGCGAAGTAACGAACTAAAAATTGCTGTTTGTCACCCCTATTTAAGGAAAAACTTCCTTGTGACATCATCACTCCTAAGCCAATCAGGTTGTCACATGACATTCTGGAATGTGGAATGGGGATATATATTTTTTTTTAAACAGTTTTCAAATTTAACTTAATATTTAAGTGTTTCTTACTTGACCTGCTTAGTCGATTAAAAAGTTAATTGCCACGAACACCCCTAATGTTATATAACAGACCACAGAAAAAAGACAGCTTTTTTCTGCGTGACAGAGCTATAATAAATGTTTTGTTTTTTTAATGATCCTACTTTTTATAAAAGGGAACATTATTTAAAGAATATGTATTTAATTAAAAAACTCTGTATTCATCTAAAGGGTATAACAAGAAGGGTGAGCTTCCTGCTCCAAAATGAAATGACCAAAATAAATGTATTTCTCTGCAATTACAAACTCTGTGTAAACAGTCTTGGTGTCAAAATAAAGCTAACGCTGGTGAGATGTCATCAGAGCTGTAAATATTACTGCAGATGTTACTATGTCAAAGTTACTGTGACTCAAACATAGAAAAATGTCTTTTTCATTTCCCTCACCTAATTTTTCAAAGTATTTTATAGCATATAACACCTTTGAAAATATGCTTTGGTTCCCATTTAACTCCAGAACATCATAAATCAAAATATGGATATTACCTGTCCACAGATTCATGGTGACGTAACTGCTCTTTTAACTGTTTGGTGTCTTTGCTTTGTTTGGTGTTTGTAGAAATGGTTTACATGAGCTTTTAGCTGAGACTCAGAGGTTTCTGTGGACACTACTCATGTCAGCACTTATATTTCTGACCTCGTGTTATAATCGATTAAACGCGATCTCCTCCCTTTTGCCCCCATTTTTGATGGTGTGGGTACAAATGATCAGGCATGACATTCTCATAATAAATCAGATAAGATACTGCAAATAGTTAATCCTGCATTTGTGTGATTGAAAAGTGTGTGCAATGACACTGTTTTAAAGATTTAGCCTAAATCATTTTGGCGTGAATGAGCCTAAACATGATGACCGGACTAGTGACACCATATCACCTGTGACACACACACACGCACGTATGACTTTGCCAGTTTCAGCTGAAACAATTTCAGTGTTTCAAACCATGTTCAAGAGTTTTTAGGTCACCGTTCATGAGGTTTCAAGAAGAAAATGAAAGACAGATCTGAATGTTTGAAAGTGTTTTGGAAAAACTATGTAAAGATTAGATGAACAATACTCAAAGGATAAATTCAACTGTTTTATTTTGTTAGATAAGTTGAAAAAAAAGTTAAACAAGCAAGTAAATAACGAAACAAGGTTAAATGAGGTAAGAACAAAAAGTTAACAAGCAAATAAAGAAACAAGGTTAAATGAAGTAAGAGCAAAAAGTTAACAAGTAAATAAAGAAACAAGGTTAAATGAGGTAAGAACAAAAAGTTAACAAGTAAATAAAGAAACAAGGTTAAATGAGGTAAGAGCAAAAAGTTAACAAGTAAATAAAGAAACAAGGCAGAGGAGAGAAACCCCAACAATCCCCTCTGAGCAAGCACTAGGCGACAGTGGGGAGGAAAAACTGCCTTTAAACGGGCAGAAACCTCCGGCAGAACCAGGCTCAGGAGGGGGCAGTCAACTGCCGGGACTGGTTGGGGGGGTGAACAGAGGTGGAGCAAGACGAGGCTACATCAGTTGAAGAAGCAGTATTGTCCCTCTTCCGGAAAAAGCTGAAGAATCTTTTCTTCTTTTTCATGGACTTTTCCACGAGCCCCTTTTTCTCCAGGATGAGGGTTCTCAACTCATGGATGGTTTCGGTGTTTTGCTCCTCAAGTTTCTTGCATGTTTGTTCCACCTGTTCTAATGTTGCTCGTGTTTCTTCAAGCTGTTCTTTGAGCTCTTTGGATGTTGCCTCCTGTGTCAGCTTTGCCTTCTGCAGGTCTGCATTTCTCACTTGATCTTCTTTGTGCAGGCCTTCTAGCTGCTCATTTCTTTTCTGGGTGTCGCGGAGCGTACACTGCAGGTCTTCATGCATTTTGTCTTGCTTTTGCTTTTGCGCCTGCATTTCTGTGTTTTCCCGCTTCAAGTTGTTGAATTCCAACAATATCCCCTTAATGAGCTCTGAGTTGTTTTTGGCCATTTGATCGATCCTTTTCTGCATCTGTGAGCATCGTTTTTCCAGAGTTTCCTTTTCTCCCTGCAGCTCACTTGTTTTGACCTTCAGTTCATTACAGAATCCTTGCAACTTTTGATTTTTACTCTCAAAGTCCTTGATAGTGCACTTTTCTTCTGACAGTCTTTCTTGCTGTTGCGCCTTCTCTTGAAGAAGGTCTTTATTTTTTTCTTCAGCTTCATCAAGCTTTCTTTGGAGCAGGTGATTCTGTTGGTCCATGTATTGGAGATCCCACTCTAGCTTATCAATCGTGGCTTTCCTGCCTTGAAGCTGCTCGGACATTTCTTTCACTTCAGCGCTCTTTTGCTTGTTTTCTTTGATGAGGAATACAATCTGCTCTCTGGCTTGAGCAAACTTGATCCCCCAGCCCTCATTAATAATGTTGATGTCGGGCTGGCGCTGTAGTGTTTCTTCCAGGTGTTTGTTTTGTGCTTCCATTTGTAAGCACTTCTTCTCCAGGTGAACTTTTTCTTTTTCAAGTTGTTGAATTTTGTTCTGGAGATGGTTGTTTTCACTCCTACTCTCCTGTAATGCCCTTTGGGTGGATAAGAGGCCATTTGGAGAAGTTGGCCGGCCACGCAAGGAAGGAGAGGCGGCGTAATCGTTTTGTCTCGGTTGCCGTAATCTTGGATACATGCTGGCGTTTGTATCCGATGACTCTGAGAGGTTTCCGAATGTTTCTGTAGTGAACGTTTGAAAGCTGCGAACACGAAGGCTGCGAAGTAACGAACTAAAAATTGCTGTTTGTCACCCCTATTTAAGGAAAAACTTCCTTGTGACATCATCACTCCTAAGCCAATCAGGTTGTCACATGACATTCTGGAATGTGGAATGGGGATATATATATTTTTTTAAACAGTTTTCAAATTTAACTTAATATTTAAGTGTTTCTTACTTGACCTGCTTAGTCGATTAAAAAGTTAATTGCCACGAACACCCCTAATGTTATATAACAGACCACAGAAAAAAGACAGCTTTTTTCTGCGTGACAGAGCTATAATAAATGTTTTGTTTTTTTAATGATCCTACTTTTTATAAAAGGGAACATTATTTAAAGAATATGTATTTAATTAAAAAACTCTGTATTCATCTAAAGGGTATAACAAGAAGGGTGAGCTTCCTGCTCCAAAATGAAATGACCAAAATAAATGTATTTCTCTGCAATTACAAACTCTGTGTAAACAGTCTTGGTGTCAAAATAAAGCTAACGCTGGTGAGATGTCATCAGAGCTGTAAATATTACTGCAGATGTTACTATGTCAAAGTTACTGTGACTCAAACATAGAAAAATGTCTTTTTCATTTCCCTCACCTAATTTTTCAAAGTATTTTATAGCATATAACACCTTTGAAAATATGCTTTGGTTCCCATTTAACTCCAGAACATCATAAATCAAAATATGGATATTACCTGTCCACAGATTCATGGTGACGTAACTGCTCTTTTAACTGTTTGGTGTCTTTGCTTTGTTTGGTGTTTGTAGAAATGGTTTACATGAGCTTTTAGCTGAGACTCAGAGGTTTCTGTGGACACTACTCATGTCAGCACTTATATTTCTGACCTCGTGTTATAATCGATTAAACGCGATCTCCTCCCTTTTGCCCCCATTTTTGATGGTGTGGGTACAAATGATCAGGCATGACATTCTCATAATAAATCAGATAAGATACTGCAAATAGTTAATCCTGCATTTGTGTGATTGAAAAGTGTGTGCAATGACACTGTTTTAAAGATTTAGCCTAAATCATTTTGGCGTGAATGAGCCTAAACATGATGACCGGACTAGTGACACCATATCACCTGTGACACACACACACGCACGTATGACTTTGCCAGTTTCAGCTGAAACAATTTCAGTGTTTCAAACCATGTTCCAGAGTTTTTAGGTCACCGTTCATGAGGTTTCAAGAAGAAAATGAAAGACAGATCTGAATGTTTGAAAGTGTTTTGGAAAAACTCTGTAAAGATTAGATGAACAATACTCAAAGGATAAATTCAACTGTTTTATTTTGTTAGATAAGTTGAAAAAAAAGTTAAACAAGCAAGTAAATAACGAAACAAGGTTAAATGAGGTAAGAACAAAAAGTTAACAAGCAAATAAAGAAACAAGGTTAAATGAGGTAAGAACAAAAAGTTAACAAGTAAATAAAGAAACAAGGTTAAATGAGGTAAGAACAAAAAGTTAACAAGTAAATAAAGAAACAAGGTTAAATGAGGTAAGAACAAAAAGTTAACAAGTAAATAAAGAAACAAGGTAGAGGAGAGAAACCCCAACAATCCCCTCTGAGCAAGCACTAGGCGACAGTGGGGAGGAAAAACTGCCTTTAAACGGGCAGAAACCTCCGGCAGAACCAGGCTCAGGAGGGGGCAGTCAACTGCCGGGACTGGTTGGGGGGGTGAACAGAGGTGGAGCAAGACGAGGCTACATCAGTTGAAGAAGCAGTATTGTCCCTCTTCCGGAAAAAGCTGAAGAATCTTTTCTTCTTTTTCATGGACTTTTCCACGAGCCCCTTTTTCTCCAGGATGAGGGTTCTCAACTCATGGATGGTTTCGGTGTTTTGCTCCTCAAGTTTCTTGCATGTTTGTTCCACCTGTTCTAATGTTGCTCGTGTTTCTTCAAGCTGTTCTTTGAGCTCTTTGGATGTTGCCTCCTGTGTCAGCTTTGCCTTCTGCAGGTCTGCATTTCTCACTTGATCTTCTTTGTGCAGGCCTTCTAGCTGCTCATTTCTTTTCTGGGTGTCGCGGAGCGTACACTGCAGGTCTTCATGCATTTTGTCTTGCTTTTGCTTTTGCGCCTGCATTTCTGTGTTTTCCCGCTTCAAGTTGTTGAATTCCAACAATATCCCCTTAATGAGCTCTGAGTTGTTTTTGGCCATTTGATCGATCCTTTTCTGCATCTGTGAGCATCGTTTTTCCAGAGTTTCCTTTTCTCCCTGCAGCTCACTTGTTTTGACCTTCAGTTCATTACAGAATCCTTGCAACTTTTGATTTTTACTCTCAAAGTCCTTGATAGTGCACTTTTCTTCTGACAGTCTTTCTTGCTGTTGCGCCTTCTCTTGAAGAAGGTCTTTATTTTTTTCTTCAGCTTCATCAAGCTTTCTTTGGAGCAGGTGATTCTGTTGGTCCATGTATTGGAGATCCCACTCTAGCTTATCAATCGTGGCTTTCCTGCCTTGAAGCTGCTCGGACATTTCTTTCACTTCAGCGCTCTTTTGCTTGTTTTCTTTGATGAGGAATACAATCTGCTCTCTGGCTTGAGCAAACTTGATCCCCCAGCCCTCATTAATAATGTTGATGTCGGGCTGGCGCTGTAGTGTTTCTTCCAGGTGTTTGTTTTGTGCTTCCATTTGTAAGCACTTCTTCTCCAGGTGAACTTTTTCTTTTTCAAGTTGTTGAATTTTGTTCTGGAGATGGTTGTTTTCACTCCTACTCTCCTGTAATGCCCTTTGGGTGGATAAGAGGCCATTTGGAGAAGTTGGCCGGCCACGCAAGGAAGGAGAGGCGGCGTAATCGTTTTGTCTCGGTTGCCGTAATCTTGGATACATGCTGGCGTTTGTATCCGATGACTCTGAGAGGTTTCCGAATGTTTCTGTAGTGAACGTTTGAAAGCTGCGAACACGAAGGCTGCGAAGTAACGAACTAAAAATTGCTGTTTGTCACCCCTATTTAAGGAAAAACTTCCTTGTGACATCATCACTCCTAAGCCAATCAGGTTGTCACATGACATTCTGGAATGTGGAATGGGGATATATATTTTTTTTTAAACAGTTTTCAAATTTAACTTAATATTTAAGTGTTTCTTACTTGACCTGCTTAGTCGATTAAAAAGTTAATTGCCACGAACACCCCTAATGTTATATAACAGACCACAGAAAAAAGACAGCTTTTTTCTGCGTGACAGAGCTATAATAAATGTTTTGTTTTTTTAATGATCCTACTTTTTATAAAAGGGAACATTATTTAAAGAATATGTATTTAATTAAAAAACTCTGTATTCATCTAAAGGGTATAACAAGAAGGGTGAGCTTCCTGCTCCAAAATGAAATGACCAAAATAAATGTATTTCTCTGCAATTACAAACTCTGTGTAAACAGTCTTGGTGTCAAAATAAAGCTAACGCTGGTGAGATGTCATCAGAGCTGTAAATATTACTGCAGATGTTACTATGTCAAAGTTACTGTGACTCAAACATAGAAAAATGTCTTTTTCATTTCCCTCACCTAATTTTTCAAAGTATTTTATAGCATATAACACCTTTGAAAATATGCTTTGGTTCCCATTTAACTCCAGAACATCATAAATCAAAATATGGATATTACCTGTCCACAGATTCATGGTGACGTAACTGCTCTTTTAACTGTTTGGTGTCTTTGCTTTGTTTGGTGTTTGTAGAAATGGTTTACATGAGCTTTTAGCTGAGACTCAGAGGTTTCTGTGGACACTACTCATGTCAGCACTTATATTTCTGACCTCGTGTTATAATCGATTAAACGCGATCTCCTCCCTTTTGCCCCCATTTTTGATGGTGTGGGTACAAATGATCAGGCATGACATTCTCATAATAAATCAGATAAGATACTGCAAATAGTTAATCCTGCATTTGTGTGATTGAAAAGTGTGTGCAATGACACTGTTTTAAAGATTTAGCCTAAATCATTTTGGCGTGAATGAGCCTAAACATGATGACCGGACTAGTGACACCATATCACCTGTGACACACACACACGCACGTATGACTTTGCCAGTTTCAGCTGAAACAATTTCAGTGTTTCAAACCATGTTCCAGAGTTTTTAGGTCACCGTTCATGAGGTTTCAAGAAGAAAATGAAAGACAGATCTGAATGTTTGAAAGTGTTTTGGAAAAACTCTGTAAAGATTAGATGAACAATACTCAAAGGATAAATTCAACTGTTTTATTTTGTTAGATAAGTTGAAAAAAGAGTTAAACAAGCAAGTAAATAACGAAACAAGGTTAAATGAAGTAAGAACAAAAAGTTAACAAGCAAATAAAGAAACAAGGTTAAATGAGGTAAGAACAAAAAGTTAACAAGCAAATAACGAAACAAGGTTAAATGAAGTAAGAGCAAAAAGTTAACAAGTAAATAAAGAAACAAGGTAGAGGAGAGAAACCCCAACAATCCCCTCTGAGCAAGCACTAGGCGACAGTGGGGAGGAAAAACTGCCTTTAAACGGGCAGAAACCTCCGGCAGAACCAGGCTCAGGAGGGGGCAGTCAACTGCCGGGACTGGTTGGGGGGGTGAACAGAGGTGGAGCAAGACGAGGCTACATCAGTTGAAGAAGCAGTATTGTCCCTCTTCCGGAAAAAGCTGAAGAATCTTTTCTTCTTTTTCATGGACTTTTCCACGAGCCCCTTTTTCTCCAGGATGAGGGTTCTCAACTCATGGATGGTTTCGGTGTTTTGCTCCTCAAGTTTCTTGCATGTTTGTTCCACCTGTTCTAATGTTGCTCGTGTTTCTTCAAGCTGTTCTTTGAGCTCTTTGGATGTTGCCTCCTGTGTCAGCTTTGCCTTCTGCAGGTCTGCATTTCTCACTTGATCTTCTTTGTGCAGGCCTTCTAGCTGCTCATTTCTTTTCTGGGTGTCGCGGAGCGTACACTGCAGGTCTTCATGCATTTTGTCTTGCTTTTGCTTTTGCGCCTGCATTTCTGTGTTTTCCCGCTTCAAGTTGTTGAATTCCAACAATATCCCCTTAATGAGCTCTGAGTTGTTTTTGGCCATTTGATCGATCCTTTTCTGCATCTGTGAGCATCGTTTTTCCAGAGTTTCCTTTTCTCCCTGCAGCTCACTTGTTTTGACCTTCAGTTCATTACAGAATCCTTGCAACTTTTGATTTTTACTCTCAAAGTCCTTGATAGTGCACTTTTCTTCTGACAGTCTTTCTTGCTGTTGCTCCTTCTCTTGAAGAAGGTCTTTATTTTTTTCTTCAGCTTCATCAAGCTTTCTTTGGAGCAGGTGATTCTGTTGGTCCATGTATTGGAGATCCCACTCTAGCTTATCAATCGTGGCTTTCCTGCCTTGAAGCTGCTCGGACATTTCTTTCACTTCAGCGCTCTTTTGCTTGTTTTCTTTGATGAGGAATACAATCTGCTCTCTGGCTTGAGCAAACTTGATCCCCCAGCCCTCATTAATAATGTTGATGTCGGGCTGGCGCTGTAGTGTTTCTTCCAGGTGTTTGTTTTGTCCTTCCATTTGTAAGCACTTCTTCTCCAGGTGAACTTTTTCTTTTTCAAGTTGTTGAATTTTGTTCTGGAGATGGTTGTTTTCACTCCTACTCTCCTGTAATGCCCTTTGGGTGGATAAGAGGCCATTTGGAGAAGTTGGCCGGCCACGCAAGGAAGGAGAGGCGGCGTAATCGTTTTGTCTCGGTTGCCGTAATCTTGGATACATGCTGGCGTTTGTATCCGATGACTCTGAGAGGTTTCCGAATGTTTCTGTAGTGAACGTTTGAAAGCTGCGAACACGAAGGCTGCGAAGTAACGAACTAAAAATTGCTGTTTGTCACCCCTATTTAAGGAAAAACTTCCTCGTGACATCATCACTCCTAAGCCAATCAGGTTGTCACATGACATTCTGGAATGTGGAATGGGGATATATATTTTTTTTTAAACAGTTTTCAAATTTAACTTAATATTTAAGTGTTTCTTACTTGACCTGCTTAGTCGATTAAAAAGTTAATTGCCACGAACACCCCTAATGTTATATAACAGACCACAGAAAAAAGACAGCTTTTTTCTGCGTGACAGAGCTATAATAAATGTTTTGTTTTTTTAATGATCCTACTTTTTATAAAAGGGAACATTATTTAAAGAATATGTATTTAATTAAAAAACTCTGTATTCATCTAAAGGGTATAACAAGAAGGGTGAGCTTCCTGCTCCAAAATGAAATGACCAAAATAAATGTATTTCTCTGCAATTACAAACTCTGTGTAAACAGTCTTGGTGTCAAAATAAAGCTAACGCTGGTGAGATGTCATCAGAGCTGTAAATATTACTGCAGATGTTACTATGTCAAAGTTACTGTGACTCAAACATAGAAAAATGTCTTTTTCATTTCCCTCACCTAATTTTTCAAAGTATTTTATAGCATATAACACCTTTGAAAATATGCTTTGGTTCCCATTTAACTCCAGAACATCATAAATCAAAATATGGATATTACCTGTCCACAGATTCATGGTGACGTAACTGCTCTTTTAACTGTTTGGTGTCTTTGCTTTGTTTGGTGTTTGTAGAAATGGTTTACATGAGCTTTTAGCTGAGACTCAGAGGTTTCTGTGGACACTACTCATGTCAGCACTTATATTTCTGACCTCGTGTTATAATCGATTAAACGCGATCTCCTCCCTTTTGCCCCCATTTTTGATGGTGTGGGTACAAATGATCAGGCATGACATTCTCATAATAAATCAGATAAGATACTGCAAATAGTTAATCCTGCATTTGTGTGATTGAAAAGTGTGTGCAATGACACTGTTTTAAAGATTTAGCCTAAATCATTTTGGCGTGAATGAGCCTAAACATGATGACCGGACTAGTGACACCATATCACCTGTGACACACACACACGCACGTATGACTTTGCCAGTTTCAGCTGAAACAATTTCAGTGTTTCAAACCATGTTCCAGAGTTTTTAGGTCACCGTTCATGAGGTTTCAAGAAGAAAATGAAAGACAGATCTGAATGTTTGAAAGTGTTTTGGAAAAACTCTGTAAAGATTAGATGAACAATACTCAAAGGATAAATTCAACTGTTTTATTTTGTTAGATAAGTTGAAAAAAAAGTTAAACAAGCAAGTAAATAACGAAACAAGGTTAAATGAGGTAAGAACAAAAAGTTAACAAGCAAATAAAGAAACAAGGTTAAATGAAGTAAGAGCAAAAAGTTAACAAGTAAATAAAGAAACAAGGTTAAATGAGGTAAGAACAAAAAGTTAACAAGTAAATAAAGAAACAAGGTTAAATGAGGTAAGAACAAAAAGTTAACAAGCAAATAAAGAAACAAGGTTAAATGAAGTAAGAACAAAAAGTTAACAAGCAAATAAAGAAACAAGGTTAAATGAAGTAAGAGCAAAAAGTTAACAAGTAAATAAAGAAACAAGGCAGAGGAGAGAAACCCCAACAATCCCCTCTGAGCAAGCACTAGGCGACAGTGGGGAGGAAAAACTGCCTTTAAACGGGCAGAAACCTCCGGCAGAACCAGGCTCAGGAGGGGGCAGTCAACTGCCGGGACTGGTTGGGGGGGTGAACAGAGGTGGAGCAAGACGAGGCTACATCAGTTGAAGAAGCAGTATTGTCCCTCTTCCGGAAAAAGCTGAAGAATCTTTTCTTCTTTTTCATGGACTTTTCCACGAGCCCCTTTTTCTCCAGGATGAGGGTTCTCAACTCATGGATGGTTTCGGTGTTTTGCTCCTCAAGTTTCTTGCATGTTTGTTCCACCTGTTCTAATGTTGCTCGTGTTTCTTCAAGCTGTTCTTTGAGCTCTTTGGATGTTGCCTCCTGTGTCAGCTTTGCCTTCTGCAGGTCTGCATTTCTCACTTGATCTTCTTTGTGCAGGCCTTCTAGCTGCTCATTTCTTTTCTGGGTGTCGCGGAGCGTACACTGCAGGTCTTCATGCATTTTGTCTTGCTTTTGCTTTTGCGCCTGCATTTCTGTGTTTTCCCGCTTCAAGTTGTTGAATTCCAACAATATCCCCTTAATGAGCTCTGAGTTGTTTTTGGCCATTTGATCGATCCTTTTCTGCATCTGTGAGCATCGTTTTTCCAGAGTTTCCTTTTCTCCCTGCAGCTCACTTGTTTTGACCTTCAGTTCATTACAGAATCCTTGCAACTTTTGATTTTTACTCTCAAAGTCCTTGATAGTGCACTTTTCTTCTGACAGTCTTTCTTGCTGTTGCTCCTTCTCTTGAAGAAGGTCTTTATTTTTTTCTTCAGCTTCATCAAGCTTTCTTTGGAGCAGGTGATTCTGTTGGTCCATGTATTGGAGATCCCACTCTAGCTTATCAATCGTGGCTTTCCTGCCTTGAAGCTGCTCGGACATTTCTTTCACTTCAGCGCTCTTTTGCTTGTTTTCTTTGATGAGGAATACAATCTGCTCTCTGGCTTGAGCAAACTTGATCCCCCAGCCCTCATTAATAATGTTGATGTCGGGCTGGCGCTGTAGTGTTTCTTCCAGGTGTTTGTTTTGTGCTTCCATTTGTAAGCACTTCTTCTCCAGGTGAACTTTTTCTTTTTCAAGTTGTTGAATTTTGTTCTGGAGATGGTTGTTTTCACTCCTACTCTCCTGTAATGCCCTTTGGGTGGATAAGAGGCCATTTGGAGAAGTTGGCCGGCCACGCAAGGAAGGAGAGGCGGCGTAATCGTTTTGTCTCGGTTGCCGTAATCTTGGATACATGCTGGCGTTTGTATCCGATGACTCTGAGAGGTTTCCGAATGTTTCTGTAGTGAACGTTTGAAAGCTGCGAACACGAAGGCTGCGAAGTAACGAACTAAAAATTGCTGTTTGTCACCCCTATTTAAGGAAAAACTTCCTTGTGACATCATCACTCCTAAGCCAATCAGGTTGTCACATGACATTCTGGAATGTGGAATGGGGATATATATTTTTTTTTAAACAGTTTTCAAATTTAACTTAATATTTAAGTGTTTCTTACTTGACCTGCTTAGTCGATTAAAAAGTTAATTGCCACGAACACCCCTAATGTTATATAACAGACCACAGAAAAAAGACAGCTTTTTTCTGCGTGACAGAGCTATAATAAATGTTTTGTTTTTTTAATGATCCTACTTTTTATAAAAGGGAACATTATTTAAAGAATATGTATTTAATTAAAAACTCTGTATTCATCTAAAGGGTATAACAAGAAGGGTGAGCTTCCTGCTCCAAAATGAAATGACCAAAATAAATGTATTTCTCTGCAATTACAAACTCTGTGTAAACAGTCTTGGTGTCAAAATAAAGCTAACGCTGGTGAGATGTCATCAGAGCTGTAAATATTACTGCAGATGTTACTATGTCAAAGTTACTGTGACTCAAACATAGAAAAATGTCTTTTTCATTTCCCTCACCTAATTTTTCAAAGTATTTTATAGCATATAACACCTTTGAAAATATGCTTTGGTTCCCATTTAACTCCAGAACATCATAAATCAAAATATGGATATTACCTGTCCACAGATTCATGGTGACGTAACTGCTCTTTTAACTGTTTGGTGTCTTTGCTTTGTTTGGTGTTTGTAGAAATGGTTTACATGAGCTTTTAGCTGAGACTCAGAGGTTTCTGTGGACACTACTCATGTCAGCACTTATATTTCTGACCTCGTGTTATAATCGATTAAACGCGATCTCCTCCCTTTTGCCCCCATTTTTGATGGTGTGGGTACAAATGATCAGGCATGACATTCTCATAATAAATCAGATAAGATACTGCAAATAGTTAATCCTGCATTTGTGTGATTGAAAAGTGTGTGCAATGACACTGTTTTAAAGATTTAGCCTAAATCATTTTGGCGTGAATGAGCCTAAACATGATGACCGGACTAGTGACACCATATCACCTGTGACACACACACACGCACGTATGACTTTGCCAGTTTCAGCTGAAACAATTTCAGTGTTTCAAACCATGTTCCAGAGTTTTTAGGTCACCGTTCATGAGGTTTCAAGAAGAAAATGAAAGACAGATCTGAATGTTTGAAAGTGTTTTGGAAAAACTCTGTAAAGATTAGATGAACAATACTCAAAGGATAAATTCAACTGTTTTATTTTGTTAGATAAGTTGAAAAAAAAGTTAAACAAGCAAGTAAATAACGAAACAAGGTTAAATGAGGTAAGAACAAAAAGTTAACAAGCAAATAAAGAAACAAGGTTAAATGAAGTAAGAGCAAAAAGTTAACAAGTAAATAAAGAAACAAGGTTAAATGAAGTAAGAGCAAAAAGTTAACAAGCAAATAAAGAAACAAGGTTAAATGAAGTAAGAGCAAAAAGTTAACAAGCAAATAAAGAAACAAGGTTAAATGAAGTAAGAGCAAAAAGTTAACAAGTAAATAAAGAAACAAGGTTAAATGAAGTAAGAGCAAAAAGTTAACAAGCAAATAAAGAAACAAGGTTAAATGAGGTAAGAGCAAAAAGTTAACAAGTAAATAAAGAAACAAGGCAGAGGAGAGAAACCCCAACAATCCCCTCTGAGCAAGCACTAGGCGACAGTGGGGAGGAAAAACTGCCTTTAAACGGGCAGAAACCTCCGGCAGAACCAGGCTCAGGAGGGGGCAGTCAACTGCCGGGACTGGTTGGGGGGGTGAACAGAGGTGGAGCAAGACGAGGCTACATCAGTTGAAGAAGCAGTATTGTCCCTCTTCCGGAAAAAGCTGAAGAATCTTTTCTTCTTTTTCATGGACTTTTCCACGAGCCCCTTTTTCTCCAGGATGAGGGTTCTCAACTCATGGATGGTTTCGGTGTTTTGCTCCTCAAGTTTCTTGCATGTTTGTTCCACCTGTTCTAATGTTGCTCGTGTTTCTTCAAGCTGTTCTTTGAGCTCTTTGGATGTTGCCTCCTGTGTCAGCTTTGCCTTCTGCAGGTCTGCATTTCTCACTTGATCTTCTTTGTGCAGGCCTTCTAGCTGCTCATTTCTTTTCTGGGTGTCGCGGAGCGTACACTGCAGGTCTTCATGCATTTTGTCTTGCTTTTGCTTTTGCGCCTGCATTTCTGTGTTTTCCCGCTTCAAGTTGTTGAATTCCAACAATATCCCCTTAATGAGCTCTGAGTTGTTTTTGGCCATTTGATCGATCCTTTTCTGCATCTGTGAGCATCGTTTTTCCAGAGTTTCCTTTTCTCCCTGCAGCTCACTTGTTTTGACCTTCAGTTCATTACAGAATCCTTGCAACTTTTGATTTTTACTCTCAAAGTCCTTGATAGTGCACTTTTCTTCTGACAGTCTTTCTTGCTGTTGCTCCTTCTCTTGAAGAAGGTCTTTATTTTTTTCTTCAGCTTCATCAAGCTTTCTTTGGAGCAGGTGATTCTGTTGGTCCATGTATTGGAGATCCCACTCTAGCTTATCAATCGTGGCTTTCCTGCCTTGAAGCTGCTCGGACATTTCTTTCACTTCAGCGCTCTTTTGCTTGTTTTCTTTGATGAGGAATACAATCTGCTCTCTGGCTTGAGCAAACTTGATCCCCCAGCCCTCATTAATAATGTTGATGTCGGGCTGGCGCTGTAGTGTTTCTTCCAGGTGTTTGTTTTGTGCTTCCATTTGTAAGCACTTCTTCTCCAGGTGAACTTTTTCTTTTTCAAGTTGTTGAATTTTGTTCTGGAGATGGTTGTTTTCACTCCTACTCTCCTGTAATGCCCTTTGGGTGGATAAGAGGCCATTTGGAGAAGTTGGCCGGCCACGCAAGGAAGGAGAGGCGGCGTAATCGTTTTGTCTCGGTTGCCGTAATCTTGGATACATGCTGGCGTTTGTATCCGATGACTCTGAGAGGTTTCCGAATGTTTCTGTAGTGAACGTTTGAAAGCTGCGAACACGAAGGCTGCGAAGTAACGAACTAAAAATTGCTGTTTGTCACCCCTATTTAAGGAAAAACTTCCTTGTGACATCATCACTCCTAAGCCAATCAGGTTGTCACATGACATTCTGGAATGTGGAATGGGGATATATATTTTTTTTTAAACAGTTTTCAAATTTAACTTAATATTTAAGTGTTTCTTACTTGACCTGCTTAGTCGATTAAAAAGTTAATTGCCACGAACACCCCTAATGTTATATAACAGACCACAGAAAAAAGACAGCTTTTTTCTGCGTGACAGAGCTATAATAAATGTTTTGTTTTTTTAATGATCCTACTTTTTATAAAAGGGAACATTATTTAAAGAATATGTATTTAATTAAAAACTCTGTATTCATCTAAAGGGTATAACAAGAAGGGTGAGCTTCCTGCTCCAAAATGAAATGACCAAAATAAATGTATTTCTCTGCAATTACAAACTCTGTGTAAACAGTCTTGGTGTCAAAATAAAGCTAACGCTGGTGAGATGTCATCAGAGCTGTAAATATTACTGCAGATGTTACTATGTCAAAGTTACTGTGACTCAAACATAGAAAAATGTCTTTTTCATTTCCCTCACCTAATTTTTCAAAGTATTTTATAGCATATAACACCTTTGAAAATATGCTTTGGTTCCCATTTAACTCCAGAACATCATAAATCAAAATATGGATATTACCTGTCCACAGATTCATGGTGACGTAACTGCTCTTTTAACTGTTTGGTGTCTTTGCTTTGTTTGGTGTTTGTAGAAATGGTTTACATGAGCTTTTAGCTGAGACTCAGAGGTTTCTGTGGACACTACTCATGTCAGCACTTATATTTCTGACCTCGTGTTATAATCGATTAAACGCGATCTCCTCCCTTTTGCCCCCATTTTTGATGGTGTGGGTACAAATGATCAGGCATGACATTCTCATAATAAATCAGATAAGATACTGCAAATAGTTAATCCTGCATTTGTGTGATTGAAAAGTGTGTGCAATGACACTGTTTTAAAGATTTAGCCTAAATCATTTTGGCGTGAATGAGCCTAAACATGATGACCGGACTAGTGACACCATATCACCTGTGACACACACACACGCACGTATGACTTTGCCAGTTTCAGCTGAAACAATTTCAGTGTTTCAAACCATGTTCCAGAGTTTTTAGGTCACCGTTCATGAGGTTTCAAGAAGAAAATGAAAGACAGATCTGAATGTTTGAAAGTGTTTTGGAAAAACTCTGTAAAGATTAGATGAACAATACTCAAAGGATAAATTCAACTGTTTTATTTTGTTAGATAAGTTGAAAAAAAAGTTAAACAAGCAAGTAAATAACGAAACAAGGTTAAATGAGGTAAGAACAAAAAGTTAACAAGCAAATAAAGAAACAAGGTTAAATGAAGTAAGAGCAAAAAGTTAACAAGTAAATAAAGAAACAAGGTTAAATGAAGTAAGAGCAAAAAGTTAACAAGCAAATAAAGAAACAAGGTTAAATGAAGTAAGAGCAAAAAGTTAACAAGTAAATAAAGAAACAAGGTTAAATGAAGTAAGAGCAAAAAGTTAACAAGTAAATAAAGAAACAAGGTTAAATGAAGTAAGAGCAAAAAGTTAACAAGCAAATAAAGAAACAAGGTTAAATGAAGTAAGAGCAAAAAGTTAACAAGTAAATAAAGAAACAAGGTTAAATGAGGTAAGAACAAAAAGTTAACAAGCAAATAAAGAAACAAGGTTAAATGAGGTAAGAGCAAAAAGTTAACAAGTAAATAAAGAAACAAGGCAGAGGAGAGAAACCCCAACAATCCCCTCTGAGCAAGCACTAGGCGACAGTGGGGAGGAAAAACTGCCTTTAAACGGGCAGAAACCTCCGGCAGAACCAGGCTCAGGAGGGGGCAGTCAACTGCCGGGACTGGTTGGGGGGGTGAACAGAGGTGGAGCAAGACGAGGCTACATCAGTTGAAGAAGCAGTATTGTCCCTCTTCCGGAAAAAGCTGAAGAATCTTTTCTTCTTTTTCATGGACTTTTCCACGAGCCCCTTTTTCTCCAGGATGAGGGTTCTCAACTCATGGATGGTTTCGGTGTTTTGCTCCTCAAGTTTCTTGCATGTTTGTTCCACCTGTTCTAATGTTGCTCGTGTTTCTTCAAGCTGTTCTTTGAGCTCTTTGGATGTTGCCTCCTGTGTCAGCTTTGCCTTCTGCAGGTCTGCATTTCTCACTTGATCTTCTTTGTGCAGGCCTTCTAGCTGCTCATTTCTTTTCTGGGTGTCGCGGAGCGTACACTGCAGGTCTTCATGCATTTTGTCTTGCTTTTGCTTTTGCGCCTGCATTTCTGTGTTTTCCCGCTTCAAGTTGTTGAATTCCAACAATATCCCCTTAATGAGCTCTGAGTTGTTTTTGGCCATTTGATCGATCCTTTTCTGCATCTGTGAGCATCGTTTTTCCAGAGTTTCCTTTTCTCCCTGCAGCTCACTTGTTTTGACCTTCAGTTCATTACAGAATCCTTGCAACTTTTGATTTTTACTCTCAAAGTCCTTGATAGTGCACTTTTCTTCTGACAGTCTTTCTTGCTGTTGCTCCTTCTCTTGAAGAAGGTCTTTATTTTTTTCTTCAGCTTCATCAAGCTTTCTTTGGAGCAGGTGATTCTGTTGGTCCATGTATTGGAGATCCCACTCTAGCTTATCAATCGTGGCTTTCCTGCCTTGAAGCTGCTCGGACATTTCTTTCACTTCAGCGCTCTTTTGCTTGTTTTCTTTGATGAGGAATACAATCTGCTCTCTGGCTTGAGCAAACTTGATCCCCCAGCCCTCATTAATAATGTTGATGTCGGGCTGGCGCTGTAGTGTTTCTTCCAGGTGTTTGTTTTGTGCTTCCATTTGTAAGCACTTCTTCTCCAGGTGAACTTTTTCTTTTTCAAGTTGTTGAATTTTGTTCTGGAGATGGTTGTTTTCACTCCTACTCTCCTGTAATGCCCTTTGGGTGGATAAGAGGCCATTTGGAGAAGTTGGCCGGCCACGCAAGGAAGGAGAGGCGGCGTAATCGTTTTGTCTCGGTTGCCGTAATCTTGGATACATGCTGGCGTTTGTATCCGATGACTCTGAGAGGTTTCCGAATGTTTCTGTAGTGAACGTTTGAAAGCTGCGAACACGAAGGCTGCGAAGTAACGAACTAAAAATTGCTGTTTGTCACCCCTATTTAAGGAAAAACTTCCTTGTGACATCATCACTCCTAAGCCAATCAGGTTGTCACATGACATTCTGGAATGTGGAATGGGGATATATATATTTTTTTAAACAGTTTTCAAATTTAACTTAATATTTAAGTGTTTCTTACTTGACCTGCTTAGTCGATTAAAAAGTTAATTGCCACGAACACCCCTAATGTTATATAACAGACCACAGAAAAAAGACAGCTTTTTTCTGCGTGACAGAGCTATAATAAATGTTTTGTTTTTTTAATGATCCTACTTTTTATAAAAGGGAACATTATTTAAAGAATATGTATTTAATTAAAAACTCTGTATTCATCTAAAGGGTATAACAAGAAGGGTGAGCTTCCTGCTCCAAAATGAAATGACCAAAATAAATGTATTTCTCTGCAATTACAAACTCTGTGTAAACAGTCTTGGTGTCAAAATAAAGCTAACGCTGGTGAGATGTCATCAGAGCTGTAAATATTACTGCAGATGTTACTATGTCAAAGTTACTGTGACTCAAACATAGAAAAATGTCTTTTTCATTTCCCTCACCTAATTTTTCAAAGTATTTTATAGCATATAACACCTTTGAAAATATGCTTTGGTTCCCATTTAACTCCAGAACATCATAAATCAAAATATGGATATTACCTGTCCACAGATTCATGGTGACGTAACTGCTCTTTTAACTGTTTGGTGTCTTTGCTTTGTTTGGTGTTTGTAGAAATGGTTTACATGAGCTTTTAGCTGAGACTCAGAGGTTTCTGTGGACACTACTCATGTCAGCACTTATATTTCTGACCTCGTGTTATAATCGATTAAACGCGATCTCCTCCCTTTTGCCCCCATTTTTGATGGTGTGGGTACAAATGATCAGGCATGACATTCTCATAATAAATCAGATAAGATACTGCAAATAGTTAATCCTGCATTTGTGTGATTGAAAAGTGTGTGCAATGACACTGTTTTAAAGATTTAGCCTAAATCATTTTGGCGTGAATGAGCCTAAACATGATGACCGGACTAGTGACACCATATCACCTGTGACACACACACACGCACGTATGACTTTGCCAGTTTCAGCTGAAACAATTTCAGTGTTTCAAACCATGTTCCAGAGTTTTTAGGTCACCGTTCATGAGGTTTCAAGAAGAAAATGAAAGACAGATCTGAATGTTTGAAAGTGTTTTGGAAAAACTCTGTAAAGATTAGATGAACAATACTCAAAGGATAAATTCAACTGTTTTATTTTGTTAGATAAGTTGAAAAAAAAGTTAAACAAGCAAGTAAATAACGAAACAAGGTTAAATGAGGTAAGAACAAAAAGTTAACAAGCAAATAAAGAAACAAGGTTAAATGAAGTAAGAGCAAAAAGTTAACAAGTAAATAAAGAAACAAGGTTAAATGAAGTAAGAGCAAAAAGTTAACAAGCAAATAAAGAAACAAGGTTAAATGAAGTAAGAGCAAAAAGTTAACAAGTAAATAAAGAAACAAGGTTAAATGAAGTAAGAGCAAAAAGTTAACAAGTAAATAAAGAAACAAGGTTAAATGAAGTAAGAGCAAAAAGTTAACAAGCAAATAAAGAAACAAGGTTAAATGAAGTAAGAGCAAAAAGTTAACAAGTAAATAAAGAAACAAGGTTAAATGAGGTAAGAACAAAAAGTTAACAAGCAAATAAAGAAACAAGGTTAAATGAGGTAAGAGCAAAAAGTTAACAAGTAAATAAAGAAACAAGGCAGAGGAGAGAAACCCCAACAATCCCCTCTGAGCAAGCACTAGGCGACAGTGGGGAGGAAAAACTGCCTTTAAACGGGCAGAAACCTCCGGCAGAACCAGGCTCAGGAGGGGGCAGTCAACTGCCGGGACTGGTTGGGGGGGTGAACAGAGGTGGAGCAAGACGAGGCTACATCAGTTGAAGAAGCAGTATTGTCCCTCTTCCGGAAAAAGCTGAAGAATCTTTTCTTCTTTTTCATGGACTTTTCCACGAGCCCCTTTTTCTCCAGGATGAGGGTTCTCAACTCATGGATGGTTTCGGTGTTTTGCTCCTCAAGTTTCTTGCATGTTTGTTCCACCTGTTCTAATGTTGCTCGTGTTTCTTCAAGCTGTTCTTTGAGCTCTTTGGATGTTGCCTCCTGTGTCAGCTTTGCCTTCTGCAGGTCTGCATTTCTCACTTGATCTTCTTTGTGCAGGCCTTCTAGCTGCTCATTTCTTTTCTGGGTGTCGCGGAGCGTACACTGCAGGTCTTCATGCATTTTGTCTTGCTTTTGCTTTTGCGCCTGCATTTCTGTGTTTTCCCGCTTCAAGTTGTTGAATTCCAACAATATCCCCTTAATGAGCTCTGAGTTGTTTTTGGCCATTTGATCGATCCTTTTCTGCATCTGTGAGCATCGTTTTTCCAGAGTTTCCTTTTCTCCCTGCAGCTCACTTGTTTTGACCTTCAGTTCATTACAGAATCCTTGCAACTTTTGATTTTTACTCTCAAAGTCCTTGATAGTGCACTTTTCTTCTGACAGTCTTTCTTGCTGTTGCTCCTTCTCTTGAAGAAGGTCTTTATTTTTTTCTTCAGCTTCATCAAGCTTTCTTTGGAGCAGGTGATTCTGTTGGTCCATGTATTGGAGATCCCACTCTAGCTTATCAATCGTGGCTTTCCTGCCTTGAAGCTGCTCGGACATTTCTTTCACTTCAGCGCTCTTTTGCTTGTTTTCTTTGATGAGGAATACAATCTGCTCTCTGGCTTGAGCAAACTTGATCCCCCAGCCCTCATTAATAATGTTGATGTCGGGCTGGCGCTGTAGTGTTTCTTCCAGGTGTTTGTTTTGTGCTTCCATTTGTAAGCACTTCTTCTCCAGGTGAACTTTTTCTTTTTCAAGTTGTTGAATTTTGTTCTGGAGATGGTTGTTTTCACTCCTACTCTCCTGTAATGCCCTTTGGGTGGATAAGAGGCCATTTGGAGAAGTTGGCCGGCCACGCAAGGAAGGAGAGGCGGCGTAATCGTTTTGTCTCGGTTGCCGTAATCTTGGATACATGCTGGCGTTTGTATCCGATGACTCTGAGAGGTTTCCGAATGTTTCTGTAGTGAACGTTTGAAAGCTGCGAACACGAAGGCTGCGAAGTAACGAACTAAAAATTGCTGTTTGTCACCCCTATTTAAGGAAAAACTTCCTTGTGACATCATCACTCCTAAGCCAATCAGGTTGTCACATGACATTCTGGAATGTGGAATGGGGATATATATTTTTTTTTAAACAGTTTTCAAATGTAACTTAATATTTAAGTGTTTCTTACTTGACCTGCTTAGTCGATTAAAAAGTTAATTGCCACGAACACCCCTAATGTTATATAACAGACCACAGAAAAAAGACAGCTTTTTTCTGCGTGACAGAGCTATAATAAATGTTTTGTTTTTTTAATGATCCTACTTTTTATAAAAGGGAACATTATTTAAAGAATATGTATTTAATTAAAAACTCTGTATTCATCTAAAGGGTATAACAAGAAGGGTGAGCTTCCTGCTCCAAAATGAAATGACCAAAATAAATGTATTTCTCTGCAATTACAAACTCTGTGTAAACAGTCTTGGTGTCAAAATAAAGCTAACGCTGGTGAGATGTCATCAGAGCTGTAAATATTACTGCAGATGTTACTATGTCAAAGTTACTGTGACTCAAACATAGAAAAATGTCTTTTTCATTTCCCTCACCTAATTTTTCAAAGTATTTTATAGCATATAACACCTTTGAAAATATGCTTTGGTTCCCATTTAACTCCAGAACATCATAAATCAAAATATGGATATTACCTGTCCACAGATTCATGGTGACGTAACTGCTCTTTTAACTGTTTGGTGTCTTTGCTTTGTTTGGTGTTTGTAGAAATGGTTTACATGAGCTTTTAGCTGAGACTCAGAGGTTTCTGTGGACACTACTCATGTCAGCACTTATATTTCTGACCTCGTGTTATAATCGATTAAACGCGATCTCCTCCCTTTTGCCCCCATTTTTGATGGTGTGGGTACAAATGATCAGGCATGACATTCTCATAATAAATCAGATAAGATACTGCAAATAGTTAATCCTGCATTTGTGTGATTGAAAAGTGTGTGCAATGACACTGTTTTAAAGATTTAGCCTAAATCATTTTGGCGTGAATGAGCCTAAACATGATGACCGGACTAGTGACACCATATCACCTGTGACACACACACACGCACGTATGACTTTGCCAGTTTCAGCTGAAACAATTTCAGTGTTTCAAACCATGTTCCAGAGTTTTTAGGTCACCGTTCATGAGGTTTCAAGAAGAAAATGAAAGACAGATCTGAATGTTTGAAAGTGTTTTGGAAAAACTCTGTAAAGATTAGATGAACAATACTCAAAGGATAAATTCAACTGTTTTATTTTGTTAGATAAGTTGAAAAAAAAGTTAAACAAGCAAGTAAATAACGAAACAAGGTTAAATGAAGTAAGAGCAAAAAGTTAACAAGTAAATAAAGAAACAAGGTTAAATGAGGTAAGAACAAAAAGTTAACAAGCAAATAAAGAAACAAGGTTAAATGAAGTAAGAGCAAAAAGTTAACAAGTAAATAAAGAAACAAGGTTAAATGAAGTAAGAGCAAAAAGTTAACAAGCAAATAAAGAAACAAGGTTAAATGAAGTAAGAGCAAAAAGTTAACAAGTAAATAAAGAAACAAGGTTAAATGAGGTAAGAACAAAAAGTTAACAAGCAAATAAAGAAACAAGGTTAAATGAAGTAAGAGCAAAAAGTTAACAAGTAAATAAAGAAACAAGGTAGAGGAGAGAAACCCCAACAATCCCCTCTGAGCAAGCACCAGGCGACAGTGGGGAGGAAAAACTGCCTTTAAACGGGCAGAAACCTCCGGCAGAACCAGGCTCAGGAGGGGGCAGTCAACTGCCGGGACTGGTTGGGGGGGTGAACAGAGGTGGAGCAAGACGAGGCTACATCAGTTGAAGAAGCAGTATTGTCCCTCTTCCGGAAAAAGCTGAAGAATCTTTTCTTCTTTTTCATGGACTTTTCCACGAGCCCCTTTTTCTCCAGGATGAGGGTTCTCAACTCATGGATGGTTTCGGTGTTTTGCTCCTCAAGTTTCTTGCATGTTTGTTCCACCTGTTCTAATGTTGCTCGTGTTTCTTCAAGCTGTTCTTTGAGCTCTTTGGATGTTGCCTCCTGTGTCAGCTTTGCCTTCTGCAGGTCTGCATTTCTCACTTGATCTTCTTTGTGCAGGCCTTCTAGCTGCTCATTTCTTTTCTGGGTGTCGCGGAGCGTACACTGCAGGTCTTCATGCATTTTGTCTTGCTTTTGCTTTTGCGCCTGCATTTCTGTGTTTTCCCGCTTCAAGTTGTTGAATTCCAACAATATCCCCTTAATGAGCTCTGAGTTGTTTTTGGCCATTTGATCGATCCTTTTTTGCATCTGTGAGCATCGTTTTTCCAGAGTTTCCTTTTCTCCCTGCAGCTCACTTGTTTTGACCTTCAGTTCATTACAGAATCCTTGCAACTTTTGATTTTTACTCTCAAAGTCCTTGATAGTGCACTTTTCTTCTGACAGTCTTTCTTGCTGTTGCTCCTTCTCTTGAAGAAGGTCTTTATTTTTTTCTTCAGCTTCATCAAGCTTTCTTTGGAGCAGGTGATTCTGTTGGTCCATGTATTGGAGATCCCACTCTAGCTTATCAATCGTGGCTTTCCTGCCTTGAAGCTGCTCGGACATTTCTTTCACTTCAGCGCTCTTTTGCTTGTTTTCTTTGATGAGGAATACAATCTGCTCTCTGGCTTGAGCAAACTTGATCCCCCAGCCCTCATTAATAATGTTGATGTCGGGCTGGCGCTGTAGTGTTTCTTCCAGGTGTTTGTTTTGTGCTTCCATTTGTAAGCACTTCTTCTCCAGGTGAACTTTTTCTTTTTCAAGTTGTTGAATTTTGTTCTGGAGATGGTTGTTTTCACTCCTACTCTCCTGTAATGCCCTTTGGGTGGATAAGAGGCCATTTGGAGAAGTTGGCCGGCCACGCAAGGAAGGAGAGGCGGCGTAATCGTTTTGTCTCGGTTGCCGTAATCTTGGATACATGCTGGCGTTTGTATCCGATGACTCTGAGAGGTTTCCGAATGTTTCTGTAGTGAACGTTTGAAAGCTGCGAACACGAAGGCTGCGAAGTAACGAACTAAAAATTGCTGTTTGTCACCCCTATTTAAGGAAAAACTTCCTTGTGACATCATCACTCCTAAGCCAATCAGGTTGTCACATGACATTCTGGAATGTGGAATGGGGATATATATATTTTTTTTAAACAGTTTTCAAATTTAACTTAATATTTAAGTGTTTCTTACTTGACCTGCTTAGTCGATTAAAAAGTTAATTGCCACGAACACCCCTAATGTTATATAACAGACCACAGAAAAAAGACAGCTTTTTTCTGCGTGACAGAGCTATAATAAATGTTTTGTTTTTTTAATGATCCTACTTTTTATAAAAGGGAACATTATTTAAAGAATATGTATTTAATTAAAAAACTCTGTATTCATCTAAAGGGTATAACAAGAAGGGTGAGCTTCCTGCTCCAAAATGAAATGACCAAAATAAATGTATTTCTCTGCAATTACAAACTCTGTGTAAACAGTCTTGGTGTCAAAATAAAGCTAACGCTGGTGAGATGTCATCAGAGCTGTAAATATTACTGCAGATGTTACTATGTCAAAGTTACTGTGACTCAAACATAGAAAAATGTCTTTTTCATTTCCCTCACCTAATTTTTCAAAGTATTTTATAGCATATAACACCTTTGAAAATATGCTTTGGTTCCCATTTAACTCCAGAACATCATAAATCAAAATATGGATATTACCTGTCCACAGATTCATGGTGACGTAACTGCTCTTTTAACTGTTTGGTGTCTTTGCTTTGTTTGGTGTTTGTAGAAATGGTTTACATGAGCTTTTAGCTGAGACTCAGAGGTTTCTGTGGACACTACTCATGTCAGCACTTATATTTCTGACCTCGTGTTATAATCGATTAAACGCGATCTCCTCCCTTTTGCCCCCATTTTTGATGGTGTGGGTACAAATGATCAGGCATGACATTCTCATAATAAATCAGATAAGATACTGCAAATAGTTAATCCTGCATTTGTGTGATTGAAAAGTGTGTGCAATGACACTGTTTTAAAGATTTAGCCTAAATCATTTTGGCGTGAATGAGCCTAAACATGATGACCGGACTAGTGACACCATATCACCTGTGACACACACACACGCACGTATGACTTTGCCAGTTTCAGCTGAAACAATTTCAGTGTTTCAAACCATGTTCCAGAGTTTTTAGGTCACCGTTCATGAGGTTTCAAGAAGAAAATGAAAGACAGATCTGAATGTTTGAAAGTGTTTTGGAAAAACTCTGTAAAGATTAGATGAACAATACTCAAAGGATAAATTCAACTGTTTTATTTTGTTAGATAAGTTGAAAAAAAAGTTAAACAAGCAAGTAAATAACGAAACAAGGTTAAATGAGGTAAGAACAAAAAGTTAACAAGCAAATAAAGAAACAAGGTTAAATGAAGTAAGAGCAAAAAGTTAACAAGTAAATAAAGAAACAAGGTTAAATGAAGTAAGAGCAAAAAGTTAACAAGCAAATAAAGAAACAAGGTTAAATGAAGTAAGAGCAAAAAGTTAACAAGTAAATAAAGAAACAAGGTTAAATGAAGTAAGAGCAAAAAGTTAACAAGTAAATAAAGAAACAAGGTTAAATGAAGTAAGAGCAAAAAGTTAACAAGCAAATAAAGAAACAAGGTTAAATGAAGTAAGAGCAAAAAGTTAACAAGTAAATAAAGAAACAAGGTTAAATGAGGTAAGAACAAAAAGTTAACAAGCAAATAAAGAAACAAGGTTAAATGAGGTAAGAACAAAAAGTTAACAAGCAAATAAAGAAACAAGGTTAAATGAGGTAAGAGCAAAAAGTTAACAAGTAAATAAAGAAACAAGGCAGAGGAGAGAAACCCCAACAATCCCCTCTGAGCAAGCACTAGGCGACAGTGGGGAGGAAAAACTGCCTTTAAACGGGCAGAAACCTCCGGCAGAACCAGGCTCAGGAGGGGGCAGTCAACTGCCGGGACTGGTTGGGGGGGTGAACAGAGGTGGAGCAAGACGAGGCTACATCAGTTGAAGAAGCAGTATTGTCCCTCTTCCGGAAAAAGCTGAAGAATCTTTTCTTCTTTTTCATGGACTTTTCCACGAGCCCCTTTTTCTCCAGGATGAGGGTTCTCAACTCATGGATGGTTTCGGTGTTTTGCTCCTCAAGTTTCTTGCATGTTTGTTCCACCTGTTCTAATGTTGCTCGTGTTTCTTCAAGCTGTTCTTTGAGCTCTTTGGATGTTGCCTCCTGTGTCAGCTTTGCCTTCTGCAGGTCTGCATTTCTCACTTGATCTTCTTTGTGCAGGCCTTCTAGCTGCTCATTTCTTTTCTGGGTGTCGCGGAGCGTACACTGCAGGTCTTCATGCATTTTGTCTTGCTTTTGCTTTTGCGCCTGCATTTCTGTGTTTTCCCGCTTCAAGTTGTTGAATTCCAACAATATCCCCTTAATGAGCTCTGAGTTGTTTTTGGCCATTTGATCGATCCTTTTCTGCATCTGTGAGCATCGTTTTTCCAGAGTTTCCTTTTCTCCCTGCAGCTCACTTGTTTTGACCTTCAGTTCATTACAGAATCCTTGCAACTTTTGATTTTTACTCTCAAAGTCCTTGATAGTGCACTTTTCTTCTGACAGTCTTTCTTGCTGTTGCTCCTTCTCTTGAAGAAGGTCTTTATTTTTTTCTTCAGCTTCATCAAGCTTTCTTTGGAGCAGGTGATTCTGTTGGTCCATGTATTGGAGATCCCACTCTAGCTTATCAATCGTGGCTTTCCTGCCTTGAAGCTGCTCGGACATTTCTTTCACTTCAGCGCTCTTTTGCTTGTTTTCTTTGATGAGGAATACAATCTGCTCTCTGGCTTGAGCAAACTTGATCCCCCAGCCCTCATTAATAATGTTGATGTCGGGCTGGCGCTGTAGTGTTTCTTCCAGGTGTTTGTTTTGTGCTTCCATTTGTAAGCACTTCTTCTCCAGGTGAACTTTTTCTTTTTCAAGTTGTTGAATTTTGTTCTGGAGATGGTTGTTTTCACTCCTACTCTCCTGTAATGCCCTTTGGGTGGATAAGAGGCCATTTGGAGAAGTTGGCCGGCCACGCAAGGAAGGAGAGGCGGCGTAATCGTTTTGTCTCGGTTGCCGTAATCTTGGATACATGCTGGCGTTTGTATCCGATGACTCTGAGAGGTTTCCGAATGTTTCTGTAGTGAACGTTTGAAAGCTGCGAACACGAAGGCTGCGAAGTAACGAACTAAAAATTGCTGTTTGTCACCCCTATTTAAGGAAAAACTTCCTTGTGACATCATCACTCCTAAGCCAATCAGGTTGTCACATGACATTCTGGAATGTGGAATGGGGATATATATTTTTTTTTAAACAGTTTTCAAATGTAACTTAATATTTAAGTGTTTCTTACTTGACCTGCTTAGTCGATTAAAAAGTTAATTGCCACGAACACCCCTAATGTTATATAACAGACCACAGAAAAAAGACAGCTTTTTTCTGCGTGACAGAGCTATAATAAATGTTTTGTTTTTTTAATGATCCTACTTTTTATAAAAGGGAACATTATTTAAAGAATATGTATTTAATTAAAAAACTCTGTATTCATCTAAAGGGTATAACAAGAAGGGTGAGCTTCCTGCTCCAAAATGAAATGACCAAAATAAATGTATTTCTCTGCAATTACAAACTCTGTGTAAACAGTCTTGGTGTCAAAATAAAGCTAACGCTGGTGAGATGTCATCAGAGCTGTAAATATTACTGCAGATGTTACTATGTCAAAGTTACTGTGACTCAAACATAGAAAAATGTCTTTTTCATTTCCCTCACCTAATTTTTCAAAGTATTTTATAGCATATAACACCTTTGAAAATATGCTTTGGTTCCCATTTAACTCCAGAACATCATAAATCAAAATATGGATATTACCTGTCCACAGATTCATGGTGACGTAACTGCTCTTTTAACTGTTTGGTGTCTTTGCTTTGTTTGGTGTTTGTAGAAATGGTTTACATGAGCTTTTAGCTGAGACTCAGAGGTTTCTGTGGACACTACTCATGTCAGCACTTATATTTCTGACCTCGTGTTATAATCGATTAAACGCGATCTCCTCCCTTTTGCCCCCATTTTTGATGGTGTGGGTACAAATGATCAGGCATGACATTCTCATAATAAATCAGATAAGATACTGCAAATAGTTAATCCTGCATTTGTGTGATTGAAAAGTGTGTGCAATGACACTGTTTTAAAGATTTAGCCTAAATCATTTTGGCGTGAATGAGCCTAAACATGATGACCGGACTAGTGACACCATATCACCTGTGACACACACACACGCACGTATGACTTTGCCAGTTTCAGCTGAAACAATTTCAGTGTTTCAAACCATGTTCCAGAGTTTTTAGGTCACCGTTCATGAGGTTTCAAGAAGAAAATGAAAGACAGATCTGAATGTTTGAAAGTGTTTTGGAAAAACTCTGTAAAGATTAGATGAACAATACTCAAAGGATAAATTCAACTGTTTTATTTTGTTAGATAAGTTGAAAAAAAAGTTAAACAAGCAAGTAAATAACGAAACAAGGTTAAATGAAGTAAGAGCAAAAAGTTAACAAGTAAATAAAGAAACAAGGTTAAATGAGGTAAGAACAAAAAGTTAACAAGCAAATAAAGAAACAAGGTTAAATGAAGTAAGAGCAAAAAGTTAACAAGTAAATAAAGAAACAAGGTTAAATGAAGTAAGAGCAAAAAGTTAACAAGCAAATAAAGAAACAAGGTTAAATGAAGTAAGAGCAAAAAGTTAACAAGTAAATAAAGAAACAAGGTTAAATGAGGTAAGAACAAAAAGTTAACAAGCAAATAAAGAAACAAGGTTAAATGAAGTAAGAGCAAAAAGTTAACAAGTAAATAAAGAAACAAGGTAGAGGAGAGAAACCCCAACAATCCCCTCTGAGCAAGCACTAGGCGACAGTGGGGAGGAAAAACTGCCTTTAAACGGGCAGAAACCTCCGGCAGAACCAGGCTCAGGAGGGGGCAGTCAACTGCCGGGACTGGTTGGGGGGGTGAACAGAGGTGGAGCAAGACGAGGCTACATCAGTTGAAGAAGCAGTATTGTCCCTCTTCCGGAAAAAGCTGAAGAATCTTTTCTTCTTTTTCATGGACTTTTCCACGAGCCCCTTTTTCTCCAGGATGAGGGTTCTCAACTCATGGATGGTTTCGGTGTTTTGCTCCTCAAGTTTCTTGCATGTTTGTTCCACCTGTTCTAATGTTGCTCGTGTTTCTTCAAGCTGTTCTTTGAGCTCTTTGGATGTTGCCTCCTGTGTCAGCTTTGCCTTCTGCAGGTCTGCATTTCTCACTTGATCTTCTTTGTGCAGGCCTTCTAGCTGCTCATTTCTTTTCTGGGTGTCGCGGAGCGTACACTGCAGGTCTTCATGCATTTTGTCTTGCTTTTGCTTTTGCGCCTGCATTTCTGTGTTTTCCCGCTTCAAGTTGTTGAATTCCAACAATATCCCCTTAATGAGCTCTGAGTTGTTTTTGGCCATTTGATCGATCCTTTTTTGCATCTGTGAGCATCGTTTTTCCAGAGTTTCCTTTTCTCCCTGCAGCTCACTTGTTTTGACCTTCAGTTCATTACAGAATCCTTGCAACTTTTGATTTTTACTCTCAAAGTCCTTGATAGTGCACTTTTCTTCTGACAGTCTTTCTTGCTGTTGCTCCTTCTCTTGAAGAAGGTCTTTATTTTTTTCTTCAGCTTCATCAAGCTTTCTTTGGAGCAGGTGATTCTGTTGGTCCATGTATTGGAGATCCCACTCTAGCTTATCAATCGTGGCTTTCCTGCCTTGAAGCTGCTCGGACATTTCTTTCACTTCAGCGCTCTTTTGCTTGTTTTCTTTGATGAGGAATACAATCTGCTCTCTGGCTTGAGCAAACTTGATCCCCCAGCCCTCATTAATAATGTTGATGTCGGGCTGGCGCTGTAGTGTTTCTTCCAGGTGTTTGTTTTGTGCTTCCATTTGTAAGCACTTCTTCTCCAGGTGAACTTTTTCTTTTTCAAGTTGTTGAATTTTGTTCTGGAGATGGTTGTTTTCACTCCTACTCTCCTGTAATGCCCTTTGGGTGGATAAGAGGCCATTTGGAGAAGTTGGCCGGCCACGCAAGGAAGGAGAGGCGGCGTAATCGTTTTGTCTCGGTTGCCGTAATCTTGGATACATGCTGGCGTTTGTATCCGATGACTCTGAGAGGTTTCCGAATGTTTCTGTAGTGAACGTTTGAAAGCTGCGAACACGAAGGCTGCGAAGTAACGAACTAAAAATTGCTGTTTGTCACCCCTATTTAAGGAAAAACTTCCTTGTGACATCATCACTCCTAAGCCAATCAGGTTGTCACATGACATTCTGGAATGTGGAATGGGGATATATATATTTTTTTTAAACAGTTTTCAAATTTAACTTAATATTTAAGTGTTTCTTACTTGACCTGCTTAGTCGATTAAAAAGTTAATTGCCACGAACACCCCTAATGTTATATAACAGACCACAGAAAAAAGACAGCTTTTTTCTGCGTGACAGAGCTATAATAAATGTTTTGTTTTTTTAATGATCCTACTTTTTATAAAAGGGAACATTATTTAAAGAATATGTATTTAATTAAAAAACTCTGTATTCATCTAAAGGGTATAACAAGAAGGGTGAGCTTCCTGCTCCAAAATGAAATGACCAAAATAAATGTATTTCTCTGCAATTACAAACTCTGTGTAAACAGTCTTGGTGTCAAAATAAAGCTAACGCTGGTGAGATGTCATCAGAGCTGTAAATATTACTGCAGATGTTACTATGTCAAAGTTACTGTGACTCAAACATAGAAAAATGTCTTTTTCATTTCCCTCACCTAATTTTTCAAAGTATTTTATAGCATATAACACCTTTGAAAATATGCTTTGGTTCCCATTTAACTCCAGAACATCATAAATCAAAATATGGATATTACCTGTCCACAGATTCATGGTGACGTAACTGCTCTTTTAACTGTTTGGTGTCTTTGCTTTGTTTGGTGTTTGTAGAAATGGTTTACATGAGCTTTTAGCTGAGACTCAGAGGTTTCTGTGGACACTACTCATGTCAGCACTTATATTTCTGACCTCGTGTTATAATCGATTAAACGCGATCTCCTCCCTTTTGCCCCCATTTTTGATGGTGTGGGTACAAATGATCAGGCATGACATTCTCATAATAAATCAGATAAGATACTGCAAATAGTTAATCCTGCATTTGTGTGATTGAAAAGTGTGTGCAATGACACTGTTTTAAAGATTTAGCCTAAATCATTTTGGCGTGAATGAGCCTAAACATGATGACCGGACTAGTGACACCATATCACCTGTGACACACACACACGCACGTATGACTTTGCCAGTTTCAGCTGAAACAATTTCAGTGTTTCAAACCATGTTCCAGAGTTTTTAGGTCACCGTTCATGAGGTTTCAAGAAGAAAATGAAAGACAGATCTGAATGTTTGAAAGTGTTTTGGAAAAACTCTGTAAAGATTAGATGAACAATACTCAAAGGATAAATTCAACTGTTTTATTTTGTTAGATAAGTTGAAAAAAAAGTTAAACAAGCAAGTAAATAACGAAACAAGGTTAAATGAGGTAAGAACAAAAAGTTAACAAGCAAATAAAGAAACAAGGTTAAATGAAGTAAGAGCAAAAAGTTAACAAGTAAATAAAGAAACAAGGCAGAGGAGAGAAACCCCAACAATCCCCTCTGAGCAAGCACTAGGCGACAGTGGGGAGAAAAAACTGCCTTTAAACGGGCAGAAACCTCCGGCAGAACCAGGCTCAGGAGGGGGCAGTCAACTGCCGGGACTGGTTGGGGGGGTGAACAGAGGTGGAGCAAGACGAGGCTACATCAGTTGAAGAAGCAGTATTGTCCCTCTTCCAGAAAAAGCTGAAGAATCTTTTCTTCTTTTTCATGGACTTTTCCACGAGCCCCTTTTTCTCCAGGATGAGGGTTCTCAACTCATGGATGGTTTCGGTGTTTTGCTCCTCAAGTTTCTTGCATGTTTGTTCCACCTGTTCTAATGTTGCTCGTGTTTCTTCAAGCTGTTCTTTGAGCTCTTTGGATGTTGCCTCCTGTGTCAGCTTTGCCTTCTGCAGGTCTGCATTTCTCACTTGATCTTCTTTGTGCAGGCCTTCTAGCTGCTCATTTCTTTTCTGGGTGTCGCGGAGCGTACACTGCAGGTCTTCATGCATTTTGTCTTGCTTTTGCTTTTGCGCCTGCATTTCTGTGTTTTCCCGCTTCAAGTTGTTGAATTCCAACAATATCCCCTTAATGAGCTCTGAGTTGTTTTTGGCCATTTGATCGATCCTTTTTTGCATCTGTGAGCATCGTTTTTCCAGAGTTTCCTTTTCTCCCTGCAGCTCACTTGTTTTGACCTTCAGTTCATTACAGAATCCTTGCAACTTTTGATTTTTACTCTCAAAGTCCTTGATAGTGCACTTTTCTTCTGACAGTCTTTCTTGCTGTTGCTCCTTCTCTTGAAGAAGGTCTTTATTTTTTTCTTCAGCTTCATCAAGCTTTCTTTGGAGCAGGTGATTCTGTTGGTCCATGTATTGGAGATCCCACTCTAGCTTATCAATCGTGGCTTTCCTGCCTTGAAGCTGCTCGGACATTTCTTTCACTTCAGCGCTCTTTTGCTTGTTTTCTTTGATGAGGAATACAATCTGCTCTCTGGCTTGAGCAAACTTGATCCCCCAGCCCTCATTAATAATGTTGATGTCGGGCTGGCGCTGTAGTGTTTCTTCCAGGTGTTTGTTTTGTGCTTCCATTTGTAAGCACTTCTTCTCCAGGTGAACTTTTTCTTTTTCAAGTTGTTGAATTTTGTTCTGGAGATGGTTGTTTTCACTCCTACTCTCCTGTAATGCCCTTTGGGTGGATAAGAGGCCATTTGGAGAAGTTGGCCGGCCACGCAAGGAAGGAGAGGCGGCGTAATCGTTTTGTCTCGGTTGCCGTAATCTTGGATACATGCTGGCGTTTGTATCCGATGACTCTGAGAGGTTTCCGAATGTTTCTGTAGTGAACGTTTGAAAGCTGCGAACACGAAGGCTGCGAAGTAACGAACTAAAAATTGCTGTTTGTCACCCCTATTTAAGGAAAAACTTCCTTGTGACATCATCACTCCTAAGCCAATCAGGTTGTCACATGACATTCTGGAATGTGGAATGGGGATATATATTTTTTTTTAAACAGTTTTCAAATTTAACTTAATATTTAAGTGTTTCTTACTTGACCTGCTTAGTCGATTAAAAAGTTAATTGCCACGAACACCCCTAATGTTATATAACAGACCACAGAAAAAAGACAGCTTTTTTCTGCGTGACAGAGCTATAATAAATGTTTTGTTTTTTTAATGATCCTACTTTTTATAAAAGGGAACATTATTTAAAGAATATGTATTTAATTAAAAAACTCTGTATTCATCTAAAGGGTATAACAAGAAGGGTGAGCTTCCTGCTCCAAAATGAAATGACCAAAATAAATGTATTTCTCTGCAATTACAAACTCTGTGTAAACAGTCTTGGTGTCAAAATAAAGCTAACGCTGGTGAGATGTCATCAGAGCTGTAAATATTACTGCAGATGTTACTATGTCAAAGTTACTGTGACTCAAACATAGAAAAATGTCTTTTTCATTTCCCTCACCTAATTTTTCAAAGTATTTTATAGCATATAACACCTTTGAAAATATGCTTTGGTTCCCATTTAACTCCAGAACATCATAAATCAAAATATGGATATTACCTGTCCACAGATTCATGGTGACGTAACTGCTCTTTTAACTGTTTGGTGTCTTTGCTTTGTTTGGTGTTTGTAGAAATGGTTTACATGAGCTTTTAGCTGAGACTCAGAGTTTTCTGTGGACACTACTCATGTCAGCACTTATATTTCTGACCTCGTGTTATAATCGATTAAACGCGATCTCCTCCCTTTTGCCCCCATTTTTGATGGTGTGGGTACAAATGATCAGGCATGACATTCTCATAATAAATCAGATAAGATACTGCAAATAGTTAATCCTGCATTTGTGTGATTGAAAAGTGTGTGCAATGACACTGTTTTAAAGATTTAGCCTAAATCATTTTGGCGTGAATGAGCCTAAACATGATGACCGGACTAGTGACACCATATCACCTGTGACACACACACACGCACGTATGACTTTGCCAGTTTCAGCTGAAACAATTTCAGTGTTTCAAACCATGTTCCAGAGTTTTTAGGTCACCGTTCATGAGGTTTCAAGAAGAAAATGAAAGACAGATCTGAATGTTTGAAAGTGTTTTGGAAAAACTCTGTAAAGATTAGATGAACAATACTCAAAGGATAAATTCAACTGTTTTATTTTGTTAGATAAGTTGAAAAAAAAGTTAAACAAGCAAGTAAATAACGAAACAAGGTTAAATGAGGTAAGAACAAAAAGTTAACAAGCAAATAAAGAAACAAGGTTAAATGAAGTAAGAGCAAAAAGTTAACAAGTAAATAAAGAAACAAGGTTAAATGAAGTAAGAGCAAAAAGTTAACAAGCAAATAAAGAAACAAGGTTAAATGAAGTAAGAGCAAAAAGTTAACAAGTAAATAAAGAAACAAGGTTAAATGAGGTAAGAACAAAAAGTTAACAAGCAAATAAAGAAACAAGGTTAAATGAAGTAAGAGCAAAAAGTTAACAAGTAAATAAAGAAACAAGGCAGAGGAGAGAAACCCCAACAATCCCCTCTGAGCAAGCACTAGGCGACAGTGGGGAGGAAAAACTGCCTTTAAACGGGCAGAAACCTCCGGCAGAACCAGGCTCAGGAGGGGGCAGTCAACTGCCGGGACTGGTTGGGGGGGTGAACAGAGGTGGAGCAAGACGAGGCTACATCAGTTGAAGAAGCAGTATTGTCCCTCTTCCGGAAAAAGCTGAAGAATCTTTTCTTCTTTTTCATGGACTTTTCCACGAGCCCCTTTTTCTCCAGGATGAGGGTTCTCAACTCATGGATGGTTTCGGTGTTTTGCTCCTCAAGTTTCTTGCATGTTTGTTCCACCTGTTCTAATGTTGCTCGTGTTTCTTCAAGCTGTTCTTTGAGCTCTTTGGATGTTGCCTCCTGTGTCAGCTTTGCCTTCTGCAGGTCTGCATTTCTCACTTGATCTTCTTTGTGCAGGCCTTCTAGCTGCTCATTTCTTTTCTGGGTGTCGCGGAGCGTACACTGCAGGTCTTCATGCATTTTGTCTTGCTTTTGCTTTTGCGCCTGCATTTCTGTGTTTTCCCGCTTCAAGTTGTTGAATTCCAACAATATCCCCTTAATGAGCTCTGAGTTGTTTTTGGCCATTTGATCGATCCTTTTCTGCATCTGTGAGCATCGTTTTTCCAGAGTTTCCTTTTCTCCCTGCAGCTCACTTGTTTTGACCTTCAGTTCATTACAGAATCCTTGCAACTTTTGATTTTTACTCTCAAAGTCCTTGATAGTGCACTTTTCTTCTGACAGTCTTTCTTGCTGTTGCTCCTTCTCTTGAAGAAGGTCTTTATTTTTTTCTTCAGCTTCATCAAGCTTTCTTTGGAGCAGGTGATTCTGTTGGTCCATGTATTGGAGATCCCACTCTAGCTTATCAATCGTGGCTTTCCTGCCTTGAAGCTGCTCGGACATTTCTTTCACTTCAGCGCTCTTTTGCTTGTTTTCTTTGATGAGGAATACAATCTGCTCTCTGGCTTGAGCAAACTTGATCCCCCAGCCCTCATTAATAATGTTGATGTCGGGCTGGCGCTGTAGTGTTTCTTCCAGGTGTTTGTTTTGTGCTTCCATTTGTAAGCACTTCTTCTCCAGGTGAACTTTTTCTTTTTCAAGTTGTTGAATTTTGTTCTGGAGATGGTTGTTTTCACTCCTACTCTCCTGTAATGCCCTTTGGGTGGATAAGAGGCCATTTGGAGAAGTTGGCCGGCCACGCAAGGAAGGAGAGGCGGCGTAATCGTTTTGTCTCGGTTGCCGTAATCTTGGATACATGCTGGCGTTTGTATCCGATGACTCTGAGAGGTTTCCGAATGTTTCTGTAGTGAACGTTTGAAAGCTGCGAACACGAAGGCTGCGAAGTAACGAACTAAAAATTGCTGTTTGTCACCCCTATTTAAGGAAAAACTTCCTTGTGACATCATCACTCCTAAGCCAATCAGGTTGTCACATGACATTCTGGAATGTGGAATGGGGATATATATATTTTTTTAAACAGTTTTCAAATTTAACTTAATATTTAAGTGTTTCTTACTTGACCTGCTTAGTCGATTAAAAAGTTAATTGCCACGAACACCCCTAATGTTATATAACAGACCACAGAAAAAAGACAGCTTTTTTCTGCGTGACAGAGCTATAATAAATGTTTTGTTTTTTTAATGATCCTACTTTTTATAAAAGGGAACATTATTTAAAGAATATGTATTTAATTAAAAACTCTGTATTCATCTAAAGGGTATAACAAGAAGGGTGAGCTTCCTGCTCCAAAATGAAATGACCAAAATAAATGTATTTCTCTGCAATTACAAACTCTGTGTAAACAGTCTTGGTGTCAAAATAAAGCTAACGCTGGTGAGATGTCATCAGAGCTGTAAATATTACTGCAGATGTTACTATGTCAAAGTTACTGTGACTCAAACATAGAAAAATGTCTTTTTCATTTCCCTCACCTAATTTTTCAAAGTATTTTATAGCATATAACACCTTTGAAAATATGCTTTGGTTCCCATTTAACTCCAGAACATCATAAATCAAAATATGGATATTACCTGTCCACAGATTCATGGTGACGTAACTGCTCTTTTAACTGTTTGGTGTCTTTGCTTTGTTTGGTGTTTGTAGAAATGGTTTACATGAGCTTTTAGCTGAGACTCAGAGGTTTCTGTGGACACTACTCATGTCAGCACTTATATTTCTGACCTCGTGTTATAATCGATTAAACGCGATCTCCTCCCTTTTGCCCCCATTTTTGATGGTGTGGGTACAAATGATCAGGCATGACATTCTCATAATAAATCAGATAAGATACTGCAAATAGTTAATCCTGCATTTGTGTGATTGAAAAGTGTGTGCAATGACACTGTTTTAAAGATTTAGCCTAAATCATTTTGGCGTGAATGAGCCTAAACATGATGACCGGACTAGTGACACCATATCACCTGTGACACACACACACGCACGTATGACTTTGCCAGTTTCAGCTGAAACAATTTCAGTGTTTCAAACCATGTTCCAGAGTTTTTAGGTCACCGTTCATGAGGTTTCAAGAAGAAAATGAAAGACAGATCTGAATGTTTGAAAGTGTTTTGGAAAAACTCTGTAAAGATTAGATGAACAATACTCAAAGGATAAATTCAACTGTTTTATTTTGTTAGATAAGTTGAAAAAAAAGTTAAACAAGCAAGTAAATAACGAAACAAGGTTAAATGAGGTAAGAACAAAAAGTTAACAAGCAAATAAAGAAACAAGGTTAAATGAAGTAAGAGCAAAAAGTTAACAAGTAAATAAAGAAACAAGGTTAAATGAAGTAAGAGCAAAAAGTTAACAAGCAAATAAAGAAACAAGGTTAAATGAAGTAAGAGCAAAAAGTTAACAAGTAAATAAAGAAACAAGGTTAAATGAAGTAAGAGCAAAAAGTTAACAAGTAAATAAAGAAACAAGGTTAAATGAAGTAAGAGCAAAAAGTTAACAAGCAAATAAAGAAACAAGGTTAAATGAAGTAAGAGCAAAAAGTTAACAAGTAAATAAAGAAACAAGGTTAAATGAGGTAAGAACAAAAAGTTAACAAGCAAATAAAGAAACAAGGTTAAATGAGGTAAGAGCAAAAAGTTAACAAGTAAATAAAGAAACAAGGCAGAGGAGAGAAACCCCAACAATCCCCTCTGAGCAAGCACTAGGCGACAGTGGGGAGGAAAAACTGCCTTTAAACGGGCAGAAACCTCCGGCAGAACCAGGCTCAGGAGGGGGCAGTCAACTGCCGGGACTGGTTGGGGGGGTGAACAGAGGTGGAGCAAGACGAGGCTACATCAGTTGAAGAAGCAGTATTGTCCCTCTTCCGGAAAAAGCTGAAGAATCTTTTCTTCTTTTTCATGGACTTTTCCACGAGCCCCTTTTTCTCCAGGATGAGGGTTCTCAACTCATGGATGGTTTCGGTGTTTTGCTCCTCAAGTTTCTTGCATGTTTGTTCCACCTGTTCTAATGTTGCTCGTGTTTCTTCAAGCTGTTCTTTGAGCTCTTTGGATGTTGCCTCCTGTGTCAGCTTTGCCTTCTGCAGGTCTGCATTTCTCACTTGATCTTCTTTGTGCAGGCCTTCTAGCTGCTCATTTCTTTTCTGGGTGTCGCGGAGCGTACACTGCAGGTCTTCATGCATTTTGTCTTGCTTTTGCTTTTGCGCCTGCATTTCTGTGTTTTCCCGCTTCAAGTTGTTGAATTCCAACAATATCCCCTTAATGAGCTCTGAGTTCTTTTTGGCCATTTGATCGATCCTTTTCTGCATCTGTGAGCATCGTTTTTCCAGAGTTTCCTTTTCTCCCTGCAGCTCACTTGTTTTGACCTTCAGTTCATTACAGAATCCTTGCAACTTTTGATTTTTACTCTCAAAGTCCTTGATAGTGCACTTTTCTTCTGACAGTCTTTCTTGCTGTTGCTCCTTCTCTTGAAGAAGGTCTTTATTTTTTTCTTCAGCTTCATCAAGCTTTCTTTGGAGCAGGTGATTCTGTTGGTCCATGTATTGGAGATCCCACTCTAGCTTATCAATCGTGGCTTTCCTGCCTTGAAGCTGCTCGGACATTTCTTTCACTTCAGCGCTCTTTTGCTTGTTTTCTTTGATGAGGAATACAATCTGCTCTCTGGCTTGAGCAAACTTGATCCCCCAGCCCTCATTAATAATGTTGATGTCGGGCTGGCGCTGTAGTGTTTCTTCCAGGTGTTTGTTTTGTGCTTCCATTTGTAAGCACTTCTTCTCCAGGTGAACTTTTTCTTTTTCAAGTTGTTGAATTTTGTTCTGGAGATGGTTGTTTTCACTCCTACTCTCCTGTAATGCCCTTTGGGTGGATAAGAGGCCATTTGGAGAAGTTGGCCGGCCACGCAAGGAAGGAGAGGCGGCGTAATCGTTTTGTCTCGGTTGCCGTAATCTTGGATACATGCTGGCGTTTGTATCCGATGACTCTGAGAGGTTTCCGAATGTTTCTGTAGTGAACGTTTGAAAGCTGCGAACACGAAGGCTGCGAAGTAACGAACTAAAAATTGCTGTTTGTCACCCCTATTTAAGGAAAAACTTCCTTGTGACATCATCACTCCTAAGCCAATCAGGTTGTCACATGACATTCTGGAATGTGGAATGGGGATATATATTTTTTTTTAAACAGTTTTCAAATGTAACTTAATATTTAAGTGTTTCTTACTTGACCTGCTTAGTCGATTAAAAAGTTAATTGCCACGAACACCCCTAATGTTATATAACAGACCACAGAAAAAAGACAGCTTTTTTCTGCGTGACAGAGCTATAATAAATGTTTTGTTTTTTTAATGATCCTACTTTTTATAAAAGGGAACATTATTTAAAGAATATGTATTTAATTAAAAAACTCTGTATTCATCTAAAGGGTATAACAAGAAGGGTGAGCTTCCTGCTCCAAAATGAAATGACCAAAATAAATGTATTTCTCTGCAATTACAAACTCTGTGTAAACAGTCTTGGTGTCAAAATAAAGCTAACGCTGGTGAGATGTCATCAGAGCTGTAAATATTACTGCAGATGTTACTATGTCAAAGTTACTGTGACTCAAACATAGAAAAATGTCTTTTTCATTTCCCTCACCTAATTTTTCAAAGTATTTTATAGCATATAACACCTTTGAAAATATGCTTTGGTTCCCATTTAACTCCAGAACATCATAAATCAAAATATGGATATTACCTGTCCACAGATTCATGGTGACGTAACTGCTCTTTTAACTGTTTGGTGTCTTTGCTTTGTTTGGTGTTTGTAGAAATGGTTTACATGAGCTTTTAGCTGAGACTCAGAGGTTTCTGTGGACACTACTCATGTCAGCACTTATATTTCTGACCTCGTGTTATAATCGATTAAACGCGATCTCCTCCCTTTTGCCCCCATTTTTGATGGTGTGGGTACAAATGATCAGGCATGACATTCTCATAATAAATCAGATAAGATACTGCAAATAGTTAATCCTGCATTTGTGTGATTGAAAAGTGTGTGCAATGACACTGTTTTAAAGATTTAGCCTAAATCATTTTGGCGTGAATGAGCCTAAACATGATGACCGGACTAGTGACACCATATCACCTGTGACACACACACACGCACGTATGACTTTGCCAGTTTCAGCTGAAACAATTTCAGTGTTTCAAACCATGTTCCAGAGTTTTTAGGTCACCGTTCATGAGGTTTCAAGAAGAAAATGAAAGACAGATCTGAATGTTTGAAAGTGTTTTGGAAAAACTCTGTAAAGATTAGATGAACAATACTCAAAGGATAAATTCAACTGTTTTATTTTGTTAGATAAGTTGAAAAAAAAGTTAAACAAGCAAGTAAATAACGAAACAAGGTTAAATGAAGTAAGAGCAAAAAGTTAACAAGTAAATAAAGAAACAAGGTTAAATGAGGTAAGAACAAAAAGTTAACAAGCAAATAAAGAAACAAGGTTAAATGAAGTAAGAGCAAAAAGTTAACAAGTAAATAAAGAAACAAGGTAGAGGAGAGAAACCCCAACAATCCCCTCTGAGCAAGCACCAGGCGACAGTGGGGAGGAAAAACTGCCTTTAAACGGGCAGAAACCTCCGGCAGAACCAGGCTCAGGAGGGGGCAGTCAACTGCCGGGACTGGTTGGGGGGGTGAACAGAGGTGGAGCAAGACGAGGCTACATCAGTTGAAGAAGCAGTATTGTCCCTCTTCCGGAAAAAGCTGAAGAATCTTTTCTTCTTTTTCATGGACTTTTCCACGAGCCCCTTTTTCTCCAGGATGAGGGTTCTCAACTCATGGATGGTTTCGGTGTTTTGCTCCTCAAGTTTCTTGCATGTTTGTTCCACCTGTTCTAATGTTGCTCGTGTTTCTTCAAGCTGTTCTTTGAGCTCTTTGGATGTTGCCTCCTGTGTCAGCTTTGCCTTCTGCAGGTCTGCATTTCTCACTTGATCTTCTTTGTGCAGGCCTTCTAGCTGCTCATTTCTTTTCTGGGTGTCGCGGAGCGTACACTGCAGGTCTTCATGCATTTTGTCTTGCTTTTGCTTTTGCGCCTGCATTTCTGTGTTTTCCCGCTTCAAGTTGTTGAATTCCAACAATATCCCCTTAATGAGCTCTGAGTTGTTTTTGGCCATTTGATCGATCCTTTTTTGCATCTGTGAGCATCGTTTTTCCAGAGTTTCCTTTTCTCCCTGCAGCTCACTTGTTTTGACCTTCAGTTCATTACAGAATCCTTGCAACTTTTGATTTTTACTCTCAAAGTCCTTGATAGTGCACTTTTCTTCTGACAGTCTTTCTTGCTGTTGCTCCTTCTCTTGAAGAAGGTCTTTATTTTTTTCTTCAGCTTCATCAAGCTTTCTTTGGAGCAGGTGATTCTGTTGGTCCATGTATTGGAGATCCCACTCTAGCTTATCAATCGTGGCTTTCCTGCCTTGAAGCTGCTCGGACATTTCTTTCACTTCAGCGCTCTTTTGCTTGTTTTCTTTGATGAGGAATACAATCTGCTCTCTGGCTTGAGCAAACTTGATCCCCCAGCCCTCATTAATAATGTTGATGTCGGGCTGGCGCTGTAGTGTTTCTTCCAGGTGTTTGTTTTGTGCTTCCATTTGTAAGCACTTCTTCTCCAGGTGAACTTTTTCTTTTTCAAGTTGTTGAATTTTGTTCTGGAGATGGTTGTTTTCACTCCTACTCTCCTGTAATGCCCTTTGGGTGGATAAGAGGCCATTTGGAGAAGTTGGCCGGCCACGCAAGGAAGGAGAGGCGGCGTAATCGTTTTGTCTCGGTTGCCGTAATCTTGGATACATGCTGGCGTTTGTATCCGATGACTCTGAGAGGTTTCCGAATGTTTCTGTAGTGAACGTTTGAAAGCTGCGAACACGAAGGCTGCGAAGTAACGAACTAAAAATTGCTGTTTGTCACCCCTATTTAAGGAAAAACTTCCTTGTGACATCATCACTCCTAAGCCAATCAGGTTGTCACATGACATTCTGGAATGTGGAATGGGGATATATATATTTTTTTTAAACAGTTTTCAAATTTAACTTAATATTTAAGTGTTTCTTACTTGACCTGCTTAGTCGATTAAAAAGTTAATTGCCACGAACACCCCTAATGTTATATAACAGACCACAGAAAAAAGACAGCTTTTTTCTGCGTGACAGAGCTATAATAAATGTTTTGTTTTTTTAATGATCCTACTTTTTATAAAAGGGAACATTATTTAAAGAATATGTATTTAATTAAAAAACTCTGTATTCATCTAAAGGGTATAACAAGAAGGGTGAGCTTCCTGCTCCAAAATGAAATGACCAAAATAAATGTATTTCTCTGCAATTACAAACTCTGTGTAAACAGTCTTGGTGTCAAAATAAAGCTAACGCTGGTGAGATGTCATCAGAGCTGTAAATATTACTGCAGATGTTACTATGTCAAAGTTACTGTGACTCAAACATAGAAAAATGTCTTTTTCATTTCCCTCACCTAATTTTTCAAAGTATTTTATAGCATATAACACCTTTGAAAATATGCTTTGGTTCCCATTTAACTCCAGAACATCATAAATCAAAATATGGATATTACCTGTCCACAGATTCATGGTGACGTAACTGCTCTTTTAACTGTTTGGTGTCTTTGCTTTGTTTGGTGTTTGTAGAAATGGTTTACATGAGCTTTTAGCTGAGACTCAGAGGTTTCTGTGGACACTACTCATGTCAGCACTTATATTTCTGACCTCGTGTTATAATCGATTAAACGCGATCTCCTCCCTTTTGCCCCCATTTTTGATGGTGTGGGTACAAATGATCAGGCATGACATTCTCATAATAAATCAGATAAGATACTGCAAATAGTTAATCCTGCATTTGTGTGATTGAAAAGTGTGTGCAATGACACTGTTTTAAAGATTTAGCCTAAATCATTTTGGCGTGAATGAGCCTAAACATGATGACCGGACTAGTGACACCATATCACCTGTGACACACACACACGCACGTATGACTTTGCCAGTTTCAGCTGAAACAATTTCAGTGTTTCAAACCATGTTCCAGAGTTTTTAGGTCACCGTTCATGAGGTTTCAAGAAGAAAATGAAAGACAGATCTGAATGTTTGAAAGTGTTTTGGAAAAACTCTGTAAAGATTAGATGAACAATACTCAAAGGATAAATTCAACTGTTTTATTTTATTAGATAAGTTGAAAAAAAAGTTAAACAAGCAAGTAAATAACGAAACAAGGTTAAATGAGGTAAGAACAAAAAGTTAACAAGCAAATAAAGAAACAAGGTTAAATGAAGTAAGAGCAAAAAGTTAACAAGTAAATAAAGAAACAAGGTTAAATGAAGTAAGAGCAAAAAGTTAACAAGCAAATAAAGAAACAAGGTTAAATGAAGTAAGAGCAAAAAGTTAACAAGTAAATAAAGAAACAAGGTTAAATGAAGTAAGAGCAAAAAGTTAACAAGTAAATAAAGAAACAAGGTTAAATGAAGTAAGAGCAAAAAGTTAACAAGCAAATAAAGAAACAAGGTTAAATGAAGTAAGAGCAAAAAGTTAACAAGTAAATAAAGAAACAAGGTTAAATGAGGTAAGAACAAAAAGTTAACAAGCAAATAAAGAAACAAGGTTAAATGAGGTAAGAGCAAAAAGTTAACAAGTAAATAAAGAAACAAGGCAGAGGAGAGAAACCCCAACAATCCCCTCTGAGCAAGCACTAGGCGACAGTGGGGAGGAAAAACTGCCTTTAAACGGGCAGAAACCTCCGGCAGAACCAGGCTCAGGAGGGGGCAGTCAACTGCCGGGACTGGTTGGGGGGGTGAACAGAGGTGGAGCAAGACGAGGCTACATCAGTTGAAGAAGCAGTATTGTCCCTCTTCCGGAAAAAGCTGAAGAATCTTTTCTTCTTTTTCATGGACTTTTCCACGAGCCCCTTTTTCTCCAGGATGAGGGTTCTCAACTCATGGATGGTTTCGGTGTTTTGCTCCTCAAGTTTCTTGCATGTTTGTTCCACCTGTTCTAATGTTGCTCGTGTTTCTTCAAGCTGTTCTTTGAGCTCTTTGGATGTTGCCTCCTGTGTCAGCTTTGCCTTCTGCAGGTCTGCATTTCTCACTTGATCTTCTTTGTGCAGGCCTTCTAGCTGCTCATTTCTTTTCTGGGTGTCGCGGAGCGTACACTGCAGGTCTTCATGCATTTTGTCTTGCTTTTGCTTTTGCGCCTGCATTTCTGTGTTTTCCCGCTTCAAGTTGTTGAATTCCAACAATATCCCCTTAATGAGCTCTGAGTTGTTTTTGGCCATTTGATCGATCCTTTTCTGCATCTGTGAGCATCGTTTTTCCAGAGTTTCCTTTTCTCCCTGCAGCTCACTTGTTTTGACCTTCAGTTCATTACAGAATCCTTGCAACTTTTGATTTTTACTCTCAAAGTCCTTGATAGTGCACTTTTCTTCTGACAGTCTTTCTTGCTGTTGCTCCTTCTCTTGAAGAAGGTCTTTATTTTTTTCTTCAGCTTCATCAAGCTTTCTTTGGAGCAGGTGATTCTGTTGGTCCATGTATTGGAGATCCCACTCTAGCTTATCAATCGTGGCTTTCCTGCCTTGAAGCTGCTCGGACATTTCTTTCACTTCAGCGCTCTTTTGCTTGTTTTCTTTGATGAGGAATACAATCTGCTCTCTGGCTTGAGCAAACTTGATCCCCCAGCCCTCATTAATAATGTTGATGTCGGGCTGGCGCTGTAGTGTTTCTTCCAGGTGTTTGTTTTGTGCTTCCATTTGTAAGCACTTCTTCTCCAGGTGAACTTTTTCTTTTTCAAGTTGTTGAATTTTGTTCTGGAGATGGTTGTTTTCACTCCTACTCTCCTGTAATGCCCTTTGGGTGGATAAGAGGCCATTTGGAGAAGTTGGCCGGCCACGCAAGGAAGGAGAGGCGGCGTAATCGTTTTGTCTCGGTTGCCGTAATCTTGGATACATGCTGGCGTTTGTATCCGATGACTCTGAGAGGTTTCCGAATGTTTCTGTAGTGAACGTTTGAAAGCTGCGAACACGAAGGCTGCGAAGTAACGAACTAAAAATTGCTGTTTGTCACCCCTATTTAAGGAAAAACTTCCTTGTGACATCATCACTCCTAAGCCAATCAGGTTGTCACATGACATTCTGGAATGTGGAATGGGGATATATATTTTTTTTTAAACAGTTTTCAAATGTAACTTAATATTTAAGTGTTTCTTACTTGACCTGCTTAGTCGATTAAAAAGTTAATTGCCACGAACACCCCTAATGTTATATAACAGACCACAGAAAAAAGACAGCTTTTTTCTGCGTGACAGAGCTATAATAAATGTTTTGTTTTTTTAATGATCCTACTTTTTATAAAAGGGAACATTATTTAAAGAATATGTATTTAATTAAAAAACTCTGTATTCATCTAAAGGGTATAACAAGAAGGGTGAGCTTCCTGCTCCAAAATGAAATGACCAAAATAAATGTATTTCTCTGCAATTACAAACTCTGTGTAAACAGTCTTGGTGTCAAAATAAAGCTAACGCTGGTGAGATGTCATCAGAGCTGTAAATATTACTGCAGATGTTACTATGTCAAAGTTACTGTGACTCAAACATAGAAAAATGTCTTTTTCATTTCCCTCACCTAATTTTTCAAAGTATTTTATAGCATATAACACCTTTGAAAATATGCTTTGGTTCCCATTTAACTCCAGAACATCATAAATCAAAATATGGATATTACCTGTCCACAGATTCATGGTGACGTAACTGCTCTTTTAACTGTTTGGTGTCTTTGCTTTGTTTGGTGTTTGTAGAAATGGTTTACATGAGCTTTTAGCTGAGACTCAGAGGTTTCTGTGGACACTACTCATGTCAGCACTTATATTTCTGACCTCGTGTTATAATCGATTAAACGCGATCTCCTCCCTTTTGCCCCCATTTTTGATGGTGTGGGTACAAATGATCAGGCATGACATTCTCATAATAAATCAGATAAGATACTGCAAATAGTTAATCCTGCATTTGTGTGATTGAAAAGTGTGTGCAATGACACTGTTTTAAAGATTTAGCCTAAATCATTTTGGCGTGAATGAGCCTAAACATGATGACCGGACTAGTGACACCATATCACCTGTGACACACACACACGCACGTATGACTTTGCCAGTTTCAGCTGAAACAATTTCAGTGTTTCAAACCATGTTCCAGAGTTTTTAGGTCACCGTTCATGAGGTTTCAAGAAGAAAATGAAAGACAGATCTGAATGTTTGAAAGTGTTTTGGAAAAACTCTGTAAAGATTAGATGAACAATACTCAAAGGATAAATTCAACTGTTTTATTTTGTTAGATAAGTTGAAAAAAAAGTTAAACAAGCAAGTAAATAACGAAACAAGGTTAAATGAAGTAAGAGCAAAAAGTTAACAAGTAAATAAAGAAACAAGGTTAAATGAGGTAAGAACAAAAAGTTAACAAGCAAATAAAGAAACAAGGTTAAATGAAGTAAGAGCAAAAAGTTAACAAGTAAATAAAGAAACAAGGTTAAATGAAGTAAGAGCAAAAAGTTAACAAGCAAATAAAGAAACAAGGTTAAATGAAGTAAGAGCAAAAAGTTAACAAGTAAATAAAGAAACAAGGTTAAATGAGGTAAGAACAAAAAGTTAACAAGCAAATAAAGAAACAAGGTTAAATGAAGTAAGAGCAAAAAGTTAACAAGTAAATAAAGAAACAAGGTAGAGGAGAGAAACCCCAACAATCCCCTCTGAGCAAGCACTAGGCGACAGTGGGGAGGAAAAACTGCCTTTAAACGGGCAGAAACCTCCGGCAGAACCAGGCTCAGGAGGGGGCAGTCAACTGCCGGGACTGGTTGGGGGGGTGAACAGAGGTGGAGCAAGACGAGGCTACATCAGTTGAAGAAGCAGTATTGTCCCTCTTCCGGAAAAAGCTGAAGAATCTTTTCTTCTTTTTCATGGACTTTTCCACGAGCCCCTTTTTCTCCAGGATGAGGGTTCTCAACTCATGGATGGTTTCGGTGTTTTGCTCCTCAAGTTTCTTGCATGTTTGTTCCACCTGTTCTAATGTTGCTCGTGTTTCTTCAAGCTGTTCTTTGAGCTCTTTGGATGTTGCCTCCTGTGTCAGCTTTGCCTTCTGCAGGTCTGCATTTCTCACTTGATCTTCTTTGTGCAGGCCTTCTAGCTGCTCATTTCTTTTCTGGGTGTCGCGGAGCGTACACTGCAGGTCTTCATGCATTTTGTCTTGCTTTTGCTTTTGCGCCTGCATTTCTGTGTTTTCCCGCTTCAAGTTGTTGAATTCCAACAATATCCCCTTAATGAGCTCTGAGTTGTTTTTGGCCATTTGATCGATCCTTTTTTGCATCTGTGAGCATCGTTTTTCCAGAGTTTCCTTTTCTCCCTGCAGCTCACTTGTTTTGACCTTCAGTTCATTACAGAATCCTTGCAACTTTTGATTTTTACTCTCAAAGTCCTTGATAGTGCACTTTTCTTCTGACAGTCTTTCTTGCTGTTGCTCCTTCTCTTGAAGAAGGTCTTTATTTTTTTCTTCAGCTTCATCAAGCTTTCTTTGGAGCAGGTGATTCTGTTGGTCCATGTATTGGAGATCCCACTCTAGCTTATCAATCGTGGCTTTCCTGCCTTGAAGCTGCTCGGACATTTCTTTCACTTCAGCGCTCTTTTGCTTGTTTTCTTTGATGAGGAATACAATCTGCTCTCTGGCTTGAGCAAACTTGATCCCCCAGCCCTCATTAATAATGTTGATGTCGGGCTGGCGCTGTAGTGTTTCTTCCAGGTGTTTGTTTTGTGCTTCCATTTGTAAGCACTTCTTCTCCAGGTGAACTTTTTCTTTTTCAAGTTGTTGAATTTTGTTCTGGAGATGGTTGTTTTCACTCCTACTCTCCTGTAATGCCCTTTGGGTGGATAAGAGGCCATTTGGAGAAGTTGGCCGGCCACGCAAGGAAGGAGAGGCGGCGTAATCGTTTTGTCTCGGTTGCCGTAATCTTGGATACATGCTGGCGTTTGTATCCGATGACTCTGAGAGGTTTCCGAATGTTTCTGTAGTGAACGTTTGAAAGCTGCGAACACGAAGGCTGCGAAGTAACGAACTAAAAATTGCTGTTTGTCACCCCTATTTAAGGAAAAACTTCCTTGTGACATCATCACTCCTAAGCCAATCAGGTTGTCACATGACATTCTGGAATGTGGAATGGGGATATATATATTTTTTTTAAACAGTTTTCAAATTTAACTTAATATTTAAGTGTTTCTTACTTGACCTGCTTAGTCGATTAAAAAGTTAATTGCCACGAACACCCCTAATGTTATATAACAGACCACAGAAAAAAGACAGCTTTTTTCTGCGTGACAGAGCTATAATAAATGTTTTGTTTTTTTAATGATCCTACTTTTTATAAAAGGGAACATTATTTAAAGAATATGTATTTAATTAAAAAACTCTGTATTCATCTAAAGGGTATAACAAGAAGGGTGAGCTTCCTGCTCCAAAATGAAATGACCAAAATAAATGTATTTCTCTGCAATTACAAACTCTGTGTAAACAGTCTTGGTGTCAAAATAAAGCTAACGCTGGTGAGATGTCATCAGAGCTGTAAATATTACTGCAGATGTTACTATGTCAAAGTTACTGTGACTCAAACATAGAAAAATGTCTTTTTCATTTCCCTCACCTAATTTTTCAAAGTATTTTATAGCATATAACACCTTTGAAAATATGCTTTGGTTCCCATTTAACTCCAGAACATCATAAATCAAAATATGGATATTACCTGTCCACAGATTCATGGTGACGTAACTGCTCTTTTAACTGTTTGGTGTCTTTGCTTTGTTTGGTGTTTGTAGAAATGGTTTACATGAGCTTTTAGCTGAGACTCAGAGGTTTCTGTGGACACTACTCATGTCAGCACTTATATTTCTGACCTCGTGTTATAATCGATTAAACGCGATCTCCTCCCTTTTGCCCCCATTTTTGATGGTGTGGGTACAAATGATCAGGCATGACATTCTCATAATAAATCAGATAAGATACTGCAAATAGTTAATCCTGCATTTGTGTGATTGAAAAGTGTGTGCAATGACACTGTTTTAAAGATTTAGCCTAAATCATTTTGGCGTGAATGAGCCTAAACATGATGACCGGACTAGTGACACCATATCACCTGTGACACACACACACGCACGTATGACTTTGCCAGTTTCAGCTGAAACAATTTCAGTGTTTCAAACCATGTTCCAGAGTTTTTAGGTCACCGTTCATGAGGTTTCAAGAAGAAAATGAAAGACAGATCTGAATGTTTGAAAGTCAAGACAATCTTTAGAAATTCAATAAAAGACCAAGAGAAGACTCACATGCCTAACATGCAGCCGCTGCTGGTCCAGCAGCGGCTGGTCCAGCAGCGGCTGGTCCAGCAGCGGCTGGTCCAGCACTGTTAGCAGACTGATGTTTAATAGGTTTTATTTTCAAATCATGTACACGTATGTCAAACCATATCATCAGAGTGGAGATGCCAGAAGATGTTGAAAAATGTGACTATTTTCTAAAGAAATGCTACATGTAAATGACCCCAATCGCAGAGAAGAAACACGCGTGAAGCTGCTAAATCTGAAATGTATCATAACAGAAACATGTATTGATTATTCTGTGTTGTGCTTCCATCTTCTCACATTTTACAGGCATGATGGAGCTGTTGAACCGAACGATATATTTTGCAGAATTGTCACATGCATAGTAATAAACCACGAGTTAGCTACACAGTGGCAAAGATGATAACTGTAATATAATTTATTCAGTCGCAGTCAGGCCATGAAGATCATATCTGACATAACAAACACTGTAACGCTGTCTCCTGCTCATTTAGTAAATGGTGTTTTTCTAGGTAAACACGTTACTGCTGGCTGTTCTCGTCGGGGGAGAATTATTATTTTTGGATGATTTCAGTGTAGCGGTTTGTCACTCAGTTAACCTGTGAAGGGCATTTGTTGCCATGGTCGGCACTTTACATCCATTTGCATTAAAGTGTGGGACTTTGGGATTGGTTACTGCTCACCTGCTCAGAAATTTAATAAATATTTTTGTATTTTTAGTAATATTTTTTCTTGAACTTTCGACCAATAAGGTTGAGCAGTTGTCATTTGTCATCTGTGAGTCTTTTGCATTGGCTTCCATCATACATTATTTTTGCATGACTTCATTTAGACGTCTGCTTTCTTTAAATGTCGTTTCAGAAATAATAATCTTGGTAATCACAATTGCTGAGTAGGTGGCGCCTTTTTACCCACTCAGCCGGTGGGGTGTTGTCGTCCCACTGTCAGGGAGGCTAGATCAACGTGACGTGGGAATTTCAAATTCATTTTATGGGTTCTTCAACTTAAAATCTAGGACGGGGTTGGATTTCAGTGAGCTCGGCCTCAAGGTCAAAGTCAGAGATCAGGTTTTCTGAAAATTTTGTGAATGTGACAACTCGCGAAGGCAGGTACTTAAATTGATACAAGGTCAGAGGTCAAGTTTTCTGAAGATCTTGCGTATGTGATAAGTTATGAACAAGGTGATGTAGAATTTTCATCTTGACACCACAGGTGTGTCTACTACAAATCTCGAGTGAGTTTGACTCTCAGTGGCCACGGCCTGGAAGTGCAGGCTCAGAAGTCAGGTTTCCTAAGATCTTGTAAAGGAAGTGACCCAGGACATGAGACTTATACCATAGCTGAACTAGGTGTGAAAGTTTCCATTTCCCAGAAATAAAATAACAAGCAGGAAGGTTGACCAGCTTTTACTAGTTTGTGTATCTGGTCATTTATTAACTTATCCTCCACGAAAGGGGAAAAATCTTTCAGTCTGACTTTTTGGGGATGTGTGTCCACTACAGAGGACATACATGAACAGGCTGGGTCTCAGGAGGATATGGTAACAGCTGTTTATCCATTTAGATGCTGTGGTGTGTCTTACATCACGTGGATCCACTGTTGTTAGACTAACAGTGGCTGGTTGGAAAATCTAAATGTACTGCGCAGCCATATTGTGAGTGTCAGCAAAAAAAAAAGTTTTTGTTTGCTTTCTCAAATGCTTCCTGTTGTTATGTAGGTTTGTGGTTTTACTTATTTATTGCTATACAGTAATTGTTTTCCATTTACAGTCTCTTTGTTTATTGTGTTTTAAAAAGTGGTCTGTCAATATTGAATTATTATTATGATCAGGAAAAAACAGGCATGCTGGCCAAATTCCTAATTCTGTATTCGCAAACAAAAATTAGTTGTGGAGCCAAAACTTGTCAGGGTGATGGTAAATGTGAAAATCAAAACAGCAGGGATTTATAAAAACAAACAAACACCAGAACGACTGCAGGTGTGCAGGGTAAGTTGCGTTATTTCAGGGTCTAGTTAGCCCTACTGCAGAGGAGCCCACGTAAAGTGGCAGATCATTTCAAATGTCAGCTCAACAAACATCAGCAAACACACAAACTGTGTGTTGCTAGCTAAAGGTCCAGCTGCTGTAGTTCACAGCGAGAGAAAAGAAAGAGAGCTAACTTCACTCTGAGATGGAGAAAGATAAGAAAGATAGGAGAGGAAGAAGAGAGGAAGAAGGTAAAGACTGCTCAGTGGTGTTTGATGAACTGGAAATGTAGAACTTGCATGCAAGTCCTCATGTTTTAAAATCAGATATTGGTTCTGTGCATGTAACAGTGTGTGCAAATCAAACTGAGGTAGACTAATTGTGTTATTTAAGGCTTGCTTAAGGCTTGCATTGAACTCCTCTGCAGTTTAGTGCAGGATAAACAGGTTAGTTTGCTGCACTGTGATGGAAAGAGTAAAGACCAGTCTGTGACTGGTGCACAGTGGCCGTGGTTTCATGCTCACAGTCAGCTTACATCAAGAGTAGGAGGGATTCATATGATTTTTGCTGATGATGCTGAGATTCATTGACTGAATTTTCCCTTCATACCAACTTTAAAGTGTCTAATGTGTTTACTGAACCATGGAAATGAAACATCTGCTCACATCTGGTTGAATTCAGGTGTACATCCACAGAGAGCAGCAGGTCAGCTGATCACAGCTGGCACACTAAGAAAATCTACTGGAGCTCTCAATAGAAATTATTGTGAGTTGTGATTCTTTTCCACTACGACCAATTTTAGGGTCCCCCCACCTGCTGAACCCCACTTTAACCCTCGACTGCACAAATATTCTTGTTTAGAGGCAAAGTCAAGCTGTACAACGTAGACAACAGAAAATAGAAATGTATGTTTTATTTTTCCTTCTTATTCTTATAATTAGAAAAAAAGTTAGAGTAAAGTTTGTGTTCCCATCTACTAATATTATTGTATCCTTGTGTTAATACAGCACACGGCTCCTCCAAAGAGCTCCTTTTACGTTCTTAGCTTCAGTGCATTTCAGAGCTGGTACTTTCTACTTTTACTTGAGTAAAGAGGTTGAAACAGTACTTCAACTGTTTACTTGAGTATTTTTCAACAGTAGTATTTGTATTTCTACTTAAGTACAGAATGACTGTACTATTGCCAACTCTGCCTCTTAGCGAGCATCTGCACAGCCAGTATCCTCACACAAACCCAGAGTGAACATATTCCAACCTCAGCAAAGCAGGAAGAGCCTGATCTTGATTCAAAAGACACCTTGTGTAACTAAGTGGTTCTGACAAAAGTGCATTATTGTGTAGATCCGGGGTCTCAAACTCGTGGCCCGTGGGCCATTTGCGGCCCACGTCACTTCTACTTGCGGCCCGCATATTGATGTGAAGAAATTTTTTTTTTTAATTATTATACGAAAAATGATTTAATACGACGGCAGAGTGTTACAGGCATGGCCCTTTAAGACTGTGGCCTCATGGGTGGTGTAGTCCGTGCAGCAGGGAGAACGTGTGGGACCGCCCCTCCCGCTGTGTGAGTGTGAGGGAGGGAGAAAAAGGAAAGTCGAAAAGTACGAGCTGTCACCGAGCAGAAACGGGAGCTGGAAGCATGTAAATATAATAATAACCACTGCAGCCAAACAGAGAGCCTGACGAGCCCAGCTGTAAGTAAGCTGTTAAGACTCGACTGTACACTGTGTTCCTGTTTTCCTCCGAAACAATAAAGTTCTGCTGGAGCAGCCTTTCAACGCCTCACTCTGTCTCTCGCTAGCAAAGTTGACCCAGACAGTGAAGCTAGTTCGCGGCTACGAGCCCCACACGGACCCCACGTATTAGCCAGAGTTTACTTACCACGATTCAGAGCCGCCGACCTGACCGAGGTAACGAGAGTGCAAACGTGTTGAGGGCTGTGTTAGTTCAGCGACAGATTTATTTGGAAAGAAAACTATTTTCACTTGCAGTCAAAAACTAATGTTACGTCTGCGTTTCTATTTTGTTAAATACAAACAAAATTGTAGCAAAAGTGCTTCATGTGTTTGACCAGAAAGAGCTGTTTATTTGGTGGTTCAATGAAACTACTGTACTACACTGTACTGCTGAGTGACTGTCTGCTGCTGTCAAATGCATTTCATTGCAATGTTGACCCTGTGCTAACTTTTGTACTGAAACTGGCTGTATCTATGATTTTGAATGTGCAATGATTGTGTCACTGTGTTTGCTTATGTAGTTATAGCTTTGCTTTAAGCTACTTCTGTCTATGATCATTTCTAACAGGTTTAATTATGACTACACACACAATTATGACTTTTTTTGTTTTACTGACATAATTGTGCTTTGCTGAGTACTGTATTTAAAATGCAAAATATATGCAAAATGAAAAACAACAACAACACATCAACACTGATTCAAATTATTGGGCACTACAAACCCACTCGGGGAAACCATTTATTTATGCACCCTATGATTTCCTCTCGTTTTCCATATTGTATGGGCTCAAGTGTCAACATGTACAATCAGATCATGTCCTCATAAAGTCAGGCTGTGAAAATAACAGAAAGCTTGTCCAGTGGCATCGCTGTCACACCCGCAGAGATGTTGACAGCTTTGTTCATCTTTGTTTTCTTCAATGACTTTCCAAGAATACCAAATACTTCACAGCTACTTCCAAGAGACACCATTTGTTCAGCCTGTGATTATGATGTCAGTTTACATTTCAAAGTTTCAATCTCTAATTCTAATAATCTTAACTTGCATCAAAACTTTTAAAAAAAATAGTTTTTTGTGCTTGAGGTTAGGATCACGTCAAAAGGACCAAATACAAACACACAGGGTTTAATTCCAACCCCGATCGTTTCCTTAAAACAATTCAGTTTGTCTTTGTTTTAATTAAGTCTCCTGAACACTGCGTCTGTTCCATTTACGGCGGTCTCTAAGAGAATCTAAGAGCGACATTGTTCAGCTGTTTGACTGAACAATACATTCTATCAGTAGTCAAATTTAAGAGCTTTTAGTGGGCTACATAAATCTGAGTTAATGGTATCAATGTGCTTCAGAAGGCTGCATATCCATCTCAATATTTCACAACTGCTCATGACTGTCCTCTCAAAGCGGAAGAATACATCATAATGAGACCTACTTTCATTCCAGGCTCCATTTTTTTGTTTTCAAACACTGGGTTTGTCTTTTCTGGAAAAAAAAAGTGACGCTGCTCTCAGCATCTCAGTCTGTGTGTGAGTGTCAGTCTCTGAGAGAGTGACAGCTGAAGAAAGAATGGAAATACAAAACAGCAAAAGCAATAACTGAGAACGCTAGCAATGAGCGAGGGAGAGGATGAAGACGCGGGCGAGTCGACAGCAGGACTCTGGGTAATGAGAGTGCAGCATTAGTCATGAAGCGAACCGATAGAGAGCTTAAGGGGATGAAGGGAGGGAGACGGTGAAGACAGCAGGAGCTGAAGCCAGTACAATGCAGACGGAGAGGAAGAGGTGCTTCTCACGCGTGGGAGTTGTATTCCTTCCCGCACAAAACATCATATACTTTTCTCTTTTGCTTGATTGTGACACTCAGGAGGAGCAAATGCACATCACTCCAAACAGGCTTCCTGCACTTGTTATGGCCCCGAGTGGAACTGCTGGTTGCACTGATAGGCACTGAATCAACATCAGTGTCTTTTAAAGTGCTAGATTTCCTGTCTTACTGTTTTCCTGTCTTCTGCTGCTCGCTCTCCGTCTGTAATAACCAATCTCTGTGAAGTGTTTTTCCCCTCTGAGATGCCCTGCCTAAGGGCACTTTGACAGTAAAGGTGGGTTGTGTAGATATAACAGTGCTAGAGTTCTCTTTGTGCTCTGGCAGAATTTATATTTATGTGTCTCGCTATAAATGGCCATGTGCAGGACTTTTAGAGATTTTCTGAAATGCTGAAACTCTAATTCGTATTCTCTGAACCAAATGCTCAGTGGCCTGGAGACATTCATTTACTCAATCACTCCCTTGGCAAAACCTTAAACAGGTTCCACACACGCAATTTGCAAATCTCATTTATTCTTTTTCCAAAATTCTAAACACATTCCCACTGAAGCACATTTTTGCACCATGATGCGTAATGCTAACCAGAGATGGCATAAGTTGAGCGCAGATGTCACTGGTTACAATGAATACAACATTCGGTCACACTGGTTACTAATAATAAGGAGCTGTGGCTCTATTATTATAAATAAGACAATTGCCAGACTGGATCCTAAAGCTAGTTTATTGACGAGGCAGCATTAAAACTGTAATTTAGTCATATGAGTGGACAGTAAAAGGTTTTTTTTAAAAAAAGGGGGAAAAAATAGGTAGAAAGTGTGGTTGACGCTTGTCTTGAATGGACAGCTAGAAGATAACATTGTCAAGTCTAATTCTCATTTGGTTTCAGTCTGCAAACACACACACATGTGTAGTACTTAACTGACAAATAAGCCCTGGACAACTAAGCTTGCCATGCCATGCATGGTGAGAACATTTACATGTAGACTAAAAAATGCATATACAAGCACCTACCAGCATTTCACTTTCAACTCAGACTTGGTGATGATTCAATTTACAAATCCATAGTGAAACTTTGTGATTCCTTTACAGGAATAAAAATGCTTCACCAAACTGTGCATGTTTACCATTTCTTAATGTCAAAGCTTTGAGGTATTTTTGAAACCTAATCATCTTTGGGGCGATATACATATGCTTAGGGCTAAGTTATTGTCTTTGGATATAGTGCAGGTGAAGGATTTTATCATGTAAAGCCGACACTAAAGCATTCCTTAACCTGAGGGACTTTTATTTTTGAAAAGCTAGCATCTAAGGATTCCAGTCATTTAGTGTTTAGGGAACTTTTCCTATTTTAACCTGATATTAATTGATTTATTTTAATCTGATATTGTTCTGTGGGCTTTTATTTTGAAACTCACCCCTGGGGGAGTGAGGCTCTGTTTTGAGCTTCCTGTAAAGGGTTAAACTCTGACCTGGGTCATGCTGCTGCTCCAGACTTCCTGCTGATCCCTCAGAACAGGCGGAGTCTGGACTCAGCTGAGTCCGCACCACAGGCTCCTCCCCTTGACCTCTGACCTCCAGCTGGCTCAGTGACTGCTGTGGAACGGGAACACCCTCCACCTCAAACTCGCTGAAGACAAACATCGGAGCGTTTCAAAAACAGACTTCATGAAAACAGCAGCATCATCATTGTCATGTGTAACCCTCACCTTTCAAGGGTGACCGTGGTGTTGCTAGGATACAGGATGAAGGTGTTCTGCTCTCCACCTGCTGTCTGCAGCACCTGAACATCACAGTCAGTCAGACTCTGCCCACATTTCAGCCACCACAACCTCATTAACCAATTACTCAAACTTCAAGCTTTGGCCATCTCGACATGAAGAAGCCACACCCACCACCATCACAGATTGTAATGGTTGAGATTTACAGTAAACAAAAAAAACAAAAAAAAATACTCAATATTGATATTCATTGATCCGGCAGCCTGGTCCTTACCTCTTCCTCCTCCAGCACACACTCCAGACTCTGAGGGTGGAAACCCTCCTCTTCTTCCTCCTCCTCCTCCTCCTCCCCCCCCCCTGGCTGTTGTTGGGACTCGGAGAGAAGTTGCAGCAGAAGGTCAAAGGGTTAATCGGCTTCGCCCACCGACTGCCCACTTGACAAGGCTCGCTCTCCGATTGGATGGTGGAGGAGGCTCCGCCCTGTCCTTGCTGAACACACACACACACACACACACACTCTATAGCGTGGTCGATCATTATCTGCGAGCAGATTGATGAGCTGAGGGTTAGAGGCCGGAGACTGACCAGCTTCTTGAACCACAGGGGGAGCTTCCCGTTGGTCTGAAGCAGCGGAGCGTCTGAAACAAACAAGTTCGATCAGGACAGAAAAGACTCATCGTTTTGGTTCTGGCTGATTCACAGAGACACTGGAACTTTAGCACAGATGCTTCCTCCGGGCTGGCAGGGCTCAGTCTAACGTCTGAAGCCGTGAATCACCACAGTGAAGCTGTGAACTCCTGTGTGAGCCTGAGGGAGCACTTTCAGCTCCCGAAACAGACCTGCAGCTTTCAGCGAGTAAAAGAAGACGCTCACAGATATGACTCACAGCAGGAAGTAGCGAGCCCGCGCACGTGTCATCAGGAATCCCCTGACCGATGTGGGATCTGCACCAATCTTTGGACCGTCTCAGGTTTTACGCTTTCACTTTCAGACTTGACCTGACGACAGGCAGCAGAGATGCTGAGGATAAGGGGAGGACTGAGGCCCACTACAATGACAACCATACACAGCAGGTGTGGAAGGGTCTGCACCCACTTTAAGGCCAGCAACACCACGACGTCAGAGGCTGTGCTTGTGGAGTAAATGGCCTGGTAAATGGCCTGCATTTGTATAGCGCTTTTCTAGTCCCTAAGGACCCCAAAGCGCTTCACACTACATTCAGTCATTCACCCATTCACACACACATTCACACACTGGCGATGGCAAGCTACATTATAGCCACAGCTGCCCTGGGGCGCACTGACAGAGGCGAGGCTGCCGGACACTGGGGCCCTCTGACCACCACCAGTAGGCAAACACAGGGTTAGTATCTTGCCCAAGGATATTTGGCATGCAGCCAGGAGGCAGCCAGGAGGCAGCCAGGATCGAACCACCGACCTTCTGATTAGTGGCTGACCTGCTCTGCCACCTGAGCTACAGCCACCCAGAGTAGCAGGACAGTTTGTCCACCTCAAAGCGTGTGAAGAGAGAAGCTGCAGCTGGAACACCGGAGTGCAGCAGCTCTGCTCACCTGGTGCAGGAGCGCGAGGCGAGCATCATCGTGTCCCGCCTCCATTGTTACAGCGCTCCACACGAACCTCGCCCAACAAAAAGAACAGGGGCGCAGTGCTAGGCTCAGAGGCGGAGCCAGACATTTGAAACACGCGGGGCTTAGCCCTAAAGGGTCGTATGCATGTGGGATTTTTTTTTTGGGGGGGGTAGAAATGACTGAAAGATTAATAGGCTCTGTTTTGAGTTTTGTTCAAAAAAAAAGAATGACTTCATATAGGGAAAAATATATATCACATGTGCAGGACACCTTAAACTAGTTATTTAATTAAGCAGCAAGGCAGAACAAGGTCAGGGCTGTATCAAGACACGAGGACTAAACCCCAATTCAACCAGACCCAGAACCAAAACAGGACTACAACAGTTCAAAAATCACAAAATCAGGACTACTTGGGACTTAACCAAGACAGAATCAGAACTAGATGATAGTAGCACTAAAAATCATCATAGACCTGCACTACACTTGTTTTTTAATTCTACCAAAGTACAATATTTAGACTGAGAAAAGTTTATATAATCATTTAGCCTTGTTGTGCAAACAAGCCTGCAGAACTTAATAAATGTAGAATTTGAAAAGTAACAAACCTAAAAAGAAACACTGGGTACGAGATACATGAGGACCTATGATACAGTGATACTTTTGCTAAACAACCATTTGACTAACATGTCTGTCTCACCTGCTCTTGTTCATCTCTGTTCCTCTCTCTCCCTCTTTGTGCTGACAATCATCAAATATACAGATATTTACAAACTCTTCAGATAAAAACACTTTTTTAATTGTAACATCAAATCAGACTAAATGTTTATTTTTTTAGATTGATAAATATAAAAAACGTATTTGTTAACTTTAAGAGTGAAGAGAGAAACTGTCTGTATTTCCTAATTGTAAATGGCACCAAATTGTATTCAAACTGAGCCACACTTATGGAGCTCCACAGTTCTTTTCCTGGTGTTTTGGTTGACATCTCTTGATTTTCACATGTCACAGAAACAGGCTCTGTGTTTTGCCTTATATGCATCCACAGCTGTGCCACCAACTTACTCACATGGACTCTACTAACCTATCAGAAGCTTCTTCAGCTCAGAATGGAATCGTCTGGAGTTTCTTATTAATTAACAATAAACTTAGTGTACATGTGCTCCTACATTTGATCAAAGTGATTAAAATAGACAGCTCCCTCTTTTAATTCTGACATTTAACTAATTCCAAAGATATTTCAACATTTATCTAAAACAAAAGTTTACTCTAAATTGATGTTTTGAATTGATCGTCTGGCTGAGTGGTGCGACACAAACAACCTGCTGCTTAACACCGAGAAGACCAAGGAGCTCATCGTGGACTACAGGAGGAATGCTGACCCACATCCACCCATCCACATTAAGGGGACGGCTGTGGAGCGTGTGAGCAGCTTCAAGTTCCTGGGAGTCCACATCTCCGAGGATCTTACCTGGACGACCAACTGCTCCAAGCTGGTCAAGAAGGCTCACCAGCGCCTCTTCTTCTTGAGGACTCTGAGGAACAACCACCTGTCCTCAGACATCCTGGTGAACTTCTATCGTTGCACCATCGAGAGCATCCTGACCAACTGTATAACAGTCTGGTACGGGAACTGCTCTGCCTCGGACCGGAAGGCGTTGCAGAGGGTCGTGAAAACTGCCCAGCGCATCGCCGGAGCACCACTTCCTGCCATAAAAGACATCTACAGGAAGCGGTGTCTGAAAAGGGCTGGGAAAATCATCAAAGACCCCAGTCACCCATCACATGGACTCTTCACCCTCCTGCCCTCTGGGAGGCGCCACAGGAGCCTCCGGACTAAGACCACCAAGTACCGGAACAGCTTCTTCCCCACAGCTGTCAGACTCCTGAACTCTGCCTCCTGACATCTGACCCACGTTAACACATGGACTGAACATACACACACCCACAATGGACAACTGTACCCTCAAACACACAATAACATGGACTGAACCACCACTCACAACCACCAGCACTTTATATAGCCTCTGTAGAATTATCCACATATCTCACTTATCTTAACTGCACTACTGTATAGCTCTGTGTAAATAATCATTCTGTAAAATACGATAATTTTTAATCCTACAACTGTTTACAACTTGCATAGTTCCCATTTCTGTATAGCTGTGTATCTCAGGTTTCTGTAAAGTTATTTATTTCATATTCTGTATAGTTTTTCAGATTTATATCCTGTTCATAGCTTGTACTCACTACAGCCTGTACATACTTATAGTTATGAATATTCACAACATACTTCATACCGTGTACATTATAACATAATAGACCCATTTCTGTAATATACTCACATATCTATATTATTGCTAATATATATTGTAATATATCTATATCACTAAAGCACTTCTGGATGGATGCAAACTGCATTTCGTTGCCCTGTACCTGTGCATGTGCAATGACAATAAAGTTGAATTCTATTCTATTCTATGTTTAACAGTAAAAAAAGTTTTTATGTTTTCTCCATAAAATGTAAATATCTGTTATCTGTCTGATAACTGAGCGGATCTCCTGCTGAATTGTCTTAATGGACTTCTCTCTGGGTGCACTGGGTGGCACATGAGAACTCAGTTAACATGCATTATTTATTAGTCAAACAATAGTCAGTTGAGTGTAATGACAGATGCTCATTTAACCAAATTACATAATCTGTTGTAAAGACTCTTCTAAAGTACAAATTTCATGTCATTTTATTGCAAAAAACCAAAACAAAAAAACTAATCCACTGCAAACATACAAATTCAGATCTGTGTTGACAAATCAGCCAACCAACCCAAAGTCTGCACCATTCAACTCCTGTCAATAAGTGTAAGTAAACAGATCTGTCCAGATGCCTTAGAGCAGGGGTAGGCAACCTTTCTGATGATGAGTGCATCTAAAATGTCCTCAGAAGTCAGTGTGCCATATGATTGTATTAGCAATACAGGGAGTGCAGAATTATTAGGCAAATGAGTATTTTGTCCACATCATCCTCTTCATGCATGTTGTCTTACTCCAAGCTGTATAGGCTCAAAAGCCTACTACCAATTAAACATATTAGGTGATGTGCATCTCTGTAATGAGAAGGGGTGTGGTCTAATGACATCAACACCCTATATCAGGTGTGCATAATTATTAGGCAACTTCCTTTCCTTTGGCAAAATGGGTCAAAAGAAGGACTTGACAGGCTCAGAAAAGTCAAAAATAGTGAGATATCTTGCAGAGGGATGCAGCAGTCTCAAAATTGCAAAGCTTCTGAAGCGTGATCATCGAACAATCAAGCGTTTCATTCAAAATAGTCAACAGGGTCGCAAGAAGCGTGTGGAAAAACCAAGACACAAAATAACTGCCCATGAACTGAGAAAAGTCAAGCGTGCAGCTGCCAAGATGCCACTTGCCACCAGTTTGGCCATATTTCAGAGCTGCAACATCACTGGAGTGCCCAAAAGCACAAGGTGTGTAATACTCTGAGACATGGCCTGCAGGGTGTTTGACAAACAAAAATACATAGTTTATCAAAATAATTCATATAGACCCAATCTGAGTAATTTTCAGTTTGCCAGAGAGGGGAAGACATGAGGCAAAGGGCTGCGGGTCAGATTCAAACCCGGGGTGGCTGCTTTACGCCATATGGTCGGCTGATCAGATGGCGAACTAAACCGGCTCCCACCAATAAAGTGCCTTACTTTTAAATATTACCCCTCTTCTTCCCTTCCTGCCCTGTGTTTCTTACATCTTTCACCAGTAAAGTTATTTCTCACTCTTTCCTCTCCCAGACACACTGTGTGAAAGTGCACAGAAACCGTTTGAGTGATTTTTGATATTTGTTGAGCTGTTAGATATGTTGAAATTACATGCTACAGTGTTTTACTCCCTTTATGCATGCTGCTTTTCTGCAGCGCTTGCTGAAGTACCACAGCAACAATTTTGGGACATCTGCACTTTTTCTAGCTCGCTTAAAACCCCTCAGTATAGCCCTATAAATGATATGTAAATATACTGTATGGTTGTGCCTGTGATAATCTTTTATGTGTTATTGTTCTCTCCATTTAGCTTAATGTTTGATGGCACACAGTGATGTGCAACAACAACAACAACAACAACTCAAATGAAACTAAAGTAGAGAGCATTTTTGACAATGTAAGGAGCAAAAAGTACACATACGTTAAAAATATATGTAGGATAAACAACAACAACAACAACAACAACAACAACAACAACAACAACAGTATTCAATAATCAAGTAACTCTAATAAAGTAAGCAAAGACGTATTTGTACTTTGTCAAAGATTTGGGACTTTGTGGGAAAACTTTCAGGGCTTAACCCCAATAAGACGTGATGCTGGGAAAGGCAGATGTTAGTTTGCTGTTCCTACTGTTTACCCTGACAATTAAATATTTTCTCTCACCTGTTATAAATAAGACAATTGCCAGACTGGATCCTAAAGCTAGTTTATTGACGAGGCAGCATTAAAACTGTAATTTAGTCATATGAGTGGACAGTAAAAGTTTTTTTTTTTAAAAAGGGGGAAAAAAATAGGTAGAAAGTGTGGTTCACGCTTGTCTTGAATGGACGGCTAGAAGATAACATTGTCAAGTCTAATTCTCATTTGGTTTCAGTCTGCAAACACACACATGTGTAGTACTTAACTGACAAATAAGCCCTGGACAACTAAGCTTGCCATGCCATGCATGGTGAGAACATTTACATGTAGACTAAAAAATGCATATACAAGCACCTACCAGCATTTCACTTTCAACTCAGACTTGGTGATGATTCAATTTACAAATCCATAGTGAAACTTTGTGATTCCTTTACAGGAATAAAAATGCTTCACCAAACTGTGCATGTTTACCATTTCTTAATGTCAAAGCTTTGAGGTATTTTTGAAACCTAATCATCTTTGGGGCGATATACATATATACACAGCTCTCTCTCTCTCAGTGTACTTCAAGAACAGTTTACCTTCAAAAATCTGTTTCCTGCATTATTCACTGCTTATTACGCACCAGTCTGCTGTTGTGTTCACTGCTGTCGGCCTCCCAAAACAAAGCCTAATTTCTGCTGTTCAATACTGAAGAAATTTAAACCTTTTAAAATGATGACAGATTACAAACTCTCAGCTGTGTCTGTAATCAAACCTCTGTAACTTTGCTTCACTTCAGCAGCATCAGCTCATGTTCACATGTTGATTCATGGTTTGCTTCAGTTTTTGATAGACTGCAGAAGATTTTGAAGGTTAATCAGGGTCCCCTCTCTCTGAATCAGGAAAGGTGGGCAGGCCGCGTGTGGGCCGCGGGCCATACGTTGAGTCTCACTGTTTGAAATGTGAATATTGTTCTGCTGCAGTCAATGGACTAAACCAGAGAAGAAGAAAACAGACTTTACCATGAAGATCCTCAGTGTGGATCAGTATAATATCAGCCTGATGTCTGCAGTTTAGTGTCAGCACAACTTTCACATCATATTCATCTCAGCACAACTAAAACATGCTGACTGACCTCAGAGTTTCAAGTCCACATCCTGGACTCTCCAGAAAACCACACAGATGCTTCACTCCTGAATCCTGCAGGTTGTCGCTGTAGGTCAAGTCAAGCTCTCTCAGATGGGAGGGGTTGGACTTCAGTGCTGCTGCCAGATAATCACAGCTGATCTCTGACAAACCACAGCTCCTCAATCTGTATAAAGAATGAAAGATGTAAGTTTATTAGACAAAGTGTGAGCTTGAAATTATTCAGTGTTTCATCATCTGTTCAGAGCTGAAGAAGGTTCAGAATGTAGAAGTTTAGAAAATGGAAACTCCAAACAGCTGAAGCCAACAGGAAGCAGCTTCAAACAAACACAACAAGAGAAAAAACTCTGAATGTTTCCCATTAAAGTCGTACATTTCTCATAAAAACAGGACAAAGACTTGAAAAAGTCGTGTTTTTCCTTCCAGGAACCACAAGGCTTCACTTTTAAAGGTGAAGTGTGAAAGAAATGGACATATTTGAAGTCCAACACCTTTTTCCAGTCACATTATTAAAGCAGACAAACTACAAGCTCATTTTCATTCCAACAAGTCATCTTCTGACCTGGACTAACAACACTGGTCTCTATGTGCAGCTGGCTGTGAGACCAGTGCTCAGGGAGCGTCTACAAAGTGCAACACTGAAAGAACATCACACACTAATTTGCTTCCATCATCCAACCTGAAGAGGAAACAGAGACGCTTCCCCTTCAAAGTAAAAGCTGCTCCTTTTGGACACAGTATCAAAGAAAGTCTACAGTATAACATAGAAAAGACAGAACAAAGTTTTGGTTGTTTTTAAATTGTGCAGAAATGAAACTACACTAAGCTCAATTATGTGACAGACATTTCATCCCATGTCAGTTTGGCCTCATCCTGGGCCGGATTATCCAGCACACACTCTGACCACAGGCCCAGGGGCCACGCACAGCTGGGCTCCATCCAAGAGACAGGAAACAAACCAACACAATAAAAAGCACCATGTGATCTTCTTACATCTTCAAGACAAACATAGTAAAAACATGAGCATATTTGTTTCCTGATAAAATGATGTGACAGGTAGAACAGAGTAAAGTGGTGGTGTTACAGCCTTTCTCCCCTCTGCTGCCGAGGCTGTTAGTCTCTCCCAAACTCAGCTACAGGACTTCCAAATGAATGAAAGCAGCAGAAGTGGCTTTACAAATGAAAGAGGAAGAGGAGAAGAAGAGGAGAGGGAGGCCACCCTGACCATCACTCCAGCTGAAAACATCACACTTCCATTAAAGTTGGTGAGAAAATGTTGAGCAGGATGAGCTGCTGGCTAATCTGGAGGCTGTAGCAGCAGCTCACAGTCACAGTGGATTTCCACTCATGAAAAAGCTCTGGCTGCTTCATTTCTCATCTCATATCAGAGACTTTAATGCTTCACTGAAGCTGTACTGTGATGCTTCCATATCCCAGTGAGGCCTCCATAATGATTTCAGCTGTTCTGTACACACACTGTGTGCCCTGTATGGCTCAAAGTCTCTGCAGCCTGTTTTTATCTGCTATCATCAGATCTTCATCATCCTCATTCACATCCCTCACACACTCTACAGCCTCATCAGCACTGACTTCATCTTCACTGACTGATGGAGCACAACATGAACCTGTGGAGGCTGAAACACTGTCCTGTCAAACATCTCCCCGTCACCACTCCACTTCTGTCAGCCTTTAAATGAACCCTGCTCAAGTCTGTCACTTCTGTTTGGAGCCAAAAGGAAAAACTGTTGTTCAGTCGTTTGGAAAGACAACATTTCTGAAAGCACTCAAACTTCTTCACATTTGTCTTCAGACACATCCTGAACATTTAGGAACTAAAGAAAGTTTCAAACATCAATCAAAGACCTGAAATATAGAAAAACAACAACAGCCGCAGTCAGTGAACTCACCTCAGAGTCTCCAGTCGACAGTTTGGACTCTCCAGTCCAGCACACAGAAGCTTCAATGCTGAATCCTGCAGCTTGTAGTTGTTACTCATGTCCAGCTCTGTCAGATGGGAGGGGTTGGACTTCAGAGCTGAGGCCACAACTTCAAAGTGAGACTCTGAGAGTCGACACTGAGTCAGTCTGTGATGATAGAAAATATAAAATGTGTTATTATAAAAGCAGAAAATCTGCATTATAAACACAGACTGAATGTATATGAAGACAAAACAGAGTGAGGTCATAATCTGATGAATCTGCTCTTCACATCTGTGCTTCAGCTCCTCTTACTGTGTTTGACATGACACAACGATTGAGTCTCTCTCAGACCTGCAGACTTTTAATGAGCATCTTTGTTTGGCTTTAATCTGCAGATGAAGGAGGAAGATGGTGTCACATTTAGGCTTCCATAATGTCCACAGTCTGTCACTGAGATCTGATCCAGAGTCAGAGTGAAGACACACATTTGGACTGTTTCCTATTTTGACTCCAGAACATTTTGAATGAGTTCAGCTCAGTGAAGAGTTCCAGCTGGAAAGATGATCTCTGTTTGCTACCTGCTGTCAGGTACGACTGTTCACGTCCACACGCAGGAAAAACCTGCTGACTGTTACCAAACGGAGCAGAAATCTCATCACTGGACAATAATGATGAATGAACTCAGAGCTGCTGATATCAGATCTGATTTCAGGGGAACTAAACACAGAAATGATTGGCTCATTTTAGCTTTCTGAGCCATTATCTGCTGCTGTGTCGCTAGTTGGCAGAAAATGATTTGTATTCCTGTTCAGGGCTTCAGTGTTTATGAGTCCAGATCCAGGTGACAGCAAGTCACAATGATGTTACCTGTCTGTGTCCAGCAGCAGCCTGTATTCACTTTGAATATTGTTATAACCTGACATGGATCAGTTTGTCTTTGATTGGTTTGTAAATGTCACTGTTTCCATTGGACCTGAGTGACGGTACAAAGACAGAGAGGGAGAGAAAGGAGAGAGAGGATGGAGACAGCAAAGAGAGAGCAAACACAAACAGGTGAGAGTGGACAGGTGACCAAGGTCAGCAACCAATCAGAGAGCTTCTGTTTGACCCACAGTCACTGATGATGACTGCACATAACCAAGCAGTGTGTTACTCTGATATCAAATATGGATCCTGCTCTTATAATAATGATCATCAGATGATATTATTGTGTTATTTTGTAGCTGAATACGATGTTTGTGTGATTATCAGTGAAAGAAGCAGTGAGGAGGATGGAGAGAGAGAGAGGACAGAGGCTGAAGTTAGAAACACTAAAAGGATTTTTCATGGATTTCATGGATGATTTGAGTGATTTCCAGCAGGACACTTAAACATGTCAGTGGACGTCCTAAAGAACATATTCACTGATATGAAACGTGTCATTGAACAGGATTAATATCAGTGGAAACATGGTGGAAACAGCTGTGACTGCATGGATGTGACACACTTCAAATCTGTTCTCCACTCCTGGATTTGGGATCCATGGAGCTGCTGCTGAGTCTGTACAATAAAGGAATGGTGTGGAAGGTTGCAGCGTACGGACACAAACACTTTGTGGTTACAATCTGATTTTATTTTCAAAATTAAACTACTAACCTACACTGATCAATGATGTTAATGATCACATCTGGACTCACCCAGCCTTTCTGCAGTTCCTCACAGCTGGAATCAGTCTCTGTCATCCCGACACTGATGTTTTGTACTTCTGCAGGTCCAACTCATCCAGAACCTCCTCTGACATCTGCAGCATGAAGGCCAGAGCTGAGCAATGGATGTCAGAGAGTTCCTTCTTTGATCTGTTCTCTGACTTCAAGAACTCTTGGATCTCCGGAAATAATGAGAGGTCGTTCATCTCCATCAGACAGTGGAAGATGTTGATGGTTCTGTCAGGAGAGATTCCATAACTGTTCATCTTCTTCAGGTTATTGATGACTCTCTGGATGGTTCCTGGACTGTTCTCTGTCTGGCCCAGCAGACCTCCTAAGAGTCTCTGGTTGGACTCCAGACAGAGGCCATGAAGGAAGCGAACAAACAGGTCCAGGTGGCCATTTTCACTCTGGAGGGATTTCTCCATGACTCGTTTAAGGAAATCATCCAGAGAGGACTCGTTGTATTCTTTTCCCAAAAAGTCCCTCTGCACCTCTGTCTTCCTGTTGGTGTGACAGTGGAACATGTAGACAGCAGCCAGAAACTCCTGAATGCTCAGATGAACAAAGCAGTAGACTGGTTTCTGGAAGATCACACACTCTCTTTTGAAGATCTCTGTACAAACTCCTGAGTACACTGAGGCCTCTGTCACATCCAGACCACACTGCTCCAGGTCTTCTTGGTAGAACATGATGTTTCCTTTCTCCAGGTGTTCAAACGCCAGCCTCCCCAGCTTCAGAAGAACTTCCCTGTCAGCCTCCATCAGCTCCTGTGGACTCGTCTCATGTCCCTCATGGTACTTGTTCTTCTTCCTCTTTGTCTGAACCAGCAGGAAGTGTGAGTACATGTCAGTCAGGGTCTTGGGCAGCTCTCCTCTCTGCTCTGTAGTCAACATGTGTTCCAGAACTGTAGCAGTGATCCAGCAGAAGACTGGGATACTACACATGATGTGGAGGCTCCTGGATGTCTTCATGTGGGAGATGATTCTGCTGGACAGCTCTTCATCACTGAATCTCCTCCTGAAGTACTCCTCCTTCTGGGCGTCAGTGAAGCCTCGTACTTCTGTTAGCCTGTCAACACATGTAGGAGGGATCTGATTGGCTGCTGCGGGTCGGGAAGTTATCCAGACGAGAACCGAGGGAAGCAGATTCCCCTGGATGAGGTTTGTCAGCAGCTGGCTGACTGATGACTTCTGTGTGACATCAGACAGCAGCTTCCTGTTGGTGAAATCCAATGAAAGTCTGCTTTCATCCAGGCCGTCAAAGATGAACAAAAGCTGAGAGACAGCCAGCTTCTCTGCTGTGACCTTCTGTAATGTTGGATGGAAAACATGGAGCAGCTCCAGAAGACTGTACTGCTCATCTCTGATCAGGTTCAGCTCCCTGAATGAAAGCAGAACCACCACACTGACATGTTGGTTCTCCAAGCCCTCTGCCCAGTCCAGAGTGAACTTCTGCACTGAGAAGGTTTTTCCAACACCAGCCACGCCGTTGGTCAGAACCACTCTGATAGGTCTCTGTTGGTCAGGTAAGGCTTTAAAGATGTCCTGGCACCTGATTGGAGCGTCATGGAGGGCGTCCATCTTGGAAGCTGTCTCCAGCTGCCTCACCTCATGTTGGGTATGAACCTCTTCACTCTGTCCCTCTGTGATGTAGAGCTCAGTGTAGATCCTGTTGAGGAGGGTTCTACTTCCTGTTTCATCACTTCCTTCAGTCACACGTTCACATCTCCTTCTCAGACTGATCTTATGTTCATCTAAAACCTCCTGCAGACCAACATCTGCTGAAAGAAAGAAAAACAATGAGACTAAAGAGAAAGAAAACTCTTCAATGTCTGAACAACACAAGAAGTCCAGTTTTCAGAAATGAGTCCATCAGCAGACAGATGTTCAGTCTTACTTTGTACACAGCTGCTCTGACTGGCTGTCTGCAGTCCAGCTCTGCTTCTGGATCTTTCTCCACACTGTGCAGAAGCTCTGATGGTGACACAGAAAAGTCAAAGTGGAGATACTTCTGTCCACCTTTGATTAGACTCATTATAAAAAGGAAAACAAAGTTTGAACACACTCATGTTTCCAGTTCACTGACTTACATTTATTCCATGGACACTCACTCTAACCTGAACCACAGCTACAACCCAACATTGTTGAGGCCTCATGTCCTCCTTTCCTGACTGTAGAGGTTAAATATGCAACAACCAACAAATAAAAGAATTTGGTTCATTTCAAAGAAATTCACACGGTGACCAAGTAAAGTAACCGTAGTAAAGGAGACAACATCCCGTTGATGGTGGGATTATTTGAAAGATTTGCTTTAGTCACGTCACCAAATGCAGTTGAACCACCCGTGGATCCATGTTTGACCATTCTACCACTCTGAGCTCTGCTTTTTAATCATTTTATTAATCCATCCATCCATCCATCTTCATCCGCTTTATCCAGGGCCGGGTCGCGGTGGCAGCAGCCTAAGCAAAGAGGCCCAGACCTCCCTCTCCCCAGCCACCTCCTCCAGCTTATCCGGGGGAATACCAAGGCGTTCCCAGGCCAGCCGAGAGATATAATCTCTCCAACGTGTCCTGGGTCTGCCCCGGGGCCTCCTCCCGGTGGGACATGCCTGGAACACCTCACCCAGGAGGCGCCCAGGGGGCATCCTTGTCAGATGCCCGAACCACCTCAGCTGGCTCCTTTCGATGTGGAGCAGCAGCTGCTCTACTCTGAGCCCCTCCCGGATGGCCGAACTTCTCACCCTATCTCTAAGGAAGAGGCCAGCCACCCTTCGGAGGAAGCTCATTTCTGCCGCTTGTATCCGCGATCTCGTTCTTTCGGTCACTACCCACAGCTCGTGGCCATAGGTGAGGGTAGGGACGTAGATCGACCGGTAAATTGAGAGCTTCGCTTTTACACTCAGCTCCCTCTTCACCACGACGGACCGGTGCAGCGTCCGCATTACTGCAGCTGCAGCCCCAATCCGTCTGTCGATCTCCGGCTCCCTTCTCCCATCACTCGCGAACAAGACCCCGAGATACTTGAACTCCTCCACTTGGGGCAGGAACTCATCCCCGACCCGGAGTGGGCACTCCACCCTTTTCCGGCTGAGAACCATGGCCTCAGATTTGGAGGTGCTGATCCTCATTCCCGCTGCTTCGCACTCGGCTGCGAACCGTTCCAGTGCGAGCTGGAGGCCCTCACCCGATGAAGCCAACAGAACCACATCATCTGCAAAAATCAGAGATGAGATTCTGAGGCCACCAAAGCGAAAGCCCTCCGCCACTTGGCTGCGCCTAGAAATTCTGTCCATAAAAATTATGAACAGAACCGGAGACAAAGGGCAGCCCTGGCGGAGCCCATCACCCACCGGGAACGAGTCCGACTTATTGCCGGCAATGCGAACCAAGCTCTTGCAACGGTTGTATAGGGATCGAATGGCCCGTAGCAATGGGCCAGACACCCCATATTCCCGCAACACCTCCAACAGGACACCCCGAGGGACACGGTCGAATGCCTTCTCCAAGTCCACAAAACACATGTAGACTGGTTGGGCAAACTCCCATGCACCCTCAAGTATCCTCGAGAAGATAAAGAGCTGGTCCGGTGTTCCGCGACCAGGACGAAAACCGCATTGTTCCTCCTGTATCCGAAGTTCGACTAACGGACGAACTCTCCTTTCCAGCACCCTGGCATAGACTTTCCCAGGGAGGCTGAGGAGTGTGATCCCCCTGTAGTTGGAACACACCCTCCGGTCCCCCTTCTTAAAGATGGGGACCACCACCCCGGTCTGCCAGTCCACAGGTACTGCCCCTGATCTCCACGCAACATTGCAGAGGCGTGTCAACCAGGACAGCCCTACAACGTCCAGAGCCTTCAGGAACTCGGGGCGGACCTCATCAACACCAGGGGCTCTGCCACCAAGGAGTTGTTTAACTGCCTCAGTGACCTCGCCCCCGGAAATTGGCGGGTCATTCCCCTCATCCCCAGACTCTGCTTCCTCCTCGGAAGACGTGTCAGTGGGATTAAGGAGGTCCTCGAAGTATTCCTTCTACCGCCTGACAATTTTCTCAGTCGACGTCAGCAGCGCTCCGCCAGCACTATACACAGTGCAGGTAGAGCACCGCTTTCCCCTCCTGAGACGTCTGACGGTTTGCCAGAATCTCTTCGAGGCAGTCCGAAAGTCTTTTTCCATGGCCTCTCCGAACTCCTCCCACACCCGAGTTTTTGCTTCAGCCACTGCCCGAGCCGCATTCCGCTTGGCCTGTCGATACCTGTCGGCTGCCTCCGGAGTCCCACAGGCTAACCAAGCCCGATAGGACTCCTTCTTCAGCCTGGTGGCTCCCTTCACCTCTGGTGTCCACCATTTGGTTCGGGGATTACCACCACGGCAGGCACCAACCACCTTGCGGCCGCAGCTCAATGCAGCAGCTTCGGCAATGGAGACGTTGAACATGGTCCATTCGGACTCAATGTCCCCAGTCTCCCTCGGAATGCTGTTGAAGCTCTGCCGGAGGTGTGCGTTGAAGATCTCGCGGACTGGGGCCTCTGCTAGACGTTCCCAGCACACCCTCACTACGCGTTTAGGTGCACCAGGTCTGTCCAGCGTCCTCCCCCGCCACCTGATCCAACTCACCACCAGGTGGTGATCAGTTGACAGCTCAGCCCCTCTCTTTACCCGAGTGTCCAGAACATATGGTCGCAGGTCTGCTGATACGATTACAAAATCGATCATCGACCTACGGCCTAGAGCGTCCTGGTGCCACGTGCACTTATGGACACTCTTATGTTCGAACAGGGTGTTCGTTATGGCCAAACTGTGATTAGCACAGAAGTCCAATAACAAAGCACCGCTCGGGTTCAGATCAGGGAGGCCGTTCCTCCCAATCACGCCCCTCCAGGTCTCGCTGTCGTTACCCACGTGAGCATTGAAGTCTCCCAGCAGGACAACAGAGTCTCCAGGTGGAGCACCCTCCAGCACCCCCCCCCCCTCCCAGGGACTCTAAGAAGGCTGGGTACTCTGAACTGCCACTCGGCGCATAAGCGCAGATGACAGTCAGGACCCGTTCCCCGACCCTAAGGCGCAGGGAACAAACCCTCTCGTCCACCGGGAAAAACCCCAACGTACCGGCAGCAAGCCGAGGGGATATTAGAATACCCACCCCAGCCCGCCGCCTCTCACCAGGGGCAACTCCAGACTGAGACAGAGTCCAGCCCCTCTCCAGAACCCTCTCCAGGTTCCAGAGCCCAAGCCATGCGTAGAGGTGAGCCCAACTATATCTAGCCGGTACCTCTCAACCTCACGCACTAACTCAGGCTCCTTCCCCACCAGAGAGGTGACATTCCATGTCTTCACGTCCTTCTCAGCTCACAGACACTCATCCTGATATTTTCCTTTAACATTTGATGGTATAATTCATCTGAGTTTACACTTTATCAGCATAAATACAGAAAAACAGACCCAAACACCATAAACCATCAGTTTCACCATGTAGAATATATTGTTGTTTCCTTGCTTTTAATTCAGAGAAAAACTCTGATTTGGATTTTCTCTGTTCTCTTTGCCACAGCCCATCCCAGCAGCAGCTGAAGCAGCTGACTGTCACAACACTGAATAACACTTTAGGAGGAATTTCAGAGGTCAGTAAAGCTCCAGTTTCAACATCAGTTAATTAATCATAGTTCATCATAAATGTTAACCTGGCTGGCACACATGTTAATGTTAGCCATTTAAATATTAGCAGTTAGCTGAGGCCACAAGAAGAAGAGGCCCTAGAAGAACAATGGATGATAAGATTAGATTTTCAAGACTAGGCAGAGACGTGTTTTCCTTTACTGTCTCTTACAGAGGAGGGAGCAGATACCAGACGAGGTCACGGAGGTACGGGGAGGATTCGCAGCAGACAGCAAGACTGCCACGTCCATGCGAGAGAGCGATGGCTACGATAAGCTCTGTTTTTGTCTCCCTATATAATGTTGTACAGCCCATGTGAGGGTTATCCTCTCTGTGAACCAGATGCTTGATTTCACACAGAGGTCCACCAACTGAATTTGATCAGTTATGGGACGATTTACCTCGACAGGCTCCTTCACTCGCTGCTTTTAAACCTCCTTTAAAACACACTTTTACTCCCTGACCTTTGACCCAGTGTGACATGTTGACTCACTACCTCAGACAGCTTAAAAATAGTCTTTTTGTTTTTTGGTGCTGCCTAAAAGAACCGTAAAATATCTGTCCTATATACAGTTATGTTCATATATTTTTGTACTACATCAGGAAACTCAAAAACATAGTTTTTAATATTTTAATCCTTATTTTTAAAAATGTTTCTGTCATTTTTCTTCTCCCACTGCATCAAAAATCATTATTTACACTGAATAAATGAGTCAGCAGCTCTCTTACATTGTTGCTGCAGGTTCATTACTGAAGTTTAGAGGTTCTCCTTTGGACCAGTCACTCCTCACAGACACACAGCTGGATGCTGCAGATCCTGCTCCATCCTCTTCCTCCATCTTCTTGATGTCAGGGTGGAGTTAGTCTGAGAGGCAAACACACACACTCAGAGGTGCTGTTGTACTGGAAGCATCACACTGACGGGTTTCTAAAGTTCTCATTGATCATTTCATGGAGTTTCTGTGGTAAACAGTGTCCTGTGACGTATGTGTTATGGTGAGGGTCATGAGGGCTAACCAGCCCCACTCCTTACTCCTCATATTTCAGCCTGAAGCACAATAACAGCCTAAACCTAACCAGGAGGCTGTAACCTCAAAGGGACTTCATGGTTAGAAATAAAGGTTCAATGAAATGAAGCAGATCATAAAGACATGAGTTCCAACTTTAAAAGAAGCATCCACACGATGACGGCACAGCAGAGGAGCACTTTCTCTAACACACTGATTCAGTTCCACTGACACAAGGACACACACAGGAAGGCACACACACACAAGCCTTTATAAGAAACAACACAATCATCTGCGCTTGACTTGTCAATCCAAGTCCTTAGCCCATGAGCCCGCGGTATCAGACCACAGATATTCCCTTACTTTGAAAAAATAAAGCCAGTTTTCAGAACAGACCTGATGTTTATGCTACAGCCTGTTTACCAATATAATCAATATCAGATATCAGAGCAACAGAAACCTCGGTGATCAGGACGCTGGGACTGAGAACAGGAAGTGGCTCATGAAGGAAATCTCTGTCATAGATCGAGTTTCCTCCTAAAGCGTGGGCACCAATAAGCAGAGTTCATCCTTTAACATATAACAAAATTAAAATATTCTCATGCATGATCAACGGGCAATCACGGTACCGGCCGGAGTACCGGGAGCAGTTCAGAAGAACAAGAAGACACGGAGACCGTTCTAGGTGTCATTCCAAACTGACTCAGAGGTTTATTTATCATACAACAGCTTATATAGAGGAAAAAGGTTCGTGTGTCAGCAGATTCTCAGTTCAAACCGGTACAGACCAAATAAGGAAACGTCTTCCTGCCTTGTGAGCAAAGAAGTATCCTTTGTGTAGTTTCTCTCTTCAGCTACAATTTATGATCATCCCAGCAAAATACACTCCTAGACATAGAATACAGAGTTCTTTCATTAGTGAATTCTGAAACAAACCACCTGGCCTTTAACGAGCCTTTTTCTAAGAGATAAAGAAGGGAGGATGGGAGTAAGGAAGTGGTCTCGTCTCTGTGGTATTTTCGACCTTGGGGTACCAGCCTGTGATTCTTACACATCAATTCTTGGGTCAGAGAGAAAGAGAAAAACAACTAGTGAATGGGCCTTATTGAGTAACAGTTTTCACTACAAAGCAATATCCTGTAAATGCTACCGTGGTATCAAAATATCACAACAGCTCAAACGTCACAGATTCATGACGTCACCCTGAACTCCACTCACGGAGTTTCTGTCGCCAATGTGGTTTTTAAAGTCCCGTGATAAAGGCGGGGCTTTCTGTGAATCCGCACGCTCATTGGCTAATAACTTGAGATTATTTTTGCCTCCACTGACGGAGCCTGTTGTTCCCGCCACAGAGACACAGTAATGTCAGAGCGGTGTTAACACTCACCCTGCCTCAGCACAGCTCTCACTCTCCTCCTGCTCTCTCACACTAAACGGAGGCTCAGCTAAACTCACTTCCTCTCTACTTACAGGAAACCAGCGCTCAGAGGAGCCGACCGGCCTCACATTTCACCCACAGACACGAACAGCGTGGAATTATTTTATGTCATAAGAAGAAACATATTCATGTAAACACTCACCTGCCTCAGCTCCACCTTCCTCCTCCTGCTGCTCTGAACGGAGGCTCAATACTTTCACTTTCACTACTGCTCCCTAAACACAGAGGATGCTGGGACTTGTAGTTGTTTCCTTCCGGTGCGGTCTTCCTCTTTGTTTGTGTTTGTGTTCAAGTTATTTCGATCATGTAAACATCAACAGAACACGTGAAGCCACACAGAGTTTGTATGTCGAGGTGGGTAGGAGGGTTTGAGGGTTTGGGGAGGGCAGAGGTCTCTCAGTCTTGACAATCCACATTGATGGCATTGCATCTTTCAGCGTGTTTGTGGGTCGATTTGGATGCTCCAGGTGTGAGAGCAGCCACTCCGCCTCTACTGCAGATGTGTGTCACAAGTTAATCTGGCTGTAGGCTATGGCACTTGACCACAGGTGGCGCTAATTGACTTGACTCCATTTGAGTGCACACAAAGTAAACTGCACACTTTAGTTGTGAAGCGAAAACACTGAAATCGCAGTAATAACACGTACGAGGGGCACGATAACGAAGACAAGATGCTCCTGATCGTTACTCTTGCTGTCCTGTGAACAGCATCGGCGTGGTGCTAATTGTTTGCTTTTGTTTTGGCGAGCGCCCCGTGAATGAGAATATGACCAGGTAAACCCGCGACGTTTTTAAATAGTTTGTCGTTCAACAGCAACAAGACTGACGGAGTGTGTTTGAGGAAACCTCACAAATGTCACAGATGAAATATTTGGTGTTTATTTGCTGGTTTGTCGGTAGCAGCTCCTTCAAAGTAAGTCTACCACACATCTGTTTGACCAACGCCAGTTGATTTGGATCACCGGTCCAAACAATTTGAACGATTGTTATGTTTCCTTTTGTGTTGAGTTTGACTGATATTTGCTGGATAGCAAATGTTTTAAAGCTATGCAACCTTTATCTGCACATAGCAGTTAAACTGTTTAGATCAATCTTTATTGATACATTATTTATTTATGAATTACTGTGTACACAAGAATAAGTTAATGTATTAAGATAAACTGGTGGAAATGTTTGTATTATTCTTGTGATTTTTTTTTATTGGCCCTGTTTAGTTACAGGCCAGGTGACCCTTTAGGGGTTTAAAATGCCGAGCCAATGAACGGCTGGGAGCAGGAATCTTTCTTCACTGAAGCTTCCACTTCCACGGGTCTGGTAGGAAGTTGTCAAGGACGACGTCTCTCTCTCTCCCCCCCAGCTCATTATTCAATCGCTGTAATCTTTTTTTCGTTTTTCCTCTTGCCTGTACTGTTAGATTCTTTTGCCATCAGAATTATTGTCTAAAGGCAAAGAAAGATGCCCAACGGATTTACTTTACCAAATGGACCATCCCAGCCTATTGATCTATTTGATTCACCTTTGCTTCTATTGTTTATTTTATTTTATTTTCACTTGCTGAACATGGGACAGACTTGACTGGGGAAAAGAAAGAGGGAAAGAAAAACAGTGGGGAAGAGGGACGGCGATAAAGGGCAAAAAACAAAAACCCACAAAACAAACAGACAAAAAATCCATCTATCAATCACCTGGATCACCTGTTGAAAGAAAAAATAGAAAACAAGCAAAGAAAAAGAGAGCAATATAATAAACAACATCATTGCGATGATCTATGTGAATATAACTGTAAATACTAAATATTGAATATTATTGTGTAAAATGTAAAATTGACAGAGCACAGTGTGCTTTGAGGTAGCAGCCAAAAAGGGTGTAGTTTGTGGGTGTGATCACCCGTGTGTACACCTGTGAGCATGAACGCGCTTGTATTTAAAAGGTTCCTTCATGTAATGATCTGCTAGAGGGTGTGGGGGGGCCATAGCCCCGTCCTCCAGGGCATGAAGCAGGTATGGAGGAGATCCAGGCTCCAGCCATCCAGAGGCCCTCAGAACACAAGAGACCAAGGAAGACCAACAGAGGGGCAACCGTGCCACTATCCCGGAAAGAGCTGAGGAGAGTCCCAGATGAGGGGTCAGCCGCAGAGCAGAAGCCAGGGGGGGTTGCAGCGACGTGCCCGTGAGCTCCATCAGCTGTGCCAGAGTGACCGAGCCCCAGGCCAAGAGGCCGAGGGCACCCCACCCCCAGGCTCCAGGCCCCGACAAGCAGCCACCAGGAGTGAACTGGTGTGTACCTGGACGCCCATCCCCGGACACAAAGAACCACCAATGCATCGATTTCTGAAGGCGTCTGCCACTGGCAGGGGGAGTGGTGGGGGGAGATAGGCCTCCATGCCTTAGAGGGCCTGAGATGTCCCCAGAGAGGTGGCATCTGATACCCGACCTGACATATACAGGGAGTGCAGAATTATTAGGCAAGTTGTATTTTTGAGGAATAATTTTATTATTGAACAACAACCATGTTCTCAATGAACCCAAAAAACTCATTAATATCAAAGCTGAATGTTTTTGGAAGTAGTTTTTAGTTTGTTTTTAGTTTTAGCTATTTTAGGGGGATATCTGTGTGTGCAGGTGACTATTACTGTGCATAATTATTAGGCAACTTAACAAAAAACAAATATATACCCATTTCAATTTTTTATTTTTACCAGTGAAACCAATATAACATCTCCACATTCACAAATATACATTTCTGACATTCAAAAACAAAACAGAGACCAATATAGCCACCTTTCTTTGCAAGGACACTCAAAAGCCTGCCATCCATGGATTCTGTCAGTGTTTTGATCTGTTCACCATCAACATTGCGTGCAGCAGCAACCACAGCCTCCCAGACACTGTTCAGAGAGGTGTACTGTTTTCCATCCTTGTAAATCTCACATTTGATGATGGACCACAGGTTCTCAATGGGGTTCAGATCAGGTGAACAAGGTGGCCATGTCATTAGTTTTTCTTCTTTTATACCCTTTCTTGCCAGCCACGCTGTGGAGTACTTGGACGCGTGTGATGGAGCATTGTCCTGCATGAAAATCATGTTTTTCTTGAAGGATGCAGACTTCTTCCTGTACCACTGCTTGAAGAAGGTGTCTTCCAGAAACTGGCAGTAGGACTGGGAGTTGAGCTTGACTCCATCCTCAACCCGAAAAGGCTCCACAAGCTCATCTTTGATGATACCAGCCCAAACCAGTACTCCACCTCCACCTTGCTGGCGTCTGAGTCAGACTGGAGCTCTCTGCCCTTTACCAATCCAGCCACGGGCCCATCCATCTGGCCCATCGAGACTCACTCTCATTTCATCAGTCCATAAAACCTTAGAAAAATCAGTCTTGAGATATTTCTTGGCCCAGTCTTGACGTTTCAGCTTGTGTGTCTTGTTCAGTGGTGGTCGTCTTTCAGCCTTTCTTACCTTGGCCATGTCTCTGAGTATTGCACACCTTGTGCTTTTGGGCACTCCAGTGATGTTGCAGCTCTGAAATATGGCCAAACTGGTGGCAAGTGGCATCTTGGCAGCTGCACGCTTGACTTTTCTCAGTTCATGGGCAGTTATTTTGCGCCTTGGTTTTTCCACACACTTCTTGCGACTCTGTTGACTATTTTGAATGAAACGCTTGATTGTTCGATGATCACGCTTCAGAAGCTTTGCAATTTTGAGACTGCTGCATCCCTCACTATATCTCACTATTTTTGACTTTTCTGAGCCTGTCAAGTCCTTCTTTTGACCCATTTTGCCAAAGGAAAGGACGTTGCCTAATAATTATGCACACCTGATATAGGGTGTTGATGTCATTAGACCACACCCCTTCTCATTACAGAGATGCGCATCACCTAATATGCTTAATTGGTAGTAGGCTTTCGAGCCTATACAGCTTGGAGTAAGACAACATGCATGAAGAGGATGATGTGGACAAAATACTCATTTGCCTAATAATTCTGCACTCCCTGTAGACACATAGTTTTCTACAGTCAATGGTTCAAACCTTTACTGGAGCCTCCCAGTGTACAAGCCACAAAAGTGCAGCTCATTTCTGTTTTTTTTTTTTTTCTTTTTTTGCACACAGAAACCCTTTGTATAAGAACATCTTATTAAATAACAATAGTACAGAAATGTTAAATAAGGTGAAATACTCAAGGGCCTTCCTGCTCCCATCTTTCCTTTATCTCCATGTTTGATTTTCATGTCGCAGCTTCCTTTTGCTCTGCTGGCTGCCCTGCCTTTGTAAAAAACAAAAACAACAACAACATGGCAGGTTGAACTGATTGCTTATGCTTTAGGGTTTTTTTTCAGTAAATTTTATATCTAATGTCCTTTTTTATAATGGTTAAAAAAAAATATGCTGTGGTCAACGAGCTCGATCACTTTTGGCGCCGATTGACTTGTTCGCACTCCAGGCCAGTAGAGGGCGAACGGCTCCAAGCTGGTTTGCTAACTACCAATCAAAACAACAGGAGAAGAAGAGAACGCGGACGGTACAGTGGCGTCATTTCATTGTTCATTCATTGGTATCGAGGCCTACGTCTCTTTATAGGTGAGCTGGGGGTTTTGGTGTGAAGACGTGACACGACTCTTTATGTGTGCGATGTAAAACTTACGTTGTGGTGTTTATTAAAGAAGAAAATTAATTAACAGGCCAAAGTGAGTGACTCTGCGGCTAGCGAGCATTAGCTTCCTGGACGTATTACAGTCAAAAATTATAAATAGCAGTGGATGAATGGTGAAGAGTTGCGAACTAAACGCAGTTTACATAGTTTAGAAATTGGGAGCAACACGTACCTGGGGCGTTAGGGTTCGTTATCGTGTGATTAATGTAACATACGGATTAGTGCTAACAAGCTAGCTACTTTACGAGTGCAAAACTGGTGTTGACATGTCTCCGCTGACAAATGAAGGCAGTGTAATATGAAGGTGGTACTTTTCCAAATACAGCATACACACACACAAAAGTTAGCACATCTGCTCAGCAAAAGTCTGTTTATGTCACTCAGCCCCAAAGCAGCTCCTGTCACAGCCCCGAATTCAGCTCTTCTCATCTGCCGATCATTTTGCAGCAGCAACATGTAGTTACAGTTTAAATGAATTGTGTAGTCTCTGTGTGTACACTTGACCACTCAAGTAGTCACACATGTCAGATCGCCTGTGATGAGTACAAATAAGAAGCTATCCTGCCAGTGTCTGACATGGACATCATTCTGACCACCACAGACAGTCCACACGTTGAATCTTCTGCGGTCTAATAAAAGAAGCTGGTGAAAGCTGAGTGAATGATTCTCTCCTTTTATGTGACTTGATTTTGGCCTGTCCTCATTGATGTTTGGTGTGAACACATTCAACAGTTTAAGCAAACATGCCCTGCCTTGTTAATGTTTGCGAAGGCCTTTGTATTAGCTGAACAATTGCTTTTAGATTTAGTTTGTATTTATTTGTATAAGGCAGCAATTTCATGACATTGTTAGCCAACAGAAATGGGCAATGGCCCTCACATCCTTTTAGATCAATAAGTATGGAATGTGTTCCTAACAGACATATTTCTTGATCTTCTAGGATACACAGAATTCATCATGGTGAAAATTTTTATTGGCAACCTTGCCTGCAATGCCACAGCAGAGGAGCTACGGGAACTCTTCGAGAAGTACGGCAAAGTCACAGAATGTGACACTGTCAAAAACTACGGCTTTGTACACATGAGCAACATGAGCGAGGCAGAGGAGGCCATCAAAAACCTCCACCAGCACCAGCTGCACGGCTGGCGCATGAATGTGGAAATGAGCAAAGGGAGGCCTAAGTCCACCACCAAACTGCATGTCAGCAACCTCGGGGAAGAGGTCACTAGTGACGTTTTGAGGGCCAAGTTTGAAGAGTTTGGCCCAGTGGTGGAGTGTGACATTGTTAAGGACTATGCCTTTGTTCACATGGAGCGAGTCGAAGATGCAATGGAAGCCATCAGTAAGCTGGACAACACAGCCTACAAAGGTGAACGCTCGGGCAGGGGAGTGCAAGTTGTCTTCTCTGTACATGCGATTTTGGATTCTATTTTGCCGCCGTAAGGATAAGTAAAGTCCTCTTGCTGATGTATTTCCACAGAGTATAGATAACCGTTGCTTTAACTGACGAGTTAACTAAAAATAATCACAAGTTTGGAAGGTCTTTTTGTAAAACCAGTGGCAGTGTACTTGATGAATGGGCACTGCACTGTCATTCAGTCACCTGCACGTTTTTTCGCTTTTCTCAGTCATTGTCGCTTTAACGTGTTTAATGGTCGTTAAGAAGCTTTCCGTGTCAGAGTCCCCACGGTCTCATGCGTGTCTTCTCTTTCCTTACAAGGCAAGCTGATGAGCGTACAGCTATCCACCAGTCGGCTTCGCACTGCCCCGGGAATGGGAAATCATACGGGCTGCTTTGTCTGCGGGAAACACGGCCACTGGTCGAAAGACTGTCCAGTCGCTCGGAACGGTAGCCACAGTGACGGCATGAGAGGCCGCGGCGCCCAGGCCCCGCCACACGGTCTCCCAAGTTATGGCAGCTACGGGATGGCCTCACCTGCAGCAGCTGATTACATGAGTGGCTCTGCATATAGTCCGGCTAGTTACGTAGGTGGGTTGCCTCCACCTCTTCCCCACAGGCTTAGCGGCTACGCCTCTGAGCCAGGGGATCGGTACAGCAGCAGAGCACCAGGCTCCTATGCTGATAGGTCACCAGCCTTTGATCGTGACCATTTCTATAGCAGCGTCAACTATTATGAGAAGTACAGAGCTCATCCTTTTGGCTCAAGCTATTTTGAGGATCGGCGCATGTCCTACCTTCCCCCTCCCCCACCTTCCTCCATCTCAAAGCTCTCATCCAGTGTAGATCCCTTTGAGCGTCAGGCCCTGCCTCCGCCTCAAGCGCCTGCCGCATGCTACACAGGTGAGCACACCCCGACCAGACGAGCAGCTGTCCCATCGGCTGGCTTTGCCTATGAGCGAACACAACTGTCGCCTGCCTCTGCCTCCAGGAGCTCATACACAGCTGCACGACCCAAGGGTCATTATGCATCACGTTATGCGCCTTACTAAAGCCAGGTGAGCACCACAGTCCATAACGTTACTTTAAGACATTAGCAGTCAGCGGGCACTGACGCGGTTCTGTGTTTGTCTGAACTTGGACTGTTTTTAACGTTCTGAATCTTTTAAAGTTGTGGTAAGTGTCAGCACTGTTTCTCAGGAATGCTGTGCTCTCTTTCTAGGTCTGTCTGTGAACTGCAAGACTTTTCCTTTGCCGTCACTTCAAGTGTGATTCCTTCAGTCTGCGTTGATGTACGGCAAAGAGACTCTGTTTGGAAAATGGTGTCCGTATCTTCTAGGCATCTGAGATGCCAGTGGCCTGCAGACGACTCGTCCTTTTCAGCCATGTTCCCCTAGCTTGTTTTCTGAAGGGGCGATTAGCAAATGTCACACTTTGACATTTTTCTTACTCTGCAGGTTTTCAGCTCGGGTTTTAGCCAAGTCTTTCTTTCTTTACATGTCTCTCATCATTTGTTGCAAATTGTTCAAATCGGCAAATAATAATTTTTGGTCTTTCTTTGTCATTTAGACATATTCTTGTTCAGTTAATACATGTTTTGTTTTTTAAGATTGCATGAAGCATACCTCATTCCACATAATGGCATAGGTTACCTGTTGCACAGAAGAATTGGATTTTGCGCTTTCACACATTTGACATGTGTGTCAGTAAAACGAATTTGGATAAAGAGAAAAAAGTGTTACAAATGATCATCATTGCTGCAGCATCATTGCTGCAGCATCATTGCTGCAGCATCATTGCTGCAGCATCATTGCTGCAGCGGGCGGTAACTCTCAATGTGTATTTTATAACAGGTAAAGCCAGACGTGTGGAATCGAATGGTGCAGCGTTTCCCTCTGTAGTGGATTAAAAGGCTAAAGGCAGCAGCAGGGAAATGGATGTGTGTGCAGTCTAGCGTTCAGTTAGCATTTACAGAGGGATACTTTGAGTTTAAACCAAAGTTAAGCCTGGAGATCATAAACATTCCAGCTTTTTTCTCATTTAAATGTGTCTGTGGGTTCTGCTATTTGTTCATTTTCTAATAATTGAGGTGTCTGCTGGGCTAAAATTCTTCAACTAAGTGACACCAAAGTGAGACTGCTAGCTGATATGGATTGTGCAACTGACAAACGGTTTTCTTCCCGATGATAGTGGTGCTGACTGCCTGTAGCCAACAACAGAAACGAGCCACGGTGTGTGAGATCTCTATTGTATCCATGTAACACTGAGTAGGAACAAGTCTGTGGGGGGACGGAGCAGAGCTGTAGAAGTTGTGAGGCACGTCCTGTGTACTGTTGAAGGTGCCTTTCCTTGTTTTGCTTATGAGTGGATTTGAAGTTTGTATTTTTCATACTAGCTGAAAAAATATTAATATACCTTTTAAAAAAAATCTGAAGTTAATGATTTTTAATAAAGCCAAAATTATTTTGGTCATGCTCGTTTCAGTTTTTTACTTGAGTATGATGAATGCAGTGGTGTGGCTTTTGGTATTTTGTTCTAAAAATGCTCCAAGTATGAATATCAGAAAATAAAATCCAGTTATTTGTCCAAATAGGGGCTCAAGGTTAATGTTCAAGACGATGTCTTGTAAAAAAGAAAGTCTCCATGAAAGGCCATTCTTCACCTATTTAAAATCTATATTTCTTTGAAATTCTGTTTTTTGTTTGTTTGTTTGTTTGTTTGTTTGTTTGTTTAAAGCTCTTCATTGATGTAGAGCCACAGTTGAATTAAACTTTTCAGTGCAGATTTTAGGGAGAAAAAACACTAACCCCTGTCTCTTCATTGTGTTAAGATTCCATTTAAATCTTAACAATTCCATTCCATTTAAAAGAGAGAGAAGTCACCGGGACAAGCCAGGAGAAATAAAAATTATTTTTGACAAACCAAAACAGCCTTATGTGCTGAGCCACAGTTTGGGTCATGTGTGTTTTATTCTGCTGCGGATGGTAGAGTATACAGGACGATCCACTGTGCCCAAACTGGGATGGATCAGAACGAAATTGCCCCCTCTTTCGCTACGTTGTTATCAATAAGGTTTTCATATCAGAACATATTGGACGAAACGCATTGACACTAATCTGTATGTGGTAGTCCAGTTAACTTGAAAACTTTGCTCCGCGAACCGAGATGGGACCTCCAAACTCCAGGCTACAGATCCAGCTTTGAGTGGGCTGTGTCTCCGCATGAACGCTTTCAAAGACCCAATGATGTGATCCAGCGACTGTATGAAAGAACCTTTTTCACTTTTTATCAGCGTGATTAGGTGCTAATCTTCCAAAGCAAGTCGGATTTCTTAAATGTCACTGTTCAAGTACTGATAATAATGTTTAGAAAAAAACTATTTTACACGTAGTCACGAAGTATATCCTCCATCTTGCCTATTCTCCTGCCTTGGTTTCCTTTGCTCTGCATGTGGAGACGCCATGGCTTAGCTTTCGGTGCTAGCTAGTCCCTCCCAAAAAGCGCTAGCGGGGTTAGCTGTATGTATTTGCCTGCCAACGCGCTAGCCGCCATTTCATTCTCCGAGGGAGGAGACGAGGAGTGCGACTTTTAACAGGTATGAATTGTATTACCCCGTAATTGCGAGGAACAAAAATCGGTTGCGAAAGTGACCCAGTGCACCACAGTTCCAGCTGCTCCAGAAGTGTTTGCTGTAAAAGAGATCTGCTAATCCAATATCCAAGCTACAGCCTCGCGACTCGTGTAGTGAAGGCCGCAGCCTGAATGTTGTGACGTTACGTAAGAGTAACCAAAGCAGGCATAGTATAGTGCGGTAAGTTTAAGTGTGTAAGTGTTTTGTCAGGTTTTGATGCACATTGTAATCAGATAAGCTGCGGTGATGTTATTTAGCGGTGCCGCTAACGACTTTTTTCGGCTGCATGCTCAGTGTCTGGTTAAGCACCGCGCGGGCACTGCTGTGCTTGCTAATGGCTCGTTCGCGCGTTTCCTTTGGACTCCGCACACCACGCTGGTTCTTTGTAAACTAAACAGCCGATAGAAATGGCTCCGCTGAATCCAGTCCACTGCAGCTTTGTCTGTTGGTCAGCTCCTTCGTCAAACTTTAATTGTTGCGCTTAAACTTTTGCCCAAAGAGCGCGTCCATTACGTTATTCTCCAGTTGACGTTCAAGGCCCATACGGTGACTCGTTAAAGCTGAGTGGGTTATCTTTAATGAAATACTGTCAGAGTGCTGGCTTTGTTAGTATTGCTGCCACTCTATTCTGTGCGGACTGTACCAGTGTTGTTCGTGTTGTCCCCATGAGATTACGTGGAGACTTTCTATACAGTTAACTAGTAGGGGTCCTCACTCCTACATGCCCAGGAAGCCTTGTCAATGGAGAAAAGTCCATAAAGTTTGAGTAGTGATTGCTCAACAACACTGCTGGAAACTCATTATTGCAGAAGTTCACCTTATAACCTTGGAGTTGTGATTTGGCGCTATATTAATAAAATTGAACTGAATAGCATTTTGTTAAATGAACTGGTAAAAGTTTCAATTCAGTCATCGGAGTCATGATGCTACTAATGCTGAAGTTCCTCTCTTCCTTTAGTGACGTGGACCCTGCACAATGGTGAAAATATTCATAGGGAACTTGTCCCCAGACACCACATCAGATGAACTTCGCTCTCTCTTCTCTCAGTATGGCAAGATTGCAGAATGCTCAATTGTCAAGAACTTTGGCTTTGTGCACATGGATGACAAAACAGAGGCAGAGGAAGCCATCCGCAATCTCCACCAGTATGAGCTGAATGGCCAGCCTATGAACGTGGAATTAAGTCGTGGCAAGTCAAGGGGATCCACCAAACTGCACGTTGGCAACATTGCCTGTACCAACCAGGAGCTGAGGGCCAAGTTTGAAGAGTTTGGCGCTGTGTTGGAGTGTGACATAGTAAAAAACTATGCTTTTGTTCACATGGAGAGAATGGAGGATGCCATGGAAGCCATTAATCAGTTAGACAACACAGCTTTTAAAGGTGAACTCTTGGGCTGGGCTTGATGATTTAATTAAAGTCAGATTAAAGATGTAGTATCAATATTGTTGTTATGTTGATGGGTAAATTATTGCTCAAATGCAGGTGAGTAAAAAGAACTAAGGTAAGTTTTAATAGACAATTCCAACATCATTTTAAAGCTGGTATCCGTAATGTCTTTGGTAATATCCGCCTGTGTTGTGGACTTAAAGGGACACAGACTGGAATTTATGACTCACTCGTCAGGTAAACACCTGTTGTGTGGTTATTCCAAGTATTTGATTTGAAGTACATAGAGTGTACAAATCGGACCAAATGCATAGTCCCATTAAGGGCAGGATTAAAACGGACATGACGTAGTCCTGTTCGTAGAACGTGGTGTTTGACACGCATTTATTCGCAGGATCATAAATCTCGGGTTGCGCCGGTGAGATCCACGTCCGCACCACGGGTACAAGTTGAAATTGACGCTCACTGATCACATCGTATTAGTTACCTGTTGTGTTTTCGGTGGTTTAAGAAGCGTTTCAAGTTACGGATTTCAGCTTTAATAACCATATTTTTAGTGCTCAAATCATTAGGTATGTCTTCTTGCTACTGTTGGAATACAATGCAGCCTTTTAGCTGATTGATACAGGCAGGAAATATGAATGCAGGTATAAATCCTTATTGAGTCTTTTCTTTTTAAGGCAAACTGATGAGCGTGAAGCTTTCGACTAGCCGCCTGCGTACTGCGCCGGGAATGGGAGACAGATCGGGTTGTTATCGTTGCGGGCAGGAAGGCCACTGGTCCAAAGAATGCCCTCTTGACCAAAATGGCTACCACGGTTCAGAGCCAAAGTCTGATGGATACGATGCCTCGAGATTTGGCGGGCGGGGTCGCAGCAGGGGTTATCATCCGGACTTCAGTGGCGAACCAGATTACGGTGGCAGCTATGCTCCTGTGCACGGTTTTTCCCGAGGTTCCGGTCACAGCAGCAACATGGCAGGGTACAGAAGAGGTGCAGGCTATGAGGGTGCAATGAGGTATGGGCCACACCCGGGGTATGGTGTAAATGCTGCTGCAGAACATAGCATGGCTCAGATGTATGGCGGCGAGGCAGCATACAGGGGCAACGGCTCACTCTATGGCGCGTTCCCAGCCTACCCGGTGCGACGGTCGCCTTATGAGGAAAGAGATCCGTACGGGGTTGTGGACTACTACGAGAAGTACAGGGCCAATACTTACGGAGGCAGTTATTTCGAGGAACGCCGCGCTGTCCCCTTGCCTGCTCCAGCAGCGTCCTCCTCCACGGCTATAATGAGAGAGCGTCTGCCTCCCTCTAATGTCAACCCATACGAGCGCCCTCCCCTCCCTCCTCCACCAGCCCCAGTCTCTTCATACTACGCACGTGACCGGAGTCCGATTCGGAGAGTTGCTGCCGAAGCAGATGGATATACATATGAGCGTTCGCGCCTTTCTCCGGTGACCGCCCTCCCAAGAAGTTCTACCTATGAAAATCCGCGGGATCCCGGCGCGGAGCGGGCACGGTATACATACTAGTGCTTGTCCCATGCAGTCAGGGCAGAGCTGATTTACAGTAAGCAGGTAGGCTAGCCGAAGTGCCATGTAAACGTCACACAGTGAATCTCATTGCTGTTGTTTGAAGCTAAAGTCAGCGCTCTGTATGTGGGTGGGTGGGCACAGTAAGCAGAACATTTAAGTCTAAATGGTTGGATACATTCACAATATGCTTTGATCTTCTTCCAGGTCCTAATTCACACTCCAGTCCAAACAGTGGCTCAGTTTCCCATCTCTCATTGTCTTGTAACACGCTGTGGTATAGCTGCAGTTAGCAAGTATGTAAAAGCAGGTCCAGCCTGGTTCCTTATGTGACACTGCCACAACTGAATTTTTGCCCTTCTGAAAAAAACATACATAGCCTGAACACATTACATTAGTGCATGGTGCTTATTGTAAAGGTGAGTCTTCTGTTAATAGAACTTAAAGTGTATTCAGCAGCTTCTAATGTATTATGTGCGTTTAGTGTATTTGTGTTAGTGGAAGTATGCCTCATAACTGCAGCGACGGCTAAACAAATGTGAGTGCTTGAAGCCTGAAAACGAGGACCATCTCTTCCTTCTCATGGTTCCACTTTTCTGTTCGGGATCAGATGAAAACATTTGTGAAATTAAGATGGGAGAACTTTTTTTTTTTTTTTTTCTTAAGCTACATTGTGTTTGATTTTTTTTTCTTTTTTTTTCTTTTATTGACAGTAGGAACATTACTTAAATTCCATTGATTTCCATTGCTATGATAAATATGAGATTCACATGTTCAACCTGTAGTAGTAAAGCATTGACCTCGGAACCTTTTTGTCTGTATTGATTTCTCACTATTAGGTTATAATAAAAAATCTGTCTAAAGTTTGAGGATTGTGACCTCTCTCGTGTGTGTGTGTGTGTGTGTGTGTGTGTGTGTGTGTGTGTGTGTGTGTGTGTGTGCGCGCGCGCACGCGCACTTACTATAAGATGTGAAATCGACTGCAGAGTCCATCAGCCCGTGAACACACAAGCGAAGACTGGTGGAAGATCACTTTGTCATACAGAGAATGATAAATGCAACTTGTGACATGAAATATGTCATGACATGATAAACATTGACTTGGACATGTTTATATATCAGAATCTGTTTGGCCAAGTTTGTTTGACTCCAGTTCAAGTTTTTTTTTTTTTTATGCAAAAAACCTGTTTTGTTTTAAAAAAAAAAAAACCTCTTGCTCTTTTACAAGTTACATAGCTATAAATGGGGTGAACATAGTGCAACCCTGGATGAATCTTAGACACTCATTTTAATAGTGTAATACTAAGCCACTGTTACCTTGAATGATATAACAGTGGGCTATTTCTCAGTGTTCATCAGCATGACAGCCTGGGGGAAGAAACTGTCTTTGGCAGCTGGTTTTAGTAAACAGCGCTCTGTAGTGCCTCCTGAAGGAAGCAGTTGCAATGTGAAGGGTCTGCAGAGATGTTTTCTGGCCCTTTCCTAAAACTGGGCCTGTACAGGTCCTTGATGGAGGGGATATATCGGTGCTGATAAGCCTCCCTGCAGAGCTGATTGTCCGTTGGAGTCTGAACTTGTCCTGCTTCATGGCTGACCAGAACTAGTGAGTACTATTATTATTGTTGTTATGATTATGTATAATGTACAGTAACTTTAGTAATGACACTTGGCTGTGTATCTGAAGTTTTACACTGCCAACTTTCACACAGTACGTGGTCTGTCCCACCAAGGGGGAGAGAATTTTAGACCTACTGTTAGCATACAGACACACACGCATGTGCGAATGGTTAAAGGAGGTCTTAGTGAAACTACAGGGCTGTTTTGAGGTGACAGACTGGGAGACACTGTAAACTTGTCAGTGAGGACATCAGTGGGCTTACTGAGTGTATCACTGACTCCATCGTCCCTGCTCAGACTGTCCATTGTTACCTAAATAACAAGCTGTGCATAACTAAGGACATAAAACCCCTCCTCAATGACAAGAAAAGGGGCCTTCTGAGCGGGCAGTATTGAGAAGGTTCATCTTCAGAAGTTTTCTGATGACTCTGCGGTGGTTGGATGCATCAGTGAGGGTGTTGAGACAGAGTACTGAGTTATGATGGACTCTTTTGTCATCTTGATGCATGCTCAATCATCCACGTAGGTAAAACTCCAGAAGTTGATTCTGTTCATCTGGATGTAGCGTTTTCTTTTGTTGTGTGGTACGAGCAGAGTCACCTGCAGCTCAACAAGACAAAGACCAAAGAATTGTTTGTGGACTTTAGGGGGACCAGGAAACCTGTGACCCGTGTTTCAATCCAAGGGGTCGATGTGGACATTGTGGAGGACTATAAATACCTCAGAGTACACATAATAAACTAGACTAGGTTAAAAACACCACTGCACTCTACAGGAAGTAGAAAGTAGAAGTTTTTCCGGAATATCCTGTGTAAGCCTCAGAGAGAGAGGCTGTACAGGAAAATCTCAGCAGTTTGTGAAACCGCAGCTCCCATTCAAAGTCTCTTAATCTTAATCACCTTTCTTCCCTACGCTGATGCTAGGTATGAATTTCAGGAGGTCGTCTACATGCATTAATGTACAGACTTGGAGCCGGTGAGCGTATAGACACGTTATATTTGCGATTTGTTGCCTGTTAACGAGGTATCAAAAATAGGAGATTGACATTTTTCAGCCAATCAATTTTTAGAATGAGAGGCGCAGGGAGCATTGGTCTGACCAATAGGAATCTTTCTTACTGCGACGGCCCGTCCCACGTCCGAAGGATTAACCTTTGTGATTTTCTGTTGGGCGCCATTTTGATTGAAGTATTGTGTGAGAGCTAAAGCAGGAAGCACTTTGTCAGCTATTTGCACACATTTAAACTTGAGCTGACTGATCGCTCATACTGATTGAGCCATTTAAGTAATTCGAAAATGGCGACGGGAGCAAATGCAACTCCATTAGGGAAGTTGCACCCTAGTATTGGCGCTAAACGAGCCTTTGATGCCGGGCCTGGTGCGGGGAACGGGCTGATGCCAACACCGGGGCCGCCCGGGTCCTTTCCTTCTCTACAAGGCTTCCAGCCTTCGATGCCAAGCGCATCTTTTCCCCAGTCTCATCAGTTCAACCCGGGGACAAGTTTTTCGAGTCAAGCTCAACAGCAATCTGCTGCGGGGAGCGGAATGGCTAAACCTGGTAAGTTAAGCGAGCTTAAGCTAACTCCTGTAGCCCTCAACGCGGCGTTAGCGAGCTGAAGCTAACGACGTTAACCAACATGGGTGACGAGCCCTGGCCTGAACGGCATGGATAAGGAGCCGCTAAAGTTGGTTAGTAAACGATAGTGGTTGGTGTTTTTTGGTCTAGGTTGTCCTCTTCTGACCTGACGGTTTAGTTAACGAGGGTTAATAGTGAAGTCTGGCGAAACGACAGCTCTCTGCCTGACGGTATGTTTTATTGGTAACAGTGCATTGCCTCGCTTTCATACGTAAACCTCATCAAGGCCATCCATAACTGTCTTTTTCTAAATCGAAGCACATGAGAGAGGAGTAGCTGATAGAGCCCAAACGAGGAGTCACCACGTTGCCGTTCTCCTGCATTTAATCTCGAAATACACCGGCTCCATCAATGCCGTGAAGGGCGGTAGAGCTGGCGTGCATCATGTAATGTTTCACCGGCATGCTGTGTTTCTCGCGGTAGATTTCGGCCAGAAGAAGTCAAGAAAGAAGAGTCGTTGGAGCAGCGAGACGCCTGATCAGAAGACCGTCATACCGGGCATGCCCACCGTTATCCCACCCGGACTGACCCGGGATCAGGAGAGAGCATATATAGGTAAATATTGAGTTGGTGATAATGAAACATGTAGTTTCTTGTATTATGTGTCTAGGAAATTACTTGTTTGGGGTTTAAGTTTCCCTGCCAGTAATAATTTTATCCTGTTTGCTGAACTGCCAACAGTTAGAGCTTCTAAAGACACCCATTACACATTCTGGTTCCAGTATGTTTACTCTAACACGTGGGACATTTTGCTCCAGCTGTTGTCTTTTCTGAAGAGCAATGATTACTTTATGATTGAAAATGTTAAGTTGACTTCTTTGTAATGGAGGCTTAGTGGTGGTGCTGCATAGTGTTATAGTTTGCATACCATTGGGCACCCATTAGCAAGAGGAGTAGATTGTTAAACACCACTGCTTGCAGATATCTGTCCTCAGCTGCAGGTCACTGCTCACTGTCTTGCCTGATTCCCTACACATCATCAGTTTTGTTCCTGTGCATGGAGGAGTTAGTCATAATGTCCTAACATTGCTAAAGAATGCTCTGTTTATTTTGGTTTGAAGTGTGAGCAATGCTGCTTCAATGGCAAACAAATCCAGTGAGTTTAAAGAAGACAAATTGTTGTTTTTGTGGGCACTGCAAATTTGGAAATGCTTAAGGACTGTGTGCGCGCTCTGATTTTGGCCTGTCCCAAAAACATTGATCATAAAAAGTCCTTTTGAACCACACATGCCTTCCAGCAGCAGTGTAACACCAACATACTGCCTTCACAGGCCCTCAGCGGGTGTTCTGAAGCAGACCAATCCTTTTTTTGTCAAAAACTAACATCATTATTGATGTTGTGCACTCATTGGTAATGGTTGATCTTGGTATGTAAACATTCATTTGTGCCCACCCTCCGTCGTCACACTTGTTATTTTTCCTCATTCAGTAAAGCCCCAAAAACATTGTGAGGGAAGATTTAAAGATGAAGCACAAGTCACTGGCCCTTTATTATTCTTCTCAATAACCCAGACTAATAGTTTCAGTGCCAGTGAACGTGTGTTTGGTGTATTTCATCACAGCTTTCATAATGTGCATTAGATGACTGACTGATTTCATTGCCTTTGGAATGATCCCCTCAGTGTTAGATCTGTGGAGTGACTGCGACTGACTTTATAAAACCAAATAGCCAGCGTATCTTCAAATGTTTAAGATTTAAGCACTTTTCATGGAATTAATTAAAGAGTCTTTTATGCGGTAGGTATTATTAGGAGTCGTGGAGTTAACGGACACATTGATGTTCAGAAGACGTTAGACTTTTTCATGCTAAAGTAAACGACCTCTAGGACTTGCTGGTAATGTGTGCTTCTGATGATGTAATACTTTAGAGTCTTGCCAGATGTTTATTTGATCTTCCTTTTGTATTTAACAGACTCACCGTTTGTCTTTACCTCAGTAATGAATGAGATAGTGCTCCAATGTGCAGAGCATTGTCTCTCTGTTGTTATTGTGGTAATCAAATTTCTCTCCATCCTTGTTTTTCTTTCCTAACCTGAATTCTTCCAGTCCAACTGCAGATTGAAGACCTGACTCGTAAACTGCGTACAGGAGACCTGGGAATCCCTGTTAACCCTGAGGACAGGTCGGAAAAAGATTAAATCCACGAACAGTAACACTTTCTCTACCTTCTTGACTTTTTGGAAGACATGTTCAGAGTATATGTGGTTGTTAGCCTAAAACTTTAGTATTAGCTGAAGGATGTAGTTTAGTGAAGAACAATGTTGTTTAGACAGTTTGAGTTCTTCACATTTCCATTTCCTGTTGCTAGAGGAGAATTGATATATATGAACGTTTTTCTAAAGACTGCTCCTCGTCCATCACCACTTAGTACACGTGACTACTAGTTTCAGCACTTCTCTATACATGCAGTGATTGTCTAGAATTGGTAATGATGCATTTTTAAAAGTAAATTAACATTTTCTTTGAGTAAACTGGAGAGTGATTAACGGAACTCCACTGTTACACTGTTTCCTGTAAAACAACACAAGTTTGAATGTTTTTACTCAAGATGGAGAAGCAGTGTTTGTAATTACACTGAAATGAAAGAATTGTAATAGAACGGACAGCCAAAAGCCAACCTTAGTAACATTTGAATAGTTGTTGGCGCAAACAGAAAGTTCCTTCTTGACAGGTGAAATATTTGTTTAACAAAAACACGAAATCAAAGTGCACATTGTGGCTGCTGCTGCTTTTTTGGAAACCAAGCTTTGACAAAGGTGTTTGCTCTGAGCTCAACAGCTGCCATCAGCACAGGAACACTGTAAGATGTGCTTCACAGTACCGGAGAAGTGATCGAATGGTCCCTTTGATTTGTTTCTCTCACAGAAATCTGTACAAGCTTGTGCGAATTGTTTCATTTGAATGAAATTACAACCACTGTTTTGATCTTGAGTTAAAAAAAAAAAAGGCCAACACATTCTCACTCCTCTCTCACCTTTCTATACATTTATAGATGGCTGTGCTTGTTTGCAACCTTTGGTTTCACATGTTACCAGGCTGACAAACTTTAGTGTTTTCCATCCTGATACAGATTGAAGCTAGCATCCTCATAATGCTATTGCTAACGCTGGGTAGCTCATATATAAACTCGGTGATCCTCTCCTTCACGTTTTCAGGTAAAGGCAGTATTCCACATTAACTCGCTATAACTCAATAGCTCGTCAAAGTCTTCACTCTGTATATTTTCAACCTAATTGACAGCTGTAACTGTATTGTTAACAAAACAAACAAAAACAGTGGCTGCTCACTTTCTTGCAGCGCTCACCACAGGAGAGGAGCCACTGAATAATGCCCAACACCCTTTCTGATGCCGCCCTCCCACTTTTGAACTTTGTGCATTAGATGAGCGTATAAACCTCTACACTGTGGAGCTGCATATGTATTTAATTTCTATATTTTATACCCGAATACGAGTCAATACCATCACAGAGACTTTAGTGGTAGGTGTGTGTCCCTGTTACGCACACACCTGAAGGCCACATTAAAGAACACGAGGGTGAGGAGTGGTCACGTATTAAAAGCTATGAACCATTCAGAAGGGTTACTAGTTTGCTACTTATTAAGTTAATGTAAGTTTAGTAATGTAGCTAAGGTTTACATGACTGACACCAATCCCAAATATCTCTGATATTATTTTGAACTCAAACATCCGCACAAATGTTTGGAAAATGAGCTTTTCCTAGGTATTGTGTTTCATTCCTCAGTACACTGCAGCGAACATGTGCTGCAGGGCCAAAAAGCACATTAAATTATGACCTGCCTGAGGTGGGAGTGAGAATAAGTTGAAGGATTTTAAGGCTTTGAAAGCCAGCTTTCCATAGTCGACTATAAGCTCAGTCTTTAGAGCTGTCCTAACAAGGGTATCTAACTAGTCACTGCCAGACTCCTTCTATTGGATGCTTGGCAGTTTACTTAACACAGTCGTTGCCTCAAATTTAAAACTGTAGTATTTCTGCACACTGCTTATTCTGTGTCTGCAGTAGGGGCCTGTCTGGATATGTGAGTGCTATAATTCATGTGTAAAGATTTTCCTCTGACACAGGTTGGACTAGTGTACAAATAAGTTTGCATATTGATTTATTTCACATCTTAGGTTTGACTTGAATTGGCTTATTTTGAAAAGATGGGTACTAAATGCACACAAGCACCAAACTACTGCTTTGTCTTACTTTATTTCACATACTTATTTTGGTCCATTGTTGCCAGTGACTCAGCCCATGGCATGAAGCCTACTTGATTACATCCCAGTAATCCAACTGGGCTTTGTGTTGGAGTGAACGAGTGATCTATTGCTAGTCCTCTCTGGTTTTCCCCTAATGAGGCTGTGAACACTTCTGCCCAGGGAGGAGGAGGATATGCTCAGTTTTCCCTCTGGATTTTGAGGTCTGGAGGAAAACTGACACAAATGTATGTGTTCTTGGAAAGCCAATGGCTGCCTTAGAGTGTGAAGTTGACCTTTGCTAGGTAGCGTCCCGGTCACCTGTACACTGTATATAGTTTTTTTTAATCATAATCAGACATTTCCACAGCTGTCCAAAACTTGAATGCAGAGCTGCAGAAGCTTTAGAAATCACTTCCCAATCTAATGTGACCAACTTGGGAGGTGTTTCAGGTTGTCAGCGTTGGAAGTTTGAAGCGTAAAATGAAAATTTTTTTTCTCACTCGTCACGTGGACACATGTGGCTCTCTGATGGGAGAGCGTAGGAAAAGGTGGATATCTAATCTTAATTCCTTTTCTCTAACCCAAATTACCCCACATCAACCTAACCCTTTTTCAAGCACAGAGCCTCCTTAACGCAGTACCACAGGTTTTCAGCATCCAAGGGGAGGCACGGACCTCTTCCACCACGTCAGCACCAAGCAACTCTCACAGCCAGCGTTTCTGCTTAGGATTGCAAATTTTGCTTTGATTTGTTTTCTTGCCTCCAACTTTGCTTTCTTGTAGGCCAACAATCCTGTATGCAGGTTGAAGTTATGGCCGTGTATTTTATTTTTTCTTCTTGGTTGATGCCCCTCCAGATTATTTGTTTACTGCCACTATACAGCTTTGGTTGCTACGTTTTTCTTTTGTTTTCTTCTGGTTTTGTTTAAAAAAAATATTAATTTTTTGATGTCAGAATGGACTTCAGTCTTTGAAATGGCAGTGCAGAGTTCCTATATACTTTTCTTTTGTTTAAGTTTGCTGCTACTGCTGCACTGGCCATGAGTCAGAGTCCATCTGAGATTCTCTCAGTAGAAACAATTACAGTCTCAAAGTTTATTGTTGTTTTAAAGATTCACTGATTGAGATTCTTTTATTGTTAAAGTCTTAGTCAGCTGTAGGGAGCCTGTGTGATTGTTATTGGCAGAGCTTTGCTTGTAGGAGGGTGCTGATGATGTCTGTCTTGTCTTTTGTCTGCCGCTCTCAGGTCTCCTTCTCCTGAGCCCATCTACAACAGCGAGGGCAAGAGGTTAAACACCCGCGAGTATCGCACACGAAAGAAGCTCGAGGAGGAGCGACATGCACTTATCACTGAAATGGTTGGACTCAACCCTGACTTCAAGCCTCCTGCAGACTACAAGTATGATTATCTTTTTTTTTTCTTTCACCCCATTAACTGTATTTTAAATTTTTGTTTCATTTTGTGTTCGTTTATCTGATAAAATAAAAGGCTGGCGTTTTATCTGGGACGCCAGTTTGATGAGGGACAGAAAAACAACATGAAGCACGCGGTCTTTTAATGGGGGGCACTGGTGTGATTTTGGTAGAAAAAGTAAATAACAAATGACCAATTGACCGGATGGTTAAGCGTTGCTGTTAGTGTGAGTGTGTATCCCAAATAAGGTAACTGTTACTAACTGTTAACTGTTGGATTGAAGATGTTATAATGCCACCCTCGGTGTCTGTGATGGGAAATTGCAAACAGGGAAAGTTGATAAGTAGATGGATGAAGCTTTGCAAAAGCAGTGTTCTGCAGTCAGTTGGTGCAGAATTAGTGGTTGCATATAGACTGTGTCACAGGAAAGTTGCCTGAAACAATGTCTAGCCACACTCTCCACAGGTGTGTTGATGCTACCTGCAAAGGAACAAATGCGCTGATGTCGGCAAATTAATCTAACATTGCATGCATGTTGAATATTGCCTGTGGTGCAAATTGTTGCACATTTCAGCAGCAATTTGTGACAATTGGTCCTTAACAAATGTGAGGAAAAGTTTGGGTTAGCTCTTAAAAACACAAGCAGTACTTGGGTCGTATTTAACCCAAAATTACTTTTAGAGTAGTCCACTAGTCTCCCTCTCTGTAATCTACTAGCTTTTTATTCTCTGGGAACAATATGACATAATTAACAACTGAAGGAAAAAGGTTAGAGGGGGCACTGAGAGAAACAAAATATTTAATTTTCATCCATCCATCCATCCAAACGGTTAACGGTTAATGTGTCCTCTGGGCCATGGGGCCGTTGGTAATGTCAGACCCTGATGGTTAGCTGAGCTAATCAGTCAGCCTTGTGTTTAGATGTTAAACTGCCTGGATCGCAGTTTGCAGCTTGTGACACATTTTCCATGAGGATCTGTTTCTGCAGGTACAGCATTTTGTTCAAGCTGGGGAAATGATGTTCAGAGCAAGGATGTGTGAGTCTAGTGGACTAGATGACTAATTGTCACTAGGCTGCTGCAATTTGAGTATTTTTTACACAAATTCTTTGCTTCGATGCGTCGTATAAGACGGCTCTATAGCACGCCATTGTCTCCATGGATACACAAACAATTCACCACCAAATCACAAGAAGTGTCGCCTCACTGCGAGCGTTTCACCAACATTTGCAACTAAAAAAGGACCTGCGATACCAATGTATTTGGGAGCAGCATATGAATAAATAACGTGACAACATAAAGCCCACACAGTGTTCAGGCTGGCACAGTTTCGTGTGGAGCTGGAGTCTGTTTACACACTGAAAAGCATAGAGGCGTCCTGTTACCGAGACGATGAGCTCAGGTAGCATGAAAGAAAACATGTTTCTAGTCTGAAACAGTGCTGCTGTTCCCATAATCACCATTAAACCTTTAGTGGGGAAAAGCTAGTGGAAGTCCTTCAGACTGTCAGAGCAGACGGTGGATGGAAGTCACTGCTGTGATAAAGCAGGACTTGAGCAGAACCGTAGTGTTCTAGCAGCAGCTCATTGTAAAGAAAGATAGCAGATACCTTTGGTTTTGTTCGTATTAGTAAACGCTGAAGCCTGGAAGCTCACTGATAAAACATTGTTTGTTTTTACTGGTCTACATCGTTATTAGTGCCATTAGCACAAATTTGAATCTATCGCCCACTGCTACCTCACAAACCATCTGAGTTCAGTGAACTCCTGTTAGGGTCAAGAATCTGATCTGGGATGTGGAGTGTTGGCCATTAGATGATGGGTACACTGTGGCCAGAGACATGCTGCCATTATTTTCCTTGTCTCTTATAGAACAGGACATCAACAGAAAGAAGAGTGGAGGTCTCTGTTAGTGCCAACAGTCTGATTGACTTAAGTAGTAATGTGTTCATTCGACATTACTACTGTGTTCTTTTCATCATTGTCATACGTTGTCATGTGCAGTAGCGCATGCAAACGAATGATGTGTCATCAGAAAGTGATTTTTATGCATTAATTGTCAGAATGAGAGCGTTTGACTGGTCAGTAACAGAATCATTTCAGTTTAGTTTTCTTCTTCAGTGGTCTCGGTCTAATCAGTGATTGGAGTCCATCTGCTTTGTGCTTTCATTTGTATCTTAATGATTCTGTGAAGAGTACAAACTTTCTTCCTGTAGAGCAGCCCTACTGCACATTGTGGGACTCTCCATGCTAATTGCTGATGATCTAAATACTGGATTGGCTCTTAGGACATTTAGAAAGCTAAATTCTTTACTTGTTTGTGTTCTCCAGGCCTCCAGCCACCAGAGTCAACGACAAAGTTATGATCCCTCAAGATGAATACCCTGAAATCAACTTTGTTGGTCTGCTCATTGGACCCCGGTAAGTTCGATGCCATCTTAAAGTCATGCAGTTTGACGTGCTTTCATACTGCAACTGAGGGGGAAGAAAGAGTTTCTCACGTTTGTTTTTCCTCCCAGTGGTAATACATTGAAGAACATTGAGAAGGAGTGCTGTGCCAAGATTATGATCCGGGGGAAAGGGTCTGTGAAGGAGGGGAAGGTTGGTCGAAAAGATGGCCAGATGCTGCCAGGGGAGGACGAGCCTCTGCATGCCCTGGTCACTGCCAACACGATGGAGAACGTCAAGAAAGCTGTGGAGCAGGTTGGAGCACCTCCTGTTCATTATGTGAAGATGTTTAGCATCAGTTTGTTAAATGTAATGCATGTATACTTTGGGGAATATATACCGTGATATTAATGGTGTGAAATGTGTGTCCACAGATTCGTAACATTTTGAAACAAGGCATTGAGACGCCTGAGGATCAGAACGACCTAAGAAAAATGCAGCTCAGGGAGCTGGCCAGACTCAATGGCACACTGAGGGAAGACGACAACAGGTCTGTGACACTACCCGGGCTTTGTGCACAATCACTCCTTATTTGTTATAACACGAGGAGCCACCTGGTCATTAAAGTACAGAATGAGCAAGAATAGAAATCAAGGATGGATTTGTTCCATTTCTGAAGTCTCCGGACACCATGCTTATTGTCTCTTGTATCCACAGGATTCTTCGTCCTTGGCAGAACTCTGAGCCACGCAGCATTACTAACACCACCCTCTGCACTAAATGTGGTGGAGCCGGCCATATCTCCTCAGACTGCAAGTACAGCAGGTGACGATGCGCTGTGTGTCCAAACTTGAGCTGAACTCCTGACTCCACTCGCCTGAATTGTGTAACGACGTGTGCTTCTTTCACAGCTCGTTCGCTGCACACAGAGCAACTGGTGGAGAGCCCCCTCAGTCAGCTCAAGACAAGGCTCGTATGGACAAGGAGTATCTGTCTCTCATGGCTGAGCTGGGGGAGGCCCCTGTCCCAACGTCAGCCGGAGGACACACCAGCACCCAGGGCGCACCTCGGGCTGCAGGCCCCAACAGCACCCAACCTCCACCGGTTAGTGGGGACGCACGTGGTTCTCTGTACTCGTCGTGTAGAGCTCTGTCTGAAATTCTCTGTGTGTTCAACAGAACCGGCCTCCGTGGATGAGTTCTGGTCCAGCCGAGAACAGGAACTTTCACGGCATGCCTGGGGGGCCCGGAGGGCCCGGTGGTCCTGGAGGACCTCACAGTTTTCCTCCTCCGATGCCCAGCATGGGAGGACCGCCTATGCCTCCCAACCCCAATGGCTTGCCTCCACCCTGGATGCAGCCCCCTCCTCCTCCCATGGGCCAGGGACCTGGACCGCATGGACACCCGATGGGTAAGAGCAGATCCAGACTACACAACAGTGTGTTTAGTGATGACATATGAACCCTGCTTCAGGTCCAAACTACTCTGCGTTCATTAGGGCTGTTGTGTATTTGACATGTTTTAATGCTTTGTATCTTGTTCCATTTAATTATTTTAAAAGTCAGTTTCTAAACCCTTTAAGCCCATGCAGCAGTCTATTAATGACTAACCTCGTATTGTGGATGGATTGTCTCAGTTGTTCTCCTGACTGAAGTTTGGTCCGTTTACAGCATCCTGCCATGTGATTGCATTTGTCCCTAACCATCAGGAACCCTCATGTTTTATTGAGTGGAAAAAAGTTAGCGTTCATCCTCCAGCTTCACCGTGTTTATATTGTGCTAACAAAGCTGTGTCGCTAGCCACCACATAGCACATCATTATATACCAGCTAGCCCAACTTCAGTAACCCTACAAATGTCACTGCTGTTTAGTTTTCTGTCTTTATTTATGTTGGAAGTGATAGCAGAGCTGTATGTTTGAGAGATTTATGAAAAACTTCAATCAGAACATGCTATATCATGTTTAGGTGGAAACTAGCGAGCTAACTTCCTGCTAACTTCTAACTTTGTTGAATTTAATAAATTCTGTTTTCATGGATGCCTGGATGTTAAACTTAATAGTTACACCTGGTAAAGCAGCAACACTGATCATTTTATTAAAGATGAAAGAATTTAGACAGTTTGTAACTCTCAGTGATGCTGCAGTGTTAGTTTGTTTTTTGGGACCTGAAGCGGAGTTTGGGCCCAGACACAGCTAATGATGTCAGACTTAAGGTCCGGATACTGCCAACAAAAATCAGAGTGTATGGAGGATTAAATTCTGCATGGTGGTGATAACAGTACAGTTTGGGTAAAAGGCTAAGACCTGGTGATCCATACAGTGCCAGTGATGTCCCACAGATGGCAGGGAGCTGGCACAGGCTGGACTCTCATGAAGGCTTTTAGATTTTTCAAGTCGAGTTACTGAGACGTCTCATGAAAGCTAATGAACTCTGTGTAAGATTCAGTTCACCTCCTGAGTTCTTTGTGTCGTACTTAAGTTGCTTTGAAGTGTGTTTTATTGTAAAGACTTTCCAATATTGAAGAGGTCAAACGCAAAAGAAGCGTCTGAGCGTCTGCTGTATTAGAAAAGGACCCAAAACTTTACTGTAGAAAATCTGCAAAATAGAAAAGAACCCCCAATCTTATGTGCTTTTGTTGTAGGTCTGCTGCCACCTCCAATGGGTATGATGCCACCTCCACCTCCTCCCCCAAGCAGCCAGCCACCGCCTCCCCCTTCAGGTCCTCTGCCACCTTGGCAACAGCAGGCTCCACCTCCCCCTCCAACCAGCAGCATGGCAACTAGCACACCACTGCCCTGGCAACAGAGTAAGAGCGCACAAAAGCTTTATTGAGAAAACTTTCAGTGGTTCAGCACACACACAGCTCTTTTATACGTCAGTGGTTTCAAAACTGGTTCCTGTGTACACTGAAACGAGAGGTAGTGTGTTCACTGTGTAATCTATAACAAAACTGCTTCATTTTTTTGGTTTCTGGGGGGGGCTGTCACCCAAAGACGAGTGTTGGCCTCGGTGTGTTGATTTGACAGAGAGTTTATCACCGAATCAAACAGATAGGCAGTGCATATTTACAATATGTCTTTGTCCTTACACACACACAAAGACGTACTCACCGCACCTTATTCACAGATCTGTGGAGACTCTATGCATAAGGAGCCTTTATGTTTGCCTACAGTTCATTTCCATGTGTCCCCTGCTCTCTTACAGACACCACCACCACATCTAGCCCCGCCACCGGCACTCTGCCTCCATGGCAACAGCCCCAACAGCCTGCAGCCTCTGGAGCCCAGCCCCCACCACCCATGGGTACTCCGTCCATGGTGCCTCCTCCACCTGGGGTCCAGCCCCCACTGCCCCCGGGCGCTCCACCACCACCACCTCCACCTCCTCCAGGCTCCACGGGCGTGATGTATGCCCCACCACCACCTCCACCACCCATGGACCCCTCTAACTTTGTCACAATGATGGGGATGGGGGTACCGGGCATGCCCCCTTTTGGCATGCCTCCTGCCCCCCCTCCCCCTCCCCCCCAGAATTAAGTGTGGGTCAGAGGAATGGTCACCATGTACCCATAGACTGACGTCTGTGCTCACAGAAATGTAACCAGTGCTTTATTTTTTATGGATCCATGATGTTGTGAACAGTGACAGGCTGTGATTGTTCACTCTGTAACTTAATTCCACTTCTTGTCGCTGTTTTTAACGTTTGTGTGGACACGGCGCTCGGCCCATGTGTACAGTGTCCCTCTCTGACTGCCATAGTTTGTTACATAAGTACAGTTATGACTCAGCCAGCCAGCACCAGGTTTAATGTATGTGAAGACTTGCCTGTCATTGGCTTTAATATATCAGAGTTCAGCTTGCATGATCCATTCAGACAGCTCATTCTGTTTAAAGTGACACATTTCTACTCTGACCTGCTCCCCATCTTCGCTTTGAGCTGGACAAGATGAATATTTTTGTATGCAACATAGGAAGTGTACCTTAGTTGCGTAAAACCTTTGTAGTACTAAGATTGTTTTCCAGGGATTCCTGTGGTTTTCATTTTCTTCTTTGGCCTGGGTCTTGGCGGTGACACCGAGTTTTGTGCCCCCTGCACTAATCGACTGCTCAGAAGATCCTCGTTCATGTATCTCTGCTGTGATTAGACGCTGTGTGCAGTGTTAGTGTTGCTTCTGTTTGACTTATCTGAGTAGAAAATTGTTCATTTCTGGAGTCCACCGTGTAATGTTAGCCTGAATTAATGTTGGTTTCATATTAAACTGATCCATGTCAACTTGTTGTTTCTCCTTTTATGGATGTCAGCCCTTTGTGTCAGAAAGAAAGCTAGCTTTTCTTTCCCCCGAGAGGAGACCCTGTTGGCCACTTCATTAAAGTGTTACATAATGTGGTCTGCTTAAAAGAACATGGCCTTAAAAATGCCGTGCAGCTCGTGTCCCCATGCTGAAGCAACTTTCTTTAAACAGCCTAAATCTATGTTCAGAAAAATTAGCTTCAGAGTTACTTGATTGCCAACATGTACCAGTTGATAGTACATGTTGGCTTGTAAAATCCTGACTATGACCGTGCTGTGCAATAGTCTCCCCACACATATCCTAAGTGTTACTGTCAGTCTATGAAGTCTAGGTTGGGTCAGCTCTGAATAAATATCAGAAATGTTGACAGGATTACAGATGAGTACAAAGGATTGGACTGTGGTGTTTTACTCAAAGAGAGATCTGTCATCTGAACTATTCAAAGTTTAAACCATGTAATCTAAATTTAATCGTTTTTCATTTGTAATCTGTGCCATTTGGGTAATTTATAATTGATTATTTCATATTACATGTAAACCGTTTTACTGTGGGTCACGTGATGAGATTAGCCTGAAGATTTGAAGGTGATGTTTCCCACTACCTGACCTTGGGCCGAGTTTTCTCTGTGGATTCGTCAGTACTTGTTCAGTTCAGACACTGAATTTAGACTCAAATTTCTTCTTGGTTTGAATGCTTTAAACCAGGGGCAGAAAGATCAATGTGCTCAAAGACGCACCAAATATTTTATTCTCATTGTGCGACTGAAGTCAGGGTCTGTGGAGTTTGCATAGAACTGCTACATATTCTATCCATGTGCGTCTCAGTGAGGCACGGTTAAGTCAAAGTAGCCACATTTACACTGGAAGTTAGAACAAGTATTGTTTACAGAGTTTCGTGGAGTACCCGAACAGTAAGACGAAAGTCTTCCAAGTCGCTGATTGGCCACCTGATGATACTGAGTTTTATTTTGAAACTGTCGACCGGAAAAGCTGTTTGGCTGTTCCGTCCTGACGCTCTCAGCTGTACGTGACATATTAAAGAGGCTGGAGCATCGCTAGGCTCCGGCTGTGTGTTCAACGCAGAGCCGAAGAAGAGCAACGACGCGTCGGGTCACACTCCGGGAGCACAGAGATGGCCAAGCCGCTGACAGACCAAGACAGGAGGAAGCAGATCTCGGTGCGGGGCCTGGCCGGGGTGGAGAACGTTGCGGACCTAAAAACTAACTTCAACCGGCACCTCCATTTCACCCTGGTCAAGGATCGGAATGTGGCCACCAAACGGGACTACTACTTCGCCTTGGCAAACACGGTCCGAGATCACCTGGTGGGCCGCTGGATCCGAACGCAGCAGCATTACTACGAGAAGGACCCCAAAGTAAGCAACCGGGTGCACTGCAGTCGAGCACAGCTGATCGGAGGCCTGGGGGAAGGGAGGGGATGCGGGTTCGTGATGCGGATGTCAGCAGTGATGGCTGCGGCTTGTAACAGCGTTGCTCTTCGTATCCATTTATAGTCACGTTCGCTCTGACCGTGAGTCGTGTGTGTGTGTGTGTGTGTCCCGGCAGCTCCGCTCTTGTGAGATGTTACGCAACGTCATCCGCAGCTGTCTCACCTTCACCTGACCTCTGCTGTACCTCGCTCACTCATGTGCGTCCACACGGGCGGGCTTGGGGCCAACCAGACATAGCTCACGTAAACGCATGTCCGCCATCCATCTCTCCACCCCCTCTCCTCTCACCAAAGCGCAAAATGACCTAAAGGCCTTGAGCAGGCAGCGAGAACTGAGCCCTCAGAGCTGCTGCATAGCCCCTTTTGCATTAGTACCCACTCTGATCAGCTCGCCACTGTTTTATTACCTACTGGGCTGGGGTTCCTTGAGGAGGGGGCTGCCCTCACGGGCTCACAGCTCTGATAACTGCGTCACTAAGACTGCATACCACTGCCACGGCCCGAGACCCCGCTGTGCTCCAGCCTGGTTGTTCAGACGGCTATGTCTTGTCCTCCTCCAGCTTATTGACCGGTGTTGTGCCAAAAAGTGATTGTCTGCCAAAAACTGATTTCCGGTATTTGCCAAAAACTGATTGCTCGTATTTAAACTGCTATAAGTAACTTGTTGGCCTATAATATGTGAAACATATGTCAAATTCATCCCTCATGGATGACACAAAGTCATATTGAGCCACAAACAACATTCGTGTAACAAGGTAGAAGCCGCAATCAGTTTTTGGCAGCGACTTTTATAGAACCTTTATTTATGCAGTTAAAAAAATCTCATTAACATTAAAAATGTCTTTTGTAAGAGTAAGACAGCAGAAATGGCAGCAAATATTACAATAGTTCTGTAAAAATATTTTAAGTGGGGATAAAGGACCGGATTGGTTATAATGTGAGTACAATAACACAGAGTTATAAAGATACTTGAAAAAACAGATAATCTTTTAATTCTATATATTACCCCTTTGTAAACGCTGTTCACCGAAGTCTATTTACCAACATACGTAAAGATATTACACATAAAAAATACACAGAAACATTGGAAATCACTTTTTGGCACAACACCGGCTTTCAGGGAGGCCTTCATAGTCAAAAGATGCTGATCTGCTGTGCATAAAAGTATGAAGTGATTCTTTTCAAAGCATGCAAAATGTTAGATGATGATGATTCGTTGAATTTTCAGTAAAGAAGTTCTGGTTCTCTGGAACTGGAGGTTCAGGGTGAGCATTGCATTCAGCTGCTGCACTCTGGTGACTTTTCCTGTGACCGTGTGGCGTGGTGCACTTGGAACAGCTGTCACATTTCTATACACTGAGTCAATGTGCTGCTGACTCTCAGCACTCTTAAAGTGGTGCTCAGTTAGACGTCAGACATGGAGGTCAGTGTTAGACGATACATATGCTGTGACAAAGAACGAAGGAGCCATGCCAGTGTGACCTACCCTGCTGACCTCTGCATGTCTCAGTCACTTCGGTCTACACATGCTTCTCATGCTGGAGCCGTATCAGAATGTCAGAAGCTTTGTTCTCTGTACCAGACTTGTAATGCTGCTTCTCTGAAGTGAAACGGTGTCATTGCCTGCAGTTGCTCTGCTGCTGTCTTGTCCTAGAGATCACGTGGCCGGGCCATGGGGCGCATACTGTGTGCTTTATTGTCAATAACCTGACTCTGTTTCAGAGTTTCATCCAGTCATATTTGTGTTGTTGCCTTTGGAAATATTTTTGCATACAGATGTAAAAGTGCAATAACTGAAAGGAAATTCAAACTACCAGCAGCTCAGGATCAGGTGGAAGTGGAATAAAAAGCCATTTTGCTCTGTTTTCTTGCAGCGCGTCTACTACCTCTCCTTGGAGTTTTACATGGGCCGTACTCTGCAGAACACCATGGTGAACCTGGCCTTGGAGAATGCCTGCGATGAAGCCACATACCAGGTGAGGGTAATACAGCACGCTTCCAACAGAAACAAAATCAAATCAACCCACACTGATGCAGAGAGGCTTCCACATCCTCAAGCAATGGCTGAATAAAGTGAGAGGGATGACCAGAGATATTATAGATTTGTAATTAGTTTTTACTTTTATTTTGACTTCCTGTTTTTAATTCAGTTTAGTTTCAGTGAGTTCATGAATGAATCTTTAGTGTTAATGAATTTTTTATTAATTAAAATTTGAAGGAAAAAAAAATTGAAGATGTCGTTTTACAAGATCCCGCAAAAGTTTTTAAGTCCATGCACTTCCAGGTCAGTCTGAGACCTTGGAAACAACCATAGCAATGAGAGACGCACTTGCGGGAGACACTCACAGATTTTTAGTTGGAGCTTGGCTTTACTGTCAATAACACTCAGCCAGACAGTGAAGCTCTAATGTTCATTGCCGTTAACGTGGGAGGAGTGATTAACAGCTCTGTCCTGCAGTACTCACAGCTGATCCACACCTTACTGTGCGTGTGCTCATGTTCTTTAGCTGGGTTTGGACATGGAGGAGCTGCAGGACATTGAAGAAGATGCTGGCCTAGGCAATGGAGGCCTTGGACGCCTGGCTGGTGAGCTCCTGATTGGCTGCTGACAAATGGTGATGTGAAGCACAGCCGTGTCTAACAGCGCTCCCGTTTCCACAGCTTGTTTCCTGGACTCCATGGCCTCTCTGGGTCTGGCTGCTTATGGATATGGCATCCGGTATGAGTTCGGCATTTTCAACCAGAAAATTGTCAGTGGCTGGCAGGTATGTTCACCCGGTGCTGTGTATGCACTTAAAGCACCTTTGCACTACAGTCATACTGAATAAGATTAGCCAGACAAAAGCGCCCTCTGTGATGGTAGCAGAGGGTGTTGCATGATGGACCCGTCACAGTTTGTTTACACAAGATATGGGTGATGCTGATTAAAAGGAGCATTAATAGGATTATTAGGAGGATTATTCGGAGCACAGAACGTGGCAAAGTGAGAGAATTTGATGGACCGTCTGTTCACTCTGTAGTCTTAGTGGAAATGGAGTTATAGTCAGAGTACAGTCTTGAAACTCCAGTGTTTGTTGTGTTTGGACAGGACGGTCTGCTGATGTAGTTTTTGTCATATAAGCAGCATATAAGTGCTCAAATATGAGACTTTTAAGGACTTTTTTTTCATATTTTAACTAGTTTTAAACAGGAAGATGCCATCTGGTATTTCCACAGGTGGAAGAAGCCGATGACTGGCTGCGTTATGGGAATCCCTGGGAGAAGGCTCGGCCCGAGTACATGCGCCCTGTCCACTTCTATGGCCGCGTGGAGCACACAGCTGATGGAGTGAAGTGGGTTGACACGCAGGTTGGTACCAGGTCGTTACTGTATACTCTTAATAGAAAGTACTGAGACTGTCACATTTTCTTTGACACCTCTAATTGTGCATGCTACTACTACTATTATTATTGGGTAACAAAGACTACAGTTTAACGAGGATACGGGGTAAAGACAAACCCCTCAACTTGCTGTAATTATCTAATACACGCGTTTTTTGGTTATAGTAGTTTAAAAAATTGAGTTAAACAGTGGCTGGATCAGGTTAAATGCACTGGGACTGTATGCATTAGTAACATTTGCATGCAGCAGGTCAGTCCTGTGTCTCTAGTGTCTGTCTGTAGTCTCTCTCAGGGGTCGAGGGGGAGGGAGAGCAGATCCTCTGTTAATCGTAAGGTTGGTGCTTCAGTCAGCATGCCAAAGATCCTTGGGCAAGATACTAACCCCAAGTTTCTCTCCGATGTATCCATCACAGTGTGAAGTAGCACTTTTGTAGAAACACATAGAAAAAAAGTGCTGGTTTGAATGAGGTGAGTAATAAAGTACCTGGAGTGCTCGGGTAGAGTAGAAACATGCTACATAAGAACCAGTGCAGGTGCCATTTAGTTGCACAGCTGATATACAGTTGAAAGGTTGGTAATGTTGTGTGAAGCAGGACTTTTTCCCACAGTGCCAAATCACACATTTGTGCATTTGTATTGTAAGATGAAGACCTTATGATAATACAGAGAGAACGGCAACAGTCAGAAAACTCGCTGTGAGCAAGCTCTTGGTGACGATGAGAAGGAAAAACATCTTTTTAAAGTAAGAACCCTGCGTCTGAACCAGGCTCAGTGAGGGGCGTCAGTCTGCCCAGTGATTTGGGGAAAGTGGGACAAAGATGCACCGTAATCTTCAGATGTGGTTACACTCATGGCAGTAGTAATGACCATGGCAGTAGAAGAATGCAGGGTGGAGAGAGTCCCGTCACTTGTTCTCTGCATCAGAGAAGGTTGAATGCAAACAACAGTAACAGATATGAATGCTTTCTGGTAGCTTCCAGCTCAGTATCTGTGCCTCGGGAATATGTGAAGGATTAGAGAGTTCAGCTCTTCATGTCTCCCCGATGAACACCTCAGTTTGCCTGAAGATGTCTGAACCCAGGAACCTTGCACTGTGGTATTCCCTCACATTCCCTGTAATGGTACCTGGGACGGATGATTTGTATTTGCCCTGCAGCCCCATCTCAGTCTAGTTGGCTTGTCCTGTGGTCTGTGACATCATCCCTGACAGTAAATCAGCAGACTGTAGTTTAAACACTGAGAAATGATGAAGTGTGTGTGTTCCAGGTGGTTCTGGCTCTTCCCTATGACACTCCAGTCCCCGGCTACAGAAACAACATAGTTAATACGATGAGGCTGTGGTCTGCAAAGGCGCCCTGTGACTTTAACCTGAAAGACTGTGAGTACTGCCCTCTGCTCACATCACTCTGTGAAAAGTAGAACCAGCAGACATGGACTGCTCTTCTTGCTGTTGTCCCACAGTTAATGTTGGAGGCTACATTCAAGCTGTGCTCGATAGAAACCTCGCTGAGAACATCTCCAGAGTGCTCTACCCCAACGACAATGTGAGTGGATTTACAGCTGCACTTCTTATTTATTTGAACCTTTACTTCGTTCACATGAACTAGTGGATGGTGCTGTGCGTGACATTGAGAGTATTTGCTCATCTGCTTTCACACACGTATGAACTTCAGCGACATCCCATTCTTAATCCCTAAAGTTTAATATGATGTCAGCCCACCCTCTGCCGCTATAACAGCTCCAACTCTTCTAGCTTTCCTCAAGGTTCAGGAGTGTGTTTATCCCTGTGCCAGGTGACATTTTTCCTTATCTATCCAGTGTTTTAAAAGTTAAGATTGACCAAACTCCTGCAATGATTGCATTTGGGACTTGGAAATAAGCACAGGGTCTGCAAAGGGCACAAAAACGTCTCTTAGTGCAGAGGTTCCCAAAGTGTGGGGCCCACCTCTTAGGGGGGGGGGGGGGCGCTAAGCCATTGCAGGGGGGAGGGGCACGGTATGAAAGGAAAAAAAAAAAAAAAGGAACGCTTGGACGCTGTTAGCATAATGGACAGGTTTTTGACGGGGCTCCCACACAAACGCAAAGCAGGAAATGAAGCATCGCTGAATATGTTTCCAAACCAACTTCATTCTAAGCCAAAGACTAGAAAATATGGTGAAGCATATCTTCCCTTTGGTTTCACCTCCACAAGTGCCGAGGTAGGTCTCCCCTGCAGAATTGGTTTTCCCTCCGTCAGGAGCAGCGCTGGGCTCTCCAAATCACGGGCAAACAGTATCCCACATTCTTGATTTTTAGTTCACGAACACATCCAGAAATGCATACACTATTATATATTGTACATATATTTATTAGTTTCAGGTTGGCCATTCTTGTATTTTGCTCGTTTGTGTTGTTGTGTTTGCACATCTCTGTTGCTTGTGGGGCTCGCACACAAGAATTTCACTCGCATGTGCTGTGCCAGTGTGCCTGCACATGTGATGTGACAATAAAAGTGATTTGATTTGATTTGATTTGTTGTAATGACCAACTACTCCTGACATTTTGGAGATGTTAGGTCTTTATACAGTAAAGTTGCAGTGAGATACAAATAATATCAGGCCGTTCCTGCCACGATTTGTTCCCTTGGTTCAAATCACGGACTAACCTGATGATTTCCTCCTCCTGAGCTGCTCTCTTTTTCTGTGCTTCTTCCATAATAATGTCAGCGGGTGTACCGGCAGCAGATTGATTGTAAGCATTGAACTCTGGTGTAACAGCTCTTCATACTCTCCTTCAGTTCTTTGAAGGGAAGGAGCTGCGTCTGAAGCAGGAATACTTTGTCGTAGCTGCAACTCTTCAGGACATCATCCGTCGATTCAAAGCCTCAAAGTTTGGCTCCACAGAGTTTGTGCGGTTAGATCTTTCCACACTGCCAGACAAGGTGAGCTTGCTGTCATTCTGTGTTATTTGCTTCTCTTTTGTTTTTTACTTTCTCTTATTGATTTCTCCTAAAACTGATGATCATGAGTTTTCTGTTTTCTCTCCATGTGCAGGTGGCCATCCAGCTGAATGACACCCACCCTGCTCTGGCCATTCCTGAACTGATGAGGCTGCTGGTGGACATTGAGAAAGTGCCCTGGGAGAAGGTATCACATCGCAAACTCTTAACTTTTCCATCCAGTGTGCATCTGTAGTGAGTCTGTGGGACCCTAATGGTGTATTCAAGACTTCAAACTGAGCTGGAGACCATAAAGTCACTGGGAAAACGTTTAATGAGCTCTGCAAATAAGAAGTAGGTGCATTAGGAGTCGCTACCTGCCATTAAAACAGATGCAGTTTTCAGACCATATTTTATAGACGTTCTAGGATTCTTCGACCGGGATTCAGTCTCATTGTTTGTTTGTGTCCTTAGCGCTAACCTCAAACCAAGTCACTGATCAGCTAAAAAAGTGCTTTCACATTGGTTCACATTTTCTTTAGCACAGTTTCTTAAATGCTAACCTAGCTGCCTGTGGCTCTGGCCTCTGTGTCTAGGCCTGGGACATTGTGATCCGAACCTGTGCCTACACCAACCACACCGTGCTGCCTGAGGCACTGGAGCGCTGGCCCGTGGACCTCTTCCAAAACCTGCTGCCTCGACACCTCGACATCATTTACGAGATCAACAGGAGGCACCTGGAGGTATGAGGGGAGGATGTAATATTGGAGCTTTTCAGGCAATAAGGTGCCTGAAAAGCTTTGTGAGCAGAGAAAATGTGGTTCGTTCTTGAAGAATGAAACATTTTGTTTTATACGCACAGCGGTGAGTAATCTCAGAGTGTTTATCTTCACTCCTTCAGCGCATCTCGAAGCTTTACCCAGGGGACACTGACCGCATATGTAGAATGTCCCTGATTGAGGAAGGAGATGTGAAGAAAATCAACATGGCTCATCTTTGTATTGTGGGCTCTCACGCAGTCAACGGAGTGGCCCGTATCCACTCAGATATCATCAAAAACACTGTGTAAGGAAACCTGTAGGAATCTAGCTGCATAACATCTTACAAAGATGTTTGGAAGTTTCTCTGACTGGTGTTCCACGTTCCTTCCAGGTTCAAGGATTTTTACGAGGTTGACCCTCAGAAGTTTCAGAACAAGACCAACGGTATCACCCCCAGGCGCTGGCTGGTCATGTGCAACCCCGGTCTGGCTGAGGTCATCGCTGAGGTGGGTTAGTTATTTGTGAACGTTGTAAGTCTTTGTAGAGATCTTGCCTAACTCACCTGCTTAACCTCCAGAAAATTGGAGAGGATTACATCCGTGACCTGGACCAGCTGAAGAAGCTTCTGGACTTTGTGAATGATGACGCTTTCATCCGGGACGTAGCCAAAATCAAACAAGTGAGAGCTTAAAATGCCAAAAGTAAAATGCACTCTGTTTGCGTGCTTCTTTTTACACCCTCTGTCTGAACTTTCAGGAGAACAAGATGAAGTTTGCAGCGCATCTTGAAGCGCACTACAAGGTGAAGATCAACCCCAGCTCCATGTTTGATGTGCAGGTGAAGAGGATCCACGAGTATAAAAGGCAGCTACTCAACTGCCTGCATATCATCACACTGTACAACCGTGGGTGCTGCTGAGCTTTAACTCTGAATCCAGACTTGTCTTCTGTTTAACAAACAAACAAGCAAACAAACAGTCTTTCTCTCTGATCAGGCATTAAGAACGAGCCCAACAAGCAGTGGACACCCAGAACGATCATGATTGGAGGAAAGGTGAGCAGCAATATTCCTAAAAGTTTAATGTGGTCAGAAGAAAGCCTGTCATGGAAGCAGTTTATTCCCACACCCACTGCACTTCACACTACATCAAATCCAGCCTTATCTAGTATGTGTCTGGGCCACTTTGACACAGCCAGTCATAAACATGGCTGTCCATCTGTCTGCACATGGATGTTGTTGCATCAGAGAAGCTGCTTGTAGACATCTGTCTCACCAAGCAGGACCTTTCTTCTTCTTCTACACTAACCTCATTCAGTAGTGTTTATTCACCTGTAGTTTATATACTGCTGTGACAGGACAGGCTATGAAACTGTGATGATTTAGAAGCACCTCTGGAGGAAAATTGAGCATGATTGAGTTGAGCTGCACGTCTTGGACGAGTTGAAGCTAGCTGTTAGCCACTACGAATTTAACACCTGTTTTTGAACTTTGAGGGTGTGGTGAGCCTCTTGGTTTCCCAGCATGTGCCTTCTGCGTTTCTAGGCTGCTCCAGGATACCACACTGCCAAGATGATCATCAAGCTGATCACGTCCATCGGAGATATCGTTAATAATGACCCCGTGGTGGGAGATCGCCTTAAAGTCATCTTCCTGGAGAACTACCGCGTCACACTGGCTGAGAAGAGTAATAAGTTTTTGACTGTCTTACTGTAAATAAGTGATGTATAATATCACTTATTTACACTACAGCTGGATAAACCTGATCTTTTATGTTGGGTCATTCTCTGTTGGGACAGTAGCACATAAAGCTGACTCCACTGTATTCCGTGTGTCTCCTCTGTACAGTCATCCCTGCGGCTGACCTGTCTGAGCAGATTTCCACAGCAGGTACTGAGGCCTCGGGCACAGGGAACATGAAGTTCATGCTGAATGGCGCCCTCACCATTGGCACCATGGATGGTGCCAACGTGGAAATGGCAGAGGAGGCTGGAGAGGAGAATCTGTTCATCTTTGGTATGAGGGTGCACGATGTGGAGGCTCTGGACAAGAAGGGGTGAGTTTTAAAATGGTCTTGGTTCAGAGGTGTGCGTGCGTGCGTGTGTGTGTACACATCCACAACATCAGGGATAAGTGAGATGCTTGGCTACAACAACCAAAAGGAGACTAGAGGCCAAGATCTAGGTAGCATAGAGGGATGTTAGCCAACTTCAGTTGCAGAAAGGTAACTAAGAAGTACAGCAAAGTGTCCATACCTGAGGCCTTGGAAACAGCTGCTAAAGATTCACAGCCTTGGCCAGCCGCTTGAAGAAGTATACCTGACAAACAATATGAGAACAGCACCACTGAGGCTGGGGGCTTTTTTCCATAGGCGAGCGGAGCAATACTGGAAGAGCATATGGGAGAAAGATGCAATGCTCAGCAGCCAGTGGATCTAAGAGCAAGTAGTTACTTTATTGCTTAGTTACTTTTTTTTAATAACATGATACACAACCCGAGTATAAGGCAACAGACCTTTCAGCCCATTTCTATTTTTTCTGCATAATCCATCATATTAAACGGAATCAAATGAAAAAGTCTCTTTAAAACTTGTTTTATTAGTTTATTAGTTATCTTTTAACTTTATGCATCAAGTAAAAATGTAATTATATGCAACAATCTTTGACTGGAAGAAATGTGTTTAACATTTAAACCTATTTCCTGCATAATCCAGCAGATAAAATAATGTTTTGGGTTTCTACTCTTTCAAATAGATGCGAGTAAAAACAGCAGAAAATAAATAAAATCAAAGACTCAGCAGCTCTTAAATCTATTGTCACCTGTTTAGCTGGAGTGGGGTGGGTGGAGGTTTGCCCACAGCTGTCCTGTCAGTGGGAGGATCCGGGGGTTTCTGTGTGAATGTCACATTCCCGTGGCAGCGTGCTCGCTGCTCGCTCAGAGTTGAAGTTTAATTTTTCGCTGTAAAAAGAAGTTTTCTTCCCACACAGCGTGAACAGCAGACGCTGATGTTTTTGTCACTTTTTACAGAATCAAACTCAAAGTAATGTGATTACTTCCACGCTTTAATCGTTGCTTGGTCGTGCTCTCTCTGCACTCCATATTATCCATTGTTGATCTCCACACGTCTGTTGCTGCCACGGACGTCTTACGCTCGAAGATGTGGAGGGTGGAGGAAACGGTGGTCTCAGTGGTAATCAGAGCACTCGGTGCGGTGACTCCCAAGTTAGGCGAGTAGCTCCAGCAGATCCCGGGAACAACATCGGAGATCTCTGTCCAGAAGAGCGCAGTCCTGGGAACAGCTAAGATACTGTGCAGGAGCCTCGAGCTCCCAGGCCTCTGCTCAACTAGTTAGCTAAAGTAACTTAACCATGTAACGGCAGCTGAACAGTATCATCACATAATAATAAAACTGAAAAGTATTTTCCACCTGGGATGTTGTGCTTTTTAAAGCCCTGCCATGGAAACCACAGGAGTAACTTCCATCCACCGTCTGCTCTGTCCTGTGGAGCACAGCTAGCATCTCTGTGTTTTTCTGTCCTCAGCTACGACGCCGTGTCCTACTATAACCGTGTCCCCGAGCTGAAGCAGGCAGTGGACCAGATAGCAGGAGGCTTCTTCAGCCCCAGCCAGCCTGGCCTCTTCAAAGACCTCGTGAACATGCTGATGCACCATGACAGGTGAGCGCACGGTGGTCCCTAAACTCACGAGTGAGTACTTTGCATTCTAACTCACACTGTAGGCTCCAGTGATGTCGTGTCATTGCTGAGCAAACATGTGACTGACTTTCCCAGGCGTTAGACACGAGCTGAAGAGTGAACAATGCAGCTCACTGTTGAAACATTTTTATGTCCTGCAGGTTCAAGGTGTTTGCTGACTACGAAGACTACATCAGATGTCAGGAGAGAGTCAGCGCGCTCTACAAGGTATGCTCTGCTGCTAGTGAGGTCATGTACACAAGTATTGTCCAATAAATGACACCTGGCCTGTGACGCCTTCTCTATGTTAACAGAACCCTAAAGAGTGGACCAAGATGGTGATTCACAACATTGCTGGCTGTGGAAAATTCTCCAGTGACCGCACCATTTCTGAGTATGCCCGGGAAATCTGGGGAATGGAGCCCAGTCTGGAGAAGATCGCTGCTCCGGATGCCCCTCGCTAAACCAAACTACCTTCGTCCGTAGCTCAGCACGTGGTACGGCAGCCAGAGACGAACCCTGTAGCTTCTCACTGTGCACTGTGGCATTATTTCTTTACAGTAACGATCCCTGTACAACCTCAACCACTTCCAGTTCACCCTGTGCTAACTGGAGCTGAAATGGTCCACTGTGGATGTGTGACAAATTAAAGGAAAAAGCAGAACCTGCGACTCCCCAACTGAGGGCTGTGGAGGTATTTTGCCTCCATGGGTTTGATCCACTTTTCTCTTTTTAAGGGGAAAGATTGTTGATCCTGAAAAGAGAGGGAATGTGTTTTAGAAGTATGGTCTGCCATTAGTCCATTTCCAGAGAGTGGGAATCAGTGCCAAGGATTAAGGCTGTTGGCGTCCCCTTAATAAATTATTTCATCACTTGTTTTTCCTTTAACTTGTTACATGTCTTTATTTTTCTTTCTTCACCAGTAGCATCTGTATCACTTGTACAAGTACTACTAGGCACTGAGCTGTTTTATGTAAAGTGTAAACTGTAGGACGCATAACAAGTACTGTTCATTTTATTATTTTTACTAGTAGTACATGTACTCCACTAACCGCAGATTATGAGAAAACTGGGAATGTGTTTGGTCACTACAGGATAATTGAGGCCTGTCTTTAACAAGAGCTAGACTACATTCCCTCCTTCCAAAAGCCAGCATAACTGCAGATAAGCCCGAGTCCTGTCACTGTTCCTGACCAGTCACGTCTTCCATGGAAGAGTGTAGCCTCCCAGCAGTACTGTAACTAAAAAGCATGTACCCGTGTTTCAGCACATGACTATTTCACGTTCACTGTCCAACTGCTTGTCCAGTGTTGTACGATGTTAGCTGAATGTATTCATTTGTGTGTTTTATTATAGTTGAAGTTTGGTAGCTGTGACATCCTGTCAGCATGTGTTGTCTTTGTGCTGTAGTCTGTTAGACATTGATGGTGCCTACTCTTTGCATACCTCTCTGGAATATGTGTGTACTCTCAGCTGTATTTGTGTGTAACATAGAAGAGTGATATTAAAAAGCATTTATCATCAACTTTTTGACTCCTGGAGTTAATGTGTAATTCTGTTTGAAGAACGATTGGAGCAAAAATGAGGAGAAAGGAAAACGATGCATTCAAGGAAAATGTTCCAACATCTGTGAAGGGACCAGCATTTAAAAGTGAAAACACACACACACACACACACACACTTTATCCTTTCATGCAATTCACACAATTTTCTGACTAAATCAACGACCAACTCCAATACTCTATTAGTTTATTTTGGTTTTCTCTTTTTCATTCCAAAGTGAGGAAGTTTGTCTTTTACAGCACAGTCAGCTTTTCCCTATTTTCTGAAATTCTGATATATGTTGGTCTTCCATGGTCTCTTGTGTTCTGGGGGCCTCTGGATGTCTGGAGTTTTGATCTCCTCCATACCCGCTTCACACCCTGGAGGACGGGGCTGTGGCCCCCCCACACTCCCTAGCAGATCATTACATGGAGAAACCTTTGGAATGCAAGCATGCTGATCCACACAGGTATGCACACATGGGTATTCACAGACGCGGACTAAAGCTTTCTTGGCTGCTGCCTCAAAGCACACTGTGCGCTGTCTATCTTGCGTGTGCTGCACAATATCGTTTATTATTTAGTAAATATTGATATCTATGACTAGCTAGTTTATTGTGATGGTGCTTTGTTTTCTCTATTATTATGTTGCTCTTTGTTGTTTGCTGTCTCCTCTGTTTGTTTTTTTTGTTTGTTTGTTTTTTTTCTCCATACAGGTGACCCAGGAGTTCTTTTTTTTTTTTCTCTCTCTCTTCCCCCCCCTTCTCACCGTCTCTTCTCCCCTTTGATTTTCTTTCTTTCTCTCCCCCTCTTTCTCTCATTCATTCCCCCTGTCCTATTTGTTATAAAAAAAATAAAAAATAAAAAAAAAAAGAAATTCTGATATATTTTTTTCTTCCTATTTTTCATTAGCACTAACCTTTAAAGTCAGTTTCTAAAACTGACTCAACAGCAGTTGGACTGCCGATTAAACTTAGGACGTCACTTTAGTCTCGTGACTTGTTTAATACACAATTAGCTGCAGTTTTGCATATTTTTTTTTATTTTTATTTTTTTTTTATTCTCCAGTCTTTCTCCTGAAATAGTCCACCCATACCTCCTCCAAGATAGTTCAGAGTTTACTACTCTCTACAAATTTCCAACAAACAGGAAGTGGGAAGCTGTATGTGTGTTTTAACAAATTCTTAATATATACCACAAAAACAATAAATGTACTTATTCTAGCATATTCTTATGTTATTATACTTATATTGTGGATTTCAGGAAGCACACAGCCCCACTCCCCCCCATCATCCTGAATGACACCCCCATCACCTCTGTGGACTCATTCCGCTTCCTGGGTACCACCATCACCCAGGACCTGAAGTGGGAGCCCACCATCACCTCCGTCATTAAGAAAGCCCAGCAGAGGATGTACTTCCTGAGGCAGCTGAAGAAATTCAACCTGCCAACACGGACGATGATGCAATTCTACACTGCAATCATCGAGTCCATCCTCACCTCCTCCATCACCGTGTGGTACGCTGGAGCCACTATCAGGGACAAACAGAGACTGCAGCGTGTTGTGCGCTCTGCTGAGAAGGTGATTGGCTGCAGACTCCCATCTCTGCAGGACCTGTACACCTCCAGGACACTGGGGCGTGCAGCTCAGTCACAGCTGACCCTTCTCACCCTGGACACAGTCTGTTTGACCTGCTCCCCTCAGGCAGGAGGCTCCGGTCCATTCGTACCAGAACCTCTCGCCATAAGAACAGTTTCTTCCCCTCTGCTGTTGGACACATGAACAATAACTGTATGACTGTTCCAACCAGAAACACATGACCCTACGCTGTGTTCACTGCATCATTCCATGTTTGGCACTGATCACCACCTGCACTCATGTATATATCTATCTACTTAGCACTTTTAATCCTTATTTTTATTTTTATGTCTATTTAAGCGTTATTTATGACAGTATGTTTGCACTAAGTACCGCAGCAACTTCCTAATGTTGTAAACCTGCTCAACATTTGGCAATAAAACCCTTTCTGATTCTGATTCTGATTCTTATACATGCTGATTTATTATGTGGCGGGCTTACACTGGACCTTATATCTCTTCCTGCTGACCCTCCCACATCTCCGTGGCTGACAGTTGTCAATCACGGCCTGCCTCCTCCTTCCCTCACAGCTATTATATTAAAGGCTCATTCCCCGTGTGATCCCTATTTACTCCACCTGATCCTCAGTCTCACACACACTGAGATGGATGGCAACACTTACGGTAAGACACCAACATCTCTCTGTTCTGTGTTTTATCAGAATGAATGATTTTTACTTTGAATCTTTTTATTGTCTGTCAATATGTCTAATACATTATGTTAGACATGGCTGATATTATAACACAAAACTTTATTCGCCTTTGCATTTATAAGCAGCATAGAACCAATAGCATATTAGAAAAAAGTGTATTTGTTCATAATTTGTTTACTCTCAAACTAAGAAGATCATTCGGACTGACAGCAAAGTGGAACAGTCCCCCATCATACAAACACAAACCAGCGTCTCTCACTGTGCATCCTGTAGCTGACTCGCATCACTTTTGGTTGACAATCTAATAATTTAGTTCATGCTGATTAATGTGATGACAATGTCTGGGAGGTTTTAAACAGCTAATACAGTGCTGTGCAAAAGACTTGAGTCCCCCCTCCATGTGTTGCTAGAAAAATGGGGATATTGATGCAGTGATTTATTGAATAGTTCTCCAGAGCTCTTCTTTGGATGTTTCTGTTCTCTGTCGGGATGATCCCGCACTGTTTTAATAGTAATAATATAATGTTGAGCTCTGGGGAGGCCGGTCCATGAACGATGGTGCTCCACTGTGTTCTCTCTGCGGCTCTGCTTTCACTGCACTGATGGTGTGTTTGACGTTATTTTCATAATGATACTTTTCTGAATTCATCATTTCATTAATTTTGACAAAAACCTCCACACCACTGTCTGAAAACCAACAACAAAACATGACAGAGCCTTGTTGCATTTTAAAGATGACTGCAGGCATACATACGTATTGATGGTGATTTAAATCAATGTTCACAGTTGGCTTCATTCCCCCATCAAACCGGCTGCCACTGATTTTCAGTCCAATTTCTGTGAAATTAGGTGAACTTCATCAGCATGCGAGACAGCCGTCCTTCTGGCTCCAGAACAGCAGATGGGTCAGATGAAGGTCCTGGGTCAGGTGCTATTTCTTAAGGACACGAGTTTCAGACATTGTTCATTTGCTGTCCTTTCTTTTTAGGCCACCTACTTCGGGGCTCTACTTTAATTTGTCTGACACGCTGCACACCATGCTGAGATAAACCAAGTTACCAAGAAAAGAAAGAAAATGATGTTTTCATCAGGTTGCTGGTAACAAAGTGCCTGAAAATACTATTTAAAATTTCTTGTGGAAAAAAAAAAGTTCATCTGAAAATGGTGAGGTTCAGGTTTATTGTGTATTTTTGTGTCTTTTCCTTACAATTTAAAGTGGCTTGAGGTGACTGTTGTTTTGATCTGGTGCTATATAAATCAAATAAATTTAATTGAATAAAATAAGGGGGAAAAAAAGAAAAGAAAGAGCATCACCTAAAAGAAAGTCTGGGTCCTTAGAAATAAAAAAGAGAGGGATGGCTCAAGACTTTTGCACATAACTAACTTATATTCTAATTGTGTAGCTCATACATACATAAACGTGTCATCATAATAAACTTAATCTCTGTAGATTAGCTTTATTACACCATGTATGAAATAACTGAATCAAAAGTTGTGAAATATTTAATGATAGGTCGTCTTTAATGTGTTGTAAAGAGTAAACATAACTTTTGTTCCAGAGTTTGATGTCCTAGAGGTCCCCCCCCTCACCCCAACCAGTAAGGAGGTCTTCACTCAGGCTGTGAAAGCCAGCTTTGCAGGCTTCACTCAGGAGAGAATCAGCTGTCACTTTCCACAGGGTACAGTGGGAGCTTTGATTAGTTGTCACGTGTTGCCGACTCTATTATTAATGCATGTGCATGTATATTTAGATCCTAGGTTGTGGTCGAAGTGGGAGGTGAACCACTGGCTGGACTGGTGCCAGGCTGAGTTTGGGCTCTGCTGCCTGGGCTCAGACCTCAGAGGTCTGGATGGCAGCGAGCTGTGTGGTCTTGACCAAGAGGCTTTCCTGGGCCTGCTGTCTGACTCCACTGCAGGAGAAATCCTGTGGGAGCACCTGGAGACCATGAGGAGAGGTGATAGCACTTTTGTTGAAAAGCACAGAGTTAGCTTTCTAGCCACATTGTTTTCTATCATTGCACAAGAATGGTGAAGAATTCAAAACTCTGAAATTTTAAATGGTCAGTTCTCTTTGCTCAGTCCTTTCTCTCATCAGGTCATTATGTGGCATTTCAGACAGTGTTGAATAGATGTGCTGAGCCACATACTACCACCTGTATATGTTTGGACTATGAAAAAAAATAGAACTGCTTCAAACTTGATACTATTGCTATCATCAGTGAAAAAAATTATATATTGATATATGGAACAGAGTGAACTGTATGCATAGTTCATTCACAGATGCGTGCATACTGATTGTGAATAAAGCCCATTGTCACTGAGAGAACGTGACTGCTCTTCTTCATTAGCCGTCTGCACGCACCACCCAACTGCAAGCTTGAGACTTTTGTTGTTTTGTTGTCGTGTTTCCTTCAGAAAATTACTCAGAGATTGAGGGATGCTCAGACAGAGATAATTACCACCTTCAGTACCATCCCAGTGAGAGCTCAGACCTCCACGATCTGGAACCAATGAGTGTGCAGCATGGAGGCCACTATCCAGCCTATTCACAACGTGGCAGCAGCAACATTAGCTCTGCAGCCCCGCTGCAGGAAATACGAGGGAATGGAGGTGAGACAGATCACATGATACTGAGTCATCAGTTGAATAAAAAGCATTACAGTCAGAATTGCTCCACAAAGGGAAAAAGACCCAATATGGACAAAAGTAAGTGAGCCACATACAGTTTTAGAGCTGATGTTAATGCCAGAGGAGCTTACTGAGTGAGCAGAGCATTTATGTGGGCTGACAGGTGCTGTGGCTCGTAACACATCCACTTTGCAGTTAGAGGACTTACAGCTGACGTGGAATATAATAATCGTTTCATGGTCGATGGGTCTTGGAGCCAGGGTTGTGAGTTTTTGAGGATCACTTGTGTTTTAGTAATGCTCTTTAGGAAAATGGTTGCTATTTCCCTTTATACTTTCATTATCCTCCAGCAGTGTGTTTGGATCTTTAGTTATGTTCTTGTTGAGCCCACGTGTCTCTGTTATGTAATATTTCCCTTCTTGTGTGCCCAGTTGTGTGTGGATATCTCTGTGTCTTGTCTCTGTGGTTTTCTGGTTTCCCCATTACTTGTGTCGCGTTTGTATGTCTTTGTCCTGGACTCAGTGATCGTTACTTCCTGTCTTATTTTATTTGTTACTTATCTCCTGTGCACTGTCTTTAGTTTTGCTTCCTTTGCCTTGTTTCCCAGTGAGTTTCAGCTGTGTTCCTCGGTGTTTCCATCTCCCTGTGTACATATGGTCTGAGTCTCCCTCTGTTCTTTGCCGTGTCCTCCCTGCAGCTGTGTGTTCTGTGTTTCATCCTTGTAGAAGGAGGCTCTGGACTGTGCTCCGACTAAAGCTCTCTTCTTCAGTTAGTTAATTTTAGTTACTTTATTACATCAGCTCATTTTTGGAAGACTGTAGACTAATCTACAGTTTGATATGACCACTCAGTTGAGCTGGCAGACATCACTTGATTCTGTTTCCAATGTGTGTCCAGGGACAGGCTCAGAAGTGGAGAGTGTTCTTGGGGATGAGTCTGCCGCTGTGGGCACTCAATCATGGGCTGCTCCGCACCATGACGTCCAGCCAGTAATGGAAGAGAGCATGTCTGAAAATGCCTTCATGTTACCTCAGCAACAGAGGAACTTCAGGGAATGTGCAGGCAGCAAAACTGATCTGGAGACAGCTGTAATACCTGTAGCAGTTCTTGCTGGCTACACTGGTGAGTAGAGTGGCTGAAGGAGGTAAACGATAAGGTGTAGCCATGAGGTAAGCATACTCATTTGTTCTGTCATGTCTCAATAGGCAGTGGGCCCATTCAGCTCTGGCAGTTTCTGCTGGAGCTTCTGACAGACCGCAGCTGTCATTCGTGCATAAGCTGGACAGGAAATGGCTGGGAGTTCAAACTGACGGATCCTGACGAGGTCATTAATGCTGAGTTCACAACATATCAGGATATATACCTGCATGAGTAGAGCATGAAGGGCCACATTTCAATTAGGGTATTTTTCACTTTGTAATGGCATATTTGTAACCTCCACATGTTCCACTCTGCAATGAAAGCACCAAAGAACCTTCTTCTATGAGCTGACGTTGCTAACTACTGCTTCAATATTGGTCATTTAGAAATCATCATGTTGCTGTTATAAAAAGGAAACACGAGGCTTATTCTGCTGGTGTTTACATGTGGATTATTTCTTCAGGTGGCAGTGCTGTGGGGTCGCAGGAAGAACAAACCTAAGATGAATTATGAGAAGCTGAGCCGTGGTTTGCGCTACTACTATGACAAGAACATTATTCGCAAAACCGCTGGCAAGCGCTACGTCTATCGCTTCGTATGCAACCTGCAAGGCCTTCTTGGATATGAGCCTGGGGAGCTGCATGCCACACTGAATATCAGCAGTAAGAGTCTATAGTGAGGCAAGAAAAAGGAACAGTACTTGTTAAGCGTCTTATAGTTTTCACTTTACATGACACAGCTCAGCGCATATGCTTGTTTGACGACATGGAAGTGGTGTACCACTTTATCTCTGTCACTGTCAAATAATAGAAATCAATTCATGTCAGTTCATTTTAAAAGTTATTTATTCCTCTGTGAATAGTTAAGGCACATGGACTCGTTTAGCAATCCTTTGTATATTTAACTTATACTATAAACATCAGTTAAAAGAAATAAAATCAATGAAACCGTAAATGAATTACAGCTGATTTCTATCTGCTTCATCTCAGAGAAACATTCTCATTCATTCCTCTTCTTTTGCTTATCCAGTTCAGGGTCACCAACGGGCGGCAGTCAATTCCAGCTGCCATAGGTTGAGAGGAAGGACAGAGCCAGGACAGGTCATCAGGCAGGGCTAACACAGAGTGCTATATTGCAACAACAGTTGCCTCAAGGTGCTTTATATTGGTAAATGGATGGGTTCTTATATGACATCTTTCTATCATACTCCATACAACAAACCTTAACCATTCAGACAAGCACGTTTCTCGACACCTAAGTGCTTTCTAGCTAACATTCAAATCTAGTGGACGCCTCGGAAAGCAACTTGGGGTTAGTATACTTAGAAATCGAATGCAATTTGACCCTCAAAGTGACTTTTTTGTTAGGGAGGATTTATTTGTTGTTGAGTTCAGTGTTAAAATAAGTTCTTTAAAAAGCCAAAATATGCCAGATTGAATATGAAGGGGACATGAGCAGAGAGCACAAACATGCTGAGGGATCGGCTCTGTTAGTTCAGTGAGAGAGTCACAAACTCATGTGTAACCTTATGTCTGCATTTTTAATTTGTTAAATACAAACACAATGATAGCAGAAGTGCTGCCACATGTCTAACCAGAATGCGAGGACCAACGTGTTTATTTGGTAGTTCAATGAAAGGCTTCAGTTAAGAGGGAGGAAAAACATTTGCGTTCACGTTTGCAGTTTTCTCTTGTTACACAATATTTTACATTTTAAAAAACAAACAACCCTCACATGAGATGACAGTGCTAGCAGTGGCCCACAGCTCATTTAAGTTTGAGACGCCTTCCCTCTTGGTGACAGTGGGAAGGAAAAACTCCCTTTTAACAGGAAGAAACCTCCAGCAGAGTCAGGCTCAGGGAGGGGTGACCATCTCCCACGATCAGTTGGGGGTGAGGTGAGGAAGACAGAACAAAGACACACTGTGGAAGAGAGCCGGAAGTGAATAATAACTATCGAGAACACAGGGACAACCCACACAGAGAGACTGTGATTGGCTGTGAGTGGACAGTGCTCCCTAATGTGCAGCCTGGAGGAGCCCGTCTCTGCCTACCACCCACTTTTATTCCGTCACAATGAAACGAGTATCCTTTTAATCACGTTAAAAGGAGAAATAAATAAGAAGATGGCATTAAAACAAGGAGAGAGAAACAGTTATGTAAGAAAAAAAAATGAATCTAGTGAATTTAAAAAGAAAGCAGTGCTGTTCTGATTCTGTTCAGTATGAGATAGACACAAAGCTTTAAATGACTGAAAACAAATTTCAGCTGACTGAAACTTAACAAAAAGGAAAAATCAGACTTTAAAATACTCACTGAATGGCACCATATCAATGAATTTCCTTCTCAGGAAATATTTTTAGACTGACTGTGAGTCAGTGACCTTACATGTATTTTCATTTTCCTGAATATATTATGACTTATCTGCCACCCCAGAAGCTAGACTAAAATGCAAACAAGTGGAACATAGTAAGTATAATGCCTCTGAATGTAGCAGATCATTCACCACACACCCCTGACAGCATCAAGCATCAGGTTTAGATCAGAAATGGCTGAATGCTGATTTAATTTCATCCCTCAGAGAACAGGAAACAGAAACAGAGCGAGAGTGTCAAGTGTGTGAGGATTAATTCCACCACTTACCCTCCTGAGGTGTGCTAATGGAAGAGCCATCAAGGGGAAAAGTGTGTGTCTTTGTCTGAGCCTGAGTGTATGAGGATGGATAATTTATTCAGGACAGAGCAAGTGTATGTTCATGTGACATAAAACCTGGCGTTTTCTACCAGATACATTTCTCTTTAAGAGCTAATTATGACTTTATGCTTTCCTTTCAACCCTGAGAGTTTCTGAATATGTTTGCCCTGGAAGGAGTGTTTGAATAGAGTTTAGTTACATGAAGCTGCTTGGCCAAAAGGTTATTACAAATTAAGTCAATAAATATGCAAAGGCAAAAACAGGTTGGCCAAGTTGGTCCTGCTCAGCAGAAAGACCAAAGGAATACACCACCTGAAATTAACACTAAGTAGAAATCTCTGAGTTGAAGATGAAAAGCTTTTTATGTTAACACACGTTACAAACTGGCCTTGCAAACAAAGCTCCTCACAATGACTCAAACCACTCTGAAATAAATCTGCTCAAGTAGGAGTGAAAAGGCAAGAAATCAATAACCTAGCCCTGAAATGTATAACAGAGGTTAAATTAGAAGGCCTGATTTCTCTGCAGGAGCTGACGAGTCTAGCTAACCACACACAAATGCACTGCACTTCACCTGTGCACTGACGTGAAAAGCAAAGAGAGTTGGCTGAGCAAGAGTGAATACATCAATTAGGCTCCATCCATTTAGTCCACCCACCACCAGCTGATCCTTGGTAAAAACAAACAAAAACACAAAAAAACACCTCCTGACAGCGATTCTGAGATCCCACCATACCCGAGTCCATGAGAGGAATCATGTGGTGAGCTGCTGGAACCACTATGGAGCTTGTGCAGCTTGCACATATTCACAGTGAGAACTTCACATCACTGGGAATTTGGACTACAAGATGCCCTTTTATTATTTAGGGAGGGTTCAGATTGACTCTCTACCAATATTATGTATTATAGTTTGTAATACCACCAACTGCTGGTCAGATCTCAAAGTAGCTTGGCTGCTATGCTTGGTTTTAGCTACTGGATTGTATGTACGGAGGCTGCATGTTGGCCCTAACCTTTGATGCAACACATGTTGTGTACCAGCATACCTACTGTATGCCTCATACTATATAAAGACTGTGGATAAAAAATATTAAACCTCTGAAATATGTCGGCATCTGTCTGTTTTTGTATTTTGTCCTTTTTGTCTCCCCAGTCTGTCATGTCTCTCCGTATCCCTGATCCCAGTGTCACGTTCACGTTTCTTAGTCTGAGTCTCACTGTGTGTGTGTGTTACTTCCTGTTTTATTTTGTCCTTTGTGTGTGATGTTCAGCTTTGCTCCGCCTGTCTCATTAGCTGTGATTCAGTTCAGTTGTGTTCCCATTTGTATAGTCTGCATCTCCCTCTGTTCCTCATTGTGTTCTCCCTCATGATGCGTACCACCTCTGCTTGAGTGTAGCTTTGTATTTCTCATTGATTACTGTACTGTTGATTCTGACTGACCACTGTAACTCTCTCTATTTAGGCATGTGTCACTCAAGCCTGTCCCGCCCGCAACCAGAACGAGAGAGAGTATTACTCTGATACTTGCATCTCTACATTGGCTGACAGTTAAATATAGAATTGATTTTAAGGGTTTATTATTTGTTTTTAAACCTCTCCATGGTTTGGCTCCAGGTTACATTTCAGATCTCCTTAGCCTACACCTACCCACTCGAACTCTGCGCTCCTCCAGTCAGACGCTTTTATTATTTCCATACTCCCAGTTCAAATCTAGAGGTGACAGGCTTTCTCCATTGCCGCCTCGAGACTCTGGAACAGTCTTCCCTCTTCCTCCTTCTTCAAATCAAATCTGAAGACCTACCTATTTTCCAAGGCTTTCAGATCTCTCTGACACCTATTTTATTCTGTTTTATTATTCTGGTCTTTTATCTCATTGGACGATGTTTGCATGTGTATACTTATACATGTATTTTATGTTCATGTATGTGTGCTTGTGTGTGAATGTGTACACTTTTGTATATGTATGTGCATATTTGCATGTACACATATATTTTTACAAACATATATGGATGTCTCACAATCTTTTCTATAATGTTTTGATCTTATCTATTTTAATTATTTTTATTTGATTATATTATCCCTCTGTTCAGCACTTTGGCCGACACTTGATGTCCTTTAAATGTGCTATATAAATAAAGATCACTTGACTTGATGTTCTCTGCTTTTTGATAGCAATAAAGCTGTGATTTTGACTGTTTGCAGAGTCCTGCATTCTGCCTGCCACATGACATGCTTGTGTCACGACAGTATCATTAGCTAAAAAATGGAGAGAGGTGGAGGAATCTTTTCAGAACTGTTCCTTTAATGCAATGGCACACTATAAAAACACCTCTACACATACAAAAATATACTAGCATAGAGCTGGGCGATATATCGAGTTTTTAAAAAAATATCGATATATTTTTATACGAGATATAAGATGTGACAATATCCTTTATATCGATATAGTCTATGTTACATTATAATTATACTTGTGGAGCCGCAGGTTTGCCTCTCTTTCGTCCACTTTCGTCTTTACGCAATGTTACTCGGCCTCGCCTCTCCTTCACTGAACACAACTCCTCCTCGTCCCCCATCGCTTCACCTGCAGGAAGCGACAAGATGGACACGGCAAATCTCCGTTAACGAGTTACTGCGCATCGCCCCGTGCGTGGGGCTGGACGGCGTCAACGTGTTAGCTAGCTAACCACGCTAACGCCATGCAGCCCAGAGGTGCTGCACGGACTAAAATCCTTTCATTTTCTCAAAAGTTGACAGCGCGCCTTATGTATGAATTCTGGTTGTGCTTGATGGCCGCGAACCGATTTTATGTGGAACACGGCGCTCAGCAATCTGTCAAAAAATGTTTTAGTACGACTTTAGTAAGCTACGGAGCTGCACCGCTTGATGGATTGTCGGAGCATTACGGCTGAGCCTCGCGGAGTGATACGTACTGTGCTTCAACGTAATATTACCCTACTGTGTATAAGGACTATAAATGGCACCTGTTAAGAGACGTGGTTGCGAAGCGGATTTCAAACTCCAGGCTGTCAGTCACGCAGTACAAGTTGGGAACAGAGCAGCTGTGAAATCTGTCTTTGTTATTGTGCTCAGCGTCTTTTAGTTTACATTTTGACTGCACAATTGTGAGCTTTTTGTTATGCACAAAAACAACATTGTTTTCTTTTATTTATGGAGCATTATTATTTAATAAATGCTCATAATTTATTTTTGAGTAAATTTTATGTACATCTGCTCTATGTTAATAAAAGTGCCTGTGTGACATCTGGGACACAGCTTTGACTAAGAACTCTCTTCTTGTTCTTACTTTATGGCTTTAAAAAAATATATCGAGATATATATCTTATATCGCCATCCAGCTAAAAAATATCGAGATATGAATTTTGGGTCATATCGCCCAGCCCTATACTAGCATATTTAAAATGTCATAAGCCTAAAAAGTCTTCATGTAAGACCCTTTTTACCTTTAAGAAGCTGTTTTATACAGCATCACTCGTTTAAAAAATGCTCAATATCGTATGCTAACTTTACCCACTGACTTCACCAAGTACTTTATACTTAAACACCAAAAAATGTATAAAACAAACAGAAACAGAAAAATTCAGATGCAAAGATTTTATTATTTTTTTGAATCTATTTTTATTTGGGAGCACATGATCATTAATAGCTTAGTCACAAGTTCAGGTCAAAAGCATATCAGCCAGTAAATATGCACAAAACACAACAAATAGTGTCATGCTCAGGTGAGCACCTAATGCTGTGTGAAAAGTGCGTGAAACCATGAAAATATGATTAGAAACTATTGACTTATTGTTTCTCTCTCACAGTCTTTAAGGCAGATTTGAGACCTATGTACGAGTTTCAAATCACTGTAACAATACTCCACTTAAACCACACATACTCCAAGTGATTTTAATCATTTATAACCTATTGTTAGAAAAAGTCTCTTATGAAGTGAGACACAGTGAGACACAGTAGCGAGCTCCAACGCATTTATTTACTTGAAAGGAAGTAAAAGCATACACAGTGAACGTCTCTGCAAGTTCCATTTATACACTCCTTCCAACGTTATCATGGGAACATACGTGTGTGACGCTCTTACAGGGTTTAGAGTGCATCATTTTGTGATAGCTGTTGATGCACTTTTCACAAAAAAAGCGTGATATAGACAACACTTTATAATGAATCATAATCAAATACTTTATTGACTTAAAGAAATTATGTGGTTACAGATTCTCTAACGGTATAATCTTATTATTTTCACTGTGGAGGATGTGCAAAAGGGTGTGACTACTGCACTGTGTACTGTGCATTACACTGAGGAGTCGTACAGACAAATATCCACAGGCAGGAATGATTTCCTGTGTCATCCAGTGGTGCATTTGTGTAATCTCAGTCTCTCACTGAATGTGCTGGCATGTCACGGAGTGGGTGGAAGGTACTGTCCAACGTTGTCCTTATCTTGGACAACATCCACCTCTCCAACACCACCCCAGCTCCATCCCCCACAATATTACTGGCCTTGCAGAACCAGTTTCTTGATCCGCACTTGATCTTGGCATTTATCACCCCTTAACTTGCAACATCAGAGGATGGCACTGACCACAGCAGACTCGTAGAAAATCATGAGCACTTTCTCACAGATGTTAAAAGACCTCAGCTTCTCTGACCCTTCCTATGCCCTATGTGTACTCTAGGGTATTTACAGTCCTCCACAATGTCCAAGGGGAGAGGTCCCTTGTCCCTTGTGGCGCCCCTGTCTTGCTGATCACCTTGTCAGACCTTGTGGTCTTCCTGTCAGGTAATCAACAATTTTGTTGTATATGTACAGTCAAGGACGAGCCTTTCTAGGATCTTCATGACGTGCGAAGTCAGTGCCACTGATCTGTAATCCTGGGGGTCACTGGGACATGTAGTGTGCCAGCAGCATCCCCATATGACATATAACAGCACTGCTCCTTAAAATACTTGAATCACTATAAGTTTAGGATTTAATCACATCCTTAAAATGACACGCTCACCATTACATAAATCACATAGTTGGAGTTGGGGAATGGCTGCAATCGCAGTATTGTGAGATGGTGAACGATGTACCTTTATGATCAATGATCTTCTTTAATAAACTGTTCACCATCACCTCACCTTATCTAATGATATGCACTGATGAGATAAACTACATACTGACTTGAGGTGAGGGTTTACTTGATTTTGTGCCATATAAATAAAATAAACAGAATAAATTATATATAAATTATGAGCCTCGCCTCTGTCAGTGCGCCCCAGGGTGGCTGTGGCTACATGCAGCTTGCCATCACCAGTGTGTGAATGTGTGTGTGAATTGGTGGATGACTGAATGTGTAAAGCACTTTGGGGTCCTTAGGGAGTAGTAAAGCGCTATACAAATACAGGCCATTTACCATTTACCATGTTCTGCAGTGGGCATTTGTAACTTCATTAAATGTATTTATCATGATTTATTAGCAATAAAAAACATGATGTTGTGCTGTCAAAACAGCAGAGAGTCCAATAAAAATGATTCAACAGAGACAGGAGGAAGCATCTAAGAGTTTTATTGCCAGTCGATTAAAGAGAATTTAAGAAGTGTATCCGTTCTACATATCCAGTGAGTGTTTATGGCAACAACGTGATACAGTGTTTGTGTGTCATTGTGAATTCTGTTTCTTCCACTGTTCTGGTGTGAGGGTCTTCTGTTCAAAAGCATGGATCTCTTTCAGCTCCTCGGCTAGACAAGTATTCACCATCCTGCCAACACACAGTACACACAGCACAGTGACATGACGAGCTTTAAGGCTGCAGAAACGGCTAGAAAGGAGTTTCACTGAAACCCCCACAGACGTATAATCTGAGCAAAAGTCCTGCGTTACACTTCATTTCTTTATATTTTGCTAGGAAAATAGAAAATATTTGCTGTGGTTTATGGAAATCTGCAGACATATGTTGCACAATTCTAACCAGCTTGAAAGGCAACGCTGAACACTCTGAGGCTGCTTCAGGTCATTTTCAGGAATAGTTGCCCTTCATGAAGGAAATTCAAAGTTCTTCTTCGGAGGTTTCTGCCTTTGTTCTGTTCTGTGTCTGGATAATCTCACACAGCTTCAATAATGTCGAGCTCTGGGGAGGCTAGTCCATGACTGACAGTGCTCCACTGTGTGTTCTTCTATCCAGGTATGATTTAACTGCACTGGTGGGATCATTGCCATGCTCCACACCACTGGCTAGAGCCTCCACTGTGTTTTAAAGATGACTCTACACACTCACAATGTTGAACCTCTCTCTCCCCACCTCCTCTGTACATACCGATGATGATTTGAAGCAAAAATATACAATTTTGTTTCTCTTTTTGTTTCATTTCCTGTTAAAATTGCTAATTTTTTAAAGGACTCAAGCCATACAAAGTCTTGCACTAATAGCCATTAAGGAATCACTTGGTATTTGCAAAAATACTTGTTTTTTTATTGTTTACATTTTTCATATATTCAATTAAAGTAATTGGAACAAAATATATGTTTTTGCAGTACGCTACTATTAAAGTGTCTAAAGACACAATATAAAATTCTTTGCCTAGTTTTCTGTTACATGTAGCCATAACACAGGTTCATCCCTTGAGCCTTTTTTACTTCTTAACCCAAGAAGGTTAAGGTTACAGAGAAACAAATAAACCATCCACAGCTTTGTTTTGTCATCAGCACCTCATGCGTACACACTGGCACATGTGTTATTACCTGTGTCTCTGCAGCAGTGGTTTGTTCTCAAACTGGGGCGAAACCACCAGCACTTTGAAGCTGGCAGCACATCTGTTGGCTGATGTATCCTCCACCTCCTGGTTAAGCACAAGATCAAGTATGTGAGTACCTTTACTTAAGACAAATAATCTAAATACTTCTATAAAAATACATTTCAAGGTCATTATTACTCATCCTTTATTATAAAAAGGTAGATTTGCAGTAGTTGTGTGAAGTGAAACTATTGAGTATCAAGCTGCAACTAACATTTTCATAACCAAATGATGTGCTCATATTATTTGCTGCATTAATCAATTCATTGTTTGCATTGTTTAAAAACAGTGAGATAGCATCACCATTAGCCAGAAGCCAAACTGACACCTTACTGTACTTCTGTACTTCCTCTGAAATATACTGGTTTATGTGCCATTAGAAAAAGAACTCATGTAAAGTATGAAAAGTACACTGATGTAAGCGTACCTTCTTTCATTCCAGCAATGCACATTATTACAACATAGTGTCAATAATTACAGCTCTGATTTTTTCATGGTAGTTTCATTTTAACAGAGGCAAAAATACATTACATAAAAGTTATAAATTGATTTGTGTGTCATGTGTAAAACATGAGTGGTGGTGAAACCCTTGTTGCCTAAAAAAAAAGCTTGTAGTTGGTCACCAGGCTTGCACACATCTCATGAGACATTCTGACCCAGTCTTCACAGAAACTCTCAGCTGTTTAGGTTTGTTGGCTGCTGTTTCAGCTCCATCCACAAATTTTCTATTGGAGTCCTGGAGACTGGCTATGCCACTCTATGACCTTAATGTTCTTCTTATTTAGCCACTCCTTTGTTGCCTTGGCGGTATGGTTTGGGTTAGTGTTGTGATGGAAGACCCATCTTCAATGTTTTATGATACATAGTCCTGCCCAGAGGTGGAAAGTAATGAAGTACAAATGCATAGGTTAAAAGTATATTTAAGTACAGTACCAATCTGTACTTCAGTATTAATTTTTCTGACAACTGTACTTTTACTCCCTACATTTTTAAACAAATATCTGTACTTTCTCTACACATTTTCAAAACAGACCAGTTATTTCAGGTTCGACAGGATCATCTCTTATACTCGGGATTTTAAGTGGGCTGGAAAGTGTGCAGGTGTTTGTATGTTGAAGCCTTAACACAAAACACCTTCAAAGTATAGTGTTTCACCCTCCATGCTTGGTGTTCTTTGGGTCATACTGAGCATTTCTCTTTCTCCAAACATGGTGAGTCGAGTCGAGGCCAAAAAGCTAAATTTTGGTTTCACCCTATTACTGCGCTTTCTCTCAAGCCTTCTCTGAATTATTTAGATGTTTCCTTCCTTCTTCAACCCAGATTTCAGTCTGTTACAGCGTAGTGTGTTTTCCAAGTGGTGTTCCAGGTGGCCTTGGTCCTACCTACCCTTGAAATCATCAACTCCTTCTGTCTAGTTTTGGGCTGATTCAACCGTTATCATCCTCACCCATCATCTTTCATGTTGGTAAGATCTTGCATATGGCATACAACCTGGGATAATAGGGGGTCGTTTAATATTTCTTCCATTTCTGAATTATAACAGTTGTCACCTTCTCACCAGCTTTCTTTCTTTTGGTCTTGTAGCCCATTTCAGTCTTGTGCAAGTCTACAATCTTGTCCCTGATGTGCTTTGACAGCTCTTTTGTCTTGTATGTGATGGTGGAGAGGTTGGAATTGAAGAAACTGATTATGTAGATAGGTGTGCTTCTACCTCACATCCATGTCCAACTTAGAATTACAAATTAAACTAACAGACATGTCTTTGAAATGCGGGAGGAATCACACAGACACATGGGCATTATGCAAATAGCACACATAAAGGACCCAGCTGGGGTTCAAACCTTTTTTCTGTGAGGCAACAGACCTAACCCACTGTGCTACAAATGGGCCCTGTAAAATGTTACTTCAAAGTTAAGGTTTTGTTGTTAATGACTGAAAGCACTTTGAATGTGCACACACACACACACACACACACTCTCTCTCTCTCTCTCTCTCTCTTAGGAACAGCCTTGAACCTACCACGTGCACTGCCGCCAGCTCTTTGATAAGTCTGTCCCGGATGTGATCAGCTGTTACTGACATGTCTACATGATATAAAAACGGAAACAAACCGATTGCAGGGTTAGTGGTTAGCCGGACCGGCAGCTGCTTTGTCACACTGGATCTGATGACTGATGTAAACTGCCACTTAAAATAAGGGCGTTATATTCACTCGTGCATTCTCGGTATATTTAAAAGAAAAATACTCTTCGACTGTTAAATCGTTGAAGATGAGAGTATTACCAAAAGCTGTGATGCTGTCGCTCCTTAGTGACTCTGTGCGGACGTCCTACTGGCGTCAGTCTTCGGCGCTAAGATCACAACAGACCGAAAGAAACACCAATTGCATTGTGACAAATTACACAGTGCCCAATCATTTGAGAGCCGTACATACAGTAGGCGGGACCAATTATTTAAAATAGCAAATCATAACACTAGAGGTCTATGCAGAAAGCCAAACTAAAGTTTTGCAGTTTCGATTAATGAATCAGAAAAGACTGCACGTATCCGACATCTTTAGTCATAGATGTGTTAGTATAGCCTGACTGGTATAAGATGTTACGCTTTTGTTAGCTACTCTGCGTCGTTACGCTTTTTTGAATTTTGAATTTTATCAGGCAGATTTTTCGACTACTAATACAGAGGCTGTTTATGTGTATGTACTTTTTTTTTAAAGCGACCAAGCAGTCGGAGGTGGCTAACTGTGGATGAAAAACGTAAAGATTTTGTGCAAAAGTCACGTAAGTGTTGAACAATACTTGGAGTTATTTGGTGTGTATTATACCTGTATAATACTTTAGCATGTAGCCAATGTTAGCCACTGTGACCGATATCTGGTAAAGTCGTGATTCAGTCTTGGGCTTATGAGAGTAGTCTGCTTATGCTGTTACTATGGTAGTGGAGGTGGAAAGTTTCTTCGGGGTGTATATGCTGTACTGCATCAATCCAAAATTTAAAGGCCGTATCTACATCGGCTTCACTGTGAACCCAGAGCGAAGGATAGGACAGCACAATGCTGGGAGGCACAGAGGAGGGGCCAAGAGGACCAGCGGGAGAGGACCGTGGTAGGGCCTCGCAACTTTATACTGTACGGTATACCGCACCTTGGACATTAGTTACTATTTACTGTGTCCGTCTGTCTACAGGGAGATGGTCCTCATTATCCACGGCTTCCCATCTGATATTGCTGCTCTCAGGGTAAGTATCAAGACACTGTCCAATCTATAAGTGATGGAAATGAATCAAAAACTCTCAGAGCGCCATTGTGACTATAATAAAGTGTCACCCAAGCCCATAGCAATAAGAGCACAGTTTCATGCGTCCACAGTTTTCAGAGTTTGGACGACCACATGTAAAGAAACAATCTTCTACAGTTTGTCAGTTGGAATTTCATGCAAATGTTAGTATATAATAAATGTGATGATTAATTTTCTTTGCTTTGCTTTAAATCATTGGATTTCAGCAGAAATCTGCCAATCTGGGCTTTAGGTGATGAAATTTCCATTTGTCATTTTTTTCACCTAATGATAGTGAGTGGGTGGGTGGGGGGAGGGTATGTTTACTGAGTGATAAAAATAAATAGAGGCCCATTTTTCAGCACAGAAATTGAGCATGATTTTCAACCATTCATCTCAGACAATGATCCTTAAAGCTAACAGAAAGAAAAACATGAAACATGACCATGACTGCATGTGCAGGTCAGATTCATGATCAAACATTAACAGCTGAAGTTTAGTTGAATGTTTCCAGAGTTCAGTTTAAATGAACTCTGGAATCTGAACTCTAGTCTTGTTTGATTTATTGTGGTCAGAAGACTGTCGCAGTGGAGACAAAATCATCCGTGGCTAGTCTTAGCACCAAATAACCACAGAGTAGAAGAGATAGTGACCATAGTGTTTGTGTTCTGAGACACTATGTTTTTTATGTCACAGCCTAATTGCATTTCCAATAAATCTGAAACACACACACAACAGACAACATCTCTCCTCTTCTCAGGTGTAGTTCTGATGCCTTGAAAGGCCCTGAAATGTTTAAAGACTACTTTGAACATTATATTTTATTACCGGTAATGGAATTGCAGATTCCCGTCCCTACCTGAGAATGGTTCTACCAGAGGTTTCTTCCTGTTAAAAGGGAGTTTTTCCTTCCCACTGTTGCAAAGTGCTTGCTCATAGGGGTCTTCTCATTGTTGGGTTTTAGTGTTTACTTGGTGGAGAGTCTTTACCGTACAGTATAAAGCACCTTGTGGCACTGTCGTCTGTATAAATAGAATTGAACCAGACTGAAAACAGACAAGGTTTTAGGCACCAAGTGAAATGAGGAAAATACTTCACACAAATCAGATTAATATTTTGCAAGCTCCATCCAAGCTGGACACTGTCCTGAGTGGCTGTGTGACTGTCATGTTTCTGTGTGCCAGTTTGAGTGGGCGTGGCAGCACCCTCATTCCTCCAGGAGGCTTGTGCATGTATCTCGGCGCTCCAGAAAAGAATCGAGCCTGGAATTCCACTGGCGAGTCGTCTCCAACATGCTGAGGGTGGCGCCATGGAACAGACTGCCGCTAACAGCGCGCTGGCTCAAACAGGAGTACAGGATGGACTTTGAGCCTGGCCTGCAGCCTCCCCTCCATATCCCCATCGCTTTTGGCACCGTAAGAGCCAAAAAGACACCCTCGCTACAATGTCAGGACGAGGAAGAGGAGGAGGCGTCCATGTGTTTTCTCTGTGAGAAGCACATCAAGGTAGAGTCATCTAACAGATCAGTATCAGTGCTTTTACACATTTCTGTTCAGTTTAAACAGCAGGATGTCTTTAATGGTCAGCAGGATTAACTCATCAAAATACTCAATGGCTCAGATATCGTTTGGTTGTTTAGATACTTGTTTTTCAAATCATATCCATCTGAGTACATTGTTGATATATATTTTTTAATCTAGGAACATTTTAAACTACTTCAATGACCTTTCTTCAAATAAACAGGCAGTGGAGAGAATGTGTGGAGCTTCCTGCTCTGCAGCAAAGCTCCTGACCTGTTCCTCTGTTTTATTTTACTTTAGTCTCAGCCAAGCCGATTTGCTCAGGAACAAATAAAATACTGAAATGAACATTAAGTTATCTAAGTGAATTTTATTCAACTCAACTTTAACTTCCACTGAGTATCCAAACGACGCAGGGTTGAAAATAATGTGCAAAGTCGGGCTCCCGACGCAGGGGAAACAACTTCTGTCGGGGATAACTACCTTGACACAAGACTGGCTCTAGTGAGCCTTGACATCCCAGTCGACTATCTACTGCTAGCTGGTGGGATGTCAGGCATTTCCGAAAATGTGGGAGCACTTTTACAAACAGGTGATGTCTTCATAAATCGAGGTCTCGCCTGAAAATATCTTGAAAGTTTATTTTGTGTCCCAGAACCAGTAATAGTTCAAACTTTACTTGAAATTTTAGCTGAATTTAATGTAATGTAATGTAAGCATTTCACTACATATCGTACTGTGTATGACTGTGTACGTGACAAATAAAATTTGAATTTGAAATTTGAATTTAATGTAAACAATGTAATGCTTTTGTGCTCTTTGAGGTGTCAGAGAAGCTGAGCTGTGTCCACCCTTCCTGTGGGATGAGAGGTCATGTAATCTGCCTTGCCAGATATTTCCTGAGGTCTGAGCCATCCCACCTTCTGCCAGTTGAGGGCGAGTGTCCTTCCTGCGACAGCTCGATGCTGTGGGGAAGTCTCATCCGACATAAACACGGCTGCTTCGGAGACCTGGAGGAGGTCACGCTGTCTGCAGCCCAAGTTAGTTACAGCATCTCATGCTCAGTATGTTTAGATAGAATACATTCAGCTCTCTGTTCATTACTCACTTTTATTATTTGCATGTCTCCTGTTGGTTCTTTTCTAAAGCCTCTCACAAAAAGCTTTGCTCGCATTGATTATGCTGGAGGCGGTTACTGGAGTCTCACTATATTTCTGTTTTTTATTTTATTTTTTTCATGTGCAAAATTAAGACAAAATGCCAAAGCAGTGTGTGAAAACCAAGTACACCCTATGATTCAGTAGCTTGTAGAACAACGTCTACCAGCCACAACTCGGAGTAATCATTTTCTTATGACGTTATCAGTCTCTCCCATGGCAGTGGAAGAATTTTGGCCTCTGGTGTGTTTGATTCTTGGGGTCACTGTGCTGACTAGGGTTGTTCTGATTTCACAACTTGGACACTCTCATTCCTTACACTTTAATGACACATACATATAGGGCCTTTTGAGGTGGGCACACTGAACAGGGTCCTCACCTCTGGTGCCAGTGCTGGTGCTGGTTGGCGCCCCCACCCACTGGCTGGTGCATTGGTGTTTCTCGGTGTCTGCGGCTGGGTGCTCGGTTGGGTTGTGGCTCACTCTCAAAGGCTGCTTTGCATGACCTGGCTCTGATGGGCCCCTGCTTGGGTGGTGGGCGTGGTGCTCTTGGGTCTCAGGTCCTGGGCCTGGAGCTCAGTCTGCTCTGGCACAGGACCTGAGCTCCAGGCCCAACCTGCGGGCTCATTTCTGTGGCCCTGGGCCTTCTGAACTGTGGCTGCTGGCTGCTTACCTCTGCTCTTCTCCAGGTAGGGGCTGCCATTGTCCTTGAAGTGGTCTGGGGGGGCCTCTGGATGTCTGTTGCCCCGGTCACCTCCTTGCCTGCTTCATATCCTGTATTAGTAGTACTGTGTGCTGTTCAGTCAAATTTATAATTTATTCCATTTTTATTATTTATCTTTAATTGCCAGGATTAGCTCTCCACTCTCTGGCCCCTCCGTTCTGTTCAGTTCAGCTACAGTCTCCCCTCTGCTCTGCACAGCCAGCAAACTGCCTGCTTATCCATGTGTCCGTAATCTGCTCTGCAATAATTATTCGTCTTTTATCTAATTGCAGTTCGCTGGCTGCAATGTTAATGATAACAGATGGCTAATGTGGCTATCGGGTAATTGCTAATGCTAAACACCTAATGTTATTGTGTGTGCCAGCCAGGCTAACGTTTATGATAACTGTTTAATATTTCAGTGTTGCTGAAATGAGAGTTTTACTGAGCTCTGAAATTCCTCTGAAAGTGTTGCTCAGTGTAATGCATGTTAACTACTTCAGCTGTCAGTGGGGGGAGGAGCTGTGAGCCTAAAGTTGCCTGTCAGCTGGAGGCAAAGATGATTGACACTGTTGCACACGAGTATCTTAATTCAATGTTAATTTTAGATTCGATTAATATCGGAATAAAGTTGTTGTTGTTTTTTTGTTGTTTTGTTGGCACGAGGCTGATGCTGTATGGTATTCTGAGTGGTAATCTATATAACAATTTTCTACTCTGACCTGCAAACTGCCAAAACCTCTGTTTTCATAGAAGTGCTCAGACTTGATGATCAGTTAATTATGTGCATTTGAGCTTAGCAGTACTGGCTTCTACTTGCCTATTTACATATGTACTTAGTTTTTCACACTTTGTTTCTGCATTTTATCATTTGAATCAGATGATCTTTCTGATTCAATCTCTAATTGATAAAGACTGTATGCATTCTAATTTACGTAACTGGACATATAGGTACAGTTGGGCCTTAAAATGTCACATCCCTTTCAGAAATCTTGTGTGTGTACACCACACCAGTAGATCTGGAATAAAATGAAGAGTAAATATAGAAGATTTAAGGTGCTTAATTACTTTGCTAATTTGTACTGATCTTCCGCAGAGTCACTGGGCAGACAAACTGCAGATATGAAGAAGGGGAAGCTGTAAAAAAATGTGTTTACTTCTCACTGGACATCACATCACTGTCAGAAGAACTGGAGCATTGCGTGGAAAGGACCGTGCTTCCAACATGATCTGCAGTTTGTGGCGACTGTGTCAGTGGACTGGCATTAATATGGTGCTTTTCTAGCCTTACTGACTACTCTGAGCACTAGAAGCCACGTTTCACCATAAGTTATACAGCAAATTCTCATTCACAATCTATTTGAACCTCTAACTCATGCAATCATAGGGCAAGAGGCAGGATACACTCTTTTTTTGTTGTCATTATTAGTGTTGAATTAGGTGCGAGTGATGTAGTGTTAGTGCTGTCTTCTCTTCGTTCCAGTCTGCTGGAGTCTGTTTGGGAGGAAAACCACACAGGGAGAATATGCAGAGTACACACATGTATTAATTAATAGTTACGTGGTAATTCTAAGTGTGGATATGGGCGTGTGAATGGTTGAATCTCTGTGTTAGCCCTGTGATGACAACATATCCATGATGTTCCTGCCTTTCCCTTACCCAGTGATAGCAGGAACTCCAGCCTAACTTTTGTCTTGTTTCTGTCACTTTCTCTTAATTATTTAAAAAGCAGAATAAAATCTTCAGTTTTTATACATGACTGATAACTAATTCTTCCATTCTGTATGTATTATTGTAATATTATGCCTTATAATATAAAGCGCCTTGAGGCGACTGTTGTTGTGATTTGGCGCTGTATAAATAAAACTGAATTGAATAACTGTTTTGGGGGTATAATCTTGGTTATGGTTCCCTGAGCTATAAGTCTGGCCCATATTTTTTCTGTACACTACCACAGAGGATTTTAAATCAGCCGTGATGTGACTGAAGTGCGAACTATTTGTATACGTATGAATATGTATATGTACACTACAGGTGAAAACGTTTAGACCACTCCAATTTTTCCAGTTATTTATTGCAAGGTCTGTCCTACAGAGAAATTGCAAAGAAAGTCAAGGTGTCAGTGAGTACAGTTTCCTTCACCATGAAAAGGCTCAGTAACAAACTCTGACAGGAAGAGGTCTGACAAACCCAAAGACACAACTGAATCAGAGGACAAGTTTCTGAGAGTTAACAGCTTGCGTAATAGGCGGCTCACAGGACATCAAGCACAAATTAATAGTCGTATTAACCAAGTCTCAGTTTCTTGCTTCTTCTTTTCCTGGTCAACCTCCATGAACTGATTTGGCTAATGTGCCTTGTTCCTTGGCCTGGAAGTCCCCCTGTTTTCTGTTTGATGTGTGTGTATGTTTGTGTGTATATATATATGTGTGTATATATATGTGTATATATAATGGAGGGTAAAGTGCCACTTTGATATTACGCATGATTGTTATTCTCAAAATACTAATTTGGTTTTAACTCAAGACTGTACTGGAGCATTTTTGTGGCTGTACGTGAGTCTTTTGCGCCTGTCCCATCTTCACTCCTGGGCGGGAGGGGCTTGTACGGTGATCACTGGCTGAAAGGCACAGAAAATAAGGTTGAATATCATTACCTCTATGAGCCCTGTCTAAAGTTAGTAACAATGATTGTGTGGCCTATTCTTAATGGGATAACAAAAAAATATTAATTTACTGTGGAGGGCCTCAAGTGCCATGGTTAAATAATTATAATTGAAAATAAATCATTAATTAGATATATAAATAATTAATCAATCATATCATGTCAATTAATTTCATGTAAAAGATTTAATAATTTTTTATTTAGTTGTTTTCAATTGTAATTAATTAATTACACAATTCAATGGCTTATTTAATTAAGTCATATTGGCACTCCTGACCCTTCTGCTGTGTTCATGAATTAATTTTATCGTTCAACCTCACCCATCAAAGTCATGGCAAGATAATCGATTGCCATGAAGTGGATTTGGGGCAGGTATGCCAGAATGCATTGAAAACCACAAATGGCACAAGTGTAAGTAAAGTTTTGAAATACCTTGTTTGTGTATTTTGAAAGATTGTTAGCACAAATCTAACAGTTAACGGTTAACAAAGTTAACTGGCAGCAGGAACAACTGTCTTTGAAAACGTCAGAGCACTTTTGCAAAGAGGCTCTATCTCGACAAACTGACCAAATATTTGAAGATTGTGCCACTACATTCTCAGCAAAAAACTGTAGTTGGAGACACACAAACAGGGTATTTCAAAACTGTAAGTATAGTTTGGCTCCACACATGTCCAAATGCCTGTGTGTAGGCATTAATGAATATGACAATGTGACAGTGCACTGCGATTGCGATCATGAGCATCTACTCACTAGTTTAGCCGGTGGTCCACAACAGTTGACCACCTTACAGCAATAGGCAGCCAAAGTAACAGAGATAGCAAACAGAGTCGCCTGGATGAGTATACCTCCAGCACAAAAGTGGGCATTGATTTTCTGTAAATAGAACACAACACACACACATGACATATGGACATCTTTCATGTCATTCTTCAGCTCAACTTCCTTCATTAAATTGTGCATTTAGCATACTGTGAAGTGCCGTCACATTACTATTCCACCTATTTCAATTCATTTTCATTTATATTGTTTACATTTATTATAATTGTAGTTTTTCCATATTTATATAAATAAATAAAACTATATTGAATTATATAGCACCATATCACAAGCCCGCTGCCCCAAGGTGCTTTATATTGTGAGATAGCCTCTGTCAGTGCGCCCCAGGGTGGCTGTGGCTACAATGTAGCTTGGCATCACCAGTGTGTGAATGTGTGTGTATGAATGTGCGTGTGTGTGTGTGAATGGGTGGATGACTGGATATGTAAAGCACTTTGGGGTCCTTAGGGACTAGTAAAGCGCTATATAAATACAGGCCATTTACCATTTTTACCATAGAGACCTTACAATAATACAGAGAAAATACTGGTGGCTGCCAGTTATCTCAGTAGATGCACCAAGCCATCTTTTTGAAAAATCCTACACTATCGCATTCACGGGATTTTCAGAAAACTTCTGAAAATCTGTGATCATGATCACTTTGGGATCAAAGTTGTCCGAGATTCGTAGTAGACGCACCCATAGTGTTAATTTTAAACTTCTGCTCTGTCTCATTCTCGAGTTATTGCATGCCCACACTTGGTTGTCCATGCCATTTATGTCATCTGGCTTGATTGACAGATAAATCTGGGCATTATCTGCAGTGAAAATGTAAGCGATACCCAGAACAATATTGCCTAAAGGGAAGCATGTATAATGTAAACAGAACTGATCCTAGTACAGAACCCTGTGGAACTCCATAATTAACCTTAGTGTGTGAAGAGGACTCTCCATTTACACTAACAAATTAGAGTATATTTGATAGATATGATTTAAATCACTGCAATGCAGTACCTCTAATTCCTATGTACTGCTCTAATCTCTGTAATTAAATATTATGGTCGACAGTATTGAACGCTGCACTGAGGTCTAGCAGGACAAGCACAGACACGAGTCCACTGTCAGAGGCCATAAGAAGATCATTTGTAACCTTCACCAGCGTCTTTACTGATGAGTTCTCAAACCTGACTGGAACTCTTCAAATAAATCATTATGCTGCAGATGATCTGTTAGCTGTTTGAAAACTACTCTTTCAAGAATTTTCCCACATTAGAATAATGGAAGACAATAGATAGTTCTTAGTTTGACACTTCCCTTTCTTCCACTAATTTGAAAATAAAATGAATGTAGTTCAACTAAATATAATAACAATATTCTTATAAAGAAGGCATTTGTTACTCACCTCAATTTTATGGCAGATTTCACCGTAGTCCATCGTGTAAGAGTGCCAGCAGTAATAGGGTGTGCTATCCTTAATCAGAGTGCAGGCTAGATTGACGATGGAAGCGACACACGCCACAATCTGCATCACCAAGCAGGCCCTTAGCTGAGAAAAACAGCTGATACAATTATTTGCTTGGAGACATGGATACATTGTGTAAGAAGATATAAAAAAAACCACTTTAAATTTCAATCCTGATATAAAAAGTCAGTTTCACTCCTCCCACTTGTTTCCAGCTAGTTGCTAACAAGGTGACTGCTGGTGTCTGTCTGCTGTATTATGAGAAGTACTGCTTCTACATCCTGGCCATATGTGCTGTTGCATGTACTGGTCACTGCCAGTCCTGGCAGTAAAATGTCAGGGACAAGGTCACTTGACATGTGTAACAACCAGCTGCATTCAGCCTTACTCAGTGATTCTTAAAGGAAGTGAGACTGAGAGCTGTTCTGTTTCTGTGGCAGGGGACTTCAACAGTGGCATTAACTGATACGGTAAATATCTTCCCGTACTCTGTGGTTGCTGTTTTTAAGCTGTTATGTTGTATGTGCATGCTTGTGTGCACACTCACTGTCGGCAGATGAAGATTCTTTGCTGCTACAGCTATGCTCCCAGCTATTATCACCTGTACAGAGAACAAAACCACACACAAGAAGGCTGACATTAGGCCCAAGTCTGGAATTAACCAACTAACAGAATTAACAGGTAGTGCAACTTTTCTATGAACTGGTAGTTCGATCCCTGGCTACTCCAGTCTGTGTTCCAAAGCATCCTTGGGCATGATACTATGTACAGGTTGCCCTCAGTGGATTCAGTGCAGTGTGATTGTTAGCTAGAAAGCGCTCAGGCATGAAAGGAAGTGCTTGTATGAATGGGAAATGTTGTATAAAATGCTTTAAGTAGAGTAGAATTTGCACTCAATATTTTCATTCAGCATACTTTCTTGTATTTAGCTATCTAGCTTGCTAGTAGTAGTTGGATGACTGCAATTAAACAGACTGGCGAAGGTAATTAAATAACTAATCTAATTTATAACACAGACAACTTGCCAACATGTTGCAGTCACTCTGAGTCTACACTGATGGGTACTACACTTATTTACTACATCCCTTTGAAACAGAGAACTCTATATTTTGAGTTATCTTCTTATATAAAAAGCAAGGTTGTTAAGTGCCGGTGTCATTTTGCAGATCAGTGATTGTCCTGCAGCAAAGATGTCACTATTTGAAAACATTTCATGTCTTTTATTCTAGCTGGACTTGGGATGCAAGTAGTTATGAAGAATGCAAGTTTTCTTGTCTTATATAGTTTCTCTGCTCATCTAATGCTGTGTGTGAAGTGTCTGCAAACTTACCAGGACAGATGAGATGAAGAAAGGTATAACAGCGTACGTATTACCCCAGTTACTCAGAAACACAATGGTGCTGAGCATCGTGAAAACACTGAGGCTGATCTGAGTGATCTGAAGTAAAGTCAGGAAAAGGTGTCAGAAAATAAACCTAGAACAGTTGAATTTAATGATCTGGACAGATGAGTGAGTACTTTTGGCAATATAGTGTGTATATATAAACTAGTTGAAGTTGAAGACACACGCACGCACGCACGCACGCACTCACACACACACACACACACACACACACACACACACACAATACCCCCAGAGCTTTGGGTTCAGCTTCCAGGTATTTCTCTTTCCTGTGGATGTGTTTCTGGAAGGTGAGTGTGACCAGAGGACTTTGAGCTGGGCTGATGGCTTCTTCCACAGCTGGTACTTCTTCTGAAAGCAGCAGTGAAAAGATCTCTGTTACTGCTGCACAGTTTTGACTCAGCTCAGTATCCAAACTGTGCTGCTAAACTTCACTGCAAATCATAGCGGTATTCATGTAAGTTTGGGTTTATATTAACATTATAACTGTGTTTACTCAGAGTCCAGAATCTCTGAGGGTGACAATAAAAGGCAGATTCCATCGTGGGGTTGTGCTGTACCGTAATAACAGTGCTGAGGGTATTTGTTGTTTCTCTGCTCACTAACAGCAGGCGTGTGTCGGCGCGCAGTCTATGTGCAGATTTAGCAGAAACAGCTGGATTGCAAACATGCCTCAGTATCAACACCGACATCTGGATTTTATCAGACGCACTGCTGCTCTCTCATTTCCCCTTAAACCAAAGCGGGGACATCGTAAATTTAGCACCGAGAAATAAGGTTGTTAAGTATTAAATAAAATCGCTCCTCTTGAGAATAAAGTCGAAATTCGCGATTAAAGCCAAAAATCTGCTTTGAGAAAAAAGTCGAAATGTGGAGATTACAGTTGTTTGGTTGTTTAGCTCATTGACATGATCAGCAGAAGGGTGCTGAAAAGATAGCGCGGAAAACTGCATCTGGTTAGAAGCAAAAATCCACAAAAACCTAGAAAAGCGGATTTGTACAAATGATGGTTACACTCGTGTTTGCACACGATGGGTGTTGTATCACAAGACGGCTGATCAGTTAGTTTCACGATGTTTTTTGTGTAGAGGCTACAGTTACAACAACTAAGCTACAAATGTCGATAATAATGTCAATAATATTTTTTCTAGTGTACCGCTTGTACACCATCGTTTAGATTTGAATTATTATATCGATATTTTACCTGCCATGATCACAAGATCCGCTGTAACTTCGTCCAGACAGCTCGCCAGTTTCCCTCGTTTATATGCTGACCTCGGGATTTTGTAGGGAAGTTCGACCCACCCAATCCTCTATCGGGGTGTAGTGGCAAAAAGGGATTTCCTGTTTTTAAACTGTTGTAATTTTTTTTTTTATGTGAAATATATGTCAAATGTATCCATCGTGAATGATATCAAGTCACCTTGAGCCTGTTACAAGTTAGAAGCCGCAGTCAGTTTTTTGGGGTTTTTTTTGGCAGAGTTTAAATATCCTCTATGAATACGGTAAAAAAAATAAAAAAAATCTTGTTGACATTAAAAAATGTCATTTTTTAAGGACAGCAGACATTACAACAAATATGACAATAATTCTGTAAACATATTTTAAATTGCTAAAAAGTACTCGATTGCTTATAATGTAGGTATAATAACACAGAGTCATGAAGATACTTGAAAAAGAGGTAATTTTCACATTTTACACAGTATAGAATAGAATAAACCTTTATTTTCCCACGGATGAGAAATTTGGGTGTTACACAGCTCTTATAGCAAGGAGAATATAGAATATAAAAGGGAGACACAAAGTGTTCCTATATACATAAGCAACTGAAGTTCGTATATACATGTAACAATGTACAGAAATATGTATGGAAAAATTGCACAGAGCTATGTATAAAATGTACAGTGAGCAAACAAGCTGATAAGATGACCATATAACCTCTTTGTAAACCCTGTTCACTTTAGTCTATTTACCAATATAAGTAAAGACATTACATATAATATAAACACATGTAAACACTGGAAATCACTTTTTGGCAGACAATCGGTTTTTGGCACGAGCTGCTGTATCCTCTTGGGGGCGGACCATGACGATGTCCTCCGAGTACAAGTGCAGTTTTCCCACAGTGTTTTGATCATGACACGTATTTAGCGCTGCTATGTTTGCTTTTTTTTTTAGTTATACCTGACTACCTGACCGAAAATAATACAAAGACAACATAAGAAAGCTAAAGTTTGTCATTCTCGCTTATTATGATCTCAGCTACTCTGTTTTTGGTTTTCCGATGCTCTTTCTCTCTGCTGTTTCCAACACTAATCTCTAAGCTGTTGTTTTTTTTTTTTGTCTTTTTGTTGTTGTTTTTTTTTTTTTGGGGGGGGGGGGGGGGGGGGGGCTTTTGTAGATATGATTTTTCTACAAAGAGTATTAGGAAAATATTTTTTTTGAGGGGAAAAAGAAGTATGTGGAGAATGCAGTTCTTCCACGACTGCCACGGCTCCTATGCCCTCTACAGTTTTGTGATACCATCAGCACAGACACATATTTAGAAATAATATAATCATTTTTATTGGAAAAGGGCGTAAAAACAAGGTACAAAGTGCTCACATGCTGTGCACAACAGTAAAGTCTAACTTTTCTGCTGATGTCTTCATTTCACAGCCTCTGCCTGCCCTGACAGTAAGAGTGGAGCTGCCAGTCACTGACACAGTTATAACATCACAACATCCCTTTTTTATTACATCAACAAAAGCACACGAATAATCATTTAAAGTATTACTGAAGAGTTGGTTCACACGAATACATTTGACACCAGGAGAGAAACTCCTTTGTTGGTACAGTATGGTGTTACGGTGGCACGCAGAAGGTTTTGGTTGCATTTGTTCAATTCTTGAGACATCTCTCTGAGCTTTTTACTTCCCCGCTTCAAACCTACAGAGAAATTTAGCTTGTGCATTTCAAAAGTTAAATGTAATAGCACTGACATTCCTATTGCTTTCTTCCTTTTTAAAAAACTTCAAACATACATAGATTGAGTGGGTTCAGATGTCCTCTCACTTCTCTGTGTTACAGGAATTTTAAACAAAACAATCTGCTGTTCAACATTTATACGCTCTAAAATTTAAATGGAGTGTCATTTACATATTTCTCTACTCTTACTGGCCACTTCAGAATAAGCTGCAATAAACCATACATTTGTTCTTTATCTGACATCCAAATTAGAAACACAAATGAACCCAAAATGCAAATGAACAGCTTACTTTAAGTTACTGTTGTTTAAACTGCATAGTTCCCTACTGCCAATTAGTGGTTCCCTTGTGTCATTGTTGTTTATTCGGCATAAACACCAAATAAAACGTGCATGAGCCATTAAAAATCTTATCAGGATTAGACTAAAGTCATTAATGACCAACATGGAGGCTCCATTCCACTACAGTTTGACAAAGGCAAAGAAAGTAGGCTGAGACAATGATCAGTGCAATAACTGATGATCCCTTCAGCTGATGATAGCTAATGATCCAAACACAGTATACCATCACCTCCCTTTTTATGAAAAAAAATTAAGAGCATACAAGATGCGATTAAAAAAAACAAACATTTAATACAACATCCTGTAACAGTTAAAAAAAAAATCAGTAATGCTTTTAAAAATAGGCTGCTTCTAATTTTAAAAGAAAAGATGATTAAAAATGACTTTTACCTCACAACTCTTGAGTTAAGTGATAGCAACAGTTGGATTATGACTCATAACGGGGGGCCGCTGTTGTCAATAATGAACAATACAACTCTGTGATCCAAACACTGCTTATGTACCATAGTGACACAAATAAACATCCTAGCAACTGGCATTAAATGACAAAGTAAGCGCTCGACTTGTCATACTGGCGTTTCAAAACCTGACTGTATGGAGTGTAGAGTGTGTGGCTGTGACAATAAAATGAAAACCAGTATGCTTTTGTTATTCAAACTGATCTACATTTAACTCGTTTAAAACTAAATTTAAAAAACTTTATATTCTCAAATTGTACAATCAAGCTGTTTAAAGTAGCACATACCTCTGAATGAAAACTGTAACTAACCATCAACCAGTTAAATTAGGAGACAAAGACAGAAATGACAGGTTTCAGTAATCATCCACCTAAGAAGGTCTTAGTGACTGCTTATCCCTTTCTGGCCAATCCCCCTCACAGGGATTGGTAGCCATCGGTCCTCCTCTTGCGGCTCACCAGATAGGCCACTACCACCACCACGATGAGCACCAGCAGTGCCACTCCCACTCCAATGGCAATCTTGTAACTACGCTGGTCCGCAGGACAGTAGTCACCTGGAAAACACACACACACACACTCCCATTTAAACAACATATCACTTTTTTAAGTGACCAGTTTTCTAAGAACTGATAAAATGTCAAATGTCACTTTTGGAAGATTGTGGATGTGTGTAACAGAGTTCAGTCAAACTGTCTGTTCAGGCTAAATTTTATTCTTCAATCCAACAACTGACAAAGATAATGGAGCATGAATGCGTTCCATGAAACGTAACTATTCTATGAAATCTGCTTAGGACTGTAGTTAAACCTGTTCTTCCTGAGCTGCATTCCAGAGCAGTCGACTGTCAAGCTGTCACGCAGCTGCTTTAGTTTCCACTGTTGGAAACTCTAATGATGAAAAGCCACTCACGAGGAAGTATCCGATTTTTTAAATTTCAACCGCGTGTGTTGTGCATTACATGTTTTTAAGGACTATTACTGATGCAGCAATGAATAATCACTGCTTCCTTGCTTTGGCTTCAGGACCTTGGTTTTTAACTTTATACACATTTTTGTATGCTGATCATATTACATCATTTGCTAAAATATTGTTTGGAGAATATTATTCAAATAGGATGTGTAAAGTTTAAATCCCCATGAAAGATAAAGTGTTTTAAGTCTGAAAGTTACGCATTGCTGTAAGAAATAAAGTCATTCCAAACCTGAGAATAAGAGACTACAACTTTTTGACTTGGAATGGAAAACATTTAGACTAGAGTACTTCCAAACCTAGCTCGATGGACATTTCCTGCTTCCATTATTGTAAATGTACTGGTTATTATATAGCGCTTTTCTACTCTATCAGAGAACTTTATACAACTTGCTTCATTCACACTAGCACTTTCTATGCTTTTTATACATAAGTGCTTACTATCTAACATACACACATTCCAATGTACAGAAAGCAACTTGGGGTTAGCATCTTGCCCAAGGATGCAGACTGGAGCAGCCAGGGATCAAACCACCAACCTCCTGTTTAGTAGCTAAGCAGCTGTACCTCCTGAGCTACAGCCATCCCAATACTGGCTCTAACAATGTTTTTAAGACTGAGGATGGTTTAATGATTAGTTGTTCTTCACAGGGACACTTACGATCGCCAAAGTTGTTCTTGGTCAGATTGAAGGCTTGCGTTCTGTCAGAATTTACATCCAGGGACAGGTCGTTGCCCATGTAAATAGAATCAGCGCTGCAGGAGTAGGAGTGTCCAATCTGTGCAGGGAACAGATGGACTGACTTGTTGTTGGCATTGTAAGTTGTACCTGCAAGTGTGAAATAGAAAGACAATTTTTACAGACCGATGATCAAGTATCGCGACAATCGAGTTAAACAATATTACACTGAAAGTAGTAGCATGACATGCTTAACAGTAACTCCACAGGTCTTGTCTGTATATTGTTGAGCAGGCACACAAACAAGGAAACAGCAGCTTGTGTTTTTTCTGTGTTTACCATCCATGTGCAACACTTACCTGTAGCTAAAGTATCAGGGGACATCCAGTGAGTCCAAACTCTCATCAGTGAAAATGTTACGAAATAAACATTGACTTACCGTTTGTGGTTAAAGGGTAGTTCAAGCTGAAAGACACGGCATCAACGTAGACGGTGTTATTAGGAACACTCTGAGGAATTATAACAAACAGGGAACCTTTTACAATGTAACACTGTGTCCAAATGTGACATTTTGGTTTTCGTTTTACTGAATCCACTGAACATTTTTCTGGGTCAGAGAGTTTCTGTGCTCATTTACAACAGATAAACAGGTTTCAGCAAGTACACATGCTGCTAGCATTTGAATTTGAAGTGTGAAACAGGAAACAGCTCATCCGACCAGTTTGACAACGTATTACTGTTTTCCTCTTAACCCCGGACACATGCTTGAGACCAGCCTACATAACAAAGCAATCTACTATTCCTGGCTGTCGTGTCTGAGCTTTTCTATTTAAAATCTGGTTAGCCAGGCTAACCACTACAATCTAATATTTAATATGATAGCACTATATTAAAGTATATTATATTACTACCGCAGTAGATACTCCATTACAGAACAGACTACAGAATTAAAAAAAAAAAACCCTCACTTTAAAAAAAAAGAAAGAAAATGAAAGTAACCCAGAGTCCCAGAAGCTTTGGTCAGCTTTGACTCTGAAAACTGAAAGCTGATTTTCAGCAGTGTGTCTTTCTTTATTGTGATATTATTGAGACCAGTTCACAAGTGGGGCTTTTATTAAAAGCTGTTGGATCTTTTTATGCTTACAGTAAAGTTGCCACCAGGAGCAGCATGCACTTCTACTAAGCTAACATTTATATTGGAGGCAAACTAATTACAAATGTTTCCTTCTATCTTTATTTTTTTCTGGCTATGAATCCATATTGCATCTTTGAAAATGATAACTGATGCACGCTCAATCCTCCAACAAAGGAAATCCCAGACAGTTCATTCTTTCGTGTGCCCACACTGTATGGGAGTTGTGGAAGCACAATCAAAGAGACAGGGGAAGTCACTTGGATGAGTGCGAAATATCTTGAAACATTTCTCTCGCTGGAAACACAATGTTCAAGTGAACAGAACCAACTCTCTGGGATAATAAATTCAAATCGATTAATTTTTGTGCATAATAAATATGACATAAGGACAACCAGGCTGCAGTTGGTGGTATAATTACACCTCAGCTGTATATTTTATTTGACATAAACACTTTAAGTGTTCAGATAGACTATCACTTACAAAACCACAGAATGAATCACATGGATGCAGTAGGGCGAAGCCGCCTGATGTAGTTTCCCTATGGGCTACTTCTCTTTTAACACTTCTGCAATTTATTTCGCTTGACTAGTATTTCCAGCTTACATAGATTTACTCGTCAAGGAAACTGTTAACACTCTGAAGTGCTAACCCTAATCCTACATCTTGGAAAAATGTGGAACAGACTTTTTTTGGAAATGTGATTGTTTGACGTTAGAGTGATTATTTACTTTGTTTCCTGAAACTTAGAGCTCAGTTTAATAAAAACAGAAATTACACATTCTGATTGCCCATGGTTGAGACCAATAAGGTGTCTATCTGTTTATCTTATCCTAAGATTGCAAAGTTAGGGTTGTCATGACTTGGACGTCAGAGGTTGAATTGACGTTCTTGTCATAAATGTGCAGGATAGGGTAACTGTGGTAATTTCAGGTTAAGATGAATGATTGGCTGACCTCAGCACCTCTTTAACCACCTCATTTTGATCTTATAATGCTGTATATGTCACAGGCTTTGGGAAAAGAGTTCACCAAGTACCTTGGTGAAGCTGAAGTTAATGAAGCCCTCTTTAAAGGAAATCTTAAGGTTGGCGCTGTTTTCATTGCAACTTCCACTAGTACTGGTTAGATGTGGCTGAACAATGAAGATTGCCTGGGAATAAACAGAGAAGAACAAATGGTAAATGGCCTGTATTTATATAGCGCTTTTCTAGTCCCTAAGGACCCCAAAGCGCTTTACACAACTAGTCATCCACCCATTCACACACACATTCACACACAAGACAATTTGTTTAAGATAACAAGGCAGCAGCAGACTTTCTTTAAAGAAACTCTAGTTCATGGGTCATGTAAGTTACCCGATTGTCTTGTTACACAAACACTGGCAATATTTAACCATTTACAGTAACAAAATGAGGAAATTAAACTTGCATGATAGCAAATTCTCTCTTCCTGAAGACAGAATGCTGACAACTAAATCACTGAAAGCTGAGTCACATCCTCGTGCTGGACTCATTAGGATGTATTGCTAATAGAATATCTATATGCTATGTTAAGACTAATTTACATGCCACAAAACAAAAAAACAAACAAAAAGAAAACAAAAAAGCTAGACAGTTGATATTAAGAAACCTACATTTGTTGATACTTTTCGGATCTGCAGCGCCATCTGAGCCCTCAGGCAGGTCTCATTTTTATTTTTTGTGATATTGTAGTATCCTACGGTCAAGCCAGCGGAGGGTCTAGGTGTGGGCGTTGGTGAAGCCGTGGTAGTCGTGTTTGGAGGCTTGGTGGTGGTGGTTGGAGCCTTGGTGGTGGTGGTGTTTGGATGCTTGGTGGTGGTGGTTGGAGCCTTGGTGGTGGTGGTGTTTGGATGCTTGGTGGTGGTTGGAGCCTTGGTGGTGGTGGTGGTTGGATGCTTGGTGGTGGTTGGAGCCTTGGTGGTGGTGTTTGGGTGCTTGGTGGTGGTTTTTGGAGCCTTGGTGGTGGTTTTTGGAGGATTGCTGGTAGTGGTGGTGGTTTTTGAACTGACAAATTGACTTGCAGGGGCTACAGTTGCTGAAGGTTTGGATTTGTTTGTGTCTCCAGCCAATGACAGCGCTTGTGGGACAAAGAAACAAAGAATCCTTTTCAGCATTCATACTAATTCCAGACTAAATGAACTCTTACTTTACTGTTGCTGTATTAGCTGACTTTTAGTTACTTTGGGCTTCGATAAGAAAACACAAACTTTCTTATTGCTTACATTTTTGCTTAAATAAGTTCTGGCTATGTATTTATTCACACGGTAGTTTTATCATTACATTTAATGATATTAAATGAAATGAAGGTCCAATGTGCTTTCATTACCAGCTGCTCAAACTACTGTTTGATGGGATCAAACAGTAGTTTGAGTAGAGTAGAGCGGGATTACTCAAAGCTTCTATGATGGAAATGTGTGTGTATGTCTTTTCCCTTTCTGCTCTCTATTATTAGTCTGTATATCACTTTGGTCAACCTGAGTTGTTTTTAAATGTGCTTATAAATAAATTGACAAGATATCAGTATAAACGGTCTCTGCACATTAAACAAAATAATTTTATTACAAATCAAGCAATCGATTTTCTTGACTGATCAATTAATCAACAAAATACGAATAGTGAAGTTATAAACATTAAGGTAGGTTTAAGGTTTGTATTCGGTTGCGGAAATCATGTTCTAAAAACAACAGCTGTCATCTGTCAGCAGACATGTGACTCGGTCTTGCAACAATATCGAAAGACAAATTTCTGTCTCCCCCACAATCTAGGAAGTCCCTGTGAAGTAGAGTTTCACATACATTGTATTTCGTGACAACGTCCGTGGGTAAGCACACACAGACAAAGCCCCATTTCGAGCCTTTTTGTTTATATATTATATAACACAGTATCTTTGTAGACTCTAAACACTTACTGTGGCACTTAAGCACAAAACTAACAGCGAGATCTGACGTGAGTTACGCCTTTCTTTTTCATATATGGATCTCGTTTATTTTAATATTAGTATTGTTTAGGGGTCTTACCTGAAAGCGCACAGCACGCGATAAAGACAAAAACAGCAGTCCTCAGCATGATGGCAAGCGCAGAGCAGTGGGGAACCAGGAGCTTTGGAGCGATGCCGTCGCGCCTCCACCTATAAATACCTCACTTTTCAAGCAGCAGGAAGTCCATGCTTAAAAAAATAAAAGCATCCGTATCCGCAGTCAGCGCTGAAAATGTACTATTATGAGTAACAGCTTCTCATTCAGTAATTTTTTTTTCCGAAATAGGGCAAGCTGCCCTTGCAGTACTATAGTGCAAACCCCAACAATTAGACAGTCCTTGAGCGACGGTGGTGAGGAAGGACTTTCTTCTTATTTTTTTTTTTTAGGACGAGACCACCAACAGAACCAGCCTCGTAAACAACGTGAAATTAAGGAATTACAAAATCCATTCTAGTAGTATACAAATAATAATAGTTTTTTCTACAGGCACTTTACTTTAAAGTTACGTTTAAAATGTGCAAAGTATCACTATGCTTCCCACTTCAAATTGATGTTTTGATAAATTATTAAATAGTATTCCGTTCTATATAATGAAATGTGTTTTGTTTAAAATGTAAGTTTTAGAGTGTGATCATGCGTGGAATTAATATTGTAGATGAATTTAAGTTTAAGAAGAGGTAGACAGAGAAATTAGTTAATTTTTTTGGCCTCTCCTGAAGGCCAAGAACAAATTTAATTTCCCAAGTGGACCGTTACGGCTTTTAGCTATACTGGTCCACTTGATAGTTATAGTCTACTGGATTTTTATTAGGATTTTTTTTTTTATTGTCGGTTATTACAGTCAGAACTGACAGAAATTTTGTGAAGAGAGAGAGAGAGAGAGAGAGAGAGAGAGAGAGAGAGAGAGAAAGCGAGAAGACACTGAAAATCTGCTTCATCGCCTGCTAACACCCCCCCCCCCCCCCCCCCCCCAAAAAAAAAAACAAAAAAACAAAAAAACAAACACATTAGGGAAACCACAGCAACAACCACCATATGCAAAAGTAACAGTAACTCATGAATATTAAATTTTTATGAGCAACACACAGTATTAATAATGATATGTTTAGAGGCAGCAGCCAACCAATATAGCTGCATTTTACCACAGCCAGGAACGGGGATTTGACTTGTTCTGCAAGGAAACGTGAAGTATGAATTTTATTTTGAAAGCATCAACAGACAGAATAATTACGAAGATTTAAAACTTCAGAAATGAGCAACAGCAAGGAAACGAAACCAACAAGACTGCTAGCAGGAGGGAACCCACAGTCTCAGCGCTAACAGAAAGGTCGATGAGTAAAACAAAACTCCAGATTTCTGTCTGACACTCACAAACACTCTCTTAAACGGCTGCTAGCAGTTCGCTTTGATCTGATCGGAGCGTCATTATCAGTAGTTACAATTGGCACGTTAGTAGGAGGGTAATGCTGCAAGTCAACATGCAGGTTGTAGGCTAGTACAATTATTATTACTGCTAGTAGAAACTAATACTATAAACAGCATAACTGCAAGTATTTTAGCCTTAGTAATAGCAGTAGCTATAGCGATAGGACTTTATATTAGTGGTAAAAAAAAAAAGTGTTGTTATGATACTGACGGATTATTAATACAAAGCAGTAAGAATTAAGGTTGCCATAATTAAGCTAACATAACTTAAATCTAATGACAGTGCAGTAGTTATGAGCAGTGATGGTACAGAAGGTTCTAGTATTAACTATATAATCAAAGTTCAATACACACTCCAGGTCAAAAACAGAGAGAACAAACACAAATAATGACATGCTACGGCACATATACTTAACACAAACATGGCTTTAAAAGAATATAAGTATAAATACTGTGTCCTACAGAGTGAAAGGTGCACTTAGTGTAAATATAAATGGTTAACTTTCTGACTGTTAGCATAAATAGACAGAACATGTCATGTGACACGAAAACAGGAAATAAGGTGGTTCCCAGAAACACACAAGCAGGTGACACTGCCAGTCATCCTCGTGACGCTTCAGGATTGCATTGAATGCACCCAAACATGTTAGTTTTTCTTTTTACATTTACAATCAGTGAAGTTACAGGTAACTGCACAAAAACCTCACTGAGGTTAAGATAGTGAAATAACTCAAGTATAAGCTGGCATGGCTTAACTATAAGTTCTGCATGTTCTGTGCATCATCAAACATACATTTTCTAGACAATAAAAATCCAACAAAAAATCAAACAAACCAGCTGCATTGTAGGAAGTAGAGGCGTGTTAATCCCCAAGGCAGGACACACACGCATGAATGTCAGACTGCAATACTCTTGCTAGTGCAGAAGATTAGGGAAAAGTCATTGAAATGATAAAAGTAGGAACATTTGCATACTGATAGATTTTTCTTTTCTCTTTAATTTAAAAACTGGACAAACATAATCTGCCCAAAACTGTGCCTGCCGTGTTGTTATTAAAAATGACTGCCATACAAAATAAAAGATTATATTTGCAATATTTTGAAAGACACAGACATTCAAGTAACCTTTGACAAAACGTATATGTGTTCACCAGTGCCACCTTATGATGAGTTGGTGCTCCTCCCTCAGCAGAGAAGGCTGCAATTAACAAGGGGTACCCTGTTGTGTTTTCTGATTTTTAAAGAAATCCTGATTTTCTCCAGATTTAATTCATGTATGTTAGTAATCACAGCTACTACATCATTGGTACCTTTTTAACGGATCAAGACTTTCTTGTGGCCATTTTTTAAACAATAGATGTGAGATAGGCCTCATGTTAGTTTCTTTATGACCCGCAGTTGTTTGCACTTTTAGACCTGTGGTGAGCGTACAATGTTCACTACAAAGATAGCCTCGATGGGTGATGGCCAGACGGTTTTAAAGACAACTGTTTTCAACGCTCAGTGTTTCATATACAACCCTTATTATTGCAGGGTCTTTACCCAAAAGCCTCTGTTGTGGTGTTTTGATGCTATATTAATAAAACTGAATAAACAAAAATTGAAATTGAACCCAATTGCAAAAAACTTGGGATGCTGTGAAAATTGTGAATTCAATTTAATTTTATTTATATAAAACAAAAGTTGCTTAAATGCACTTTATATTTTAAGATAAAGGCCCTAAAATAATGCAGTGAAAACCCAACAATTAGATGACCCTTGGTGACAATGGGAAGAAAAATCTCCCTTTTAACAGGAAGTAACCGCAGCAGAACCAGGCTGAGAGACAATTCAAAATATTAACTCCTTTTGAATTTGAGCAACACGTCTAAAAAAACAGGAGGAACATTTTAACTAGATTCACTGGCAACAGGTAGTAATATGATGAGATGCCAAAGAACATGTTAGAGAAGAAAACCCTTTAAACAAAAAACATACTTCACATTTTTAGTACATCTGGGTATTTAACTTTAAAACAGTACCACAGTACCTAACGATGGAATATAAACTCCTTCCTCTTTGAGGCTAACAAAATCTTATCAGTTATTCTAATGCAGCACTCTTCCCCCTTTTTGTTATATCATCAGCCTTGAAGAGAATGGCATGATAGATTTCCACAATATATTTTAGTAATCTTTTTTTTTAAGACTTTTAATGGTTTTAGTCTTAGCAATTTATCAGAAAAGATTTTCTATTTTATGAGCTGGTTAGAACGCTTCCTGAAGATCCAAGGACACAATTTAAAGATTTGTCTTGATGCATGCTCAATCATCCACGTAAGGAAATCCCAAAAAGGTGATTCTGTTTATCTGGAAAAAGTGTTTTCAGTGGGAGAAACATTTTATAACTCATTCAGTCTCAGCTGACTGCAGGTTTCCCCAACTTTATAAAGAGTATATTTGCATAATGACTGAAACTACAAGCACTAGCAAAGCAAAAGGCTGTGAGGGCAGTTTCTTGATCATTAATATGTAAATTGTCATGATCAGTGGTGAAACACTAATCACCAATGATCATTGATTGACCATTGATCGGTGGCCATGAGTCCCATTCACAGAGAGTTGGGGAATGGCTGCAATCACAGCATTATAAGATGGTAAGATGATAACCCTTAGGCCCCCTCCTTGATTCAGAGATGGTCTTTCCCTTTTCACGTAAATGTAAAAGTTTTTGTCAGGGTGAGATGAAGTAGGACCCAAAATTGCACATGCAGAGGGAAAAGGAGGTTTAACTAAAGGCGAGCGCTTTAATGAGCTGAGAAGTAAACTTGACATAAGCAGAAATACAAAACAAAACAGGAAACTAAATAAAAGCTGATTATAGCAACTCAGGTATGGATGCAGAGACAGACAGAGCTTGACATAGACAGACATGATTGGGGATGCTGGGAAGGAGGAGCGGGATTTTGAATTCAATTCTGAATTTCACAGAGAGCCAATGAAGCCAATACAGGAGAAATCTGCTCTCTTTTCTCGTCCCTGTCAGTACATTTTGGATTAACTGAAGGCTTTTCAGGGAGTTTTTAGGACTTTCTGATAATAATGAATTACAGTAGTCCAGCCTGGAAGGAATAAATGCATGAACTTGTTTTTCAGCGTCACTCTGAGACAGGATATTTGTATGCTGCGCTACATATTTGTTTAATATGTGCATTGAAGGACATGCCCTGGTCAAAAATGACTCGAAGATTCCTCACAGCACTACTGGAGGCCAAGGTAATGCCATCCGGAGGAAGTATCTGGTTAGATACCATATTTCTAAGAATTTTAGCAACAAGTAGTTTTATTTGAATTTAGAAGCAGAAAGTTAGCGGCCATCCAGGTCTTTATGTCTCTAAGACATTCCTGCAGTTTAACTAATTGCTGTGTTATCTGGCTTCACGGATAGATAGTGTGTCATCTGCATAGCAGTAAAAATGTATGCTATGCCTTCTGATGATACTGCTTAAGGGAAGCATGTAAAATGTAAACAGAACTGATTCATCTGAACCCTGTGAAACACCATAATTGACCTTAGTGTGTGAAGAGGACTCTCCATTTACATGAACAAATTGGAGTCTATTAGATAGATATGATACATGATGGTTTAACTACTGCTAGACTGAAAGCCTGTGGTGCATAGCCGATTAATTGAGATAGGTTGGTCATATTTAAGATTGACACATTAATTAATGGTACGACTTTTTTGAGGTGTTCTTGTAGAAATGGGGTCGAAAAAATGGTTTGGATGAAGTAGAAAGATCACTTGGAGAAAAAGACTATGGGAAGTCCTCTCAAACATACATTATTTTGTGGCTTTATGGCAAACATTCCAACTCAAAATGTAATCTAATATTTTGAGATTTTTCACATTTGAATGAACTAAAAGCCATGGTAATGAAAATAAAACAAAATAGCCTTGAAACCTATATTTAAAATAAGAAAATTAACCTTTTTAAATTATGAAAAAAAAGCTTTCATGATATTGTTTTTTTTTTTTAACACTAGTGTATTTGAAATTCCGTCAAAACACACTTGTCTGTATTAGCGTCACATTCGGACACAGATGGTGAACTAAACCTTTAACTGAAACATTAGGTCAAATTTGGGCTCTGCCTGAACTACTGCTACATTTCCCGGGAAAATATTATGATAATGAGGTCACTCTAAACCAATCCCAATACTGCAACCCCAAACGGACACGCCTTCAGCGGCGATAAACGAGAGAAGCGTTACAAAACCATAAAGGGAAAATACTCCCGCATGCGCAGTGGCTTTAGTGTTGTTTGAAGTGAACTGCCTTAGAAGCTGTAAAGTCGCCAAGCATTTGGTTTTAGCAATATATTTCCCTGTTTTTTTCACAGCACTTTTTGCCTCTATGCATCTTAGAGACGATGTTAGGCCACCATTTCCCAAATGCCGACAAGTCGCAACAACTGGTCAACTATGTGGAGGATTATCTGGAATGTGTGGAGTCGCTGCCCCTGGACATACAAAGAAATGTTTCTCTGCTTCGAGAAATTGATGCAAAGTATCAAGGTACTGTGCTTTCCTATTTCCTTGTCCCACGCGCGAATCGCTTTGTAAGGCTTTAAGGGCAGTGTCGCGTGCTGTGCTGAAATGGTGGAGAACGCACGAGCCCCGGGTTCCCATTTTGCAGAAAGCTTCATGTCCGTGATCGTTCTTACTTCCCGGAACTGAGATGTGGATACTCGTACTGACGCGCAAAGTGTTTTAAAAAATGAGGTGGACATCCGTCAGCTAGCATAGCTCTGACATACTCCCTCTGCACCAAACTGCAGGGCAGAATGATTACACTTGATATCGGAAAACATGTACAGTATGACGTGATACACGAGCATTGTTTTAATAAAAGGAGTGTGGTGTCCCGCGGCAAAATCGGCCTAACATATTCCAAAAACTAGGACCTTATCTGTATAAAATCAACTTTTGAACAAGAGCAGTGTGTGTCCCCGCACGGTGTTTTCGCTGAGTACTCTTTGCGTGTGGAAACTACGCCTAAACTTGAGGATTTCTCCGCTTTTAACGAAGTCTGTTTGTGTCACTAGATGCTGAAGTGAAATCTTAGAATAAAGACGTGCAGGAGATCAATAAGTGCGGTCATCTGTTTGTGAAGCCTGTTTGACGGCCGAGGTTAACGTCGCAAGCAGCTTGCATCGCTTTAATAGATATGAGCTGATCAGGTTCTCCCCAACAAAGAGTCGCTTTAGCTCATTTTCGCCTTGTCAGTGAGGTGTGTTTGGTTATGAAGTCCTTGATGGAGGCCTGGAGCAGGCGTTAACAAAAGCCTTCGGTACCGGAAAGCCTTTGCTTTGTTGCCTCGTGTTGACACAGAATAAGCAGCAAGTCCCTGACACTTCGGGCTGAGCGCGAATGATTATTTCATTTTTATATTCAGCAATATTCAGTGTTTATGGGCTGCTAATGCACATTCTCCGCGCGCCGCTCCGCTCTATTAAGTGTGAACTGCAGAGCTGCAGGACAGCTGCTACTCGAGCTATCCCTCTCGCAGCAACTGACTGTCGTCATTTCCTGTAGGCGGGACCACACTGGGATTCAGCCCTCGCCCATGCTCCTGCTGTTTAGGTCCAACTCCAGTTTCACTTTAAGTAAAGAAGAGCCTGGTGCTGGAAGGTGATTTTGCAGTAATTTTACGCTGGGTGTCCCTAAAGTGCGGTCTGCGTATAAAGCCAGCTAGCTGGCAGTTAGTCACCTGTGTGCATTTCCAAAATCCCGATGTCCTGGTAACCTATTTGTAGGTTTCCCATCCCTGTGTGTCAGTTACCAACATCACGTGCTTCTGCTGTATTGCCAAACAGGTAATATTAGTTTACTTGGAGGCCGTTCACTTGGTTGCCTGTCATTACTGAAGCTGGTCTAATGTCCCTGAGACAAGTCAAATGTTGTTGCTCGCTTTGCATACGTTCCTTAAAGTTGGAGCCGATATAGTTTAAACCACAAACCCACTTCAGCTACTTGGATTACTTTTGTCATGTAATGTTTAAGTGCCAGATGGAATTTTGTAAAACTATTTTGTTTTTAGGGTTACTCAAACAGTGACCACTGACATTATTTCAGTGTCATTGTCTAATATACGTCCACTTCTTTGGATGCTGTGATATCGAGCCATGTTAGCTTTGATGTTGAGGGAGCCTTGTTGTTTTTGTCTTTGGGCAAGTGATTTTATTTACTGAATTCCCAATAATGACGTACATTGACCACTAAAAACTCATAAATACATTGTCCATTGTTCAAAGAGCATTTGATCCACTTGACCTTTAAAAACATATTTAACCATTACCACAAACCTTCCCCTTAGGGGTGGGCGATATAAACGATATAAATTTGGCCAACGATAGAGATTTTGACGCTCTACCGCGATAGCGCATGATGATGATGTCATCAAGCTGTGCCTGTTTGAAAGCATCGACCAAATGCTTTCAACTGGTGATTAGGGTGGTTTGTCCCTAACCACCAGAATCCCTCACGTTAACTTTTATTGAGTGGAAAAAAAGTTGCCGTTCATCCTCCAGCTTCACTGTGCTAATGTTATGCTAACATAGCTGTGTCGCTAGCAATCACGTAGCACAGCATAATATACCAGGTAGTCCAACTTCAGTAACCCTGCAAACGCCACTGCTGTTTAGTTTTCTGTCTTCATTTATATTGGAAGTGGTAGCAGAGCTGTACGTTTGAATTAGTTTCAAAAATCTCAGTCAGAACATGGTATGTCATGTTTAGGTGGAAACCAGCGAGCTATCTTCCTGTTAATTTCTAACTCCGTTAAATTTAATAAATAGTGTTTTTCATGGATGTTAAACTTAATTGTTACACCTGGTAAAGCAGCAACACTGATGATTTTATTAAAGATGAAGTGTTCGTTTGACTTTGGGACCTGAAGCAGAAAGAGTTTTGGACCCAGATTACTCCGCGAAGCTCCTCACTACGGCAGCCGTAATGCTCTGACAATCAATCAAGCAGTGCAGCTTACCAAAGTTGTGCTAAAACATTTTAACAGATTTCTGCACGCCAAAATAGATTCGAGGTCAGTAAGCATAACCAGAATTCATACATAAGGCACACTCTCGACTTTTGAGAAAATTAAAGGATTTTAAGTGTGCCTTATAGTGTGGAAAATATGTTATACAGAAGAAAAGAATATATCACGATATACAGGGAGTGCAGAATTATTAGGCAAGTTGTATTTTTGAGGAATAATGTTATTATTGAACAACAACCATGTTCTCAATGAACCCAAAAAACTCATTAATATCAAAGCTGAATGTTTTTGGAAGTAGTTTTTAGTTTGTTTTTAGTTTTAGCTATTTTAGGGGGATATCTGTGTGTGCAGGTGACTATTACTGTGCATAATTATTAGGCAACTTAACAAAAAACAAATATATACCCATTTCAATTATTTATTTTTACCAGTGAAAGCAATATAAATCTGTTCAGAGAGGTGTATTGTTTTCCCGCCTTGTAAATCTCACATTTGATGATGGACCACAGGTTCTCAATGGGGTTCAGATCAGGTGAACAAGGAGGCCATGTCATTAGTTTTTCTTCTTTTATACCCTTTCTTGCCAGCCACGCTGTGGAGTACTTGGACGCGTGTGATGGAGCATTGTCCTGCATGAAAATCATGTTTTTCTTGAAGGATGCAGACTTCTTCCTGTACCACTGCTTGAAGAAGGTGTCTTCCAGGAACTGGCAGTAGGACTGGGAGTTGAGCTTGACTCCATCCTCAACCCGAAAAGGCCCCACAAGCTCATCTTTGATGATACCAGCCCAAACCAGTACTCCACCTCCACCTTGTTGGCGTCTGAGTCGGACTGGAGCTCTCTGCCCTTTACCAATCCAGCCACGGGCCCATCCATCTGGCCCATCAAGACTCACTCTCATTTCATCAGTCCATAAAACCTTAGAAAAACCAGTCTTGAGATATTTCTTGGCCCAGTCTTGACGTTTCAGCTTGTGTGTCTTGTTCAGTGGTGGTCGTCTTTCAGCCTTTCTTACCTTGGCCATGTCTCTGAGTATTGCACACCTTGTGCTTTTGGGCACTCCAGTGGTGGCAAGTGGCATCTTGGCAGCTGCACGCTTGACTTTTCTCAGTTCATGGGCAGTTATTTTGCGCCTTGGTTTTTCCACACGCTTCTTGCGACTCTGTTGACTATTTTGAATGAAACGCTTGATTGTTCGCTGATCACACTTCAGAAGCTTTGCAATTTTGAGACTGCTGCATCCCTCTGCAAGATATCTCACTATTTTTGACTTTTCTGAGCCCGTCAAGTCCTTCTTTTGACCCATTTTGCCAAAGGAAAGGACGTTGCCTAATAATTATGCACACCTGATATAGGGTGTTGATGTCATTAGACCACACCCCTTCTCATTACAGAGATGCGCATCACCTAATATGCTTGATTGGTAGTAGGCTTTCGAGCCTATACAGCTTGGAGTAAGACAACATGCATGAAGAGGATGATGTGGACAAAATACTCATTTGCCTAATAATTCTGCACTCCCTGTATATCGTTACCACACATGCTTCAAATTATAACGTGATATGGATTTTAGGCCATATCGCCCGACCCTATTTCCTGTCTATATTCAAAATACAGCTGCAATTAAGGAATTGAAACACGGAAAAAAAACCCTATCCTTCCTGAGTCTTATTCTGCTGAAGATTGTGTTGTTTTTAAAGGGAGCTTTTCCTTCCCACTGTTGCCAAGTGCTTGCTCATAGGGGGATTCCTCTCTTATTGTTTGAGGTGATTGTTGTTGTGTAAATAAAACTGAATTAAAAGTTGTTTTATTAATATTTTTTACATTTAAAACACCCATTAATTATTATGTCCTGTACTTTACAGATGTGCTGAATGAAGTGGATGATGTGTTTGAGAAATACAAAGGTGAGCAAGATGGAGCTCAGAGAAAACGTCTGCAGATCCAGCTACAGAGAGCGCTCATCATTAGCCAGGAGCTTGGTGATGAGAAGATCCATGTAGTGACCCAGATGACAGAACTGGTAGAGAACCGTTCCCGCCAAATGGACTCTCACTCCCTGTCCCTCCAGGAGCCCAGTGAGGCAGAGCGGCTCACTACAGAGAGGCGTTCCAGCATCCAAGAGTCCCCAGCCCCCGAACGCACCTCAACCCGCCGCCCACGACGTCAACGCAACAGCGAGAGCCGTGACTCCAGCCACCAGTCTGCCAATGGCTCTTTGGATGACCCTGTGGAAGAGCTGTCCCTCCCTCCACCCCGAGAGAAGAAGTCCAAGTCTGCAAAGAAAAAGAAACGTAAGGCTAAACAAGAGCGAGATGCCTCACCGGTCGACTTTGCCATTGATCCTAATGAGCCCACCTACTGTCTCTGTGAACAAGTGTCCTACGGTGAAATGATCGGCTGTGACAATGATCAGTGCCCCATTGAGTGGTTCCACTTCTCTTGTGTGGGGCTTACCTACAAGCCCAAAGGAAAGTGGTACTGCCCTAAATGCAGAGGGGACAACGAAAAGACCATGGATAAAAGCCTAGATAAGAACAGAAAAGACCGCAGGTCCAGGTAGTGACCTGTATCTGGAAAGCAGCCTGGCATCAATCCTGTCAGTCATATTTACAAGCACTTGTGATGCTATAAGAGGACAATCGAACACCATTGGCAACCAAATTTAATATTAATCAAGGACAAATTGGGATTTAACTTGGGCTGACACTTGTGCTCCAAGTCTGTAGGGTCACCAGCTACTTCAACAATCATCAGCTTGAACCAGTTTTCTTTTCTTTTCATGTACAACAATAAGCAACTGCATTTTTAACTCCTTTTTAACTCTGGACAAGGTCCACGTGTACATGGCAATTTTCTTTATTGTACTCAGTGACTGAAATCAGTGTCTACAGGAATGGCTTCTAGAGTATAACCTACATGTGTTTATAAGAGACTGATATTTAATGTAGGAGATGGCTGTTGACAGGACACTGGATGTCATTTGTTTTCACCAATTCACTAATGTGTACATTCCTTTTATAATCATTAAAACAACGTATAGTAATTCATTTAACATACTCTTGTCGTTTGTGAACAAATCAACAAAAATCTGACCAGAGTTAGTTTTGATTTAATTTGTTTTGTGCTGCTCTCAGGGACCACTGAGACCACTGGCTTAAAATTTGGGACTCTTCCACATTTGGTCTTAGAACTGAAAAAACTTCAAGTCCTGTCTCTAATAGATATGCATCATAGCACCTTCCTTCAAAAAGGCTGAATTACCTGCTTTTGTTTGAGAAAGATGAGAAACCACATCACATTCTTCAAGGCACATATTCTACTCAGCATTGTCTTATATATATTTGTCAGTTTTTATTCAATGGGAGAGCCCTGATATAATTGACCTCAGACGAAGGTATTGGCGGACTTGCACCCATGAGTAATTCTTGATTCAAGATGACCATTTGCAGCTCCAAGAAATGGACACTGACTGCAGCACAAAACAGTGTTATCACAAGACAAGCCAATGAATAATGATGTTCTGAGACCAGCAGTAGATAAAATCGATTTTATTTCTATATAAAAACTTCTGGCTTTACAATTCAAAGGGCAGAGGAACATTTATCAAAATAGGAAAATATTGAGAAATGTAACACGCAGCTCTGCTTTTAACACATCACATGGTACCTCACAGTAACAGCAGCATAACGCTTCAGCTGAGAACCCCAACAGCTCAGTGCTGGGCAGCAGATCAGTTAAACTCCAGCACACTTCACCCTGACGGACCACAGAGCAGGAGACTCACTCTTCAACAAAAGCCTAATGTGCTCTCCGTCTCATGTACAGTTATGGCCAAAGGTTAATTTCATACACTTTGCTGTCTTTAAACATGTTTCTATGATATTTCATGAATTTCAAATGTTTTCAAATAAAAAAAAAATTAAAAAAAATTTGATTTTGCAGTGACGTGACTGCTAAAAGCTTTGGCCGTAGCTGTACTAGCAGTGAGGAAGGAAAAAAAAAAAAAAAAAAGTAGTAAACCACCACAAGCACAGCAAAGCCTTCAGGTCATTTTCAGCTTACAGTCAAGAGTCTAACTGGGATTGTGAGCAGATCCAGTTTTACACACTGTCCTCATTGTGGAAGCAGTCATGTTGAGTGGAGCATGTAGCTGGAGTATTACAGACACCATCGGCCTCACGTAGCTTGTCTGTGCAACCTAGTCTTCATCTTTCCCTCCAGTTTTACTGAGCTGCAGCAGGGATGCAAAATGAAACAGTAAGTCACTCTGTATGTTGACAATGTGCAAACAATGTTCATTTAACCATTGCCACTTACATGCTGGAGGGTGGTCAAGCAGCAGGGACCAAGGAAAGAGGACAAAGATTAAAAAAAAAGTTGTAACAACAGTGCTTAAAGGAACAAAGTGCACCATCTGGTGGTAAAACACTAAAAGACACCTACCTTAATTACATCAACCCAGTTCCAGCCTCTGGGCAGCTCACCTTTGTGATCTGAAAGCAGGAATTCGAATATTATGAAGCTAACCTATAAACCTCTTACTGCTGTCTAATGACAGTTATATTAATGAATAGCCTAGACCTATTGCAGCATAACTAGAGGAAAATTCAGGGCCATCTAATCCAATTGTAATTATTTTGTCAAAAATGGAAGGTTTTATGCTTAGTCTTAAAAGTCGAGAGGGTGTCTGTGTCCCGAATCCAACGTGCAAGCTGGTTGGACAGAACAGGGTCCTGAAGCTAAAAGCGCTACCTCCCATACTACTTTTAAATACTCTAGGAACCACTAGTCCTAGCAGTCTGAGAGTTAAGTGCTCTGTAGGCTCATTATTCAAGAGCTTGTATGTGATGAGAAGAATGTTTTTAATTCGATTCTGGATTTAACAGGAAGCCAGTGAAGAGAAGCCAATATTGTAATTCTATCCAGAGTAAGCATCTGGTTTGATAGTATACTTCTAAAATTGTTAGGGCCGAGAACAATAACCTCAATTTATCTGAATTTAGAAGCAGAAAGTTAGCGGCCATCCAGGTCTTTAAGTCATTCCTGCAGTTTAACTAATTGGTGTGTGTTATCTGGCTTCATGGACAGATAGAGCTGGGTGTCATCTGCACAGCAGTGAAAACTTATGCTATGTCTTCTAATGATGCTGCCTAAGGGAAGCATGTATAATGTAAACAGAATTGGTCCTAGCACTGAACCCTGTGGAACATCATAATTGACCTCAGTGTGTGAAGAGGACTCTCCATTTACATGCACAAACTGGAGTCTATTAGATAGATATGATACAAACCACTGCAGTTAAATACTTCTAAAATATTATGGTCAACAGTATTGAATGCTGCAGTGAGGCTTTCAGGGTTTTACTGTCAGAGGCCATAAGTTCATTTGTAACCTTCACTAAAGCTGTTTCTGTGCTGTGATGAGCTCTGAAACCTGACTGAAACTCTTCAAATAAGCCATTCCTCTGCATCTGTTAGCTGTATGACAACTACTCTTTCAGGAACTTTTGAGATAAAGGAAGGTTGGACCACGTTTTTGTGGTCAGCACCCTCTCAGTCCATGGTGAATGGACTGTGCACAGTGATGCTGGTGTTTCAGCAGCTTCCAGGCAGGCTTGAGCCTTAGTACTTCCTGAGTTGTTCCAACTCATTTCCTCTCAGCTAAAGGGGATGGTTTGGGTTGTCTTCCATTTTTTGGCAAAAGCGTATAACATGTATTAATGAACAATGGTTTAAACTGATGATCCTGAAATCTGCACTTGTTTAGAAATGGCTCCAATAGGCCTTCTACAACTACAGTTTTCCTTCTTAGCTTTTGAATGAGTTCCTTGGACTTTCCCATTGTTCTGACTACTGGTGAGTCCAGTGAGTGCTGCCAAACATAGTCATTAATGATCGTTGACAAGAAGTTGAAGGCATTCACCTATTAAAACGTTTAAGTGAGTGCAAGTATATATTTTGAGCCTGTATTCATACTTTAGAGGAAATCCAAAATGAATTAAAACTTGTGCTTTTTATTTTTTAGTCATTAACGATATATATTGAAAGAAATAATTATTTGATACCCTGCTGAATACAGTGGGGCAAAAAAGTATTTAGTCAGCCACCGATTGTGCAAGTTCCCCCACCTAAAATGATGACAGAGGTCAGTAATTTGCACCAGAGGTACACTTCAACTGTGAGAGACAGAATGTGAAAAAAAAAAAAAAATCCATGAATCCACATGGTAGGATTTGTAAAGAATTTATTCGTAAATCAGGGTGGAAAATAAGTATGGTCAATAACAAAAATACAACTCAATACTTTGTAACATAACCTTTGTTGGCAATAACAGAGGTCAAACGTTTACTATAGGTCTTTACCAGGTTTGCACACACAGTAGCTGGTATTTTGGCCCATTCCTCCATGCAGATCTTCTCGAGAGCAGTGATGTTTTGGGGCTGTCGCCGAGCAACACGGACTTTCAACTCCCGCCACAGATTTTCTATGGGGTTGAGGTCTGGAGACTGGCTAGGCCACTCCAGGACTTTCAAATGCTTCTTACGGAGCCACTCCTTTGTTGCCCGGGCGGTGTGTTTTGGATCATTGTCATGTTGGAAGACCCAGCCTCGTTTCATCTTCAAAGTTCTCACTGATGGAAGGAGGTTTTGGCTCAAAATCTCACGATACATGGCCCCATTCATTCTGTCCTTAACACGGATCAGTCGTGCTGTCCCCTTGGCAGAAAAACAGCCCCATAGCATGAAGTTTCCACCCCCATGCTTCACAGTAGGTATGGTGTTCTTGGGATGCAACTCAGTATTCTTCTTCCTCCAAACACGACGAGTTGAGTTTATACCAAGAAGTTCTACTTTGGTTTCATCTGACCACATGACATTCTCCCAATCCTCTGCTGTATCATCCATGTGCTCTCTGGCAAACTTCAGACGGGCCTGGACATGCACTGGCTTCAGCAGCGGAACACGTCTGGCACTGCGGGATTTGATTCCCTGCCGTTGTAGTGTGTTACTGATGGTGACCTTTGTTACTTTGGTCCCAGCTCTCTGCAGGTCATTCACCAGGTCCCCCCGTGTGGTTCTGGGATCTTTGCTCACCGTTCTCATGATCATTTTGACCCCACGGGATGAGATCTTGCGTGGAGCCCCAGATCGAGGGAGGTTATCAGTGGTCTTGTATGTCTTCCATTTTCTGATGATTGCTCCCACAGTTAATTTTTTCACACCAAGCTGCTTGCCTATTGTAGATTCACTCTTCCCAGTCTGGTGCAGGTCTACAATACTTTTCCTGGTGTCCTTCGAAAGCTCTTTGGTCTTGGCCATGGCGGAGTTTGGAGTCTGACTGTTTGAGGCTGTGGACAGGTGTCTTTTATACAGATGATGAGTTCAAACAGGTGCCATTCATACAGGTAACGAGTGGGGGACAGAAAAGCTTCTTACAGAAGACGTTACAGGTCTGTGAGAGCCAGAGATTTTCCTTGTTTGAGGTGACCAAATACTTATTTTCCACCCTAATTTACGAATAAATTCTTTACAAATCCTACCATGTGAATTCATGGATTTTTTTTTCCACATTCTGTCTCTCACAGTTGAAGTGTACCTCTGGTGCAAATTACTGACCTCTGTCATCATTTTAAGTGGGGGAACTTGCACAATCGGTGGCTGACTAAATACTTTTTTGCCCCACTGTATGTATGTTTGATAACTGATGAAATGAACAGCCTCCAGTTTTTAAATGGCAGTTTAAATAGAACAGACAGAACATCAGATGTGGCAAACCTGGTGACCAACTACAAGAAACACCTTACCGCTGTGTTTCTCACCAAGTACTCACTCGGGGGATCATGTTTTGCTTGGGGATCAAATACTCATTTCACTCAATGGCACACAAATCAATGTATAATATTAATGAGGCGTGTTTATCTGGATTTTTGGGTGATATGCTGTTACTTGAAATTCAAACTATCATAAACATTTATAAACAGCTTTTCATTTAATTGTAACTGAGCAAACTCACAAATTCAGCAGGGGATTAAACCGTTACTTCCACTACTTAATACAGTATAGTCATTCCACCCAGAAAAAAGAACTGTTTAAACAAATCACACCCAAAATTACCACAGCATAAATACCCAAGTTAAGTGTGTGTAAACATCTGATCACAACTGTATATAAATACAATTATTACACTTGTAGATGCATTATGAAACACTAACCAACGAGGGACATCATGACAGCTACGTTCATCTTTATATGCAGTCTAACGATTTTCCATCAAAATGTTTCCAACAGCCTTGCTGGTGGTGCTTTTACTTTATTGTGTTAATCTCAGAGCCATAATTGACTTGACTCTTTTAGCCTTGGAAAAAGTACAAAATGAGTCATCAATAGGAATAGTTTGTGTCATAATAATCAGCCTCAATTTCAATCAGTTACTAGAGGAATATGGCAATGCAGATGGAATCTCAATAATTTAGATAATCTTCACCTGAAAAAAAAAAAAAAAGTTGCTCTATAAAAAAAAAAAAAAAAAAGTAAATAAAAAACACCTGCTGTAAAGCCAGGACATCTTACTGTTCATGATTGACTGAAGAAAATAAGAACAACCCTACGTTTCTCTTCAGCACTGTAGCCAGGCTGACAAAGAGTCAGAGATCCACTCAGCAATGAATTCCTTTAACCACAATTAGTAATGATCTCATAAATGTTTTCAAACAAAATTTTAACCATTAAAGAAAAAATAATACATAAACTTCTCAGAGAAAAGTATGTATGTACATTAAATACCATTGATATTTATTTAGACCTTTTCTCCAGTTTCTCCAGATCACTCAAAGAAATTCCAGAAGGTTAATTACCGAGTTCCACAGGCGTCTGTGCTAGGACCAACTCTGACCAATTCAGAGTCAGAGCACAAAAGTTTACCATTATCCCCAAATTAAAACCAGCTCTATTTTAAAGAGCTTTTAGAAGAATATGGCAGAATTTTTATAACGTATCCAACAATACGAGCTACTGGACACAGTTTCATGTACCTGTTTTGTTTATCATCCTTCTTTTCTGGGCTTTAGTCAGCTGCTCTTTCTTTTCCTTCTTCTTTGCTGCTGTGGCAGGTTCACTCACCTCACTGTTTGATGTCAGCGTCTGCACAACAACAACAACATTATCATTTTGGGTTTATTCCCCTCAAACTTTGATGACTCAAGCCAATCAGTCAAACACTAAATTCTGAGCAAAAGCGTGCATCTTCCTGATGCACGTGCAATCATCCAGGTAAGTAAATCTCCAAAAGTTGATTCTGTTCATCTGTTCGTAGCGTTTTGTGGGAGAAACGTTTCATCACTCATCCAAGTGACTTCTTCAGTCTCAGCTGACTGCAGCTTTCAATCTTATAAACAGGACATTTGCATAATGACTGAAACCAGCCCACTGAAGGAAGAATGGGCTGGGAGGTCAGTTCCTTAATCTTAATTATGCAGATACTCATGACCACTGATCAACAACCACTGACCAAAACCCACTGATCAATAACCGTGAGTACCATTCACAGAGAGTTGGGGAATGGCTGCAATCACAGCATTGTAAGATGGTGACAGATGTACCCTTAGGCCCCCTTATAGACTGTGATAGACTGTCTGAAGCAGTTAGAAGAAGAGATGGCTATTGAGTGGACCTCATACCACAGGCTGTACCCAGGGGAGTCTACACAAAGTCTGTATGGTTTACCAAAGATACATAAACAGGATGCACCTTTAAGACCGATTGTCTGCATGATCAACTCTGTTACCTATAACATCTCCAAGTTTCTGGCTTCGATCCTCAAGCTGGTGGGCAGCTCTGAACACCACATCCAGAACACCCTGCATTTTGTTGAGAAGGTGAGAGATGTCATTATGGAGGCAGATGAAACCATGATCTCGTACGATGTTACATTTCTGTTCACTTGCATCCCAGTCATGGAAGTGTTGGAGGAGATTACAGGATGACCCCAACCTCAGCAACAGGACCAGCATCGAGAGCAGCATCGACCAAGTGTGTTTGAACTGTGTCTTCATTCCACCTATTTCACATACAAGGGTCAGTTCTACAGGCAGAAACATGGGCTCCCCAGTTTCACCCATCGTGGCCAATTTGTACATGGAAGAAGTGGAAAAGAGGGCTTTGCCATCCTACCCTGGAACACCACCAAGCCATTGGTTCAGATATGTGGATGACACCTGGATGAAAATCAAATCTCAGGATGTACCACAATTCACATATCACATTAACTCAGTGGACCGACACATCAAATTCAGCAGGGAGGATATGAAAAGTGGCAGGTTAGCCTTCTTAGACTGTGAGATTTCCATCAGTAATGGAGGACATCTAAAAGCTGACGTGTACCATAAACCTACATATACGGATCAGTATCTAAGGTTTGACTCTCATCATCCACTGAAGCATAAACTGGGTGTCGTCAGGACGCTACAACACAGAGCGAACACCATCCCCACTGACACAGCAGCCAGGGAGGCAGAAGAACAGCAAGAAGGCCCTGAGTAAATGTGGTTATCCCAGCTGGACTTTTGTCAAAGCTGGAAAGGCACCTAAAGAAAGCGCCAGCTGATCCAGGAGAGAAGGACAACCGCTGACTAAGTGACCTGTAGTGATTCGTACGTGTCAGGAGTATCGGAGCAGTTGAGATGCATTTTTTCTAAACACCGGGTCTCTGTGGCTTTTAAACCCCAAAACACACTGCGCCAAAAACTGGTCCACCCCAAGGATCGGGTCCCCCGACACAAACAGAGTAACATAGTGTACGCTGTTAAGTGCAGGAGGATTGCCAGGATTTATACATCGGGGAAACCAAACAACCTCTGGCTACAACACAGAAGAGCCACCTCGTCAGGCCAGGACTCTGCAGTCTATTTACACCTACAGGCCAGTGGACACTCTTTCAATCATGAGGATGTAACATCCTGGGCCCTATTTCAGGAAGCCGGTTTAGTGCAAACTCTGAGTAAGTATACCCTGAGTTAACGAAAACTCTGGGTTTTCAGTTTCACAAAGCGAGTTTAGATTAATTCTGAGTGAGTTACTATGACGACACACTCCGTGAAGCTAACCTGCCCCCTAGCAGGTTTACTTCAACTAACCCTGACCTTCTCCGCCTCTTTGTCGGAAACCTGACAAAGTGTCAGACATGGCGTGCCCCTTCCTTGAAGAGCCAGTAGATGTTGAAGCCCAAATTCTCCGCAGAGCTCTCCGCCGGGAGAGAGTGATTAGAGCGCGTTTGGACATTTTATCATTTCCTGATGATTTCCTGTGTGAACGTTACAGTCTTTCAGCACAATCTATAATTTATTTGAATAACATCCTCAGGCCTAATATTGCTCATGTGACACACCGCGAACATTCTCTCAGTTCTGTACATATTATTTGTATTGCACTTCGGTTTTTTGCAAACGGGAGCTTTCTGTATAATATTGGTGACCCTTCTTTCCCCCAGTCAAGTCTGTCCCGTATTCAGCAAGTGAAAATAAAATAAACAATAAAAGGTGAACAGGGCTCTAGAGTGCGACCAATTTGGTCGCAAATGCGACCAAATTTTTCAGTGGTGCGACTAAAAATAAATATTTGGTCGCACAGGTGCGACCAACTGTTCCGGTAACAAAAAAAAAAAATCTCTGTAACTCTCCGTGTGGTCAACAACAGACACACATTATGCCCCTATCGTGGACTAAACCAATCAGAGATAGTCAGGGGCGGGACCTCTCTGATTGGCCGTGGTCCAGTTGAAAGTGCAGGTGGAAGAGAGAGGTGAGTAGCTTGAATAAAGCGATATCAATTCATTAACGGATTCCACACAAAGACCTAAACACGGAGCGGACCCAACACATCAGAATCAGCTTCGTCTTTCTCGGCTTTCTCACCCGACGGCCTGAACACGGACACGCTGTCGGAGCTTAGCGATTCTTCGGGTCCGCGCTGTGTTTACGTCTTTTTGCGCTGATTCTGAGCTGCAGGTTTTGCCTCTCTCCAACCAAAATTCACCGAGCCTGCAGCAAAAGAAGCAGCAAACTGCGCTTCACATTTGATCAATGTCGTCATGAATTCCCTCTGACTTTTGCTGTTTTGCTTCCACCACGATAAAAATCACACTTCCTGCACAGCTCTCTCTCTCTCTGTACTTCAGGAACAGTTTCCCGTCTCAAATCTGTTTTCTGCATTATTCATTCGCTTATTACCCACCAGTCTAGCGTTGTTTACAGCGCTTTTTCTTTTTTCACTTAAATGACCTCGGACAAGAAAGCCTAATTTCTGCTGTTCAATACTGAAGAAATTTAAATTTCTTAAAATTATGCAAAATTGCAGAATATTTTTAAGGTTATCTGCTATAAAAAGCCAGACCAGGAAAATCTCCTTCATGTTTTCCTGTGTTTTATTCTCAGTTACTTTCACACAAAGGCATCTGCTGTGATTTTCACAATTCTGATGAAGTCTCATGTGTATCAGTACTGATAAATGATCAGAATTATAATATTTCTGACTGTCTGAGGCTAAATTGAATCAAATCAGGACTTTGAGAACCGGAATTGAATGGATTATAGAAATCAGTGATGATACTCAGCCCTAGTGAGCAGCCTAGGCCTGAGAGAAGTGGATGTACTGTAGCTGTGGGTAATAAGAAAAGATGAAAAGAACTATTGATAACTTTTTTGTTAAGTTAAGGCCTGATCTGTCTGAAATTCATAGCCAGTGCTCTGACACGGTGCCATCAATATTTGAATGCTGAAAAAGCACAGTGTATCCAGAAAACACATTATATGCTGCAGTAAATGCACTGCCCAAGTGTCCCCTCTCCCCACGGCCTTTCAGCAGCAGACAGCAGCAAACAGGTTGTCAGAGGAGGCCAAGATGATGATTAAGTTTTTAACATTTTCTACAATATTGACAAAGCACTTTAAGCACAAGTTTGTTAGTTAATAATTTAGAAATTAATATTGTCTGTATGGACTTCCCCCCCCCAAAGAAAGTGCACATGTAAAACTGCGGTGTTAAGCGATGCGGTTGAAAAATTTGAGTGCGCCTAACTTTTGTGCCGGTACGCCTAAATTTTTAAAGTTAGGCGTACCGGTGCGCCCATGTCAAAAAGTTAGTCTAGAGCCCTGGTGAATCAAATGAACCATTACGGCAAGGCTGGGATGGTCAATTTGGTAAAGTAAATCCGTTGGGCATCTTTCTTTGCCTTTAGACAACAATTCTGATGGCAAAAGAGCCAAACGGGACAGGCAAAAAAAAGAAAAGAAAAAAAAAATAACGTGTTAAATGGGTGGAAATCCCTAGATCAATGTTTAAATTAACACTCACGCATTGACTCTGTCGGCTATGTTTTGCCATGCATGCTCCCTTTCTTTTGCAGCTGAGGCCGTGTTACTTTTTTCCCGCAAAATTTGCATGTTATCGGCATATGCTGCCATCAGAATTTCGGCTTCAAGCGCTGTAAAATACATTGACCGCGCCTTCTTTCCCTCCATCTCCATGGTGACTCGCTTAATCTGTGCTCCACTAATCAGGGCTTTATGTATCCTCGTGCGCGCGCGCTTAACTTGGGGTTAAAGCAACTCTGCGTTGACTGAACTAATTGTTATCAGCCTTTGTGAAACCGAATATTCCGAGTTGGACAGTTCGGGGTTACTCAACCCTGAGTATCGTTTTTCACTCAGTTTTCTAAACCGGCTTCCTGAAATAGGGCCCTGGAGGCCATTTACGTGAAAAGGGAAAGACCATCTCTGAATCGAGGAGGGGGCCCAAGGGTACATCTGTCACCATCTTACAATGCTGTGATTGCAGCCATTCCCCAACTCTCTGTAAATGGTACTCATGGTTATTGATCAGTGGGCTTTGATCAGTGGTCATGAGTATTTGCATAATTAAGATTAAGGAACTGACCTCCCAGCCCATTCTTCCTTCAGTGGGCTGGTTTCAGTCATTATGCAAATGTCCTGTTTATAAGATTGAAAGCTGCAGTCAGCTGAGACTGAAGAAGTCACTTGGATGAGTGATGAAACTTTTCTCCCACAAAACGCTACGAACAGATGAACAGAATCAACTTTTGGAGATCTAACCAAAAAACTACATGCAGTGCTAACAAAACCATAACAGGAGCTGGGATATTTTCCACCTTTTACCAGCTAATAATAATAATAATATTATTATTATTATTATTATTATTATTATTATTATTATTATTATTATTATTATTATTATTATTATTATTATTAACACTCAAGGTCACTGTACACATTAGAATAAAAAGCAAGATAAAAGCAAGCAGTTCACACAATCGTAAAAGCATAAGACATAAACTAATAAAAGAGCAGAGTGGGAGGTTATGTGGGATAAGCTATTTTGAACAAGTGAGTTTTGAGTTGGGACTTAAAGAGAGAGAAGGAAGAGATGTTTCTTAAATCAGGAGGTCGGGAATTCCAGAGTCGTGGAGCAGAGCAGCTGAAAGCCCTGCTCCCCATGGTGGCAAGACGGGGGGAGGGGACGGAGAGTGAAAGGGAAGAAGTAGATCTGAGACAACGAGATGGGGCGGTGATCTTAACCAGATCAGAGAGATATGGATGGGAGAGATGATGAATAGCCTTAAATGTGTGCAAGAGTATTTTGAAATTGATGCCATATTTGACCGGGAGCCAGTGAAGCTGCTGCAAGACAGGAGTGATGTGGTGGATAGAAGGGGTCCTGGTGATGATACAGGCAGCAGAGTTCTGGACGCGTTGGAGCTTGTGGATGGATTTTTGAGTAAGACCAAAAAGAAGTGAATTACAATAATCAATCCAGGAAGTAACAAGGCTATGGACAAGAATGGCAGTGACATGTGGGGGTGAGAAAAGGACGGAGACGATTAATGTTGCGCAATTGAAAATAATCAGACAGAGTAACATTATTAGTGTGTGAATTGAAAGAGTACTGTCGAGGATGACACCAAAACTTTTCACAGAGGAAGAAACGCTGTTCTTTATTATGGTAATATTGGGAAATAATAATGTACTGACCACAGCCGTTACTATAGACTTGTGGTTCTCCATGAGCGTCTCCTGGTTCTCCTTTGCCCACTCAAACAGAGTGTACATCATTGCAGCACCCAGGTTAGCCTCCACCTGCTCCTCCAACTTTGCCAGGATCAGCTGCTTCGTCTCTGCTGAGCTGTTTTCAAAGCAAGATGATGGAAAGAAAAGAAAATCCTCAAGTACTGTCCATCAGCCACAGTCTCACCCTGCACTCTTCAATACTGTAAATACAGTACTGTGCAAAAGTCTTGGTTTGTTGTTATAAACAGCCATTTTTGATATTCTTTTAAGCAAAAGTTCTGTGTTTTGTGAGTCTTTCAAAGTTTCTCTTTGGCCATCGGCTTCTTTTTAAATTACTTTTAGGTCAGGTCCTCATACCGGACCTTTTTCCAGAGGAAAGAGCTTTTTTAAGCCTTTTAACCCTGACCTATGAACCATTCAAGCAGTTAAAGTCAAGCAATGAAACTAGTGTTGTGACCACACATGACAAATAGCAAAGAAACCAACTTTAAATAGTATCTTCCGACACGTTGTTACCAGCAGCCTGTTGCAAAAAACATTAGATCTGTATGTTCAGTTTCAAATGACATATCATTATTGTAAATAGTTTCATAGATTCAGCTAATTTCTTTAGCCGAATCTCTGAAAAATGCCAAAGATAGCAGTTTGACAGCAAACAAAAGTAGTTTTTCCATCAACAGCTAATTCTAAAAGAGCTGTTAGTCCAAAATCTTGGTTTAACAAATTCAAACTGAGGACAAAGAAATAAAACTGAAAACACAGAGAAATGACAAAAATCCCCCTCAGAATTCAGGGTGCGTTGAAGAACAAAGTGCTCACACCAAGCTGGTTAGAAAGAACTACATGAAAATAGTTTTCTCTTTCAAAAGAGTGAAAAAGGCCAATTTTGGAGGCTTGATGCAGGAGTGAATCATTTGAATCAAATATCCTTGGTCAAGATACTAACTCCAAGTTAGATGAGTATGTGTGTGTAAATATTAGAAAGCACTCAACCATAGAAAAAAAAGTGCATGAATGAGGACTATAGGTTCTACATAAGAAACAGTCCATTTACCATTTCTTCAAAGACTTGAATTTAACACAAACTAAGGGATCAGTATACTTGGAACTTACATCCTGTTGTTGAAAAAAGCTTCAAGTGAGATCTGTGGAGCAGTTTCAGGGTACGTCTCAGGCCATGTGATGTCCAGAATGAATGCTTTGCTGTCCTCGAGTTCTCCTACCTTTTGTGTAATATTCAAAAAGACGAGAAGGTTACTGACACTGAATTCAGCCTTTAAGTTTGTTAACGTTTTAAAGTAGCTACGAGCATGATGGCTCAAATTTCTTGTTTTAATTCTATGACCATAGTTCTGAAACTGGATGCTAGAGGACTGCAGAAGACAATCTTTTTTGCACAGCCTTGGACAGTACGGTGGACATACTCACCCTAAATTGGAAAGAAACTGGACTGATTTCCTTGAAACATTCATCCCCCTCATAGATGGAGCGAAGAGCTTCGAGCTCCATCTGGGATCACATAAACAAGTGAAGTAACAGGAATATCATCAGGACTGAAGTACATCAAGAACACATCAGACAGCACGCTACCAGACAACCCTGAGAAATACAGTCATTAGCTTAGCAAAGGACAGAGGTCTGTCACAAGGCCTTATACACTCGTATGTGCTAAATTCATTGCTTTTACGATCTTTGTATCTAAGCCGAAACAAGTCACCATCACAAGGAGCCGGAGAAGCAACAACACAGTAGCGGTGGAAAACTGCTGTGTGCCGGCTAACACACGGGCTGAATCCCTGTTTGTCGCTGCAGGTACAAGATTAACCTTGTAGACTTCTGAATGGAAGGTGTCGTGAGCGACATCTGAACCGGGATGAGCTGGGAAAGTGTCGCTGAGCTTTTGTACCCGAAATAATAACAGTCTGTTAACTTGGCTGCTGTCTGGAACCGAGGACCACCCCGATCAATGCTAACAGTCACGCTACCGTCAACTAGCTAGCAGTTAGACGCTAACAGCATTCTTGCGTTCTTTCATACCTCTTGATCCTCGTTGGCTGTCATACTTTTCTTTTCCTGCACTGCACACTCTGTACTGAGCTTCAGACGTGGACACGGCACACTCCTAAAAGCCCATTCCTGCCATTCAAACTTTATCACTTCTCTAGCTCACACTAAAACACCAAGATCTGAACACGCGCATGCGTAGTAGACGTACCCCTGACCTTTAAATTAATTGTCAAACATCGTTTTTGTCATTTAAAGACAAAATGCCGCAAAAAATGTTGCTGGAAAGGCCCACGTGACTTTTTAGATCGATCGATTGTTTTTAGATCGTCAATAAATAAATAAAAAACTTTAAGCAGAAACAAGAGCAGGAGCTCTAAACACACGGGGGCAGTAGTCATTAACCAGAGTAAAATGTATTTTGATCTGAAAAAGAAATAATAAAGTTTAAAAAAAGAGTTAAATGTTTTTTTTTTGATGTTGTGATAAATTACATATACAAATATCTGATTACAGTAAACACGTCAACAAAAGTTATCATGACAGACTTTTAGCCACTACGTTGCTTACTAATATGCTCACTTTATAGTTTTATTACTAAATGGTATAGTTTTTCAAAACAAGCTATAGCCAGCGCTTTTGCATAGTATTTTATTATAAGTAGCTGACATTAGACAAAAAAAAGTATGAAATGATTTACAAAGACAAATGGTTTACATATTCAGATTACAGAGGAATCTGAATGGGCTTTGTTAATATTTTGATTGGTTTTAAGACCACATTTATTCAATTCAGTTTTATTTATGTAGTACCAAATCACAACAACAGTCGCCTTAAGGTACTTAACACTGTAAGTTAAAGACCCTACAATTATAACAGAAACCCCAAGATTCAGACGACCACCTGTGAGCAAGCACTTTGGTGACAATGAGAAGGAAAAACAGCTATCTACTGTGACTGGTTTGAGGTGAGGGGGGCGAGCGAAAACAAAGACATAGTGTGGAAGTGCTTTGTCAAAAAGGAAAGTTTTAAACCTAATCTTAAAATTAGTGTCTATCTCCCGAATCCGATCTAAGAGCTGGTTCCACAGAAGAGAGGCCTGAAAGCTAAAGGCTCTGCCTCCCATACTACTTTTAAATATCCTAGGAACCACAGGTAAGCCAGAAGTCTAAGAGCAAAGTGCTTTATTGGAGTCATACGGCACTATAAGGTCTTTAAAATACGTTTGCAGTCCCCTCAGAAGCATTTCAGAACATTAGGTCAAATGAGAGAAAGAAGCCATTATTGGTTGAATATAGTTAACACAAGAGCCAGCACCTCCAGGTCTGCTGAGCAGAGAGAACGTTCTTGGAAGAATTCACAGAGGAAGACTGTTTTCTCTTATTGTAACCATCTACACTGACCAAGGATTCCCATTTTTCTATAAGTATTTAAACATACAAAAGCAGTGTTTTTTTTGTTTGTCAGTGTTTTTAATTTATGGTTTTATTATTCTTCGTGCAGTTGCAATTAGCCTTGTGTGATCCGTTTACTTTTCTTTTTTTGTTTTGTTTTAACAAATGTATAAAAATAAAGTTCATAAATATAAGAAAAACAAAGTGTCCAAATTATCCATAGTGGATCAAGGCATTAAATTATTAAAAAGTATCATTTACATGGATGTTTTTTGTTCAGAAAACTGCAGGCTCTAAAACAGTTAGCTGCAGTCAGTCTTCCCAAAACAGTATCCTAGCCTAGTGGTATACAAAGTTTTATATGAGAATGTGGATCTATCTTATTGGTTAAAACTGATAGGGAGAAATTATAGTTTACACTTAATTTTCCCTTCGCTGGTGCCCCAAGCTGGTCCCAAGCTCCCCACTGGGGAGCTGTACCTACAGTGGCTTGCAAAAGTATTCGGCCTCCTTGAACTTTCCCACATTTTGTCACATTACAGCCACAAACATGAATCAATTTTATTGGAATTCCACGTGAAAGACCAATACAAAGTGGTGTACACGTGAGAAGTGGAACGAAAATCATACATGATTCCAAACATTTTTTACAAATAAATAACTGAAAAGTTGGGTGTGCGTAATTATTCAGCCCCCTGAATCAATACTTTGTAGAACCACCTTTTGCTGCAATTACAGCTGCCAGTCTTTTAGGGTATGTCTCTACCAGCTCTGCACATCTAGAGACTGAAATCCTTGCCCATTCTTCTTTGCAAAACAGCTCCAGCTCAGTCAGATAAGATGGACAGTGTTCGTGAACAGCAGTTTTCAGATCTTGCCACAGATTCTCGAATGGATTTAGATCTGGACTTTGACTGGGCCATTCTAACACATGGACTTTAATAGTGCCAACCTCAAACGCGCAGCGCCGAACTTTTATCAACACATCACCTGCCCCACCAGAGGTGAAAGGACACTGGACCACTGCTACACTACGGTCAAGGATGGCTACAAGGCACAATCTCGCCCTCCGTTTGGCAAATCTGATCACGCCGCCATCTTCCTCATGCCAAAATACAAACAAAGGCTGAAACAGGAAGTTCCGGTTCAGAGGAAGGTGGCGCGCTGGACGGATCAATCGGTGGCCGCGTTACAGGACGCACTCGACGACGCAGACTGGGGCATGTTCAGAAACAGCTCCGATGATGATGTCAACGTGTTTACGGAAGCGGTTGTGGGATTCATCGGGAAACTAGCGGATGATACTGTGGAGACAAAGAATATCACAACGTTTCCCAACCAGAAGCCGTGGGTGGATAAAACCATCCGCGATGCTCTGAGATCCCGCACCGTTGCCTACAACACGGGACTCACGACGGGGGACATGGACCCGTACAAAGCCGCGTCATATAACGTGCGGAGGGCGGTGAAAGAGGCGAAGCAGCTCTACGGGAGGAAACTAGAGTCACAACTCCAACAGAGTGACTCTAGGAGCCTGTGGCGGGGACTAAGGACAATAACGGACTATAAAGCACCAAACAACCGGTATGACGAACGCGGCCGTGACTCTGGCAGACGAGCTGAACACTTTCTATGCTCGCTTCGAGGCTGCAGCTAAGGACTCCGACAATGCTAGTGCTAGCGGCGCTAACAGCTGCAGACAGGAAGATACTGCCAGCACCAGAAACGTGCTCGTCATCTCCGAGCATGAAGTAAGGAGAGAGAGAGTGAACACCAGGAAAGGAGCAGGACCAGACGGCATCCCAGGTCGTATCCTCAGAGACTGCGCATACCAGCTAGCTCCTGTGTTCACTGAGATATTCAACATCTCTTTATCTCAGTCGGTGATCCCCACATGCTTCAAAGAGTCCATCATTGTTCCTGTCCCGAAGAAACCCCACCCTGCTTCTCTCAATGACTACCGCCCTGTAGCCCTCACCTCAGTAGTGATGAAGTGTTTTGAACGCCTGGTCAGAGACTTCATCATTTCTTCACTACCAGACACACTGGACCCACTACAGTTCGCTTACCGTCCAAATCGTTCCACAGACGATGCCATCTCTCATCTCCTCCACACATCACTCACTCACTTGGACACTAGAAGGGGGAATTATGTTAAAATGCTCTTCATAGACTACAGCTCTGCATTTAACATCACTCACTCACTTGGACACTAGAGTCCAGTGGTTGGACTCATCTCAAGGGGGGATGAGTCGGACTACAGAGAGGAGGTCAACAGACTGACTGAGAGGTGTTCAGTTAACAACCTCCAACTGAACACCACGAAAACTAAAGAACTTATCTTGGACTTCAGGAAGGGCAGAGCAGACCCGGCCCCACTTTACATTCACGGGAACTGTGTGGAGAGGGTACACTCCATGAGGTTTCTGGGCGTGCAGATCTCTGATGACCTCTCCTGGACTGCAAATACCACGGCGGTGGTTAAAAAGGCCCAGCAGCGTCTCCACTTTCTGACAGTGCTCAGGAGGAACAACCTGGAGGAGAGGCTGCTGGTGACATTTTACAGAGCCACCATAGAGAGCATCCTAACGTACGGCATAACATCATGGTATGCAGGGTGCTCAGCTGCGGACAGGAAAGTACTGCAGAGGGTCATCAACACAGCCCAGAAGATCACTGGCTGCTCTCTGCCCAGGCTGGAGGTCACTGCAAACTCTCGTTACCTCAGCAGAGCTGGCAATATCATTGTAGTGGCAACCTTCGGTCCTTCTTTGCCGCTTCTGCAGAACGTAAAGTTTCTGACTCGTGCTCTTGTTAAGTCTCTTGGATGCCTTCCGGTAGCAAAAAATGAGGCGAAGGAAAAAAGGGGCAAAACATTTATTTTCCTTACAAATCGAAAGGTACAAAACAAATGCCTCTGGTGGGAGCTCCGTTTATATTCCCTTTGTGTGGCTACAAAAAATAACATTAAAACGGCGACGGTCAGAAAACTGTTGCTCCACGTCCTGCTTGCTTACCTAACCTTTTTCCCCTACCCCTCCGCATGCGGGCCAAATACACACCCCCTTTACGACATCTACCAACACTTTACAACAACAACAGACTAACAAAGCAGGATTAATTTATGGAGCACAGCATATTACATTATAACCTAAAATGATCAAGATTATAATAAAAACATAAAGATCATGACAAATACTTAAATATGGCATGATGTAACTGAGTAAAATATTGGCCTGGACTTGGCTCCAACATCCTGGCCCCTAATTGTTCTTGTGAGCCACAAAACAATTACTCTTATACATACACTTATATATTGTTCAGAACAACAAATCAAACCTTCCAGATAACGAACAGGCAAATATACAAAGTACTTGAACTGCTCATATGGCACATTAATGTCCTTATTCCAACAGAAACTTTGTTTTTTCTTGTTACAGCAGGAACTCTTCTTAAGCTGGAACATGTCTTCGCGGATGCGTGTATGTGTGTATGTTGAGGAGATTAGGGAATGGAGTCAGAGGTTCAAGCACATGACTCGCCGTAGGAGACCAGCCTTTACCGCTGTCTCTTGAGTAATATGTAGAAGGGGCGCTACATATCACACTCTAGCAGCACACAAAGCTTCGCCACAGGTCGTAGGAGAATGTTTTTGCTGGTTTTCACCTTGGCTTGACGAACCCGACCCTTGGCATCCTCAAACGTCTGAATCACTCGACCCATTAGCCATGAATTTCTTGGAGCGGAATCATCCACGATGAGAACAATATCACCTTGACTGATATTTCTTTGTGGCTGGGCCCACTTTTGTCGCCTTTGCAAGTCTGGCAGATACTCCTTGATCCACCGTGTCCAAAACAAATCCGCCAAGTACTGGACTTGACGCCATCTACGCCTCGAGTACAAGTCGCTCCTGCTGAATACTCCAGGAGGTAGCGGAGTTTTGGCTTTTATCAAAAGCAAATGGTTTGGCGTCAAGGCCTCCAGGTCATTCGGATCGGTAGAGACTCTTGAGATAGGGCAGCTATTGATAATCGCCTCTACCTCACACAGCAGTGTGTGCAGACCCTCCTCATCAAGGATCTGCTGCTCCACAACGGAGCTGAGCACTTTGCGTATGGACCGTATCTGCCGCTCCCAAACTCCTCCAAAATGCGAGGCAGCTGGGGGGTTGAATATCCATGTGATGCCTTTAACCAACTAGGCTTCTTGAATCTTTGCATTATCCAAAGCACGCACTGCTTCCCGCAGCTCCCTCTCTGCACTTACAAAGTTTGTTCCATTGTCAGAACGCATCAACTGAACCTGTCCCCTCCTAGCAATGAACCTCCGCAAGGCATGAATACAAGAGTCCGTGTCCAATGAATTTGCCAACTCAATATGCACAGCCCTCACTGTCAAGCAGGTAAAAACCACGCCCTTTTGATTTCGAAGGGACCAAAGTAGTCCACACCGACACTTGTGAACGGTGGCTCATCGGGCGTGAGCCTTTCAGTAGGAAGATCTGCCATGATCTGACTTACCGCTTTCCCATGATGCCGTCTGCAGGCGACGCACCGGGACAAAATCTTCCGGACAGCAGCATGAGATCTTAGTATCCAGTACTTCTGCCGTACCTTTGATAGGACATGATTCCTGCCACAATGCCCAAGATCCTCGTGAGTAGATCTGAGAATGAGAGTGGCTATATGCTGATGGCAAGATGGGAAGGTTAGCCTTGAAGTGTGTCATTTGCTTCTCCTGCTCCAACCTTCCATCATAGAGATTCTCTTTTAAATCCTTCCTCTTTTGAGCAAGAAGCTTCAGCACACCTTTTAATCTCAAGACCCATGCAACGGCTCTTTTAACCCGACGCCAGCTTGAGTAATGATGAATGAGCTGAGAGGTGGCGTCTGCAGCTTCTTCAACCACAAGAGCATATACTGATGCTTCTTTGACTTCTGAGTCATTACAGATTGGCTGGCATACACTGTCTGGCATTACTGGCCACTCCATTTCTGGTTTCAAAATGAAATCTGGACCCGTGATCCATGTCTTCGCCTTGAGAAAGGCACCAACACTGAGCCCTCTGGAAGCAAAGTCTGCAGGATTGGCCGAAGTGTTCACATATCTCCACTGAGAGACAGCTGATCTATCCTTGATGGCAGCAACTCGATTGGCAACAAACGTACGAAACCTCGCTGTTTCATTCTTGAGGTACTTAATCACCGACGTGCTGTCCGTCCAAAAGACAGACTCCTCCAACTCCAACTCCAGTTCGGCTGTTACCATCCTGTCCATCTTTGCTGCCACCACTGCAGCAGTAAGCTCGAGTCGTGGTATGGTCACTGCCTTCAATGGTGTAACCCTGGCTTTACCAATAATGAAAGCACTATGTGGCTGGTTCAGATTGTTTTTTGAAACCAGATATGTGGCTATGCCATACCCCCTTTCACTAGCATCGGCAAAGTGATGAAGTCGAGCTGAAGAGATCTTGCCAAGGTTGACTGGTCTCACACATCTGTCTACCTCAAACCTAGCTAAGTGGTGCAAACTGCCGACCCACTGTTGCCACTGCAGAGACAGAGCTTCTGGCATGAAATCATCCCATGCATGCTTTGTTCTGCTTAGCTCTTGCAGGATGTGCTTCACTGGCAAGATCAGAGGGGATAAAATCCCAAGTGGGTCATATATGGTGCTTACCATCGAAAGCAGTCCTCTCCTTGTGAGTGGTTTGCTCTCAACCAGAACTCTAAATTTCAGCGTGTCAGACTCCACGCACCACTGAACCCCTAAAGCTCTTTCAATAGGGAGGCAGTCCCTTTCAAGATCGAGCTCCTTGACTTCTTTGGCCCTGTCATCCTCAGGTATAGACGCAAGCACCGCTCTGCTGTTGGAAATCCACTTAGTGAGCTTGAAACCTCCTGCAGCGCACAAAGCCCTGAGGTCCCGAATCAGTGAGATTGCCTGCTCTTCAGTGCTGACAGACTTCAGGCAATCATCCACATAAAAGTTCCTTAGAACAGTGTTCGTTGCAATATGGTTGAACCTCGCCTGATTGTCCTCAGCACACCTTTGCAGCGCGTAGCATGCACAGCTTGGTGAAGAAGTTGCACCGAACAAGTGAACTACCATCCTGTATTCCTTGAGGCTTTTACCAAGATCTCCCTGTGGCCACCACAAGAATCTCAACAGATCAGCATCTTCATCGGGAACCCTGACTTGATGAAACATGCCTTCAATATCAGACATGAAGGCAACTGGTTCCTGCCTGAACCTCATCAAAACACCTATGAGGGAATTGGTTAAGTCTGGCCCCTGCAACAGCTGTGAGTTCAGTGACATGCCTTGATACGTGGATGCACAGTCAAATACCACTCTCAACATGTGCTTGGTTGGGTGGTAGACCCCATGATGCGGGAGATACCATATTCTGCTACCACTTTTACAAGTTTCTGCCACAGGAACTTCTTCGGCATAGCCCCTTTCCAGTGTCTCTGTCATAAACTTTGTGTACTCCTGATGAAACTCACTGTCTCTTAACAGCCTCCGTTTCAGGCCTTCTGCTCTTTGTACCGCCACAACATGGTTGTTTGGAAATGCAGCCCCCTTGTTCTTTAAAGGAAGGCCAATGGTGTAGTGACCATGAATCTGCTTCACTGACAGTGACACAGACTCCATAAATTGTCTTTCTCTGGCTGACATTTCCATTTTCTCAGATAACTCATGCTCAGGGAAGTCATACTTCATTTGCTGCTGCGAGAGCTCCTCTAGCTTTGTCACCGATATCCTGTTCACCATCACCGGTGGCCACTCAACAGCTCCTTGAGCAATACCCTCTTCTCTTAGCAGAGGTCCATTAATCGTCCAGCCTAGTGCAGTTTTTACAGCATATGGGCCGTTGCCCTCACTGTTGATAACCTTCCAGGGCTCAAGCGCCTTTGGTACATTCGTGCCTATTAACATACCAATTTTTCCATCAATCTGCTTGAGCTGAACCTCCTTCAAATAAGGCCATCTGTCCACATCGCTTTGTTGTGGAATGTTCTCCTTTGTTACTGGAATCTCTGCCTGTGTGAAAACCTGGGGAATCTTCAAAAAGTTGTCCTCATCCAAACCACTGACCTCGAGACCCTTAACGACATGAGTACTGATTGTCGCTTCCTTTCCCATAGTGCGGAGCAGAATGTTGGACTTTTTTCCTGTGACCTGTAAATCCTTCATCAGCTCATCTGTACAAAAGGTTCCAGTGCTTCCTGGGTCTAAGAACGCGTATGATTCATGCGTACAACCGCATGTTTCACTGCCTGCTGCTGGAGAAAAACTTGCTGCTGGTTCTCTGATACTTTTACTGTCACTATCAGGAGAAGAGTACTGCTCCTTATGCAGAATGGTGGGATGTTTCTGAGAACAAGTCTCACACATGTGTCTTTGCTGGCAGCCTTTGCTCAGATGCCCCTGTGACAGGCAACCAAAACACAAGCTCTTTGATTTGAGGAAATCAAGCCTTTCTCTGTGAGGCTTTTGCTTGAGGAGTCTGCAGGTACTGAGGTTATGCCCTCCCTTATGACAGAAAAGACACTGTCTTCCACCTGTAGAGCCTATATTTTCCCTTTCCCTCTTTGTCTGCTCTGCACTGTTTAATACAGGTGCTGTATTAGTAGCAAAGATGCTTTCCCTTTCCTTGAATTTCAGAGCATTCTCTCTGCACACCTTTGCTTTGCCCTTGTCTCTAGACAAAGTGGTGTCCTGAATGTTACCAAACAATGGGTGAGAAGCGATCTTTGCCTGCTTCTCTACAAAACTGACCAGATCAGCAAATCTAGCTCTCATTGCTGTATGTTCTTGAATGTCACAGGCGAAACCCCTCCACCTTTCCCTTAATTTAAAAGGAAGCTTGGAGATGACTGTTCTCATATTAGTAGGGCTATCCATCTCCTCAATGTACTCCATGCTATCTACTGTGTTACAGCAAGTAGTGAGGAACATAGCAAACTCCATCAGTGCATCACCATCCTCTGGCTTGATTACAGGCCATTTTAGAGCTCTTTCAATGTAGGCTGAGGGAATAGTATATTCATCCCCAAAATGCTTGCGCAGAAGCCTCTTAGCTTCAGCGTAGCCCCTGTCAGGATACATGTGCGAACAGCTACGAACAAGAACCTTGGGTCTCCCTTGGGTGAACTGCTCCAGGAAGCGCAACCTATCTCTATTGCTGTCTGTCCTTTCCTCAATCCCATGCTCGAACGCTTTCATAAAAAACCCAAACTCCAGTGGATCCCCACTGAATACTGGAACATCCAAAGGGGGGAGAGTGGATGCTTTCTGTTGTTTTACTAGGAGCTCTGTAATCTCGTTTTGTCGCTTCATGACATCCAACAAGTCTTTAACATCAGCCATCCTGCCTTGACTAGTAATAGACTGGCTATTATCCTTCTTATTCAATGGATGAGGAAGCCTGCTACTCCTTTCTGAGCCCTGCATTGCCTCCGACTCACATTCTCGACCGACATCTCCATGTTCTGGCTGAACCAAACCAAAACTGGCCCCAATACTTTGGCCCGGAGCGCTTTGGCAGGTAGCCATTTTGTTGACCAAGTCAGCAGAAGTGTTATGGGCTGGCTCCTTCACAGTCAGCACCTCAAGCTTTGCGTTAGCTGCAGCAATAGCTGTTTGCAACTCCCATTCCTCCCTTTTTGCCTTAAGAACAGCTTCTTGTCTGTCAATCTCCATCTTTTGCTTTAATGCCTCAGCACGTGTTATCAGAGCAGCCCTCTCTGCCTCAATCTTTAGCTTGGCAGAATATGTGGTCGAAGACACAACAGAAGAGGTTCGACTGCTTCGATGTGCTTTACTGCGTCTGGACGAAATTGCTGAAGCACTGTCTGCAGGCTCAACTTCAGCATCAACCATTCTTGCTTCATCTGCTTGCATTTTAACCATCTCTCAACTTTCTCCACAAAACTTCTCAAATAGCTAGCCTTTGGCTCATACCACTGTGTCTGATCATGAAGAAGTTCCGACTCAGTCAAGTGATTTTTGACTGCATCGTTGTTTTCACAAAACTCAATATATATTTTTGAGAAGTCAGTGGCTAATTTAACAGACACTTCCTCAAAATTGCCGTCATCTTCCATAAGCTCCTCAATCTCTTTTATCTTTCTAGTAAGATAACCCAACTTGGTTTTCCTTGTCACTTTAAAATGCTGAAGCTTTTCCTCTTGTGCTTTAAAGGTTGGCTTGGAAACTCTTTTTTCCTGCTGCTCCATAGTAATTGCGCTGCCATAAACCTTTCAATGCAATTAATCCTTTACACAGGCCATGTACCACTTAACCATACAGGAATTTTCACAAACCGTAAAGCAGGCACAGCCTCTTACTTTTCAGATGCGGGGTTTTCTTACTGCCGAAAGGATCCGGAAAACACGGGAAGGCTTAAGCGCATCCTCTTTCACGTCCCGTTTTCCGTTTTCCCTTGCCGCGCCGCGGGCCGATTAACTCTGTGCGCCGGTGACGCGTGCGTAATCCTCTCACTTTCGGAGCAGTTTTCTGACTATTGTAGTGGCAACCTTCGGTCCTTCTTTGCCGCTTCTGCAGAACGTAAAGTTTCTGACTCGTGCTCTTGTTAAGTCTCTTGGATGCCTTCCGGTAGCAAAAAACGAGGCGAAGGAAAAAAGGGGCAAAACATTTATTTTCCTTACAAATCGAAAGGTACAAAACAAATGCCTCTGGTGGGAGCTCCGTTTATATTCCCTTTGTGTGGCTACAAAAAATAACATTAAAACGGCGACGGTCAGAAAACTGTTGCTCCACGTCCTGCTTGCTTACCTAACCTTTTTCCCCTACCCCTCCGCATGCGGGCCAAATACACACCCCCTTTACGACATCTACCAACACTTTACAACAACAACAGACTAACAAAGCAGGATTAATTTATGGAGCACAGCATATTACATTATAACCTAAAATGATCAAGATTATTGTTGTGATATTTTGATACCACGGTAGCATTTACAGGATATTGCTTTGTAGTGAAAACTGTTACTCAATAAGGCCCATTTACTAGTTGTTTTTCTCTTTCTCTCTGACCCAAGAATTAATGTGTAAGACTCACAGGCTGGTACCCCAAGGTCGAAAATACCACAGAGACGAGACGACTTCCTTACTCCCATCCTCCCTTTTTCTTTATCTCTTAGAAAAAGGCTCGTTAAAGGCCAGGTGGTTTGTTTCAGAATTCACTAATGAAAGAACTCTGTATTCTATGTCTAGGAGTGTATTTTGCTGGGATGATCATAAATTGTAGCTGAACTGATAAACTACACACAGGATACTTCTTTGCTCAGAAGGCAGGAAGACGTTTCCTTATTTGGTCTGTACCGGTTTGAACTGAGAACTTGCTGACACACGAACCTTTTTTTCCTCTATATAAGCTGTTATGTACTAAATAAACCTTTGAGTCGATTGGGAAGGCAACCTAAAGCAGTCTCTGTTTTCTTGTTCTCCCAAGCTGCTCCCGAGCTCGTACTAACACGCTGAATGGCATACCTGAGTGTTACTTTAAATAATTAGGAATCTTAGAAGGAAAGGACAGAACTCTGCTTATCGCTCGTGCCTTGGAGGGAAAACCGGGATGGACATTTTTTCCTTCAATTATAATAAAAACTTAAAGATCATGACAAATACTTAAATATGGCATGATGTAACTGAGTAAAATATTGGCCTGGACTTGGCTCCAACAATCATCAAGGACAACTCTCACCCCAGCAATCAACTGTTTGAACTATTACCGTCAGGCCGACGGTACAGGTCACATAAAACCAGGACAAACAGATTCAGGGATAGCTTCTTTCCCAGAGCTATCACCGTAGTAAATAAGCACAAAAATAATTGAACCTATTCCATACCGTCACTGTCACTATATTATGCTGCTATTCATACTGTGATTATATTAATGCTGCTATCCTGTATATATTGTACATACTATTGTTTGAGTACTTACGATTGTTTTTTTGTACTTTTTATATTTTACATTTATATTTATTATTGAAACTTGCACCAAGGGAGTGGCACTCCAATTTCGTTGTACTCTGTACAATGACAATAAAGGCTATTCTTCAGAAGGGGGAATTATGTTAAAATGCTCTTCATAGACTACAGCTCTGCATTTAATACCATAATTCCCTCCACACTCACCACCAAGCTGGAGCATCTGGGACTCAGCTCATCTATGTGTCAGTGGATCTCCAACTTCCTAACTGGCAGACCACAGGCAGTAAGGATGGGCGGACATGTCTCAGCCTCCACCACTCTTAGCACTGGAGCCCCCCAGGGGTGTGTTCTGAGCCCCCTGCTGTACTCTCTGTACACATATGACTGCGTGGCCACTACCAGCTCCACCACCATCATCAAGTTTGCTGACGACACCGTCGTGGTGGGCCTGATCTCTGATAACAACAAGACGGCCTACCTGAAGGAGATTAGGAATCTGGAGAACTGGTGCCACAGGAACAACCTCCTTCTAAACGTCAGTAAGACAAAGGAGCTGATAGTGGACTTCAGCACTAAGCAGGAGAGGAACTACCAGACCCCTGTCATCAACGAGTGCCCAGTGGAGAGAGTGGACAGCTTCAAATACCTCGGAGTTCACATCACGCAGGACCTGTCATGGTCCTGTCACATCAACACCGTGGTGAAAAAGGCCCGTCAGCGTCTCTACCACCTCAGACGCTTGAGAGACTTCCAACTGCCCTCCAAGGTGCTCAGGAACTTTTACTCGTGCACCATAGAGAGCATCCTGACGGCAAACATCTTAACCTGGTTCGGGAACAGCACCATGCAGGACAGACGAGCTCTACAGAGGGTTGTGCGGTCAGCTGAGTGCACCATCTGCTCCGAGCTCCCTGACCTGCACTCAATCTACAGCAGGCGGTGCTGGACCAAGGCCAGGAAGATTGTGAAGGACCTCAGCCATCCCAACAACAGACTGTTCTCTCTGTTGAGGTCAGGAAAGCGATTCCGCTCCCTGAAGACCAACACAGAGAGACTGAGGAGGAGCTTCTTCCCGCAGGCGATACGGTCTCTCAATCACACCACCACACAGTACTGACCCACACATATAGTTCTTACACACACACTGGACATTCTGGACATGCTGATGAAGACGCTGAAGCGGAGGCTGGACCAGGCGCAGTGGGTGAAGATGAGGATGCTGTGGCCGAGGATGCGGGCACGAAGGCTGGACCAGACGAGGATGAAGCCGGACGAGGCAGGGACGAAGCCGGACCAGGACCGGGCGAGGCTGAAGCTGGACCAGACGAGGGTGCAGACACGAAGGCTGGACCAGACGAGGATGAAGCCGGACCAGGCGAGGATGAAGCCGGACCAGGCGAGGATGAAGCCGGGCCAGGCGAAGATGAAGCCGGGCCAGGCGAGGCTGAAGCCGGGCCAGGCGAGGCTGAAGCTGGGCCAGGACCAGGCGAGGCTGAAGCTGGACCAGACGAGGATGAAGCCAGGCCAGGCGAGGATGAAGCTGAAGCTGGGCCAGGTGAGGATGAAGCTGGACCAGAATCAGGCGAGTCTGAAGCTGGACCAGAATCAGGCGAGGCTGAAGCCGGGCCAGGCGAGGACGAAGCTGTAGCTGAAGCCGGGCCGGGCGAGGACGAAGCTGTAGCTGCAGCTGGGCCGGGCGAGGACGAAGCTGTAGCTGCAGCTGGGCCGGGCGAAGCTGACGCTGAAGCTGAAGCTGGGCCAGGTGAGGATGAAGCTGGACCAGAATCAAGCGAGGCTGAAGCCGGGCCAGGCGATGACGAAGCTGTAGCTGAAGCCGGGCAGGGCGAGGATGAAGCTGTAGCTGCAGCCGGGCTGGGCGAGGACGAAGCTGTAGCTGCAGCTGGGCCGGGCGAAGCTGACGCTGAAGCTGAAGCTGAAGCTGGGCCAGGTGAGGATGAAGCTGGACCAGAACCAGGCGAGGCTGAAGCCGGGCAGGGCGAGGATGAAGCCGGGCCAGGCGAGGATGAAGCGTCAGGCTGAGGCGTGGCAGTAGCAGGTGGTAGCGCTGCTGGTGATGGTACTGCAGGAGGCGGCGCTGCAGCCACAAGTGGAGAAGCAGCCACAGGTGGAGAAGCAGCCACAGGTGGCTGGACGGGATCCTCGGGCCCCCCAGCTGACGTGGCAGCCGGTGTGGCATGAGGCTGGACGGGCTCCTCGGGCCCCCCAGCCGAAGAAGCATGAGGCTGGACGGGCTCCTCGGGCCCCCCAGCAGGCGAAACAGGAGGCTGGACGGGCTCCTCGGGCCCCCCAGCAGGCGAAACAGGAGGCTGGACGGGCTCCTCGGGCCCCCCAGCGAAAACAGCCGCAGAACCAGTGGGCACCGGGGCCCCCGGCACACATGAAACAAAACCAGTAGGCACGTGGGCCTCTGGCACACATGAAACAAAACCAGTAGGCACGTGGGCCTCTGGCACACATGAAACAAAACCAGTAGGCACGTGGGCCTCTGGCACACATGAAACAAAACCAGTAGGCACGTGGGCCTCCGGCACACATAAGGAGGGCTGCAGCTGCGCAGAGCACTGACCCTGCTCAGGCAGTGACAGCCTGGTGCAGTTCACAGCTGGCATCTTGGCCTCCAAGGGGTCCAGAGTAAGCTGAGGGCAGTAACCCAGCCTCTGGGGAAGCCCCGGAGTGAGCAATAGTCTCTAATGTAGCCAGCTTTTGAGGAACAGGTCCGTAGTGAAACAGTTTGTCTCCCTGCTCAGAAACAGCGGTGGAAAAACAGTGTGAAAATTGTGGCTTAAGGGAGGCTAACGGTTGAGCTACAGACTGGGAAGCTTGTGGCTGGACACAGAACTGAGCCGGAGAATGGTGATAAAGTCCTGGCTCAGAAGGGGCGGCAGAGAAACAGTCTCTCGGTTTTACAGAGGGTTTGTACACGCCCACTTGGGAAGGATCCGTTACCACGAAGGTAGGCAAGCGACCCGTACAGTCTCCCATCCCGCTCTGAATAGCCCCAGAAAACAAAGTCCCGGAAACTGGGGAAAGCAATGCATCCCGCTCACCAGTGTATGAATGTGAGAGTGAATGAATAGTGGCATTGTAAAGCGCTTTGGGTGCCTTGAAAAGCACTATATAAATCCAATCCATTATTATTATTATTATTATTACTCACCGCATCGGGCTGCTCGAAAGTGAATGCAGACGGGGGGTGTAGTCCAAGGTCCAAAAGGAGAAACTCCCGCTCCCACGAACAGAGCGAGTCCAGAAGCCATGGGAGACCGGTCACCAGACGCTGTAGCCGCCTCTCTATAGCGCGCTGGGACGTGCCACCCGGGCTTTCCAGCCACAGGTCGATCAGCTCCTGTGTGGCATCGATGAGCGTCTCCCGTAGCTCCCTGGACGGATTAAGCGCTGCTGGGTCCATCTTGTGTTCGCGTCGTACTGTCACGGTCCGGGGCAGCGGCCGTGTGAAGAGTGGAAGGAGGACTCAAACGCAGCGCTTCCTTAGATGTGAAGGTGATTTATTGACAATACTGAACATAAAGTGGAGATAAACATAAACATAAAGTCACTGAGTCATGGTCGCAGGACCATGACAGCTTCAGGTCCCAAAGTCAAACGAACACAGAGTTAAAAACGGTCTAATTCTTTCATCTTTAATAAAATCATCAGCGTTGCTGCTTTACCAGGTGTAACAATTAAGTTTAGCATCCAGGCATCCATGAAAACAGAATTTATTAAAATTAATGGAGTTAAAGTTAACAGGAAGTTAGCTCACTAGTTTCCACCTAAACATGACATACCATGTTCTGATTGAGAGATTTTTGAAACTAATTAAAACGTACAGCTCTGCTACCACTTCCAACATAAATGAAGACAGAAAACTAAACAGCAGTAGCGTTTGCAGGGTTACTGAAGTTGGACTACCTTTTTTAAAAAATTTTTTTATTTTTTATTAGTAATATAAACATACAAACAAAATGCACCATATATTACAGATTCAGAGAATAGACATTTCTTACATATTAGCAACTTTCATACATAGTGAAAATAAAATATAAAGATGGGGTCACATAATTTAACAAATTATTAACTCACTAAATCAAAATCTTCCATAAAGGAAACAAAAAAAGCAGCCTTTTTCTTTTTAACTAAAGTCAAAGATTTAACCAACAGGTAGAAGTCGTTTTTCCAGTAAGCTAGTGTTGGTTTAGTCTTAAAATTAATTACACTCCTTTAATGCCAATAATTCACATTTATTTAAATTTAACTTTAAGCCTGAAGCTTTTGAGAATGTAGTGATTATTTGTTTTACCAGGGGAATCTGATGTTCATTTTTTAAGAAAAGAGTAGTGTCATCCGCAAGTTGACTAATTATTAAAAAATTATCCATAATCTCAATTCTGGCAACGCTGCTGTTTTTAATTAGAATTGCGAGCATCTCCACAACCATTATGAACAACAACGGAGAGCTTCCACACCCTTGCCTAATTCCTTATTTGACGCTAAATCTTTTACCAGTGCCATAGCCTAATGACACAGAGCTATTTATATCATTATACAGTATATCTATTATCTTCTTAAATTTATCCCCAAATCCAAATCGAGTTAGTGTTTCTAAAATAAAAGGATGTTCTACTGAATCGAAAGCTTTATAAAAGTCCAAGAAAAGAATAAAACTGTCATCACTAATTAGATCATTGTAGTCCAGTAAGTCTAAAACCAATCTGATATTATTATGAATGTTCCTGTCTTTCAAAAACCCTGATTGTGTCTCACTTGTAGCTCTCTTCACGACAACACAGACACAGGTCGTTTCTTTGAAATGGGCGTTTATTACTTGGGCCTTCTCTCCTCAGCTTCACCATCACCAGTATGCCGATACGCCATTACGCCAATACGCCGTGAGAACTGGTCACGAGCGAATAGTACAAACCAATTAGCAACTTTACAGTACACATATTAAGTCCAAACACAAATAAAAAACATTTCTCAAATGACAAATACCTCGTTGGCTGCTTGTCCTGAAAAGAGGTCCTTAAGTCCTTGTATTGCCCTTTCTTTTAGTAAACTTTTAGCTTAAAATCGCTTCATGAGAGACATCTGCTCCCTCACAGTCCATGAAAAGTCTCGTGTACTCTCGTTAAGGGTATTCTCACGAGACACTAGCTCTTACACCTTACACATGTACATTTCAAATAAAGACATTTCAACACAAACTATATACATTCATGAAATTATGTAACTTATTATAAATCAGTCATCTACATCATGAAATCCACACAGAACATTTTAACAGCATTTACATCACTAATTATACTTGAAACCCCTTGTTTGAGCCTTGTTGCAACTGAGCTAGAGAAAATTTTATAATCTGTATTTAATAAAGTTATGGGCCTTAAGTTATCCAATTGTCGTTTATCTTTGTTTGGTTTAGGAATCAATGTAATTAATCCTTGTTTCATGCTAGATATCAATTCTCCCTTTTCAATACTGGCCAGTATAGCTTTGAATAAAATTTCCCGTAAGTCTTCCCAAAAAAATTGGAAGAAATTAACTGTAAGCCCATCTGGACCAGGGGATTTATTAAGTGCCATTTTCTTAACAGATGCATCTAACTCTTCAATTCTGAAGTCAGATTCACATAATTCCTTAAATGATTCATCAATTTTAGGGATCAGATTATCTATTTGATCAAAAAAGACATCACAATCTGCTTGGGAGAACTGTGAGGAGTATAAATTGGAATAGAATGTATAAGTTTCATTCTCCAAAATTTTAGGGTCGTCACATTCAATGCCATCAATTAACAGAGAAGATATAAAATTTCTTTTCTGTCTGCTCTTTTCTAAATTAAAAAAATATGAAGAATTTCTTTCCCCCTCCTCAATCCACTTGGCCCGTGAACGCACAAAAGCTCCTTCTGCTTTATTTAGGTAGAGCTGATCTAATTTAGTTTGCAACTCCATAAGTTTACTCCTTTCTTGGGTATTTAGATCATCTTTACTACAGCAATAAGTAATTTCTTGGAATAATTTACATTCATATTCTCTTTGCTTTTGACTTATGTTTTTACTGAATTGAATACTAAATTCTCTAATTTTGAATTTAATGAATTCCCATTTACTGATATATCCTACAATTAGATGATCAGCCATAATATCTTTTATAATTTTTTTGACTATGTTGCAGTAGTCTTCATTTTGTAAAAGTTTGGCATTGAACTTCCAATAAGTTCTTTTATTTGATTGTCTAATTTCCGATTCTAAGCACAGTTCAATAAAGCAATGATCAGATAGAGGTGCATTTGACATTACAACTTTTACAGTGTGGCTAATAATGATGTCACTTCCTAGCCAATAGTCTATTCTAGATTTACAAGCTCCATTTGGTTTAAACCAGGAAAAGCTCTTAATTCCTGGATTTCTTACTCTCCAAATATCTGTCAAGTTGTTACTTATCAAAAAATCTATAACTAGGTTATTTTTTTGTGGTCTACCTGTCCTTGAGGGCCATCTATCAGTCCATTCATCAGGAGTCATATTCCAATCACCACCCATTAAAATGTATTGTTGAAATCTCCCAATTCTTTGAATCTTTGGGCTGAAGGAAGGACAATACTCGGTGTATTTATGCTCAATCAACAATCATTTATTTCCATACAATTCAACACTTAAGAGCATAAGGACCATCATGATGGGGAGACATGCCTGAAGAGGGTCACAGCAGTCTCGAAATGGTGACGTGTTACTCAGCTTCTTATAGCCGCTAGTGGCCCCCACCTAGCTGTAAAAGCCCAAACATTCACATTCTTTCTCTGTTACGGCGTCCAAGTTACGACCTCGGCTCCCTGTCTTTCTCTGCTCTCTGTAAAGGTGGGGGTATGAAATGTGGTCTATCTCCCCTGTCTTAGACACAGAGTCTCCTGCTTACAACCTTCTTTTTATGATTCAACAATAAAGCATGTCAAGAAAACAGTGTAATACATTCATAGCAGATCAAGGATACAGAGTGATGCACACTTATCTAATAAACTAATAAGTGAATATGTTCTTTAAACTCAAAAGTATAATGAGAACTAAACTACATACAGATCACACACTATATTAAAGGGTATAATATGATCTACAGCAGTATTCTAATTCAACTACTTTGATTACATATATAAGGTAACCTATAATAACAGAATAATCTAATAGTATTCTGTAGGGTATTGATCTTTAAGTTCAAAAATATTTGAAGTTATATCTTCTAACATAATTTTATTCTGACTTTCATTGTTATATCCATAAATGTTGACTAAAATGAAAAACAAACTTTCAACTCTCATTACAGCAATCAACCAATGACCATTCAAATCAGTCCGTTGTAGTACAAGATCCCCAGGAAAGTTATTGAATAAAATTGCTACACCCCCCGACCTAGTTGAGCCATGGCTAAACAGGATTTTGCTACCCCATTGGTTTGACCAAAAAGATACATCACTATCAGATGAATGAGTCTCTTGTAGAAAAATACAGTTTGATTTTTTACCTTTGCAGTACAAAAATAAGGCTTTTCTTTGAAAAGATTCTCTTAAACCCCTAACATTTAAAGAACCAAAACAAATGTTAACATTCAACATGAACTATAGACAGAATATCACTCACCACGTGAGAAAAAAAGTTGGACTACCTAGTATATAATGTTGTGCTATGTGATTGCTAGCAACACAGCTATGTTAGCACAACATTAGCACAGTGAAGCTGGAGGATGAACGCCAACTTTTTTTCCACTCGATAAAAGTTAACGTGACGGATTCTGGTGGTCAGGGACAAATGCAATCACATAGCAGGTTGCTATACACAGGCCAAACTTCAGACAGGAGAACAACTGAGATCATACATCGACAATACCAGGTTAGTTATTAATATACTGCAACAACATGGGAATAGAGCAGCTGCGAGAGAATTCAACATTAATGAATCAATGGTACGGAATCATCTCTTTGCTATGACTGTTGCCCAGTGCTCTGACAAAACGTCCCAGGCCCTGTTGTGGTGTAAGTGGCCCCATCCGGCAACTCAGTTCCGGGTGTGGTGTAGATTGCCTTAGCCAGTGCCACAGGCCCTGGTGTGGTGTAGGTGGCCTCAGCTAGCACCACAATACATTGGTAAAGAGCCAAAAGCAATGTCGTTAATGTGCTCTCATTAATGGGCAGCTGCTTTTGGTCTTTTAATACACCCCTTCTCTGGATCAAAAGCGATTCAATGACATGAAAAAGAAAGGCTTACAGCACCAGGTATTCCCAGGCAGTCTCCGATCCAAATACTAACCAAGCCCAGCCCTGCTTAGCTTCTGTGATCAGACGAGGTCGGGCATGCTCAGGGTAGTATGGCCGTAAGCTGCTGACCCCAGCACAATGTCTCAATTTATGGATTCAAGTGATAATTGGCAAGTACCTGAAGTTACAAAGACAATCCTATAACCCTAACTGCATGTTTGCATAATACCCTAACCCAAAGGCTCAGTTTAGCATTTATCCAGCAGCACAGGCCCTGGATTGTTGAAGATGGCCTCAGGAACCAGCACAGGGCCTGGTGTGTTGTACATGGCCACAGCTAGCAGCACAGGGCCTGGTTTGGTGAAGATGGCCTCGGCCAGAAGCGCAGGGCCTGGTGTTATGTGAGTGGCCTGAGCAAGAGCCACAGGCCCTGATGTGAGTGGCCTGAGCAGGAGCCACAGGCCCTGGTGTGGTGTAAGTGGCCTGAGCAAGAGCCACAGGCCCTGGTGTGGTGTAAGTGGCCTGAGCAAGAGCCACAGGCCCTGGTGTGGTGTAAGTGGCCTCAGCCAGAGCCACAGGCCCTGGTGTGGTGTAAGTGGCCTCAGCCGGTCACTCAGGCCCTGTTGTGGTGTAAGTGGCCCCATCCGGCAACTCAGTTCCCTGGTGTGGTGTAGATTGCCTTAGCCAGAGTCAAAGGCCCTGGTGTGGTGTAAGTGGCCCCATCCGGCAACTCAGTTCCGGGTGTGGTGTAGATTGCCTTAGCCAGAGCCACAGGCCCTGGTGTGGTGTAAGTGGCCTCAATAGCAACTAATGCCCTGGTGTGGTGTAAGTGGCCTCAGCCAGCAGCCACAGGCCCTGGTGTGGTGTAAGTGGCCTCAGCCAGCAGCCACAGGCCCTGGTGTGGTGTAAGTGGCCTCAACCAGCAGCCACAGGCTCTGGTGTGGTGTAATTGGCCTCAATAGCAACTAAGGCCCTGGTGTGGTGTATGTGGCCTCAGCCAGTAGCCACAGGCCCTGGTGTGGTGTAACTGGCCTTAGCCAGCAGCCACAGGCCCTGGTGTGGTGTAGGTGGCCTCAGCCAACAGCCACAGGCCCTTGTGTGGTGTAAATGGCCTCAGCCAGAGCCACAGGCCCTGGTGTGGTGAAGATGGCCTCGGCCACAAGCACAGGGCCTGGTGTGATATGAGTGGCCTGAGCAAGAGCCACAGGCCCTGGTGTGGTGTAAGTGGCCTGAGCAAGAGCCACAGGCCATGGTGTGGTGTAAGTGGCCTGAGCAAGAGCCACAGGCCCTGGTGTGGTGTAAGTGGCCTCAGCCAGAGCCACAGGCCCTGGTGTTGGGTAAGTGGCCTCAATAGCAAATGAGGCCCTGGTGTGGTGTAAGTGGCCTCAGCCAGAGCCACAGGCCCTGGTGTGGTGTAAGTGGCCTCAATATCAACTAAGGCCCTGGTGTGGTGTAAGTGGCCTCAGCCAGAGCCACAGGCCCTGGTGTTGGGTAAGTGGCCTCAATAGCAAATGAGGCCCTGGTGTGGTGTAAGTGGCCTCAGCCAGAGCCACAGGCCCTGGTGTGGTGTAAGTGGCCTCAATATCAACTAAGGCCGTGGTGTGGTGTAAGTGGCCTCAGCCAGCAGCCACAGGCCCTGGTGTGGTGTAGGTGGCCTCAGCCAGCAGCCACAGGCTCTGGTGTGGTGTAAGTCGCCTCAGCCAGCAGCCACAGGCCCTGGTGTGGTGTAAGTGGCCTCAGCCAGCAGCCACAGGCCCTGTTGTGGTCTAAGTGGCCTGAGCAAGAGCCACAGACCCTGGTGTGGTGTAATTGGCCTCAATAGCAACTAAGGCCCTGGTGTGGTGTAGGTGGCATCAGCTAGCAGCACAAGACATTGGAAAACATCCAAAAGCAATGTCGTTAATGTGCCGTCATTAATGGGCAGCTGCTTTTGGTCTTTTAATACACCCCTTCTCTGGATCAAAAGCGGTTCAATGACATGAAAAAATTACAGCATCAGGTATTCCCAGGCAGTCTCCCATCCAAGTACTAACCAAGCCCAGCCCTGCTTAGCTTCCGAGATCAGACTAGGTCGGGCGTGCTCAGGGTGGTATGGCCGTAAGCTGCTAGCCCCAGCACAATGTCTCAATTTATGGATTCAAGTGATTAGGTGGCAAGTACCTGAAATTACGAAGACAATCCTATAACCATACCTGCATGTTTGCATAATACCCTAACCCAAAGGCTCAGTTTAGCATTTATCCAACAGCACAGGCCCTGGGTTGTTGAAGATGGCCTCAGGAACCAGCACAGGGCCTGGTGTGTTGTACATGGCCACAGCAAGCAGCACAGGGCCTGGTTTGGTGAAGATGGCCTCAACCAGAAGCACAGGGCCTGGTGTGATATGAGTGGCCTGAGCAAGAGCCACAGGCCCTGGTGTGGTGTAAGTGGCCTGAGCAAGAGCCACAGGCCCTGGTGTGGTGTAAGTGGCCTCAGCCAGCAGCCACAGGCCCTGGTGTGGTGTAAGTGGCCTCAATAGCAACTAAGGCCCTGGTGTGGTGTAAGTGGCTTCAGCCAGCAGCCACAGACCCTGGAGTGGTGTAACTGGCCTGAGCAAGAGCCACAGACCCTGGTGTGGTGTAATTGGCCTCAATAGCAACTAAGGCCCTGGTGTGGTGTATGTGGCCTCAGCCAGCAGCCACAGGCCCTGTTGTGGTGTAACTGGCCTCATCCAGCAGCCACAGGCCCTGGTGTGGTGTAAGTGGCCTGAGCAAGAGCCACAGGCCCTGGTGTGGTGTAAGTGGCCTCAGCCAGCAGCCACAGGCCCTGGTGTGGTGTAGGTGGCCTCAGCCAGCAGCCACAGGCCCTGGTGTGGTGTAAGTGGCCTCAGCCAGAGCCACAGGCCCTGGTGTGGTGTAGGTGGCATCAGCCAGCAGCAACAGGCCCTGGTGTGGTGTAAGTCGCCTCAGCCAGCAGCCACAGGCCCTGGTGTGGTGTAAGTGGCCTCAGCCAGCAGCCACAGGCCCTGGTGTGGTGTAAGTGGCCTCAGCCAGCAGCCACAGGCCCTGGTGTGGTCTAAGTGGCCTCAGCCAGTGCCACAGGCCCTGGTGTGGTGTAAGTGGCCTGAGCAAGAGCCACAGACCCTGGTGTTTTGTAATTGGCCTCAATAGCAACTAAGGCCCTGGTGTGGTGTATGTGGCCTCAGGCAGCAGCAACAGGCCCTGGTGTGGTGTAAGTCGCCTCAGCCAGCAGCCACAGGCCCTGGTGTGGTGTAAGTGGCCTGAGCAAGAGCCACAGACCCTGGTGTGGTGTAATTGGCCTCAATAGCAACTAAGGCCCTGGTGTGGTGTAGGTGGCCTCAGCCAGCAGCCACAGGCCCTGGTGTGGTGTAGGTGGCCTCAGCCAGCAGCCACAGGCCCTGGTGTGGTGTAAGTGGCCTCAGCCAGCAGCCACAGGCCCTGGTTTGGTGTAAGTGGCCTGAGCAAGAGCCACAGGCCCTGGTGTGGTGTAAGTGGCCTAAGCCAGAGCCACAGGCCCTGGTGTGGTGTAAGTGGCCTCAATAGCAAATAAGGCCCTGGTGTGGTGTAAGTGGCCTCAGCCAGAGCCACAGGCCCTGGTGTGGTTTAAGTGGCCTCAATAGCAAATAAGGCCCTGGTGTGGTGTAAGTGGCCTCAGCCAGAGCCACAGGCACTGGTGTGGTGTAAGTGGCCTCATCCAGCAGCCACAGGCCCTGGTGTGGTGTAGGTGGCCTCAGCCAGCAGCCACAGGCTCTGGTGTGGTGTAAGTCGCCTCAGCCAGCAGCCACAGGCCCTGGTGTGGTGTAAGTGGCCTGAGCAAGAGCCACAGACCCTGGTGTGGTGTAATTGGCCTCAATAGCAACTAAGGCCCTGGTGTGGTGTATGTGGCCTCAGCCAGCAGCCACAGGCCCTGGTGTGGTGTAAGTGGCCTCAGCCAGCAGCCACAGGCCCTGGTGTGGTGTAAGTGGCCTCAGCCAGCAGCCACAGGCCCTGGTGTGGTGTAAGTGGCCTGAGCAAGAGCCACAGGCCCTGATGTGGTGTAAGTGGCCCCAGCCGGTCACTCAGGCCCTGGTGTGGTGTAGGTGGTATCAGCTAGCAGCAGAAGACATTGGAAAAGAGCCAAAAGCAGTGTCGTTAATGTGCCCTCATTAATGGGCAGCTGCTTTTGGTCTTTTAATACACCCCTTCTCTGGATCAAAAGCTGTTCAATGATATGAAAGGCTTACAGCACCAGGTATTCCCAGGCAGTCTCCCATCCAAGTACTAACCAAGCCCAGCCCTGCTTAGCTTCGGAGATCAGACGAGGTCAGGCGTGCTCAGGGTGGTATGGCCGTAAGCTGCTGGCCCCAGCACAATGTCTCAATTTATGGATTCAAGTGATTAGGTGGCAAGTACCTGAAGTTACAAAGACAATCTTATAACCCTACCTGCATGTTTGCATAATACCCTAACCCAAAGGCTCAGTTTAGCATTTATCTAACAGCACAGGCCCTGGATTGTTGAAGATGGCCTCAGGAACCAGCACAGGGCCTGGTGTGTTGTACATGGCCACAGCTAGCAGCACAGGGCCTGGTTTGGTGAAGATGGCCTCGGCCAGAAGCGCAGGGCCTGGTGTGATGTGAGTGGCCTGAGCAAAAGCCACAGGCCCTGGTGTGGTGTAAGTGGCCTGAGCAAGAGCCACAGGCCCTGGTGTGGTGTAAGTGGCCTGAGCAAGAGCTACAGGCACTGGTGTGGTGTAAGTGGCCTCAGCCAAGAGCCACAGGCCCTGGTGTGGTGTAAGTGGCCTCAATAGCAAGTAAGGCCCTGGTGTGGTGTAAGTCGCCTCAGCCAGAAGCCACAGGCACTGGTGTGGTGTAAGTGGCCTCAGCCAGCAGCAAAAGGGCCCTGGTGTGGTGTAAGTCGCCTCAGCCAGCAGCCACAGGCCCTGGTGTGGTGTAGGTGGCCTCAGCCAGCAGCCACAGGCCCTGGTGTGGTGTAAGTGGCCTCAGCCAGCAGCCACAGGCCCTGGTGTGGTGTAAGTGGCCTCAGCCAGCAGCCACAGGCCCTGGTGTGGTGTAAGTGGCCTCAGCCAGTGCCACAGGCCCTGGTGTGGTGTAAGTGGCCTGAGCAAGAGCCACAGACCCTGGTGTGGTGTAATTGGCCTCAATAGCAACTAAGGCCCTGGTGTGGTGTATGTGGCCTCAGGCATCAGCCACAGGCCCTGTTGTGGTGTAAGTGGCCTCAGCCAGCAGCCACAGGCCCTGATGTGGTGTAATTGGCCTCAGCCAGAGCACAGGCCCTGATGTGGTGTAATTGGCCTCAGCCAGCAGCCACAGGCCCTGGTGTGGTGTAGGTGGCCTCAGCCAGCAGCCACAGGCCCTGGTGTGGTGTAAGTGGCCTCAGCCAGCAGCCACAGGCCCTGATGTGGTGTAAGTGGCCCCAGCCGGTCACTCAGGCCCTGGTGTGGTGTAGGTGGCATCAGCTAGCAGCACAAGATATTGGAAAAGAGCCAAAAGCAATGTCGTTAATGTGCCCTCATTAATGGGCAGCTGCTTTTGGTCTTTTAATACACCCCTTCTCTGGATCAAAAGCGGTTCAATGACATGAAAAAGAAAGGCTTACAGCACCAGGTATTCCCAGGCAGTCTCCCATCCAAGTACTAACCAAGCCCAGCCCTGCTTAGCTTCCGAGATCAGACGAGGTCGGGCGTGCTCAGGGTGGTATGGCCGTAAGCTGCTGGCCCCAGCACAATGTCTCAATTTATGGATTCAAGTGATTAGGTGGCAAGTACCTGAAGTGACGAAGACAATCCTATAACCATACCTGCATGTTTGCATAATACCCTAACCCAAAGGCTCAGTTTGGCATTTATCCAACAGCAGAGGCCCTGGATTGTTGAAGATGGCCTCAGGAACCAGCACAGGGCCTGGTGTGTTTTACATGGCCACAGCAAGCAGCACAGGGCCTGGTTTGGTGAAGATGGCCTCGGCCAGAAGCACAGGGCCTGGTGTGATATGAGTGGCCTGAGCAAGAGCCACAGGCCCTGGTGTGGTGTAAGTGGCCTGAGCAAGAGCCACAGGCCCTTGTGTGGTGTAAGTGGCCTCAATAGCAAATAAGGCCCTGGTGTGGTGTAAGTGGCCTCAGCCAGAGCCACAGGCCCTGGTGTGGTGTAAGTGGCCTCAATAGCAACTAAGGCCCTGGTGTGGTGTAAGTCGCCTCATCCAGCAGCCACAGGCTCTGGTGTGGTGTAAGTGGCCTCAGCCAGAGCCACAGGCCCTGGTGTGGTGTAAGTGGCCTCAGCCAGAGCCACAGGCCCTGGTGTGGTGTAAGTGGCCTCAATAGCAAATAAGGCCCTGGTGTGCTGTAAGTGGCCTCAGCCAGAGCCACAGGCCCTGGTGTGGTGTAAGTGGCCTCAATAGCAACTAAGGCCCTGGTGTGGTGTAAGTGGCCTCAGCCAGCAGCCACAGGCCCTGGTGTGGTGTAAGTCGCCTCATCCAGCAGCCACAGGCCCTGGTGTCGTGTTGGTGGCCTCAGCCAGCAGCCACAGGCCCTTGTGTGGTGTAAGTGGCCTCAGCCAGCAGCCACAGGCCCTGGTGTGGTGTAAGTGGCCTCAGCCAGCAGCAACAGGCCCTGGTGTGGTGTAAGTGGACTCATCCAGTGCCACAGGCCCTGGTGTGGTGTAAGTGGCCTGAGCAAGAGCCACAGACCCTGGTGTGGTGTAATTGGCCTCAATAGCAACTAAGGCCCTGGTGTGGTGTAGGTGGCCTCAGCCAGTGCCACAGGCCCTGGTGTGGTGTAAGTGGCCTGAGCAAGAGCCAAAGACCCTGGTGTGGTGTAATTGGCCTCAATAGCAACTAAGGCCCTGGTGTGGTGTAGGTGGCCTCAGCCAGCAGCCACAGGCCCTGGTGTGGTGTAAGTGGCCTCAGCCAGCAGCCACAGGCCCTGGTGTGGTGTAAGTGGATTCAGCCAGAGCCACAGGCCCTGATTTGGTGTAAGTGGCCCCAGCCGGTCACTCAGGCCCTGGTGTGGTGTAGGTGGCATCAGCTAGCAGCACAAGACATTGGAAAACAGCCAAAAGCAATGTCGTTAATGTGCCCTCATTAATGGGCAGCTGCTTTTGGTCTTTTAATACACCCCTTCTCTGGATCAAAAGCGGTTCAATGACATGAAAATGAAAGGCTTACAGCACAAGGTATTCCCAGGCAGTCTTCCATCCAAGTACTAACCAAGCCCAGCCCTGCTTAGCTTCCGAGATCAGACGAGGTCGGGCGTGCTCAGGGTGGTATGGCCGTAAGCTGCTGGCCCCAGCACAATGTCTCAATTTATGGATTCAAGTGATTAGGTGGCAAGTACCTGAAGTTACGAAGACAATCCTATAACCATACCTGCATGTTTGCATAATACCCTAACCCAAAGGCTCAGTTTGGCATTTATCCAACAGCACAGGCCCTGGATTGTTGAAGATGGCCTCAGGAACCAGCACAGGGCCTGGTGTGTTGTACATGGCCACAGCAAGCAGCACAGGGCCTGGTTTGGTGAAGATGGCCTCGGCCAGAAGCACAGGGCCTGGTGTGATATGAGTGGCCTGAGCAAGAGCCACAGGCCCTGGTGTGGTGTAAGTGGCCTGAGCAAGAGCCACAGGCCCTGGTGTGGTGTAAGTGGCCTCAGCCAGCAGCCACAGGCCCTGGTGTGGTGTAGGTGGCCTCAGCCAGCAGCCACAGGCCCTTGTGTGGTGTAAGTGGCCTCAGCCAGCAGCCACAGGCCCTGGTGTGGTGTAAGTGGCCTCAGCCAGTGCCACAGGCCCTGGTGTGGTGTAAGTGGCCTGAGCAAAAGCCACAGACCCTGGTGTGGTGTAATTGGCCTCAATAGTGTAGAATAAGGAGGGGATGTTTTTCTCATTATCATTTAATATTTTAATATGCCATTATTAGTTCATTAGAAGTATATAACCAGCTTTGCATTAAGCATAAATTGAAGTTTTTGATCTTACATTATTCTTTGCATTACAGTGATGGTGATAACTTTAGTTTGATCTTTTCTTACAGGTACCAGAATAATAACATGATTTTCCATTGCAGATGTAACCATGATCATTCCATACACATTGCAGTTTGTTGCTCATTCTAGAGTTGTGCTCAAGGTAATTAAAGGTTAAAAGCTACAGCCAGCGCGAGTCTGGCTGATCTATGGAGGGCAAAGGCTTTGAGCTTGGAAGGCCGCACGCGCTTACACAGCACTTATAAGATGTTATTCTTGGTGATTTTGTGCTTAGTCATGTTTTAATATGTTTTAAGTAGAAGTAGCTGATCCAGCAATATTCATTTAATATTATATACTTGATTTAGAGCAATACACACTGATGGTCTTAATAAATGAAAGAGTCCTTGTAGCTGCCATGTTGTGTCTTAGCAGGGTACAGACGGTTCCAGGAGACGGGGGCAGTTAGCATCTGCCCTCGGGAAGGAGACAATGTTATTCTTTGTGTTAAATAAAATTGTCAACATTGATTGTATTACACCTGTCACTACGCATGAGGGGGCGTTCTAATACCCTGATTTCATAAAACTATGGTGATGTGTTTTTTGAGATGAGATCTGAGACTGTCTGCATACAGTGTCCATCTCCCACGTGTGTGATCATTAAATCATCGTTTGACTCAACCCGACCGGACCAGTGTTGTTATTGTGGGTTTTTCCTCTGGTGTCCATCTCCAATATTTTTGAACCATAACAATAGCAACTAAGGCCCTGGTGTGGTGTAGGTGGCCTCAGCCAGCAGCCACAGGCCCTGGTGTGGTGTAAGTGGCCTCAGCCAGCAGCCACAGGCCCTGGTGTGGTGTAAGTGGCCTCAGCCAGCAGCCACAGGCCCTGATGTGGTGTAAGTGGCCCCAGCCGGTCACTCAGGCCCTGGTGTGGTGTAGGTGGCATCAGCTAGCAGCACAAGACATTGGAAAAGAGCCAAAAGCAATGTCGTTAATGTGCCCTCATTAATGGGGAGCTGCTTTTGGTCTTTTAATACACCCCTTCTCTGGATCAAAAGCGGTTCAATGACATGAAAATGAAAGGCTTACAGCACCAGGTATTCCCAGGCAGTCTCCCATCCAAGTACTAACCAAGACTAGGCCTGCTTAGCTTCCGAGAACAGACGAGGTCGGGCGTGCTCAGGGTGGTATGGCCGTAAGCTGCTGGCCCCAGCACAATGTCTCAATTTATGGATTCAAGTGATTAGGTGGCAAGTACCTGAAGTTACGAAGACAATCTTATAACCCTACCTGCATGTTTGCATAATACCCTAACCCAAAGGCTCAGTTTAGCATTTATCCAACAGCACAGGCCCTGGATTGTTGAAGATGGCCTCAGGAACCAGCACAGGGCCTGGTGTGTTTTACATGGCCACAGAAAGCAGCACAGGGCCTGGTTTGGTGAAGATGGCCTCAGCCAGCAGCCACAGGCCCTGGTTTGGTGTAAGTGGCCTCAGCCAGCAGCCACAGGCCCTGGTGTGGTGTAAGTGGCCTCAGCCAGCAGCCACAGGCCCTGGTGTGGTGTGGTCTAAGTGGCCTCAGCCAGTGCCACAGGCCCTGGTGTGGTGTAAGTGGCCTCAGCCAGCAGCCACAGGCCCTGGTGTGGTGTAACTGGCCTGAGCAAGAGCCACAGGCCCTGGTGTGGTGTAAGTGGCCTAAGCCAGAGCCACAGGCCCTGGTGTGGTGTAAGTGGCCTCAATAGCAAATAAGGCCCTGGTGTGGTGTAAGTGGCCTCAGCCAGAGCCACAGGCCCTGGTGTGGTGTAAAAGGCCTCAATAGCAACTAAGGCCCTGGTGTGGTGTAAGTCGCCTCATCCAGCAGCCACAGGCCCTGGTGTGGTGTAGGTGGCCTCAGCTAGCAGCCACAGGCTCTGGTGTGGTGTAAGTGGCCTCAGCCAGAGCCACAGGCCCTGGTGTGGTGTAAGTGGCCTCAGCCAGAGCCACAGGCCCTTGTGTGGTGTAAGTGGCCTCAATAGCAAATAAGGCCCTGGTGTGGTGTAAGTGGCCTCAGCCAGAGCCACAGGCCCTGGTGTGGTGTAAAAGGCCTCAATAGCAACTAAGGCCCTGGTGTGGTGTAAGTCGCCTCATCCAGCAGCCACAGGCCCTGGTGTGGTGTAGGTGGCCTCAGCCAGCAGCCACAGGCTCTGGTGTGGTGTAAGTGGCCTCAGCCAGAGCCACAGGCCCTGGTGTGGTGTAAGTGGCCTCAGCCAGTGCCACAGGCCCTGGTGTGGTGTAAGTGGCCTGAGCAAGAGCCACAGACCCTGGTGTGGTGTAATTGGCCTCAATAGCAACTAAGGCCCTGGTGTGGTGTAGGTGGCCTCAGCCAGCAGCCACAGGCCCTGGTGTGGTGTAAGTGGCCTCAGCCAGAGCCACAGGCCCTGATGTGGTGTAAGTGGCCCCAGCCGGTCACTCAGGCCCTGGTGTGGTGTAGGTGGCATCAGCTAGCAGCACAAGACATTGGAAAAGAGCCAAAAGCAATGTCGTTAATGTGCCCTCATTAATGGGCAGCTGCTTTTGGTCTTTTAATACACCCCTTCTCTGGATCAAAAGCGGTTCAATGACATGAAAATGAAAGGCTTACAGCACCAGGTATTCCCAGGAAGTCTCCCATCCAAGTACTAACCAAGCCCAGCCCTGCTTAGCTTCCGAGATCAGACGAGGTCGGGCGTGCTCAGGGTGGTATGGCCGTAAGCTGCTTGCCCCAGCACAATGTCTCAATTTATGGATTCAAGTGATTAGGTGGCAAGTACCTGAAGTTACGAAGACAATCCTATAACCATACCTGCATGTTTGCATAATACCCTAACCCAAAGGCTTAGTTTGGCATTTATCCAACAGCACAGGCCCTGGATTGTTGAAGATGGCCTCAGGAACCAGCACAGGGCCTGGTGTGTTGTACATGGCCACAGCTAGCAGCAGAGGGCCAGGTTTGGTGAAGATGGCCTCGGCCAGAAGCGCAGGGCCTGGTGTGATGTAAGTGGCCTGAGCAAGAGCCACAGGCCCTGGTGTGGTGTAAGTGGCCTCAATAGCAACTAAGGCCCTGGTGTGGTGTAACTGGCCTCAGCCAGCAGCCACAGGCCCTGGTGTGGTGTAAGTGGCCTCAGCCAGAGCCACAGGCCCTGATGTGGTGTAAGTGGCCCCAGCCGGTCACTTAGGCCCTGGTGTGGTGTAGGTGGCATCAGCTAGCAGCACAAGACATTGGAAAAGAGCCAAAAGCAGTGTCGTTAATGTGCCCTCATTAATGGGCAGCTGCTTTTGGTCTTTTAATACACCCCTTCTCTGGATCAAAAGCGGTTCAATGACATGAAAATGAAAGACTTACAGCACCAGGTATTCCAAGGCAGTCTCCCATCCAAGGACTAACCAAGCCCAGCCCTGCTTAGCTTCCGAGATCAGACGAGGTCGGGCGTGCTCAGAGTGGTATGGCCGTAAGCTGCTGGCGCCAGCACAATGTCTCAATTTATGGATTCAAGTGATTAGGTGGCAAGTACCTGAAGTTACGAAGACAATCCTATAACCATACCTGCATGTTTGCATAATACCCTAACCCAAAGGCTCAGTTTGGCATTTATCCAACAGCACAGGCCCTGGATTGTTGAAGATGGCCTCAGGAACCAGCACAGGGCCTGGTGTGTTGTACATGGCCACAGCAAGCAGCACAGGGCCTGGTTTGGTGAAGATGGCCTCGGCCAGAAGCACAGGGCCTGGTGTGATATGAGTGGCCTGAGCAAGAGCCACAGGCCCTGGTGTGTTGTAAGTGGCCTCAGCCAGCAGCCACAGGCCCTGCTGTGGTGTAAGTGGCCTCAGCCAGTGCCACAGGCCCTGGTGTGGTGTAAGTGGCCTGAGCAAGAGCCACAGGCCCTGGTGTGGTGTAAGTGGCCTCAGCCAGCAGCCACAGGCCCTGGTGTGGTGTAAGTGGCCTGAGCAAGAGCCACAGGCCCTGGTGTGGTGTAAGTGGCCTAAGCCAGAGCCACAGGCCCTGGTGTGGTGTAAGTGGCCTCAATAGCAAATAAGGCCCATGTGTGGTGTAATTGGTCTCAGCCAGAGCCACAGGCCCTGGTGTGGTTTAAGTGGCCACAGCCAGCAGCCACAGGCCCTGGTGTGGTCTAAGTGGCCTCAGCCAGTGCCACAGGCCCTGGTGTGGTGTAAGTGGCCTCAGCCAGAGCCACAGGCCCTGATGTGGTGTAAGTGGCCCCAGCCGGTCACTCACGCCCTGGTGTGGTGTAGGTGGCCCCAGCCGGTCACTCACGCCCTGGTGTGGTGTAGGTGGCATCAGCTAGCAGCACAGGGCCTGGTTTGGTGAAGATGGCCTCGGCCAGAAGCGCAGGGCCTGGTGTGGTCTAAGTGGCCTCAGCCAGTGCCACAGGCCCTGGTGTGGTGTAAGTCGCCTCAGCCAGCAGCCACAGGCCCTGGTGTGGTGTAAGTCGCCTCAGCCAGAAGCCACAGGCACTGGTGTGGTGTAAGTGGCCTCAGCCAGCAGCAAAAGGGCCCTGGTGTGGTGTAAGTCGCCTCAGCCAGCAGCCACAGGACCTGGTGGGGTGTAGGTGGCCTCAGCCAGCAGCCACAGGCCCTGGTGTGGTGTAAGTGGCCTCAGCCAGTGCCACAGGCCCTGGTGTGGTGTAAGTGGCCTGAGCAAGAGCCACAGACCCTGGTGTGGTGTAATTGGCCTCAATAGCAACTAAGGCCCTGGTGTGGTGTAGGTGGCCTCAGCCAGCAGCCACAGGCCCTGGTGTGGTGTAAGTGGCCTCAGCCAGCAGCCACAGGCCCTGATGTGGTGTAAGTGGCCCCAGCCGGTCACTCAGGCCCTGGTGTGGTGTAAGTGGCCTCAGCCAGCAGCCACAGGCCCTGGTGTGGTCTAAGTGGCCTCAGCCAGTGCCACAGGCCCTGGTGTGGTGTAAGTGGCCTCAGCCAGCAGCCACAGGCCCTGGTGTGGTGTAAGTGGCCTGAGCAAGTGCCACAGGCCCTGGTGTGGTGTAAGTGGCCTAAGCCAGAGCCACAGGCCCTGGTGTGGTGTAAGTGGCCTCAATAGCAAATAAGGCCCTGGTGTGGTGTAAGTGGCCTGAGCAAGAGCCACAGGGCCTGGTTTGGTGAAGATGGCCTCGGCCAGAAGCGCAGGGCCTGGTGTGATGTGAGTGGCCTGAGCAAGAGCCACAGGCCCTGGTGTGGTGTAAGTGGTCTCAGCCAGCAGCAAAAGGGCCCTGGTGTGGTGTAAGTCGCCTCAGCCAGCAGCCACAGGCCCTGGTGTGGTGTAAGTGGCCTCAGCCAGCAGCAAAAGGGCCCTGGTGTGGTGTAAGTCGCCTCAGCCAGCAGCCACAGGCCCTGGTGTGGTGTAGGTGGCCTCAGCCAGCAGCCACAGGCCCTGGTGTGGTGTAAGTGGCCTCAATAGCAACTAAGGCCCTGGTGTGGTGTAAGTGGCTTCAGCCAGCAGCCACAGGCTCTGGTGTGGTGTAACTGGCCTCAGCCAGCAGCCACAGGCCCTGGTGTGGTGTAAGTGGCCTCAGCCAGAGCCACAGGCCCTGATGTGGTGTAAGTGGCCCCAGCCGGTCACTCAGGCCCTGGTGTGGTGTAGGTGGCATCAGCTAGCAGCACAAGACATTGGAAAAGAGCCAAAAGCAGTGTCGTTAATGTGCCCTCATTAATGGGGAGCTGCTTTTGGTCTTTTAATACACCCCTTCTCTGGATCAAAAGCGGTTCAATGACATGAAAATGAAAGGCTTACAGCACCAGGTATTCCCAGGCAGTCTCCCATCCAAGTACTAACCCAGCCCAGCCCTGCTTAGCTTCCGAGATCAGACGAGGTCAGGCGTGCTCAGGGTGGTATGGCCGTAAGCTGCTGGCCCCAGCACAATGTCTCAATTTATGGATTCAAGTGATTAGGTGGCAAGTACCTGAAGTTACGAAGACAATCCTATAACCATACCTGCATGTTTGCATAATACCCTAACCCAAAGGCTCAGTTTGGCATTTATCCAACAGCACAGGCCCTGGATTGTTGAAGATGGCCTCAGGAACCAGCACAGGGCCTGGTGTGTTGTACATGGCCACAGCAAGCAGCACAGGGCCTGGTTTGGTGAAGATGGCCTCGGCCAGAAGCACAGGGCCTGGCGTGATATGAGTGGCCTGAGCAAGAGCCACAGGCCCTGGTGTGGTGTAAGTGGCCTGAGCAAGAGCCACAGGCCCTGGTGTGGTGTAAGTGGCCTCAGCCAGCAGCCACAGGCCCTGGTGTGGTGTAAGTGGCCTCAGCCAGCAGCCACAGGCCCTGGTGTGGTGTAAGTGGCCTCAGCCAGTGCCACAGGCCCTGGTGTGGTGTAAGTGGCCTGAGCAAGAGCCACAGGCCCTGGTGTGGTGTAAGTGGCCTAAGCCAGAGCCACAGGCCCTGGTGTGGTGTAAGTGGCCTCAATAGCAAATAAGGCCCATGTGTGGTGTAATTGGTCTCAGCCAGAGCCACAGGCCCTGGTGTGGTGTAAGTGGCCTCAGCCAGCAGCCACAGGCTCTGGTGTGGTGTAAGTGGCCTCAGCCAGCAGCCACAGGCCCTGGTGTGGTTTAAGTGGCCACAGCCAGCAGCCACAGGCCCTGGTGTGGTCTAAGTGGCCTCAGCCAGTGCCACAGGCCCTGGTGTGGTGTAAGTGGCCTCAGCCAGAGCCACAGGCCCTGATGTGGTGTAAGTGGCCCCAGCCGGTCACTCACGCCCTGGTGTGGTGTAGGTGGCCCCAGCCGGTCACTCACGCCCTGGTGTGGTGTAGGTGGCATCAGCTAGCAGCACAGGGCCTGGTTTGGTGAAGATGGCCTCGGCCAGAAGCGCAGGGCCTGGTGTGGTCTAAGTGGCCTCAGCCAGTGCCACAGGCCCTGGTGTGGTGTAAGTCGCCTCAGCCAGCAGCCACAGGCCCTGGTGTGGTGTAAGTCGCCTCAGCCAGAAGCCACAGGCACTGGTGTGGTGTAAGTGGCCTCAGCCAGCAGCAAAAGGGCCCTGGTGTGGTGTAAGTCGCCTCAGCCAGCAGCCACAGGCCCTGGTGGGGTGTAGGTGGCCTCAGCCAGCAGCCACAGGCCCTGGTGTGGTGTAAGTGGCCTCAGCCAGCAGCCACAGGCCCTGGTGTGGTGTAAGTGGCCTCAGCCAGTGCCACAGGCCCTGGTGTGGTGTAAGTGGCCTGAGCAAGAGCCACAGACCCTGGTGTGGTGTAATTGGCCTCAATAGCAACTAAGGCCCTGGTGTGGTGTAGGTGGCCTCAGCCAGCAGCCACAGGCCCTGGTGTGGTGTAAGTGGCCTCAGCCAGCAGCCACAGGCCCTGATGTGGTGTAAGTGGCCCCAGCCGGTCACTCAGGCCCTGGTGTGGTGTAGGTGGCATCAGCTAGCAGCACAAGACATTGGAAAAGAGCCAAAAGCAGTGTCGTTAATGTGCCCTCATTAATGGGCAGCTGCTTTTGGTCTTTTAATACACCCCTTCTCTGGATCAAAAGCGGTTCAATGACATGAAAATGAGAGGCTTACAGCACCAGGTATTCCCAGGGAATCTCCCATCCAAGTACTAACCAAGCCCAGCCCTGCTTAGCTTCCGAGATCAGACGAGGTCAGGCGTGCTCAGGGTGGTATGGCCATAAGCTGCTGGCTCCAGCACAATGTCTCAATTTATGGATTCAAGTGATTAGGTGGCAAGTACCTGAAGTTACGAAGACAATCCTATAACCATACCTGCATGTTTGCATAATACCCTAACCCAAAGGCTCAGTTTGGCATTTATCCAACAGCACAGGCCCTGGATTGTTGAAGATGGCCTCTGGAACCAGCACAGGGCCTGGTGTGTTGTACATGGCCACAGCAAGCAGCACAGGGCCTGGTTTGGTGAAGATGGCCTCGGCCAGAAGCACAGGGCCTGGCGTGATATGAGTGGCCTGAGCAAGAGCCACAGGCCCTGGTGTGGTGTAAGTGGCCTGAGCAAGAGCCACAGGCCCTGGTGTGGTGTAAGTGGTCTCAGCCAGCAGCCACAGGCCCTTGTGTGGTGTAAGTGGCCTCAGCCAGCAGCCACAGGCCCTGGTGTGGTGTAAGTGGCCTCAGCCAGTGCCACAGGCCCTGGTGTGGTGTAAGTGGCCTGAGCAAGAGCCACAGACCCTGGTGTGGTGTAATTGGCCTCAATAGCAACTAAGGCCCTGGTGTGGTGTAGGTGGCCTCAGCCAGCAGCCACAGGCCCTGGTGTGGTGTAAGTGCCCTCAGCCAGAGCCACAGGCCCTGATGTGGTGTAAGTGGCCTCAGCCAGTGCCACAGGCCCTGGTGTGGTGTAAGTGGCCTGAGCAAGAGCCACAGACCCTGGTGTGGTGTAAGTGGCCTGAGCAAGTGCCACAGGCCCTGGTGTGGTGTAAGTGGCCTAAGCCAGAGCCACAGGCCCTGGTGTGGTGTAAGTGGCCTCAATAGCAAATAAGGCCCTGGTGTGGTGTAAGTGGCCTGAGCAAGAGCCACAGGGCCTGGTTTGGTGAAGATGGCCTCGGCCAGAAGCGCAGGGCCTGGTGTGATGTGAGTGGCCTGAGCAAGAGCCACAGGCCCTGGTGTGGTGTAAGTGGCCTCAGCCAGCAGCCACAGGCCCTGGTGTGGTGTAAGTCGCCTCAGCCAGAAGCCACAGGCACTGGTGTGGTGTAAGTGGCCTCAGCCAGCAGCAAAAGGGCCCTGGTGTGGTGTAAGTCGCCTCAGCCAGCAGCCACAGGCCCTGGTGTGGTGTAGGTGGCCTCAGCCAGCAGCCACAGGCCCTGGTGTGGTGTAAGTGGCCTCAATAGCAACTAAGGCCCTGGTGTGGTGTAAGTGGCTTCAGCCAGCAGCCACAGGCTCTGGTGTGGTGTAACTGGCCTCAGCCAGCAGCCACAGGCCCTGGTGTGGTGTAAGTGGCCTGAGCAAGAGCCACAGACCCTGGTGTGGTGTAATTGGCCTCAATAGCAACTAATGCCCTGGTGTGGTGTAGGTGGCCTCAGCCAGCAGCCACAGGCCCTGGTGTGGTGTAAGTGGCCTCAGCCAGCAGCCACAGGCCCTGGTGTGGTGTAAGTGGCCTCAGCCAGAGCCACAGGCCCTGATGTGGTGTAAGTGGCCCCAGCCGGTCACTCAGGCCCTTGTGTGGTGTAGGTTGCATCAGCTAGCAGCACAAGACATTGGAAAAGAGCCAAAAGCAATGTCGTTAATGTGCCCTCATTAATGGGCAGATGCTTTTGGTCTTTTAATACACCCCTTCTCTGGATCAAAAGCGGTTCAATGACATGAAAATGAAAGGCTTACAGCACCAGGTATTCTCAGGTAGTCTCCCATCCAAGTACTAACCAAGCCCAGCCCTGCTTAGCTTCCGAGATCAGACGAGGTCGGGCGTGCTCAGAGTGGTATGGCCGTAAGCTGCTGGCGCCAGCACAATGTCTCAATTTATGGATTCAAGTGATTAGGTGGCAAGTACCTGAAGTTACGAAGACAATCCTATAACCATACCTGCATGTTTGCATAATACCCTAACCCAAAGGCTCAGTTTGGCATTTATCCAACAGCACAGGCCCTGGATTGTTGAAGATGGCCTCAGGAACCAGCACAGGGCCTGGTGTGTTGTACATGGCCACAGCAAGCAGCACAGGGCCTGGTTTGGTGAAGATGGCCTCGGCCAGAAGCACAGGGCCTGGTGTGATATGAGTGGCCTGAGCAAGAGCCACAGGCCCTGGTGTGTTGTAAGTGGCCTCAGCCAGCAGCCACAGGCCCTGGTGTGGTGTAGGTGGCCTCAGCCAGCAGCCACAGGCCCTTGTGTGGTGTAAGTGGCCTCAGCCAGCAGCCACAGGCCCTTGTGTGGTGTAAGTGGCCTCAGCCAGCAGACACAGGCCCTGGTGTGGTGTAAGTCGCCTCAGCCAGAAGCCACAGGCACTGGTGTGGTGTAAGTGGCCTCAGCCAGCAGCAAAAGGGCCCTGGTGTGGTGTAAGTCGCCTCAGCCAGCAGCCACAGGCCCTGGTGGGGTGTAGGTGGCCTCAGCCAGCAGCCACAGGCCCTGGTGTGGTGTAAGTGGCCTCAGCCAGCAGCCACAGGCCCTGGTGTGGTGTAAGTGGCCTCAGCCAGTGCCACAGGCCCTGGTGTGGTGTAAGTGGCCTGAGCAAGTGCCACAGGCCCTGGTGTGGTGTAAGTGGCCTAAGCCAGAGCCACAGGCCCTGGTGTGGTGTAAGTGGCCTCAATAGCAAATAAGGCCCTGGTGTGGTGTAAGTGGCCTCAGCCAGCAGCCACAGGCCCTAGTGTGGTGTAAGTGGCCTCAGCCAGTGCCACAGGCCCTGGTGTGGTGTAAGTGGCCTGAGCAAGAGCCACAGACCCTGGTGTGGTGTAAGTGGCCTCAATAGCAAATAAGGCCCTGGTGTGGTGTAAGTGGCCTGAGCAAGAGCCACAGGGCCTGGTTTGGTGAAGATGGCCTCAGGAACCAGCACAGGGCCTGGTGTGTTGTACATGGCCACAGCAAGCAGCAGAGGGCCTGGTGTGGTGAAGATGGCCTCGGCCAGAAGCACAGGGCCTGGCGTGATATGAGTGGCCTGAGCAAGAGCCACAGGCCCTGGTGTGGTGTAAGTGGCCTGAGCAAGAGCCACAGGCCCTGGTGTGGTGTAAGTGGCCTGAGCAAGAGCCACAGGCCCTGGTGTGGTGTAAGTGGCCTGAGCAAGAGCCACAGGCCCTGTTGTGGTGTAAGTGGTCTCAGCCAGCAGCCACAGGCCCTTGTGTGGTGTAAGTGGCCTCAGCCAGCAGCCACAGGCCCTGGTGTGGTGTAAGTGGCCTCAGCCAGTGCCACAGGCCCTGGTGTGGTGTAAGTGGCCTGAGCAAGAGCCACAGACCCTGGTGTGGTGTAATTGGCCTCAATAGCAACTAAGGCCCTGGTGTGGTGTAGGTGGCCTCAGCCAGCAGCCACAGGCCCTGGTGTGGTGTAAGTGGCCTCAGCCAGAGCCACAGGCCCTGATGTGGTGTAAGTGGCCTCAGCCAGTGCCACAGGCCCTGGTGTGGTGTAAGTGGCCTGAGCAAGAGCCACAGACCCTGGTGTGGTGTAAGTGGCCTGAGCAAGTGCCACAGGCCCTGGTGTGGTGTAAGTGGCCTAAGCCAGAGCCACAGGCCCTGGTGTGGTGTAAGTGGCCTCAATAGCAAATAAGGCCCTGGTGTGGTGTAAGTGGCCTGAGCAAGAGCCACAGGGCCTGGTTTGGTGAAGATGGCCTCGGCCAGAAGCGCAGGGCCTGGTGTGATGTGAGTGGCCTGAGCAAGAGCCACAGGCCCTGGTGTGGTGTAAGTGGCCTCAGCCAGCAGCCACAGGCCCTGGTGTGGTGTAAGTCGCCTCAGCCAGAAGCCACAGGCACTGGTGTGGTGTAAGTGGCCTCAGCCAGCAGCCACAGGCCCTAGTGTGGTGTAAGTGGCCTCAGCCAGTGCCACAGGCCCTGGTGTGGTGTAAGTGGCCTGAGCAAGAGCCACAGACCCTGGTGTGGTGTAATTGGCCTCAATAGCAACTAAGGCCCTGGTGTGGTGTAGGTGGCCTCAGCCAGCAGCCACAGGCCCTGGTGTGGTGTAAGTGGCCTCAGCCAGAGCCACAGGCCCTGGTGTGTTGTAAGTGGCCTCAGCCAGCAGCCACAGGCCCTGGTGTGGTCTAAGTGGCCTCAGCCAGTGCCACAGGCCCTGGTGTGGTGTAAGTGGCCTGAGCAAGAGCCACAGGCCCTGGTGTGGTGTGGTGTAAGTGGCCTCAGCCAGCAGCCACAGGCCCTGGTGTGGTGTAAGTGGCCTGAGCAAGTGCCACAGGCCCTGGTGTGGTGTAGGTGGCCTCAGCCAGCAGCCACAGGCCCTTGTGTGGTGTAAGTGGCCTCAGCCAGCAGCCACAGGCCCTGGTGTGGTGTAAGTGGCCTCAGCCAGTGCCACAGGCCCTGGTGTGGTGTAAGTGGCCTGAGCAAAAGCCACAGACCCTGGTGTGGTGTAATTGGCCTCAATAGCAACTAATGCCCTGGTGTGGTGTAGGTGGCCTCAGCCAGCAGCCACAGGCCCTGGTGTGGTGTAAGTGGCCTCAGCCAGCAGCCACAGGCCCTGGTGTGGTGTAAGTGGCCTCAGCCAGAGCCACAGGCCCTGATGTGGTGTAAGTGGCCCCAGCCGGTCACTCAGGCCCTTGTGTGGTGTAGGTTGCATCAGCTAGCAGCACAAGACATTGGAAAAGAGCCAAAAGCAATGTCGTTAATGTGCCCTCATTAATGGGCAGATGCTTTTGGTCTTTTAATACACCCCTTCTCTGGATCAAAAGCGGTTCAATGACATGAAAATCAAAGGCTTACAGCACCAGGTATTCCCAGGCAGTCTCCCATCCAAGTACTAACCAAGCCCAGCCCTGCTTAGCTTCCGAGATCAGACGAGGTCGGGCGTGCTCAGGGTGGTATGGCCGTAAGCTGCTGGCCCCAGCACAATGTCTCAATTTATGGATTCAAGTGATTAGGTGGCAAGTACCTGAAGTTACGAAGACAATCCTATAACCATACCTGCATGTTTGCATAATACCCTAACCCAAAGGCTCAGTTTGGCATTTATCCAACAGCACAGGCCCTGGATTGTTGAAGATGGCCACAGCAAGCAGCACAGGGCCTGGTTTGGTGAAGATGGCCTCGGCCAGAAGCACAGGGCCTGGCGTGATATGAGTGGCCTGAGCAAGAGCCACAGGCCCTGGTGTGGTGTAAGTGGCCTGAGCAAGAGCCACAGACCCTGGTGTGGTGTAAGTGGCCTCAGCCAGCAGCCACAGGCCCTGGTGTGGTGTAAGTGGCCTCAGCCAGCAGCCACAGGCCCTGGTGTGGTGTAAGTCGCCTCAGCCAGCAGCCACAGGCCCTGGTGTGGTGTAGGTGGCCTCAGCCAGCAGCCACAGGCCCTGGTGTGGTGTAAGTGGCCTCAATAGCAACTAAGGCGCTGGTGTGGTGTAAGTGGCTTCAGCCAGCAGCCACAGGCTCTGGTGTGGTGTAACTGGCCTCAGCCAGCAGCCACAGGCCCTGGTGTGGTGTAAGTGGCCTCAGCCAGAGCCACAGGCCCTGATGTGGTGTAAGTGGCCCCAGCCGGTCACTCAGGCCCTGGTGTGGTGTAGGTGGCATCAGCCAGCAGCCACAGGCCCTGGTGTGGTGTAAGTCGCCTCAGCCAGAAGCCACAGGCACTGGTGTGGTGTAAGTGGCCTCAGCCAGCAGCAAAAGGGCCCTGGTGTGGTGTAAGTCGCCTCAGTCAGCAGCCACAGGCCCTGGTGTTGTGTAGGTGGCCTCAGCCAGCAGCCACAGGCCCTGGTGTGGTGTAAGTGGCCTCAGCCAGCAGCCACAGGCCCTGGTGTGGTGTAAGTGGCCTCAGCCAGCAGCCACAGGCCCTGGTGGGGTGTAAGTGGCCTCAGCCAGTGCCACAGGCCCTGGTGTGGTGTAAGTGGCCTGAGCAAGAGCCACAGACCCTGGTGTGGTGTAATTGACCTCAATAGCAACTAATGCCCTGGTGTGGTGTAGGTGGCCTCAGCCAGCAGCCACAGGCCCTGATGTGGTGTAAGTGGCCTCAATAGCAAATAAGGCCCTGGTGTGGTGTAAGTGGCCTGAGCAAGAGCCACAGGGCCTGGTTTGGTGAAGATGGCCTCGGCCAGAAGCGCAGGGCCTGGTGTGATGTGAGTGGCCTGAGCAAGAGCCACAGGCCCTGGTGTGGTGTAAGTGGCCTCAGCCAGCAGCCACAGGCCCTGGTGTGGTGTAAGTCGCCTCAGCCAGAAGCCACAGGCACTGGTGTGGTGTAAGTGGCCTCAGCCAGCAGCAAAAGGGCCCTGGTGTGGTGTAAGTCGCCTCAGCCAGCAGCCACAGGCCCTGGTGTGGTGTAGGTGGCCTCAGCCAGCAGCCACAGGCCCTGGTGTGGTGTAAGTGGCCTCAATAGCAACTAAGGCCCTGGTGTGGTGTAAGTGGCTTCAGCCAGCAGCCACAGGCCCTGGTGTGGTGTAGGTGGCCTCAGCCAGCAGCCACAGGCCCTGGTGTGGTGTAAGTGGCCTCAATAGCAACTAAGGCCCTGGTGTGGTGTAAGTGGCTTCAGCCAGCAGCCACAGGCTCTGGTGTGGTGTAAGTGGCCTCAGCCAGAGCCACAGTCCCTGATGTGGTGTAAGTGGCCCCAGCCGGTCACTCAGGCCCTGGTGTGGTGTAGGTGGCATCAGCTAGCAGCACAAGACATTGGAAAAGAGCCAAAAGCAGTGTCGTTAATGTGCCCTCATTAATGGGCAGCTGCTTTTGGTCTTTTAATACACCCCTTCTCTGGATCAAAAGCGGTTCAATGACATGAAAATGAAAGGCTTACAGCACCAGGTATTCCCAGGCAGTCTCCCATCCAAGTACTAACCAAGCCCAACCCTGCTTAGCTTCCGAGATCAGACGAGGTCGGGCGTGCTCAGGGTGGTATGGCCGTAAGCTGCAGGCTCCAGCACAATGTCTCAATTTATGGATTCAAGTGATTAGGTGGCAAGTACCTGAAGTTACGAAGACAATCCTATAACCATACCTGCATGTTTGCATAATACCCTAACCCAAAGGCTCAGTTTGGCATTTATCCAACAGCACAGGCCCTGGATTGTTGAAGATGGCCTCAGGAACCAGCACAGGGCCTGGTGTGTTGTACATGGCCACAGCAAGCAGCACAGGGCCTGGTTTGGTGAAGATGGCCTCGGCCAGAAGCGCAGGGCCTGGTGTGATGTGAGTGGCCTGAGCAAGATCCACAGGCCCTGGTGTGGTGTAAGTGGCCTCAGCCAGCAGCCACAGGCCCTGGTGTGGTGTAAGTGGCCTCAGCCAGAAGCCACAGGCACTGGTGTGGTGTAAGTGGCCTCAGCCAGCAGCCACAGGCCCTGGTGTGGTGTAAGTCGCCTCAGCCAGCAGCCACAGGCCCTGGTGTGGTGTAGGTGGCCTCAGCCAGCAGCCACAGGCCCTGGTGTGGTGTAAGTGGCCTCAATAGCAACTAAGGCCCTGGTGTGGTGTAAGTGGCTTCAGCCAGCAGCCACAGGCTCTGGTGTGGTGTAACTGGCTTCAGCCAGCAGCCACAGGCCCTGGTGTGGTGTAAGTGGCCTCAGCCAGAGCCACAGGCCCTGATGTGGTGTAAGTGGCCCCAGCCGGTCACTCAGGCCCTGGTGTGGTGTAGGTGGCATCAGCCAGCAGCCACAGGCCCTGGTGTGGTGTAAGTCGCCTCAGCCAGAAGCCACAGGCACTGGTGTGGTGTAAGTGGCCTCAGCCAGCAGCAAAAGGGCCCTGGTGTGGTGTAAGTCGCCTCAGTCAGCAGCCACAGGCCCTGGTGTTGTGTAGGTGGCCTCAGCCAGCAGCCACAGGCCCTGGTGTGGTGTAGGTGGCCTCAGCCAGCAGCCACAGGCCCTTGTGTGGTGTAAGTGGCCTCAGCCAGCAGCCACAGGCCCTTGTGTGGTGTAAGTGGCCTCAGCCAGCAGACACAGGCCCTGGTGTGGTGTAAGTCGCCTCAGCCAGAAGCCACAGGCACTGGTGTGGTGTAAGTGGCCTCAGCCAGCAGCAAAAGGGCCCTGGTGTGGTGTAAGTCGCCTCAGCCAGCAGCCACAGGCCCTGGTGGGGTGTAGGTGGCCTCAGCCAGCAGCCACAGGCCCTGGTGTGGTGTAAGTGGCCTCAGCCAGCAGCCACAGGCCCTGGTGTGGTGTAAGTGGCCTCAGCCAGTGCCACAGGCCCTGGTGTGGTGTAAGTGGTCTGAGCAAGTGCCACAGGCCCTGGTGTGGTGTAAGTGGCCTAAGCCAGAGCCACAGGCCCTGGTGTGGTGTAAGTGGCCTCAATAGCAAATAAGGCCCTGGTGTGGTGTAAGTGGCCTCAGCCAGCAGCCACAGGCCCTAGTGTGGTGTAAGTGGCCTCAGCCAGTGCCACAGGCCCTGGTGTGGTGTAAGTGGCCTGAGCAAGAGCCACAGACCCTGGTGTGGTGTAATTGGCCTCAATAGCAACTAAGGCCCTGGTGTGGTGTAGGTGGCCTCAGCCAGCAGCCACAGGCCCTGGTGTGGTGTAAGTGGCCTCAGCCAGCAGCAAAAGGGCCCTGGTGTGGTGTAAGTCGCCTCAGCCAGAAGCCACAGGCACTGGTGTGGTGTAAGTGGCCTCAGCCAGCAGCAAAAGGGCCCTGGTGTGGTGTAAGTCGCCTCAGCCAGCAGCCACAGGCCCTGGTGTGGTGTAGGTGGCCTCAGCCAGCAGCCACAGGCCCTGGTGTGGTGTAAGTGGCCTCAATAGCAACTAAGGCCCTGGTGTGGTGTAAGTGGCTTCAGCCAGCAGCCACAGGCCCTGGTGTGGTGTAAGTGGCCTCAGCCAGAGCCACAGGCTCTGGTGTGGTGTAAGTGGCTTCAGCCAGCAGCCACAGGCTCTGGTGTGGTGTAACTGGCCTCAGCCAGCAGCCACAGGCTCTGGTGTGGTGTAAGTGGCCTCAGCCAGAGCCACAGGCCCTGATGTGGTGTAAGTGGCCCCAGCCGGTCACTCAGGCCCTGGTGTGGTGTAGGTGGCATCAGCTAGCAGCACAAGACATTGGAAAAGAGCCAAAAGCAGTGTCGTTAATGTGCCCTCATTAATGGGCAGCTGCTTTTGGTCTTTTAATACACCCCTTCTCTGGATCAAAAGCGGTTCAATGACATGAAAATGAGAGGCTTACAGCACCAGGTATTCCCAGGCAGTCTCCCATCCAAGTACTAACCAAGCCCAGCCCTGCTTAGCTTCCGAGATCAGACGAGGTCAGGGGTGCTCAGGGTGGTATGGCCGTAAGCTGCTGGCTCCAGCACAATGTCTCAATTTATGGATTCAAGTGATTAGGTGGCAAGTACCTGAAGTTACGAAGACAATCCTATAACCATACCTGCATGTTTGCATAATACCCTAACCCAAAGGCTCAGTTTGGCATTTATCCAACAGCACAGGCCCTGGATTGTTGAAGATGGCCACAGCAAGCAGCACAGGGCCTGGTTTGGTGAAGATGGCCTCGGCCAGAAGCACAGGGCCTGGCGTGATATGAGTGGCCTGAGCAAGAGCCACAGGCCCTGGTGTGGTGTAAGTGGCCTGAGCAAGAGCCACAGACCCTGGTGTGGTGTAAGTGGCCTCAGCCAGCAGCGACAGGCCCTGGTGTGGTGTAAGTGGCCTCAGCCAGCAGCCACAGGCCCTGGTGTGGTGTAAGTCGCCTCAGCCAGCAGCCACAGGCCCTGGTGTGGTGTAGGTGGCCTCAGCCAGCAGCCACAGGCCCTGGTGTGGTGTAAGTGGCCTCAATAGCAACTAAGGCCCTGGTGTGGTGTAAGTGGCTTCAGCCAGCAGCCACAGGCTCTGGTGTGGTGTAACTGGCCTCAGCCAGCAGCCACAGGCCCTGGTGTGGTGTAAGTGGCCTCAGCCAGAGCCACAGGCCCTGATGTGGTGTAAGTGGCCCCAGCCGGTCACTCAGGCCCTGGTGTGGTGTAGGTGGCATCAGCCAGCAGCCACAGGCCCTGGTGTGGTGTAAGTCGCCTCAGCCAGAAGCCACAGGCACTGGTGTGGTGTAAGTGGCCTCAGCCAGCAGCAAAAGGGCCCTGGTGTGGTGTAAGTCGCCTCAGTCAGCAGCCACAGGCCCTGGTGTTGTGTAGGTGGCCTCAGCCAGCAGCCACAGGCCCTGGTGTGGTGTAAGTGGCCTCAGCCAGCAGCCACAGGCCCTGGTGTGGTGTAAGTGGCCTCAGCCAGCAGCCACAGGCCCTGGTGGGGTGTAAGTGGCCTCAGCCAGTGCCACAGGCCCTGGTGTGGTGTAAGTGGCCTGAGCAAGAGCCACAGACCCTGGTGTGGTGTAATTGACCTCAATAGCAACTAATGCCCTGGTGTGGTGTAGGTGGCCTCAGCCAGAGCCACAGGCCCTGATGTGGTGTAAGTGGCCTCAATAGCAAATAAGGCCCTGGTGTGGTGTAAGTGGCCTCAGCCAGCAGCCACAGGCCCTGGTGTGGTGTAGGTGGCCTCAGCCAGCAGCCACAGGCCCTGGTGTGGTGTAAGTGGCCTCAGCCAGCAGCCACAGGCCCTGATGTGGTGTAAGTGGCCTCAGCCAGCAGCCACAGGCCCTGGTGTGGTGTAAGTGGCCTCAGCCAGTGCCACAGGCCCTGGTGTGGTGTAAGTGGCCTGAGCAAGAGCCACAGACCCTGGTGTGGTGTAATTGGCCTCAATAGCAACTAAGGCCCTGGTGTGGTGTAGGTGGCCTCAGCCAGCAGCCACAGGCCCTGGTGTGGTGTAAGTGGCCTCAGCCAGCAGCCACAGGCCCTGATGTGGTGTAAGTGGCCCCAGCCGGTCACTCAGGCCCTTGTGTGGTGTAGGTTGCATCAGCTAGCAGCACAAGACATTGGAAAAGAGCCAAAAGCAATGTCGTTAATGTGCCCTCATTAATGGGCAGATGCTTTTGGTCTTTTAATACACCCCTTCTCTGGATCAAAAGCGGTTCAATGACATGAAAATAAAAGGCTTACAGCACCAGGTATTCGCAGGCAGTCTCCCATCCAAGTACTAACCAAGCCCAGCGCTGCTTAGCTTCCGAGATCAGACAAGGTCGGGCGTGCTCAGGGTGGTATGGCCGTAAGCTGCTGGCCCCAGCACAATGTCTCAATTTATGGATTCAAGTGATTAGGTGGCAAGTACCTGAAGTTACGAAGACAATCCTATAACCATACCTGCATGTTTGCATAATACCCTAACCCAAAGGCTCAGTTTGGCATTTATCCAACAGCACAGGCCCTGGATTGTTGAAGATGGCCTCTGGAACCAGCACAGGGCCTGGTGTGTTGTACATGGCCACAGCAAGCAGCACAGGGCCTGGTTTGGTGAAGATGGCCTCGGCCAGAAGCACAGGGCCTGGCGTGATATGAGTGGCCTGAGCAAGAGCCACAGGCCCTGGTGTGGTGTAAGTGGCCTGAGCAAGAGCCACAGGCCCTGGTGTGGTGTAAGTGGCCTGAGCAAGAGCCACAGGCCCTGGTGTGGTGTAAGTGGTCTCAGCCAGCAGCCACAGGCCCTGGTGTGGTGTAAGTGGCCTGAGCAAGAGCCACAGGCCCTGGTGTGGTGTAAGTGGCCTCAGCCAGCAGCAAAAGGGCCCTGGTGTGGTGTAAGTCGCCTCAGCCAGAAGCCACAGGCACTGGTGTGGTGTAAGTGGCCTCAGCCAGCAGCAAAAGGGCCCTGGTGTGGTGTAAGTCGCCTCAGCCAGCAGCCACAGGCCCTGGTGTGGTGTAGGTGGCCTCAGCCAGCAGCCACAGGCCCTGGTGTGGTGTAAGTGGCCTCAATAGCAACTAAGGCCCTGGTGTGGTGTAAGTGGCTTCAGCCAGCAGCCACAGGCTCTGGTGTGGTGTAACTGGCCTCAGCCAGCAGCCACAGGCCCTGGTGTGGTGTAAGTGGCCTCAGCCAGAGCCACAGGCCCTGATGTGGTGTAAGTGGCCCCAGCCGGTCACTCAGGCCCTGGTGTGGTGTAGGTGGCATCAGCTAGCAGCACAAGACATTGGAAAAGAGCCAAAAGCAATGTCGTTAATGTGCCCTCATTAATGGGTAGCTGCTTTTGGTCTTTTAATACACCCCTTCTCTGGATCAAAAGCGATTCAATGACATGAAAAAGAAAGGCTTACAGCACCAGGTATTCCAAGGCAGTCTCCCATCCAAGTACTAACCAAGCCCAGCCCTGCTTAGCTTCCGAGATCAGACGAGGTCAGGGGTGCTCAGGGTGGTATGGCCGTAAGCTGCTGGCTCCAGCACAATGTCTCAATTTATGGATTCAAGTGATTAGGTGGCAAGTACCTGAAGTTACGAAGACAATCCTATAACCATACCTGCATGTTTGCATAATACCCTAACCCAAAGGCTCAGTTTGGCATTTATCCAACAGCACAGGCCCTGGATTGTTGAAGATGGCCACAGCAAGCAGCACAGGGCCTGGTTTGGTGAAGATGGCCTCGGCCAGAAGCACAGGGCCTGGCGTGATATGAGTGGCCTGAGCAAGAGCCACAGGCCCTGGTGTGGTGTAAGTGGCCTGAGCAAGAGCCACAGACCCTGGTGTGGTGTAAGTGGCCTCAGCCAGCAGCCACAGGCCCTGGTGTGGTGTAAGTGGCCTCAGCCAGCAGCCACAGGCCCTGGTGTGGTGTAAGTCGCCTCAGCCAGCAGCCACAGGCCCTGGTGTGGTGTAGGTGGCCTCAGCCAGCAGCCACAGGCCCTGGTGTGGTGTAAGTGGCCTCAATAGCAACTAAGGCCCTGGTGTGGTGTAAGTGGCTTCAGCCAGCAGCCACAGGCTCTGGTGTGGTGTAACTGGCCTCAGCCAGCAGCCACAGGCCCTGGTGTGGTGTAAGTGGCCTCAGCCAGAGCCACAGGCCCTGATGTGGTGTAAGTGGCCCCAGCCGGTCACTCAGGCCCTGGTGTGGTGTAAGTCGCCTCAGCCAGAAGCCACAGGCACTGGTGTGGTGTAAGTGGCCTCAGCCAGCAGCAAAAGGGCCCTGGTGTGGTGTAAGTCGCCTCAGTCAGCAGCCACAGGCCCTGGTGTTGTGTAGGTGGCCTCAGCCAGCAGCCACAGGCCCTGGTGTGGTGTAAGTGGCCTCAGCCAGCAGCCACAGGCCCTGGTGTGGTGTAAGTGGCCTCAGCCAGCAGCCACAGGCCCTGGTGGGGTGTAAGTGGCCTCAGCCAGTGCCACAGGCCCTGGTGTGGTGTAAGTGGCCTGAGCAAGAGCCACAGACCCTGGTGTGGTGTAATTGACCTCAATAGCAACTAATGCCCTGGTGTGGTGTAGGTGGCCTCAGCCAGCAGCCACAGGCCCTGATGTGGTGTAAGTGGCCTCAATAGCAAATAAGGCCCTGGTGTGGTGTAAGTGGCCTGAGCAAGAGCCACAGGGCCTGGTTTGGTGAAGATGGCCTCGGCCAGAAGCGCAGGGCCTGGTGTGATGTGAGTGGCCTGAGCAAGAGCCACAGGCCCTGGTGTGGTGTAAGTGGCCTCAGCCAGCAGCCACAGGCCCTGGTGTGGTGTAAGTCGCCTCAGCCAGAAGCCACAGGCACTGGTGTGGTGTAAGTGGCCTCAGCCAGCAGCAAAAGGGCCCTGGTGTGGTGTAAGTCGCCTCAGCCAGCAGCCACAGGCCCTGGTGTGGTGTAGGTGGCCTCAGCCAGCAGCCACAGGCCCTGGTGTGGTGTAAGTGGCCTCAATAGCAACTAAGGCCCTGGTGTGGTGTAAGTGGCTTCAGCCAGCAGCCACAGGCCCTGGTGTGGTGTAGGTGGCCTCAGCCAGCAGCCACAGGCCCTGGTGTGGTGTAAGTGGCCTCAATAGCAACTAAGGCCCTGGTGTGGTGTAAGTGGCTTCAGCCAGCAGCCACAGGCTCTGGTGTGGTGTAAGTGGCCTCAGCCAGAGCCACAGGCCCTGATGTGGTGTAAGTGGCCCCAGCCGGTCACTCAGGCCCTGGTGTGGTGTAGGTGGCATCAGCTAGCAGCACAAGACATTGGAAAAGAGCCAAAAGCAGTGTCGTTAATGTGCCCTCATTAATGGGCAGCTGCTTTTGGTCTTTTAATACACCCCTTCTCTGGATCAAAAGCGGTTCAATGACATGAAAATGAAAGGCTTACAGCACCAGGTATTCCCAGGCAGTCTCCCATCCAAGTACTAACCAAGCCCAACCCTGCTTAGCTTCCGAGATCAGACGAGGTCGGGCGTGCTCAGGGTGGTATGGCCGTAAGCTGCAGGCTCCAGCACAATGTCTCAATTTATGGATTCAAGTGATTAGGTGGCAAGTACCTGAAGTTACGAAGACAATCCTATAACCATACCTGCATGTTTGCATAATACCCTAACCCAAAGGCTCAGTTTGGCATTTATCCAACAGCACAGGCCCTGGATTGTTGAAGATGGCCTCAGGAACCAGCACAGGGCCTGGTGTGTTGTACATGGCCACAGCAAGCAGCACAGGGCCTGGTTTGGTGAAGATGGCCTCGGCCAGAAGCGCAGGGCCTGGTGTGATGTGAGTGGCCTGAGCAAGATCCACAGGCCCTGGTGTGGTGTAAGTGGCCTCAGCCAGCAGCCACAGGCCCTGGTGTGGTGTAAGTGGCCTCAGCCAGAAGCCACAGGCACTGGTGTGGTGTAAGTGGCCTCAGCCAGCAGCCACAGGCCCTGGTGTGGTGTAAGTCGCCTCAGCCAGCAGCCACAGGCCCTGGTGTGGTGTAGGTGGCCTCAGCCAGCAGCCACAGGCCCTGGTGTGGTGTAAGTGGCCTCAATAGCAACTAAGGCCCTGGTGTGGTGTAAGTGGCTTCAGCCTGCAGCCACAGGCTCTGGTGTGGTGTAACTGGCTTCAGCCAGCAGCCACAGGCCCTGGTGTGGTGTAAGTGGCCTCAGCCAGAGCCACAGGCCCTGATGTGGTGTAAGTGGCCCCAGCCGGTCACTCAGGCCCTGGTGTGGTGTAGGTGGCATCAGCCAGCAGCCACAGGCCCTGGTGTGGTGTAAGTCGCCTCAGCCAGAAGCCACAGGCACTGGTGTGGTGTAAGTGGCCTCAGCCAGCAGCAAAAGGGCCCTGGTGTGGTGTAAGTCGCCTCAGTCAGCAGCCACAGGCCCTGGTGTTGTGTAGGTGTCCTCAGCCAGCAGCCACAGGCCCTGGTGTGGTGTAGGTGGCCTCAGCCAGCAGCCACAGGCCCTTGTGTGGTGTAAGTGGCCTCAGCCAGCAGCCACAGGCCCTTGTGTGGTGTAAGTGGCCTCAGCCAGCAGACACAGGCCCTGGTGTGGTGTAAGTCGCCTCAGCCAGAAGCCACAGGCACTGGTGTGGTGTAAGTGGCCTCAGCCAGCAGCAAAAGGGCCCTGGTGTGGTGTAAGTCGCCTCAGCCAGCAGCCACAGGCCCTGGTGGGGTGTAGGTGGCCTCAGCCAGTAGCCACAGGCCCTGGTGTGGTGTAAGTGGCCTCAGCCAGCAGCCACAGGCCCTGGTGTGGTGTAAGTGGCCTCAGCCAGTGCCACAGGCCCTGGTGTGGTGTAAGTGGCCTGAGCAAGTGCCACAGGCCCTGGTGTGGTGTAAGTGGCCTAAGCCAGAGCCACAGGCCCTGGTGTGGTGTAAGTGGCCTCAATAGCAAATAAGGCCCTGGTGTGGTGTAAGTGGCCTCAGCCAGCAGCCACAGGCCCTAGTGTGGTGTAAGTGGCCTCAGCCAGTGCCACAGGCCCTGGTGTGGTGTAAGTGGCCTGAGCAAGAGCCACAGACCCTGGTGTGGTGTAATTGGCCTCAATAGCAACTAAGGCCCTGGTGTGGTGTAGGTGGCCTCAGCCAGCAGCCACAGGCCCTGGTGTGGTGTAAGTGGCCTGAGCAAGAGCCACAGGCCCTGGTGTGGTGTAAGTGGCCTGAGCAAGAGCCACAGGGCCTGGTTTGGTGAAGATGGCCTCGGCCAGAAGCGCAGGGCCTGATGTGATGTGAGTGGCCTGAGCAAGAGCCACAGGCCCTGGTGTGGTGTAAGTGGCCTCAGCCAGCAGCCACAGGCCCTGGTGTGGTGTAAGTCGCCTCAGCCAGAAGCCACAGGCACTGGTGTGGTGTAAGTGGCCTCAGCCAGCAGCAAAAGGGCCCTGGTGTGGTGTAAGTCGCCTCAGCCAGCAGCCACAGGCCCTGGTGTGGTGTAAGTGGCCTGAGCAAGAGCCACAGGCCCTGGTGTGGTGTAAGTGGCCTGAGCAAGAGCCACAGGCCCTGGTGTGGTGTAAGTGGTCTCAGCCAGCAGCCACAGGCCCTGGTGTGGTGTAGGTGGCCTCAGCCAGCAGCCACAGGCCCTGGTGTGGTGTAAGTGGCCTGAGCAAGAGCCACAGGCCCTGGTGTGTTGTAAGTGGCCTGAGCAAGAGCCACAGGCCCTGGTGTGGTGTAAGTGGCCTGAGCAAGAGCCACAGGCCCTGGTGTGGTGTAATTGGCCTCAATAGCAACTAAGGCCCTGGTGTGGTGTAGGTGGCCTCAGCCAGCAGCCACAGGCCCTGGTGTGGTGTAAGTGGCCTCAGCCAGAGCCACAGGCCCTGGTGTGGTGTAAGTGGCCCCAGCTGGTCACTCAGGCCCTGGTGTGGTGTAGGTGGCATCAGCTAGCAGCACAAGACATTGGAAAACAGCCAAAAGCAGTGTCGTTAATGTGCCCTCATTAATGGGCAGCTGCTTTTGGTCTTTTAATACACCCCTTCTCTGGATCAAAAGCGGTTCAATGACATGAAAAAGAAAGGCTTACAGCACCAGGTATTCCCAGGCAGTCTCCCATCCAAGTACTAACCAAGCCCAGCCCTGCTTAGCTTCCGAGATCAGACGAGGTCGGGCGTGCTCAGGGTGGTATGGCCGTAAGCTGCTGGCCCCAGCACAATGTCTCAATTTATGGATTCAAGTGATTAGGTGGCAAGTACCTGAAGTTACGAAGACAATCCTATAACCATACCTGCATGTTTGCATAATACCCTAACCCAAAGGCTCAGTTTGGCATTTATCCAACAGCACAGGCCCTGGATTGTTGAAGATGGCCACAGCAAGCAGCACAGGGCCTGGTTTGGTGAAGATGGCCTCGGCCAGAAGCACAGGGCCTGGCGTGATATGAGTGGCCTGAGCAAGAGCCACAGGCCCTGGTGTGGTGTAAGTGGCCTGAGCAAGAGCCACAGACCCTGGTGTGGTGTAAGTGGCCTCAGCCAGCAGCCACAGGCCCTGGTGTGGTGTAAGTGGCCTCAGCCAGCAGCCACAGGCCCTGGTGTGGTGTAAGTCGCCTCAGCCAGCAGCCACAGGCCCTGGTGTGGTGTAGGTGGCCTCAGCCAGCAGCCACAGGCCCTGGTGTGGTGTAAGTGGCCTCAATAGCAACTAAGGCCCTGGTGTGGTGTAAGTGGCTTCAGCCAGCAGCCACAGGCTCTGGTGTGGTGTAACTGGCCTCAGCCAGCAGCCACAGGCCCTGGTGTGGTCTAAGTGGCCTCAGCCAGAGCCACAGGCCCTGATGTGGTGTAAGTGGCCCCAGCCGGTCACTCAGGCCCTGGTGTGGTGTAGGTGGCATCAGCCAGCAGCCACAGGCCCTGGTGTGGTGTAAGTCGCCTCAGCCAGAAGCCACAGGCACTGGTGTGGTGTAAGTCGCCTCAGTCAGCAGCCACAGGCCCTGGTGTTGTGTAGGTGGCCTCAGCCAGCAGCCACAGGCCCTGGTGTGGTGTAAGTGGCCTCAGCCAGCAGCCACAGGCCCTGGTGTGGTGTAAGTGGCCTCAGCCAGCAGCCACAGGCCCTGGTGTGGTGTAAGTGGCCTCAGCCAGTGCCACAGGCCCTGGTGTGGTGTAAGTGGCCTGAGCAAGAGCCACAGACCCTGGTGTGGTGTAATTGGCCTCAATAGCAACTAATGCCCTGGTGTGGTGTAAGTGGCCTCAGCCAGCAGCAAAAGGGCCCTGGTGTGGTGTAAGTCGCCTCAGCCAGCAGCCACAGGCCCTGGTGTGGTGTAGGTGGCCTCAGCCAGCAGCCACAGGCCCTGGTGTGGTGTAAGTGGCCTCAATAGCAACTAAGGCCCTGGTGTGGTGTAAGTGGCTTCAGCCAGCAGCCACAGGCTCTGGTGTGGTGTAACTGGCCTCAGCCAGCAGCCACAGGCCCTGGTGTGGTGTAAGTGGCCTCAGCCAGAGCCACAGGCCCTGATGTGGTGTAAGTGGCCCCAGCCGGTCACTCAGGCCCTGGTGTGGTGTAGGTGGCATCAGCTAGCAGCACAAGACATTGGAAAAGAGCCAAAAGCAATGTCGTTAATGTGCCCTCATTAATGGGCAGATGCTTTTGGTCTTTTAATACACCCCTTCTCTGGATCAAAAGCGGTTCAATGACATGAAAAGGAAAGGCTTACAGCACCAGGCATTCCCAGGCAGTCTCCCATCCAAGTACTAACCAAGCCCAGCCCTGCTTAGCTTCCGAGATCAGACGAGGTCGGGCGTGCTCAGGGTGGTATGGCCGTAAGCTGCTGGCCCCAGCACAATGTCTCAATTTATGGATTCAAGTGATTAGGTGGCAAGTACCTGAAGTTACGAAGACAATCCTATAACCATACCTGCATGTTTGCATAATACCCTAACCCAAAGGCTCAGTTTGGCATTTATCCAACAGCACAGGCCCTGGATTGTTGAAGATGGCCTCAAGAACCAGCACAGGACCTGGTGTGTTTTACATGGCCACAGCAAGCAGCACAGGGCCTGGTTTGGTGAAGATGGCCGCAGCAAGCAGCCACAGGCCCTGGTTTGGTGTAAGTGGCCTCAGCCAGCAGCCACAGGCCCTGGTGTGGTCTAAGTGGCCTGAGCAAGAGCCACAGGGCCTGGTTTGGTGAAGATGGCCTCGGCTAGAAGCGCAGGGCCTGGTGTGATGTGAGTGGCCTGAGCAAGAGCCACAGGCCCTGGTGTGGTGTAAGTGGCCTCAGCCAGCAGCCACAGGCCCTGGTGTGGTGTAAGTCGCCTCAGCCAGAAGCCACAGGCACTGGTGTGGTGTAAGTGGCCTCAGCCAGCAGCAAAAGGGCCCTGGTGTGGTGTAAGTCGCCTCAGCCAGCAGCCACAGGCCCTGGTGTGGTGTAGGTGGCCTCAGCCAGCAGCCACAGGCCCTGGTGTGGTGTAAGTGGCCTCAATAGCAACTAAGGCCCTGGTGTGGTGTAAGTGGCTTCAGCCAGCAGCCACAGGCTCTGGTGTGGTGTAACTGGCCTCAGCCAGCAGCCACAGGCCCTGGTGTGGTGTAAGTGGCCTCAGCCAGAGCCACAGGCCCTGATGTGGTGTAAGTGGCCCCAGCCGGTCACTCAGGCCCTGGTGTGGTGTAGGTGGCATCAGCTAGCAGCACAAGACATTGGAAAACAGCCAAAAGCAATGTCGTTAATGTGCCCTCATTAATGGGGAGCTGCTTTTGGTCTTTTAATACACTCCTTCTCTGGATCAAAAGCGGTTCAATGACATGAAAATCAAAGGCTTACAGCACCAGGTATTCCCAGGCAGTCTCCCATCCAAGTACTAACCAAGCCCAGCCCAGCTTCCGAGATCAGACGAGGTCGGGCGTGCTCAGGGTGGTATGGCCGTAAGCTGCTGGCCCCAGCACAATGTCTCAATTTATGGATTCAAGTGATTAGGTGGCAAGTACCTGAAGTTACGAAGACAATCCTATAACCATACCTGCATGTTTGCATAATACCCTAACCCAAAGGCTCAGTTTGGCATTTATCCAACAGCACAGGCCCTGGATTGTTGAAGATGGCCTCAAGAACCAGCACAGGACCTGGTGTGTTTTACATGGCCACAGCAAGCAGCACAGGGCCTGGTTTGGTGAAGATGGCCTCAGCAAGCAGCCACAGGCCCTGGTTTGGTGTAAGTGGCCTCAGCCAGCAGCCACAGGCCCTGGTGTGTTGTAAGTGGCCTCAGCCAGCAGCCACAGGCCCTGGTGTGGTCTAAGTGGCCTGAGCAAGAGCCACAGGGCCTGGTTTGGTGAAGATGGCCTCGGCCAGAAGCGCAGGGCCTGGTGTGATGTGAGTGGCCTGAGCAAGAGCCACAGGCCCTGGTGTGGTGTAAGTGGCCTCAGCCAGCAGCCACAGGCCCTGGTGTGGTGTAAGTCGCCTCAGCCAGAAGCCACAGGCACTGGTGTGGTGTAAGTGGCCTCAGCCAGCAGCAAAAGGGCCCTGGTGTGGTGTAAGTCGCCTCAGCCAGCAGCCACAGGCCCTGGTGTGGTGTAGGTGGCCTCAGCCAGCAGCCACAGGCCCTGGTGTGGTGTAAGTGGCCTCAATAGCAACTAAGGCCCTGGTGTGGTGTAAGTGGCTTCAGCCAGCAGCCACAGGCTCTGGTGTGGTGTAACTGGCCTCAGCCAGCAGCCACAGGCCCTGGTGTGGTGTAAGTGGCCTCAGCCAGAGCCACAGGCCCTGATGTGGTGTAAGTGGCCCCAGCCGGTCACTCAGGCCCTGGTGTGGTGTAGGTGGCATCAGCTAGCAGCACAAGACATTGGAAAAGAGCCAAAAGCAATGTCGTTAATGTGCCCTCATTAATGGGCAGATGCTTTTGGTCTTTTAATACACCCCTTCTCTGGATCAAAAGCGGTTCAATGACATGAAAAGGAAAGGCTTACAGCACCAGGCATTCCCAGGCAGTCTCCCATCCAAGTACTAACCAAGCCCAGCCCTGCTTAGCTTCCGAGATCAGACGAGGTCGGGCGTGCTCAGGGTGGTATGGCCGTAAGCTGCTGGCCCCAGCACAATGTCTCAATTTATGGATTCAAGTGATTAGGTGGCAAGTACCTGAAGTTACGAAGACAATCCTATAACCATACCTGCATGTTTGCATAATACCCTAACCCAAAGGCTCAGTTTGGCATTTATCCAACAGCACAGGCCCTGGATTGTTGAAGATGGCCTCAAGAACCAGCACAGGACCTGGTGTGTTTTACATGGCCACAGCAAGCAGCACAGGGCCTGGTTTGGTGAAGATGGCCGCAGCAAGCAGCCACAGGCCCTGGTTTGGTGTAAGTGGCCTCAGCCAGCAGCCACAGGCCCTGGTGTGGTCTAAGTGGCCTGAGCAAGAGCCACAGGGCCTGGTTTGGTGAAGATGGCCTCGGCTAGAAGCGCAGGGCCTGGTGTGATGTGAGTGGCCTGAGCAAGAGCCACAGGCCCTGGTGTGGTGTAAGTGGCCTCAGCCAGCAGCCACAGGCCCTGGTGTGGTGTAAGTCGCCTCAGCCAGAAGCCACAGGCACTGGTGTGGTGTAAGTGGCCTCAGCCAGCAGCAAAAGGGCCCTGGTGTGGTGTAAGTCGCCTCAGCCAGCAGCCACAGGCCCTGGTGTGGTGTAGGTGGCCTCAGCCAGCAGCCACAGGCCCTGGTGTGGTGTAAGTGGCCTCAATAGCAACTAAGGCCCTGGTGTGGTGTAAGTGGCTTCAGCCAGCAGCCACAGGCTCTGGTGTGGTGTAACTGGCCTCAGCCAGCAGCCACAGGCCCTGGTGTGGTGTAAGTGGCCTCAGCCAGAGCCACAGGCCCTGATGTGGTGTAAGTGGCCCCAGCCGGTCACTCAGGCCCTGGTGTGGTGTAGGTGGCATCAGCTAGCAGCACAAGACATTGGAAAACAGCCAAAAGCAATGTCGTTAATGTGCCCTCATTAATGGGGAGCTGCTTTTGGTCTTTTAATACACTCCTTCTCTGGATCAAAAGCGGTTCAATGACATGAAAATCAAAGGCTTACAGCACCAGGTATTCCCAGGCAGTCTCCCATCCAAGTACTAACCAAGCCCAGCCCAGCTTCCGAGATCAGACGAGGTCGGGCGTGCTCAGGGTGGTATGGCCGTAAGCTGCTGGCCCCAGCACAATGTCTCAATTTATGGATTCAAGTGATTAGGTGGCAAGTACCTGAAGTTACGAAGACAATCCTATAACCATACCTGCATGTTTGCATAATACCCTAACCCAAAGGCTCAGTTTGGCATTTATCCAACAGCACAGGCCCTGGATTGTTGAAGATGGCCTCAAGAACCAGCACAGGACCTGGTGTGTTTTACATGGCCACAGCAAGCAGCACAGGGCCTGGTTTGGTGAAGATGGCCTCAGCAAGCAGCCACAGGCCCTGGTTTGGTGTAAGTGGCCTCAGCCAGCAGCCACAGGCCCTGGTGTGTTGTAAGTGGCCTCAGCCAGCAGCCACAGGCCCTGGTGTGGTCTAAGTGGCCTGAGCAAGAGCCACAGGGCCTGGTTTGGTGAAGATGGCCTCGGCCAGAAGCGCAGGGCCTGGTGTGATGTGAGTGGCCTGAGCAAGAGCCACAGGCCCTGGTGTGGTGTAAGTGGCCTCAGCCAGCAGCCACAGGCCCTGGTGTGGTGTAAGTCGCCTCAGCCAGAAGCCACAGGCACTGGTGTGGTGTAAGTGGCCTCAGCCAGCAGCAAAAGGGCCCTGGTGTGGTGTAAGTCGCCTCAGCCAGCAGCCACAGGCCCTGGTGTGGTGTAGGTGGCCTCAGCCAGCAGCCACAGGCCCTGGTGTGGTGTAAGTGGCCTCAATAGCAACTAAGGCCCTGGTGTGGTGTAAGTGGCTTCAGCCAGCAGCCACAGGCTCTGGTGTGGTGTAACTGGCCTCAGCCAGCAGCCACAGGCCCTGGTGTGGTGTAAGTGGCCTCAGCCAGAGCCACAGGCCCTGATGTGGTGTAAGTGGCCCCAGCCGGTCACTCAGGCCCTGGTGTGGTGTAGGTGGCATCAGCTAGCAGCACAAGACATTGGAAAAGAGCCAAAAGCAATGTCGTTAATGTGCCCTCATTAATGGGCAGATGCTTTTGGTCTTTTAATACACCCCTTCTCTGGATCAAAAGCGGTTCAATGACATGAAAAGGAAAGGCTTACAGGACCAGGCATTCCCAGGTAGTCTCCCATCCAAGTACTAACCAAGCCCAGCCCTGCTTAGCTTCCGAGATCAGACGAGGTCGGGCGTGCTCAGGGTGGTATGGCCGTAAGCTGCTGGCCCCAGCACAATGTCTCAATTTATGGATTCAAGTGATTAGGTGGCAAGTACCTGAAGTTACGAAGACAATCCTATAACCATACCTGCATGTTTGCATAATACCCTAACCCAAAGGCTCAGTTTGGCATTTATCCAACAGCACAGGCCCTGGATTGTTGAAGATGGCCTCAAGAACCAGCACAGGACCTGGTGTGTTTTACATGGCCACAGCAAGCAGCACAGGGCCTGGTTTGGTGAAGATGGCCTCAGCAAGCAGCCACAGGCCCTGGTTTGGTGTAAGTGGCCTCAGCCAGCAGCCACAGGCCCTGGTGTGTTGTAAGTGGCCTCAGCCAGCAGCCACAGGCCCTGGTGTGGTCTAAGTGGCCTGAGCAAGAGCCACAGGGCCTGGTTTGGTGAAGATGGCCTCGGCCAGAAGCGCAGGGCCTGGTGTGATGTGAGTGGCCTGAGCAAGAGCCACAGGCCCTGGTGTGGTGTAAGTGGCCTCAGCCAGCAGCCACAGGCCCTGGTGTGGTGTAAGTCGCCTCAGCCAGAAGCCACAGGCACTGGTGTGGTGTAAGTGGCCTCAGCCAGCAGCAAAAGGGCCCTGGTGTGGTGTAAGTCGCCTCAGCCAGCAGCCACAGGCCCTGGTGTGGTGTAGGTGGCCTCAGCCAGCAGCCACAGGCCCTGGTGTGGTGTAAGTGGCCTCAATAGCAACTAAGGCCCTGGTGTGGTGTAAGTGGCTTCAGCCAGCAGCCACAGGCTCTGGTGTGGTGTAACTGGCCTCAGCCAGCAGCCACAGGCCCTGGTGTGGTGTAAGTGGCCTCAGCCAGAGCCACAGGCCCTGATGTGGTGTAAGTGGCCCCAGCCGGTCACTCAGGCCCTGGTGTGGTGTAGGTGGCATCAGCTAGCAGCACAAGACATTGGAAAAGAGCCAAAAGCAATGTCGTTAATGTGCCCTCATTAATGGGCAGATGCTTTTGGTCTTTTAATACACCCCTTCTCTGGATCAAAAGCGGTTCAATGACATGAAAAGGAAAGGCTTACAGGACCAGGCATTCCCAGGTAGTCTCCCATCCAAGTACTAACCAACCCCAGCCCTGCTTAGCTTCCGAGATCAGACGAGGTCGGGCGTGCTCAGGGTGGTATGGCCGTAAGCTGCTGGCCCCAGCACAATGTCTCAATTTATGGATTCAAGTGATTAGGTGGCAAGTACCTGAAGTTACGAAGACAATCCTATAACCATACCTGCATGTTTGCATAATACCCTAACCCAAAGGCTCAGTTTGGCATTTATCCAACAGCACAGGCCCTGGATTGTTGAAGATGGCCTCAAGAACCAGCACAGGACCTGGTGTGTTTTACATGGCCACAGCAAGCAGCACAGGGCCTGGTTTGGTGAAGATGGCCTCAGCAAGCAGCCACAGGCCCTGGTTTGGTGTAAGTGGCCTCAGCCAGCAGCCACAGGCCCTGGTGTGTTGTAAGTGGCCTCAGCCAGCAGCCACAGGCCCTGGTGTGGTCTAAGTGGCCTGAGCAAGAGCCACAGGGCCTGGTTTGGTGAAGATGGCCTCGGCTAGAAGCGCAGGGCCTGGTGTGATGTGAGTGGCCTGAGCAAGAGCCACAGGCCCTGGTGTGGTGTAAGTGGCCTCAGCCAGCAGCCACAGGCCCTGGTGTGGTGTAAGTCGCCTCAGCCAGAAGCCACAGGCACTGGTGTGGTGTAAGTGGCCTCAGCCAGCAGCAAAAGGGCCCTGGTGTGGTGTAAGTCGCCTCAGCCAGCAGCCACAGGCCCTGGTGTGGTGTAGGTGGCCTCAGCCAGCAGCCACAGGCCCTGGTGTGGTGTAAGTGGCCTCAATAGCAACTAAGGCCCTGGTGTGGTGTAAGTGGCTTCAGCCAGCAGCCACAGGCTCTGGTGTGGTGTAACTGGCCTCAGCCAGCAGCCACAGGCCCTGGTGTGGTGTAAGTGGCCTCAGCCAGAGCCACAGGCCCTGATGTGGTGTAAGTGGCCCCAGCCGGTCACTCAGGCCCTGGTGTGGTGTAGGTGGCATCAGCTAGCAGCACAAGACATTGGAAAAGAGCCAAAAGCAATGTCGTTAATGTGCCCTCATTAATGGGCAGATGCTTTTGGTCTTTTAATACACCCCTTCTCTGGATCAAAAGCGGTTCAATGACATGAAAAGGAAAGGCTTACAGCACCAGGCATTCCCAGGCAGTCTCCCATCCAAGTACTAACAAAGCCCAGCCCTGCTTAGCTTCCGAGATCAGACGAGGTCGGGCGTGCTCAGGGTGGTATGGCCGTAAGCTGCTGGCCCCAGCACAATGTCTCAATTTATGGATTCAAGTGATTAGGTGGCAAGTACCTGAAGTTACGAAGACAATCCTATAACCATACCTGCATGTTTGCATAATACCCTAACCCAAAGGCTCAGTTTGGCATTTATCCAACAGCACAGGCCCTTGATTGTTGAAGATGGCCTCAGGAACCAGCACAGGGCCTGGTGTGTTGTACATGGCCACAGCAAGCAGCACAGGGCCTGGTTTGGTGAAGATGGCCTCAGCCAGAAGCGCAGGGCCTGGTGTGATGTGAGTGGCCTGAGCAAGAGCCACAGGCCCTGGTGTGGTGTAAGTGGCCTCAGCCAGCAGCCACAGGCCCTGGTGTGGTGTAAGTCGCCTCAGCCAGAAGCCACAGGCACTGGTGTGGTGTAAGTGGCCTCAGCCAGCAGCAAAAGGGCCCTGGTGTGGTGTAAGTCGCCTCAGCCAGCAGCCACAGGCCCTGGTGTGGTGTAGGTGGCCTCAGCCAGAAGCCACAGGCCCTGGTGTGGTGTAATTGGCCTCAATAGCAACTAATGCCCTGGTGTGGTGTAGGTGGCCTCAGCCAGCAGCCACAGGCCCTGGTGTGGTGTAAGTCGCCTCAGCCAGAAGCCACAGGCACTGGTGTGGTGTAAGTGGCCTCAGCCAGCAGCAAAAGGGCCCTGGTGTGGTGTAAGTCGCCTCAGCCAGCAGCCACAGGCCCTGGTGTGGTGTAGGTGGCCTCAGCCAGCAGCCACAGGCCCTGGTGTGGTGTAAGTGGCCTCAATAGCAACTAAGGCCCTGGTGTGGTGTAAGTGGCCTCAGCCAGTGCCACAGGCCCTGGTGTGGTGTAAGTGGCCTGAGCAAGAGCCACAGACCCTGGTGTGGTGTAATTGGCCTCAATAGCAACTAATGCCCTGGTGTGGTGTAGGTGGCCTCAGCCAGCAGCCACAGGCCCTGGTGTGGTGTAAGTGGCCTCAGCCAGTGCCACAGGCCCTGGTGTGGTGTAAGTGGCCTGAGCAAGAGCCACAGGCCCTGGTGTGGTGTAAGTGGCCCCAGCCGGTCACTCAGGCCCTTGTGTGGTGTAGGTTGCATCAGCTAGCAGCACAAGACATTGGAAAAGAGCCAAAAGCAATGTCGTTAATGTGCCCTCATTAATGGGCAGATGCTTTTGGTCTTTTAATACACCCCTTCTCTGGATCAAAAGCGGTTCAATGACATGAAAATGAAAGGCTTACAGCACCAGGTATTCCCAGGCAGTCTCCCATCCAAGTACTAACCAAGCCCAGCCCTGCTTAGCTTCCGAGATCAGACGAGGTCGGGCGTGCTCAGGGTGGTATGGCCGTAAGCTGCTGGCCCCAGCACAATGTCTCAATTTATGGATTCAAGTGATTAGGTGGCAAGTACCTGAAGTTACGAAGACAATCCTATAACCATACCTGCATGTTTGCATAATACCCTAACCCAAAGGCTCAGTTTGGCATTTATCCAACAGCACAGGCCCTGGATTGTTGAAGATGGCCTCTGGAACCAGCACAGGGCGTGGTGTGTTGTACATGGCCACAGCAAGCAGCACAGGGCCTGGTTTGGTGAAGATGGCCTCGGCCAGAAGCACAGGGCCTGGCGTGATATGAGTGGCCTGAGCAAGAGCCACAGGCCCTGGTGTGGTGTAAGTGGCCTGAGCAAGAGCCACAGGCCCTGGTGTGGTGTAAGTGGCCTGAGCAAGAGCCACAGGCCCTGGTGTGGTGTAAGTGGTCTCAGCCAGCAGCCACAGGCCCTGGTGTGGTGTAAGTGGCCTCAGCCAGTGCCACAGGCCCTGGTGTGGTGTAAGTGGCCTGAGCAAGAGCCACAGGCCCTGGTGTGGTGTAAGTGGCCTAAGCCAGAGCCACAGGCCCTGGTGTGGTGTAAGTGGCCTCAATAGCAAATAAGGCCCATGTGTGGTGTAATTGGTCTCAGCCAGAGCCACAGGCCCTGGTGTGGTGTAAGTGGCCTCAGCCAGCAGCCACAGGCTCTGGTGTGGTGTAAGTGGCCTCAGCCAGCAGCCACAGGCCCTGGTGTGGTTTAAGTGGCCACAGCCAGCAGCCACAGGCCCTGGTGTGGTCTAAGTGGCCTCAGCCAGTGCCACAGGCCCTGGTGTGGTGTAAGTGGCCTCAGCCAGAGCCACAGGCCCTGATGTGGTGTAAGTGGCCCCAGCCGGTCACTCACGCCCTGGTGTGGTGTAGGTGGCATCAGCTAGCAGCACAGGGCCTGGTTTGGTGAAGAGAGCCTCGGCCAGAAGCGCAGGGCCTGGTGTGATGTGAGTGGCCTGAGCAAGAGCCACAGGCACTGGTGTGGTGTAAGTCGCCTCAGCCAGAAGCCACAGGCACTGGTGTGGTGTAAGTGGCCTCAGCCAGCAGCAAAAGGGCCCTGGTGTGGTGTAAGTCGCCTCAGCCAGCAGCCACAGGCCCTGGTGGGGTGTAGGTGGCCTCAGCCAGCAGCCACAGGCCCTGGTGTGGTGTAAGTGGCCACAGCCAGCAGCCACAGGCCCTTGTGTGGTGTAAGTGGCCTCAGCCAGCAGCCACAGGCCTTGGTGTGGTGTAAGTGGCCTCAGCCAGTGCCACAGGCCCTGGTGTGGTGTAAGTGGCCTGAGCAAGAGCCACAGGCCCTGGTGTGGTGTAAGTGGCCTGAGCAAGAGCCACAGGCCCTGGTGTGGTGTAAGTGGCCTGAGCAAGAGCCACAGGCCCTGGTGTGGTGTAAGTGGTCTCAGCCAGCAGCCACAGGCCCTGGTGTGGTGTAGGTGGCCTCAGCCAGCAGCCACAGGCCCTTGTGTGGTGTAAGTGGCCTCAGCCAGCAGCCACAGGCCCTGGTGTGGTGTAAGTGGCCTCAGCCAGTGCCACAAGCCCTGGTGTGGTGTAAGTGGCCTGAGCAAGAGCCACAGACCCTGGTGTGGTGTAATTGGCCTCAATAGCAACTAAGGCCCTGGTGTGGTGTAAGTCGCCTCAGTCAGCAGCCACAGGCCCTGGTGTGGTGTAGGTGGCCTCAGCCAGCAGCCACAGGCCCTGGTGTGGTGTAAGTGGCCTCAGCCAGCAGCCACAGGCCCTGGTGTGTTGTAAGTGGCCTCAGCCAGCAGCCACAGGCCCTGGTGTGGTGTAGGTGGCCTCAGCCAGCAGCCACAGGCCCTTGTGTGGTGTAAGTGGCCTCAGCCAGCAGCCACAGGCCCTGGTGTGGTGTAAGTGGCCTCAGCCAGTGCCACAGGCCCTGGTGTGGTGTAAGTGGCCTGAGCAAGAGCCACAGACCCTGGTGTGGTGTAATTGGCCTCAATAGCAACTAAGGCCCTGGTGTGGTGTAAGTGGCCTCAGCCAGCAGCCACAGGCCCTGGTGTGGTGTAAGTGGCCTCAGCCAGCAGTCACAGGCCCTGATGTGGTGTAAGTGGCCCCAGCCAGCAGCCACAGGCCCTGGTGTGGTGTAGGTGGCCTCAGCCAGCAGCAAAAGTGCCCTGGTGTGGTGTAAGTCGCCTCAGCCAGCAGCCACAGGCCCTGGTGTGGTGTAGGTGGCCTCAGCCAGCAGCAAAAGGGCCCTGGTGTGGTGTAGGTCGCCTCAGCCAGCAGCCACAGGCCCTGGTGTGGTGTAGGTGGCCTCAGCCAGCAGCCACAGGCCCTGGTGTGGTGTAAGTGGCCTCAATAGCAACTAAGGCCCTGGTGTGGTGTAAGTGGCTTCAGCCAGCAGCCACAGGCCCTGGTGTGGTGTAAGTGGCCTCAGCCAGCAGCCACAGGCCCTGGTGTGGTGTAAGTGGCCTCAGCCAGAGCCACAGGCCCTGATGTGGTGTAAGTGGCCCCAGCCGGTCACTCAGGCCCTGGTGTGGTGTAGGTGGCATCAGCTAGCAGCACAAGACATTGGAAAAGAGCCAAAAGCAGTGTCGTTAATGTGCCCTCATTAATGGGCAGCTGCTTTTGGTCTTTTAATACACCCCTTCTCTGGATCAAAAGCGGTTCAATGACATGAAAATGAAAGGCTTACAGCACCAGGTATTCCCAGGCAGTCTGCCATCCAAGTACTAACCAAGCCCAGCCCTGCTTAGCTTCCGAGATCAGACGAGGTCGGGCGTGCTCAGGGTGGTATGGCCGTAAGCTGCGGGCCCCAGCACAATGTCTCAATTTATGGATTCAAGTGATTAGGTGGCAAGTACCTGAAGTTACGAAGACAATCCTATAACCATACCTGCATGTTTGCATAATACCCTAACCCAAAGGCTCAGTTTGGCATTTATCCAACAGCACAGGCCCTGGATTGTTGAAGATGGCCTCTGGAACCAGCACAGGGCCTGGTGTGTTGTACATGGCCACAGCAAGCAGCACAGGGCCTGGTTTGGTGAAGATGGCCTCGGCCAGAAGCACAGGGCCTGGCGTGATATGAGTGGCCTGAGCAAGAGCCACAGGCCCTGGTGTGGTGTAAGTGGCCTGAGCAAGAGCCACAGGCCCTGGTGTGGTGTAAGTGGCCTGAGCAAGAGCCACAGGCCCTGGTGTGGTGTAAGTGGCCTGAGCAAGAGCCACAGGCCCTGGTGTGGTGTAAGTGGTCTCAGCCAGCAGCCACAGGCCCTGGTGTGGTGTAGGTGGCCTCAGCCAGCAGCCACAGGCCCTTGTGTGGTGTAAGTGGCCTCAGCCAGCAGCCACAGGCCCTGGTGTGGTGTAAGTGGCCTCAGCCAGTGCCACAGGCCCTGGTGTGGTGTAAGTGGCCTGAGCAAGAGCCACAGACCCTGGTGTGGTGTAATTGGCCTCAATAGCAACTAAGGCCCTGGTGTGGTGTAGGTGGCCTCAGCCAGCAGCCACAGGCCCTGGTGTGGTGTAAGTGGCCTCAGCCAGAGCCACAGGCCCTGATGTGGTGTAAGTGGCCTCAATAGCAAATAAGGCCCTGGTGTGGTGTAAGTGGCCTGAGCAAGAGCCACAGGGCCTGGTTTGGTGAAGATGGCCTCGGCCAGAAGCGCAGGGCCTGGTGTGATGTGAGTGGCCTGAGCAAGAGCCACAGGCCCTGGTGTGGTGTAAGTGGCCTCAGCCAGCAGCCACAGGCCCTGGTGTGGTGTAAGTCGCCTCAGCCAGAAGCCACAGGCACTGGTGTGGTGTAAGTGGCCTCAGCCAGCAGCAAAAGTGCCCTGGTGTGGTGTAAGTCGCCTCAGCCAGCAGCCACAGGCCCTGGTGTGGTGTAGGTGGCCTCAGCCAGCAGCAAAAGGGCCCTGGTGTGGTGTAGGTCGCCTCAGCCAGCAGCCACAGGCCCTGGTGTGGTGTAGGTGGCCTCAGCCAGCAGCCACAGGCCCTGGTGTGGTGTAAGTGGCCTCAATAGCAACTAAGGCCCTGGTGTGGTGTAAGTGGCTTCAGCCAGCAGCCACAGGCTCTGGTGTGGTGTAAGTGGCCTCAGCCAGCAGCCACAGGCCCTGGTGTGGTGTAAGTGGCCTCAGCCAGAGCCACAGGCCCTGATGTGGTGTAAGTGGCCCCAGCCGGTCACTCAGGCCCTGGTGTGGTGTAGGTGGCATCAGCTAGCAGCACAAGACATTGGAAAAGAGCCAAAAGCAGTGTCGTTAATGTGCCCTCATTAATGGGCAGCTGCTTTTGGTCTTTTAATACACCCCTTCTCTGGATCAAAAGCGGTTCAATGACATGAAAATGAAAGGCTTACAGCACCAGGTATTCCCAGGCAGTCTCCCATACAAGTACTAACCAAGACCAGCCCTGCTTAGCTTCCGAGATCAGACGAGGTCGGGCGTGCTCAGGGTGGTATGGCCGTAAGCTGCTGGCGCCACCACCATGTCTCAATTTATGGATTCAAGTGATTAGGTGGCAAGTACCTGAAGTTACGAAGACAATCCTATAACCATACCTGCATGTTTGCATAATACCCTAACCCAAAGGCTCAGTTTGGCATTTATCCAACAGCACAGGCCCTGGATTGTTGAAGATGGCCTCAAGAACCAGCACAGGACCTGGTGTGTTTTACATGGCCACAGCAAGCAGCACAGGGCCTGGTTTGGTGAAGATGGCCTCAGCAAGCAGCCACAGGCCCTGGTTTGGTGTAAGTGGCCTCAGCCAGCAGCCACAGGCCCTGGTGTGTTGTAAGTGGCCTCAGCCAGCAGCCACAGGCCCTGGTGTGGTCTAAGTGGCCTCAGCCAGTGCCACAGGCCCTGGTGTGGTGTAAGTGGCCTGAGCAAGAGCCACAGGCCCTGGTGTGGTGTGGTGTAAGTGGCCTCAGCCAGCAGCCACAGGCCCTGGTGTGGTGTAAGTGGCCTGAGCAAGTGCCACAGGCCCTGGTGTGGTGTAAGTGGCCTAAGCCAGAGCCACAGGCCCTGGTGTGGTGTAAGTGGCCTCAATAGCAAATAAGGCCCTGGTGTGGTGTAAGTGGCCTGAGCAAGAGCCACAGGGCCTGGTTTGGTGAAGATGGCCTCAGGAACCAGCACAGGGCCTGGTGTGTTGTACATGGCCACAGCAAGCAGCAGAGGGCCTGGTGTGGTGAAGATGGCCTCGGCCAGAAGCACAGGGCCTGGCGTGATATGAGTGGCCTGAGCAAGAGCCACAGGCCCTGGTGTGGTGTAAGTGGCCTGAGCAAGAGCCACAGGCCCTGGTGTGGTGTAAGTGGCCTGAGCAAGAGCCACAGGCCCTGGTGTGGTGTAAGTGGCCTGAGCAAGAGCCACAGGCCCTATTGTGGTGTAAGTGGTCTCAGCCAGCAGCCACAGGCCCTTGTGTGGTGTAGGTGGCCTCAGCCAGCAGCCACAGGCCCTTGTGTGGTGTAAGTGGCCTCAGCCAGCAGCCACAGGCCCTGGTGTGGTGTAAGTGGCCTCAGCCAGTGCCACAGGCCCTGGTGTGGTGTAAGTGGCCTGAGCAAGAGCCACAGACCCTGGTGTGGTGTAATTGGCCTCAATAGCAACTAAGGCCCTGGTGTGGTGTAGGTGGCCTCAGCCAGCAGCCACAGGCCCTGGTGTGGTGTAAGTGGCCTCAGCCAGAGCCACAGGCCCTGATGTGGTGTAAGTGGCCTCAGCCAGTGCCACAGGCCCTGGTGTGGTGTAAGTGGCCTGAGCAAGAGCCACAGACCCTGGTGTGGTGTAAGTGGCCTGAACAAGTGCCACAGGCCCTGGTGTGGTGTAAGTGGCCTCAATAGCAAATAAGGCCCTGGTGTGGTGTAAGTGGCCTGAGCAAGAGCCACAGGGCCTGGTTTGGTGAAGATGGCCTCGGCCAGAAGCGCAGGGCCTGGTGTGATGTGAGTGGCCTCAGTCAGCAGCCACAGGCCCTGGTGTGGTGTAGGTGGCCTCAGCCAGCAGCCACAGGCCCTGGTTTGGTGTAAGTGGCCTCAGCCAGCAGCCACAGGCCCTGGTGTGGTGTAAGTGGCCTCAGCCAGCAGCCACAGGCCCTGGTGTGGTGTAAGTGGCCTCAGCCAGTGCCACAGGCCCTGGTGTGGTGTAAGTGGCCTGAGCAAGAGCCACAGACCCTGGTGTGGTGTAATTTGCCTCAATAGCAACTAATGCCCTGGTGTGGTGTAGGTGGCCTCAGCCAGCAGCCACAGGCCCTGGTGTGGTGTAAGTGGCCTCAGCCAGCAGCCACAGGCCCTGGTGTGGTGTAAGTGGCCTCAGCCAGAGCCACAGGCCCTGATGTGGTGTAAGTGGCCCCAGCCGGTCACTCAGGCCCTTGTGTGGTGTAGGTTGCATCAGCTAGCAGCACAAGACATTGGAAAAGAGCCAAAAGCAATGACATGAAAAGGAAAGGCTTACAGCACCAGGTATTCCCAGGCAGTCTCCCATCCAAGTACTAACCAAGCCCAGCCCTGCTTAGCTTCCGAGATCAGACGAGGTCGGGCGTGCTCAGAGTGGTATGGCCGTAAGCTGCTGGCGCCAGCACAATGTCTCAATTTATGGATTCAAGTGATTAGGTGGCAAGTACCTGAAGTTACGAAGACAATCCTATAACCATACCTGCATGTTTGCATAATACCCTAACCCAAAGGCTCAGTTTGGCATTTATCCAACAGCACAGGCCCTGGATTGTTGAAGATGGCCTCAGGAACCAGCACAGGGCCTGGTGTGTTGTACATGGCCACAGCAAGCAGCACAGGGCCTGGTTTGGTGAAGATGGCCTCGGCCAGAAGCACAGGGCCTGGTGTGATATGAGTGGCCTGAGCAAGAGCCACAGGCCCTGGTGTGTTGTAAGTGGCCTCAGCCAGCAGCCACAGGCCCTGGTGTGGTGTAGGTGGCCTCAGCCAGCAGCCACAGGCCCTGGTGTGTTGTAAGTGGCCTCAGCCAGCAGCCACAGGCCCTGGTGTGGTGTAAGTGGCCTCAGCCAGTGCCACAGGCCCTGGTGTGGTGTAAGTGGCCTGAGCAAGAGCCACAGACCCTGGTGTGGTGTAATTGGCCTCAATAGCAACTAAGGCCCTGGTGTGGTGTAAGTGGCCTCAGCCAGCAGCCACAGGCCCTGGTGTGGTGTAAGTGGCCTCAGCCAGCAGTCACAGGCCCTGATGTGGTGTAAGTGGCCCCAGCCGGTCACTCAGGCCCTGGTGTGGTGTAGGTGGCATCAGCTAGCAGCACAAGACATTGGAAAACAGCCAAAAGCAATGTCGTTAATGTGCCCTCATTAATGGGGAGCTGCTTTTGGTCTTTTAATACACTCCTTCTCTGGATCAAAAGCGGTTCAATGACATGAAAATCAAAGGCTTACAGCACCAGGTATTCCCAGGCAGTCTCCCATCCAAGTACTAACCAAGCCCAGCCCAGCTTCCGAGATCAGACGAGGTCGGGCGTGCTCAGGGTGGTATGGCCGTAAGCTGCTGGCCCCAGCACAATGTCTCAATTTATGGATTCAAGTGATTAGGTGGCAAGTACCTGAAGTTACGAAGACAATCCTATAACCATACCTGCATGTTTGCATAATACCCTAACCCAAAGGCTCAGTTTGGCATTTATCCAACAGCACAGGCCCTGGATTGTTGAAGATGGCCTCAAGAACCAGCACAGGACCTGGTGTGTTTTACATGGCCACAGCAAGCAGCACAGGGCCTGGTTTGGTGAAGATGGCCTCAGCAAGCAGCCACAGGCCCTGGTTTGGTGTAAGTGGCCTCAGCCAGCAGCCACAGGCCCTGGTGTGTTGTAAGTGGCCTCAGCCAGCAGCCACAGGCCCTGGTGTGGTCTAAGTGGCCTGAGCAAGAGCCACAGGGCCTGGTTTGGTGAAGATGGCCTCGGCCAGAAGCGCAGGGCCTGGTGTGATGTGAGTGGCCTGAGCAAGAGCCACAGGCCCTGGTGTGGTGTAAGTGGCCTCAGCCAGCAGCCACAGGCCCTGGTGTGGTGTAAGTCGCCTCAGCCAGAAGCCACAGGCACTGGTGTGGTGTAAGTGGCCTCAGCCAGCAGCAAAAGGGCCCTGGTGTGGTGTAAGTCGCCTCAGCCAGCAGCCACAGGCCCTGGTGTGGTGTAGGTGGCCTCAGCCAGCAGCCACAGGCCCTGGTGTGGTGTAAGTGGCCTCAATAGCAACTAAGGCCCTGGTGTGGTGTAAGTGGCTTCAGCCAGCAGCCACAGGCTCTGGTGTGGTGTAACTGGCCTCAGCCAGCAGCCACAGGCCCTGGTGTGGTGTAAGTGGCCTCAGCCAGAGCCACAGGCCCTGATGTGGTGTAAGTGGCCCCAGCCGGTCACTCAGGCCCTGGTGTGGTGTAGGTGGCATCAGCTAGCAGCACAAGACATTGGAAAAGAGCCAAAAGCAATGTCGTTAATGTGCCCTCATTAATGGGCAGATGCTTTTGGTCTTTTAATACACCCCTTCTCTGGATCAAAAGCGGTTCAATGACATGAAAAGGAAAGGCTTACAGGACCAGGCATTCCCAGGTAGTCTCCCATCCAAGTACTAACCAAGCCCAGCCCTGCTTAGCTTCCGAGATCAGACGAGGTCGGGCGTGCTCAGGGTGGTATGGCCGTAAGCTGCTGGCCCCAGCACAATGTCTCAATTTATGGATTCAAGTGATTAGGTGGCAAGTACCTGAAGTTACGAAGACAATCCTATAACCATACCTGCATGTTTGCATAATACCCTAACCCAAAGGCTCAGTTTGGCATTTATCCAACAGCACAGGCCCTGGATTGTTGAAGATGGCCTCAAGAACCAGCACAGGACCTGGTGTGTTTTACATGGCCACAGCAAGCAGCACAGGGCCTGGTTTGGTGAAGATGGCCTCAGCAAGCAGCCACAGGCCCTGGTTTGGTGTAAGTGGCCTCAGCCAGCAGCCACAGGCCCTGGTGTGTTGTAAGTGGCCTCAGCCAGAGCCACAGGCCCTGATGTGGTGTAAGTGGCCTCAATAGCAAATAAGGCCCTGGTGTGGTGTAAGTGGCCTGAGCAAGAGCCACAGGGCCTGGTTTGGTGAAGATGGCCTCGGCCAGAAGCGCAGGGCCTGGTGTGATGTGAGTGGCCTGAGCAAGAGCCACAGGCCCTGGTGTGGTGTAAGTGGCCTCAGCCAGCAGCCACAGGCCCTGGTGTGGTGTAAGTCGCCTCAGCCAGAAGCCACAGGCACTGGTGTGGTGTAAGTGGCCTCAGCCAGCAGCAAAAGTGCCCTGGTGTGGTGTAAGTCGCCTCAGCCAGCAGCCACAGGCCCTGGTGTGGTGTAGGTGGCCTCAGCCAGCAGCAAAAGGGCCCTGGTGTGGTGTAGGTCGCCTCAGCCAGCAGCCACAGGCCCTGGTGTGGTGTAGGTGGCCTCAGCCAGCAGCCACAGGCCCTGGTGTGGTGTAAGTGGCCTCAATAGCAACTAAGGCCCTGGTGTGGTGTAAGTGGCTTCAGCCAGCAGCCACAGGCTCTGGTGTGGTGTAAGTGGCCTCAGCCAGCAGCCACAGGCCCTGGTGTGGTGTAAGTGGCCTCAGCCAGAGCCACAGGCCCTGATGTGGTGTAAGTGGCCCCAGCCGGTCACTCAGGCCCTGGTGTGGTGTAGGTGGCATCAGCTAGCAGCACAAGACATTGGAAAAGAGCCAAAAGCAGTGTCGTTAATGTGCCCTCATTAATGGGCAGCTGCTTTTGGTCTTTTAATACACCCCTTCTCTGGATCAAAAGCGGTTCAATGACATGAAAATGAAAGGCTTACAGCACCAGGTATTCCCAGGCAGTCTCCCATACAAGTACTAACCAAGACCAGCCCTGCTTAGCTTCCGAGATCAGACGAGGTCGGGCGTGCTCAGGGTGGTATGGCCGTAAGCTGCTGGCGCCACCACCATGTCTCAATTTATGGATTCAAGTGATTAGGTGGCAAGTACCTGAAGTTACGAAGACAATCCTATAACCATACCTGCATGTTTGCATAATACCCTAACCCAAAGGCTCAGTTTGGCATTTATCCAACAGCACAGGCCCTGGATTGTTGAAGATGGCCTCAAGAACCAGCACAGGACCTGGTGTGTTTTACATGGCCACAGCAAGCAGCACAGGGCCTGGTTTGGTGAAGATGGCCTCAGCAAGCAGCCACAGGCCCTGGTTTGGTGTAAGTGGCCTCAGCCAGCAGCCACAGGCCCTGGTGTGTTGTAAGTGGCCTCAGCCAGCAGCCACAGGCCCTGGTGTGGTCTAAGTGGCCTCAGCCAGTGCCACAGGCCCTGGTGTGGTGTAAGTGGCCTGAGCAAGAGCCACAGGCCCTGGTGTGGTGTGGTGTAAGTGGCCTCAGCCAGCAGCCACAGGCCCTGGTGTGGTGTAAGTGGCCTGAGCAAGTGCCACAGGCCCTGGTGTGGTGTAAGTGGCCTAAGCCAGAGCCACAGGCCCTGGTGTGGTGTAAGTGGCCTCAATAGCAAATAAGGCCCTGGTGTGGTGTAAGTGGCCTGAGCAAGAGCCACAGGGCCTGGTTTGGTGAAGATGGCCTCAGGAACCAGCACAGGGCCTGGTGTGTTGTACATGGCCACAGCAAGCAGCAGAGGGCCTGGTGTGGTGAAGATGGCCTCGGCCAGAAGCACAGGGCCTGGCGTGATATGAGTGGCCTGAGCAAGAGCCACAGGCCCTGGTGTGGTGTAAGTGGCCTGAGCAAGAGCCACAGGCCCTGGTGTGGTGTAAGTGGCCTGAGCAAGAGCCACAGGCCCTGGTGTGGTGTAAGTGGCCTGAGCAAGAGCCACAGGCCCTATTGTGGTGTAAGTGGTCTCAGCCAGCAGCCACAGGCCCTTGTGTGGTGTAGGTGGCCTCAGCCAGCAGCCACAGGCCCTTGTGTGGTGTAAGTGGCCTCAGCCAGCAGCCACAGGCCCTGGTGTGGTGTAAGTGGCCTCAGCCAGTGCCACAGGCCCTGGTGTGGTGTAAGTGGCCTGAGCAAGAGCCACAGACCCTGGTGTGGTGTAATTGGCCTCAATAGCAACTAAGGCCCTGGTGTGGTGTAGGTGGCCTCAGCCAGCAGCCACAGGCCCTGGTGTGGTGTAAGTGGCCTCAGCCAGAGCCACAGGCCCTGATGTGGTGTAAGTGGCCTCAGCCAGTGCCACAGGCCCTGGTGTGGTGTAAGTGGCCTGAGCAAGAGCCACAGACCCTGGTGTGGTGTAAGTGGCCTGAGCAAGTGCCACAGGCCCTGGTGTGGTGTAAGTGGCCTCAATAGCAAATAAGGCCCTGGTGTGGTGTAAGTGGCCTGAGCAAGAGCCACAGGGCCTGGTTTGGTGAAGATGGCCTCGGCCAGAAGCGCAGGGCCTGGTGTGATGTGAGTGGCCTGAGCAAGAGCCACAGGCCCTGGTGTGGTGTAAGTGGCCTCAGCCAGCAGCCACAGGCCCTGGTGTGGTGTAAGTCGCCTCAGCCAGAAGCCACAGGCACTGGTGTGGTGTAAGTGGCCTCAGCCAGCAGCAAAAGGGCCCTGGTGTGGTGTAAGTCGCCTCAGCCAGCAGCCACAGGCCCTGGTGTGGTGTAGGTGGCCTCAGCCAGCAGCCACAGGCCCTGGTGTGGTGTAAGTGGCCTCAATAGCAACTAAGGCCCTGGTGTGGTGTAAGTGGCTTCAGCCAGCAGCCACAGGCTCTGGTGTGGTGTAACTGGCCTCAGCCAGCAGCCACAGGCCCTGGTGTGGTGTAAGTGGCCTCAGCCAGAGCCACAGGCCCTGATGTGGTGTAAGTGGCCCCAGCCGGTCACTCAGGCCCTGGTGTGGTGTAGGTGGCATCAGCTAGCAGCACAAGACATTGGAAAAGAGCCAAAAGCAATGTCGTTAATGTGCCCTCATTAATGGGCAGATGCTTTTGGTCTTTTAATACACCCCTTCTCTGGATCAAAAGCGGTTCAATGACATGAAAAGGAAAGGCTTACAGGACCAGGCATTCCCAGGTAGTCTCCCATCCAAGTACTAACCAAGCCCAGCCCTGCTTAGCTTCCGAGATCAGACGAGGTCGGGCGTGCTCAGGGTGGTATGGCCGTAAGCTGCTGGCCCCAGCACAATGTCTCAATTTATGGATTCAAGTGATTAGGTGGCAAGTACCTGAAGTTACGAAGACAATCCTATAACCATACCTGCATGTTTGCATAATACCCTAACCCAAAGGCTCAGTTTGGCATTTATCCAACAGCACAGGCCCTGGATTGTTGAAGATGGCCTCAAGAACCAGCACAGGACCTGGTGTGTTTTACATGGCCACAGCAAGCAGCACAGGGCCTGGTTTGGTGAAGATGGCCTCAGCAAGCAGCCACAGGCCCTGGTTTGGTGTAAGTGGCCTCAGCCAGCAGCCACAGGCCCTGGTGTGTTGTAAGTGGCCTCAGCCAGAGCCACAGGCCCTGATGTGGTGTAAGTGGCCTCAATAGCAAATAAGGCCCTGGTGTGGTGTAAGTGGCCTGAGCAAGAGCCACAGGGCCTGGTTTGGTGAAGATGGCCTCGGCCAGAAGCGCAGGGCCTGGTGTGATGTGAGTGGCCTGAGCAAGAGCCACAGGCCCTGGTGTGGTGTAAGTGGCCTCAGCCAGCAGCCACAGGCCCTGGTGTGGTGTAAGTCGCCTCAGCCAGAAGCCACAGGCACTGGTGTGGTGTAAGTGGCCTCAGCCAGCAGCAAAAGTGCCCTGGTGTGGTGTAAGTCGCCTCAGCCAGCAGCCACAGGCCCTGGTGTGGTGTAGGTGGCCTCAGCCAGCAGCAAAAGGGCCCTGGTGTGGTGTAGGTCGCCTCAGCCAGCAGCCACAGGCCCTGGTGTGGTGTAGGTGGCCTCAGCCAGCAGCCACAGGCCCTGGTGTGGTGTAAGTGGCCTCAATAGCAACTAAGGCCCTGGTGTGGTGTAAGTGGCTTCAGCCAGCAGCCACAGGCTCTGGTGTGGTGTAAGTGGCCTCAGCCAGCAGCCACAGGCCCTGGTGTGGTGTAAGTGGCCTCAGCCAGAGCCACAGGCCCTGATGTGGTGTAAGTGGCCCCAGCCGGTCACTCAGGCCCTGGTGTGGTGTAGGTGGCATCAGCTAGCAGCACAAGACATTGGAAAAGAGCCAAAAGCAGTGTCGTTAATGTGCCCTCATTAATGGGCAGCTGCTTTTGGTCTTTTAATACACCCCTTCTCTGGATCAAAAGCGGTTCAATGACATGAAAATGAAAGGCTTACAGCACCAGGTATTCCCAGGCAGTCTCCCATACAAGTACTAACCAAGACCAGCCCTGCTTAGCTTCCGAGATCAGACGAGGTCGGGCGTGCTCAGGGTGGTATGGCCGTAAGCTGCTGGCGCCACCACCATGTCTCAATTTATGGATTCAAGTGATTAGGTGGCAAGTACCTGAAGTTACGAAGACAATCCTATAACCATACCTGCATGTTTGCATAATACCCTAACCCAAAGGCTCAGTTTGGCATTTATCCAACAGCACAGGCCCTGGATTGTTGAAGATGGCCTCAAGAACCAGCACAGGACCTGGTGTGTTTTACATGGCCACAGCAAGCAGCACAGGGCCTGGTTTGGTGAAGATGGCCTCAGCAAGCAGCCACAGGCCCTGGTTTGGTGTAAGTGGCCTCAGCCAGCAGCCACAGGCCCTGGTGTGTTGTAAGTGGCCTCAGCCAGCAGCCACAGGCCCTGGTGTGGTCTAAGTGGCCTCAGCCAGTGCCACAGGCCCTGGTGTGGTGTAAGTGGCCTGAGCAAGAGCCACAGGCCCTGGTGTGGTGTGGTGTAAGTGGCCTCAGCCAGCAGCCACAGGCCCTGGTGTGGTGTAAGTGGCCTGAGCAAGTGCCACAGGCCCTGGTGTGGTGTAAGTGGCCTAAGCCAGAGCCACAGGCCCTGGTGTGGTGTAAGTGGCCTCAATAGCAAATAAGGCCCTGGTGTGGTGTAAGTGGCCTGAGCAAGAGCCACAGGGCCTGGTTTGGTGAAGATGGCCTCAGGAACCAGCACAGGGCCTGGTGTGTTGTACATGGCCACAGCAAGCAGCAGAGGGCCTGGTGTGGTGAAGATGGCCTCGGCCAGAAGCACAGGGCCTGGCGTGATATGAGTGGCCTGAGCAAGAGCCACAGGCCCTGGTGTGGTGTAAGTGGCCTGAGCAAGAGCCACAGGCCCTGGTGTGGTGTAAGTGGCCTGAGCAAGAGCCACAGGCCCTGGTGTGGTGTAAGTGGCCTGAGCAAGAGCCACAGGCCCTATTGTGGTGTAAGTGGTCTCAGCCAGCAGCCACAGGCCCTTGTGTGGTGTAGGTGGCCTCAGCCAGCAGCCACAGGCCCTTGTGTGGTGTAAGTGGCCTCAGCCAGCAGCCACAGGCCCTGGTGTGGTGTAAGTGGCCTCAGCCAGTGCCACAGGCCCTGGTGTGGTGTAAGTGGCCTGAGCAAGAGCCACAGACCCTGGTGTGGTGTAATTGGCCTCAATAGCAACTAAGGCCCTGGTGTGGTGTAGGTGGCCTCAGCCAGCAGCCACAGGCCCTGGTGTGGTGTAAGTGGCCTCAGCCAGAGCCACAGGCCCTGATGTGGTGTAAGTGGCCTCAGCCAGTGCCACAGGCCCTGGTGTGGTGTAAGTGGCCTGAGCAAGAGCCACAGACCCTGGTGTGGTGTAAGTGGCCTGAGCAAGTGCCACAGGCCCTGGTGTGGTGTAAGTGGCCTCAATAGCAAATAAGGCCCTGGTGTGGTGTAAGTGGCCTGAGCAAGAGCCACAGGGCCTGGTTTGGTGAAGATGGCCTCGGCCAGAAGCGCAGGGCCTGGTGTGATGTGAGTGGCCTCAGTCAGCAGCCACAGGCCCTGGTGTGGTGTAGGTGGCCTCAGCCAGCAGCCACAGGCCCTGGTTTGGTGTAAGTGGCCTCAGCCAGCAGCCACAGGCCCTGGTGTGGTGTAAGTGGCCTCAGCCAGCAGCCACAGGCCCTGGTGTGGTGTAAGTGGCCTCAGCCAGTGCCACAGGCCCTGGTGTGGTGTAAGTGGCCTGAGCAAGAGCCACAGACCCTGGTGTGGTGTAATTTGCCTCAATAGCAACTAATGCCCTGGTGTGGTGTAGGTGGCCTCAGCCAGCAGCCACAGGCCCTGGTGTGGTGTAAGTGGCCTCAGCCAGCAGCCACAGGCCCTGGTGTGGTGTAAGTGGCCTCAGCCAGAGCCACAGGCCCTGATGTGGTGTAAGTGGCCCCAGCCGGTCACTCAGGCCCTTGTGTGGTGTAGGTTGCATCAGCTAGCAGCACAAGACATTGGAAAAGAGCCAAAAGCAATGACATGAAAAGGAAAGGCTTACAGCACCAGGTATTCCCAGGCAGTCTCCCATCCAAGTACTAACCAAGCCCAGCCCTGCTTAGCTTCCGAGATCAGACGAGGTCGGGCGTGCTCAGAGTGGTATGGCCGTAAGCTGCTGGCGCCAGCACAATGTCTCAATTTATGGATTCAAGTGATTAGGTGGCAAGTACCTGAAGTTACGAAGACAATCCTATAACCATACCTGCATGTTTGCATAATACCCTAACCCAAAGGCTCAGTTTGGCATTTATCCAACAGCACAGGCCCTGGATTGTTGAAGATGGCCTCAGGAACCAGCACAGGGCCTGGTGTGTTGTACATGGCCACAGCAAGCAGCACAGGGCCTGGTTTGGTGAAGATGGCCTCGGCCAGAAGCACAGGGCCTGGTGTGATATGAGTGGCCTGAGCAAGAGCCACAGGCAATGGTGTGTTGTAAGTGGCCTCAGCCAGCAGCCACAGGCCCTGGTGTGGTGTAGGTGGCCTCAGCCAGCAGCCACAGGCCCTGGTGTGTTGTAAGTGGCCTCAGCCAGCAGCCACAGGCCCTGGTGTGGTGTAAGTGGCCTCAGCCAGTGCCACAGGCCCTGGTGTGGTGTAAGTGGCCTGAGCAAGAGCCACAGACCCTGGTGTGGTGTAATTGGCCTCAATAGCAACTAAGGCCCTGGTGTGGTGTAAGTGGCCTCAGCCAGCAGCCACAGGCCCTGGTGTGGTGTAAGTGGCCTCAGCCAGCAGTCACAGGCCCTGATGTGGTGTAAGTGGCCCCAGCCGGTCACTCAGGCCCTGGTGTGGTGTAGGTGGCATCAGCTAGCAGCACAAGACATTGGAAAACAGCCAAAAGCAATGTCGTTAATGTGCCCTCATTAATGGGGAGCTGCTTTTGGTCTTTTAATACACTCCTTCTCTGGATCAAAAGCGGTTCAATGACATGAAAATCAAAGGCTTACAGCACCAGGTATTCCCAGGCAGTCTCCCATCCAAGTACTAACCAAGCCCAGCCCAGCTTCCGAGATCAGACGAGGTCGGGCGTGCTCAGGGTGGTATGGCCGTAAGCTGCTGGCCCCAGCACAATGTCTCAATTTATGGATTCAAGTGATTAGGTGGCAAGTACCTGAAGTTACGAAGACAATCCTATAACCATACCTGCATGTTTGCATAATACCCTAACCCAAAGGCTCAGTTTGGCATTTATCCAACAGCACAGGCCCTGGATTGTTGAAGATGGCCTCAAGAACCAGCACAGGACCTGGTGTGTTTTACATGGCCACAGCAAGCAGCACAGGGCCTGGTTTGGTGAAGATGGCCTCAGCAAGCAGCCACAGGCCCTGGTTTGGTGTAAGTGGCCTCAGCCAGCAGCCACAGGCCCTGGTGTGTTGTAAGTGGCCTCAGCCAGCAGCCACAGGCCCTGGTGTGGTCTAAGTGGCCTGAGCAAGAGCCACAGGGCCTGGTTTGGTGAAGATGGCCTCGGCCAGAAGCGCAGGGCCTGGTGTGATGTGAGTGGCCTGAGCAAGAGCCACAGGCCCTGGTGTGGTGTAAGTGGCCTCAGCCAGCAGCCACAGGCCCTGGTGTGGTGTAAGTGGCCTCAGCCAGAAGCCACAGGCACTGGTGTGGTGTAAGTGGCCTCAGCCAGCAGCAAAAGGGCCCTGGTGTGGTGTAAGTCGCCTCAGCCAGCAGCCACAGGCCCTGGTGTGGTGTAGGTGGCCTCAGCCAGCAGCCACAGGCCCTGGTGTGGTGTAAGTGGCCTCAATAGCAACTAAGGCCCTGGTGTGGTGTAAGTGGCTTCAGCCAGCAGCCACAGGCTCTGGTGTGGTGTAACTGGCCTCAGCCAGCAGCCACAGGCCCTGGTGTGGTGTAAGTGGCCTCAGCCAGAGCCACAGGCCCTGATGTGGTGTAAGTGGCCCCAGCCGGTCACTCAGGCCCTGGTGTGGTGTAGGTGGCATCAGCTAGCAGCACAAGACATTGGAAAAGAGCCAAAAGCAATGTCGTTAATGTGCCCTCATTAATGGGCAGATGCTTTTGGTCTTTTAATACACCCCTTCTCTGGATCAAAAGCGGTTCAATGACATGAAAAGGAAAGGCTTACAGGACCAGGCATTCCCAGGTAGTCTCCCATCCAAGTACTAACCAAGCCCAGCCCTGCTTAGCTTCCGAGATCAGACGAGGTCGGGCGTGCTCAGGGTGGTATGGCCGTAAGCTGCTGGCCCCAGCACAATGTCTCAATTTATGGATTCAAGTGATTAGGTGGCAAGTACCTGAAGTTACGAAGACAATCCTATAACCATACCTGCATGTTTGCATAATACCCTAACCCAAAGGCTCAGTTTGGCATTTATCCAACAGCACAGGCCCTGGATTGTTGAAGATGGCCTCAAGAACCAGCACAGGACCTGGTGTGTTTTACATGGCCACAGCAAGCAGCACAGGGCCTGGTTTGGTGAAGATGGCCTCAGCAAGCAGCCACAGGCCCTGGTTTGGTGTAAGTGGCCTCAGCCAGCAGCCACAGGCCCTGGTGTGTTGTAAGTGGCCTCAGCCAGCAGCCACAGGCCCTGGTGTGGTCTAAGTGGCCTGAGCAAGAGCCACAGGGCCTGGTTTGGTGAAGATGGCCTCGGCCAGAAGCGCAGGGCCTGGTGTGATGTGAGTGGCCTGAGCAAGAGCCACAGGCCCTGGTGTGGTGTAAGTGGCCTCAGCCAGCAGCCACAGGCCCTGGTGTGGTGTAAGTCGCCTCAGCCAGAAGCCACAGGCACTGGTGTGGTGTAAGTGGCCTCAGCCAGCAGCAAAAGGGCCCTGGTGTGGTGTAAGTCGCCTCAGCCAGCAGCCACAGGCCCTGGTGTGGTGTAGGTGGCCTCAGCCAGCAGCCACAGGCCCTGGTGTGGTGTAAGTGGCCTCAATAGCAACTAAGGCCCTGGTGTGGTGTAAGTGGCTTCAGCCAGCAGCCACAGGCTCTGGTGTGGTGTAACTGGCCTCAGCCAGCAGCCACAGGCCCTGGTGTGGTGTAAGTGGCCTGAGCAAGAGCCACAGGCCCTGGTGTGGTGTAAGTGGCCTCAGCCAGCAGCCACAGGCCCTGGTGTGGTGTAAGTGGCCTGAGCAAGTGCCACAGGCCCTGGTGTGGTGTAAGTGGCCTAAGCCAGAGCCACAGGCCCTGGTGTGGTGTAAGTGGCCTCAATAGCAAATAAGGCCCTGGTGTGGTGTAAGTGGCCTGAGCAAGAGCCACAGGGCCTGGTTTGGTGAAGATGGCCTCGGCCAGAAGCGCAGGGCCTGGTGTGATGTGAGTGGCCTGAGCAAGAGCCACAGGCCCTGGTGTGGTGTAAGTGGCCTCAGCCAGCAGCCACAGGCCCTGGTGTGGTGTAAGTCGCCTGAGCCAGAAGCCACAGGCACTGGTGTGGTGTAAGTGGCCTCAGCCAGCAGCAAAAGGGCCCTGGTGTGGTGTAAGTCGCCTCAGCCAGCAGCCACAGGCCCTGGTGTGGTGTAGGTGGCCTCAGCCAGCAGCCACAGGCACTGGTGTGGTGTAAGTGGCCTCAATAGCAACTAAGGCCCTGGTGTGGTGTAAGTGGCCTCAGCCAGTGCCACAGGCCCTGGTGTGGTGTAAGTGGCCTGAGCAAGAGCCACAGACCCTGGTGTGGTGTAATTGGCCTCAATAGCAACTAATGCCCTGGTGTGGTGTAGGTGGCCTCAGCCAGCAGCCACAGGCCCTGGTGTGGTGTAAGTGGCCTCAGCCAGTGCCACAGGCCCTGGTGTGGTGTAAGTGGCCTGAGCAAGAGCCACAGGCCCTGGTGTGGTGTAAGTGGCCCCAGCCGGTCACTCAGGCCCTTGTGTGGTGTAGGTTGCATCAGCTAGCAGCACAAGACATTGGAAAAGAGCCAAAAGCAATGTCGTTAATGTGCCCTCATTAATGGGCAGATGCTTTTGGTCTTTTAATACACCCCTTCTCTGGATCAAAAGCGGTTCAATGACATGAAAATGAAAGGCTTACAGCACCAGGTATTCCCAGGCAGTCTCCCATCCAAGTACTAACCAAGCCCAGCCCTGCTTAGCTTCCGAGATCAGACGAGGTCGGGCGTGCTCAGGGTGGTATGGCCGTAAGCTGCTGGCCCCAGCACAATGTCTCAATTTATGGATTCAAGTGATTAGGTGGCAAGTACCTGAAGTTACGAAGACAATCCTATAACCATACCTGCATGTTTGCATAATACCCTAACCCAAAGGCTCAGTTTGGCATTTATCCAACAGCACAGGCCCTGGATTGTTGAAGATGGCCTCTGGAACCAGCACAGGGCGTGGTGTGTTGTACATGGCCACAGCAAGCAGCACAGGGCCTGGTTTGGTGAAGATGGCCTCGGCCAGAAGCACAGGGCCTGGCGTGATATGAGTGGCCTGAGCAAGAGCCACAGGCCCTGGTGTGGTGTAAGTGGCCTGAGCAAGAGCCACAGGCCCTGGTGTGGTGTAAGTGGCCTGAGCAAGAGCCACAGGCCCTGGTGTGGTGTAAGTGGTCTCAGCCAGCAGCCACAGGCCCTGGTGTGGTGTAAGTGGCCTCAGCCAGTGCCACAGGCCCTGGTGTGGTGTAAGTGGCCTGAGCAAGAGCCACAGGCCCTGGTGTGGTGTAATTGGTCTCAGCCAGAGCCACAGGCCCTGGTGTGGTGTAAGTGGCCTCAGCCAGCAGCCACAGGCTCTGGTGTGGTGTAAGTGGCCTCAGCCAGCAGCCACAGGCCCTGGTGTGGTTTAAGTGGCCACAGCCAGCAGCCACAGGCCCTGGTGTGGTCTAAGTGGCCTCAGCCAGTGCCACAGGCCCTGGTGTGGTGTAAGTGGCCTCAGCCAGAGCCACAGGCCCTGATGTGGTGTAAGTGGCCCCAGCCGGTCACTCACGCCCTGGTGTGGTGTAGGTGGCATCAGCTAGCAGCACAGGGCCTGGTTTGGTGAAGAGAGCCTCGGCCAGAAGCGCAGGGCCTGGTGTGATGTGAGTGGCCTGAGCAAGAGCCACAGGCACTGGTGTGGTGTAAGTCGCCTCAGCCAGAAGCCACAGGCACTGGTGTGGTGTAAGTGGCCTCAGCCAGCAGCAAAAGGGCCCTGGTGTGGTGTAAGTCGCCTCAGCCAGCAGCCACAGGCCCTGGTGGGGTGTAGGTGGCCTCAGCCAGCAGCCACAGGCCCTGGTGTGGTGTAAGTGGCCACAGCCAGCAGCCACAGGCCCTTGTGTGGTGTAAGTGGCCTCAGCCAGCAGCCACAGGCCTTGGTGTGGTGTAAGTGGCCTCAGCCAGTGCCACAGGCCCTGGTGTGGTGTAAGTGGCCTGAGCAAGAGCCACAGGCCCTGGTGTGGTGTAAGTGGCCTGAGCAAGAGCCACAGGCCCTGGTGTGGTGTAAGTGGCCTGAGCAAGAGCCACAGGCCCTGGTGTGGTGTAAGTGGTCTCAGCCAGCAGCCACAGGCCCTGGTGTGGTGTAGGTGGCCTCAGCCAGCAGCCACAGGCCCTTGTGTGGTGTAAGTGGCCTCAGCCAGCAGCCACAGGCCCTGGTGTGGTGTAAGTGGCCTCAGCCAGTGCCACAAGCCCTGGTGTGGTGTAAGTGGCCTGAGCAAGAGCCACAGACCCTGGTGTGGTGTAATTGGCCTCAATAGCAACTAAGGCCCTGGTGTGGTGTAAGTCGCCTCAGTCAGCAGCCACAGGCCCTGGTGTGGTGTAGGTGGCCTCAGCCAGCAGCCACAGGCCCTGGTGTGGTGTAAGTGGCCTCAGCCAGCAGCCACAGGCCCTGGTGTGTTGTAAGTGGCCTCAGCCAGCAGCCACAGGCCCTGGTGTGGTGTAGGTGGCCTCAGCCAGCAGCCACAGGCCCTGGTTTGGTGTAAGTGGCCTCAGCCAGCAGCCACAGGCCCTGGTGTGGTGTAAGTGGCCTCAGCCAGCAGCCACAGGCCCTGGTGTGGTGTAAGTGGCCTCAGCCAGTGCCACAGGCCCTGGTGTGGTGTAAGTGGCCTGAGCAAGAGCCACAGACCCTGGTGTGGTGTAATTTGCCTCAATAGCAACTAATGCCCTGGTGTGGTGTAGGTGGCCTCAGCCAGCAGCCACAGGCCCTGGTGTGGTGTAAGTGGCCTCAGCCAGCAGCCACAGGCCCTGGTGTGGTGTAAGTGGCCTCAGCCAGAGCCACAGGCCCTGGTGTGGTGTAAGTGGCCTGAGCAAGAGCCACAGGCCCTGGTGTGGTGTAAGTGGCCTGAGCAAGAGCCACAGGCCCTTGTGTGGTGTAAGTGGCCTCAGCCAGCAGCCACAGGCCCTTGTGTGGTGTAAGTGGCCTCAGCCAGCAGCCACAGGCCCTGGTGTGGTGTAAGTGGCCTCAGCCAGTGCCACAGGCCCTGGTGTGGTGTAAGTGGCCTGAGCAAGAGCCACAGACCCTGGTGTGGTGTAATTGGCCTCAATAGCAACTAAGGCCCTGGTGTGGTGTAGGTGGCCTCAGCCAGCAGCCACAGGCCCTGGTGTGGTGTAAGTGGCCTCAGCCAGAGCCACAGGCCCTGATGTGGTGTAAGTGGCCTCAGCCAGTGCCACAGGCCCTGGTGTGGTGTAAGTGGCCTGAGCAAGAGCCACAGACCCTGGTGTGGTGTAAGTGGCCTGAGCAAGTGCCACAGGCCCTGGTGTGGTGTAAGTGGCCTCAATAGCAAATAAGGCCCTGGTGTGGTGTAAGTGGCCTGAGCAAGAGCCACAGGGCCTGGTTTGGTGAAGATGGCCTCGGCCAGAAGCGCAGGGCCTGGTGTGATGTGAGTGGCCTCAGTCAGCAGCCACAGGCCCTGGTGTGGTGTAGGTGGCCTCAGCCAGCAGCCACAGGCCCTGGTTTGGTGTAAGTGGCCTCAGCCAGCAGCCACAGGCCCTGGTGTGGTGTAAGTGGCCTCAGCCAGCAGCCACAGGCCCTGGTGTGGTGTAAGTGGCCTCAGCCAGTGCCACAGGCCCTGGTGTGGTGTAAGTGGCCTGAGCAAGAGCCACAGACCCTGGTGTGGTGTAATTTGCCTCAATAGCAACTAATGCCCTGGTGTGGTGTAGGTGGCCTCAGCCAGCAGCCACAGGCCCTGGTGTGGTGTAAGTGGCCTCAGCCAGCAGCCACAGGCCCTGGTGTGGTGTAAGTGGCCTCAGCCAGAGCCACAGGCCCTGATGTGGTGTAAGTGGCCCCAGCCGGTCACTCAGGCCCTTGTGTGGTGTAGGTTGCATCAGCTAGCAGCACAAGACATTGGAAAAGAGCCAAAAGCAATGACATGAAAAGGAAAGGCTTACAGCACCAGGTATTCCCAGGCAGTCTCCCATCCAAGTACTAACCAAGCCCAGCCCTGCTTAGCTTCCGAGATCAGACGAGGTCGGGCGTGCTCAGAGTGGTATGGCCGTAAGCTGCTGGCGCCAGCACAATGTCTCAATTTATGGATTCAAGTGATTAGGTGGCAAGTACCTGAAGTTACGAAGACAATCCTATAACCATACCTGCATGTTTGCATAATACCCTAACCCAAAGGCTCAGTTTGGCATTTATCCAACAGCACAGGCCCTGGATTGTTGAAGATGGCCTCAGGAACCAGCACAGGGCCTGGTGTGTTGTACATGGCCACAGCAAGCAGCACAGGGCCTGGTTTGGTGAAGATGGCCTCGGCCAGAAGCACAGGGCCTGGTGTGATATGAGTGGCCTGAGCAAGAGCCACAGGCCCTGGTGTGTTGTAAGTGGCCTCAGCCAGCAGCCACAGGCCCTGGTGTGGTGTAGGTGGCCTCAGCCAGCAGCCACAGGCCCTGGTGTGTTGTAAGTGGCCTCAGCCAGCAGCCACAGGCCCTGGTGTGGTGTAAGTGGCCTCAGCCAGTGCCACAGGCCCTGGTGTGGTGTAAGTGGCCTGAGCAAGAGCCACAGACCCTGGTGTGGTGTAATTGGCCTCAATAGCAACTAAGGCCCTGGTGTGGTGTAAGTGGCCTCAGCCAGCAGCCACAGGCCCTGGTGTGGTGTAAGTGGCCTCAGCCAGCAGTCACAGGCCCTGATGTGGTGTAAGTGGCCCCAGCCGGTCACTCAGGCCCTGGTGTGGTGTAGGTGGCATCAGCTAGCAGCACAAGACATTGGAAAACAGCCAAAAGCAATGTCGTTAATGTGCCCTCATTAATGGGGAGCTGCTTTTGGTCTTTTAATACACTCCTTCTCTGGATCAAAAGCGGTTCAATGACATGAAAATCAAAGGCTTACAGCACCAGGTATTCCCAGGCAGTCTCCCATCCAAGTACTAACCAAGCCCAGCCCAGCTTCCGAGATCAGACGAGGTCGGGCGTGCTCAGGGTGGTATGGCCGTAAGCTGCTGGCCCCAGCACAATGTCTCAATTTATGGATTCAAGTGATTAGGTGGCAAGTACCTGAAGTTACGAAGACAATCCTATAACCATACCTGCATGTTTGCATAATACCCTAACCCAAAGGCTCAGTTTGGCATTTATCCAACAGCACAGGCCCTGGATTGTTGAAGATGGCCTCAAGAACCAGCACAGGACCTGGTGTGTTTTACATGGCCACAGCAAGCAGCACAGGGCCTGGTTTGGTGAAGATGGCCTCAGCAAGCAGCCACAGGCCCTGGTTTGGTGTAAGTGGCCTCAGCCAGCAGCCACAGGCCCTGGTGTGTTGTAAGTGGCCTCAGCCAGCAGCCACAGGCCCTGGTGTGGTCTAAGTGGCCTGAGCAAGAGCCACAGGGCCTGGTTTGGTGAAGATGGCCTCGGCCAGAAGCGCAGGGCCTGGTGTGATGTGAGTGGCCTGAGCAAGAGCCACAGGCCCTGGTGTGGTGTAAGTGGCCTCAGCCAGCAGCCACAGGCCCTGGTGTGGTGTAAGTCGCCTCAGCCAGAAGCCACAGGCACTGGTGTGGTGTAAGTGGCCTCAGCCAGCAGCAAAAGGGCCCTGGTGTGGTGTAAGTCGCCTCAGCCAGCAGCCACAGGCCCTGGTGTGGTGTAGGTGGCCTCAGCCAGCAGCCACAGGCCCTGGTGTGGTGTAAGTGGCCTCAATAGCAACTAAGGCCCTGGTGTGGTGTAAGTGGCTTCAGCCAGCAGCCACAGGCTCTGGTGTGGTGTAACTGGCCTCAGCCAGCAGCCACAGGCCCTGGTGTGGTGTAAGTGGCCTCAGCCAGAGCCACAGGCCCTGATGTGGTGTAAGTGGCCCCAGCCGGTCACTCAGGCCCTGGTGTGGTGTAGGTGGCATCAGCTAGCAGCACAAGACATTGGAAAAGAGCCAAAAGCAATGTCGTTAATGTGCCCTCATTAATGGGCAGATGCTTTTGGTCTTTTAATACACCCCTTCTCTGGATCAAAAGCGGTTCAATGACATGAAAAGGAAAGGCTTACAGGACCAGGCATTCCCAGGTAGTCTCCCATCCAAGTACTAACCAAGCCCAGCCCTGCTTAGCTTCCGAGATCAGACGAGGTCGGGCGTGCTCAGGGTGGTATGGCCGTAAGCTGCTGGCCCGAGCACAATGTCTCAATTTATGGATTCAAGTGATTAGGTGGCAAGTACCTGAAGTTACGAAGACAATCCTATAACCATACCTGCATGTTTGCATAATACCCTAACCCAAAGGCTCAGTTTGGCATTTATCCAACAGCACAGGCCCTGGATTGTTGAAGATGGCCTCAAGAACCAGCACAGGACCTGGTGTGTTTTACATGGCCACAGCAAGCAGCACAGGGCCTGGTTTGGTGAAGATGGCCTCAGCAAGCAGCCACAGGCCCTGGTTTGGTGTAAGTGGCCTCAGCCAGCAGCCACAGGCCCTGGTGTGTTGTAAGTGGCCTCAGCCAGCAGCCACAGGCCCTGGTGTGGTCTAAGTGGCCTGAGCAAGAGCCACAGGGCCTGGTTTGGTGAAGATGGCCTCGGCCAGAAGCGCAGGGCCTGGTGTGATGTGAGTGGCCTGAGCAAGAGCCACAGGCCCTGGTGTGGTGTAAGTGGCCTCAGCCAGCAGCCACAGGCCCTGGTGTGGTGTAAGTCGCCTCAGCCAGAAGCCACAGGCACTGGTGTGGTGTAAGTGGCCTCAGCCAGCAGCAAAAGGGCCCTGGTGTGGTGTAAGTCGCCTCAGCCAGCAGCCACAGGCCCTGGTGTGGTGTAGGTGGCCTCAGCCAGCAGCCACAGGCCCTGGTGTGGTGTAAGTGGCCTCAATAGCAACTAAGGCCCTGGTGTGGTGTAAGTGGCTTCAGCCAGCAGCCACAGGCTCTGGTGTGGTGTAACTGGCCTCAGCCAGCAGCCACAGGCCCTGGTGTGGTGTAAGTGGCCTGAGCAAGAGCCACAGGCCCTGGTGTGGTGTAAGTGGCCTCAGCCAGCAGCCACAGGCCCTGGTGTGGTGTAAGTGGCCTGAGCAAGTGCCACAGGCCCTGGTGTGGTGTAAGTGGCCTAAGCCAGAGCCACAGGCCCTGGTGTGGTGTAAGTGGCCTCAATAGCAAATAAGGCCCTGGTGTGGTGTAAGTGGCCTGAGCAAGAGCCACAGGGCCTGGTTTGGTGAAGATGGCCTCGGCCAGAAGCGCAGGGCCTGGTGTGATGTGAGTGGCCTGAGCAAGAGCCACAGGCCCTGGTGTGGTGTAAGTGGCCTCAGCCAGCAGCCACAGGCCCTGGTGTGGTGTAAGTCGCCTGAGCCAGAAGCCACAGGCACTGGTGTGGTGTAAGTGGCCTCAGCCAGCAGCAAAAGGGCCCTGGTGTGGTGTAAGTCGCCTCAGCCAGCAGCCACAGGCCCTGGTGTGGTGTAGGTGGCCTCAGCCAGCAGCCACAGGCACTGGTGTGGTGTAAGTGGCCTCAATAGCAACTAAGGCCCTGGTGTGGTGTAAGTGGCCTCAGCCAGTGCCACAGGCCCTGGTGTGGTGTAAGTGGCCTGAGCAAGAGCCACAGACCCTGGTGTGGTGTAATTGGCCTCAATAGCAACTAATGCCCTGGTGTGGTGTAGGTGGCCTCAGCCAGCAGCCACAGGCCCTGGTGTGGTGTAAGTGGCCTCAGCCAGTGCCACAGGCCCTGGTGTGGTGTAAGTGGCCTGAGCAAGAGCCACAGGCCCTGGTGTGGTGTAAGTGGCCCCAGCCGGTCACTCAGGCCCTTGTGTGGTGTAGGTTGCATCAGCTAGCAGCACAAGACATTGGAAAAGAGCCAAAAGCAATGTCGTTAATGTGCCCTCATTAATGGGCAGATGCTTTTGGTCTTTTAATACACCCCTTCTCTGGATCAAAAGCGGTTCAATGACATGAAAATGAAAGGCTTACAGCACCAGGTATTCCCAGGCAGTCTCCCATCCAAGTACTAACCAAGCCCAGCCCTGCTTAGCTTCCGAGATCAGACGAGGTCGGGCGTGCTCAGGGTGGTATGGCCGTAAGCTGCTGGCCCCAGCACAATGTCTCAATTTATGGATTCAAGTGATTAGGTGGCAAGTACCTGAAGTTACGAAGACAATCCTATAACCATACCTGCATGTTTGCATAATACCCTAACCCAAAGGCTCAGTTTGGCATTTATCCAACAGCACAGGCCCTGGATTGTTGAAGATGGCCTCTGGAACCAGCACAGGGCGTGGTGTGTTGTACATGGCCACAGCAAGCAGCACAGGGCCTGGTTTGGTGAAGATGGCCTCGGCCAGAAGCACAGGGCCTGGCGTGATATGAGTGGCCTGAGCAAGAGCCACAGGCCCTGGTGTGGTGTAAGTGGCCTGAGCAAGAGCCACAGGCCCTGGTGTGGTGTAAGTGGCCTGAGCAAGAGCCACAGGCCCTGGTGTGGTGTAAGTGGTCTCAGCCAGCAGCCACAGGCCCTGGTGTGGTGTAAGTGGCCTCAGCCAGTGCCACAGGCCCTGGTGTGGTGTAAGTGGCCTGAGCAAGAGCCACAGGCCCTGGTGTGGTGTAATTGGTCTCAGCCAGAGCCACAGGCCCTGGTGTGGTGTAAGTGGCCTCAGCCAGCAGCCACAGGCTCTGGTGTGGTGTAAGTGGCCTCAGCCAGCAGCCACAGGCCCTGGTGTGGTTTAAGTGGCCACAGCCAGCAGCCACAGGCCCTGGTGTGGTCTAAGTGGCCTCAGCCAGTGCCACAGGCCCTGGTGTGGTGTAAGTGGCCTCAGCCAGAGCCACAGGCCCTGATGTGGTGTAAGTGGCCCCAGCCGGTCACTCACGCCCTGGTGTGGTGTAGGTGGCATCAGCTAGCAGCACAGGGCCTGGTTTGGTGAAGAGAGCCTCGGCCAGAAGCGCAGGGCCTGGTGTGATGTGAGTGGCCTGAGCAAGAGCCACAGGCACTGGTGTGGTGTAAGTCGCCTCAGCCAGAAGCCACAGGCACTGGTGTGGTGTAAGTGGCCTCAGCCAGCAGCAAAAGGGCCCTGGTGTGGTGTAAGTCGCCTCAGCCAGCAGCCACAGGCCCTGGTGGGGTGTAGGTGGCCTCAGCCAGCAGCCACAGGCCCTGGTGTGGTGTAAGTGGCCACAGCCAGCAGCCACAGGCCCTTGTGTGGTGTAAGTGGCCTCAGCCAGCAGCCACAGGCCTTGGTGTGGTGTAAGTGGCCTCAGCCAGTGCCACAGGCCCTGGTGTGGTGTAATTGGCCTGAGCAAGAGCCACAGGCCCTGGTGTGGTGTAAGTGGCCTGAGCAAGAGCCACAGGCCCTGGTGTGGTGTAAGTGGCCTGAGCAAGAGCCACAGGCCCTGGTGTGGTGTAAGTGGTCTCAGCCAGCAGCCACAGGCCCTGGTGTGGTGTAGGTGGCCTCAGCCAGCAGCCACAGGCCCTTGTGTGGTGTAAGTGGCCTCAGCCAGCAGCCACAGGCCCTGGTGTGGTGTAAGTGGCCTCAGCCAGTGCCACAAGCCCTGGTGTGGTGTAAGTGGCCTGAGCAAGAGCCACAGACCCTGGTGTGGTGTAATTGGCCTCAATAGCAACTAAGGCCCTGGTGTGGTGTAAGTCGCCTCAGTCAGCAGCCACAGGCCCTGGTGTGGTGTAGGTGGCCTCAGCCAGCAGCCACAGGCCCTGGTGTGGTGTAAGTGGCCTCAGCCAGCAGCCACAGGCCCTGGTGTGTTGTAAGTGGCCTCAGCCAGCAGCCACAGGCCCTGGTGTGGTGTAGGTGGCCTCAGCCAGCAGCCACAGGCCCTTGTGTGGTGTAAGTGGCCTCAGCCAGCAGCCACAGGCCCTGGTGTGGTGTAAGTGGCCTCAGCCAGTGCCACAGGCCCTGGTGTGGTGTAAGTGGCCTGAGCAAGAGCCACAGACCCTGGTGTGGTGTAATTGGCCTCAATAGCAACTAAGGCCCTGGTGTGGTGTAAGTGGCCTCAGCCAGCAGCCACAGGCCCTGGTGTGGTGTAAGTGGCCTCAGCCAGCAGTCACAGGCCCTGATGTGGTGTAAGTGGCCCCAGCCAGCAGCCACAGGCCCTGGTGTGGTGTAGGTGGCCTCAGCCAGCAGCAAAAGTGCCCTGGTGTGGTGTAAGTCGCCTCAGCCAGCAGCCACAGGCCCTGGTGTGGTGTAGGTGGCCTCAGCCAGCAGCAAAAGGGCCCTGGTGTGGTGTAGGTCGCCTCAGCCAGCAGCCACAGGCCCTGGTGTGGTGTAGGTGGCCTCAGCCAGCAGCCACAGGCCCTGGTGTGGTGTAAGTGGCCTCAATAGCAACTAAGGCCCTGGTGTGGTGTAAGTGGCTTCAGCCAGCAGCCACAGGCCCTGGTGTGGTGTAAGTGGCCTCAGCCAGCAGCCACAGGTCCTGGTGTGGTGTAAGTGGCCTCAGCCAGAGCCACAGGCCCTGATGTGGTGTAAGTGGCCCCAGCCGGTCACTCAGGCCCTGGTGTGGTGTAGGTGGCATCAGCTAGCAGCACAAGACATTGGAAAAGAGCCAAAAGCAGTGTCGTTAATGTGCCCTCATTAATGGGCAGCTGCTTTTGGTCTTTTAATACACCCCTTCTCTGGATCAAAAGCGGTTCAATGACATGAAAATGAAAGGCTTACAGCACCAGGTATTCCCAGGCAGTCTGCCATCCAAGTACTAACCAAGCCCAGCCCTGCTTAGCTTCCGAGATCAGACGAGGTCGGGCGTGCTCAGGGTGGTATGGCCGTAAGCTGCGGGCCCCAGCACAATGTCTCAATTTATGGATTCAAGTGATTAGGTGGCAAGTACCTGAAGTTACGAAGACAATCCTATAACCATACCTGCATGTTTGCATAATACCCTAACCCAAAGGCTCAGTTTGGCATTTATCCAACAGCACAGGCCCTGGATTGTTGAAGATGGCCTCTGGAACCAGCACAGGGCCTGGTGTGTTGTACATGGCCACAGCAAGCAGCACAGGGCCTGGTTTGGTGAAGATGGCCTCGGCCAGAAGCACAGGGCCTGGCGTGATATGAGTGGCCTGAGCAAGAGCCACAGGCCCTGGTGTGGTGTAAGTGGCCTGAGCAAGAGCCACAGGCCCTGGTGTGGTGTAAGTGGCCTGAGCAAGAGCCACAGGCCCTGGTGTGGTGTAAGTGGCCTGAGCAAGAGCCACAGGCCCTGGTGTGGTGTAAGTGGTCTCAGCCAGCAGCCACAGGCCCTGGTGTGGTGTAGGTGGCCTCAGCCAGCAGCCACAGGCCCTTGTGTGGTGTAAGTGGCCTCAGCCAGCAGCCACAGGCCCTGGTGTGGTGTAAGTGGCCTCAGCCAGTGCCACAGGCCCTGGTGTGGTGTAAGTGGCCTGAGCAAGAGCCACAGACCCTGGTGTGGTGTAATTGGCCTCAATAGCAACTAAGGCCCTGGTGTGGTGTAGGTGGCCTCAGCCAGCAGCCACAGGCCCTGGTGTGGTGTAAGTGGCCTCAGCCAGAGCCACAGGCCCTGATGTGGTGTAAGTGGCCTCAATAGCAAATAAGGCCCTGGTGTGGTGTAAGTGGCCTGAGCAAGAGCCACAGGGCCTGGTTTGGTGAAGATGGCCTCGGCCAGAAGCGCAGGGCCTGGTGTGATGTGAGTGGCCTGAGCAAGAGCCACAGGCCCTGGTGTGGTGTAAGTGGCCTCAGCCAGCAGCCACAGGCCCTGGTGTGGTGTAAGTCGCCTCAGCCAGAAGCCACAGGCACTGGTGTGGTGTAAGTGGCCTCAGCCAGCAGCAAAAGTGCCCTGGTGTGGTGTAAGTCGCCTCAGCCAGCAGCCACAGGCCCTGGTGTGGTGTAGGTGGCCTCAGCCAGCAGCCACAGGCCCTGGTGTGGTGTAAGTGGCCTCAATAGCAACTAAGGCCCTGGTGTGGTGTAAGTGGCTTCAGCCAGCAGCCACAGGCTCTGGTGTGGTGTAAGTGGCCTCAGCCAGCAGCCACAGGCCCTGGTGTGGTGTAAGTGGCCTCAGCCAGAGCCACAGGCCCTGATGTGGTGTAAGTGGCCCCAGCCGGTCACTCAGGCCCTGGTGTGGTGTAGGTGGCATCAGCTAGCAGCACAAGACATTGGAAAAGAGCCAAAAGCAGTGTCGTTAATGTGCCCTCATTAATGGGCAGCTGCTTTTGGTCTTTTAATACACCCCTTCTCTGGATCAAAAGCGGTTCAATGACATGAAAATGAAAGGCTTACAGCACCAGGTATTCCCAGGCAGTCTCCCATACAAGTACTAACCAAGACCAGCCCTGCTTAGCTTCCGAGATCAGACGAGGTCGGGCGTGCTCAGGGTGGTATGGCCGTAAGCTGCTGGCGCCACCACCATGTCTCAATTTATGGATTCAAGTGATTAGGTGGCAAGTACCTGAAGTTACGAAGACAATCCTATAACCATACCTGCATGTTTGCATAATACCCTAACCCAAAGGCTCAGTTTGGCATTTATCCAACAGCACAGGCCCTGGATTGTTGAAGATGGCCTCAAGAACCAGCAGAGGACCTGGTGTGTTTTACATGGCCACAGCAAGCAGCACAGGGCCTGGTTTGGTGAAGATGGCCTCAGCAAGCAGCCACAGGCCCTGGTTTGGTGTAAGTGGCCTCAGCCAGCAGCCACAGGCCCTGGTGTGTTGTAAGTGGCCTCAGCCAGCAGCCACAGGCCCTGGTGTGGTCTAAGTGGCCTCAGCCAGTGCCACAGGCCCTGGTGTGGTGTAAGTGGCCTGAGCAAGAGCCACAGGCCCTGGTGTGGTGTGGTGTAAGTGGCCTCAGCCAGCAGCCACAGGCCCTGGTGTGGTGTAAGTGGCCTGAGCAAGTGCCACAGGCCCTGGTGTGGTGTAAGTGGCCTAAGCCAGAGCCACAGGCCCTGGTGTGGTGTAAGTGGCCTCAATAGCAAATAAGGCCCTGGTGTGGTGTAAGTGGCCTGAGCAAGAGCCACAGGGCCTGGTTTGGTGAAGATGGCCTCAGGAACCAGCACAGGGCCTGGTGTGTTGTACATGGCCACAGCAAGCAGCAGAGGGCCTGGTGTGGTGAAGATGGCCTCGGCCAGAAGCACAGGGCCTGGCGTGATATGAGTGGCCTGAGCAAGAGCCACAGGCCCTGGTGTGGTGTAAGTGGCCTGAGCAAGAGCCACAGGCCCTGGTGTGGTGTAAGTGGCCTGAGCAAGAGCCACAGGCCCTGGTGTGGTGTAAGTGGCCTGAGCAAGAGCCACAGGCCCTATTGTGGTGTAAGTGGTCTCAGCCAGCAGCCACAGGCCCTTGTGTGGTGTAGGTGGCCTCAGCCAGCAGCCACAGGCCCTTGTGTGGTGTAAGTGGCCTCAGCCAGCAGCCACAGGCCCTGGTGTGGTGTAAGTGGCCTCAGCCAGTGCCACAGGCCCTGGTGTGGTGTAAGTGGCCTGAGCAAGAGCCACAGACCCTGGTGTGGTGTAATTGGCCTCAATAGCAACTAAGGCCCTGGTGTGGTGTAGGTGGCCTCAGCCAGCAGCCACAGGCCCTGGTGTGGTGTAAGTGGCCTCAGCCAGAGCCACAGGCCCTGATGTGGTGTAAGTGGCCTCAGCCAGTGCCACAGGCCCTGGTGTGGTGTAAGTGGCCTGAGCAAGAGCCACAGACCCTGGTGTGGTGTAAGTGGCCTGAGCAAGTGCCACAGGCCCTGGTGTGGTGTAAGTGGCCTCAATAGCAAATAAGGCCCTGGTGTGGTGTAAGTGGCCTGAGCAAGAGCCACAGGGCCTGGTTTGGTGAAGATGGCCTCGGCCAGAAGCGCAGGGCCTGGTGTGATGTGAGTGGCCTCAGTCAGCAGCCACAGGCCCTGGTGTGGTGTAGGTGGCCTCAGCCAGCAGCCACAGGCCCTGGTTTGGTGTAAGTGGCCTCAGCCAGCAGCCACAGGCCCTGGTGTGGTGTAAGTGGCCTCAGCCAGCAGCCACAGGCCCTGGTGTGGTGTAAGTGGCCTCAGCCAGTGCCACAGGCCCTGGTGTGGTGTAAGTGGCCTGAGCAAGAGCCACAGACCCTGGTGTGGTGTAATTTGCCTCAATAGCAACTAATGCCCTGGTGTGGTGTAGGTGGCCTCAGCCAGCAGCCACAGGCCCTGGTGTGGTGTAAGTGGCCTCAGCCAGCAGCCACAGGCCCTGGTGTGGTGTAAGTGGCCTCAGCCAGAGCCACAGGCCCTGATGTGGTGTAAGTGGCCCCAGCCGGTCACTCAGGCCCTTGTGTGGTGTAGGTTGCATCAGCTAGCAGCACAAGACATTGGAAAAGAGCCAAAAGCAATGACATGAAAAGGAAAGGCTTACAGCACCAGGTATTCCCAGGCAGTCTCCCATCCAAGTACTAACCAAGCCCAGCCCTGCTTAGCTTCCGAGATCAGACGAGGTCGGGCGTGCTCAGAGTGGTATGGCCGTAAGCTGCTGGCGCCAGCACAATGTCTCAATTTATGGATTCAAGTGATTAGGTGGCAAGTACCTGAAGTTACGAAGACAATCCTATAACCATACCTGCATGTTTGCATAATACCCTAACCCAAAGGCTCAGTTTGGCATTTATCCAACAGCACAGGCCCTGGATTGTTGAAGA